>NC_066296.1:8750000-10000000 GCF_905404315.1 Leptidea sinapis | reverse complement strand
CTAGATATCGTTCAAACCAATTTTCGGTGAAAGATCGCAGGGTACATAATATTTTTTTCTTTTAATTTTATCATTCTCTTATTTACAAGTTACATTTCCAAAGTGGTAAAATGCGTGTCCCCTTTTTACCATTTAGGAAGTGTCTCTCGCGCAAACTATTCCGTTTAAAAAAATATTAGAAATCTAAATATTATTTTTGAAGACCTGTCAATCCCCACGTATGAGATTAGGTTTAGGTTTAAAGAGTTTATTTCTCAAAAATAACAAAAGTTCACTTACATGAGAACAATGATTCTATATAAATATAAAAGAAAACAAATTTTATAGTTTTATAGTTACGGTGACTTTAAAGTTAAACAATAATAAATTAAAAACACGCTATATTCTAAGGTAACTATCTATTGTGATTGACAGTGCTTTTTTAATTTAGCTTTAAATTTGGGAAAAGATTTTTCCTCAAATATATCTTTTGGCAAGTCATTATATAGTAGGGCTCCCTCAAACTGTACAGTTTTCGTACCATAATTTGTCCTAGCTTTAGTTAGTTGTAGTTTATGTTTGAGATTGGGTACTATAAGAGTACCGTAGCCAAATGGCAAGGCTACGGAGCCTTAAAACGTTATAATTTATTATATTATTCTAAATCTGGCGATGTGAGATCTGTCTCTTACTGACAAACAAATAAATGACAGTTATTTCAAACAACGCTGGGGCTAAGGTTACATTAAGAAGTTTAGGTATAATAAAGGTAGTCGTTAAGTTTTTTAGTTAAGTTTCTGCGCAATTTTCTTAAGTATCAAGAACCTTCTACGAAGTATAAGAATGGAATCAGTTAAACCGTTATAAAATTTTAGCGTGACCAGGATTAAATAGGGGTTTATTTATATATATACTTATATATTTACATAATATATATATATATGTGTGTGTGTGTGTACACAAATAAGAAAGTATTTGTATGTGTGTTATGTGGTCAACGATTTATCAAATATGTACATACACAACAATGAGTAACCTCGAAATAAATTATACATTACATTTTGTAAGCGTCAGTCATACAATTTACATTACCTTATAAGCCTTCACAACACAGTGTTAATTCAATTAAAATTTTGTGCAAATTGTATTTTTCTTATGCCCTTACGTTTTCGTATAAGGCTGAGTACACACTAAGTATTTATTATTAAATTTAACATGAAGAGAAGTAGATGTAAATTGAGAAGCAGCTAAACCAATTTAAATTTGGTTTAGGTCAAACGGCCAAGAAGATCGCGTGATGGAAACTAGCGAGGAAACCGCTCATGGACATCCACAACACGAAATGCGTTGACATCCTTTAAGTTGGGATTATACTCCTATAAGGTTCGTAAGTGTCCGCGCGAGGCCTGACGACAACATGATTTGGGTGGAATTTCACACTTGATGTAATGTCCGGTTGTGGAATTCAGTTGCTGGTATCAAACCGAGTATTTTGGCAAGCTCTCCGTAACATAATGGTATCTATTAGATTCATTCTAAACGGTTCACCAAGAAAAAAGATACGTTATTACTAACTGAATATAGAAAAAAAACAGTCGCATTCCGTACTATTAATTTCAGCTTGATGAAGTATTCACTTCTGGAGTGAAGGATTAAGCACACAACGTTTTATTATATTAGAAGCCACCCACCTTGGAACGAAAATGAGACGAAAAGACTGGCTCTCCGCAATACCAGGGATCAAAGGCTAATTTTATTTGAAGTGGGAGTAGTATTCTCTAACGGCCGTTCCCAATTCAAATTCAAATTCAAATATTTTTATTCAAAATAGGATGTGACATCACTTATTGAAAGTCAAAAAACTACCAGCCATTCCAAAATGAATGCCTCAGACCTGAGAAGAATGTAGTAATTTATCTCTATCTGAAGATAGTATATTGGGAACGGCCATAAGTCCTTAAGACGTATCAGCTTCAGGGGATTCCGTACAGTGGCCGTGCGATGTTTGTTGCAAGCCGCGCGGTTTTGAAATGCCAAGATTCAACATGGTGTTGAGTTATCGCATTTTGACGTGAGCTGTACCTAAGCAGTTAAATAGGAGCTGGTGCAGAAAAGACCCCATCTCCACTATAATATAATATAATGAAGTAAAGTTGATGAAATACATTAAATTAAACCATAAATATTGTACTTGGTGTACACCGTACCTAATATTTATATAATCATTTACTTTGTACGTGTGCATTTGTTAACCTTTTAACCGACTTCAAAAAAGAAGGAGGGTCTTAATTCGACGTTATTATTTTTTATGAACCTCAGAACTTTCGACTGGGTTTAGATAGATAGATACAGAACCATAAAAGTCTTAAATTTGCCATAAGTACGTGCGCGACGTATCATCAATTTTTATGTTAATTGGTTATATTAACTTTCTATATAAACTATGTTAGTTTAGAAAATAAATTATTTATTTTCTTATTTTTAAATGGATCCTAGTTCAGTAAAAGTCTCCTCCATATATCCTCTCTATATATAAAGTAGGTATCTATATAATACATACCAGCTTACAATTACTTAATAGCTAGACATGAATCTAAGTAATGACTAGTTTAATACGAGCTAAAGACTACCAGTACTACAGTAATGCGAGATAATCTTCACGTGATAACTCAAACAGTAATCTCATTTTAATAACACACAGACAGACAGCACAGACCATATCCGTTCCCTTGATTTATTGTAAATTACCAGAATCATTATCGATATGAAAAAAAAATAATATTTGTATGTTTGTTTCCTAGGCGTTGCGAAAACATTAATTTGATTATGATAAAACTTTCAAAGAGTATTATGTGGTGACGCCCGACGGATCCTGGCCCAAAAAATCTATATATAATTGATTATTTTTCTTTATACTTAACATACTGTCTTTATATATATGCACCTCCTAAACTATGTACTGAATTTTGGAGTGGCTTTCACCATCTATAACATATTTTTTTACGGAAGTTTTATTATATTCCAATATAATAGTTAATTTAAATATGACAAACATTTGTGTATGTTAATTTAGTTCATTTATAAGTACAGAAAACATAATTTTGCAACCAAGTCGCCGAAAAATATATACATTGCTAGGCTATTTTAGGCTAACACTTAAGAGAAACAAAAAAGAATAGTAGTTTCTAAAACCCGAAAAAAAAAAGGATACATTTGTATCTATAACAGCTAGGTCTATAAGTCTTTCTTTTTTTATGGAAAATTAGGATAAACGAGCGTATAGGTCACCTGGCGTTAAGTGATCACCGCCGCCCACATTCTCTTGCAACACCAGAGGAATCACAGGTGCGTTGCCGGCCTTTAAGGAAGGTGTACGCGCTTTTTTTGAACGTACCCATGTGGTATCCTTCCGGAAACAACGCACAAGGAAGCTCATTCCACAGCTTTGTAGCAAGCACGTGGAAGAAAGCTCCTTGAAAACCGCACTGTGGAGGTCCGCCATACATCTAGACGGTGAGGATGATATCCTAATTTATGGCGTGTCGTGCGAAGGTGGAATTCGGCGGCAGGAATCAGGTGAATGAAACAGCTCTTCCGAACACTCCTCGTGATAAATGCGGTAGAAGACACTTTTTACGTAGCAAAAAGTAACCTAAAAAATAAGTCAAGAATCGTCAGCGGAGAATTCTAAAGCACCATCTTCAGTAGAATTCCTATAAACTGGAGGCGATGGGACTGAGAATTTCGAAAATTCGAATAGGTCGAAGTCGAATTTAAGTGCTCGAATTTACAGGAGTGACACGCAACTGCGGTAACCTATGATTTATCCTAAAGTGATCGTCAGATTTTACTGATTTAAGGGACTTATATTATGTAGATTAACAGCCGTTTTCAATAACGTATCGCTAGTTACTAATAAATTGCTGTCACCGTTTAATGACAAGATCTTATCTATCCATAGTTATGTCTAATATAGTTATAGTCCAATGCTTTAGGTCGATAGGTTATTGAAATGCAAGTAAAAGGATAGATTTATCTACCTCTAGTAGCTTAGTTTACTATGGATAGATAGGTTATTGAAAACGGCCGTAAGTCTTCTATATGACGAAGTAATTAAATTTAATGACAAGTATTGATATAATGTCAATAAAACCACCTAAGAAGACTAGAATATTATTAATTTTTAAAACGTAAAAACAGTATCTGTGGCTAAACCGTAATAGGTATGTAGATATGGTGTTTCGCGGATTTGTGTTGTATATATATTTAAAGTTCTACAGCTACTTAAAATATTTATGTTCTATCTATACCTGTTTTCGCATCGTTTACAAGGAAACTGTATCTTATTTTATTTATTTATATATAAAAATAGTATATATACATATATAAACCCTTTGTGTTAATCCAGGGTGTGAGCTTCGTGCATACCAAATTTTAACAAAATTGGTCCAGCCATTTGCGCGTAAAGAAGAAACAAACATACACACACACTCACAAACATTTGCCTTAATAATATAAGTGTGATAATACATTTGTAACTCCTATAATTTTTATACAATACCTCTCATAATATAGATTGCAGATATTATCATACTTACTGACACTTATCGTATTATTTTGGATAATTCACACTATATCTTTATAAATTATAGCCTATATGTTATTCTGATATATATGTTATATCATTGTAAAGTTTCATTAAAAATCCATTCAGTAGTTTTTGCGTGAATATATATAGGAAGTAGGATGTAATATTGTGTTGAAAGGAATATACAGTATATGCGTTGCTCGCTCTTTAAATAGATAATTTAGAGTGCGCCGTGTCTTTTATTATCATGTCATAATATTGTACTGCTGTACTGGAAAGAGTTTGAAGGGAGACTCATAAAGAAAAACAAATGTTGCACTATTTCATAGGTCTTCATTACGATGTTTCGAAAATGGGTTGACCAAATATAAAATTTAAAACCTTTTATATTGGACTTACAAAAGGTAATAATAATTGTAGATAACTAATTGTACAAACATGATGACCCATATAGCCGAATGGTTAGTGACCCTGACTACTAAGCGGTCCCGGGTTCGAATCCCGGTAGATGCAATCATTTATATGATGAATATGCATGTTTGTTTCCGAGTCATGGATGTTTATATGTATTTATGTATGTGTAAGTAAGTATATTGTATTAAATATATTGTTGTCTTGTACCCAAGGTACAGGCTATGCCAAGTTTGGGCCAAGATAATTTGTGTAAAAGTGTGTCAATATTATTATTATTATGTTTCTGTTTGTTATTAAGTCTTAATAGTATATATTATTTAATAATTATTACTTTTATTATCTTGTCATAGTGTCGAGTTTAAATTACAATCACGCAATGGGAAAATGCCGTAAAGCCACGAGGTCGAGGCGTTGGTATTGGTGCAAATGTCAAATACCTGAGTTGTGCCATCATGAGTCATGGGCTTGGTTTATCATGGTTATGGTGGGGTATTTTGAAGACAGTGCAATCTGGGATTACAATCTTGCCCGAAAAGTAATTCATTTTAAAAAAAGTATTACATCAGTATATTTTTAATGTCAATGAAATCACTACCATCGCTTCGGAATGAAATGGAACTATGAGATTGGCAAATAATTTTAGTCTTGTTTATTATTTGTAACATTTTTTTTATTCAGGAAAACAAACAGGTTTTTACAAATTATAGGAAAATTATTTTAGGCACCAAAAAACTAAAAGTTCCATAAAAAAGAACAAACTTAAAATTACTCAGCTAATGGACGGTCGTTAAATATATTTCCCAAATATTTTCAAACTAACTAAAAAACATCTAATTAAACAGAAGATAAAACATCTTAAACAAACATCACTTCACTTACTTATATATTTAAACTAAATTAAGTGACAATATGTCAACATTTATTAAATTTTTACTACTACTACTCCTACTAGACATGAGAGTCTAAAAATGTGTTTTTGACCGCATTATCTTCTGTAGTTACCGCCGCATTCTTTGTTGATTGAGGTCTTGTTAACTATATCGCATGGAACTGAGTCGATCCGCATGAAATTTACCAAAATGACTAACTTTTGATACAACTCGTATCTCTTACACATTGTGTTTTTTAACTGAGCAGTGTATATAGTAGCCCCCATAATAAAACACTAGTATAAATTAATTTCATTTTACAACGAGAGCTGAGTAAAATAAAAGTAATCTTTAATACGTAAGTATCTATTCCTAGTCTATGGTGATATTAATATTATAGCCGAACGTACTTTAAAAAAATACTTAACTTTATCGTTATAAAACATAACAACGATCAATTCATATATTGTGCTTTTTAAAACTTATATACAAAGTTGTAAACAAGATGAAATATAAATGTACTATAATAAATTATTGGTATGCATATAAGAACATTGACATCAACTTTATTGTTCGTACAGAAAGCTTACGTGATAAAATTGTTTGCCAATTGTTTTTATTTAAGACAGTAAAAGTCAGAAGGGTCATAGGCAGTAAATATTAACAACGCGACGTGAATTTTATATTATTGAGTGCTTATGATGGTCTGTTTCGGCAATATACCCATATAACTTTGTTTTTATAATGCTGGGGACGCACCTACGTTTATAGTCACGAAGCTTCGTGCTATTACGATACGCGCACATGTAACCGGCAATTATCGGCTGTCCTCCCGAACATTAGGGTCGTGCGCGCGTGTTATCGCGCGGGAATTGGTCCATCAAAGGATTTTAGCGCGCTATTGGCCTAAACACATGATCGGATTTGGTGTGGCCAAACCATTGGACGCGATCTGCGGGCCTACCATGAACTCTTATTGCGATTCAATTGACAACCTAAAATGAATTGCTTTGCTATTTCGTACCGCGACGTGATTAGAGCTATCTAATTTAGGTTGACGTCAAATCAACTGATTAAATCGCTGTGATGTCAATTTAATGTCAAAAATGATGTCAATTTAATCGCGAGCTGATTTAGTTCGTTCATTCATTCGTACCATGAGGTAATATTTCACCCTAAACTGGATAGCTTATGTGTCAAAGTAAGCGATTCGAAAAAAGTTCCTACTTCCTTAGAGGAAAGAGAATCGAGTTGTTAAGTTAATTTTATTGATGAAATATGAGATGAGAATACCTTATTGGACTTTTTTGTACGACAAAATACTGAAAATAAATACCAAATAATGAAAATACTAAAGACGAAGCAGTAAGGACCCGGGCTATCCTGTTCGCAAGAACGAATTAAAAAAATGTACTCTGGGGTTCTGTCAAATCAAACATGAATAGAGGTGCGTTCATAACTCGTTTTTTTACGAAAACACCTAAGCAAACATTTAATTTGTAATTCAAAGAACTATATGATATTTGACGCTATAAAGCGCAATTTTAAAATGTATTTTTAGTATTCTACGCAAAAAAACCGCTAAAATCATATCATTTTAGGTTACGAAAAGCGATGCATATGGTTCGAGTAAGAGAGACAAACTTATGCAACGACTGTAGAGCGTCATCTCTTTCTCACACCGCGGACCACAGACAAATTTATTTCGTTCATTCTTCAAAAGGCAGTTCATGGCACAAATTTTAGTGATTCAGTTTAGGTACCTAAACTATACTGCATCGGAATCGCATCGCTTATTAAAAGTCGATGGTAGGCCCTCTGGTAGCGAACCATATTCGATTGTCGTATTGCCGGGCCAATTGTTGCGAGGCGCACAACGGACTGTCCCCTGGTCGATATGTTCAGGTGATAGCATATCGCGCTGCCGGGTCATACGAGCGTTGTTCATTTCGGCAATTGTTCTTGATTAGTTCAGACTTCAGACGCATGTAAGTGGCGAATTAAACAATATCGTGATGAAACGGTGTTGGAATTCCTCGATAATGATGAAGCTGAACCCATCATATGAGATCCAAAAAAAATATAACAACAACTAACTAAAAAAATTTGGTGGTCAA
The DNA here is from genome assembly GCF_905404315.1 of Leptidea sinapis. Lineage (NCBI taxonomy): Eukaryota > Metazoa > Arthropoda > Insecta > Lepidoptera > Pieridae > Leptidea > Leptidea sinapis. Next base: position 9,992,033 of record NC_066296.1, on the reverse strand, counting down.
AGTAAATAAAGTCGGCATCCATACTATACACTATCTTGTATTATTGCACAATAATTCATGCAAAATATAGAAGCCACTAGTGTGAACGCAGCCTTTATCGCAATAAATTTTTAGTGTCAAAGCGGCGTGTTTTGCTGCCGTGGTGATGTGCAATCATTAATGTGTTATGGTTTGAAAGGCGCTTTTAAAGGCTAAGGATACATCTTATGTCTTAAAGTGACTAAAATTACGATGCCGCTCAGAATATTGGGTTCAATCAAGAATCCTAAGTAGGACTGTATTATAATGGGCAGGGGCCAGGCCGTATCACTTACTGTATCCCTACCGGGCGTAGGTATACTTTTCATCAGGTGATCGACTGGCTGGTCTCGTCACTTTTTGTTCTCCATCTTGTGAGTGGCCGACGAATACTACGTACTCAAATGTGCGGTCGATTCGAGGACTTTATTGACCCAACGGCTGTTCTGTTCGTTGAGCTATGTGCACTGCCCTGTCTTTTTTTCACATTATAGACATTTAACTAGAAATTTTTGGAATAATATTCCAAAAATCGCTTTATCAATCTTAATTTTATACTTGGAAAATTGGAATGATAATGGGAAATAATACAAGTAGACTCTCCAACTAAATGAGTAATAGTCTATACACTACACGGTCAGCTGCTGCGACCTGTGGGCGTCGCCCGACAGTCACGCGACATGCAACACACAGGCGAAAAAGTTTCAAACGATGTAATAAAAGTTTCACTTTAAAAAGTGTGTGTGTACTTATGTACGGACGTAAGAAGTTATTCGTCTTTGGCGCAATAAAACAAAAATCCTTTAAAAAAAATATTTGTAGAAAAAACAATATTGTATTAAACAAGGTATTATATACAACCAATGGAAATATTATTATACCGCATAATTTAGTTATATAACGAGTAATTAAAAAATATCATTAAATTATTTTTATACAATTAGAAAGACAAGACAAGACTTGTATATAAATTGAAATAATATATTGACATCTGTATAATTATCGTCCGTTGGTTAGGTTTCAGTAGACATGAGTTACAAGAGGCTTGGTAGCTGAAGCTATGATACAAATGGTCTAGTTGACTAGCTACCGTCAGGGTTTTTTTTTATGAAAATAAGGGACAAGACGAGCAGGACGCTCAGATGATGGTCATTGATACGCCCTGCCCATTACAATGCAGTGCCACTCAGGATTCTTGAAAAACCCCAAAAATGAATGGTACTACAACTGTGCTCGTCACCTTGAGAAATAAGATGTTAAGTCTCATTTGCCTAGTAATTTCACTAGCTATGGCGCCCTTCAGACCCGGTAATGCTTACATATTACTGTTTCACGGCAGAAATAAGCGCCGTTGTGTACGCACACATCGTTAAAATTCACTCTGATATTTTTTCTCTATCACGCTAAAAGAAGTATTATTAATTAAAAAAAATATAGATGTTTGAGTTCTCGTAAACTACTTATAAAATACGAAAGCTAGACTAACTTATTAAGCGGTCAATAAATACGCCCTCTCTCTACGAGATTCTTGTATTAGTACCGGCTGATTAGCATCACTGTAAGCGTTACTGTCACTTGTCTCTTAGATCGACAAGCAACTGTTTAAGCTTATCTTTAATATTGCATTGAATGTTCTAGTGATCGACGGCAAAGTGTATTTAAGAACTTATAATGTTATGTACAACCATTCAGAGTCAACGTTAAGTAACATATTTATAGTATACATTTCAATATATGTTTTTATTGCAGTAATACTTCTTTATAGACGCATGAGAGAATTTTTATAGCAAATCGTCACGATTTTCGGGTACGGGCCATTTTGTTTTTGTTGTTAATATGACAGTGTTGACAGCTGTCAGGTGAAGTTGGCAGATACAATACCAACGTTATAGGGAGTGACAATAGCATTACATATTATTTTATATTAATCTATTTATATGTATTACATAATATTTATATTTACTAATTTATTGGATTGAAATTTCTTTAGAACTGTTGTAATTTTTAACTCGATGAAACGAAAAAGCGAGACGATAGAGGCGCCGTTGCGAGCTATTTATTAATTTATAGCTTATATATTATTATCCTGCACAATATGTTTAAAGAAATCGATGATAAACTCGACAAATATCTTTTATTCTATACAATATCATAATGAATCAGTAAAATCAACTAAAAACTTAAAATCAATAACGATATTTACAAAAAAATTAAAAGAAAAAAAAATTGCAGCTTATGTGCTTTCGTCTTCCGAATTAGGCTATATAAGCTCTCCTAAGATAATTCTGAAAATTTCTTATGATAACCTGTGTTCAAATTCAAAGTTAAATGAACTTTATTAATAGCCAAAAATAATTTTGCGCCCGAGTGATACTCTCTACTTTTCATCACCCACTATCAGGAAATAAAAAGCGCCTCATATTTTATTGTAATATTATTGTTTAATTCAAATTCAAATTCAAATATTTTTATTCAAAATAGGATTTAAAATTACTTATTGGACGTCAAAAGAGACTGCCTCAGACCTGAGAAGAATGGGCGCAAGAAACTACTACTACAATAAAACAGAAAGTAACAACTAAATTGAAATTAAATATTATCTAATAATAAAACAACTAGAAGCTTTTATTTACATTTCAGACATTTTCGCAAACATGAAAATTTATTGCTAAATACTATATTGATTGATTTTATCTGCAGTCCCCCTGAAAACGAGATCTGGAAAGGTCTTGAAACGTCGGGTTAGCTTAAATAATGATAGTCAATATGAGTTAAATATAATGGCGTTATGAATTATGTATTATATAATTACTGTAACGCTGTTGATTACCAATAAATAAATAATAAATTGTAACTTTTACTCAAAATCTAATGTAAAAACTGATAGAATAACACGCGTTCAAATCCTTTAAAAAGTGTTTTATTTAACGTAAGTACCTAAATTTATATATTACTAGAAAGTTCAGTAGGTATTCTGTATGCTCTATAAAAGTATGTCCAACATAAAAAGTTGAAAGTTGAAATTCAAAGCGAATTGAATAAGATGTTTTTACATCTCATGATAAACGTTCAATTAATTCAAAGATACTTGGATGATAACTTAAATGGCTATTCTGTATTTTAAAAGCCCTGCTATTTATTAAATGAGTATTTATTACGTCATTCAATTTCGTTATCGTCTTCACTTGTGTGTAAATTAAACAGTCTTTTGAAGCCATTTTAGACTGCCAATATTTTCAATAGCTTTCCTATTTCTTGTGCCCAGTTATCTATGCCTAGTAATAAAATAAACCCTTTTACGGTGTTTTATTTATGAGCCGTAGAACAGGAAATACTAGGATCTAGATACTATTTAGCTTACATCAATAATCAATGAGATTCTAGCTGCAATCTTCATCTTATCAAGTGTTCTGCTTGTAAAATATTTTCTACTATTATATGTAATAATAATGGCGCACATAAGTTGTTAGCGTGTTCATTTAGCGGTTCTAAATAAAGTGTCCTAATTGGGAATCAATTTGAGAGTTACAAACGTTTGCTTACTGTTTTAATAACGATTCCATTTTTTATCATTTCAACCCTCAGTTGAGCACGCGAAATACTTTTTGAAATGAAATTATCATTGATTTTTTCTTTATTTCTTTGACTTTGGCTTTTTGGGGACTTCTGGTATTGCAGATGTCCAGGGCCAATGGTTTGCCTCTTATCATCAGACAAACAACATGTCTATGAGTCCCTTCATCTCACATTTGAATAAATTATTATATTTTTGACAAAATTAAGATAGTAATTGTGTGATGTTTGTACGGAACTTTGTTTTGCTATAACAATGTGTCTAATTTCAATAATAAATAATCGAATTACCTAGTACAATAACTAGTAATATACACAACCAAAAATGCTCGGAATATTTATGAGTTTTTTAGATTTGTTGCATTTCTTAGTTTTTCATTAGATATATACTGCTTTAGTAAATAAGCTTTATTATGTGTTTCTTTAATCTTTATATAATCAAAATATATATAAGAGAGTTCCAATTACGTATTAACTCATCACGATACCTCTGGAACCATAAGGCGTAGACACTTGAAATTTGGTAAGAAGAGGTCAGCTAAGAAGAGATTTTATAGAAAGCCACCTACATCTGAATCTCATGCTGAAAGTAACTATTGTAGTAACAGACACACATTACGGGTAGATTAATTTAGATTACGGCTAGCAGTAATGTGTAAGCTTTATTGTGTTTCGGTCTGAAAAGCGCCGTAGCTAGTGAAATTACAGTGCAAACGAGAGTTAACATCTTATGTCTCAAGGTGACGAGCGCAATTGTATTGCCGCTCAGAATTTTTGTGTTTTTCAAGAATCCTGAGCGACATTGCATTGTAATGGGCAGGGCGTTTCAATTACCATCAACTGAACGTCCTGCTCGTCTTGTCCCTTATTTAAAAAAAAACATTGGTCAGCTAGTATATACATAAAGATTTGACAAATGATGGCTTCCTTATTTTGTCGTGTTGTTGACTGGGTAACTAGACACTCGACCACACAACGCGAGGCTTCTACTGCAGAATTCAAACGAGCCTTATTAACTATAACAGATTACAACCAACAAAGTAAATCATTCAATTTCTGAAAATTTTACTTACGTGAATAACTCATGCAAATGAATTCAGTTCATCAATAATTCATCATACAATTCGGGTGATAGAAATGTTTAATATATAAACCGTTTAGTATTTATACAGGGCGTCCCACATCACACGCTATACCACATGGAGGGGAAGTACTCTAAATAATGTAGATGTAACATTATACTAAAAGAATACTTCATTAAAGTGAAACTTATTAGTTATTTATTGTAATGTATCGTCTCAAGCTTTATTGTCTGTGTGTTGCATGTCACGTGACGGTCGGGCGGCGCCTATAGTTCGCATTAAATCGCATTAAATCAATTTTCTTGGATTTCTTTCAGCTACAACTAGGTCTAAAAAATCCTGGAAGTTCCAAAAGCTTATTAATACCAATTAATTTACAATTTTTATTAACTTATTTAGGCATAACCAAACAAAAGAAATCATTCTTGCAAAGGATTCCGGCTAGATTATGGGTACCATAACAGCGCCTATTTCTGCCGTGAAGTAGTAATGTGTAAACATTACCGTGTTTCGGTCTGAAGGGCGCCGTAGGTAGTGAAATTACGGGGCAAATGAGACTTCACATCTTATGTCTCAAAGTGACGAGCGCAGTTGTAGTGCCGCTCAGAATTTTTAGGTTTTTAAGAATCCTGAGCGGCACTACATTGTAATGGGCAGGGCGTATCAATTACCATCAGCTGAACGTGCTGCTCGTCTCGTCCCTTATTTTCATAAAAAAAGCGAAGTGAGACGAAATTGCATTTTTGTTTTGCCATACGAATCCTCTTACAACGTACAAAATAAAATGCTTAGCGAGTTAAAAGTTTCACTTCAATTATAAGAGTTAAACCTTTATAGCAAACGGTGTCAAGATTTTTTTGTAATTGAAAAGTCTCGTTTCAACTAATGAAGTAATATTTCGTGAAAAGTCCACAAACGATTCCCGCTGCACATAACAGATACCTTATTTATGGTCGCATTTTATTTTATTGGAGAATAAATTGGTGGTCGTTACGTATTCAAGGCACGACTTAACAGCCTTCGTGTTCAGCTCTACAATACGCGGAAGGTTTATGAAAATGTCTCTACATTGTATTTGCAACATATTAATTATTATTATTTTTGTTTTTGTAAATTTCATAGTTTCATTCTGAATATCTACCAGATAAATACAATCTACCTAGTTAAACCCTCTAAGGTGGTTTTCGACGTTTTTTTTTCTCGTGTAGGGGATTCAGTCTGGCAGTTATTTAAAAATCTATGAATGCAATTTAAATTATTTTTTAAACTAAAAAAAGGATTGTGTGGTTTTATGAAACCACGATAAAAGTGATTTTTTTTCACATTATAGACATTTAACTAAATAAAAATGTAAGAAATGCTCACTAAATAAACTTTATTAAGTAAGGCTTAGTTTATAAGCGCTTATTAATCGTCACTATAAATATTTCTTTTTAATTACCATATATTTGGAAAAAGTAGAGTTCGTGAGAAGAACATACAACAAACTCAACGGCCACTCTTTTCTATCCATTACCCTGTAATCAGGGTAACTTAAAATTGATAAATTAAAATTATTTATAGTTTTCTTTCCTTTTTAACCGACTTCAAAAAGGAGGGGGTACTCAATTCGTAGTTTTTTTTATGTTTGTTACCTCAAAACTTTAGACTGGGTGAACCGATATTGATATTTCTTTTTTTATTTGAAAGCTGGTGCTTCATGTGTGGTTCCATTGTAATTTGGTTCAGATCTGACAATGGCATCCATGAGTAAAATCATAAAAGTCTTAAATTTGCTATACATATGTATAGCAAATTGGATGATAAAATTACGAATAACTCAATATCGCGCCAACTGATTTCGATGATTATTTTTAATTGGAAAGGATATACTTCAAAGATAGTTTGGTTAGAGTTTGGCTAGGTTTTGATTACGGAATCCATGGCAAAGTAAGGGAACTCTTCAATTAAGCGCTTACGTTCATTGCTGCATTGAAAATTTTTGTATGTCTGCACAAATTTAGACAAGTTGTAAGTGTTAGTGAATTTGAATCATAAAATAAAAAAAAATAACAAAAAAACAACCGACTTCAAAAACACTATTTCAAAACAATAGATATAATATGCACTAAAAAGTATAAAAATAATTGCGTATTTTTATACACTCTAATCCTAGTTACAATTATTGTAATTTTTGGTGACGGTGTCATCCAAGATAGGCTTGCAACTACATACATAGTTATAGGTGAGTTGTGCTTGAGTCGTGAGGAGGTGAGAGACGAGAGCGGGTCGCGGCGGAAGGACACCGATTCCAAAAATTACAATAATCGTAACTAGAATTAGATTGTATAAAAATACGCAATTATTTTTATACTTTTTAGTGCATAATATATCTATTGTTCTGGAATAGTGTATTTGAAGTCGGTTGTTTTTTTGTTAAAATTTTTTTTAGACGAAAAAATCTTAATTGGTAATGTAGGTACGATATGTACAGGATTATTGAGAAAACTATTGATATTGCTTCATGCTCAGATTATATGATGTATTATTACCCCGCGCCCTTCATTGACTGAATTGTTTGTATTGCGAATATGTAGGTATCTCTAAGTAAAAAAAAATAGGTCCCCGATACTTATTCTAATTACTTACTTATCAACCCATACTTGAACCTTCTCCGAAACACGCTGCATCTTATGGTATAAGTATTATTCCGATCGGTTCAGTAGTTTGCACAGTAAAACCGAAGGAACAAAACGACTCTCGACATTTTTAGTATAGATTTTTACGGTATTCTTATTTGATGTTTTGTCTATGCTTTTAAAACATGATCCCATTAAATGTACAAAACAAATGCGTTACGAAATTCAAAAGAATTGTTAAAAACAAATATGTTTTACACTTAGATCATACGTCTAGAGCATAAAGTATATATCATAAAGCGCTTATAACGAAACTGCCATCATCCTATGGCATGCTCCGACTTAAAACCCACAACGACATCACCGCTCTTCGAGAACACTTCTCTTAAAGCCGCGCCTAGTATCGGAATACTGGGTCTCGAAATCTCGAGCGATTGCCAATTCCGTGGCCATCTGGAGGGCAAAGCCAAATTGGCTTCGAAGAAGCTGGGCGTCATCAATAGAGCACGGCAATACTTCAAGCCGGCCCACATTCTAGCGCTCTACAAAGCGCAGGTCCGGCCACACATGGAGTATTGCTGTCATCTCAGGTCTGGCGCACCCCAGTATCTGCTCGATCCATTTGACCACGTGCAACGTAGAGCAGCTCGAATTGTCGGGGACTCAGTGCTCTGTGAATGGCTGGATCTCTTGGCGTTGCGTAGAGACGTCGCTTCATTGTGTGTCTTCTACCGCATTTATCACGGGGAGTGTTCCGAAGAGCTGTTTAACCTGATTCCTGCCGCCGAATTCCACCTCCGCATGACACGCTACAAGTTAGAATTTCATCCCCACCATTTGGATGTGTGGCGGTCCTCCACAGTGCGGTTTTCAAGGAGCTCTCTCCCTCGTACTACAAAGCTGTGGAATGAGCTTCCTTGTGCGGTGTTTCCGGGACGATACGACATGGGTACCTTCAAAAAAGCGCGTACACCTTCCTTAAAGGCCGGCAACGCTCTTGTGATTCCTCTGGTGTTGCAAGAGAATGTAGGCGGCGGTGATCACTTAACACCAGGTGACCCGTACGCTCGTTTGTCCTCCTATTCCATAAAAAAAAATAACGACTGGTGTCCCGCAAGGCTGCTTGCTATTACCCTACACTGTTTCTTCTACATATCAATGATATGCTGCAAATTAGCAGTATTCTTTCCTATGCAGACGACAGCACAGGGATTTGCTTCCTATGCACCGGCCGTGCCAACATGTCCCGTGATAGCGTCGACGAGAACCGGAACAAACTTGTGTCTGAAATCGAGACTATGCTATGCAAAGGCCGGCAAAATTTAGTCCAGTTAAACCCCAACAAGATACAAATTTGTGCGTTCACCGCTAAAAAGTCTCCTTATGTCGTCTCCCCTCGATTCGAGATCACTCCGCTAACTGCAACAGCCTGTATTGGCATTCCTTGGCGTCGATATATCGAGCGACGTTCAGTTCTGTGGTCACATGGAAGAGAAGGCCAAACTGGCCTATAAAAAGCTTGGTGTACTCAGTAAGGCGAGACAGTACTTCACTATAAGCCACCGCCTGCAACTATATAAGGCGAAAATTCGGTCTCACATGGAGTACTGCTCTCACCTCTGGGCGGATGCTCCCCAGTACCAGCTTCTTCCATTTGACCGCATACAACGAAGAGCGGCTCGAATAATCGACGATCAAGTCATCTCCGATCGTCTTGATGTGGGTTCTCTCTACATCTTCTACCGCAGTGAGTGCTCAGAGGAGCTGTTCGGGTTGATTGCAGCGGCCGAATTCCACCATCGGACATTACCTGCAAAATACCATCCGCGTCAATTTGACGTCTGGCATTCCACAACCGCGCGTTTTGCAAGAAATTGCTGCCTCGCACAGCCACTTTGTGGCTGCGGCTTTCCCGAACAGATACGACTCAGGGACCATCAAGGAAAAAGCATACTCTCCTTCATCCTGCATCTTAAAGGCCGGCAATGCACTTCTTGACACCTGTTGTTGCGTATGTCCATGGGCGGTTGCCTTACATCTCCCCATCCCGTGAGCCTCTTGCCCCTTTGCCCCCTCTTATATATAGAAAAAGACTGTGACAGCTGAGAAAACGTTGAAAAAAATAGAATTTACAGCAATTCACACACATTACCACAAAGTGTCATAAAAATCGCAAGTGTGAGTCGTAGCTTGTCACGCACACAAAACTAATATTCCTGGCCTGTTTTTATCGGTTGTCTAACAGCAAGAGATTCAATCTAGACGTATAAATTATTTAAGTTTTAAGGGCATTATTTATCACAACGTAAATAACTTTCTTAATGATGCCACAGATTGAAGCGCCCGCCCTCAGTATATTTAATTAATCATTTTTATTGTAATGTAATTCTATTTACAAAATATGCTTTCTGAGTATCTTGCGCCCATATATTTTCGAATACCCGGTAGGGGTTGATATTTCATAATTAATATAATACCCGACTTTCATAAAATATAAAAAATTTGAATTATTTTGAAGTAGTTTGAAAATTTCTAATTTGACAGTTCAGTACTTACAGTCGATTCAATTAAACAAAGTACGATGATTTAATTTTTTATACTCGAAAACAAGAAACACATTTCATTTTAATTTTACAAAAAAGTATTGGATTTCTTAAACATTATAATATTTAACCCAGGCGGAGTTTGGCAGACCTAAAAAACTTTAAGTATGATAGGATTTCATTCAAGGCTAATAATATAAATATAAAAGATTTTTTCCTGACTATTAGTGTGTTCATGAAGGCGCAGTGAATGAACCTCCCCTATGATAAGTACTATTAATAAAAGTGTTGCCAGCTATGTGTAAAATAATAGTGTTAATAGCCTAGTGATAGTTCAGAACATAAAAGTATCAGCAAAAGTTAACAGATGAGAGCCACGAAGATGACATCATCACATTGTCGCAGCGTGACGCCGCCGCTGTCAAGGGCGAGCTCTACGGACCTGGTCGCCCCATTGTCACCGGATCTGACCAAACGTGCCATGTCCCCAGATCTCCAAAGAGACTTTGCTCGACACCGGCCTATGTCGCCAGACTTGCAGCTTGACTTTGCCCGACACAGAGCAATGTCGCCAGATTTACCGCTAGACTTCGCCAGAAATCGGGCAATGTCGCCTGACTTACATTTGGACTTTACCCGACGCCGTGCCATGTCACCTGAATATTGCCGGCTCAGTCCAGATTTGGAGAGGACGCGAACATTGTCGCCAGATTTGCCTCGTCGTTCTCGATCGCCGGCGCGTCCGAGATCATTAATGGAGTCGTTACTAGTTGCTAAAATGGAAGCGTTAAGTACCGGAAAGTTAGTACGAACGGATTCGTTGGACAGTTGTAGCAGTTTTGGATCAATGTCGTCGCTGCCCAGTGATGTGTGCCGGTGTGATGACTGTCTTCTGGGCATTGTGGACTTCTACCTGCCCAGCCCTGCTGATGCTAACAAATTTAGAAAGGTCAGTCCAATTAAACTTATTGTTCTGTAATGTTTTGGTTCACCTAGACATAACAGAACGACACGATGTATGCCAGTGAAAATAAGTCCGTAACTTGCCTCAAATCAATTATATTAATGGATTCAATAATAACAACTATTAAACAAGACTAATAGGAAATATAAATTTTCAATATACGCAGTTATTTAAAATACAATTAAGTATAATGTATTGAATGTTGTTAAAAGTTTAAGAGACTAAATACCATAAACCAATCAATAAATTAACAATCAAAGCAGTGTATGTACAGCTTGTATAAAATTCATATGAGATATTTGTATCCCATTTGGAAATTGTTGAACAAGTCCTTAACTGCGTGCACATAAATTATGTGGTGGTTAGTGTTAAACAATTTTACAACAGGCACTTTATATAATCGGTACTCACATAAAAATTGGTATTTTATTAAAGTTGTTAAAAATGAAATCCGTGTTAGGGAATGCAATTTCGTAATGTGCAAGGTTGAGCGAGTTTGCGAATATTGAGTTGAAATCGATGATAAGCGAGTGATTGATCGGCGGCGATTGAGCTTTATAATTTAATCGAATTATCAATTATATGACAAAGAGTTAGTAATTATGTGTTTATCACGTCACGATTTGCCTTGAATACGTATGTAGCAGTTGCACAATGTAGTTACTGAAAGTATTTATTTGTTATTATAAGGACACTCAACAACTTTTTTAAGTTATACTTCTTTAGAAGCGTTATGAAAAAATGATGAGAGTGAAATTTTAATATGCGCGCGCCACGGACGAGTAAAATAGGACTCCGCGCCGTGATATTAGCAAGTGAAGCACCTTTATGCTAGTGTGTGTACGGTTACGGGGAATACCATTTACACAATTATTTCTCCCTTAAATAATCATATAGGGCCACAAATATTTGGTTCCTAAAATTTTCTTGCGACATTTGTTTTTTTTTTTGGTTCTTTGTCCATTATTGGGATAGGCAAAGGGTTCAAGCCCGTACAGCCGTATTCGTTATTTAATAATTAATTGTCAAAGCCATCTTTGCAAGATTTTTACAATATTGTTCTTTCTACAAACATGGAATAGCAAGAGGAATAAATAATTTTAAGGATTTTGCTTTGTTAGGCTAAACAGGTATAACATCTTGCGTGCATACACACTTCTTTATATAATAAGTCAATTTTTTATATAGTAAGCTGTAAGAACTCTTATCATTTACATACTGGAAACTTCATAATACTTAGATAAATAATAATATGTATCATCCTATCCATTACTTATCTGATGTTTTAATTATACGTATTTACAATATCTGCAATGATTTACCGAATCATACATTTAATTAAAACTATAATTATTGAAATAACTTACAATGCGTTTAGATAATCTCTACTCTCTTACTGTTAGACAACCGATAAAAACAGTCCAGGAATATTAGTTTAGTGTGCCGGACAAGCTACGGCTTACACTCTCGATTTGTATAACACAATGCTCAAAATAGAGGTTTGGGGTATAGTGTGGGGTACAGTTTATTTGTATTCGACGTTTTCGCAGCTGTCATAGTCTATCTAGACGTATAAAATATGATATTAACATTAAGCTTTTTAGCTTGAGTAAATCCTACAACGCCATCTAGTTTAGATTCTCGACACCTGCACTGCTTACAATAATTATAACGGTATTGTCGATTTCTCAACAATCGAGCTTTCATTTGATTCTCTGCTGAGCCGCGCTAGATGGCGCTATATTAAAACTACGTGACATAGCTGACATTTTGAAGTGAGCGAAAAAAATGAGAGAAACATTTATGATTGCGGTTGATGGCGTCACACGACACAGTGAATGCGTCACAAAAACGTCATAATACCTTTCTATGCATTCATACTTCAGCCCCAGAATTTTAAATGAACTACTCATGTTTGTAACACAAACCGTTTCCGTCGATGGAAAATTTCGCACGTAATATATAAAATATTTAGACTTACGAACTAGATTAATAATTTAACATGTGAGTACGAATAAGATTAACAATTAATAAGTGACAAGTTTTACTATTTAGGTTTATATTTAAATAAAATTACTAAACTAAAAAACTAATGCCAATGAATTAACTACTAATTCTTCTTCAACCTTGATGTACCCAATGCTGAGTAAAAGTCTCTTCCATTTTAGACCATTTTGTGCGGTCCAGAGTTTTCCGCATCCAGTAAATCTCCAACGTTGAATACCACTTTTTAAATTATCTTAATAGTTAAAGCTAATTTAATAATTATTTTGAACGCCCGAAAACTGTAAGATTATTTAACACATAAAAGAAACGCCTCACTCACGCCGTACCACGTTTTGTGAAAAATATCAAATAACTAAAAAAATGGTTTTCCTCCCAATAGTTGCGCTAACAATTTAAGAGTCAACAAGGCGTATAAATGCTGTAACTACCCAACTAATTTATGAGTTTCTTTTACACAACAATGATACAAAATAAAGGCAAGCTTGTTTATTTATCAAAATAAGAGGTATCAAATTAGTATCACAAAATATTCTTTAGGAACCGTGGTCACCTTTAACAAAATATAACAGCATTAGTACTCGGAAAATATTTAAATAGCTACCTTTACATCAACAACAATTGTGAACTTATAAGTAATATGGCTATGGACTTTATAGTAATTATATATTTAGAAAACAAAATTTTCATCAACCCTACGTTCACCTACGAGTTCTGAAAGCTACGGCGCGGCGTGAAAGAAGTAGGCGTCAGTGGCCTATGTTAGCTCGCGGCTACTAGATTATTTACAAGTATTCCTGTTTATTTAGGTGAATAATTAGGTATTTGTATTTTTTAATTTATTTTTATTTGGTTAAGTAGCTCTACCCATGTGTTCGTTTAATGTCACTATTGTAGAACCACGCTGTATATTTGAAAAATAAAAAATAAATGATATTCTCGCAAACTTATTATTCGTACATATTGACATCATAATCGGAATTTAACCTGTTAAAGATAAATAAAAATTCCTCTTCTACTAATATGAGGTTATGGCTATCTATTTTTATAGATGGCATCGTTACTCCTGTGAAATCTCCGGTAGATGGGTCAAAAAAATATTATTATAAGCGCGCTTCGCGCGACGCGATCATTTTTGCGTTTGCCGCAAACTGTTTTTTGTATTTTCCGCAAGCCATCTTTAAGATTTTTTTTTACTCAAAAAGTGCAGTATCAGTATCACTATTTTATTGGCTGAAGGTTCTTTTTTATCATCGGTACAATTACTGGTTATGGAAAAATATTTGAGATACTGTATCATATATACCATATATAAAACTGGGTCATATATATTTCGAACCACCCGCATGTGTGCGTATTATATTTATAGCGACCTTCCTTTCGACCTATTCCTTCTGTGACTTTTATTGTTGACCAGCAATGATGGCTCGTACCCCTAATGAGGGCGATCAGGAACAGTAATTATACAGCGGTCACAAAGTGATGGCTGCAAACGTCCAATAAGCCCCGAAGATACAGGCGGAATTATATTATCGTCTTCATTTTGTGTATCATTGAATGCAAATTTATTACAACTTACATTAATACCTACTTACAACAAAACCATATCACTTCCAATAATTTGTTTCCGAGTCATGAATGTTTATTTGTATTTATGTATGTTTATGTAAGTATATTGTATTAAATATATCGTTGTTTTGCTCCCATAGTACAGGCTATGCCTAGTTTGAGGCAAGATAATTTGTGTGTCAATATTATTATTATAATAAATAATCAGTGCTGTTCTACAAACAAATAAATATACTTCTATAGTGGTCATTCACTTGACTGCAGGGAATTAGCGACTTGTGACTCTACATCGGAACAATTTTGGTACCATTTTAAGAATTTTTTAATAGAATCAGTAATGAATTGTCGAAATTATTATGTGATTCGACGTTAGTTTTGAACAACAACATTCCTTGAAGCTAAACTAAAATAATGAGTGAATAGTTATGTAAATATTGCAGGAAAATTGTAATAATAAAGTTAATAACTGGCATTTTTTAGAAATCAGCATAAAACCTTTGCAAACAAGGTTAGTCATGCGATTTAAAAGATGACCTCTCTTTCTGATAACACGCACAAATATTGTAATATCCTAATCTCAAAGATACTACTAGTTGTGCTAAATTTGGGTACCAAAAAATTGCTTTGTTCTATTAAATTGTATGCATTTAATAATATTGTAAGTGGTAACAGATGGGAAACATTTTAATCTACATAAAAAATGATAAAGTAAAAGTTAATGTGACTCTAAAAATATGCAGAACTGAAGATGTTTTACATAGATTTCTCATGAGATAAAGTTGCGAGTAAGACATTCACCTGACAGTAAGTGATACATCCTGTGATCCTGTCCATAATAACAAATAAACAACGTCAAACTTGGATGAAATGATTTTATTTAACTCTTTCTCCTGTGAGCCTAAAGAGTGTAATTTATATTTTGAATCAATTATAAAGAGTATATAAGTAATCACACAAAATATGAGAAGTTATAGGCCGTAATATATCAGAACTTCTATGTTTATTAGTTAGAATCAAGATCGCACCGGACATAATAATACTAACGGAATGTTAGCTCTCCTCCAATCCCAACTCAAACCTCCAACCAAACCTCAAATTGATAACTATTCAATGACGTGTTCTAATATCTATTATAATCAAAATTACAGTATTGTTTTATATGTGAAAAAAGACTTGGTATCAAACAGGTTTGAACCAACTTTCAATGACGCCAACTGCCTTGTAACTACGATACAAAAGGCTGTAACAATCATATCCCTATACAGACCACCAGCCTTCCGTCATATTGATGTGTTCATGAAATCTTTAAATAACTTGCTAGAATCTCTAAGTAAAAGTAAAATTATTGTATTAATAGCAGATATATATATTGATATAAAACTTAATAATACAGATCCCAATTTATAAAAATATCTTAATCTTACTTCCGCGCATGGACTGCTTCCAGCCCATACCATAGCTATTTGACTTCAAAACTGTCTCGATCACATACTAGTAAAAAATCACCATCACTTGTACAACCCTGGTTTTTAAAAATAGTTTGACAGATCATTATAGCGTGTTGTTGTCTATCGATCTATGGCGGTGCAATAATCAAAACACATGAAAACAAAAAACTACAAGAATTGATTACCATGGTATCTCTTCAGACCTGAAACAAGTCCACAACAGACTTGACTTCAAATGACCCCAATGAGTCTGCTATCTGTATCTCAATGCTAGTAGAAATGCTTACAAAAATTATTGATAAACTTTACTCTCCACGGTAATAAATCAAACACAAGCCATGAATTATTAGCCAATGACCCTGCACAACTAACCGCAGTTAATTCATAGAATTAACTGCGGTTACTTCGCGAATATCGGATAAACATGGCAAATTCAATAAATTTGTCAATTTACCCAATCTGCTCTCGGATAGAAATGTTGCCTTATCCTCCTTCATCGTTGGGCCTTTTAGAAACTGACATAAGCGAAGTTAACATTCTAATAAACTCTCTCAAATATATCAGTTTGGTTTGGTGGGACAATATTAATGCCAAAATATTAAAAGAAAATAAAGAGACATTAGCTGGTCCACTAGTCCATATTGTCAACATATTATTGCAAAGTCTAAATTTCCAAATGTATTTAGAAATCAGTTATAACACCCATCTTTAAAAGTGTTCTCCCTACCCTAACTAAAATATTTGAAAGAATCCTTAATAACAGACTCGTCAATTACTTTAGTAAAAAATCACCTTATATCTATTTTTTTTATGTAATAGGAGGACAAACGAGCGTACAGGTCACCTGGTGTTAAGTGATCACCGCCGCCCACTTTCTCTTGCAACACCAGAGGAATCACAAGAGCGTTGCCGGCCTTTAAGGAAGATGTACGCGCTTTTTTTGAAGGTACCCATGTCGTATCGTCTCGGAAACACCGCACAAGGAAGATCATTCCACAGCTTTGTAGTACGTGGAAGAAAGCTCCTTGAAAACCGCACTGTGGAGGTTCGCCACACATCCAGATGGTGGGGATGATATTCAAACTTGTGGCGTGTCGGGCGAAGGTGGAATTCTGGATCTAATAATTAATACGGTTTAAGGAAAACACGATCTACTGCTGACGCAGTCTTTGAGCTAACAAAGACCGTTGCAGGGAAGTTGGATGCAGGTCATGTCGTTATATAACGGCCGCATAATTACATTCGCCGACGATACGGCTTGCGTTTTCTGGGGAGAGATTTGGGATGACGCCTTTGTAATTGCTCAAATTGGTTTTAACAAAATTTCTAACTGCCTTCAAGCCAATCTCCTTAAGTTAAATACCGATATAACTAGCTAGATATAACCGTCAATAGATGGTTTTAAGGTCCACTTTCTCTTTATGGAATTGTCCAATTATCGACAGACACTGTGTGACACTAAAATATTTAGGTGTCATCTATATATGTTAAAATGAATTGCTGTTCGTTAGTCTCGCTTAAACTCGAGAACAGCTGGACCGATTTTGCTAATTTTGGTCTTGAATTAGGTCTTGTGGAAGTCCAGAGAAGGCTTAAAAGCTTTGAATAAATATGAAATGCTCGGAATTAAATTAAAACACAATTTTGTTTTTTGTTCTAATGTGTTCCCGATCGTTCAGAAATCAAATTGAAAGAATCGTTTAAAATGAAAAATTTATTAGAACTTTTATATCTTTGGAACTTTTTCAGGAGGTAAAAATTAACTTAATTTTAGGTAACTATAGTTCGTAGACTAACTACAGTTGTCAATCTATCAGATTATTTTTATTGAGATTGATAAATCTTAAGTTTTGTCACAAATTAAATTTCTGAACGCAAACATAATATTTGACATTTGACAACCAACTATATGTAGATTAATAAATCATAAGTTATTTAATTCATAAAAAAACAGTATTTTATTTATTATGTACAGAACAACGTCTGTCGGGTCAGCTAGTGTTAGATAATAACTAGCTTTTGAACCAAATATTAATGACAGATTAATGTCACGATTTCATAGACTGGTTGATGTGAAAGATATAAATTAAGACCAAAATAGACGTATTAAACAAAAAATTTTTAGCGTACCAAAACATTCTTCATCAATAAATTCCCATTCTATTAGGTAGCTTTTTGTTTAAAAAGATAAATAAAGTGGTAAATTTACATATAGTTAACTATCAAAAAAGAAAAAAAATCTATTGTAAATGAGCCATTTGAATGCAGTTCCGCTGTGGATTCTTTAAAAAACCCAAAATTGTTAGAAGCGTCGGAATTGCACCCTTCTCCTGAAGATATAAGAAGTTAAATCTCATTAGCGCAGTAATATCACTCGCTAATTAACAAATTTCACGGCAACCTTTGAACTGAAACACAATAATGCATACACATAAATTCACGTCAGCAAAAGACTCCACTGTTTCTCCTGCTCCTTCTTTTGGCCGCCATCCTATGCAAAGAAGCCTGTCCCTTGTGCAGATGTATACCACGGAGAATGTTCAGGGTGTTTTACCTGATTTCTGCCGTCGAATCGCCACAATCGGGATGTGTGGCGTTCCTCAACAGTGCGGTTTTCATAGAACTCTCTTCCATGTAGAAAGATTTCGTCCAAAGAGCTTCCCTGTGCGGTGTTTCCATGACGATAACTTCAAAGATACTCTTTTTTTTTAATCCGGTAACTGCGAATAATATGAAATGCTATGCGAAATATGCTCGTGGAGCGTGTCTCTCTTACTTACTTAGCGCTACACAGTCGAGCGTGACAGCACAGTTTTATTCAATACCCATAAAGTAGAGTGCTCAGCGCGTCTAAAGAAGTTTTCACTCAAAATTCCAAATAAGCCTACAAACAACGGAATTTTTGAGGAAACAAAAATTAATAAAACACACAATTTGATAACATCCTCAATTTTGGAAGTCTAATAAAAATACGACATGACTATTGAATTCTCCGAAATCAAAAATGTTTCAACTAGCTTCAATTGTAAATGTTAATTCAGCAACTTGTTACGGAGTTATGTCTTCATAAGGCTTTATTATTTATTAAAATAACACACGAGATTTATTGACCGGTCGGTAATTTGTGTGCGCAGTACTTGTGGTATTTTAAATAGAGTCTGACATTTCAGTAAAATGAGTATCGTAAAATTAATATTATATCAAACCCCTAGAGGTTTCTTGTGACTTGTACTTCAGATCGGGGATATACTTATTGTAATGACCAGTTCATGACCAAGAATCAGAGAAGTCCTGTGATTCCCCGGGCATAAAAATAATAGGGAAGTCCCAGGCTCAAGGGTATCGTAAGAGGCATTTTAGGTCATTTACCAGTGCCAGGCTTCTTTGCTCAGAATGCCGGCTAAATTATGGGTACCACAACGGCGCCTTTTTCTGCCGTACTGCTCAAATGAGACTTAACATAATATGTCCCAAGGTGACGAGCGCAATTGTAGAGCCGCTAAGAATTTTTGGGTGTTTCAAGAATCCTTAGCGGCACTACATTGTAATGGGCAGGGCGTATCAATTACCATCAGCTCAAAGTCTTGCATGTCTAAATTTGTCCTAAAAAAACAATACTAGTAGGAAAATAGTTTTGCTGTGCTTATGCAGCGTACAATATTCACAAACTATTTTTCCAAAAGCGCCTTATGAAGTACAAAAATAAACCTTATTTTAATATGGCTTTCAATTTGAAAATAATTTACACACAAAAAGTATTCGAAAAGGAAAACACAAATATACGAATCTCCTTTTGCCAGATTTCTGACCTAAGTACCAACTAGTTTCTTTCATTTTTGCCTAAATAGAACCGCTTATATCAAGGGGAGTGTTCTGCTCAGAATTCTTGTAAAACCCAAAAATTCCGAATATCACCACAATTGCGCTCGTCACCTTGAGACATAAGATGTTAAGTCTCATTTGCCCAGTAATATCACTAGCTACGGAGCCCAATCAGACGGACAATAATGCTTACACAATATTACTGCTTCACGGCAGAAAATGGCGCCGTTGTGGTACCCATAATCTAGCCGGCATCCTGTGCAAACAAGCCTCCTACTGGTAAAACTTGTATATCTTACTTCATACTACATGAAGTGATTGGTGTCTTTATTGAAGACATTATTTATTCAGTTAGTGACAATGTTAATTGTTAACACAAACGGTAACAATTGTAACTATGACGTCAAAGTACTACAGTTTTGTATTCAAAATAGTTTTTTTATTCTTTTTATGCTGCGTTCGTATTGACGCAATAAGGCAATGATTTATTGTCGCGATACTTCTGGACAAGCAATTCGTTATATCAGTTAACTTTTAAATATTAAGAGATAATTTGTTTTGCTATACCAAAGATGTTATAAATTTTGACGTGCGTGTCCATATAAGTACATACATACTTTTTTTATTCAGCTCTTCTTACGTCTAGGGGTTAACGATACAGCCATACTGGGAAGTGGAATATTGAACAATAAAATAAAGAGTAATTGTCTTGAAATAGCTCAGTTAAGATGCATTAACCCTGTATTACGCATTTAAAACGAACGAGACGAATACGTAATGAGGATCATGGGAACAGGGAAATTATATTATAATATTTATACGTCTTTATGAACCTTCGCCTTATTGCTAAATATAAATGTTATTTACACAGTTGGCTCTACAACTATACAGCTTATCTAAGCAGAATAATATAATATAGAAAAAAAGGATTGTGTGGTTTTATGAAACCACGGTAAAAGTGAAAGTTTTTTTTCACATTATAGACATTTAAATAAAAATGTTTGGAATAATATTCCAGGTATAAAAATCGCTTTATCAATCTTAATTTTATACTTGGAAAATTGGAATGATAATGGGAAATAATAAAAGTAGACTAAGTCTCCAACTAATATTTTTATTGAACTCTGTGTCTTAGCCCTCGTTAAAAATATTGATTGAAAAGGATTACATTAAACACTGACAAACAACAAACAAAATAGCGTGGAGCACTAGCACAAATGAGTAATAGTCTATACACTACATGGTCAGCTGTTGTGCACTATAGGCGCCGCCCGACCGTCACGCGACATGCAACACACGAGTTTGAGACGATGTAGTAAACGTTTCACTTTAATATGTGTATAAATAATAACTGCGTGATAATATATTTTATAATTAATTATAGTTTATAAACTTACTAACAAAACACACTGTTTAATATATTGTATCGTTATAGAATTAACTATCCATAGTTAAAAGTTATATTCTTTTTATTCACTCTAATTTAGTTTAAGTATTAAAAACAATAACAAAATAACTCAATAATACAAGTGCCTGATTTACTCTATACAGTATGTGTGTCTATACTCTTTTATATATCTTTCTAATTCTGAGTACAACTGATACACAAGGCAACTGTTATGAAAATATTGTATTGTCATCGGTTTTTTATACGTGTCCAAATTGTCATGTAACTCGGATGTCTTGAAACGGGTACAAACTACGTTAAAAGGTTCCGGTACATACATAGATATTAAGTAGCGTACTCAATTAAAAGTGAGAATGCATGAATGTATTTTGTCGGTAATTTTTATTAAATCTAATTTTATTTTTCGAAATAGTCGCCTTTAGCGTAATAAACTAGGAACATATTTATTATAAGCTTAAAATAACCTTCTTAAAAAAACACTTCATCCTGCATACCTAAAAAATCCTGTGACTCTCATTAATTTAAATTGATTTTTTAATGCAACTTTTTTCCATGGTACATAATATGTAGTTCTTCTTTTAAAAATGTGCAATGTTCGATTATCAACTTTCTGTTGTTTTTTATTCAGCTTAGACAAGAAAGATGGATACTTCGAAAAGTCGAGTGATTTTTGATTTTTAGAACGAGTTCCGACGCTAAGCTAACGCGGCAGAATCATCTCGCAATATCAATATTGCATTTGGTGAGGGGACTGCTAATTAACGCACTGTGCGATTTTGGTTTAAACGCTTTCGTGATGGAAACTTTGACTTGAAGAACGAACCTCGTGGAAGACCCCCCACACAGGTGAATAACAATGAATTGAAACAGACGGTGGAAACCGATCCGAGCACAACTACCCTGGAATTAGCAGCATATTTTAACGTTACCTTACCAAAAACATTGACTCATTTGCGTCAAATCAATAAAATAAGCGCAGAGTAGCTCGAATTGTGGGGGACCCAGTACTCTGTGAACGGCTGGATCACTTGGCGTTGCGTAGAGACATCGCTTCATTGTGTGTCCTCTACCGCATTTATCATGGGGAGTGTTCCGCAGAGCTGTTTCACCTGATTCCTGCCGCCGAATTCCATCTTCGCACAACACGCTACAAGTTGGGAAGGATATCATCCCCACCATCTGGATGTGTGGCGGTCCTCCACAGTGCGGTTTTCAAGGAGCTTTCTTCCACGTACTACAAAGCTGTGGAATGAACGGTGTTTCCGGGACGATACGACATGGGTACCTTCAAAAAAAGCGCGTACACCTCCCTTCAAGGCCGGCGACGCTCCTGTGATTCCTCTGGTGTTGCAAGAGAAAGTAGGCGGCGGTCATCACTTAACACCAGGTGACCCGTGCGCTCGTTTGCCCTCCTTTCCCATAAAAAAATAAAATGGGTACCTCACGATTTGACTGATCTGTAGAAAGAAACGCGCGTTGAAACTTGTGTTGTCTTGTTGAATCGATACAGAATTCAAGGAGTATTGGATCGAGTTACATGCGATGAAAAGTGGATTCTTTATCGTAAAGATACGGTTATCGAACCGTAAGCGAAAAATGCAATGAATGACCGCAAGTTAAACCCCGCAACAGTGTTCTAAAGCTAAGCTTACCAATAAAAAGGTAATGGTAACTGTTTTGTGGTCTCAGCATGGTGTTATTCACTATAACTTTCTCAGATCTGGTCAAGCAATAACTGCAGATGTCTATTGTGCTGAACTCCGAACAATGATAGCAAAACCAGCAGTGAAACAGCCCCGACTCGCCATTATTGCTCCATGATAATGCGAGACCTCATACAGTACGAGAAACCGTTTTAACTCTACAGGAACTGCAATTAGAAACCATTTGTCACTCTCCGTATTCACCAGACCTTGCCCGAACGAACTACCATTTTTTTCTTGATTTGAACAATTCTCTACGCGATAAAATAGTTTTCTTCTATATAGATCACCACAGTTCTATTGCAAAGGCATAAATGTTCTCCTTAGATGGCAGCAATGTATTGATAATAATGGTAATTATTTTGATTAAATAAATGTGTTAAATTAAAAAAAAACGAATTTCAATTTTTCAGTACAAATCGGCAATTTCATACCCCTAATATTATTGCAGTCACGGATATTGGCGACTACAAAGTACAAATGCCCATACTGCAATATTCTCATTCTTTTAAATATTTCTCATTGAGTTTGAAGAAGAGACACGATATAAAAAGACCTTCAAGACTTTCGATTGCACAAACACTTAAGTTATACTAGCGTATAGAGTACTTGGCAGCCCGAATATAATTTGTGATAAATTTTGATTTTTCAGTGTGTGCGTTAACTTGTGGTTAAATATTCAAAATACTAAGGAGAGTATGCCAAGCGTGGCTGACTGTTTATTACTTTTTAATCAAAATCGGTTACAGTAACAATAGATCTCTGCTGTATCTGCATTAGAGATGTGTTTGTCAAAAATGTCCTTATAATAAAAAAAATATTTATTGAGTTTTTTTTTATGGTCTTTCCCGATAAATAAACAGCACATAATATTATTATATCTTGTTAAAACCTTTAAAAGTTAATTTATCTAACTCAATATAAAATCAAGCTAGGTACAATTATTAGTAGTTTTTTTAAACATACATAATCGTGGTTCAAATGAAGAAAATGATCGTAACATAAAGGTTTAACTATAAAGTTTAATTAATATATATCCTATGAAATTTTTACATGAAAACCTCAAAAAGTATTATAATGAAAAATTAATATAAATTAAAAGTTTTCTGATTTGAAATAGCTATTGTACAACGATAGTAACAATAAACATTTACATACATAATGATCTCCGGCACGTTTAAATAACAGAACTCTTAGCTCCTGTACGTACAGTACACACGTGCTCTTGTGTGTTGAGTACATATTTCTGCATGTAGCTTAAACTTCGTATCAGCCGAAGTCATGGCGCGAGGCTGTCGCAAGGCATTGCTCAGTCCGCGCGCTTCAGCCATGCTTAATGCTCGCGTGCACCAAAATGCGTATATTGGATACCCGAGTCATTCCGTCGCTCTAAAATGTCATTGACACCTCTCTTTGACGTACGGGAACTGTGTTAGTGTTAGCATAATGCCTGAGTGTCCTGAATTATTTACTTTTACAATTCCAATTATACGGTACACGATGGAAGAGGACACCAATGGAACTGAAAGGCAGCAGCCGGTGAAGAAAATGTCGCTGCTGACACCGGTGAAGATCGAGGCACCAGAACCCGGCCGCAGAGCCTCTGAACCGACCAGACATTACATTCCGCCTCAGTGTAACAACAGGCTCTCCCCCAGAACCGCTAGAAAAGGGGATAGGAGACACTCTAGAGTAGCTCTAGATGATGGAAGAGACAAATTTGGCCCCAAGCCGTGTAATTGTGAGGATTGTAGGGCATCTAGTCCACTGCCGCCAGGTTATGGACCGCCCACAATGTCTCCAGGATATGATCAAATGAAGAATGCTCTCGAATGTGCACCTTGGAATGATGACTTTACAGAAGCATCTAGTGATGACCTGAGTTCGGAATGGGATTCCGACGTGCCTGAACCGGTTCCAGTACAACCAAAGGTAGGAATTGTAAGATCATAGCACATAACACTTCCCCTTTACGATGAGAGAGGGCTACATATGTCTCTCTATTAAATATGAAGACAAGATTTCCGATTATGAACGCATTTGTTATTTTAAATTCCACAATCAACAAAAGAATGTGTAATTAAATAGTGCCCATTGAATTGCAAATGTCGTAAGAAAACTTGTCGAAATTTCGTAACACTTGTCGATAACGTAGCTAAACGTGTTTGGAATTAAAAGAATAAGCGAATTTTTAAACAATTTATAGATAGATTACAGGGGAAGATAATATTAAACTATTCAATAGAATGATAGTAGCCATACATTGAATTAATTATTAAATATATTATTCATTGAATCAAGTGTAAATGAATGTTCTTGAATTAAACAAAACTTATGAATGATAAATAGACCATATTAATATATACACAGATGTAGGGAATTACCATTGTGTTTTTTCTTTCTTAGAAATTTCCAAAGTTTTAGTGGATTAAGTATTGCTGCTCTGAGCGGAATTTTTCAAATATTTGAAGCATTTCTATAGATGACGTCGTTATAAAAAGATCATACACAGGATGCCTTACTAAAGTTTTAGAACAAATCACTTATTAACTACTTTCGTTTACTTCAAGAATCCATTTGGTTTATGAGACCTTTTGAAGGTGATAAATACTCATTAATATACAAAAATGTATAATGAGCTTATTTAAATGTATAAATGAATCCTAAGAATTAGTTAAGTCTTAATTTGAATCAATTATTAGATAAGTTTATTATTCCAATATTTATTGTTTATTATTATTATTAAACTTCATGCCTAAGGTTAGTTATCTCATTGTAAAGCTCGTCTTTTATCTTATCGTTTCTATTTTTAAATGATTTTAAAACAACAAGCACAAAATTATACATTTAAAGTATTCTTGGTAAGAAATAACTCAGGGTAAGTATTTTTAATATAGTGTATGTTTGAAGCTGATATACTATGTTATATGTAAATTAATCAGTTGGGTTGAACATCGTGGATATTTACCCCCTTATTCATAATGGTCCACTAACTTTAAACAGCCGCTTAGGTGTGTTTTTTCTAATTCTGACTTAGGTCAATAGAAGAAGACAGAGTGAGAATTAGCAATGCTTTAAGTTAGCAGACTATTATGAATAAGGTGGTTAGTTATTTGCATATATTATAATTCTTTGAGATTAGAAAATCATCTTCTTTAAGAGAGAGTGTTCTGGGGACTCTTATCACAGTTAACAGTACAGTTAGATCGTAATATATAGGTACGTATGAAAACATCAAATAAAACAGTCAGAAAAACTATAATTATTATAAATATTTTGCTTACCAAAAGTTCATAGAACTTGGTCAGTTATAATGAGCAAATGGGGACATGATCTATTATATAATAGCAAGTAGCAACACTTTAATAGTGTCAATTGGTATAATTTGTTAAACATGGATCTAAAACCTGAGGTGCTTCAATTGAAAAAACCATTGAAAGAGTAAGCTTTTATCTTTTATTAAGTTAATTCTTCTTGATTTTATTTCTTATCTTTTTTATTTTCGATAAATTTTCGTCACTACACTGGACCGTTCTTCTTAGGTCTGAGGGGTGACAGGTAGATAGATTTTGACATGCTATAACTAATTTTAATTCTATTTTGAATAAACAATATTTATTGGCATTTAACGAAAGGAAGAATTTCTCCTGTAGGCCCTAGTAAGATGACAAATACAGATAAATATACTTCACGCTTATCTCACATGGATTATATTGTCGTTTTTTATGAGAAAGTCTAACGGCCGTTTTCAATTACCTATCTACCCTTAGTGACAAGATATATAGACATAGTCCAATGCTATCTGTCAATAGGTTATTGAAATATAAGTAAGCGTAAAAGGATAGATTTGTCTACGTCTAGTAAGTCAAACTAAAGATAGATACGCTATTGAAAACGGCCGTTAAAGAGTAACAAAGTCTCCACTGGGCCTATCAAATACCTCTGTTTTTACACGCTTCTTCAAAATTCCTTCTAAAGTCCAGGTCTTCCAAAATGTGCGTACATCTCTCTCTCATTATCTCGCATATCTCTCGGATAAACGTAACATTAAAGTCATGTATTTTGATACTACACATTCGTCTTCGTGATATTCGTTTAAACCTTTACCCTGTTATCCAAATGTTTAATGAGGGCTCTTGAATGTTAATACACACCTAATCTTTAACTAATTCGACACGTGTTTCTCCTACACACGCGGTATCTTCAGAAGATGTTGACTAGAATTTTCTACAAAATACCGCCTAGTTCAATTAATTTTCTACATTCTTCATACTCTTCTTCAAAATTTCTGGATAAAATGCTCGCTATACCCTTATATATATCTATATATATGACATGACAATGAGTGTGCAAAATTTCATGATGATAAAAACTCACATTCTTAATTCGCTATATTTACTTGGATGTCGCCAACATTGGAAGCTACTGAGTATGTGGTGACGATCTCAACTTATTCTTAGACATAACACAGCTAACATACCTTAACATTATGTTAATAATTAATCATGCTTTAACAATCATTGTGTCGAATTGTATATAAATATCTCTTAATTGAATTGCTATTGAATTGAGTCGTGTGCGTCACAAGTCCAATTTAAAACTTAATTAACTATGAATTTGATTAATGTGATGATATTATTAAGAATTATAATTATCTTTTCTCTGGTGTAAAGTGCGTAATGTAAATTAAGTCTGGGTTAAATTATCTTGTGCGTCAGTGTAAATGGGATAGATCATTTTATCACATTGAGTCGGCGTCATCTGTTGAGATTGAAGTTATATCAAAGAAATAAGTTCAACAACTCTTGAAACATTTGTGCATATAACAAAAAACATTTTAATTTTCAAGATTTTTACGACTTCTCTTTACGTTGTTGAGTTTTATCCTTATGTTTGACCATTTTCTTTCTCATCAGTCATCAATTTATGTCAAAAAACTAAAACGATGGTAGCATCCAGCAGATATTGAGTTATAATTATATTTATAATGTGTAATGAAAATGACTTTTCTTTCTGTTGCAATCAGTACCATTGCAAATTATTGCAAAAAATTATATTTCGATTTTTTTGGATACTACAGACCAATTGTCATTTTTTATCGCTTAACTTTTGTATACATTTTTTAAGCTGGGTTTCTATAGCTGAGTTTTCCTGGTATATTAGAATATTGGTCTTCTCAATTCTTGTCTTTTATCTCATTCCTTATTTGGGATAACTTCTCCAAGATGTATTTCTCACAACTTATCCTCTATCACCTCAATGTGGCTGTTTTTTCTTTTGTAGCACTGCGCTCTCTACATTTGTCAGATGACACGATGCACGTCCTTTGACATATCCATGGAAGTATAGAAATTACACTAGGGCTTAGTCTTCGAGGTAGTTTTATATAATATACAACACGTAATTCATATCCCCAAGACCCTACCGGTGTACCTCTGAGGACTCAAGTGGGGTGAGTCTTCGGTAGGCTTTAAATCTCTCAAGGGGCAGTAGCGTGGGTGGCTTGAAGTATTTTCTATTGGATCCTCTCATGAAAGAAACTAAGAAAAACTTTGTTTCGTTTATTTCCCAATTCTTTTAACGATTGTTTGCCTCATTCGTTAATATCTGCACCACGAGACAAAGGTCATGGCAGCCGACGTTATTTTAACATTCTATTATCGTAGTCAATTATTATCCAATATTTTCTTTGCGTGCGTCATTGAATATGTAAGTAAATTTTACAAACAGTTCTGTATACAATATGTACAATACTCGTAGAAATGTACTTTACATTTTGTTTCAAATAATATGATATTAAAATTCGTAATAATTAAAATTCGTTACATGGTATATTTAATGTATTTATTTCAATTATTTATTAATTCTAAAACGATGGAACAAATATATTTACTGTCAATATTAGGAGCTAATTTAATCTAGTTTTTGAAGAAGCTGATTTGAGACTTTGATTAAGATTTCTAGATTAATTATGTTCTCAAACTCCACGTTTACCTTAACTGTCATTATTTTTTCATATTTATGGACTTATCTTACTCAACTATTCTCTACACAACATTATTATTGGCATAATATAATAAACTGAAAAAGAGAAACAATGATAGAATTACTATTTTGAAATACTTAAGAAAATAAAATAGCAAAAACAAACTCTATGTATATGGTAAGTGTTTCAATGTGTAAACAGTTAAGCATTCCTGTGACTCAGAAATAAGAATAATTTGATTCATTATTATTCTTGTATATCTAGTAGTTTTTATTCTGCTATACAACGTCACAGCTCCGTTGATGTGCCATAGCCGAAGGTCAAACGAAGTTAAATACATGTTTTGTTGTAGATTCAGTTTTTATGATGCCCACCACGTGGCAGGATTATAATGAATTCTTTGATCATCTGTTTTCTACTGA
Organism: Leptidea sinapis; assembly: GCF_905404315.1. Lineage (NCBI taxonomy): Eukaryota > Metazoa > Arthropoda > Insecta > Lepidoptera > Pieridae > Leptidea > Leptidea sinapis. Next base: position 9,962,873 of record NC_066296.1, on the reverse strand, counting down.
TTAGTGGAAAATTTATACTTAATTTAATTCGCAAATTCGCGTGTATATATTTTTGCTAAATATAGAATTGGCATATTAGTTTGTGTTTAAAGTAACGTTAAAGTTCGATATATTTATCTTGATTTTAACTTTTACTTTTGATTTGAATGTTGGCTGTCTAATTTCACTCTTATAATTATTTACAACAGTCAAAAAGGTGTAAGTACATATATCGGTCAGTGGAATATGTTTCATTTAATAATTTTGAATCGATATAGAAATATGATAGAGCGCATTTCAGCTATCACACGAGAGAGACCGCGATATTTTACTGTACTGTTAACTGTCAAAATAATACAGTATGATACTGTTATAAGTACTTCAATATTGTAGCCATCTATCGTGTCTCAAATAAACATTTACGGCCTTACAAATAAACTTGGTATAAAGTTATAACTGATGATAAACAAAGAAAATGCAAAATGTTTACAATATCGTTGCCAACACTGTCAATACAATGATAATTCTGAAGTTTTCCTAATGACAAGCTGCCTTGCAAATAAACGTGGGCAACGTTATACGTCCGAACAAACCTAACGTAACGTAAACATTTTACATATTCTTGGTTTATGCTTAGTTATAACTTTATGCCAATTTTATTTGTAAGGCCGTTACAGTTTTAATAATAATAAAACAAATAATGCTTCTTAACATAATTTACAATTCATCATAAAAATTCCTGCAATAATTTGAACAATAATCAATTTTGCATATATTTTTTACGTCGTTCCGCTATCAAGAAGTATATTTTAATACGCGTTCTAATATAACACTTATAATTTGACGCACCTAAGTGAAATAAATACAATCGAGAAAAATTTAAAATAATGTCTAAAAACGTTGTGCTAGAGTACTTTCAATAGTTATAGTAATAATTTAACACGACACTTTCCAATGTGCACGCGTAAAGTGCGTTTACCGTTACTCGAACCGTTTGGTGCTCGGTGTGCCACTAACCTTATTTACCAGCGTACCATTACCATTGTCTCTCGCTAATCTATATTACTATTTATTACATTATATTAATATCTAGCTCATGCCCGACTTTGTGATTTCCGTTAGAATGAGATAGGAATTAAGCTGTAGGTACTTGTTTTGTAACTAATGCTGTTTAAATACTTACTTTGTTTTTAAAGTTGAAATTTATTGAGGTGCGCTGTAATTTGTTAGGTGAGTATTTTAATTCAAATATTTTTATTCAAAATAGGATGTGACAAACATTTTAAGAGTCAAAAAAACTACCACCTATTCCAAAACGAATGCCTTATACCTGAGCAGATTGGGCGCAACAAACTGAGCGTTTTTTTTTTCATCAAAAAAAAAAAATATGTTTACAAAGTGATATTGTACAATTAAACTTATTATTTAATAGCCTGAGGGTGGTCGCTCCATTCCCAATAACCTTTACCACACAAACTTTAGTTAACTTTTCTTTTGAATATCGTAATACTTTTGTTTTGAACATTTTCTGGGATCTTGTTGTAAAAGCAAATGCATAGCCCCACTAAACACTTACTAACTCTACTTAGCCGAGTAGTAGGCATTATAAGCTTATGTAATAATTAATCCTTCAATATGGGGGCCCCATTGTAATTTGGAATAAAGAGTAATGCCAAGAAATATACCAGATTCCACCGGTTTTATCACATCTACGTTTAACAAAACACTTGCATCTACATTTTTGACATTTGGTACCGTAAATTTTATATGTTTCATATTCTTGCTATTTTACAATTGAATGAATTAGAATGACCTGTCACGCTCTGCTATGTAGAGCCGCCACGAATCTACTAAGAGAGACTTGCTCGGTGAACAAAGCTGTATTTCACATTATTAATCTCGCCATGATAAAGTTTTCAGTTGATATATATCAAATGTATATGTTTAAGGAAAAATGCACCATTTTTTATATCAGACAATATCGGCCAAGGCTGAGGGACCTCTAGCTTAGTAGTCAGGGTCACCAACCACTGGGCTATAGGGGTCGTCACCTAATGATGAATCAATTCACCTACTGTGTGGATTGATTCATCTACTGTCACGTCGTATAAATATATCGATTTGAAGATACTTCAACAGATATTATGTTGGCACGAAGTATTAACAAGATTACAATAAAATGAACAAACTTGTAGAGCCCATAGAACAAAAGAATTACAATTCGTTTGTAACCCTACATTATCTTCACTTATCTCGTATATTGTGTTTGGACTTACTAAATAACAGTAGCTAATCTGAAGATATCTGACTTGAATTATGTATACTTATTTTTTCTCAAAGCGTTTAACTGATGTGTAAAGGAATACTTAATTACCATATAGCTATGTCGACGGCCCTTAAAGCGCAGTCGTTAGAGACTTGCCAATAGAGCAAGATGACCCGGGTTCGAATCCCGGTAAGTGCGAACATTAGCGAATATAAATATCTGTTTACAACCGGTACTTTTAATTGGTGATTTATAAAGTATGACAAAACTATGACATTGCAAAGTACTAAGATGTCGGTATTACCATACTTAAAGCCTTGTGGATGTGATTTAAGACATTAAAATTCCAACTGAACAAGGGAAAACATACGCCATATATACCCTGGCTTTCCCCACCTCTAAACTATAGGAATTTAAAGCCTTAATTTTTTTCTGGGCATGATAGAGATGACTTGATCGTCGATGATTCGAGCCGCTCTTCGTTGTATGCGGTCAAATGGAAGAAGCTGGTACTGGGGAGCACCCGCCAGGGGTGAGAACAGTACTCATGTGAGACCAAATTTGGGCCTTATAAAGTTGCAGGCCTTTTAGTGAAGTACTATCTCGCCTTACTGAGTACACCAAGCTTTTTAGAGGCCAGTTTGGCCTTGTGTTCCAAGTGACCACGGAACTGAACGTCGCTCGATATATCAACGCCAAGTATGCCAATAATAACTAATCGCAGAAATAGTACCACCGTATACTATAAATAAAATTTTTTTCGTTGAGGTTAACTTCGGGAAAGTAATATTTTTCCAGAATAAACATACCGCATACGTGATACATAAAGTAGTACTTAAGTACTTGTTATACTATTTACTGGTTATATACAATATAAAGTACGTCAGGTATACCTATTTTCTACAGCATACATACACACATGAAGTACACGGCAACTATCTGGACTAAGGCTGAGATCTATAAATTGTATTAAGACTTTGCTCAGACTCTATTTACTTAAAACTTAGCTGAGTGTAGGCTTAAAATAATCATTGTTTTATTTTTTAAAGTCATTTTACAGCTGAAATTATATTGAGTTTAAGACACTGACCTCTACTATATACCACTGGACTGGTGGCTGTAAAAGTATTTTTGTGCCTGTTTGATATTCGCCATTTTGGCGCTGTTGGCCATGTAGCGAGAGTCTGCGGTATTAAAACTAATAATGACAACCTCAGCTAAACAAACATCGATAGGAAAAACTATTTACAAAAAAAATGTGTACTTTATTACGTTGATTCCTGAAGTATAAATAATACGGAAAACGAACGAAATTAATTTAAAATGTAAAAATGCTTCAGAGTATTGTACGTTCCTTCGCAGCCATTTGTATTATACGTCATAATTAGTTCTCTGGCCGCTCGCGAGTGGCGCTTCAAATAGGCACAAAAATTGCTGTCAAACATATGGAAGAGCCTGTCCAGTGGTAATTATACAGATCAGGCTTAAGATAAGACGAATACAAAAGTCAAGTTCGCATTTTATCACACTCAGCAAAGTTTTACTTAAGTAAAGTCTTGAGCAAAGTCTAAGTATGCTCTATGGATCCCAACCTTACATTCGTTTTGGTTTAACGAATATTAAAAATAACAATTCAGAATAGGATGTGATATCACTTATTGAAAGTCAAAAACTAACACCCATTCCAAAAAGTATGTCTCAGACCTGAGAAGAATAATTCAATAATATATCAATCGATAAGTCAATAATTAAAAGGCAATAATAATTAAATATTATATAATATCGTTAGTGGTTTAAATTGCTATGATATTAACAAATTTATTGAAATGACCTCGTGTTCAGCTAAATTATGTAATGTTGCAACATGGCCCGCGCTTTTTGTAATATTTAAATTAAATGAATCCAATTTTAACCACAAATAGATTATTAAGATTCGATTCCGAGTCTGGATATTGAGATGGTACATTTGTATCATAGTGGTGTACAGATTGTTTATTTCGGTCTCAGTTTCTAATCTTGGTGCTCAAAATACGATGGCAAATTTACCTACTTTTTAGAAATTTTAGAACATTTATTAAAATCGAGTTACTTTTTAAGAAGGCGACAGTTATGAAGAAGGAAGAAAGAATTAATAATTTTTTTTTTGAGTTATTTAGATAAACACAACGTAAATTACTTGGCAAATTAGACTTAACATCTTATGTCTCAAAGTGACGAGCGCAATTGTAGTGCCGCTCACAATTTTTGGGTTTTTCACGAGTATTGAGCGGCACTGCATTGTAATGTGTAGGACGTATCAATTACCTACCATTAGCTGAACGTCCTGCTCATCTCGTCCCTTACTTTCATTAAAAAAAGTTATTGTTGTAATACTTAGGTATAAAACATTCATTTAACCCCCCCCCCCCCCCCCCCTCTTTTTAACGTGTGACGTAATTTATAATTGTCCTCTAAGCATAATTATTATATTAGACAGTAGCTAGAACTGACCTGTTCGTATTGAGCCAATTGACACAAACACACTGTTGATTGTATTTGATTGTATATAATAAAACAATCAACACTTATTATTCTAATAATATGAATCATAAAAGCCTCAAGGCTGTACAATTTAATAATTACGAGCCATAATAAAACCTTAATCTCGTTAATATTACGCTCTGCTGTTTTACGATTTCATTACAAAGACCACCCGTATGTTGTCGTAGCCCACCTACCAGGTAACACGGGGTTAGTGTGAACGATTAGAAACCTTTAACCCAATCATAACAACTTCTTGTTAGGACCTTATTTTGATTAATAAATTTGTCAGCTTGATGTGTTTACAAGCGCTACCAACGTCATGAACTGTTATAAGACATTTGACATTTTAAGTTCACGATATATGATTGATTAGATTAAACATCCCAATTAATTATAACTTTAAACGACTTACCTTGTTAGTACTGTTTTAGTTATAATTATTTATAACTATTATTTTAGAAATAACTATTATAGCAATTGATCTTTGGTTAACTAGATTCGTGTAAGTTAGTTGGCACTACAGTTTGGTACCATAATCACTGTGACGGTCTGCCCGGTGCCGCTGCCCTATATAAGCCAGAGCGCTCAGTTCGAGAGAGAACATTAAACAATGTTAATTGTAAGAGGTAACGCTACCCAAATTGTATTAGTGATTAGTGGAAACTGTAACATATATTTCAATGTTAAGTGCGTTTAAATTACCAACCCCTTCTACACATTTAGTTCCAGCAGCTAATTATGATATTTTTGAACTTTAAAGGCCATTTGTGTTGATATTATAAGCAATAAACAAATAAACCCCTACTCACCCCGTCATCGGGATAAGGGACACTAGAGGAGAGAGTAGAGAAAACCCTAGCAGGGTTGCTACTATATAAATTTTGAATGTGATCAATTCTGCTTAAGCAGTAGGTAGGTTGGGCTAGTTAGGAAGTTAGTACTTACAATATTATGTTTATACTTAATAATAATAAATATCTATTTATTTTCTCCTCACAGAGTTCTAAAAGCTAAAACAGTACAGTAGTGTTATATTTTTTAACAGCAAGTATTTTGTGAGGAGCTGGTGTCTGAAGTAGGTTGACCCTGTATTACAGATCACCAGGACCTCACCCCTAGATATAAGGATCACATTTATTAAAATAGTATTCATCTGTACTAGTAGCTAGCAGAATAAAGCATTAATAACAATAGAAGACTTTTATTTTGTAAATTTAAAATACTTTCATTTACTTTCACTTATACTGAAAAAAAAATAACTAACCTAACATTAAATATTAAGTTAATTATTTTTTAAATAAATTCCAATATTAAATTTGTCAAATTCGTAAAATTGTTTTGACTCATCCCTTTAGACAGCCCTATTTACCCCAAAAATAAGTTACTATTTTCAGTTGATATTTTAAAATTATATCACATGTAAGTTAATCGGCAAATATAACTACTTTTGCTATAAAATCAAAGTTAAGGCATTTCGAAAACCGGTACTTTTTTGCGCTTGACTTTGACAGAGTTTTTTTTCGTATTTTTCGTAGCGTTCCTACCTGGATGTGTGGCGTTCCTCCACAGTGCGGATTTTCAAGGATCTTTTTTCCACGAACTCCAAAGCTGTGGAATCAGCTTCTTGTATGATACGACAAAGGTACCCTTAAAAAACTCGCGTATACCTTCCTTAAACCCTCCTGTGATTCCTCTGGTGTTTCAAGAGAATGTGGGCGGCAGTGATCACTTAACATCAGTTGGGCCCGTACGCTCTGTAGTCCTCCTTTTCCATAAAAATATAGCCGTAGGTAGTGAAATTACTGGGCAAATAAGACTTAACATCTTATGTCTCAAGGTGATGAGCACAATTATTGTATTGCCGCTCAGAATTTTTGGGTTTTTCGAGAATCCTGAGCGGCATTGTAATGGGCAAGGCGTATCAATTAACATCAACTGAACGTCCGTCTCGTCTGGTCCATTATTATCATAAAAAATAAGAAGACTCTAGATTTTAAAACTCAAATATAATAATATTATTACTCATTATTTATGTACCCGAATTCCGACCACAGATAACGAATTTACTACTAATAAGGAAAATGAAACGAATTGGATAACTAGTTAATAAGGTTAACGAAATTATGTAAGACAAGGTCAAAAAGATTTCCTAGAAAATGTATGAGTTCTCCATTCAATAATTATTTATTAATAAACTTATTTTGTGCTTTTTTTCTGTATTTTTTAATTTCTTAACATTTTTTTTTCGAGAGGAAGAAAATATATTAACGTATTGTAGACCCCGAAACGGGATCCATATGTCGGACTCGAGTGTCCAGTGTCGAGGGACACCCCCTACTGACTAAAAACCTACTCTATGCTGTTAGCCCTGAGGGCTTTTAAAGCGACATAGGACAGAAAGAACAGTCGCGGGGCGGCTCCTAAGGAGACTCGAACCTCGACCGGCTGTGGGAGTGTGCTGTGTGCTTGTGGCAAGGAGAGAGGATGAAGATGATATGAAATGATGATGAAATAAATTTCTGAATGTTTTCTTCTATTGAAACTCTATCGATGTGCAAAAAGATAGCAAATATATTTGCATTTGCAAACGCACTATAAATAAATAATTCTAGCAATACATTTTATCAATTAAATCATGTCTTGGGAAAGATAAACAATCAGCTTTTCTAATTCTCTCCGTGATATAAATCTCTACGTCGGCATTTCGATATAACTGTACCCGTACAACTTGCGTTGCGCTTTCATAACAGGAGATACAATCACAAATTATCTTTATGACCGTCTGACTGTACACACATCATGTATGTATAAAGCATGAAACGACCGCAAAAACTCGGCCATTCCGAGCCAGTATTAATTCATTTGCAAGTTTCCATTTTATTGATCGCAGAACTTGTTTTTACTGACTCTAATATATTATGTTAAAGTCTGCTCAGCAATCTCTAAAGTGTTGCAATTATCATATATTATTGGAACTTGAACGTTCTACACTCTACAGCATATAACATCGATATTATGACATTTATAATTATTAAAAATCTTTAAAGTTAACAGATATTCGGTTATTGTTTTATTTCGATTATAACATAACAGCATTTTCAATTAGACATCTTCTTTGACTGTTTATTAACCTTCAAAATGGAGGAGGTTATCAATTCGATTGGTATTTTTTTATGTATGTACACTGATTACTCTGAGATTTATGATCCGACTAACGTATTTTTTTAGTTCGATGCAGAATAGATGCCATTTGGTCCCATAAAATTTTTACATTGTTTGGCCCAGTAGTTTTAATTTTATGAACATTTTTTATTAAATATTTTTGTTTAGCTCGATGATATAATTGTTTTTTGTATACGGCTTTTTTAGTTTTCATTCAGGTTGATTATATATTATAATTATTAACTGACACTAAAAAGTAAAAAATAAAAATAACTACGTTTAAAAAAAGCGACTTCAAATACTGAAAATAACTAAAAATTTATTTTAATACACCTTAACTTTTAATATGATTAAAATACTATTATGTATATGTGCTATATACTGATAGCTTTGAAGTCGATAAAACGATAAAATTATAATAATGGTATCTAAAAAAAAAACAAAGAAAATATAAGTAAATAAAAAAAACATGAAGCAGACTTCCCGGTGACAGGATCATCCAGCCACCACAACTAGCGCCCGTTCATGAGCATTATGCATGGACCAGCCATCGCCTCCCTCGACCATATTTTAGCGAAGAGAACGACCCGCCCCACATCGCCGCCACAGCCAGCAATAATTTATTATTTTATGATTTCGATTTAAATTTGACTTATTGGCAAAAGAAAAGGTCTCCTCTTGCGTCTCACATAATCGCCAACTTGACCCGCGGCAGCCGATAGCTAAGTGTGATGGGGCAGTCTCATTCAATACCCACAAAATTATTAGCTCGTAGCGATTAAAGAAGTTGTCACTTCTAAAAACTAAAATAAATATTAACTACTATTGAGAAATTATTGAGATCAAATAAGAATTATGTAAGCAGCGTTAATTGTGACATCAATGACACGTTGATAACCCGCGCGACGCGACGCAGACGTGCGTCTGCAGTTCGATGGTGATTGGTGTCATCGAGCTATTCATACCCAAACAACACAACCGGATTAAACTGGTAATTTTGTGTATTCTGACTTTAGAACCGGGGTAATGCAGTTATAGAATTTAGCGGCCGACTTTACAAATGAGTAGAATGAGGTGTCCCTAAATGATTGCACGTCAATCTATGTATCTATATATATATAAAAATGAATTGCTGTTTGTTAGTCTCGCTAAAACTCGAGAACGGCTGGACCGATTTGGCTAATTTTGGTCTTGAATTATTCGTGGAAGTCCAGAGAAGGTTTAAAAGGTGAATAAAAATGAAAATGCTCGGAATTAAATAAAAACAACAATTTTGTTTTTCCTTTGATGTGTCCCCCGTCGTTCAGAAATCAAATTGAAAGAATAGTTTAAAATGAATAAGTTTTGCGATTTTCGAATCAAAATTTGATAGATTCGGATTTTATTTTAAATTTTATAGATAATCTAGTGAAACAATCGCACCACACGATCTGTTCGGAAGATTAACCGTAACAAACAAATCGACAGACAAAAGAAATACTTTAAATATTGTTTTAAAATTCATAAGAATACGTATTTTATGAGACAAACTAGACAAGAAAGACGTTCACATGATGGCAAGACGCGCAAACTCTTGATTGAACCCTTATTTCTGAGCGGCATTGCACCTGCGCTCGTCCTTCATTAACATACAGATTTTAAGGATTATTAGCCCAGAAATTTTAATGGTCTCTTAGGTGCCCTTCGTTTAAATAAGGATACTGGACATCGAAGAGTTGCTATAGTCCTGCTGGTGGTAATGGTGCACTACCATTGTATTCTTATGATAACCTCTGCTACTTCTATATATATTGACATTTTGTTAAAGAAGAAGAAAAAAGAAAGATTTTTTTTTCATTTTGAAACGTATAAGTAAGTAGTTTTGTACAAAGACATATAACATAAAAAATAAATATAAACTTAAGATTGATAAACAAGCAAAAAACGAAAAGACTGAAACATTTCTATTATATACGATTCAAAAAAATGGTTCCAACTCAGCATGTTGCTGGTTTGAAAACCAAAGCTGGTCTTCCGTTTGGCCATTTTGTGACATCACGAAAAATATTTTAACAATGGGCAATTAATGAGTTAGAACGTTATGTTAAAAATATTTACATTTTTAGCTTATTTCTATAACTAAATAAAATTCTACAAAAACAAGAACACTGTTCCATTGCTGCAAATAAGTTAACGTATTAACTAAATATTTACTTATTTGGTCATAATTAAGTCTTATATCGATTATATTCAATAGGTACCTACTGATGTGATAGAAATAGTAATTTACATAATTAATACTGTACCTTACGATAAAGCAACTACAACTTGGTTCATTAACATACACATAATAATTATAATAGTCGATGAAATGCAACGAGTGAACATTCATGAGGGACTTTGAATATTATTAATGGTAGGTATTTTCCTAAATTATCCTCCTGTACACCAGTGGAGGCTCCTTTGCACAGGATGCCGGCTAGATTATGTGTACCATAACGGCACATGTTTCTGCCGTGAAACATTAATGTGTAAGCATTACTGTGTTTCGGTGTAAAGGGCGCGGTAGCTAGAGAAATTACTGAGCAAATGAGACTTAACATCTTATGTCTCAAGGTGACGAGCGCAATTGTAGTGCTGCTCAGAATTTTTGGGGTTTTGCCAGAATCCTGAGTGGCACTGCTTTGTTATGGGCAGGATGTATCAATTACCATCAGTTGAACGTCTTGCTCGTCTCGTCGCTTATTCTCATAAAAAAAATCCTCGTTTGGGTGTTTATATTATGATATATATAACGTGCAACGGTATTGACAAGTCGTTGAACAAATTGTATTGTGTTATATTATTCATAAAATATAAAATGATGACTTTATCTCTATGTACTTCAGGTGCTCTATCATGTCCAATTATAAAAACACCACTAAAAATATTTTTTAAAATTCTTTGTTGGTTTGCGAAAATTGCGTGTTTTAGAAATGTACAAAGAACCAGATGGCAGAAGGGAGTATAATTCTAATACGTCATTAACAGTGTTAACTTTGACTCGGAATCAATTAAAAAGATAGAGTTTTGAAATTCATTTAGGTCCAAAATTTACATTGGTATTTCAAAGTTTCTAAGTTCTACATGTTGCCATATTGAAAAATTTCAGAATAAATGGCATGAAAAATATAGCTACTATTTAAATTTCTGCGTAACGGATTTTGTATTCTACACCCTTTAATAACACCAAGTTAAAACTAAGTTACACTTACTATCCCAGCCGACCTACCTTTAAGCTAGTGTGTGTGCAGTTACGGGAGATACCAGATAACACAAATTATGTCCCGTTTTTTGGGTAAACCAATTTTTCGGGTAAAGTCCCTATCTATTTACCGGCCACACTGGATGTCACTGTCCGTCACAGACGATGGCAGATGTCATCATGGCGGCTGATCGGCTTATATTAGTGTAAGTGTGTGCATGGGGCTGTATTTACACGTTAACCGGCTTGTTTTGATGCTTCACTGTTATGTAGGTAACAAGGAGTCCTTTTTTTTACGCGTCCGTGGTCCGCATCAACATAATAAACATCTCACAGCGTGATATTGTATTAGTAGATGTGTATTATATTGGAGTCGGTATAACTTACCTTGACACATCTACCTACAGAACTCTTGCGCATTGAATGAAGAGATTATAAAATAATCGTGACCAGTAATTATTTGATAATATTTATAACAAATATTTCCAATTTTAAATTAGTGATAAATATATTATTTTTTATCTAAAAAAGAATCGCTCTCTCATGTCATTTTACCATGATATTTAATGGAGCGCTGTCTTTCACCAGTCGCTGTGGTTCGACCAAATTAAACCCAAATTTAAGCACATGTTTATTTATGGCCCTATTTCTCTTGCTGATTTAAGGCCGTTACAAGTAATCAAATACACAATATTTGATTTAAGCGGCTATGTCAATAACACAAAACAAATTTGTTTTATTTTTTAAATCACAGATGTTAGTGGCCAAAGCATAAAATGACTCATTCCTGAAAATAAAGATATAGTTCTTGTTAAATTTTCCGTGAACATTTAACAAACGTGTTTGTTAAACTTGCACGGTTTCCAATTTAGCGCAATTATGCAAAATTGTTTCACAATGACGTCAACGGTTTGTTGGACATTACAGTTATAGAACAGTATAACTTCATACTAGGAAGCTTAAATAGATGCACGCACACATCCATACGATTAACACAGCCGCTAAGCAATCTTGGGATGACAAAACTTTAGAGTGATACACGTTACGCCACCGAGACTGGTCGCTGTTCGAGTTAAATTAGCCGCGACTAGTCGCGTCGTTAGTCTTTTTGTATGTACTACTAACCTAGAGCTCCGACCAGACGTAGTAATAAATTTCAAGGAGACCGCTGTGTTACGCTACTGTTCAATTTCTTGTATTGTGCCGGTAGTATCTAAGTCGGGTCTCGTGTAATATATATCACAACCGACAACTAGAGGGAGTAAAAGAGAAGGGAGACGTGTTACTCCCGACTCTTGGTTCAAACAGGCAGCAAACGTGTTTGTTAAACTTGCAATGAGAAACGGTTTCCAATTTAGCGCAATTATGCAAAATTGTTTCACAATGACGTCAACATTGTGCTACATACATATTAAAAAGTCACGAATTATTGATAAGTATTATGTGTTTTTAGTTTATTGAGCAAAACATAATATTATGAACATTACAATGCAAAAAAAGTAAAGCTAACGTAATTTTCTCAATTATGTTTAATCCGTAATATACGTGTTAATGATTATAGAAAAGATATAGTTTTCAAAGAAAGATAAAGAACCGATACAATGGAGAGCGGGAAGAACAAAAAGAAACTAGATAATATTGTTCTTTAGGCTTTCGCTTTCCAGAGAGACCGGCAGAGATTGAGATCCTCACGGTCTTCTTGGAGTATAGCATTGATGCTAAGTATATTTGCTTCTTGTCTCTTGTACATACAGGCTATTAACATAAGGCTTAGATAATTTATACGTCTAGATAGAACAGGCGATCTTTGGTGGACGATTTTGTCCAGCAGTGGACGTGAGGATGGAGCTAAGAAGTCCTATGAATGATGATATGTATTGTACTGTTCTTCTCCGATTCAAAGGGTGTAGGTGTGAGAATATTGTACGAAATTCCTCCTTTCTGTCTCAGAGCGCAGTATGTTGTAGTGTCTACTGTCAGTAATTAGCTGTCAATAATCTGAAGCTTCCCCAATATACCCGATAAGTCATTCTTATCGCCTTATATTGGGACGCATAAATTACAATTTACATACAAATTTCTATCGCTGGTAAACTATACGTCGTCCCATTGATAGACAGCGTGTACGGATAAGGTGAGTTACCGTCGATCAGTTTAATGGGTCAGAAAAGTTATGATTTTTATCTCAAGTAAGAGATAGAATGAATATTGGAAACGGCCGTTAAAACATCTCATAATATTATATATCTTGAGGCTGATATGAAGTTTAAATTGCTTAATGTAAGCGTGCTATTTGCATGTTCAGTTACTCATACCGTAATAAATAATTTATTTTACCATCACAGTAAGTGCCACAGTTCAAGTGTTTAATAAGTTTATTTACAATTCGCCGTATTGCAATCACCAATGATAATTTTTGTGGAATAACTCAGTAATAATATTTACTTAACTGGCATTTATTTGTTCGTTACCGCCTGACATTAATACACTGCGACCTCAATAAGGTATTTTAGTTCAATTATCATGGTTTTCTGTCATATTTATCGTCAAAACTCGTAGCACGCAGGTTTATTATAAAACTCACTGTTAAAGGCACTAAATATACCCTTTCGATATTTTGAATACTAGGTATATGACAATTTATTGAAATATGCGTTACTTTGCGGAAATCCATAATCATCCAAATGTTTTTTCTTTAGTGTTAATTCCGCCAATATTTGACTTTTAAACAATTCGACATGTGTTTCGCCTCTACACGAGGCATCCTCAGGACATGTTGACTCGCCAAATAGACTAGGTATATATTTTTTTACGACAAGAAATGTTTCTTAATCCAGATTTCATATTTCTCATAGTCATAATTGGATCCAGTACGCTCTAATGGAGTTCAATTTTTTTTTGGATACATTTTTTTTTGTTTGCTATGTTTTAATTTAACATGAATGCGAACAACGTTCGTCAAATCCTGTAGCACATAACAGTTAATAGAGCAGTATAACTTCATACTAGGAAGCCTAAATAGACGCATACACACACACTATATACACAGCCGCTAAGCAATCTTGGGATGACAAAACTTTAGAGTGGTACGCGTTACACAGCCGAGACTGGTCGCTGTTCGAGTTATATTACCTGCGACTAGTTGGTCACGACGGCGCCTATTTCTGCCGTAAAGCAGTAATGCGTAAGCATTACTGTGTTTCGGTCTGTAGGGCGTCGTAGCTAGTGAAATTATTGGGTAAATAGGACTTAACAACTTATGTCTCAAGGTGACGAGCGCAATTGTAGTGCCGCTCAGAATTTTTGTGTTTTTCAAGAATCCTGAGCGGCAGAGGGTGGGGCGTATCAATTCCCATCAGCTAAACGTCCTGCTCGTCTTGTCCCTTATTTTCATAAAAAAACGCTAATGTTCAATTTATTGTATCGCGCCGGTAGAACCTAAGTCGGGTTCCGTGTAATATTTATAACAACCAACAACGATAAAAAAGATAACGAACGAGCATGAGTATGTAGAGGGAGTAAAAGAGAAGGGAGACGTGTTACTCCCGACTCTTGGTTCAAACAGGTATTTATTTAAAATCTATGAATGCAGTTTAAATTGTTTTTTAACCAAAAATAAAAAATAAAATAACAAAAAACAACCGACTTCAAAAACACTATTCCAAAACAATAGATATTATATACACTAAAAAGTATGAAAATTATTGCGTATTTTTATACAATCTAATTCTAGAACGATTATTGTTATTTTTGGAACGGATACGAGAAGCACCGGCTTTTAAATAAAAAAAGAATTATCAAAATCGCTACACCCAGTCCAAAGTTTTGTAACAAACATACTGACGAATTGAGCACCTCCTCCTTTTTTGAAGTCGGTTAATAAAGTCTTCTTTTAGTTAAATGTAACATCTACAATATTTATGGTACTTCCCGTCTATGTTGTATAGCTATAGGACGCCATGTATATAATATTATAAAATATACAATAATTGTCTTACAAATACCCAGTCCAGAATATTTCAGTATGGCCCTCGTATATAAAGTTAAATAATAATTTAATACGTACTATAAGTTACTTATAGAATTTGGTTTTACCTTGTTTTTGTATGAATGGTAAATATTTTATGAATATGTACGTAAAATGCAGTTTGCCTTGCCAGAGTTATCGAATTTTTTATGTATCGTATAAGAAAGTGCAAATAATTCGAATAACTTCAAAGTCAATGTTATACATACATTGTAGTATTTAACAAAGGAAAAGTTAATCTTTTACAAATAACATTTGGGGGCCCCCACTAGTCCTTTAGGGACTCCTGGTGGTAAGGTGCGTGCTACTTCCTTCGAGGTGCGTAGAAAAAAGGGTTTTTGCGATGCGTTACACTGAGAACTTCTTGCGATTATATAGTTGACCACTGATAAGTCTTCTGAAGAACTTGCGTAATTATATTAAGCGGAAGTTATGCGTATTTGACGATTTGCTTGAGAACTATATTGCTCACTGACAATTTTGGTTATATTATTAGGCGGCGAAATAGACAACTGTCATTATATTAACCTCATAGATGACAATGCGTCTGTTGCCTATGGTATTTCTTTGTCTACAATTTGTTTAAAATAATAATTGCGGTGGATCCAACATTGGCTGAGGCCTCAAATATATAAATCAATATTTCTGTTTCAAGTTAGACAATACACAGGGCGATAAAAATAAATGCAGCTCCGACATAAATCCTGACTAGAAAACTTAAAGGGTTTCATTCTCTCTTATTTCCTCCTCCGAAACTTAATTAATCGTTAGAAAAAGGAGATTTCAAAAACTCAATGAGGAGGAAATATCTTGTGTCCGACTGTTTTAATTTTTTCGCTTTTTGTTGTCGGATTTGTAAAGTAAGTAGGAAAACTTCTGAATTTGAAAATATTTCTTGTCTAGAGTTAAAATCCAAGTAGAAAACAGTCAAGATCCGTTGATTGGAAGAATTGCTGTTAATTTTCATCTAGATGAGAAGAAGTGGTATTGGTACGGCACTCTAAGGCACTTGCTTAGACCATCTATCTTTATATATTATATGAAAGACAATGTATGTTTGTATGTTCTCTAATAACTCCTAAACTATTCGACCGATCTCAATGAAATCTTTTGTAATAGATTCGTTGAAGCTCAAGGAAGGTTTACATATATAGTTTGTCGTGTAACGATCCCACCCACGCATTTACCATATCTCTCGAACCGTTTATTGACAGAACAACGTCTGTCGGGTCAGCTCATATAAATAAAATTGATCCTTATTTGAGAAAGTTAAAAAATAAATCATAAAAAACCCCAAAAAGTTAGTAGTGTTGGAGTTGCATCACCCGGTATAGTCTCTAAATAGATTTATTTGACAATAACCATAGCCATAAGCTCTGTTAGTGCGAGCGAGAACAAAACATCGATACTACCGTTCTTACAATTTATGATACGATGTGTGCCGATGACTTCGTAAAGAAAATTATAAACCATTCGCTTTCATTTTAGTGCTGAAGTATCGGCGTATATTCATAATTATAAGGTGCATGTGAATTTAATTCATTCATAATAAAAGGTCTTTTGTGAAATTCGATCAGGTTGATTCGTGAATTAATATGATTGACGAAATTAAACGTCATTTAATTGTTTTTCACACGTAACTGACTCGTATATACCGCGCGCCTTACCTGTAAGGTATTTATTGAGTAACTTATTTTGCTTTATTAAGTGTTTGTAATGTAAAAGGTTGCACGTTTTGGGTTAAGTTACGGAGATAATATTAAGTGAAACGTCAATAAACAGTGAAGGGTGTTCCGATGATGATAAATGTGCAATTTTGAAATTTTTGCTCTTGACGCAAATTACTGGGAGAGTATAATATAAACAATTTGTTGCTTTTAAAGTCATAACCCTCACTGCTGGGATTGATACACAAATAAAATTTTAAAACAAAAGTTTATGAACGATGCGAGACTCGAACCCACGACCTCTCGCGTTCCGTGTGAGTCTTCTTCCAACTATAACCAAGAGTATAATATATTATAACAGTGTCGCTCACCCCAAATTTTTCATGAAAAAGGAGGACAAATGAGAGTATGGATCACCTGGTGTTAAGTGATCACCGCCGCCCACATTCTCCTGCAACACCAGAGAAGAAAGGTGTACGCGCTTTTTTGAACTTTTCAATTTTGTCAACTATGTTCATGCTGATTTTGATATTAAAAGTAGTGCTTACAAATTGTTCGCAACTAAAATCACGCATTAACATTATTGTGATTTATTTAACTAGCCCATATTTATTATACATTTGAAACATCTTATCAATGTAGGTTAACCGACTTGATTCAGACCAATCAGAGGTCCGTCATCGCAGGGTGAGTGATACCAACACATATTGACGTCAGTTAAGTTTCAAACATATTATAGATAATAATACCGTACGAAAGATATTATGTGGAAAGTTATTTATTTTAGTAGGATACACTACACTAAAAGGCCAGGTCAAGAGTACCCTAAACCGGTGACCATGTATGAAAGGAATAATGAAAGTGGACGAAGCGAAACAAGTATGTAAGGATCGTAGCAAGTGGAAAGAAGTGGTCTCTGCCTACCCCTACGGGAAAGAGGCCTGATTTTATGTATGTATGTATGTACACTACACTACACACATAGTAACACACACTAACTTACACTGTTCTAACTTGGATGCCGCAATCGCTCGTCGTACCACTTCGCTGCGGCGTATATTTCAGCGAAGCGAGGTTAACTAAGTCTGTGTACAGAAACAAAACAAAATTAATCCAAACAAAAACAAAAAAAAAATATATTTTGGAATTTGGTGACAAATTTAAACATGAGGAATTAGCGACTTATTTGGTCACATGAGAAACTTATGCTGATTTGTAAACTCAATAACTAAGAACATGGCAGTCGAATCACTCTCGATTGATAGCAGTGTTACAATTAAAACTTATTGTGATTTGATCAATCGGCTCAATTTTTAAATAAATATAAATAGCGCGTGCTAATTTAGAATAATTTGTAAGTCATGTTTGTTTTTAATTATAATAATTGAATCAAGTCGAAATTCAAAATTCTCTCTCGACAGTAGCCTAGAAAATTTCGAAAACTTTCTATGAGTTCAAAAATTTTCAAAATTGGTCCAGAAATGGCCGAGAAACAATTTAACACAGAATTCTCAGCTTCGCTCAATAATGAAATAACTTTTAGAATCAGCCTCGCAGTTCTCAAGTTTATTCATAAAAAAAGTAAAAAAAAATATTATATTGATAACATAATGACGTGCAGTGTCTGATAGTTGACGTTCTCGTTACGGCATTGCATAGCTTGATGACCACCAACTTAGACAAACAATGGCTCGTACGTATTCACCATCATTAACCTTAACAGGTTGTGTTCAATAGGTTTTGGTAGCGGTCATGAATAAAGGTTATTGTTCATTCGTAATGCATATTATTATTATGTAATAAGTTTTTAATTTTAGTTGTTTAAGTTTTTTTAGCCTTATGAGAAAACTCATGGTCGCTCAGAGGAGAGGGCTATGCTCGGAGATCCGTAGGAGAACCAAAATTACCGACATAGTCGACATGAATGCGAAACTGAAGTGGCAGTGGGCAGGGCACATAGTTCGACGGATAGATGTAAAGTCCTCGAATGGCGACCACGTACCGGAAGACGCAGTGTTGGTAGGCCCCCCACAAGATGGACTTACGATCTGGTCAAGGTCGCCGGAATACGTTAGATGAGGGCAGCGCAGGACCGATCGACGTGGATATCTTTGGGGGAAGCCTTTGTCCAGCAGTGGACGTCTTACGGCTGATGATGATGATGAAATTTTAAACCTAACGTGAGACGAACAGATATGCAACTGAGCAATATGACATTTATGCCGCTGTTTTTATCCTCGAACATAAATCAAGTTATTGGATAAATAACAATAAGAAAATTTTGGGAAAAAACCTCAGATACGAAAAGAGTGCAATAAAGAATTCTGACAGAGTATCTTGCGGCGTTTCGTCTCTGCTAGAGTTTTATTTGTTTCCGAAGCAGTGCTGGTGACGAATAATATAGAATTACTTATCTATTTTACTGGACACGAGGAATTAAATTTTCAAAAATACTACACAAATAAAATTTGAAACCAATATTTTATGAACGATGCGGGTCTCAAACCCACGACCTCTGGCGTTCAACTGAGCTAACCGTTCGAGTTGTGGCTTCATCTACAGGATCTACTTTACAGTTGATAACCTGTTCAACCCCAAAAATCTAAAAAATTCTTTCATAAAATTTTGTTTTCAAATTTTATTTGTGTATTAATTCTAGAAGTGAGGGTTATCACTTTAAAAACATAACAAATTGTTCATAAATACTTTTGTTTGGTTACGCCAAAGAAGTCAATTTTTTTGCGTCATAACCTACATAAGTACACACACACACTTTTTTAATTTCTTTCAAATCTTTATATTTTATCAAAATTAATAAAATATAAATAAAATTTTAAAAACAACAAAATTTTATGAACGATGCGGGACTCGAACCCACGAACTCTGGCGTTCTGTGCTGGTGCTCTAACCAACTGAGCTAACTGTGCGAGTTGCATATCGATATAAAATCTTGTATGCTTTGTCCAACTCTCAGGTTGTGGCTTCATCTACAGCATCTACTTCACAGTTGATAACCTGCTCAACCCCAATATTTGCATATTAGGAAATTGACTTGAGATGTCGCTCTTGTAAATCTAAACAATTTGTTATGTTTTTAAAGTGATAACCCTCACTTCTAGGATTAATACACAAATAAAATTTGAAAAACAACAAAATTTTATGAATTAAATAAAATTTAATAAAACAATTGCTAATACTTAAAAATTGCCAGACTATTTCATATAACTCGCACAAAGTAAAGAAATAACGTGACACAGTAGGGCAGGCCCTACGCTGGAAACCTATACCTCTGACGTCACAATCTACGTCAAAAAACAATGAACAAATGCTTATGTCATTAGGATAAGTGACCGTAATGACTTTGCTAGTTACTATACAGATAACGGGTTTATACCATACGAATTTACGTTCAATTATCCACTGGCAAATATATTTTGTACCTGCTCCAAAAACGCATATATATGTAGGTCACAAATATATATTAAAATTAAAAATTTCTTATAGCGCACTGTAAACTTTATTTTGTGGGTATTGAATGAGTCTGAGTTTTCAGGGCGGCCATCAACGTTCGTTATAACCTAAACACATGGTCAGTTTTGGTACGGCCGGACCATCGAACGATCCGGTGTGTGTGGATAGACGCCTCGCACCAATTGGTCCATCGTTATACTCGGTATGGTCTGGACAGTAATAATAATAATTTAATAACATACTATTGAATATGGCCCAGTACCAGACCGCGTCTGATGGTCCAGCCGTACCAAATCCGACCATGTGTTTATAGCTTTATAGCGCACTAACTTATTGTTGTAAAAAGATGGAATATTTCAATTACATATTTTTACAAAACATAGTATATATATACTAAACCATAAAGGGAATGCTTGGGACTTGGGATCACTTCATTTAAAACTAAGATGGCGAATTACAAAATGGCTGACATGCAAATAAAAAGTTTATTTTACAGAAATATTTAATAGGTGTAGGTTTAGTGTGTCGTACAGAAGCCGAACTCGTTATTAACCGGCTTAAAGTGAGCAAGTTTTAAAGAATAAGAGAATTTCCTTCTAATCTTTTACAATAGCTGACGTTTGTGAAGCCTTGTTTGCCACTACACCCGCGACAGAAGTGAAAACTTAAAATTAAATATTTACGTTCATAAAGTAATAACAGTTACAATATATAACATTTTATAACTGTGTTTAAGTTTCTCCAATTGTCTTACACAAGAAAAGCATATTGTATAAATTCTCGCTCATTCTCCGTAAGTCAACTCGAGCTTACTTTACCCGAGCGGCGTAATCGGAGACCGAGCATGACAGCTCACTCTCATTCAATACACACAAAATAAAGTAGTCAGCGGTCCTTAAGTTTGTTCTCTTCACTTCGTATATCCTAATTTTAGTGTTGGAATTATCATAAGGTTGTAAATCGTGCCAATAATATCGCAACATCATATTCTAAATAATTATAAGTAAATTAGCCAATATAATATCAACGAAGTACGTGATGTAAACACAATTATGATATCTTCGGCGAATGAAACGGCCTCGGAATTATTATCAAAATATTTGTTTTTGCATTCAGTTGCTTTTTACAATACGTGTCTCGTTTGTATAGTGAGTGAGTGACGTCAATGTCGTCCTACATAGGTTGCGATATACACACACACGTTTACCTAAACATTTCTCGATATTATAATTGGTTACACCGGCAGGCCTTATATATATATTTGTTATAAATATGGAACCTTTATGGCTTATTTATAGGATCAATCAATGATGTTCTAAGGATCAATCGTCTGTGGGTGCGCGCTCGCGCGTGTTTTGTTGCGTGTATGTGTATATTATAACTTTGTAACTATTATTATAAAATTTAAGAAATAAATACGACAGTTAATCTTTGCTTATTAATCTTTACATTACTTATCCCTTATCTCTGAAACCACCTAAGAGCTTAAAAAAATACATAAAACGGATTTTTTCAATAGATACACGAAAAACCATTAGAACTGTCGAAGTCAAATGAAAAGGCTTGTTTCAAGAGCCTCAAACATAATAATTATATTTATAGTATGGAACCCTCTCTCAGTATTATATATAGTTCACAGACTCATGCCAAAACGGAAAAAATTGTGAAAACAATATCTGAAACGCCTACAACACAATCACAAACTTTGACAACAAAGTGTACAATGTTGCATAACGTTTAACGGGAAACCACCGTACTATATTACCTAGTAGATAGTTTTGTTTCAGTTTGAAGGACGTCGTAGTTAGTGTTGTTACTAGGCTAATGATTCTTAACATAAACTCGCAGAGTAAAATTACTGCAAGTTTTACATTTCTTCTCTCTGTCATATAATTATCTAATGACAAAGTTCAAAGGTAAGGTACATACAAAAAGTTATAAACTTGGAATAACTTTACTTCGCGTGTATGATCAAGGATCCTGAGCACTGCATTGTAATGGACATGGCGCATCTCTTACTATCAAGTGAAGCTCGTAAAAATAGATCAAAAAAAATTCTCCTTGTTATGTGGGGTATCGTACGAAAGGGCTTCATGCGCAAAAGCTTAAAAAGATTTTCAATTATTTTTAATATATATGGCTTTCTATTTATGACGATGAATGAAATAAATCTTCTCCCATTTTTATAAGTATATATATACAAAAAAATATGTCAACTTATATTCTAGTAAGGTAACTCACATCTCTTAAAATATAATTTTATTTCGTGTACTTTTATAATTGATTCGCCAATATTCTAGGCGCGCTATATAAATATGGTAATGTCACAATTTGCCCACTAGGTGAACAACATTATTTGAATATCAATTCGTAGTTGTAAGCCTGTGTAAACGATCAATCTTGAGTGATTAACATTATCGGATGTGATATGTAAGAAAAATTTTAACAAAAAAACAAACCGACTTCAAAAACACTATTTAAAAACAATAAATATAATATGCACTAAAAAGTATAAAAATAATTGCGTATTTTTATACAATCTAATTAATTAATCTAGTTCTAGTTACGATTATTGGAATCTTACAACGGGAAGCACCAGCTTTCAAATAATAAAAAAATATCAAAGAATTGAGAACCTCCTCCTTTTTTGAAGTCGGTTAAAAAAGAAAAAAATGAAAATATATTGTTATCTAAAAAAGACATGTTATAATTGTAATTAAAAATAGTTCAATGAATAATATCGTGTGACAGAAGACTTGTGATAAACATCTTGAAGAAGTGAGACTGGTAACAATATTTTTATACTTAAACACTCAACTGCCTTGTCATAAATCTTCTAGGGACAGACAGATCCGTGACTAATTTTACTCGTAAAACACACCGACCAACCCGTATTATAAACCTTATAAAAACCCTGTCTCACTACCAATTTATTGGAAGGGAACTCTATCAACTAAATGTATTTGAAAAACATGTTTTTTTCTAGAGTTGTTCAATTTATATTAATACAAGGCGTGAGTATCATATTTAGACAATAACACGATTGTGCACGTGTTTGTGTGTCAATAGCACGTGTATGTTAATAAAAAATTTATTTCTACAATTTTCCGTTAAAAATTTACTCTATGATAATATATTAAAAGGCATAAAAGGCATTTATTTTCTCAAAATTGATTCCTTTAGAATTCTTTTTGATGTCATTTCTAATAACTACTAGATAATACTACCGCTTCGGAAACAAATGGCGCTCTGAGAGAGAAAAAGCGGCGCAAGAAACTCTGCCAGCATTCTTTTTTTGCGCTCTTTTCAATAAAAATATACAATATTGTACAGTCATTTCTATCGCTATAAAATAATCACAATCTAGTCATAGGCTGTCCGATCATTTAGATATTCAGCAGTGGAGTTATAGGATTTACGACAGAGCAATTTTTTTATAAAACATTTAAATTTATTTATAGATAATGCCTGAACAGTGGCTGGGACTTTATTATAGAAGTGTATACATTTACCCTTAAAGCTATTATGTATCTTATCTTATGTAATTTAAATCATAGAAGTTATATATATATCAAGGATGAGTTATTAATTTTTCACTTATTGAGAAGCAGGGATTATTACTTAATACATGTCTGTTATATTATAACTATTTTTATTTCAGTGCAAGTATCTTATCAACGGTAGTAGTTCAGATAAATTTAAGAAGTAGCAAGTAATTGATGAAAATATCAAAAATAAAAATAACGTTAAAACCGCTATTTATTGAGCGTTTTAGAAAATAATTACATTTCTGAGTTTTAAATACAATCTTATCAATATTTGTAACCTATTACTATTCTTTACTTCATAAGATTTCTAGAATTATTGACGAGTCGATTGACCGTCTGTTGGCCGCTTATGGTCTAACATAAATACATACAATTGGCGATCGTACAACATTTCTATATGTTGGACATGTGATCTAAATGGTACGCTTAAGGTAAATCGATTGAATGGGATTTATTTACTGGAAGTTTGATTCATTTTATTGAAATTACCTTTAGTAGGTTGACCCAGCATCTGATTAACACTTGTAGTTAACATGTTCTTGTCTCATTTTATTGAATTGAAAACTTCTTAAGCCGCGTTGGGCACTTTTTAAGTTCGCGTTACCGACATGCTCAAGACTAGTGCACGCGATAAATAAATAATTAATAAAAAAACTAAGTTTAAAACAAACCACTTCAAAAACTGAAAAGCTCAAAATATATTAATTTAATACACCTCTTATACCTTTATTTTTAATTTTAATAAAATACTATTATTTGTATGTGCTACCTATTGATAGGTTTCAAGTTGGTGCCAAGCCCTAAACAAAATAAAAATTAATATTATAAACAGCTTACTTACTGTAATTATTAAGGATGTCTGGCCACGCGTGTCTCTTTGCTTGAGATTTTTGGTTCTAGACGCAGCTATCCCGCTCAAAGTCACGCGTGGCGAGTGTAGGTACCTATTATTTCATTTGGCTTGGCACTGACGTCAAGTCTATCAATATATAGCACATAAAAATAATAGTATTTTATACTCCTCCTTTTTGGAGTCGGTTAAAAATTATATTTTAATGCCTATAGTAAGACTCTTTTTGGATGGGTGAAATCTCGTGCGTTCGCGTCACCGAAATGCTTGTATCAGTATATCTTTTTAACTTCTTAATAATATTATCTAAGAGTATACAGCTGACGTATTGTGCAACATAAGTGCTGTATAAATCTTATAAGTGAAATTGAATGGAATTAGTCAATGACAATGTGTTATAACCCTCACTTCTAGGATTAATACACAAATAAAATTTGAAAAACAAAATTTTATGAATGATGCGGGATTCGAACCCACGACCCCCGGCGTTCTGTGCCGGTGCTCAAACCAACTGAGCAAACCATTCGAGTACCGCCTCGTTATAAAATCCTGTTTGCTTTATTCAACTCTCATGGCACGGAACGCCGAAGGTCGTGGGTTCGAATCCCGCATCGTTCATAAATTTTTGTTTTTCAAATTTTATTTGTGTAAGTCAATGACGTTCTTGTGAAAAGTTCAATGTGTATATACTCACACCCGAGGAACAGCTTAGCGTCACTCAATACCCACCAAATAAAGTGTATAGCGCGCGTAAAACAGTTTTCACTTCAAAAACTTGGTTATAAAAAAAATTAATGAATGACGCAAACCGGAAATTAGGTCAACAATTGAAAACCACTCGTGTGCAACCAACCAACCAGCCGACCAGTTCACAACCATTTACATAAAACACATTTCAACTACGTACAAAATTTAAATTGAATAATGACACATTATTTTATAACGGTACGGTGGCACTTGACAGTTTCTACCAGTGGGAGGCTCCTTTGCACTGGATGCCGGCGAAGTTATGGGTACCACAACACCACATTTTCCTGCCGTGAAGCAGTAATATGTAAGCATTGTTGTATTTAAATCTGAGGGGCGCCGTAGCAAGTGAAATTTCTGTGAAAATGAGACCTAACATCTTATGTCTCAAGGTGATGATGATTGTAATAGTTGGTATAATCAGGGCGTATCATTTACCATTAGCTGAATACTCTGCTTGTCTCGTCCCTTATTGTCATAAAAAAACATTTACACTGACATCTGTAAACTAATAAATGGAGAGCCTAATTTTTCCTTCGATTATACCTTGTTGGTACTACTGAGATAATTTCCGATCGATTCACTAATAATATTATTACCATTGTACCAGTGTAAAAATTGGCGTGAACTTGCCGCGACAACCTTTTTAATTTTGGTGTGCGTGACAAGCTACGTATTACACTCTCTATTTGTATGTCACTTTGTGTTAGTGTGCGTACATTGCTCAAAACAGAGGTTAACTATCAACCTCAACTTTTTTCCAAGTTTTCACAGCTTTCACAGTCTATATAGACGTATAAATGATCTAAGAAAACGATATGAAATCCTGAATATTTATTACGAAATATATGAAACCCTATGAACTGATAGATACCTCAAAGGTATGCGTTGAGAAGCTACTAAACCTATGGACCTATTTGTCTTCTTCGATTAACTTTGAAATGGTTTTATCCTATAACAGACAGATGAGACAATCCACTGTAAGTCCTAAGGTGAAGAGCGCAATACGCCTTAGACGTTTTATATTGGTCATTACGACACGTCATATAGATAATTATAGGAACAGATGATGCCGTTTAGCATCAGGTAACTCTGCTCATAATAGAAAA
Source organism: Leptidea sinapis (assembly GCF_905404315.1). Classification (NCBI taxonomy): domain Eukaryota; kingdom Metazoa; phylum Arthropoda; class Insecta; order Lepidoptera; family Pieridae; genus Leptidea; species Leptidea sinapis. The sequence continues at coordinate 9,936,301 of NC_066296.1, read as the reverse complement.
TCCTTAAATATCAAAAGATATATTTTCCAAATTATCAATTAAGAAAATAAAACTGGTGTGTACCTTACCCTACTTAAGGTACACGATAACAGTTATAACTTTATAAAAATAAAATAACAACTACGCTCAAAGAGCGAGTCTCCCTTACTTTACCCGAACTGACAGATCAGTTTCATTCAATACCCAAAATTAGTTGGTCAGTGCATCTGAGGAAGACGCTTTAAAATCGCGCGGGAATTTGTATCTGTTTGCGTGTCTAATGCAACGAGAAAATGGCGCCAATACGTGATCACATCCTGCGCGTATTGATTCATTGTGAACGAAACTTTAAATATATAATAACAACATACGGATAATAATTATTGTATTTAAACTTCGGCCTCCAAACCTCGACTTAATTTCAAGTCCAGACGATATTTTATTTTTGTAACCAATAATTATTCTCACAATTCCATCATTGTTTTACTCATTCACGTCATGATGTAATATTATGTAAAATATTCTTATTCTTAATCTCAAATAATATGATTTATCTTTATTTTACGCGAAGTTGTCAAGATATTAATAATATAAAACAGTTAATACGTGAACCGATTACTATATCCACACTTATATTGACGGATTTTTTATACAAACATTCTAGCCCCAAACTAGGCTTATATACATATGACATGGATGCAAGACAACGATATAATATTTAATAAGATATTCATTTTGTATTCGAACCAAATCAAAGACGGTTCATTGGCGAAACAAAAGTTGTATAAAAATATTTGTGAAATTTTAAAGTATATTCATCGCTGTTCAACATAGATTATCACAGAATGGATTGTGCCTATTGCATAAGAACTGTGGAAGGATGTGCATTGATTAAATGCAGTCACTGCAACTCCCACATTCACCTGGAGTGAGTAAGCAGTGAGGACCTAGTCGCCAGTGCTAACAGCTGGAGGTGTTTCCTGTGTGAGTCTGCAGAAACACCTGGACAAACAGATCTTGAATGCCTCCGTCAGAGACTAGCTTCCGGGACTGAAATTGTTTGTAATTAACGTAATTTTTTAGTGAATTACACGTTGAAGATGCATTTATACATAATATAAACATCCATGGCTCGTAAACAAACATATTCATCATGTACAAATGTTTGCGGACCTCTAGCTCAGTGGGCAGGGTCATTAATCTCTGGGCTACATGGGTCGTCGTATCGGGTAGTTAATGTTTATTCATTAATCCCAGAGAATAAAATAAGTCAAGTGAATCGGACGCACACGTGAAGGGTTCGTACCATAGTACCATAGTACGTACCATAGTACTATATATAACACTATGTATTTTATAACTACTTTTGATAAAGATATATAAAAATTACAATTTGCAAGGCGGCCTATGGCCTATTTTTTGTGATTTCAAAAATGAAGGAGTATCTAACCTACATTACTGTAATCCTATAATCTGTCTTATATCTGTTTTATTGAACATACACTTAGATTAAGATGATTAAAAAGTGTGTGTGTACTTATGTATGCACCGCAAAATGATTTATTCTTCGTACTATTCTACGTTTTTAGAAAGAATAATTTTGTTAAATACTTGCAAAGATGGCTTTGACAATTCATTATTAAATAATGAATACGGCTGTATGGGCTTGAACCCTTTGCCTGTCCTAATAATAGACGAAGAAACCAAAAAAAAATATAACTAATGACGCAAACGTCAGAAGATTTAGGAACCAACTTCAACTTGTTACTTTTGTGTTAACAGTTATGCGCGCGCATCTATAAATTGAACTCTCATCATTTTTTCATAACGCGCCTAAGGATGTATATCTCAAAAAACCAAATTATAAAAATATCCATACAAGTGTGAGTCAGACTTGCCCAATGAGGGTTCCGTCATTTACTATCATTAGACAGTAACTGAATATATATCCATGCCTAGATTGTTTCAAAATTTTGTGCTTTATAACTCAAAAAGGAAGCTATCAAGTCGTACATATTTTATATATTCTAGGAAATAAGATCAAAAGGGGTTTATTTTATAACAATTGACAAATTTTAATACCACCTACTAAAAATTCACAAATAAGCTAACATAGCTAAAATTTGTCAATTTGTTTAAGCTTCTAAGAATAAATATAATATATTGGTTACCTCAGAACTCTTTTGTTTATATTTTGTATATATCCGATTTGCTATTGTCTCAGATTCATGAATATCCTAGATAAAAGAATTGTTTGCAGTTGAATTTGCAAATACAGCATTTTTTTTATATTTTTAATTTATTTTTATTTAAATTAGCTACTTGCCAGTACATTCTCTTACTATATTTATGTCAATACTTATAGTACTTCTTATCTATCGTAAGAGTCCTCTGAGAGGCAAGTCAAGTCTTCGGGATCACCTATTGATAAGTGTAAAAAAAGCGTGTTGAGTTTCTCACGCCCGTTCTTCTCAGGTCTGAGGCAGTCTATTTTCAATGGGTGGTAGTTTAAACATTCAATAAGTGATTTTAAATCCTATTTTGAATAAAAATGTTTCAATTTGTAAATGACCATTACAATTTGTAAATGACCATTACAATTTTGTCTCTGTTGCAACACTAAAAGAATCTCAGGGTATTCAATCTATACATCCATATGGAGAAGAAGCTAACAGTTCGTGATGTGTATATAGACAGTATAAAGCTAGAATCCAGATCATTTTTTTCTATTATCCTCAAAAAAAGCTTTAAAACATCGCAAATCATTAAGGAATTATTGTAAATAAAATAGCGGTCATCGATCTTGGCAAATTTTCTTAGTAATCATGATATGATGATTTGGTTGGAATGTTCATCCTCGGTGTGACCTCTGCTCTGACCTGAGACCATGAAGCGTAGTTTCCTTTGGGTGCTCTTGACCCCAGCTGATATCTAAGTAAGGTCAAATAAAAACAATAGGTGAAAACATTATTTCTAAGTTTGCTAAACATATTTCGGAATGCTATTTTTCATATCGATATCTAAGCAAATTCACCTCTAGGATTAATACACAAATAATTTAATAACATATAATAATTAATTGTTTAGATTTACAAAAACGACATCTTAAGCCAATTTCCTAATATTGGGGTGAGCAGGTTATTAACTGTAAAGTAGATCCTGTACCTAGATGAAGCCAAAACCTGAGAGTTGAACAAAGCATACAAGATTTTATGACGATACGTCACTCGAATGGTTAGCTCAGTTTGGAGAGCACTGGTACGGAACACCAGAGGTCGTGGGTTCGAGTCCCGCATCGTTGATAAAATTTTGTTTTCAAATTTTATTTGTAAATGGTATAAAGACGGATTGAAAGTTTTGTTCGTGTGTATGCTGCGGAAAACTAAGTTACTACTTATTTAAGTTTTTAAAGGTCTGCTCACAAAAACTTCGGAAAATCCTTTTGAGAGCTTCACGTCAAATCTGTTATTTAAGTACATATAATATAACTCCATACCGATAACTTATATGAAAAATATATTGCATATTTATGTATTAGGCCATTATTGCTTTGTTTATTTAAGTTAATTTCAGTAGTAAAGATTTCATTATTTGATATAAATATAATCTCACTACGCTAAAAACACCTTCACTTACATTTTTCTCTGATTGTGCTTGCAAATTTGTGCGTAACCACAGATACCTTTTCACGTCAGCTGTTGAGGTGAATGTGAAACATTGTCCTAAAACAACACTTTTTCTTAAAAAAAGCCATAACATGTGTATAAAATTATATAACAAATTGCCTGAGAACTTGAAACTACTGTCAAATAAAATGTTAATAACAAGACTCTTCCAATTACTGCTTGAAAGAAACTTTTATAGTATGAATGAATATTTAAATATGTGTTAAGTTTTTGCATGCTTTTGATTTGAGCTGGATGTCTACATAGTAATATTTAAGATATGGACATTTATTTAATTATTTACTTTATTGGAGACAAAAACGTGCAAGCGTGCACGTACAATTTACAATACAAGTTAATCGTAGCAAAGGTAAGTAAAACTTGGTAAAAGTAAGCTATATAATTGTAAAACTAGAATGTAGAAAACAGAAATAATAAGATTTAAGTTTGATTAGAACTGAATATCTTTTAATACATACACATACCTATTACAAAGCAAAATAAATAATTTAATTTATCTGAGGTAACAAAACCCACAAAAGTTTAACTTAAAACAATAATAAATAAACGAAAAATGTAACTAAATAGCTTCATAATTCGACGCACGTTGATCTCGACGTCAAATCTATATTTTGAATTCAGAAGCATTAAGTCGTATTAAGCACCTACTTAGTAACTTGGTTTGCTGCACGGTGCCTTATATGGTCAGTAGATCGATGATTTGATAAAGTATAAGATTCTCGTATAGATAGTTTTATTAGTCCGCCATTTAATAAATGGTACAATAATGTTATTACGTTTATAATTCCGTGGTGGTCCTTTGTTAATGTATAACTTTTGCATACAGAAATACATTGAGAGGCTCCTTTGCACAGGAAGCCGGCTAGATAATGGGTACCACAACGGCGCCTGATTCTGCCGTGAACCACTCATGTGTAAACATTACTGTGTTTCGGTCTTAAGGTCGCCGTAGCTTGTGAAATTACTGGGCAAGTGAGACTTAACATCTTAAGTCTCAAGGTGACGAGCGCAATTGTAGTGCCGCTCAGAATTTTTGGGTTTTTCAAGAATCCTGAGCGGCACTGCACTGTTATGTGTAGGGCGTATCAATTACCATCTGAGCTGAACGTCCTGCTCGTCACGTCTCTTATTTTCATTAAAAAAAACAACTTGTGTGTCGTTCGTGTAATAAGTAGAACCCTTGACCACAGTACAGGTAAGAGAACAGTAGCGTTACTCAGCGGTCACCTTCAAATTTGTAGCTACGTCTGAGTGGAGCGCTAGGGTTGGTACATACAATAAGATTAACGCGGACAGCGCTGCGCACCTAGTTTATTTATTTATTAGCATCGTCAACACAATAATCACTAACTAATTACATTAAATATGATTCTAAATAAGTCTTAGTGTTATTGCACTTACAGGCATTACAAAGTTATTGAATTTTAACAACATAAGAACTAATACTAAGATACAAGATAATACCAAGATACAATACAATTATATAATAAGAAACAATACAATTATAAATAAGTGCGAACAATTCTATTAAGAGTACGAAAGTGACCATGGTTAGACTTTGCAGTAATTGTTAAAAATGTATCGTGTGTGCTTATTCTCGGGAGTCTCATGGGAGGGGATACATTAATTGAAGAGAGAATTTCAGGGCAGTCAATTCCACTGTTAACAATTTTATATAAAAAGAGACAATCTAATATATCAATCCAATATAGTTTAACTCGGACAGCGGCCAATTTAGGGGGCCTACGTTGTGACACTCAATAGCCTTGTCTTCCCAAGATTGCTTAGCAGACTTGTAAATCGTGTGTATGTGTGCGTGCACCGATTATCGCTAGTATGAAGTTAAGGTACTCTTCTATTACTGTATTATGCCTTGACTCTCACCATGGTGCCCCCGGTTCGATACTCGCCCGTAACCTACATACCAATATCTTTTCGGCCTTCGAATTCATGCTTTATAATGTCGGTCGCTCTTGTGAGTCCTCTGGTGTTACAAGAGAGTATGGGATGCGGTGATCACTTACCATCAGGTGATATGTATGTTGGTTTATTTGTCCGTTTCCTCCAATAATAAATCTATTTCCATTTGCCATGAACCTCAAATACTGTCCTATATTTTGCTTTATTAACTTCCTTTTATTGATACTCTTCATCGTGGAATGCACGCTGTCAGTTCTAACACTGCTGCGTAGTTTCTCGTGATATTATGTATACATATATAACTCTATATTTATATTTGTTAAACAAATAAATAAAAAACACAAGGAAACTAAAATCCTTGATATCCTACCAATTTCTAGAACACAATTTAAAAATCAACTTTGACAGATGGCATGGTTCAATTGAAAACACAAACAAAAAAAAAAGTGTGTGTGAACTTATGCACGCAAGAAGTTACAATTCTTTGGCCTAATGAAGCAAAAATCATTAAAATGATTTATTCCTCGTGCTATTCTATGTTTTTAGAAAGTAAAAATCTTGCAATTAATTATTAAATAATGAATACGGCTGTATTGGCTTGAACCCTATGCCTATTCTAATAATGAACGAAGAAACCAAAAAAAAATAAGGAATGTCGCAAACGTCAGAAATTTTTTGGAACCAACTTCAACCTGTTACTTGCTGATGCGCAGTGATTCGCGCGCATCTTAAAATTTCTATCTTATCATTCTTTCATAAAGCGCCTAAAGAAGTATAACTTCAAACCCGCTCCAAATATCTTAAATACACTTTTAGGATTAACTCAATTAACTCAAAAATTATTTGTTCTTGCATGCTAAGAACAATGTTAGACATTTTACAAAATTTATTGTCGCTAGTTACGACTTTGGCCAAGATTCAGTGCCTTGGCGGTATATTTTAACAAGTCATGTTAGTAATACCAACAATGTAATGACATTGGAAGCAGTTATTTTCCTTAATCATTTCGGGGATATTGGATACGAAGGCTACCCGCCAATTTAAATACGATAGAATATAAATTATGGAACTTCCGATGAGGCGCCACAGTTGAAATATTTAGTGGCAGTAACTTTTAAAAGACATTGTAAAATAACTGCTATTCTTGCGTCCGGCTTCTAACTTTAGCCTCTTGGTCTTGCAACAGTTGGAAGTATACTAAAAATAAAACATAAAATAGTAATATAACATTTTAATGAAACACCAGTAATTTAATATGTTAAAATTCAGACACAATGGTTATTCCCGTGTAATCATTGCTTTTCAATCTAGGAAATTTGATTACTCGCAAATAAAATATATTCACATGATTAAAATTAAAATATTATATTGATATGAATTAACCCTCAAGTAATAAAAAGATTAGCACTAAAATATTATCCTAATAATTCTATATTACAACATTATAATCAACAAACACTATATAACTGTAGATAAGTACTGGGGAAAGATGTACACCGAAAAATACGTGCAACGTTCTATATATTTGTCATAGTACGTATAAGGCATAAAAGTGTTTATTTTCTCAAAATTGATTCCTTTAGAATTCTTTTTGACGTCATTTCTAATAACTACTAGATACTACTACCGCTTCGGAAACAAATGGCGCTCGGAGAGAGAAGAAGCGGCGCAAGAAACTCTCCCAGCATTTTTTTTTTGCGCTCATTTCAATAAAAATATACAATATTGTAAAGTCATTTCTATCGCTATAAAATAATCACAATCTAGTCCCAGGCTGTCCGATCATTTAGATATTCAGCAGTGGAGTAATAGGATTTACGACAGAGCCATTTTTATATAAAACATTTAAATTTATTTATAGATAATGCCTGAACAGTGGCTGGGACTTTAGTATAGAAGTGTATACATTTACCCTTAAGGCTATTATGTATCTTATAAAGCCTACTAGAATTAGTTACAAGCAATCTACAGACTTAGCTATGATATAAGTATACCTATATATTAACGCAAATAACTATAGTGGTGTAACTCTTAAAATCTAAGCGATTAATAGTTCTGTCCACTGATTTAAACCTATGTATTGACTCATCCCGATATCTAGTATATCTAATATATAAAATTCTCATGTCGCGGTGTTTGTAGTTAAACTCCTTCGAAACGGCTTGACCGATTCTCATGAAAGTTTGAGTGCATATTGGGTAGGTCTGAGAATCTACCAATCAAAAACATCTATCTATTTTTTCATCCCCCTAAATGTTAAGGGTGGTCCACGCCATTTTTTTTTAAATTTTTTTCGACATTTTTATTCTAAATTTGCTTGATTATGAGTCAGCATTAAAAATACATACAAATTTTCACCCATCTACGATCGACAGTTACTTTTATAGCGATTTTAATATCGGCAATACAACGTTTGCTCGGTCAGCTAGTATATCTATAAAATTTGGTTGATAAATTTTCTTACGGTGAATAGAGGACAGCCAAGATCTCAATAGAAGCACGCACTCTTTCCATGGGAAAATTCTTCACTGCCAATAAAAGAGGACTCTAGAAGACAAGTTTTTTCACTGTATACTTACACCGCCCGTACTGTCATTTGAATTGCAGTGCATATTAGAGGCGTTCAACATATAATTGATATAATATACATATGAATAATAAAAAATAAAAATAAAAAACGCCTACCTTATCCTTTAAACAGCTTGCCTGAGGACATCTGACTAGAAACCAGTAAAAGAAAATTTAAAACTAAACTTAAGAAATATTTATTGTCAACACTGCCTAAAAATTAAAATTAGATTTTTTATTATATCTTTATCAATATTTGTTAATTACACTTGCATAAAATCAATGTTCTAATATGCATTAATGTATTACAAGAGACTTGATCCTGCAGACAAACTGTCCAAACAGTTTTGCGGGACTACGTTAGCTTTTAAGATTCTTTCTGTAAATGATTAATAGTATAAATAAATAAAAAAAAAATGTGTAAATTTCCGGATATTATCAATGGGAAGTACCCAATACGTTTCGAATTACTTGCAGTTAAACAGTAGAAATCCAAACTAATAAACTTTACCTCCTTGTAATTAGTATGTGACAATTAATTAGACAGAATATGATAAACAATGCACGGATATTTACGTGTTTGGGAACAACCAGGAATGTAGGTACGTGAAATAAGATTATGACCAATAGGTGATTAAATTTAGTTCTAAGTATAACCACAGCGTAGAGATATGTAATTACGTATTTATGTTATACTAGCTAACCCGACAGACGAAGTTTTTTTTTTTTTTTTTTTTAATGGATCACCAACATAAGAAATAGTAGGTACAGTTTTAATAATTACATTGCATTACTTATAAAATTTAACTTTTCCTACAATTAAAGGTAATCACAGCATGCTTTCTGTTACAAAAATTATTAGTAAGGAGAAATCAAAAGAAAAAAAAATATTACTACTAAAACTATTTATATTAATTACAAATCTGTGAATGCAGTATTCCAATCAATTTATTATATAAGACTATCTAGGTATTACATTCTGAGGCTGTAGATAGGTCACACTTAATAAGCTTTAATTTAAAGTTGTTAAGACTATCAAAATTAATGTCGATATTTGGACTTTTCTTTGTATAGTCATTATAGCGACGAGAAATGCGTACCACAGGTGAATCACGTCCTAGAATGGTTTTACAGAAACTTGGCTCAAACAAGTCACATAGATGTCGTGGTATTCTGGCAGGAAATTTAAATTTAAATTTAAGTAACAGAGCTGGACAATCAATGCCGCCGTTTATTAACCTATGGAGAAATAACATGTCGAGATGAGATTGTTCTGTACATAATAAATAAAATAATGTTTGTTATGTATTTGTCAATAATTAATCATAACATCAAGAATTATTTCGTAAAGAATGCTCCATGTTGTTATAATAAAATTGTTTCACAGCAGAACTGTCAAACCGTACGTCAATAAATTATTCTCACACTGAAAATATGTTCATACCAAACAAATATTGGAAATAAAAATAATTATGGGTCTCAAATCGAAATAAAAAGTATCCTATCTCTCAAGTTGGACCTAACTGCACTCCATGAAGTAATCCCCATTTAATTCCGTTCAATAATTTAGGAGTCCATCGCGGACAAACAACGTGTCACGTAATTTATATTATATACTAGCTGACCCGACCGACGTTGTTCTGTATATATATAATAAATAAAATAATGTTTTTATATGAATTTGTCAATAATATATCATAACATCAAAAATTACTTCGTAAAATATGCACCCTGCTGTCGTAAGGAAATGGTTTCACAGCAGAACTGTCAAACCGTGCGTAGTATTCTCTCATAGAAATTATGTATGGACACATCAAATGAAAAAACAAATTGTTGTTTTTATTTAATTTAGCAGCATTTTCCTATTTATTCACCTTTTAAACCTTCTCTGGATTTCCACAAATAATTCAAGACCTAAATTTGCCAAATCGGTCCAGCCGTTCTCGAGTTTTAGCGAGACTAAGGAACAGCAATTTATTTTTATATATATAGATTAAGATGTGTAACTATCAATCATTACTAATGACATCATGTATAAAGTTTTGTTTAAGCCGATTGTACGAGTGTCTGCGGTCAATGAATTCCATTATTCGTTTTAATTGATGGCGTTTAAATACTGAGTCATGGCTCGTCTTGGGAACAAAATTAAACACACCATCAATTGTTCCTCTCAATTTTCTACATATACATAATATATATTTAACTGTTATACTACATTCTTCTCACAGAAATCCTAGAAAATACACAATAAAATATTCCACCTCATCATTATTCCAGTCGGAAGACGTCCACTTCAAATTCAAATTCGAATATTTTTATTCAAAATAGGATGTGACATCACTTATTAAAAGTCAAAAACTACCAACAATTACAAAAAGAATGCCTCAGACCTGAGAAGACGGGCGCAACAAACTCAGCGGGTTTTATTTTTTCATAAAAAATATGTTTACAAAGTAGTATCGTACATTTAAACTTATTATTAAATAGCCTGAGGGCGGTCGCTCTATTCCCAATCCGTAGTATCATTAAGAAAGTCATTTATGTTATAGTAACCTTTAAAAGTTTACTTTATTATTAAAAGTAATGAATTGTAAACATAATTTGACTTTGTTGTAACACTTGCTTGTGAAGAATTGTTTTGTGGTGAATCATTAACATTTTGGTTTATGTTTTTATCCTTTCCACGAATATGTTTGAGACACTTGCATGACGGTAATTTGCGGGTAGCTTCTACGAAGTGATTTATGAATCACTTAATATTATGTGATTATTACAAGAATCCTATTGTCAAAAAGATGAATCCTAATAGTATTTATGGAAGAGAAGATAAGGGTCACCGGATGGTTGGTATGTGACGCAGCCCATACTATCCTGAACACTAGAGGAATCTCAAGAACGTTGGCAAACTATAGACATATAAAAAAAATAACAAAAAAACAACCGACTTTAAAAACACTATTTCAAAACAATAGATATAATATGCAATAAAAAGTATAGAAATAATTGCGTATTTTATATAATCTAATTAATTAATCTAATTATAGTTACGATTATTGTTATTTTTGGAATCGGTGTCCTTCCGACGCGACTCGCTCTCGCCTCCTCACAACTCAAGCACATCTCACCTATAATTATGTATGTAGTTACAAACCTATCTTGGATGATACCGACTCCAAAAATTACAACAATCGTAACTAGAATTAGATTAATTAAAATTAGTTTTTGAAGTCGGTTGTATCTTTGTTAATTTAAGAAAAAAGAATCATCGAAATCGGTTGGGGCGATATTGAGTTATTCGTAATTTATCATCCACTTTGCTATGCGTATGTATAGCAAATTTAAGACTTTTATAGTTTTCTCATGGATGCCACTGTCAGATCTAGACCAAATTACAATGGGACCACACGAGAAGCACCAGCTTTCAAATAAAAAAAGAATTATCAAATTCGGTTCACCCAGTCGAAAAAAACATACCGACGAACCTCCTCCTTTTTTGAAGTCAGTTAAAAATGTTCCTGAGACTCTGCTATTTAATTTCACTGTTACCACTTACACCTTTTAAAAAATTTCACTCATTCAATGATTGAGTATAATAAATTGAAAGTTAGATCTATATATATTATGAAAATGGTCTTTGTTTGAGGCTCAATCACGCCTAAATAACTGATTGTATCGACATGAAACTACCACCATTCGATGCGAAATTTATCCTAGATGGTTTATGGCACGGGTTTTTGGCTACTTATTTCTCGAACTCCAACGTTCCTTCATTAATTTATTTCCTTTTAAAATGTTATAATTGAATATTAAAAAATGTCACAAATGTCAGAAAAACAGAAGTTTCACTTCAATAATATCGTATCTAACGTCACGTAGTATTTGGTATACTCTGGTGTCTTCAATTTCAACCGTCAAATCCTTGTGTATATTACAAGTAGGAACATTAGCGCCTCTAATATTGGAATGGCGCCGGTGCTTCTTGCAAGTAAACAATTATTTATCTGAGAATTATCATAATAAGGTGAATAAACTTAGAATTTGGTACAAGTGAATCACAAATATGTATTAATGATGAGATAGGAATTAGATTCGTCTTTTTAGAGTTTGGTTTTGGTTCGGTACCTCAAAATGAACAAACGGAACCCTTATAGGATGACTTCCGTCCGTCCGTCTGTCAAGATCCTTCATCTCGGGAACACGTGGAGGTATCGAGTTATCAATAAACTTATCGACGGTAACTCACCTTATCCGTACACGCTGTCTATCAATGGGACGACGGATAGTTTACCAGCGATAGAAATTTGTATGTAAATTGCAATTTATGCGTCCCAATATAAGGCGATAAGAATGACTTATCGGGTATATTGGGACAGCTTCAGATTATTGACAGCTAATTACTGACAGTAGAAGGTAGTAATTTATATCTATCTGTAGATATTATATTGGGAACGGCCGAGACAGCTTAATGGAATAGTCAAGTTCGCGTCTTAATACACTCAGCCTTAGAGTTTAGTAGTCGAAGCTTAACTAACGAATACTTAAAATTATCATTAAGCAATATGCGTTTCCCTCTTCGTTATCTTTGGTATTTTTTCTATGGAGGAAATTTGTTTCAATAATATATTAGATCTTGTTATAGTTTACATAATAATATACCTTCTTAAAAATCATATATCTATAAACAAACCAACAAATCACACAATGAAAAAAAAATATGAAAATAGCATTTGTAGGAAGATCTGCGTAAAGTGTTACTTCAAATAAAAGTTAAGTTATTGTAAAATATAGTAATATCGGTGTTTTATATAACTATAATGACTAGTGACGCAGAGAACGTAACGAGTTACTGTTCAATGATACTTTTTATCATCTCTTATTATTTGTTGCTTCTTTTATACACTTCAATAACATTTAATGGTCATATTTATTCAGTGGAACCTATTATAAAAACCGCTAGTTCTTAATCGTAATTGTTGTTAATTTTTAACAAATAAAATGGGAGATTATCCTTTTAGCCATAGGGTAGAGATTAGAATGGCCTTGTGGGCGGGACAGGCGCGCCGCAAATATGATCAACGGATCACATTTCAACGAAATAAGCTTCACCGGCTGACAGTCGCGCTTTTATTGTAATAACGTTCAAAACTCCGCGAAAACGATGAATTTTGCCGTCTTGCACTATAGTAACGTGTCAAATAAGAAGCCTGGTCTGTAGTGTAGCCTTAGAAGGGATTTCTTTTCACCTGTAAGTCCAAAAATCTTCAAATACAAGTGATATTTGTAATTTATCAAAGTTTGAATCAAAATGTGTCGATAGGGTTGTACCTAATTGTAAACAATGTTGATATTAAGTGTGTGTACCTATTTGTAAATGGTTTCCGTTTTCACAGCTGTCACAGTCTATCTGGACGTATAAAAATCCACCTCACATTGTTATTAATATTTTATCATTTAAATTATAAAATAATTAAACAAAAGTGTATTAAGTAAGATTATATCACAACATTTAATGTTTTACATTTTTTAAGTTGGAAAGATAAAAGAATGTGTAGGAAACATTCAGTATGTATGTTAATTACACTTTACTTTACCAATGACACATGGTTATGATTTAATTCAACAAGAAAGTTGTAAGAGACATTTAATTTGAATTTGGTGAAGGAGTTTCACCTCGTAGCTCTGTGTGTTTCTAGTTCAGTGAATACAAACATGAAAGTGATCATCTATGTGACGATTTTCGTAATGGTAATTGCAACCCGGTAACTGCTATTACCAAAACGAATATTATAAATAATACGTTTATCCATATTACAACTGACTGTAACTGATTGTAAATTTGTACTGTAATAGTTGTTGGTAAGTACAGTAGGTATGAGCTAAGTATGTATATCTGAAGAAACTAGAAGGATGCTCCTTTGCACAGGATGCCGGTTAGATTATGGGTACCACAACGGCGCCTATTTCTGCCGTGAAGCAGTAATGTGTGAGCATTACTGTATTTCGGTCTGAACGGCGCCGTAGCTAGTGAAATTACTGGGAAATGAGACTTAACATCTTATGTCTCAAGGTGTAGTGTCGCTCAAAATTTTTGAGGTTTTCAAGAATCGTAAGCGGCACTGCATTGTAATGGGTAGGGCGTATCAATTACCATCAGCTGAACATCCTGCTCGTGTCGTCCCTTATTTTCATTAAAAAAAACAACTGCGTGTAAAACATTGTCCCCAAAATGATAAAATAAAAATAACAAAGGAAATCAATTCAGTTCATCATTACATATCGATTTGGATTGATTTCAATCATTAAACATCATTAAAGTTAGCCCTCAAAATGATGGACACTTCGTACTAATTAATTATATTCCAATTACGTTCATTAATTCATTATCGGTTTTAAATGGAGTGCGTCAGATGGCCTGACGGTTGTTAATGTTCATTTGTTTTTTTTAATTACATTGGCGCAAGCGCAGTAATTGGTTTTTGACGACTTTTAGAAAATGTGGCCCTTGCATTGGCCTCTTTTTTGGAATGGCAAAGGAATAAGTTATTGATATATAGGTCTAGAATAAAAGTGATACCGTAATCATATATAAAATTATCTAACACCTTGGTTCCAATAATCTCTAAATTAAAACCCACAACTACACATACCAAAAAAGAAGAGGACACTGCCAGTAAATTTTACTAATACCACCTCCGAGGCAATAAATGGCGCTAAACTTCATAATGACAACTATGGCAAATACTATCTTTGGCTCATTTCATCTGCAGTCCCCCTGGAAACTAGATCTGAAAAGGGAAGACCTTTTCAGATCGTCGGGTTAACTAAAATAAAAATGTAACTTTTACGCAAAAAATGTAATGTAAAAACAGTGACAATTACACGCGATTAAATCCTTTAAAAGTGTTTCATTTAAATGTGTAACACTCGCGGTAATCAAAGAAAATACTAAAGTCATATCACATCTTTAAGGCGACACTAAATGCCAGCAACCTTGCGCGATATGAGTTCACGGCTGCCGGCCCGCCATCTATGTAACAAAGCCAATATTTTCAAAAGTCTTGGGTGGAAAACAGTTTAAATGCTTACAATCCTCGTTATTCACTACTAATCTGAATAAATGAACCTACACAAAAAGTACAAGCTATAAGAATAACTTTTCTGAGAGAAGTACCAAAAAAATGCGTCACGCCATGCCAAAAAACTTGTTTAAGTTCAAAGAAAAGTCGTAGTTCAAAAAGGCTCGGCAGTGCTATAACCAACAGCAAGCATTAGCAACCGACAAATAAGACTTAAGGATATGTGTAGCAGGATTAAGTAGTGTTCACAGCTCGAAATACTTTCACCACAAAACTTGTCTAAAAACACAATGTTTGCGTGTTTTCCGCTTACTCTTCGCCTTAATATAGCAACCGCCAGTTGATTTTACAAAGCGATAGTATATAGCAGAAGCCAGTGAAAAGCGCGATAGTGGAGTGTCAGACATCAAAGTGATTTGAGTGGAATTAAACATAAAGAAATATTATACAAGTGATTGATGAGACTTTCTTTATCTTAATTTATAGTCTCCTATGTCGTATATATTTAATACTTGCTGATATCCGCGACTTTAATTATTTGCATAAGTTGTTGTATACTACGCTACATAAGTTTTTAACTGTCCCACGGGAACTCCTTAATTTTCCCGGATTAAAAGTATCTAAGATGTTAACCAGTAATGTGAGGTAACAACATTCTAAATTTTATTACATTATGTGCATAAGTTGTTGTATTCTACGCTTTATAAGTCATTATATGTTTTATACACTCCCACAGGACCTCTTTCAATTTCCGGGATTAAAAGTATCTAAGATGTTCAACGGGAATGAATGTTATCATCATGCAAAATTTCAATTAAATCGGTCCATAAGTTTCGGAGATTAGCCCGTACAAACAGTCAGAGAAACAATAAAATTACAAAAATATCGGGACTTGTTCTCTTCTTACATCCCCCTGGCTCGGTTTTGCGCATTGTTTTTCTTTATACAGAAATTTGATCTGTACTAAAAAAAAAACCCCATTTGTCTCATCACCGCTCTTCGACAACACTTCCCTAAAAGCCTCGCCTAGTATCGGAATACTGGGTCTCGAAATCTCGAGCGATTGCCAATTCCGTGGCCATCTGGAGGGCAAAGCCAAATTGGCTTCAAAGAAACTGGGCGTCATTAATAGAGCACGGCAATACTTCAAGCCGGCCCACATTCTAGCGCTGTACAAAGCGCAGGTCCGGCCACACATGGAGTATTGCTGTCATCTCTGGTCTGGCGCACCCCAGTATCAGCTCGATCCATTTGACCGCGTGCAACGCAGAGCAGCGCGAATTGTCGGGGACCCAGTACTCTGTGAACGGCTGGATCACTTGGCGTTGCGTAGAGACGTCGCTTCATTCTGTGTCTTCTACCGCATTTATCACGGGGCGTGTTCCGAAGAGCTGTTTTACCTAATTCCTGCCGCCGAATTCCACCTTCGCACGACACGCCACAAGTTAGGATATCATCCCCACCATCTGGATGTGTGGCGGTCCTCCACAGTGCGGTTTACAAGGAGCTTTCTTCCACGTACTACAAAGCTGTGGAATGAACTTCCTTGTGCGGTGTTTCCGGGACGATACGACATGGGTACCTTCAAAAAAAGCGCGTACACCTTCCTTAAAGGCCGGCAACGCTCCTGTGATTCCTCTGGTGTTGCAAGAGAGTATGGGCGGCGGTGATCACTTAACAACAGGTGACCCGTACGCTCGTTTGTCCTCCTATTCCATAAAAAAAAAACAGATTTATTATAAGTATAGAAGATACATAAATAGCTTATATTATAAGGAGTATCTTGGCAAAATGAATTGAGACTACATACAGGCACGGTACGTACTACGTACGTTACGGCATAAATAGCCTAATAATTATGAACAAAAAAGGTTTAGTAGTGAGATAAACAAAACACTATGGGTGCACTAGTTGATGGCTTGATCTCGTTGTTGGGCGTGGCTAGCATGCATGTTATCTGATCCAACATCATGTGCCAAAGTGATATACTTGCTAAAGAGTAGTAAGAAGCTAGTGCGCTCAGGCACACACACTGAATGAATGAATGAAGACTTAGAAAGTATGAAGGCAGAACTACTGAATGTACCTGTTCAAAATAAAAGTATTTAAATGTTAAGTAGGTAGGTAACTAATCTATATCTGTACGGTAACAGTATAGGTTATCGCCATTCGCCGTGTGTATGGAAGAATGACCGAGAAGCGCGACCTTAAGTGTGGGCGCCTGCTCGTTTTTTTGCATTCACACACACATACACACAGAGAGAGACACACACACACACACAATAGCGATAACCGTAATGGGTGACACCTGCCACTAAATTTTAAGTACTTATTGTTACAGAAATAAACATTTTATTTATATATTTATTTAAATAATGTTAGAGATGCCTATGTAGTTTAACATAATTTAAAAATACATTAAAATCGTCGTGAATGTTGGTTTGAAATACTTTGCTGTTTAAATGGGCAAGGCGTTACATTATTTTCTTTTTATATTATTATTTTTTTATTTGTGTGGCTATTGTTATATTCGTAAATATACAGAAAGGGTGTAAAATCAGGAACACGTGGCATTAATATGCTTCAAGTAAAAACATATTAAATAAAATAAACAACCTTTCAATATTTTATTTCATTTTTAAGGAGAACCAAAAGTCTTAAATAATAATAAATTAGAAATTAATATATCGAATATAACCAATTTTATTACAGGTCATCGTAAGTAATAAATTAGAGGTAGAAATGCAACTCAAATTTATAAAATTGGTTTAGAAAAACTAGGAAATAGGAATACGCCTGTACTTTAACACTCATGTTTGTGCGTTTACCAATAAAGAAACCCCATTTGTCGTATTATCGCTCTTCGATAACATCTCCATTAAAGCCTCGCTTAGTATCGGAATACTGGGTCTCGAAATCTCGGACGATTGTCAACTCCGTGGCCATCTGGAGACCAAAGCTAAACTGGCTTCGAAGAAGCTGGGCGTAATAAATAGAGCACGGCAATACTTCAAGCCAGCCCACATTCTAGCGCTGTACAAAGCGCAGGTCCGGCCACACATGGAGTATTACTGTCATCTCTGGTCTGGCGCACCCCAGTATCAGCTCGATCCATTTGACCACCTTGCACCACCACCATCCTCCACCTTCGCACGACACGCCACAAATTAGGATATAATCCCTACCATCTGGATGTGTGGCAGCCCTCCACAATTAGGTTTTCAAGGAGCGTTCTTCCACGTACTACAAAGCTATGAAATGACGTTCCTTATTCCGACGATACGACATGGGTACCATCAAAAATAGTGCGTACAAGGTGTACCTTAAAGGCCGGCACTGCTCCTGTGATTCCTCTGGTGTTGCAAGAGAAAGTGGGCGGCTGTGATCATCTAACACCAGGTGACCCGTACGCTCGTTTGTCCTCCTTATTCCATAAAAAGCTAAAATACCAGTCAAGTAACAGAATGTGAGATCAACTTCTATTTGAAATACTGCACTGCGGCATTCACCCTAAAACTTAAAGAAATAAGTGGCTATAATTGTATTAATAAAAAAAACACGGTATGTACACACCACGTGGCAAAAGTGAATACGTCTTCACCAATGCAAGCAATAGCGAGCTGAATACATTTTTTTTCGTTCTTTATTCATAATAGAATAACATTTGCAATATATAATATATATATATATTTTTTTTTTTAATTTAAAATATAACGTAGTATGTAACGTGAAATACAATAAAAACACTTGTAAGCCAGTAAAGAAAGTATCAGTTTTCAATGAGAGTTATTACATCATACACATATTATTGTTAATATAATAGTTATATTTGCGATATAAAATTATATGAATCAGATCTGCCTAATCCCACTGCCTTAGTCAACTCGATCAGACTATAAGCGAGTGACCGTTACATAATCCTACGTTACAGCCCCGTCTTATTTAATGCACACAGAACAAAGTGCGCCAAGATAATAATTAAGTTTATGCCGATGTTATATTTCCTATTTGTTTATTGTCAATTTGCAATTGTAAATATAGTAATAAGATTTGTTTTATTTGCAATTAAATATAATATTTTAATTGTTGGTTTAATTACAACTTTGGGGTATCCGGCAGAATAATAATATTGACACACTTTTTACACAAATTATCTTGCCCCAAGTTAAGCATATATAGCCTGTGTTATGGGTTACAAGACAATGATATATTTAAAACAATATTCTTACTTAAACATACATAAATTCATATAAAGATACATAAATACAGTTAAACATCCATGACTAGGAAATAAACATCCATATTCATCATATAAATGCTTGCACCTACCAGGATTCGAACCCGGGACCTCTAGCTTAGTAGGTAGGATCGCTAACCACTCGGCTATACAGAATAGACCTCCCTCACTCTTACCGAGGCTTTGTAAAAGGCGACCAAGGTATTTCGACGTCTGTAATATCATAAAGCATTTGACGTCTCCAATTTTAGTAAAGGAAAACTTTAAATAAACCAGGTATTCTGCCCCGCCGTTTAGGGGCTGGCTGTCAAACTCCAAAAAACATCATACAGCCTTACAAACCATTACCGTCGGGAACATTGCTGTAGGAAACAACACTGTAAGTGTACCCAAGAGGGTATGTATCTTTCAATAAGTGATTTTATATACTATTTTGAATAAAAATATTTGAATTGAATTGTAACGAATATCATTAATACTCGCCAATAATTGTGTATATTATTATTTGATTGTCCCAATGTAAAATCGTTTGTTTTCTTAACCTTGTGTTTACAGTATCTCTATATAAGAGTAACTGCAGTCTTTTTACTAGGTCAGGTATAATAAGTTGTCTGTTGCAATATCAAAGTATCACCCATTACGCCCTTTTTCAATAACGTATCTCTAGCTACGGATACCGTGCTGTCTCCGTTAAATGACAAGATCTTATCTATCCATAGTTATGTTCAGTACAGTTACAGTCCACTTTGTTGCTTTACGTCGATAGGTAATTGAAATGTAAGTAAGCGTAAAAGGATAGATTTGTCTACCACTAGTAAGTTAAACTAAGGTTATTGAAAACGGCCGTAAGTCAATTATGATTAATAAACATGATTCACCGTTGTGCTAACATAGAGAAAAGTTAATATATTTTGGCAAATAATCAAATATAGCGGCATATTTCTAAACTATAAGGAACGTTTTTTTTATAATTTGAAATCAAGAATTAATTTCGAGTTAATGCACCCTTTGAAAAACGGGCTATAATAATACGTCATAATTAAATTATAGACGTTCAAATATTGTCGAAACAAACGGAATCAAGTTTCGCAATTCACAACGCGGAATTCCACCCATCACACTATTTGTGACGTCATATGACGTCATCGCGTTCGGCTAACTCACTCAGTCGTCATGAATATAGTTTATATTAACAAACTTGCGGTGGTCGTGCTCAGTATATCACATTCACACCTACTGGAAGTGTCTTGTGTTAATTAGAATTTATTCAAACTTAAGTCGAAATTTGGCCGTGAAAATGTTCTCTGGTGATATTTGTGTGAATATTCAGGATTTTATGGATGTGGTGTATTGTGCGTACGTATTTCATGGGACGAAGGTATGTTATACTATTGGACATTATATATTTTTATTTTAGGAATGAGAACCTTAATGGTTACTTAGTTACCGTATGGTTCATCCCATTTTTGCAATTAAATTAAAGCTTTTTAAGCAGCACAGTTTTGCAAATGGACCTGTTAGTAATGTTTTTCATCTACCCTACAATATTATTTGTTTTAATACTTCATTAGTTGGACTTTATAATAATGATTAATTAAAAAAAAAATCTTATTTATAAAACTCAGATTTTCGTTAGTTATTCCGACATCTAAAGTTTTGAAGAACAAAATTCAGAGCCTATTTATACCTCAATTTTATAATTTAAGCTTATGGAGGAACCGGTTTTATGTGGACGGTATAAATGTTGGCAAATTCATATTTAAGAAAAACTAATACATATCATTAATGAATTTATTCAACCTTTTTTCTTTTATATTAATTCTGTTAACGATTTATTATTAAAGGTTCCCAAACGTCTTCTGAACATGAAATAATAATAATTATTACTGTTAGTTTAAATTTTAAACAGTGTTATTAAGTTTAACTTTGAGTATAAATTCGTAGTGGTTTCATTGAAACTACAAGAAATCCATACAGTATATTATCTAGAAGTTTCACAGTGGGTCGGCTAAATTACGGGTACTACCTACCACAATAGCGCCTATTTCTTCCATGAAGCAGTAATGTGTAAACATTATTGTGTTTCGGTCTGAAGGGCGCCGTAGCTAGTTAAATTACTGGGCAAATGAGACTTAACATCTTATGTCTCAAGGTGACGAGCGCAATTGTAGTATCGCTCAGAATTATTGGGTTTCCCAAGAATCCTAAGCGGCACTGCATTGTAATGGGCAGGACGTATCAATAACTAATAATAAATAGAAATAAAAGTATTAATATTCTTTATTTCGTTGTCTTGAAAAATATAAGGTTTATTAACTGACGCCATAGATGAGGGGTCCAATGGTTTTTATAATTTTAATACCTTTCTATTTCTTTGGCTAATCACGTAGTCGATTATAATTTGAATGCAGTTTTCACAGATGGATTAAAGTAAACTGGTGGATATGTTTACATTTAAATCGGTTCAAATATAAAAAAAAGCACTTCCATGTAGGTTGTTTTGAAGTTTGTGCATGCTTTCAAGCAGATAAAAATGCGCCATGCGGGTAGAAGTAAAAATCGAGTAAATATTTTTGGTGTCAATAAATCTTTATAATAAAATTAAAATAAATATTTTGTCGGAGAAGGAGAGTCTGGTGGGTGATTCTAGTATTTACGTAGCGCTTGCCATCTATGTAGATGGGTATACTGCAAGACTTGCTTGGCATCAGATGTTAAGTGATCACTGCCGTCCACGTTGTCTCATATTGCAGATTACATGTAAGTCTTTGACAAAGCTTTAGGCCTAGCACGCGTATTGGAATTTATTCGCGCGGTTATCCTCTTAAAATGATGACACATGACAATTATATGATGAAGGTTACGGACAAACATCTGCGCAAAATAATTACTCAAGTAAATGCTTGTTTTGCCGCAAAAACCACCAACCAAACCTCCGCGATTTTCTAATTTTCGCTAGAGCAACCTCGCGATATTTTAATTCAAGCAAATTTTTTGACAATAGACAAAAATATTTTAAGATACCCATGGCAGCGACCTCTAATAATAATGGACTAAATTGTGATTCGGAGTTAAAATTGCGCTTAACTGAATAGCTGAATAGGTCCACATAAAATTTTCAATGTTCAATCAATTCTAAGAATCCTGCAAAATTTATTATGTCTGTAAATTCAACATTAACGGAAGCGTTGCTTGTTATCTAATACCGTAAATTAATGCACAGGTTGAGTTGAATTTGTTGTTAGCAGTTAATGATACCGCTGAAACTCCTTAAGGCGACACTAAATGCCAGCGACCTTGAGCGATATGAGTTCACGGCTTCCGGCCCGCCATCTATGTAACAAAGCCACTATTTTCTAAATTCTTGGGTGGAAAACAGTTTATATGCTTACAATCCTCGTTATTCACTACTAATCTGAATAAATATACCTACATAAAAAAGTAAAGCTATAAGAATAATTTTTCTGAGAGTTGTACTAAAATAATGCGTCTTGCCATGCCAAAAAACTTGTTTAACTGCAAGGAAAAGTGGTAGTTGAAAAAGGCTCTGGAGTGAAAACTATACCCACCAGCAAGCATTTGAAACCTACAAATAAGTCTTAAGTATATGTGTAACAGGATTAAGTAGTGTTCATAGCTCGAAATGCTATATTTTCACCAAAAAACAAGTTTTAAGGCAAGTCTTAAAACACCTTGTTTGCATGTTTTCTACTTACTCTTCGCCTTAACGATACTTACATTGAACTATGATTAATACTGCAGGTGTGAATTAAAAAATGTCTTTGTACACATTGCAAGTATAGCATTCCACGTTACAATAATTATTGTGGTCATTACATTATTTTCTTGTTATAATTAACAGGCTGGCTTATAAGCTCTGATTCAACTGTTAATTACAAACGTTGACGTCATTAATATTACTAGTATTACCAGTTATTAAGCTATCTCGTTTTTATAACCTAACAGTTATGTTAAAATTGTTTTAATAAGGGCTGGGTGTGCGACATTCAATCACCTAGCGAGTACTAATTAGGTGTTTGGAGCATTACTTATCCCCTAAAAAGGTTTTATTGGAAGAGACAGCAATAAATATTGCTATAATAATTTAAAGTCGGTGTCTAAACTAAAAAAGTGTGCGTGTAATGTACTCAATAAGTAATTATACTTCTTTGGCATAGCAAAACAAAAAAAGCTACAAAATTAATATTTTATAAATAACTAGTGCCTGACCGGTGCGCTTTACTTCGTCTAAACATGCACATTATACACAAAGTTTTAAATATTTTTTCTTATTTACGAAATTCGTAGAAACTCTATCATTACAATAACTATTTCATTTTTCGTTGTTCCTGCAATGAAATAATGACACAGTAGAACTATCAAACTGTGCGTCAGAAATGTATCTCATAGAAAATTATTAATCCTACTAATATTATAAATGTGAAAGTTTGTATGTCTGGATGTATGTTTGAACTTCTTTAACGCAAAATCTACTGAATAGATTTTGATGAAACTTTACAATAGTATAGTTTACACACCAGAATAACAAATAGGCTATAATTTATAGGACTATAGTGTCAATTATACAAAATATAAAAGAAGTGTGATTGTAACTAATGAATACAACTAGCGCCATCTCTTATCAACTAGCAAGCACAAGATCAATACAATTCATATGGCAAAACAACGTTTGCCGGGTCAGCTAGTTGGATAATAAAATATTATGAATACAAAGGGCTGTATTGCTAACGTCTTGGTTTCCATAGTAACCTGTTGTTATTTTATTGAAGTAGGCGTTACTTTGCGAAAATCCATAATTATCTGTCTCGTGCTTGAGTTTGGCGAGTCAACATGTCCTAAGGATGCCTCGTGTAGAGGAAACACGTGTCGAATTGTTTAGAGACAAATATTGAAGGAATTCACAGTAAAGAAAACTTAAAACATTGGGATACCTGTTGTTATGTTTTGACACTTGTTAGTCAATTTCTTAAATGATATCCACACTGCGCTCTATACTAGAGTTAGATTTATCGACTTATGTTGTTGAAAGAATCTTGTGTTTGTACAAAAATCTCTCACTAACTTATGACACGTCCAAGTAAACTGTTAAATTTATATACCTATAGCAAGCCGTATAGCATACTGCAGTAGAATTAAATTGTTGAAATGTTTCAATTAATTATTCTTGGTACTCTAGTCTTGAGCCATTTTCAGTACATCTCTAATCTGATTTAAATCAAACGCTCGTGATTCTCGAATCTAACATGTATTAAGCTTTTCCAACTTTGACTTTCTCATCACATCACACATTTTTTGTCTTGCCCATTACGTCATCTGTTGACATTAAAAAATCTTCACAAAATGATAATACTATATTTATATTACTATATTTAATGGTAGTTTTCAGTTTCATTAGTATAATTTTGACATATTATATTTATAACTTGAGCATGTTTATCAAGGAAATTCTATACATAACTTCATTGATGTTTATAAATAAGATATCGGACAGAATCTACCCAAAATTTGTGAAATCTACGACAAATAAATTAAAATTCAATTTTTATTCAAAATGAGATTTGAAATCACTTATTGAACGTCAAAAATTACCATCGACTTAAAAAAGTGTGCCTCTGAGAAAAACGGGCGCAAGGCTTCTTTTTTTTCATAAAATATCGATTCAATATTATATCGTGCAATAAAATTTATTATTAAATAGCTTTTGAATTTTGTAACACATTGGCATTGTAATTTTTTTGGGATCTTGTCCTAAAAGCATATACATCGCCCAACAAACCTAATTCGACTTAAACGAGTAGTAAGCATAACAAGTTTGTTGGTAACACTAGGAGTGTTAACATTGCGATTCTCGCAGTTTCTAGCAAATTCGCTAAATAGGAAATTAAACTAATTATTCAGTTTATTCTCATAAAATATGAAAAAATTTTATCTATCAGTTATTTTAACTAGTTTACCTTCATTGTTTGTCTCGGTTTCATAATTAAGTCCTAAGAAAAATGTTTTTTAATAAACAAAATATTTAGCAATACAAAAATTACTGTAATATTTCATCTTACTAAGATACATTTTGATAATGAAAATTAAATGTTTACAGCAATCAGAAAGATGGCGGAAACTACGAAACATTGTGCAATGGACACCGTTTTTCCAAACATATAAGAAGCAAAGATACCCTTGGATCCAGCTTGCTGGTCACCAGGGGAACTTTAAAGCTGGGCCAGACCAGGGAACGATATTGAAAAAGTTGAGCCCACAAGAGGAAAGGTGTTTCCAGGTAAAAACTAATTTAAAATATTTGTTTCAAACTAATAGACTGTGCGAAGTAATAATGCTGAATAAGTATTTTATCTTCGTCTAAGGCTGACATCTATACACTATAGATCGTACTTAAAGTTTAGACTTTACTAACATTAAACTTAGCCGAGTGTAAGCTTAGCATAATTTATAATTTCCATTTAATTTGCTGAAATTATTCTGAGAGAGAAAGTGGGTTATGAATCAATTTTGTCAACGGTATGCTCGACACGCCAACTATTTGGATATCATCCTCAGAGTGTGGTTTTCCAGGAACTTTCTGCCCGGTATGAGCAAAAAGCGTATTTGCGCGCACGGACCAGTAAAAATAGAAGGACTCCGCGCCGTGATATTAGCAAGTGAAGCACCGTTATGCTTGTGTGTGTGCGGTTACGGGGGATACTAGTTACACAATTTTTTCTACCTCATATATGGCCATAAATACTTTAAAGTTTCGTTTTTACACTTTTTCACAACGCACGACGGCATTTTTAAAATATTTTATTGAGACGCAAACTGATCTGTCACAGACGATTACAATTCTCATAATGACCGCCTATCGGCCTGTAGTAGTGTAAGTGTGTGCGTGGGACTATGTATTTACACGGTAATCGGCTTGTTTTGGTGCTACACTGTTATGTAAGGTAACACGGAGTCCTTATTTTTTATTAGTCCGTGTTTGTGGGTTGTATCCAGGACAATACAACATGGGAACCTCCAAAAAAAGCGCGTACACTTTTCCAAAAGGCTGGCAACGCTTGATAACTAATATCAGGTGACCGGATGCAATCAGAATATTATTTTTAACATAAATACCAATGAAAATATAACAGAACTAATTTTGTGACAACAGAAACAATATTTGTATTTTATTTATTGTATGGCAGTTCCTTGTACACTCAGCTACCCAGATCAGTGAACGAAACCGCTACAGTAAGTAGTTTCTACTCTTCTAGAATCTTCAGTCAGTTTAAGTTTAATTTTAACGACATCCTGCACTGGCTAATTTGTGGTGTTTCTTCCACAGAAGCCACGGTTGGAAGAAAAGAATACAATCGAAAGTCATTCTAATTTTTTTTTTAAATTTTACGTTGTATTTTACATTACATAAAAAGTATTTGGATAGCATTTAAATCAGAAATCAGGTTCGAAAAAAACCATTGCGTACATGAATTATTGATTTCGTATTTCACCTTAATTATAATAATTGGTTCCTTTAAGTATGTAAAACCATGAATGTGTCTTGTAACCTAACGAGCTTATCTCAATTGGGTTTTTACGGAATCAGCTGATTAAAGCTTTTCCTCATAGCCACGCTGCTTACGTGAATATTGAAAACCGATTTTTAACATATATTTTAGAATTTGTAGGCGTGTCCTAGATTCAATATTGACGTTTATAAAACTATGATCTCATACGACGCAATAGAATCACGTCATATTATATCGTCAGTAAATATATCAAGAATCCTTTTGTGATCCGGTATTTTTTTCGGTTTTATTTTTTTATAATTAGTCAGGATGAACAAGAATGGTGTTCTTCCCCGCCACCAGCATCAGCTCACAATAATTCAAAAATTGGGGAAATTAATTTGAGTTACAGTATAATATCGTATGTGCAGTGGTCCTCTGTGACTGTCACCATTATAATCATTCAAAAAATGGGCTGTGAATAGTTAAAAGATAATAAATAAGCAGCCTTTTTTTTGGACTCAAAAAAGACGTTTTAAACAATACTGCGTTAAAATTATTTTATAAATAAAACATATTAATGCAGGAATCTTATCGATAGCGGGGAGTGACTAGCGCGGGGAGGGGCATTAATTTGGTTGGTTATAAAATCACGTTTAATTATTTTTCACATTGTTTTTTTTTTGCCCAAAATGTGTTCGGTAATGTTGGCTGATAATACAGTTCTTGCTAATTTTAAAATAACGGAGTACTTAGTATTTTCTTTGATTAACGAGTTTTAATAAATAACAAATTTAAGTATAACAATAATAACATCCTCAAATCTCCAACACTGTGGATATTATTACCTTTAGATAAGGAATCAATTCAGAATAATATTATGGAGATATTATCTGTTGCACAAAACGTGGATAGTGGAAAAAAGATGTATTTTTTTAAATAGAAGGCAGAAAGATTGTATTGTTTCAAAGAAAATTCTGAATTTTAGTTTCGAAACAACACATTTCGCATCGTAAGGAATGTTTCTCAACGGATTGACGTCAATTTGTTGGTTTAAGTGCGTCATTCAATTATACATTATAATATTTTATTTTATTATGATGGGTTCAATGTCCGAAGTATTGATTAGGGGCTATCGTCTAGTAGATTAAATAAATTTGTAAAATATAACGCAGCTTAGCAACAGCGGTTTTGACTTTATTAGTAATGGGACTTCCACACAGCAGTTAAAAATTGTTAAAAACATTACATTTTTTAATACCTTTTTTCGAAGTATCCATACTACCATATGATTGAGATTATTTCCTTATGTTTTATTACCACCAATTCCGATTAGTTTGTTACTACAGATTGAAAAGCCTAGTTAGGAATACGTTGAACTCTGGAAATGTTAGTATCATCAGCGTAACGGCCGTTCCCAATATACTATCTAATAATAGAGATAAATTACTACCTTCTACTGTCAGTAATTAGTTGTCAATAATCTGAAGCTGTCCCAATATACCCGATAAGTCATTCTTATCGCCAGTTCACTGTTGCAATTTCCATACAAACTTCTATCCATGGTAAGCTAGCTATACGTCGTCCCATTGACAAACAGCGTGTACGGATAAGATGAGTTACTGTCAAAAAGTTTATTGGGACAGAAAATTTAACGATGGTTACGATTTTTTATCTCAAGTAGGCCACAACCGAAGATAGACTGAATATTGGGAATGGCCGTAAGTGTTCAAACAAAAGTTACAAATTATTGTTTAGCAAATCAACATACTGTCATGTCATTAAATAATGAAAGGAAAATTTTGTAACTTATATTATAAAATATTTTGTTTTGCGATAAAATGTTTGCCACAATTCGTTAACTCTTGATGTGTGAATATCTTATTTATGAAATTACGAGTATATCAAACAAAATTAAGATAATTTTGAATTATTGTTTAATAAGAGCTATAGCTGTTTTAAAATTGTATATTATACCACCATAGATGCTCTTCTATGAGAGTATAAAATATAATTTACGTCTATTCATATAATACTGTGTTTCGGTCTGAAGGGCGCCGTAGCTAGTGAAATTGCTGGGCAAATGAGACGTAACATCTTATGTCTCAAGGTGACGAGCGCAATTGAAGTGTCGCTCAGAATTTTTGGGTTTTTCAAGAATCCTGAGCGGCACTGCATTGTAATCGATGTAACGTATCAATCACCATCAGCTGAATGTCCTGCTCGTCTCGTCCCTTATTTTCATTTAAAAAAAATAACGTAATTTTTCTTTTATTTCAGCTCCTGATGAAGGACATCCTCAGACCCTTCGTACCTGAATATAAAGGCCAAGTGACTTGCGATGACGGAGAATGTATCCTTTTTATGAAATATGTTAAATTACAATTGCCACGCCATGCACAAGTAAATATAAATTCATTTCGAAATCAAGATATTGATAAGAGTTAACATATATAATTAAATATTCAATATATACATTATATATTTCTTACAATACACAAAATAATGTATTACTAATCATATCGTATTTTTAGATACCTAAGCTTGTAATAACCCCTCCGCGGGTGAAGGCATCTTCCAAACAGCTCCAGCGATATGTCCTGGGCATGCAACCAAGTTTATCCCAGCCGTTTTTATGATGTTGTCTGTCCATCTTGTCAGCGGTCTTTCACTGAGGCTCTTGGCCTTCTCCACCGTGTATACTTATGGTCCAGCACTAGTCTGTCAGTCTTCCTACATGCCCCGCCCATTTCCATTTCATCTATTGGAGTCCTAGCCCAGTTTTCACCAAACTGAGTTAAATAAAACTTTTTCACGTAAACGTGATCAAATGCCAGTCTTGATCTCGATTAAAAACAAAGCGATTTCACCAATACGTTTTTAGCGTGATGACGTAAACTGAGTATATTTGTCATTAACAATAGAATGTATCAAATAACTGTCATAGATGTCATCGATAAGTATGAACAAATTCAAAATTGTTACATCTCAATCTTTTTGTTACAATAACAACATTGACGGCTCTTAAATGTGATCAAATACATAATATGTTGAACGTCAAAATTTCGGCGGTCTGCATTTAAACGCGTTTAGGATATAACAGTTTAGTTTGTGTTGGTGAAATTTGAATTGAATCCGTCGACTCGTTTAAAAGCGTAAGCTTATTCTAAGTGATCTACTTCTACTGTCCCAAACTAGGCATTAGCCTGAACTATGGGCACAAGACAACGATATATTTAGTACAATATCCATCATCAAAATACATCCATGACTCGGAAACAAACATTCATATTCATCATATAAATATTTGCATTTACCGGGATTCGAACCCGGGACCTCTATCATACTAGGCAGGGTCACTAACCACTGGGATATAGGGGCCCATACTCTCTGGCAACACCAAAGGTATCACAAGAGCCTTGCCGTACTTATGAAGAAGTAAAAAATAACGAATTACGTTAAATAAACCTACATATGAATTTGAAAACCATAAACACATTGGTATGTACGTGGCTCTGTGGTGTCATTTTATAATAATATAATATTAATAAGAAATATAATGTTAGTTTGTAACGTTACTTTTGAGATCCTTAACAAACACCTTTAGTATATTTACAACTGCAAGACTTATTGAGTGACTTCGATAGCCCTTGCGTGATGGATTGTAAGATTGGAGTCAGGACTTATTTAGAGGAAGAGCTCGCCAAGGCCAAGGAGAAAACTAAACTTAGAAAAGTAAGTAAATTGCATTCAAGTTATACAAGTTCTTAATGATTAAAAATAGATCGAAACGGTACGGGCGTGGATTAACTATATGGAAATCCATTTAACTTCAATACCAGGTAAAGAGAGATAGCAAACACGCAAAAACTTTCCAAAGCACCTTATAGACGATGCGGAGTTCAAATCCACGCCTCTTGGGATACGCACCAGCGCTCACCAACGAATGCAACCGTCCGGATGACGCACATTTTTTTATATATAACTCCTGAAGATATGAAATATCATTTAAAAGTAACAAATTCTCTTAAATATATTCTGTCATCAAATTCCATTGCTCATATTCTAATGAACGCACATCACAGAAAGCAATTTATTCTTTCACGCTTAAAATATATTTATGTATAAATAATAGGTAGACTTAGTATAATAATTGCGTAGGGACGACAGTCCGGTAATATGTGATCAATTTGTAATTTATTATTTTCTGGAAATTGTAGAAAAATGGGAAAAATATGGGACGGAACGGAATGTTGAAATACGGTGAAAGTCCCGTATATGCGAGACGCTATAGTAACGCAACTATGATGATGCAATCCTATGGGCTTCCCGAGAAGTTGTGCAAATGGGTCACTAGCTTTTTGGCTGATCGGAGCATCAAGGTTGTTATCAACGGTGCATGCTCCGACTTAATACCCATAAACGCTGGTGTCCCGCAAGGCTGCATGCTATCCACTACGCTGTTTCTTCTGCATATCAATGATATGCTGCAAATCAGCAATATTCATTGCTATGCGGACGACAGCACAGGGTATGCTTCCTACACCGGCCGTGCCAACATGTCCCGGGATAGCGTCAACGAGAACCGGAACAAACTTGTGTCTGAAATCGAGACTATGCCTTGCAAAGTCTCGGAATGGGGCCGACAAAATTTAGTCCAATTCAACCCCAAGAAGACACAAGTTTGTGCGTTCACCACTAAAAAGTCTCCCTTTGTCGTATCCCCTCGATTCGAGACCACTCCTCTAACTGCCACAGCCTGTATTGGCATACTTGGCGTCGATATATCGAGCGACGTTCAGTTCTGTGGTCACATGGAAGAGAAGGCCAAACTGGCCTATAAAAAGCTTGGTGTACTCAGTAAGGCGAGACAGTACTTCACTATAAGCCACCGCCTCCAACTATATAAGGCAAAAATTCGGCCTCACATGGAGTACTGCTCTCACCTCTGGGCGGATGCTCCCCAGTACCAGCTTCTTCCATTTGACCGCATACAACGAAGAGCGGCTCGAATCATCGACGATCAAGTCATCTCCGATCGGCTTGATTCTCTAGCATTGCTTAGAGATGTGGGTTCTCTCTGCATCTTCTACCGCATTTATCACAGGGAGTGCTCAGAGGAGTTGTTCGGGTTGATTCCAGCGGCCGAATTCCACCACCGAACATTACGTGCAAAGTACCATCCGCATCACGTAGACGTCTGGCATTCCACAACCGCGCGTTTTGTTCGAAATTTTTTGTCTCGTACAGCCACTTTGTGGAATCAACTACCGGCAGCGGTCTTCCCGAACAGATACGACTTAGGGACCTTCAAGAAAAAATCATACTCGCGCCTTAAAGGCCGGCAACGCATTTCTTGACACACCTGTTGTTGCGGATGTCCATGGGCGGTTGCCTCACCTCTCCCCATCCCGTGAGGCTCTTGCCCGTTTGCCCCCTCTCATATAAAAAAAACTAGTTATAGATAGTTTAGATCTAGGTAACACAATGATCATCTTCATCATCATCATCTTAGGGAGACGTCCACTGTTAGACAAAACCTCCCCCAAAGATCGCCATGACGATCGGTCCTGCGATGCCGTCATCCAACCTATTCCGGTGATCTTGACCAGATCGTCGGTCCGTCTTGTGGGGGGCCTACCATGAGTCGCCATTCGAGGACTTTACTGCCCCAACATCCATCATCCGTCGACCTATTTACCGTGCCCATTACCAATAATCGCTTAGATGTACTTGAATCTGTTTGTGTTTAGTTTAACAATGAGTTCGCTTGTACATAATATGATAACTTTATCACATAGAACATAAATTAATTATCTCAGCTTGCTTGATCAATATATATTGAAATAGATTTATTATTCGTTTTATTAATATCTTACTGAATACCAGTAATGCTTCCTGTAAGATTATATCGGCGTCATAATTATTTGCAATAAAAATAGAAATAAATTAATGTTTATTTGCGGTACTTACTCAGTTTGTTTACATCTTTGTGACCTTTGTCAGTGTTGCGTCTTGATAGCTTTAAATAGACATAACATTGTATAAACAAATGTTTCAACACGTGATAATATATATAACTATTACAAGGATTTCATCTTATATCTATAGTTGTACTTCAAAATCTTTTGCCAAACTTCTAATTACCAATACTCAACACTTTTCTCTAATACTTGGTATCTTGTTTAGATAATTAATTTCTTATTAGTATATAAAAGGTTCGTTTTGATTTGAATTTTTAGGATACAGTTGTTTTTACAAATTATATACAGTAGAACCTCTATAAGCCGAACATCAATGGAGACGTCAAAAAATTCGAGTTATAGGTTTTCGACTTGTAGAGAATTTCGACTAAGTTGGATCTTGATTCGACATAAAGAGGTTGAGATTCATTAAATATGTTTTCAAAATTTTATTTTTCGAGTTATGAAGGGAAAATATGTACCAAAATGGCTTGAGATTTAGAGTAATGGAGGTTTTGGTGTTTGAAGGGAAGGGAACCAAATTTTTTTCAAGATTTGGAGGTTTTCAACTTATCGAGGTTCTACTTAACGAGATTCTACTGTATATTTTTATAGATTTGATGGTAAGTGATCACCGCAGCCCATAAGACCAGAGGAATCACATGACCGATGTCAATCTAGTATAACACATTGAACAAATGTATGTACATATGTGTTATTTTGAATTCGAAAACCTAAATCACATTGGTACGTGACGGGCGAGGATCGAACCGGGGCCCGGGGGCTCCGTGGTGAGTGCCGCACCCATCAAAATGTATACAGGTCTATAGAGATGCATATATGCAAATAATTTGGTGGCGCAACCAGCTCGGACGCGTCATGACTCTAAAGTCTATAAGTTGTCTTGGCAGCTTACAGACACCACGGTGGCGTGACTGGTTGCAACACCATGGTGTCCCAGTGAAATATAGCCCTAAATGTATGATAAAAAAATACTGTTTCTTAAAATAGCTGCTTTACAAAAAATCTCTATCGTACAGGTATTTTCAAATATACACAACCTTTTGATTGTTCTTTACAAAGAAGTCCATTTTTCTAAAAATCAAAATGAGAATAGGTACAAATAGTTATTATGGTAGTTTCTTAAGATTATAAAAACATTAACCAATTACTTATCGCAGATATTAATGAGTAATAGAGATCTGTCATTGTTTAAAAATGTTATGTTATATAATAATAAATAATTATACGTTTCAGGACATGTATGAGAAAATGATTCAAATTGATCCCAAAGCGCCATCAGAAGAAGAACACAGAAGTAAAGGCGTAACGAAACCCAGATATATGATATGGAGAGAGACGATCAGTTCTACAGCGACGCTCGGCTTCAGAATAGACGGAGTTAAAAAAGCAGATGGCACCAGTTCAAAAGATTTTAAAACAACAAAAACGAGAGAACAAATACTTGAAGCATTCAAAGATTTCACTAATAATTTTCCTAATTCTTTGGTAAGTTTAAAAAAACAATATTACAAAAGTTTTAGAAAATGTTTGCTTCCTAAGAATATCATTATGCAAAACAATTAAATATTGAGAAGTAAGAAAATGATCGAATAGGTTGTTTTAAAATTTTGTCTTCTTAATTTAGTAGATACAGTTATAAAATAACAATAATAGGTAACATGCATGAGCGACCATGCAACCAAGGCGTCGCGTTTGGTTTATTGATATAAAATAATTCACAAAGCGTATTGATAAAACCAACGAAGAAAATTTATAAATAATAATAAACTATCGAATAAAATAAGTTTTGTGTAGATAGCTATCATAGTTTTATGTTAATATAAAATAATTCTAATAAAAAGCCTATTTTTCAAAAAATAAATCTATCGAAATTTTTTTTTCGTAATCGTGTTATCAAAACTGTCATAATTTAGATTAAAAATGATGATAAGCATGTCAAAAAATTGGAATCGTAGAATTTGTAGAAGTATTTTAAGAAGATTTTCAAAAATGTTTGTTTTAAGGACTATATATATATTATACTTGATTCTTATTCCCGATTATTAATTTCAGCCCAACTACCTCGAGAGATTGAAAAACATTCGGGCAACATTGATGGAGTCACAATTCTTCAAAACCCACGAGCTCATTGGAAGTTCTCTTCTCTTCGTTCACGATAAGAAGAAGTCTTCCATTTGGATGATTGACTTCGCTAAAACAGTTCCGGTTCCAGAAGATGTCAATATTGATCATAATTCAGCTTGGAAAGTCGGGAATCACGAAGATGGCTACCTCATCGGGCTTAATAACTTAATTTCTATCTTTGAATCTCTCATCAAAGACGATAACGGTAATATTGATCGATGTTACTCTAATTTAAACCTAGACAAGAACGTTAGAAGGGATAGTTTAGCTACTTGATAATAAGTTTGTATTGGCAAAGGTTACACGGGCCTTTGATTGAGTTTGAATTCAGCTTGTTGCATTGTACCGATTCCATATAACCGATGAAGTCAAAGAAGTGTAAATATTGATAAAGATGTATAGATGTACATATTAGGTGTAAAACTGTACTGTTTAGTATCGTTAAGTTTTGAGAATACTCATACGTAATATAATAGTAAATGTTTAAATTTGATGATATGAATTTTGTGAATAAAACTGCATATTGTATTAACAAAAATAATTCAAACTTTGTGATGTGATTGAGGCGTACTTATTGTATTTCTTTATTTATTATACTATTCTAGACGATCTTTTTTAAAGAGAAAATCTAAATGATAACATGAGAAATATTTTTAAAATATTTTATTGATATGTTCTACTCTTATGAATTAATAAAAAATTATATTATAAATTACGTAATCCATAATTATATAATTGTACTGACAAGATTTGTACAAGTCCACAAAAACGCCTTAATAATTTAATATTGTAATATTTATTTTATGTTAAGTACACTATATTAGTGTAACGACTAGATACATTGATATAATTTAAGTACTAAAAGTACATAATATTGTGTCTTTAATTATGCTGAGGTACTAAATAAAACATATCACATATTACAATCACCTAGTTTTTTTTCTGTTCCCTAATAAGTAGTGGAATGTTTATAAGTACCTAATATTTAACAGTTTTCAAATAAATAGTAACTATTAAAAAAAAGCAATGTTAAATATTCGAATATAACTACATTGTCATCGATGCGCAAAGGAAGGACCTGTGTGGTGAGCCACTAATCGATAACCAACGTCGATTCTTTTCTAATGAAGAATAGTATCGAAGACTAACAGAAAGAATAATAAGCTTATTTAGATAAAACAATTTAAGAATTGAATATCAAAGTTCAACATAATAACTATTTACCACAACTTTAGCTTCAAAAATTTACAAAACTTTAGTGCAGCAGGTTGATGCAGCAACAATACTTAAAGAACTAATTAAAGTTACCAGTATCTACACTAGATGTTCCAATCTACACACACAGTAAATAAATAAGGAACCGTGAAGATATAAACAATTTTTTAAGAATTTATATTACATGCACTATGCGCACCGATTTAATTATTTATAGTTACGCGAGTTTGTCACAATTTAGTAAGAACCTTCATCACTACTACAATTACTGGCACTGACCGGCATATATATTTAATGGACGGCTTATTACTTTTAATAGTTTCTAGGCACTACGTTTTATCTTTATTATTGTCTATTACAATATCTGTTAAACTACTGCGTCTAGAAGTATCTTCTTGTGAACTGTCTTTACGACTTCTAGAAAATAGTCTGGCGACGGGTGCGGCTGATCGTGCCTCACTCGAAGCAGGCATAGGAGCTGGTGAATAACGTCGAACCCGTGGCTTATAATCTTCAGATTCAGTGTAAGGAGGTGGTGGCTGAGATAACATGGTCATTCTGTTCTCTCTTTGCGAAGCTGCAGTGATTTGTAATTCTGCTCCAGCAACAACAGTCGCCAATGTGGGGGTGAATTGAGGAGCTGCGAGCCGCGCAGATACCCTGCGACGTCTTGGTCCCATTTGATCATCCATATGACTCGGTATAGTTGGAAGATCCGGTCGTAAGGACCCGCGACGGACTGAAGTGCCGCCGTAATTGGGGCTGTCGTCCATAGTCTGAGCATTAGCCGTCTCTAACACAGCTAAGGCACGTAACAAATCAGCAACACTTGTATTCTCCAAAACTTCTACTTGTTCTGATTCTGGTAGCGTACTGATATTGACATCAGGATCAAAAAGACTTTTACGCCCACGGTGTGTTCTATTTATATAATTTTCTATGTCATTAGATATTGAACTATCATCATTTCTAAAGCTCGTTGCATCCCCAGCAAAACAACTGCTCCGTCCACGCCGTGTTTGATTTTGATATTGCTTTATACTTCGTTCTAAATCACTACAACTCTCTTCAGGTGAACTAACCTTGCGGCTTTTGCCAAAGGTTGGTAATAAACTACTCCGGCCATGCTTTGTTTTTTCTTTATAGTTAACTAATTCATCAGAACTCTCTGGCAGTGTGTCATCATCGCTTTTCTTAGACTTGCCAAATGTTGGGAATAAACTTGTACGTCCTCGGCGTGTTCTATTTTGATATCTGCTTATTTCATCCTCATCCATTGTTTCCTCATCGTTACTTGTATTGTGATCACTAAAATCAAAAGTAGGAAAGATGCTGTGTCGCCCCCGTCTTGTTCTTTCCCTATATGCCTTTACGTCATCATTTGTGTCTGCACTAAAATCAAAAGTAGGAAATATACTATGTCTCTTTGGTCTCTGCTGATACTCCTTAACTGTTGCAGTATCTTCATCTTCCGAAAAATCAAATGTAGGGAAAATACTGAATCTTCTATGACTTGTTCGTTCTTTAGAAGAATCAATCTCTTTTTTCTGCTCACCTCCAAAACCAAAAGTAGGAAAAATACTTGATCTTCTAACTTTTTCATTTGATTGATCTGTTGGTATTTGACCACTACTTCCGCGACCTTTCATTGTACTTTTGATATATTCAGTTGGACTTTCACTTGAACTTTTTTTTCTAAACAATCTTTCTAATAGACTCTTTGGTTGCGCATCTTCAGTAGCTTGTGGCATACTTGTGGGTAACGACAATTTACCACTTCGAATATTTGCTTCTTTTCTATATTTTTCTGCTGTATCTCCGTTAGACCAAGTATAATCGTGATCATATTCGGGCACAGGTTCTTTCATATAATTTGGTACAGCGACACTCAAAGCTCTTGTCCTTTTTGGTGCAATAATATCATGACCAATGCTAAAGAAGGGAGGACTTTCACTTGCTAAAATATGTTCATCATCAAATATATTTATACCTTGCCTGGAGTCTGGAGGTTGAAAACCCCCTAAAACATTTACAACTCTTGCTAATAATTCAGCTGGTTTGATTATTGCAGACGCCGTGAATGTTTTTTCTTTGTCGATTCCGAGTAAATCGGTATCTGATTGAATTCGTAGCATATCCTTCGCAGAAAGTTGGATATTTTCCGAATTAGCTCTTTTTCGTTTGTATATAGGTCCTCTGGGCTCAACATCATATGTGAAGGTTGGACAACTAACACTTCGATGAATGTGTGGTTTGGATTCGACGTATACTGGCTGTAATTAGATGAATTCTGGTTTAGCATTAAATTCATAAGGATATTCTGAAGATAAGTCATTTGTCTATATGAAATATTAAATAAATATAACAGTTAATTATTATTGACCTAATTAAATTAATAAAACTTTCGTGAGACACCATAAACTTTATTTGTCTAAAACGCCTTTACTCACGGTTTGTCGGAGTTGGTGCCGAATAGTTTCGGACCATTCGGAGGTCCTTCCATCAGGGTGAGTGTAGTGAGTTCGCGGTGATGTCCAGTCTATTTGAGACTCCGACAAACCGTGAGTTAAGCCGATTTAGAAAAATAAAATATTATTGACTCAGACACAATATAGTAATCTATAATAGACTGGTTAATTATTAGTAAACGAAGGCAACTCTAAAAAATAAGTTACCTACGAAGTCTGTATTTTACAAATGAAAACTTATATTTTGATTAAATGAACATACAATGATTCGCCTTCATGCCACTGTGAACAATTGCTTTTGATGAAGTTTTTTTGTGGTGTTATTTAACAGTAGGTATTTTCAATCCTTGAACATTCATGATTTAAACGAAAATGTGAATAACAGGTTTCCAATAAATTCTAGACGGCTTTTGCTGACTGTTAGTACTATCTAGACTCTTGGGTCTACATACATATTACCCGATACAATTTTTAGCCTTATTTATTTATGACGGTCAAAAAATGTGCACTTACCTTCAATTTTATTAGATTGGCTTCATTTATTATTTTCCTTATAACCGCTACGTCTCGGGTAAATCCCTGTAGTATTTTACTTTGCGTCGATTTTAGCTGGTAAGCAAACTTTTGTTCTAGTCTATGTACTTTTTCGGACCTCATTCCACTGGTGATAAATCCTAGTAACATCACAATATATCCAAGACCAAATGTAATCCATACAATCAAGAATATCTGGTACGTAAGAAAAAAGCCGTATTTAAAACCGTTGTTGATAGTTCCTGCAATGAATATGATATTTTTAATGATTCTGTTAGTTAAAAACTTAATAGTACAGTGGTAAAATGAATTCTTTAAATCGAACTGTGGTTCAAATATGTGTATATCCAACATAGAAGTACTGGTATTGTCTAGGATCTACTAAACTTTGAACTTGGCATTTTGTTGAGATGTCGCAGCATTTCTAACACGGGTAGTGTTCCACAGAGCTTTTTTATTCGGACTCTGTCGCCGAAGAATGTCAATCTCAATAATATAATAATGTCACTTATATATTATACTCCATAGGTTACACTTTTAACTTTTATATGAGGCGTTCATCTACAGTGTTGCTGTCAATTAAATTAGTACAATGTGCAACAACAAAACCCTGGATCGAGCTTCCTTCCGCGGTATTTCCAATTGCCCATGCCCAGTGGGAGGCCCATTTGCAATAAAGCCGGCTAGATTATAGGTACCACAACGGCGGCTGTTTCTGCCGCGATGCAGTAATGTGTAATATTACTGTGTTTCGGTCTGAAGGCTAGTGAAATTACTGGGCAAATGAGACTTAACATCTTATATCTCAAGGTGACCAGCGCAATTGTAGTGCCACTCAGATTATTTGGATTTTTCAAGAATCCTGAGCGGCACTGCGTTGAAATGGGTATCAATTACCATCAGCTGAACGTTGTGCTCGTTTCGTCCCTTATTTTCATAAACAAAAAAAATCTATATAAAACAGGTATAATAAACTAGTGCATGTTAGAGGCCTGCAGTACTTTCTTGTTCTTTTGGTATGCGAGTGAGCATGGTACTCGGTGATTACCAACCATCACGCGAACATCATTCTACTATTCCGTAATTTAAATTCAAATATTTGTATTCAAAATAGGATTCAAAATCACTTTTTGAACGTCAAAAACTACCACCCATTCAAAATAGACTGCCTCAGACCTGAGAAGAACGGGCGCAAGAAAGTCAGCAGGCTTGTTTTTTATATAAAAATATGGATTACAATGTGATATCGGACAATAAATATTTATAATTTAAGAGCCTGAGGGTGTTCGCTTCATTACCAGTCTGTGGTGTCATTAAGAAAATCATTTATGCTATAGTAACCTTTCCCACACAAACGTTTTTTAATAATTCTTTTAAATTTCGTAACAAATTAGTTTTGTACATTTTCTGGGATCATATTGTAGAAGCATATACATCGCCCAATAAGACTTACTAACTCGACTTAACCAAGTAGTAGGCATAACAAGTTTACGTTTGTTCCTCGCGTTAACATTATGAATGTCACAGTTTCTAGCAAATTCCTCAATGTGCTTATAAACATATATAATATTATCAAGAATATATTGAGAAGCAACAGCCAAAATGTTTATTTCTTTAAAAGGTTATAAATAGCGGGAACAGCTCTCCTCTGCAGCACAAAGATGGTTCTAATATCGGCTGTACTGCCCCATAACTATATACCATAGGAAATAATGTATGTAAAAAAGGAAACCAACGTACCTGCAACCAAGTCACCAAATCCAATGGTAGTAAGTGTAACAAATGCATAATATACTCCTGCAACAAAATCCCAACCCTCAAACACGACGAAAATACAGGCCGGTAGGAAGATGAAGAACAGGAAGCCTGGTACTAGATACAGAAAGATCTGACCCAGCATTCCGAGGTTGTTATAGAAGTAGTCCAGTTTATCGGCTCGTTTCTCATTTCGTTTCTTGTATTTACGATACACAGAAATGAGCTGAAATTGTGAAAATTATAACAATTATAGCAATTACCGTAGTTACTTAATAATATTACCTAAAAATACATTTATTAATACTAAAAAATTCACTTAGAAACACTATATACATGGGGCACACTAACGGACTTACAAATAGCATAAACCTAGAATATGTAAAATGTTTACAAATAGACATTTTGCTTACGAATGGTTGGACGTATAACGTTTCCCGCGTTTATTTGCAAGGCAGCTTGTCATTACGAAAACTTCAGAATTATCATTGTATTGACAGTGTCGTCAACGATAATGTAAACATTTTGCATTTTCTTTTTTTATCATCAGTTATAACTTTATACAAAGTTTATTTGTAAGGCCGTAAAATTTTGCACTTCTAGCTAATCGGATCTATTTGAATTTCGAATGTTACCTATATTTTTTGAAACGTTGCAAGACTCTTAGTAATAAAAAAACAACTGGCGGGAAATTTTTTGTCAATTGTTTTTTATTACACATCAAAGTTCTACGTACGTAACGAAAATAAAATTAAGGCGAAAAAATTTTAGAGCGATGATATTTTATGATTTCAAAAGTTCTCTCTCTCCGCTAGACTATGCCGCTCAACTTCAAAATGCTTTTGAGAGAGAAGCACCTTGCTTGAGCACCGTGAGGCAATGGTTTGCTGAATTTGTGAGAGGTCGGGTTTCTTTACATGTCGAATTTCGTGAAGGGCGGCCTTCAACTGCCGTCAACGAAAATAATGTGGCTACTTGAAGAAAACCCGCGGATTACCTATGAGATAATTCGCGGACTATTGGGGATTGGTATGAGCCAAATTCAGAAAATTTTACACGAAGAATTGGAAGTTCGGAAAGCTTGTTGTCGTTGGATCCCTGAATTGACAACGGAGCAGAAGCGGGCTCGCGTGGAATGATGCTCACAGATGGTAATGAAGTATGACCACGTACATTCTTATGCTGTTTATGACACTGCCACAGGAGACGAAACGTGGATTAATTGTTTTGAACCCGAAAAAAAATAGCAATCCTGTGAATGGGGTTTTGAAAATGAGAAAAGGCCAACAAAAGTGAGGCAGGCGGGAAACGTTGGTAAAAAAATTATCACTTTTTTTTTTCGGATCCCATCTGCAAATTCCACTTTTAAGATGAAGATCAAAACAGTGTTAATGCCGAGTGGTATTCTACCATTTGTTTACCCAGGGTGTTTAAAAAAGTTCGCGAAAGACGACCAAAAAGCCGCGTTCTCCTACATCATGACAACGCTCCTCTGGAAACAAATGGCGCTCTGAGAGAGAAGAAGCGGCGTAAGAAACTCTCCCACCATTCTTTTTTTTTGCGCTCTTTTCAATAAAACTATACAATATTGTACAGTCATTTCTATCGCTATAAAACAATCACAATCTAGTCCCAGGCTGTCCGATCACTTAGATATTCGGCAGAGGAGTAATAGGATTTACGACAGAGGCATTTTTTTATAAAACATTTAAATTTATTTATGGATAATGCCTGAACAGTGGCTGGGACTTTATTATAGAAGTGTATACATTTATCCTTAAAGCTATTATGTATCTTATGAAGCCTAAGACAGAGCTATCAAATCTATAAGGCTCTTGGATAACTTCTAAATGCCGTTCATGCCGATGCACTCCAAAAACCATTATCTCTACCCTAAAGAGAAGAAATATGTATATTTTGTGAAGGACATTTTCATCTGGTGTTACGTTAAAACATCATATTTTGTGTATCTATCACGTTTATCATTGGTAGTCTTCCGAAGTGCTCTTAAACCTGATCCCTGCCGCCGAGTCCCACACTAAAAATCTTCAATACCACCCTCACCATCTGGATATGAAGCCTTCCTCCACTGTACGGTTTTCAATGAAGTTTCTTCCACGTACGACCAAACGGTGGAATGTAGTGTACTTCTAGATTAATCCAACATTAATACTTTTTAAGATTTGGGATAGCAAGAGAGCATGGGGTGACTTGTACGCTCGTATGTTCTCTGTTTGCATTTATAATAAGAATAATATAATTCGGTGGTTTCGCTTTATATAGTACATTATAACATTATAGGTAAATACACTTTTATAATTAGGTCCCAGCCACTGTTCAGGCATTATCTATAAATAAATTTAAATGTTTTATTAAAGCATTAAGTGATCAGACGCGCTGAGACTAGATTATGATTATTTTATAGCAATAACAATGACGATACAATATTGTATATTTTATTAAAATGAGCGCAATAAAAGAATGCTGGGAGAGTTTCGTGTGCCGCTTCTTCTCTGTCAGAGCGCTATTTGTTTCCGCAGCGGTAGAAATGTTATAAATTACATCAAAAATAATTCTAACGGAATCAATTTTGAGCCTTACCTTTTATGCCTTGTTATGCCTATAAACTAAAGTAATCTAATTGCGACGTATCACCCAGTGGGAGGCTCCTTTGCACATGATGCCGGCTAGATTATGGATACCACGACGGCGCCTATTTCTGCCGTCAAGCAGTAATGTGTAAGCATTATTGTGTTTCGTTCTGAAGGGCGCCGTAGCTAGTGAAATTACTGGGCAAATGAGACTTAACATCTTGTGTCTCAAGGTGACGAGCGCA
The DNA here is from genome assembly GCF_905404315.1 of Leptidea sinapis. Taxonomy (NCBI): domain Eukaryota; kingdom Metazoa; phylum Arthropoda; class Insecta; order Lepidoptera; family Pieridae; genus Leptidea; species Leptidea sinapis. The sequence goes on along the minus strand of NC_066296.1, from coordinate 9,892,411 downwards.
ATTGAAGTGCCGCTCAGATTTTTTGGGTTTTTCAAGAATCCTGAGCGGAAAACAAAATCATTTTTACTTTTGACACACAGTCTTTCGAAAGTAAATGGTGCAAAAACAGTCAAATGAATCTATTTTAGTTTGTCTACGTCTAAGTGAAAGAATAAACAAAATATTAAGCGAAGTCGTTGTTGAAAGTTTACTTTTCAGATTAGTGATAGTCTCCAACTTAACATAAGCTCACCTGCATTCCAAAGTATTCACCAAGATTGGCGAGCAGAATACCATTGATGGGAATGCCGAATAGACCATAAAATATCATTAATATCCTTCCAAGATGTGTTGTTGGAGCTAAATTGCCATATCCTGAAAAAATTACAAACAACATTAATTTTATTATCATCACCATCATCATCAGCCGGAAGACGTCCACTGCTGGACAAATGCCCCCCCCAAAGATCATCCAACATCATAAGATATAAGATGAGCCATCATCCAACTTATTATTATTATCTCATCAAATTTTATTATATCTGATCCTAATTTATAACAATGAATACAAAAGTTCTTTGGCTACTTATTTGTACGTTTCAATACGAAAAAAAAATTTTTTTTTCGGATTTTTAACACGTTCTCTTTGTTCACGTTTACGAATCATCTATGTGCATCGATTAGGGCGTAGAAACACTGAGAAAAAGATTTTTACTTAGTCCATTTATAAATTTACCAATTTTCAATATATTTACAGTAATAATAATTATTATATTACCTATAGTGCTCACGACGGTGTACGAGAAGAAGAAAGAGTGATAGAAGTCCCATTTGTAAGGAGGCTCTTCATCCTCAGTGGTGTAGTTGTACATGGATTTGCCGCAGTAGTCTGATAACTTGCGGAGGATACCGTCCTGCTTCTGAGGGTCATTTGGAATGTAGTTCTCGTAGAGTAAATCTGAAATATAAAATGACATAATCCATTATATCTGCACTCGCCGACCGATGCTGCTTTTTTAAAGGCTTTAAAGGCTTTTATTTTCTCAAAATTGATTCCTTTAGAATTCTTTTTGATGTCATTTCTAATAACTACTAGATACTACTACCGCTTCGGAAACAAATGGCGCTCTGAGAGAGAAGAAGCGGCGCAAGAAACTCTCCCAGCATTCTTTTTTTGCGCTCTTTTCAATTAAAATATACAATATTGTACAAAATAATCACAATCTAGTCCCAGGCTGTCCGATCATTTAGATATTCAGCAGTGGAGTAATAGGATTTACGACAGAGCCATTTTTTTATAAAACATTTAAATTTATTCATAGATAATGCCTGAACAGTGGCTGGGACTTTATTATAGAAGTAAAAGCTATTATGTATCTTATGAAGCCAATAGAATTAGTTACAAGCAATCCCTTATTTCTAGTGTTTTAATAATGAAAATCACTATAAAGAGCAAAAAGGTGGCGTCACAAGCCGAACGCTTGAGTCGATCATATATCTCTATCACTTGTTCCTCACTCTCGCTTGCACGCTCGGCATAAACGGAACGTGACAATTTTTTGTGAGTGCAGCCGGCATTCATCGCTTTGTAGGATATCCCGTCAAAAAATAAACACCTTTAATCGTCTGTTGATCATTAAAACTTTTTAATGAAAACGTGACCACACGAGCAATGCAGTTTTTTTATGAATGAATTATTTCAGCTGATGGTAATTGATACGTCCTGCCCTGTAATTCTGAGCGGTACTATAACTGCGCTCGTCACCTTCATCATAGAGTCATAAGATGTTAAGTCTCATTTGCCCAGTAATTGCAGTGCTCAAGATTCTTAAAATAACCAAAATTCTAATCTACATTACGCTTGCCATTTTGTGATAAAAATTTTTAAGACTCATTAGTCAAGTAATTTCACTAGCAATGGCGCCCTTCTCGTGTTGCTTCTCTCGTCACTTTTTACACGCTTTATATTAGCTTCACTTTTATGTTTGTATGTATGTTTGTAACTGACTCCCTTAGACGCTATTTTGACCCACTTTAAACGGCCAGATTTCATTCAAGCTTTGTAAATTTAACGAGGACCGATAAAAATACACTAATTTGATAAGATTAGTCCATTATTCAAATTGCAAAATAAGATTTTTGCCAATTTATATAATTTTTATCTATAGTCGATAAAGCAGGAATTGATGTTAAAGTACTTAATAGTTTTATAAATACGCTTTTATAGAAAATTTAACTAAAAATGAATATAAATAATAGTTTAAAAAACTAAAAAACACTCTTTATATAAAATTCAACTAAAAAATAGAAAATAAATTTTAATAAATTTAAATTGAAAATAGTGTAAAAAAAATATTTTATTGTTAAAAAAGGGTGGGGTGCTTTTTAAGATATTATTAAAATAATAATTCTTCTACACTCCACGCTTTTTTTTATAAGAAAATATATTTAGTTACACTATTTTCAATAAAAAAAAATATTGAATTAGGCGTTACTTTGCGGAAATCCATAATTATACAAATGATTTGAGTTTTCTTTAGTGTTAATTCCGCCAATATTTGTTTTTAAAACAATTCGACACGTGTTTCGCCTCTACTCGAGACATCCTCAGGACGTGTTGTCTCGCCAAAATCTGGCACGAAACAAATATTGGCGGAATTAACACTAAAGAAAACTTAAATCATTTCTACTATTTTCAATTTAAATTTATTAAAATGTATTCTTTAATAAAACAAACTAAAGAAGAATACTCATTACCTACTTACTATATTTCATAGGAGTGAAAGGAATAAATGGATTAAAAAAAAACATAAAGCAACAAAAGCCTAAAAAGCAAATTAGTTCCATGAATTAAACTAATTGAATTGTTTCTGTTTCTCTTAATTTTTTATCACAGTCAGCCAATTTAATGCTCTAATTAACATTGATTCACGCTGCTTTTTTGGTTACTTTTTCTGGAATCTCATTACAGGGGCCTGTTTAAATCGACGATATTTGTAAAAAAATATTTGGTGACTGATTTTATTGTATTACGTTAATAATAATAATAATTATAAATCCTTTTATTTCAGGCTACAGGGCCCATAAAATAAATACCTTATAGCGTAACATACATATTAAATAGAACTTTTTTTTTAGTTGTAATAATAATAAATCCTTTTATTTCAAAATAATAATAAATCCTTCTATTTCACCTACTCAAGTTAATTTGTCTATAGGTAAAGATTTGGATCATGGTTCTGGATTTTGTGACATCGAAAATGGGATTAGAGATGTATTTTTTGATATTTCGGTACTAATACGAGTGTCATGACTGGGGTTTGACTACGAACTCAGAGACAGAGAACAGACATGGAATATAAATACAATATGGAAGATGACGACAAAATAATTGATTGTCGAGATGAAATTAGACGTACTTAATATAACTGTACTAGGAAATATATCTGTCGAGATAACGGAATTATTTTGTTTTGTGATTAAGTTTTCTTTCATTTTTTAATGTTTTCATTTTGTTGAATGGTAAATAGTACAACTATGTATTTGAAAGCAGAAAATTTAATGATAGGCAAATAATAATACGCCAAAAATACTCACACCTTGGCTGAAACTGACCTGTGAAGGCCTCAAACCATTTCTATCAACTAATTTATGTTGCTAGCAGTGAATTACGAAAGACAGATGTAAACAATCAAAGCTCAAGTTCACCATCCATTTGCAGGAGTCAGGTGGATGCAAAGGGCGCAATACCAGTCGTTATGGTGACCATTTGCAGAGGTCAAACAGACCTTTTACCAGTGGGAGGCTCCTTTGCACAGGATGCCGGCTAGATTATGGATACCAAAACGGCTCCTATTTCTACTGTGAAGCAGTAATGTGTGAGCATTACTGTATTTCGGTCTGAAGGGCGCCGTAGCTAGTGAAATTACTGGGCAAATGAGCGTTCCCATCTTATGTCTCAAGGTAACGAGCGCAGTTGTAGTGCCACTCAGAATCTTTGGTTTTTTCAAGAATCCTGAGCGGCACTGCATTGTAATGGGCAAGGCGTTACAACAACCATCAGCTGAACATCCTGCTCGTCTTGTCCCTTATTGTCATAAAAAAGAACCTACGTCAACTCGGAGATGGACGTCTCTTTGCTGATGATCTAATAGAGACAGAAAGTTTGGTTTGTGGTCACGGAAATCATTAACAGTTTTAGTATTCAATTGAATGCTTATATGCCGCCGTACACTTGAAAGGGAGGAGTGGTTTTTATTGTCATCTGATTACCATTAAACGGACATAAAATCGTATTACGGCTATGTATCAATTCAATCAAACTATTATTCTATCGAAGGTCGGAGTCACTGTCAAGATCATTGTGAAGGATACTTACTTTGTATTGTTGACGTCAGTTCCGAAAAACATTTTTTGACGTGAAATTAGCTTCATTGGGAGACATTAAAGAATCTATGGATTCAGGGTATATTCCGATATGCACTGCGAGCACTGCACAGTGCTATCACTGTTGAAAAATTCGTTCCGTTATGGACTGCCAGTATACTGCCGCAGTACCCTAGGGAAATATATGATGTCATAAATGGCCGCCATATTCTATTGTGAGCACTGGCATTTTCAAGGTAAGTTTCTCGCAGTACTTTGATCACGTGATCTGTCAAAACCACTCGAGTGCCTAACGTTTTATAAACAATACCTTCAGTTTAACCCAAAAATTTTTTTAATTTGACAGTACTCAAACTATAGTTGTTTTTAATGAGCTAGAAAACTTTAACACACTTATTTGAATGCTGCGTCAAATCCGGCTGACAGTATACGGGATTGCGTTCCGTATTAAATAGTAACCAGTGTAACTGGAAATAAAGGAACGGCTTCGCAGTATACTAAATTGACGTCAAACTGTACAGTGGTCGTAGTACATATCGGAACATACCCTTAGCTTAGTGTTTTATCTTAGCTTATAGCACACGATAGCTCATGTATCACGCATCAATTGTAACGTTGAGTGATGACAGTAAGTCTTTTAATCCAGGCGGGGGTAACGTTACTCCTTTTTATGGTATTTATACTGCATTATATCATTTCTGTTTATTATTTCGTATAACTTATGACTTGAAAACCTTACGATCACCATTTGTTTCAATCGTCGCTGCTCGTTCAGAACTATCGATCGTGTACATAAGATATTAGTACCTATTATAATATTTATAGAGAATATATATACTTGTCAAATACATAAATTAAAATATAGAGGTTGTGTGAAGTTGCGGCGCCTATTTCTGCTTTGAAGCAGTAATGTTTAAGCATTACTGTGTTTCGGTCTGAAGGGCGCCGTAGCTAGTGAAATTACTGGGCAAATGAGACTCAACATCTTAAGTCTCTAGGTGACGAGCGCAATTGTAGTGCCGCTCAGAATTTAAGGGTATTTCTTAGAATCCTGAATGGCATTGCAATGTTATGGGCAGGACGTATCAACTGAACGTCCTGCTCGTCTCGTCCCTTACTGTCATTAAAAAAAAAGTTGGAAAGTGCTTCTGAAAAGCAAACTAACATTGCCATAAAATACTGTATGAAATATTGAAGCAGTACCGCGAACGAGAATAGAATTAATGTGTCCGGACAAATTAACAATGGTGTTCATCTGCGGCTGGAAGAGTTAGTATGAATTCTAACTCACTACTGTACACTGCAAAGAAAACACTTCCCAGATGAGGCAATGGCTGAAATTTTATCAGAAATCTCGATGAAAATATCGGCATGTACGCGTATTTAGTATTATAATAAGCAATTAGGAATCGGAGGCTTCTTTGTACAGGATGCAGCCTAGATTATGGGTACCACAGCGGTCTGACCTGTCAAGGCCTCAAACCGTTTGCATCAGCTAATTTGTGTTGCTAGCAGTGAATTACGAAAGACAGATGTATACAATCAAAGCTCAAGTTCACCATCCATTTGCAGGAGTCAGGTGGATGCGAAGGGCACAATACCAGTCGTTATGGTGACCATTTGCAAAGGACAATCAGACCTTTTACCAGTGGGAGGCTCCTTTGCGCAGGATGCCGGCTAGATTTTGATACCAACACGGCACCTTTTTCTGTCGTGAAACAGAAATGTGTTAACATTACTGTGTTTCGGTGTGAAGGGCGCTGTAGCTAGTGAAATTACTGTGAAAACGAGATTTTACATTAGTAACCGACCAAACTTTATTTTTTTTTATTAATTTGAGAGACAATCTGGTAAGAGGCTCACAATCCGCAAACCAGAGATGAAGTAATACATTCTGGCCTTGAAATGAGAATATTCGCTAAACTTGCAGGCCCCTGTATCGGTTCGAAGTTACCCAGCCGGCAGTTGATTCCACGAGTGGCTTTGGGGTCGAAAATGTTTCTTGTGAAATTCGTCTAGAAAGCCAGAACCACGTAACATTTAGGAGTATAATTTTTAAGCTGTGTTTATAAAAGAGAATTCACTTCCATCTCTATATTTTATATTGTATGCCTATATCAACCCTTACAGCTTGAAGCCAAGCTCAAGCCGTATGAGTTGTTGCATTATCATGACATTATAACGTTAATCCGTCTCACTCCGAATTGTGCCATAATTGTTCCAAGTTGAGTATCTTACCCTACAATTCACATTCCCAGTTGTTGTTTGCCAGGATCTGTGGAAGCTGTAGTGAACTACACCACAAGGAGACCAGCCACCAAACAATATTCATCACTTTTGTATAGGTCAGCTTGCTACATCATTTGATGACGATAGTTCAGTGGTAAGTTACCCCGCGCAAAGTTCTAGAGGAACCTAGGTTCAAATCTAGGTACATTATGAACATAAGGGTTTTTTTCCGAGTAATATATTTATAGGTATTCATGTACTTTGTATTAAATATATTGTATCTTGTACTATATCAAATCAAATCAAATCAAAAATCAGTTTATTCACGTAGGTCACGGAAATGACACTTATGAATGTCAAAAAAAATATTTTTCGTAAAGGGTTGAGCCAATGAGAAGAAGTAGCAAGAAACTCATTGCCACTCTTTTATATCAAGATTTACATTTACATCGATTTACAAATCATTTCAATTACAATATAATATGTAAAACGATGCAACAAACACACTCAAACGCCAAATAGTCAATGTCTTACACGAGTAAGTCAAAAAAATAAATGTAAATTAATACAAAAGTTATTGAGTACAGTAACTGCATCATCCACATACACCATAAATAAATAAAGGTATTCTGTGAGCATTTTAAAAGCGATTATAAATAAATAAATATGTACATAACCATACATATATATACAAACAATAGCTTTTGAGAATCTGAAACCGAGTCTCCGGCAACAGGATCATCCTGCCACCACAAGCAGCGCCCGTTCACAAGCATGATGCATGAGCCAGCCATCGCCTCCCTCAACCATATTTTAGGGAAGGGGACGACCCGTCCCATGTCAGTGGGACCCACACCAGTGGGAGGCACCTTTGCACAGGATGCCGGCTAGATTATGGGTACCACAACGGCGCCTATTTCTGCCGTGAAGCAGTAATGTGTAAGCATTACTGTGTTTCGGTCTGAAGGGCGCCGTAGCTAGTGAAATTACTGGGCAAATGAGACTTAACATCTTGTCTCAAGGTGACGAGCGCAGTTTTAGTGCCGCTCAGAATTTTTGGGGGTTTCAAGAATCCTGAGCTGCACTGCATTGTAATGGGCAGGGCGTATCAATTACCATCAGCTGAAGGTCCTGCTCGTCTTGTCCCTTATTTTCATAAAAAAAAATGTCGCCGCCACAAGCAGTGACATATAGACAGAGTATGCCTAGTTTGGGACATGATAATTCGTGTAAGAAAAAGTGTGAGCGTATAATTTCTACGCGCGACTGAAGTAAAACTTAATAATAATTAACTTTAGGAATAATTAATAAAGGTTCCCAAATTCATTTTCTGCACTTTTGAGAATCTCGGTAACGATATCCATATTGTTGAAATCATAATTTTGAGCGGCGGCCATCTTGGATTTCAAAAATGACCCCAAAATCGTTCTCTGCACCCTCGAGCACCTCGGATAAGATATCCATATTGTCGAAATCATAAATTTGCGCGGCGGCCATGTTGGATTTCAAAAATGATCCCAAATTTTTTCTCGGCACCCTCGAGGACCTCGAATACGATATCCATATTGTTGAAATCATAAATTTGCGCGGCGGCCAACTTGGATTTCAAAAATGATCCCAAATTCGTTCTCTGCACCCTCGAGAACCTCGGATGCGATATCCATATTGTTGAAATCAACCTCATTTTTATAAATTTGCGCGGCGGCCATCTTGGATTTCAAAAATGATCTAAAATTCTTTCTCGGCACCCTCGAGAACCTCAGATACGATATCCATATTGTTGAAATCATATATTTGCGCGGCGGCCATCTTGGATTTCAAAAATGATCCCAAATTCGTTCTCTGCACCCTCGAGAACCTCGGATACGAAATCCATATTATTGAAATCATAAAGGAGAATGGGACTTTTGGGCCTGATGTTAACAAGTTGAAATATACTTAAAAAAAAAAGAGTATATTTTTCTGATGTACAATACAAAAATACTAGCTCATTTTGCAATCTACAAACCGAAAAAAAAACATTAAAATAAAGAAAATCGATTACAATGTAGTCGAATGAATATTTAATCGATTAAAATAACATTAAGATCCAGTTTTTTTATTTAAATAATATTAGTTTGGTGCATAGTTTATGTTAGAATGACAATATTATGGAATAAAATATATTATTTTCTAGGGAAAAACAGATCTGAGCAATTATTTTATTTAGTCAATAAATCGATTGACATAAAAAATCGATACTAGTGAAATCCTTCTTCCTCATCGCTAAGTACACTTTGACAATGACAGTTTGACAGATCATTTCATTTCTTCGTCAGTGCCACTTCGTTTCTTGTTGTATTTGTTGAGTTACCGACTTGTTAACTACCTAGGTACCCAATTGAATTCCAAGGAAAGTTGTCTGTAGCAGTCTGTTTTACAGTTCATGTATATATTATTCTTATCTGAGCAAATAAACTGATGTTTTATTTCAGGTAAATTATTATATCTAATTACCAACTGTCTAATACTATAATGCAAAAAAATGTCGTTATAGTAGAAGTTAGGTATACGTAGATAGGTAGGTACTTTTTTATCTAAAAAAAACAAGGTTGGTACCTAGCTAATATAAGTATTTCATAAATCCTTAGCAACTAGGCATTTAATAAACCTACTGTAGATCAGCTGTCAATATATAGTTTAAAACATAACCTCATTTTTATATCTTCGATTGCTCAGCTCCCAGATTGACAAATCTTGCTAAATTTTCAATTGTGGATTATTTAAATGTAATCTTTTAGATGGTTCTACTTTCATCTTGTTATCACCTGGGCCCAGAAATGTATGGAAGCGTTTCAATCTCCTTTGCGCGGCGGCCATCTTGGATTTCAAAAATGATCCCAAATTCTTTCTCGGCACCCTCGAGAACCTCGGATACGATATACATATTGTTCAAATAATATTTTGGCGCGGCGGCCAAAATAATAGTTTTATAAATAATAGCTGGCAACGGCGCCTCTATCGTTTCGCCTTTTCGTTTCTTCGAGTTTCAAATCACAACGATTCTAAAGAAGTTTCACTACAAAAAGAGCTAATTTTGTTTGAGAGGCATTGTTTAAATGTTTGCTTATGATTATTGTATGGAATTCGTTTTTACCACAAGTCCCAATTATCCCCAAAATCCCTTTATTTCTTTGCCGTTGTAAGTAGGGCCCTAACAACAGCCAAATTTTTTTGTTTTATATCTGTGGAAGGTATGAATAATGAATGAATTTATGACTCGTGAGCAATTCGTAACCAATATTTACATAGTTTATTATTTACTGGCGTTATCGTATCATACAAATGACATTATGCATATTGGATTAAATTGCAAGAATCAACATCATACAGATTTCCTCTATGTAAATCCTTAACGATGTCTCATAAATCGTGGTAAAAGGAAAATCAAATAGAAAAGTATGTACATCACAATAATTTGATTATTTTATTTTCCATCTGGCTGCCCTTATGGCCAGATAAACAATAACGGCTTTACAAATAAACTTGGTGTAATACTTATAACTGAGAATAAGCTAAGAATATTTATAATGCTTACATATAGACATTTTGCAGATTGGTTTATTCGGCAAAATTTCCCGCGTTTATTTGCAAGACTGCTTCACATTCGGAAAACTTCAGAATTATTATTGTATTGACAGTGTTGTCAGCGATATGTTCAACATTTTACATATTCTTGGTTTGGTTACTTTGTTGTAGTAAAGTAGACCAGAAGGAGGCTCCTTTGCACAGGATGCCGGCTTGATTATGGGCACCACAACGGTGCCTATTTCTGCCGTGAAGCAGTAATGTGTAAGCATTCATGTGTTTTGGACTGAAGGGCGCCGTAGCTACTGAAATTACTGGGCAAATGAGACTTAACATCTTATGTCTCAAGGTGACCAGCGCAGTTGTAGTGCCGCTCAGAATTTTTGGAGTTTTTCAAGAATCCTGAGCGGCGCTGCATTGTAATGGGCAGGGCGTATCTATTACCATCAGCTGTACGTCCTGCTCGTTTCATCCCTTATTTTCATTTAAAAAAAGTAGTAGTAGGTAGCGTACTATTAATAATGTTTTGGATGAGGATGGTCAAATGATCCCGTACTTTGATGACTGAAACAAAAAAATGTGAAACTCCATTCATTTCATAAATGGACGAACGCTCGTGTCAAATATAGTTTATTTTTGGGCTCATCTATGCAAATAAATGGAGAGCCGTTTTTTTCCTTCGCTTATACTTCGAAAACTACTGAACCGATCGGAGTAATACTAATACCATCAAATGAAGTCATGTTTCGGAAAAAGTCAGTATATAATTTATGGTAATTATGATATGGCAATATTTTTGACTTAGAAATACCTATATATTCGCAATACAAATAATTCAGTCAATGACATTTTATTTACATATAATTATGACAATTCGTACAACGAACTGAAACAGCGTACAACAATGTTCTTAATTAAATGACAAAACAACGTTTGCCGGGTAAGCACTTGTATGTAAATATATAACAAACGATGGTATGACAAAACTAAAGAATGATAGATAAAGAAAAGAGTGATAGACTACGCCCTCATAGGTTTTGCTTACGTATCAATCTAACAATTGAATTGGAATTTGTTTACAGTTGACAGTAAGGTAAGTAGCGCCTCAAGCTGCCCATATTATTTTTGTCCACTTTCTTGTTTTTCTCTTATCATATGTCCTATCCATCGCCATTTTAGTGTTCTGCATATTGATTTTGCTTCTTTGAATTTAGTCATACTTTTTATATCTTTCAATTTTTCTTTATCTCTTCTTTTAACTCCGATTACGCTACTTTCTATGCTGCTTTGACAGACATTTATTTTATTTGATAATTGTTGGAGAGCGAGCATGACGGGTCTATCTCATTCAATAGTCACAAAATAAAGGGCACAGTGTGCCTAAAAAAGATTTCATTCCAAGTATTGTTTTTGAGACCTACTAATGAAGATACCAATCAGCGACGGCCTCATAAACTAACGAACTGTAAAATTGTTAAAATATCATTGTCTTACAATATCACTATAGTCATGTGTCTACTGTGCTATAGTGTACCCCTTACATTACAATGTCACTAAACCAGGCCGTTAAATTGTAAGAAATGAAGTCGATTGACAATCTACCGGTTAATTATAAGTATTACTAGTATACACATCAACGTAAGTAAATATTGCATACTTTAATTAACAATTATTATTAGTTAATAGGTTTCTATGTTGCATTATGAAATATGGTATAATTTCTAACAACATTTCGTGTTTATTTACTTATAATACCAGTTTGCGATCATCACATCTAACTCTGTGATCACGATATTGAATCTGCGGCTTCTGTGTTGAGGACACTCGTGTTTATTCATCTTATAAAAATTACGTATTCTTTTGAATAATGTAACAAATTGATTTTGTAAAGTCTATGACATAATAGCTTTCAGTAATACATCATCTGTAAAAAGTGATTTGATAATTTTCGTATATTATCTTTAAGAATTGAAAATTTAATTGATGGCTCTGTGCGTGATTTTCTTTAACCGACGAAAAAGGAAGACCGTTCTCTATTCGACCATATATTATATTTTTAAAGTAAAACTAATCACGCCGAATCTACGTAGGTTAATTGGCTAATCTTTGAACCGTTAATGCTGCAGAACTAAGTCTATTAGCCAATCCTTCAATATGGAGGCCCCATTGTAATTTGGAATAAAGAGAAATTCCAAGAAAAATATGGTATATTCCACAGGTTTTATCGCCTCTACGTTTAACAAAACACCCGCATTTACATTTTTGATATTTGGTTCGGTAAAATTTATATATTTCCTTTTCTTGCTATTTAAAATTAGGTTATTAGCGCTAAATCAGTAAACGATGTTGCTTCCTGACCAGCGATGAATGTTGAACACAAGCAAAGGTCTTAGATAAATCACAGAAGATAGCAAGTGCATTCTTTGATTTCTCCCAGGTGTCAAAAATATTCTTGATCAGTTCAACACTTGCATCCGTTGTTGAACGTCCCCTAGTAAAGCCAAATTGTTTCATATGAAGTAGCTTATGAGAGTTAAAGTAAGTAAGCATTTGGCTTAAAATTATTGTTTCAAAAATTCTAGTAACTCTATCTAAAAACGGATACAGGACGATAGTTATTCGGGTCAGAAGTGCAACCCGACTTAAATATTGGTGCAATTAATTCAATAATTAAAAGCTTTTGAATAGAATAAAATAGAATAAAAATTTATTAAATCTAAACCACCACCACATAATTATTAAATAACAAACCAGAAAGAGTAATAAATTCTTAGAAATAACTAATAAAACCAATTAAATAATACAATTTATAGCTAAAAACGAAAAAGGTAGTGTGCGGCAGTAAATGTCAACAAATCGATCTAACTCAGTAATAAGCTGCAATGGCGTGGCGCCAATGTAGCACTGGTCTTCAGTAACCCCAACATTATTGAGTCTTGGAGTAGCAGCGACTAGTAATTTTTTGAAATTATAGTTATGAATATAATTGAATAGAATTTTTGTATTTTAATTCTTAAAAAAATGAATAAAAGGAATTGAACGTAAAAAGATCATTTTAGATCTTAACGAAACTTGAAAAATCAAAAAATATGTGGTTATAAATAATAAATAAATGTTAATATAAATTATGGTATAAAAATTAAAAGAGGTACAAGCAGTTACACAGGTTTATAAATGTCATTAAGTAGGTAATTTTTAGTTTTTATTTTGAATGGTATTACAGCAAGGTATGGCATGCTATGACATCAATTATTGAACTTGTAATTTTAACAGAAATGCCCCATATAAACTCTATATTTTTCAATTCTCCTATTCACAGGAACAAACGTAAACTTTTTAATTGTAGTACTTTTATTTAACTCAATATTAAAAGAGGCTAATTAACCAAAGTGGTCTGATCTCAGCTTGGTTATTATTGACTGAGTAATGGGTTTATAATAGTTGGTAAATATATTATCAATACAGCTATTGGAGATGTCGGTTGTCTAGTTGGCTCTAAGAAGATATTGATAATATGATTTGAACAAAGATCTGAATCAAATACTGGTGGTGGGTTAATGCTTTAATAAGTATTCCTGTGTTTCGGCCTGAAGGGCGCCGTAGCTAGTGAAATTACTGGGCAAATGAGACTTAACATCTTATGTCTCAAAGTGACGAGAGCAGTTGTAGTGTCGCTCAGAATTTTTGAGTTTTTCAAGAATCCTGAGCAGCACTGTATTGTAATAGGCAGGGCTTATCAATTACCATCAGATGAACGTCCTGCTCATCTCGTCCTTTATTGTCATAAAAGACCCGGTTAGTGGAGGAAGACGACGAAAGTTGTCAAAGCCGTGGCAAATTATTGTGAGTTATTTACTCCTACCTGTGCGGAAGAAGAAATTACTGAAATAAGTAACAGAAAATTAATGATTGATGATTTTAATTAGAATTTGCAAACATAATAAATAAGTTAATATAAAAAAGCTAATAAAAATAAAAAATAAAGTTCAAAATAGTGGAAGCTAGCTTACTTTTAGTTAAAGTTAAAGTTTTGATTTTAATACGATATATATACGAGACGAATAATAAATAATGTAAATATTATGATAACTATAATAGTTGCCAATAGTTAATCGGATATGTAATATCTTGATAGCCCTGAGTCAGTGACGTAGGTTGACTTACCCAAGACGGGGTAATTTACTGCAACGTATCACGTACAATAGATATATTAGAAAAGCCGCATTTCCTGTCGATCAATCAAACATTCAGAAAACTCGGCCACTGAGGACGTGATATGTCCTCAATGTTTTCCTTATAACTTAAACAAATGCTGAATGTTAATGATTTTCGAGTTTCCGTGTCTAATAGTGACCTTGCATGGTTAAGGTGCGAAAAGGTAAATAACATTTGATCATTATGTTTTCAAGACCAGTACTACCGCTCCCGAACGCATAAACATTTAATTCCATATAAATCTAACGTAAAAAATCCATCTCGTGTCATATGCAGGAGGAAATCTGACCATCATAACAACTTTGTCATAAAAAGATAGTAATGGGGAGCATAATTAACCTCCAGATCATGGTATACCTAGAAAGTCACCACCAACGACCGATAGTGCGGTTTTCGCCATGGTCGACAGGCGATCTCCTGTTACATGGGGCACACTTAAAGTCAAAAGTTTTGCACTTCTAGCTAATCGGACTTATTTGAATTTCGATTATTATATTTTTTGAAACGTTGCAACCTTCTTAGTAATAAAACAAAACAATTGGCGGGAAATCATTTGTCAATTGTTTTTTATCACACATCAAAGTTCTAAGTATTCATGCAAAGTGCAACGATCTTATTAATTCGAAGGAATTAAGTCGAAAAGATTTTAGAGCGATGATTTTTTATGATTTTAAAAGTTCTCTCACTCCGCAAGACTGTACCGTTCGACTTCAAAATGCTTTTGGGTGAGAAGCACCTTGCTTGAGCTCCGTGAGGCGATGGTTTGCTGAATTTGAGAGAGGTCGGGTTTCTTTGAATGACGAATTTCGTGAAGGGTGGCCTTCAACTGCCGTCAACGAAAATAATGTGACTACTGTTATGCGGCTAATTGAAGAAAACCGGCGGGTCACCTATGAGACAATTCGAGGACTATTAGGGATTGGTATGAGCCAAATTCAGAAAATGTTACACGAAGAATTTCGTGTAAAATTTTTTGAAAGAATCGAGAGTTCGGAAACTTTGTTTGACCATGAACTGACAGTGGAGCAGAAGCGGGCTCACGTGGAATGGTGCTCATAGATGCTAATGAAGTACGACCACGGTCCTTCTAATGCAGTTTATGGCATTGTCACAGGAGACGAAACGTGGATTTATTGTTTTGAACCCGAAACAGTAATCTTGTGAATGGGTGTTTGAAAATGAGAACAGGCCAACAAAAGAGAGGCAGGCGAGAAACGTTGGTAAAAAAAATGATCGCATTTCTTTTCTCAGCTACGGGTCTGCACAATTCCACTTGAAGATCAAAAGAGTTTTAATGCCGAGTGGTATTTCCATTTATATAGTATAGTACCATTTGTTTATCCAGGGTGTAAAAAAAGTTCGCGAAAGATGACCAAAAAGCTGCGTTCTCCTATATCATGACGACGCTTTTTCACACACGGCCAACGAAACTAAGTCATTTTTATCTTCCGACAAAGTACAACTCGTACCCATACTGCACATAACCCCGACTTTTAGCACCCTGTGGCCTATGGTGACTGTGTGGGTACCTACGAAAGCAATCTGTTTCACCGGACGCGGCCAATGAACTCTGCTGACATAAGACTGCTGTTGATCGATCTAAATAATATCCTACTATATTAAAGTTAAATACTTAAAACGTTTTGAAAGCAAGACCAAAAATAGCTTTCAAATATTAAGAGAGATGTAATTTTCATTGACCTATTACTTATAATTTAAAGAAATCTCAAAATTATACAGTTATAATTTAATATATATTATACTTATTATTCTTAATAATTTTTAAATAATACTGGTTAAAATATAAGTTCAAAGTTATATTATATTAATACTAGCAAACGTTGTATTGCCGATATTAAAATCGCGATACAAAAGTAACTGCTGATCGTAGATAGGTGAAAATCGAAGTTGTATGTATTTTTAATGCTGACTCATAATCAAAGAAATTTAAAAAATATGTCAAAAAAATTAAAAAAAAAAATTGGCGTGGACCACCCTTAACATTTAGGGGGATGAAAAATAGATGTTGTCCGATTCTCATACCTACCCAATATGTACTCAAAATTTCATGAGAATCGGTCAAGCCGTTTCGAAGGAGTTTAACTACAAACACCGCGACATGAGAATTTTATATATTAGATAGGTCCTTAATACGTGTGTTAATTTTCAAGTAAATTTTACGCCTTGAAGGTGATGAATATTATGTTGAATAATTCCATTACAGAGATATATATACACGCGCAGGTCAAGCTAATATAATGCTTGTAAATATATCCAACCTCGCTCGCAAGAACATTTTAAAAAGATGTTTGGAGGTTAATTACTCAGTAGTCTGACAAATGAAGAATATTTTTTTAATTTGTCTTTAAAAGTATACCTAGCTTGTTTATACAGGATGGTGTTTTTAGAAAGGTGGTGATGGCCAAGTCGGAAACTACGAGTCTTAGAGAAAAGTCGTGAAAGGAGTCATGCCCTCAATTTATAAGAAAACAAAAACTGCATATTTAGTTTTTTAAAATTTTCTTCAACTTTTGATTGACCCAAATGATTTTAGAAAAAAAATTACATTCTGTATTAATGGACCAATGGACTTTGTTGCTGATAAAAATCAATCTTTGCAAAGAAATGTATTACTTAAAATTAAAGGAAATACCATTTTTTTTGTTTTATTACTTCAACACGGAAGAAAAATTACCTCCTATTCAAACATTTTGCTAGAAATCTTACTTTTTTTGTTGATATTTTATCGAGGATAAGCCCTGTCATGGAATCAAATGCAGTAAGGTCATTAGAGAGAGCAATTTGTAAAAATTTTGCTATTTCCTTTCATTTTTAGTAATACATATCATTCCGAAGTTTGATCCTTATCAGCAACAGAGGCCATTAGTCTAATGATGTTTTTTTTTAAATCTTTCGGGTCGATTTCCGTCAAAAGTTGAAGAAATTTTAAAAAACTAAATATTCAGATAAAGTTTTCTTACAAAGCGAGGGCATGACTCCTTTCACGACTTTTCTCTAATACTCGTAGTTACCGACTTGGCCATCACCGCCCTTCTCAAAAAACCACCTGTATATTAGAGCACAGGTACCTCTTAGTTCATATTGCAATTAATTTTAAGAGTTCCCGAGGGAATTTAACGCAGATTCTTACGCGGGAAATAATCTTTCACGGGCTACGCGTTGTCTGAAGTAAAAGAATGAATATGGAATATATTAATTAATTAATCCTTTATCAGTAAGAGTTCCCTAAGGAGCACGACAATTCCTCATTGTTTGGTTAAAAACCTTGTCCAACCAATGGTTACAGAAATCAAATAATTACACAGATTTCATAAAAACAAAACCGTAAAAGTACATTATTTATTAAAAGTCTTACGAATTGGAAAATTATTTATTGCATTTCAATAATATATTAAAATATAATTACTATGCGTTATGAGTCTAATGTTCACGAATGGTTCTTCCATTAAACATTTTTATGTCCCATTGAAAGCTGATTATGTTTCTTTAAAGATAGTAATTGTTCATATGACTGGTAACAATAATGTACAATATACATATTAACAAGTATGTATGTATGTATGTATTGTAAAGCGTTTTACATCTTAATAACTGAATATAAAACTTAATTGCTTCGCCTTATACGTGAGAGATTTTCGCTAAACAAATATGTGTGTATATTGTTTATTACTGTGAGGAAATAGTTGCCATTACAGATAATTACAGAAAGAGCGGTATTCAATACGACATAAAAAAATGTAATTTAAATTTTATCTAAAGCCGTTTGAAGCAGTGCCGTGCAGTTTGAAGTTTCTTATCATTTGTTGGTGGAATAATTTTCTGATTTCTATCTCTTTTATGTACACAATGCATTCATTATGACGACCTATATAGCCGAATGGTTAGTGATCCTGACTACTAAGCTAGAGGTCCCGGGTTCGAAACGGTAGGTGCAATCATTTATATGATGAATATGGATGTTGGATGGAGGATGGAGTCATGGATGTTTATATGTATTTATGTATGTTTAAGTAAATATATATACAAACTAAACTATAGTTTGGGGCAAGATAATTTGTGTAAAAGTGTGTCAATATTATAATTGTTTTCATAAAATAGATTTATGTGTAAAAAAAATAAATAACAAATCCAGTTGAGTGTTTGCGGTCGTTCTTTTAGGCTTTGAGGTAGATTAATTAATTTGTAAATCGGTGGTAGATTTTATATTGCTTTAAGGGATAATCAATATGAACTCTATTAATAGTGATAGGGTTAGAAAGGGTCCACCGCCCGCACGTCCGAATGTATGTCAGCGAAAGCTGAAATATTAAAGTTACATTTCATTGCACTGCACTTAAACAGTAAAAAAACAAAGTGTTTACGGTTCATTACACCAAACACAGAGGTACAAACCAACGTACTTATAAATGACCAGAGATTGGAACTTGTGGACACTACGGTCTTCTTGGGTATCACGTTAGATAAAAAGCTTCAGTGGGGTCCACATATTACCTATCTAGCAGATAGACTCAGCTCTGCAGCATATGCAGTTAGAAAGATTAGAGAGTACACGAATGTTGCGACAGCTAGATTAGTGTACTTTAGTTATTTTCACAGCATCATGACGTACGGTATATTACTATGGGGTCATGCTGCTGACATTGATATAGTGTATGCACTGCAAAAGAGAGCTGTTCGTGCTATATATCAGCTTGGTTATAGACAGTCTCTCAAAGAAAAATTTAAAGAAATAAATATTATGACTGTTCATTGTCAGTACATTTATGAAAATTTAATATATGTTCACAAAAATCGTCACCTTTTTGCTCTTAATAGTGATTTTCATTATTATAACACTAGAAATAAGGGATTGCTTGTAAATAATTCTAGTAGGCTTCATAAGATACATAATAGCTTTAAGGGTAAATGTATACACTTCTACAATAAAGTCCCAGCCACTGTTCAGGCATTATCTATAAATAAATTTAAATGTTTTATAAAAAAATGGCTCTGTCGTAAATCCTATTACTCCACTACTGAATATCTAAATGATCGGACAGCCTGGGACTAGATTGTGATTATTTTATAGCGATAGAAATGACTGTACAATATCGTATATTTTTATTGAAAAGAGCGCAAAAGAAAGAATGCTGGGAGAGTTTCTTGCGCCGCTTCTTCTCTCTCAGTACGCCATTGGTTTCCGAAGCGGTAGTAGTATCTAGTAGTATAAGAAATGACATCAAAAACAATTCTAAAGGAATCAATTTTGAGAAAATAAATGCCTTTTATGCCTTTTTATGCCTTTTATTGTCGTTCTCATCATATCCATTCAATCAAAAATGTATTTCTTAAAAATTATATTTTAAAACGAAAACTTACATCAGAGTACATCTATAACTTCTTTTTAATTGGCACGGAGGTCTTAATTTGCTAAGTCTTCATTATTTATTGTTATAGAGTTAATAGAAGTAACAAGTAACAGTGTGTTAGAGTAACGACCTCTTCAAACCACGTAAGAATAATATAAAAGAGTAATTATAGTACAGAGCTAAAACTTTTAAGTATCTAGGATCCGTTCTCTCTGAGATGGCTGTATAGAAGCGGACGTAACACAGAGAACGACATCTGGATGGATGAAGTGGCGTACTCTCACAGGGGTGCTATGTGACGCTAAAATACCAGTAAAAAGTAAAGGCATGGTCTATAAAACGGCAGTACGACCTGCTTTACTGTACGGTAGAAAAGTTTGGGCAAGCAAAAAGACCCATGAACAAAAGCTACATACAACCGAAATGCGTATACTGAGATGGGCGGGAGGAGTAACACTCAAGGACAGAGTACCCATAACCGACAAAATATCAGAATCTAGGCTCGGCTGGTACGGACACGTAATGCGTAGGCCCGACGTTTATGTGGTGAAAAAGTGCCTTTCCATGGCTGCAAGAAAGAGGGGTAGGGGAAGACCCCAAACTACCTGGATGACTAATGTCCAAAGGTACATGACCCGCCTTGGCGTCAGTGGTGAAGACGCGAAAACAAACAAAAGCCGACCCCGCGTAACGGGATAAGGCGAGGACATAGAAGAAGAGTAATTATAGTACAAAATAATATATTACAATAATATAGAACACAATAAAGAAATGTTAATGTTAGAGACTATTGGCAAGTAATAAACTAATAAAAAGTGATATTTATAGTGACGGCTTACCCATAAGTTCCCGTGCATTCTATTGTGTTATTACTTCACTATTACATTTACATTGAAATAAAACTAGTTCCATTCTATGTAAATTGTTAAGTTCAACTTTAGATAACTGTGATAATATCAATTCTAAAATTGTATTAAATCACGAAGTGAAGTAATCAATTGAATATGTATCTATCAAAAGGAGGGTAACCTTAAATAAGAGGACACGTAACCCGTTTGAATCACAAATAATTGTCACTAAGACTAACAATTTCGCCAGTTTGTTAAACCGCGTCTGAGGCGTATCGGTATCTAAAGTATAATTGAGATCCGCAGGGCCCTGTAGGTCTACTCTTATTCAACGAAAAACGAAGTTTCGATTGCAGTTTCGTGAGTTTCCTACTACGGTTCAATTCGTTTCGAAGGAAACTTCGACGGACGAAAGTCCGTCAATTTAATAACCTGTCATTACGCAGACTAGCATGGCATGAAATAAGTTAATGAAATTTAAATCATATATAGAAAATGGTTACATTTTTTTTAAATGTTTATCAATGGTTTCTTTCTTATATAATTTGTACGTTTAGATAGACCCTCTTCCTGCTAGACAACCGATGAAAACAGCCCAGGTTTATTACTTTAGTGTGTGTGACAAGCTACGTCTTAAACTCTCGATTTGTATGTCACTTTGAAATTTGTGTGAGTGTACGTGCATTGTTCAAATTAGAAGTTAACAGTCAACCTCAATTTTTTTCGACGTTTTCACAGCTGCCACAGTCTATCTAGACATGAGAAGAAGAAAAAGAAACACAATTAATTAGAAGCCTTTATATGATATTTAATAGTTTGGTTGTTATATAGAAAGATTGGAATTATTGGAATATTTAAAAAGTTACAAGTTCCGTACCAGAAGTTTAACCGAAGGGAATCTATGATCAAGACTCCGCTGCCATCCTGCCGCCCTTATGTCAACCGGTAAAACCGGATTTTATCAATAAATTTTTCATATAAAGCAGTTAATTGTCCCTAACAATGTCTGACTATGATTTATAATATTAGAATACACTATACTATACAAGATTATATTTATAACAAATTGATTGATTGATTTTCTTAGGATCGCAGCAGATCATTCCAAGAATATAGTGGGATAAAAAGGGTATGATAAACTTAATTATCAGATTTTATTATAAGAGTGCATGTCAGTGTATAGACGTTGATTAAACTTATCAAATGTGATGGTTACTAAAAACTGAATGATTTCCTGTTATCAAAAATCAAGTGTAGAACTAGTTATATGTATATTAAATTTGTATTACTACTATCTATCTATGCAGTTGTTCTTGAGGCCGGTATCCCAAGAAATCGCCAAAATAGCGCATAATTGAATCCCTTTCTTAACTTATATATATACAGAATATGAGAAGAAAATTCATTTTTTCTTTACAATTATATAAACAATGCGAAAAAAAATCGCGAAAATACCACTAACTTTTACAGCGGCAGCCATGTTAATTATTCAATCCAGATAAAAATTTGTATGAAAAATATTAACTGTTTACCAACATGTCAGGGTTTTGTTATTTTTGTAAAGAAAATTGTAGTATGTTTGTAATAAATTAGAAATGCTTCTAATTGTGAATTAAAATAATGGCGATTTTGTGCGAAAGACGTAACCTAGCTCCGCTCGATTCTTCAAAGCCGTTGGCTTGGTCCCCAACCTTAAACCATTGCCATATTGGTATATTAAATATAACAAAAAAAAAAACAATAATTTAAACAATCCGCAATGTTAAATCTCACAGACCACTAAATATAACGGTATGTATGTATGGTAACGACCATAGCGACCTCTAAAACTACAAGAGACAATGTAAGTATGTAGTTATTTTAGTACAACAAGTTCACAGATAAACATCTTGCTTTTACCAATAGGGAAAACAATGAGAAATTAATAAAATTATCTCGGGCAAGTTCTAAGAAAATATTTCAAAGTATCATTGTTATGACCTTGATAATCGTGATTATAGGTTTGTAATAATTATGTGAATCTATTCATTTATTGTTGTATCGAGTGTTTACCACATCGATTGATCTTCATTAATCTTTAAAATCTTAAGATTTCCTTGCGCACTCGTTTACTGCACTGTTACATCTGGCCCATACTGCTTTACGGACGTGAGGCGTGGACTATTAAAGAAGACCTCAGGAAACGTATAGAAGCTTTTGAAATGTGGGCATATAGACGTATGTTGGCCATTAGTTGGACAAGGTCACAAATGTGGAAGTTCTGCGCTGCGTCAATCAAAAACGCGAACTCATGCAAACCATCAAGATGAGGAAAGTCGCATATTTGAGGCACGTGCTTAGATAAGAGAGGTACGAACTCCTACAACTCATCAAGATGGGAAAAGATGCCGGAAGAAGAGGCGTAGGTCGCAGAAAAAAGTCTTGGCTGCGCAACATCCGAGAGTGGACTGGCATTGCGAGTGCGGCAGAACTATTTCGCCTCGCGAAGGACAAAAAATTCAAATTACAAAGCTGACCGCCAACCTTCGCTAGTCGGAGAGGCACGCGAAGAAGAAGAGAAGAATCTAACATGAATGAATGGACAGTGTGTGCTGAATAATGCCATAAACCGCTGTTATTATTGATTATTAATTATAACAACAACAACAGATTATCAATCAGTCGTTTGTCTTTTTTAATAACTTTACTTTTGACTATTTGTATATTTATAGTGCCAATGACTTGTTTGCGAGTTCTCATTAAGGTTGAGAACCTTTCTCGGAGTGTAATTTATTGAACTTATTGAATTAATCTCATAATTGTATAATAGTAATTTATAATAATATTAAAATATACCAGTGGGAGGCTCCTTTGCACAGGATGCCGGCTAGATTATAGGTACCACAACGGCGCCTATTTCTGCCGTGAAGCAGTTTGCAGCATTATTGTGTTTCGGTCAGAAGGGCGGAGGCGAAGGAATGACAGTTGTGAAAGTAGCAATAAACTGGTGGTTTGTTGAAGTGGAGGATGAATATAATAAGATTGACTGCACAAGGCGAATGTGGTTTGTGTTTTTTTTTATTTATACGAAACATCAACATCATGTTATATTTGACAATCAATGAGTTATAAAGCAACAAACACTGATACACATGACTATAATAGATGTACACATCACTCAGTTTTGTTAATTAGTAAAATTTAAATAAAATAACATAAATATAATATGATTTCTTCTAAATAGAACTTGTGACATGGCGGAAAAACTTGCATATGTTGGGCAAATACTATGAAAAATAATAACTTTTAATAAAAACAATAACTAACTAACATTAAAGTTATCGCTTTGTCCACTAAGATCCATTGATGAATCTTTTTCCACTTTTATGTCCACTTTGATACATTAATCAAGACTGCGTACATAGTGGATTTTTAAGCAGAAATGGTTGTTTATTTTGTCCCTTTCTTTGAACTGTGATAATATGGATATTTTGTTGTTCTCTATGTTTAATTTAAATAACAGAAGCCTTAAGTTGAGTTCAAATAACTAACAAATAAACAACTTGATAAGGTATATGAAAAGAATATGTAATTCAGTATGGTATAAGAATTATGCTTGGTATAGGAATGACATTTATTTTTATTATTATTTTTTTACTCAACACCTTACAATGACTGATATGATTGTAAGGACTAAGGTAGTCCAAAGAGTGTGGACTCTTTGGAATACCTTGGTCTTGGTCTTACAGGTAGTTTGGATGCATCGTAAACGATCAGTGTGACCACAGCGTTGAAATCAAGTGCCAAGATATAGAGCAGGCTATGTGTTTTCGGTTCTTTTGTACGGTGTGGTATCATGGACCTTAACCCAAAATATTAGCAACTGCTTAGAGGCCTTTGAAATATGGGTGTACAGAAGAATTCTGAAGATATCATGGACGGATAGAATATCGAATGAAAGAGTTTTGCAGATGATGAACAAAAAGGTAGAGATCTTGAATACTGTCAAGAAACGCAAGCTACAGTATTTTGGTCACATAATACGTAATGATAAATACGACCTGCTGCAACTCATCTTGCAAGGGAAAATCCAGGGAAAGCGTCCACCCGGAAGAAGGCGTACTTCGTGGCTTAAGAATCTCCGGATATGATTCAACCTTAGCACAGGATTCCTGTTCCGAGCTGCTGTGTCAAAGATAAAAATAGCACTAATGATAGCCGACCTCCGGGTAGGAGATGGTACTTCAAGAAGAAGATTTTTTTTATTGATCTTATTAAAACTTATAAAATCTCTAGATGTAGTTGGTAGGTTATTTAAGAGAGTTGGTCGGTTACTAACTTATCAGCGATAATAAGGATAAAAATAATGGTAATTGTATTTCACAACGTTCATCGACAGTACTCTAGTTAACTATTAATTGTTTATGAGTTGCATCAGAATATTAACAGTCAGTTAAGTGGATCGATAACATTAAGAGTACGATGTAGATTGTTTATCGCGATGTTAAATTTTAACAAACACTCATTCATCAAGAACCCTCAGATTCATCCTTTGATGCTAATCAATTTAGGTCAGAATTTCTTTGCAAATACTGATATGATTCTTTGAGTATGTATTACGGGCAATTTTCCGCAAATTGGCATCGATTGTGTGCCTGTGAAAACACCCCGGATTCAACCTCTTATAAGCCATGTGAGAGTTGATAAACAACACACACAACTTTCAAGACAGTTTGTATCGCTGCTTATAGACAGTTTGTATAGCTGTTTGTAGACAGTTTGTATAGCTGCTTATAGACAGTTTGTATAGCTGTTTGTAGACAGTTTGTATAGCTGCTTATAGACAGTTTGTATAGCTGTTTGTAGACAATTTGTATAGCTGTTTGTAGACAGTTTGTAGACATTTTGTATAGCTGCTTTTAGACAGTTTGCATAGCTGTTTGTAGACAGTTTGTATAGCTGCTTTTAGACAGTTTGTATAGCTGTTTGTAGACAGTTTGTATAGCTGCTTGTAGACAGTTTAAATAGCTGCTTGATGTAAAAAGTTATTTCAGATCTCACAATCACTACTTATTTCATTTTTTCAAATCTAACACGAGCTATCTAATACAAGTGAACAGGTAATGTATAATACAAGCATTAATAAGTATTATCTAATTTTATTTCGTAGAATACAATTTGATTGAAGTTTAAATGTAAATTAAAATGCTCTACGCATTAGCGCGTGATCTTGTGATAATTTGATACTGTTATACTGATACCGTTATTAATATTAGTTTAAATATAGCTTAGGATTAAATAGTGTTTTATTGGTTCAGAATTATAATAGATACGAAAATTACTAAGTGAAGAAGAGGTACAGTAAATCACGGTTTATCAATATGTTTCCAATAAGCCGGATACACACCTGCAAGGTAGGGTTTCATTCATATTATTTTATTATGCTTGCTGTGAAGAAGACGCGATGATTTTAAGGAGTTTAATTTAAGGAATTTAATATTATTTATACTAGTACCCGCGACGTCGTCTGCGTGGGCGTTATACAGCATCAGAATACTATGCCTGCTTCTAGTGACAATATGTAGCCTATAAATTATGTTGTCCCGACCCCACGTTAATATTCGTACAAAATTAGAATTAAATTTAATCAGAAGTTTTACCTTTTGTACGGACATACATACAGGCAAATAGGCAAACGGATAAAAATTCTATAAAGTACATTTTTGATACACTATTATTTGATTTGATACAATTCTATTATATGTATAGATCAATATGGTTTACATATCTATGCTTTAAATACTTAATTTAATTCCGTGAGTTTCCGAGATTCCGCGCTGAGTTTTTGTTTGTTTTTCGATTTATACCCAATATTCGGTGAGTTGCTATTGTTATAACACAATTATATTATTCGAGACATTATATTATATAATTATAATAGTATGGTGTATATTTGCTGATATAAATTAGACTTGAAATATTCAAATCGAATAATGTGGTGGGCATGATATCCGAATATGTCGTATCGTGCGAAGGTAGAATTCGGCGCCAGGAGCCAGGTATTAAATATTGTGTCCAGAAATGTTGTTTTTATTTTATCAACTATCGGCTAACACTGTTGAAGTGCGTTTGAAACTGCATTTGTTCCCTTATCTGATTACATAGAAACTTCATGACAACATATGTTTAATTTAATCTACGCGTGTAATCAATATTTATTATAGTAATATCGAGAGAAAACGAGAATTTATAAAGGGACGCTGAACACTACACATGGGAGTATTGAATGATGCTTAGTTTCGGCTCAAAGTATGGACGCTCTAAAAGAATTACTCAAAGCTCATGGTCGCTCAGAGAGCAATGGAGAGGGCTATGCTCGGAGTTTCCCTGCAAGATCGAATCAGAAGTGAGGAAATCTGGGAGAGAACCAAAGTCACCGATATTTTAGGAGTGGTAGTGCCATGTTGGGTCCTCATGGACACAACCGAATTGGGCCGGCACGCCCGGAGAAATACCACTCCCCCACTCGAAACCCGTTGTGAAATAGCGGCTATGCCGCTGTGTTTCGTCCGGTGAGTGAGGTATTCGGAGGCCTACTATACTTATGACAAATTGAAAATAAAAGTTCTTATGAGCTAATGTTATTATTATTATTATTTGCTATCTGTACTTTATGAAAGAGGGGGACAAACGAACATACATGTCACTGATGGTAAGTGATCACCGCCGCCCATACTTTCTCGTAACACCAGAGTAATCACAAGAGCGTTGCCGAGTTTATAAATCGTCGGATAATATTTATAAAAAAGTACATATTCGAAAACCAAAAACACATTGTTACGTGTTGGGCGAGGATAGAACCTGGGGCTCCGTGTTGAGAGTCAACGGAACACACTATTGAGATACCGACGCTTTTTTTATATTGAGGTAAAATGGATTACGATACACAGTTAAGTCACATGCCGTTTCAATATATATTGGATATAAGCTCTTAGAAATGTTAATGAAAACAGTAAATGATATAGTTCTGTTTTAGGAAACTAAAATTTTTGATGTAACTTTGTCGATTTATTCCAGGTGTAAACTGACTAACTTCTGTCAAAGTCAAGTAATCATGGATTTGAGATGCATATAACAGAAATAAATACATAGATCTTGTTTGTTTTTATCCTATTTTCATATTTTATAAGACGAATCAGACTCTACTTCAAATCCGTAGCTGGCCCAATTTTACCGAACTATGATGTGTTATGGTGGCTCTTTACAAGGCTACCATTGATCTTTGTTTAAACTTTAAAGGAAACTCTTGTGACTTAGAACTTTAGAGATTGGAGAACATCTTAGTAATGCACTAGTACACACAGATAGTGTGAATTTGTCCATTTATTTTCCGATGTCCAAAAGTTTGATTAATTTAGTTTTTAATAAGTCGCCCATTCTTTTCTTCTTTTCCACTAAGATTTTTATGAAATAAACAAAAAAATATAACAAAAGAGTATAAATCTTACATAACATTTAACATTTACGCATTAAAAACAAATGTAAAAAAAAGTAAAATAGAGTATTTCATTCCTTGTAACTTTTTAATGCATGAGTTTACGATAGAAATATAAATGCGCTCAAATTATATCTGCCGACAACGCGTTAGTAAAATCAATTCAATAACTAGTTTATATTCACTTTTACACGCAATAAGATCTTACTTGACCATAAAGAAACGCTTACGACTCTCGCGGCTTAGAGGTCGCCTTTACGTGATGCATTTACTAAACAAGATACTTATTATAAATGAACTTACTTTGGATTTCAAGTCGTTCAAGTTTTTCTTCGGCTCTTTGAGCCACCTCCACTGGACTCTCGATGTGATAAAATATACTTGCACCAACTAATAGATACACTATGTGCAAAGCCAGCATGCAAGCGAGTTGCTTCTTGGACATCATTTTGACTAGTTTTATTAACAATAATTACTTATACAATGATATCAGAGTCCGTTCGTAGCACTTGATTATCACAGAGTACCCGTCCACATCATTCTAAGTAACAAATTCGCGGTCGCATTCGGAAGCAAAGGACTTTCGTGTCCGCGAAATTAGCGCGTCCATATCGAACGTGAAATACTTCGTAGCACATGATATTGTATCATTTGTGTCACAAACTCACTGTGAATCCGTGTTGCTACACTTAAGATCGCCCGTCCGACGTTCGATTGGTTCAAATGATGCGATCAAATGGTTCGCCCGGCGCACGCGCATGCAAACGCCGACTGTTCTCGCGTCCTTTTTTATACCAACAGATCTAAATGTTTGACGAGCGACATTAGCTCTTCGCAAAGGATAAAACGTAAGGTTATACGTATTATAGTTCGCACACGATGTTAACATTAAACGTAGCAGAAAAGATTTCCGTTTACGACAGAAGATTAAGGGATTTTCTCCGCTGATAATAGTTGTCTAGCGTTACATCATTTCACCGATAGCGAACTCTCCCGAAACGTTCCAAACTCGTTTGACGTAAATTAGAGTAATTATTAATTAATGTCTTAAATCTTAAGTTTGTTTTTCTTAATTGCTGTTGATAAAATTATGTGTAATGCTGGTAACATTATAAATGTTATGATTGTCGTGACGCTCTACCCATACCACCTTTTTTAGACGTGTTTTAATAATAATTAGTAGAAGTTTTCGTATAGAATACGTAACTATATCATAGTTATAGTGAAAACTTCACTCAGTAATTTTTTTTTGGGGGGCATTAAATGATTCTGTGCTGTCACGCTCGGATACGTAACTCTCGTTCGGCTAAAGTCGGCTACAGTACATAATGACTCGCCATAATGATTTAGAACCGTTTTTTTTTAATCGCACCTAATAGAGGCTTTTAATCTATACTAATAAATGGAGAGCCGGTTTGTTCCTTCGGTTCTTCAGCGAAAACTACTGAGCCGATCAGAATAATACTTGTACCATCAGATACAGCGTGTTTCGGAGAAGGTTTAAGTGTAATTTATGGTGAATACCAATCCGGTAGGTATATTTTGATGACTTAGATATACCTATATATTCGCAATACAAATAATTCAGTCAATAACATTTCACTACATATAATTATTACAAGTCATACAATAAGTTGGTGTGGGGTTCTTACATCTTTATAACATACTAGCTGATCCAGCAAACATTGTATTGCCGATATTAAAATCGCGATACAAAAGTAACTGTAGATCGTAGATGGGTGAAAATTGAAGTTGTATGTATTTTTAATGCTAACTCATAATCAAACAAATTTAAAAAATCTCAAAAAAATTAAAAATTAAAATTTCGTGTGGATCACCCTTAACATTTAGGGGGATGAAAAATAGATGTTGTCCTATTCTCAGACCTACCCAATATGCACTCAAAATTTCATGAGAATCGGTCAAGCCGTTTCGGAGGAGTTCGGTCCCGCACACCGTGACACGAGAATTTTATATATTAGATTATATAAAAGCGTAATACCACTCACTCACTCACTGACTGACTAATCACGAAATCTCAGAAACTACAAAGCCTACAAACTTGGAATTTGGAAGGTAGGTAGGAAAATCCTCCCCTAAGGGGGGGAAATAGGGGGCAAAGGTTACATGAAAGTCCTATGTTTTTGAAGTTAGTGACGTAAAAATCGTAATTAAGGTTACTCGCTATAAATAATCTCCCCTTAAGGGCGGATAAATAGGGGATGAAATTTTGTATTGGAATGTTTTAATTATTGTTAACTTGAAGTTTAGAACGTACTCGTAGGTCTTTTTAGGGCGTAGGAATCAGCTAAGAAAAGATTTTACGAAAACCCTCCTAAGGGGGTGAAATTAGGGTTGAAATGTTGGACGAAAGTCGAATGAAGCTCGGCTACGGTAAATTTTCGTATAGGTACCTATATAATTAAAATACCTTTGACACCTACGACTTTCGATGATAAACTTATTAAAAAAAAAAGGGTGTGCGTGTAATCTTTACGTGTGATTGAAGTATAACTTTAGGAATAATTAACAGGTGTATTAATATATTACATTAAATTTACATTAAATAAAGCCGTGTTACCAACTAAGCACACCCGTATTACTGAAGAGCTAGGAGCATTGTCTAACTTTTTTGCTATTTTTTTTCTCGGAAAAGCTGACGATATAACTTCATCTTTTGAGAAAAGTTGGCATTTTCTCTACCTAAAATAAAAAAAAATACCTTATTAATATATAATTAGTATTATTTTATCAAGTGAGAATTTATATATTTTACAAAGAATGATATAATATTATATTTTGATATTATTATTCATCACAATATAAACACTTACACTTTTTACAGGTCAGGTCATTATCAGGTTCTTGATTTTCTCTTTTACTCTTATTTATTGATGAAAGAGTAAAAGGTTCCTGGGATTCCGTCGTTTTATTTGACTGATTATTGTTTTGATTATATATTCTATTTATAATTCAGTTCATTGTTCATTCGCACATTTTAAAATTTTCACTCATTAATAAATAAAATAATTGATAGTAAGAAATTGAAGGTTATATTATTATTAGCCCATATAAATATGACGTTATTATTGTATATTATCAAATATGGCTGTATGGGCTCGAACCCTTTGCCTATCTTAAAAACCAAGAACATATTAACGAATGTCAGAAAATTTCTGAGAACTTATATATTATTTATTGCAATAGTAGTAAGTAAACAATAAAAACACTGGGAGATTTTTAAAAAATATCAATACTGAGCAATTTGAAATATTGCTTAAAATCATTAAATTATAACGGCTCAAAAAATTCTTTCAATTGATTTTTGTACTGAGCGTTACTTCCGCCAGAAAAAATTCTGAGTTACCCCCAAGTCGCGCCTAAACAAGTTTACTTCAATAAAAAATTGTTATACTTAGTCATGTAGAAGAATGAGGAATATTGCCATTGCTGTTGCTTTCGGCATTGCAGCTACCATGTTTGATGGAGGCAAGACGGCTCATTCTGCTTTCAAATTACCTGTGAACCGATTTTTTTTTTCACACAAATTACATTACCTATGTATGATTTATCCTAAAGTAATGGTCAGATTTTACTGATTTAAGGCATTTAATATTATCTACATTAAGTGTTCTTTATGATGATAATTAAATTCAATGAAAAGTAGTGATATATAGTAGTCACTAAAACCACTTAAAAACACCCTAGAAGTTTATTAATTTTTTAAGCCGTAATAAAGGGTGTCGCGGATTTTTTTAGGGTTCACCAAGAAAACTCGTTCTTATCTTATTTATTTTTATATATTTATAAAGATTATATATAAAACCTTTGTGTTAATCCAGCGTCTCAGCTTCCTGCATACCAAATTGTATCAAAGTTGGTCCAGCCATTTGTGCGTGAAGATGAAACAAACATACACACACACACTTATAAACTTTCACCATTATAATATTAGTGTGATAAGCAATTATATTTTAAATTATTTGTAACCCCTACAATTTTTGTGCCGCATGCATGAACACCTCGCAGATTGCAGATTTATTACCAATTACTGACACTTATCGTATTATTTTGGATAATTCACACTATTGCTTTATAAATTATAGAATAGGTATGTGTTATTCCGTTGCATAAGCTATATTATTGTAAAGTTTCATTAAAATCCATTCAGTAGTTTTTGAGTTAAAGAGCAACAAACATACATCCAGACATTCATACCAACTTTCGCATTGTGGTGGTCCTGGTTAGGATATTAGAGTATTGTATTTTTGGTTCTTGATACTTGTGAAATTTTAAGGATCTAGTTACTCTGAAATTATGAATTGAAACATGACTTGCAGAAAATATGTTTAAAGTTAACAATTAAATTTCGAAACTAAACGAAGTAAAATTGATACTGATAAAAGAATAAAACATATGTACTTGCAATAAGTAATAATAGAAGAATTTTAAAAATAATTTATATACATAAGGACTTTATATATAGAAGTCTTGTATACAAGACGTATGTATATATATATATATATATATATATATTATATCATAGCAGGGTGTTGTATTCTTTAAGATAGGGTTGTGTAGGGAGACATTATTATAACAAAAAACGGGAAAGCGTGTTTTACTGAGAAAACGATTGGAAACTCCCAAAGGTATGGAAGTAGGTATGAAAGCATCAGGCAGCTAAAATAAGATTTCAATCAGATTTGAAATTTAAAAATATTATGGATGGGTCAAACCATTTATAAATATTGGTAGTAATACTGACATAATATATATTTTTTAATGAAAATAAGGGACAAGACGAGCAGGACGTTCAGCTGATGGTAATTGATACGCCCTGTCTATTGCAATGCAGTGCCGCTCAGGATTCTTGAAAAACCCCAAAAATTCTGAATGTCACTATAACTGCGTTTTTCACCTTGAGACATAAGAGGTTAAGTCTCAAAGTCTCATTTGCCTAGTAATTTCACTAGCTACGGCGCCCTTCAGACCGAAACACAGTTATGCTTACACATTACTGCTTCACGGCAGAAATAGGCACCGTTGTGGTACCCATAATCTAGCCGGCATCTTGTGCAAAGGATCCTCCCACCGGTAAAACATAATATTTATAAAACAGGGCAGTGTACTGTCCATATTGGAACTTGTATCCTTGTGTCGATAATGGCGAGACGTACTGATGCAACGTGAAGACCCAAAGTAGACTGCATGAAAATATTTTATATTTTTAAATATTAAAATTAACGCCTTGCTTTGGAATTATTGTTAAATATTGTATGCTCATAAATTACTTTCAGTAAGGATATGTAATTGGTAGTTTAATTAAAAATTTAATGGTATTCTAAAGAAAAACACATTTACTTGCTTCAAAATCGTCAAGCGTTTGTAATTTCCGCTTCGATTTCTCACGTGATGCCAAATAATCTATGCAACTTGGCTAACATTTATTTATTGGCAAAGGCACTGCATCATACCTAACTTCTTTTTTACAATTGTATCACAAAAAATACTGTAAAATAATAAAATTTATAATTAAAACTGACAGTTAATCACAGCGTCTTTCTTACCATAGTAAGGATGTAAAAATATTTTATACATTACTCGCTCACACCGACTTTGTTCGGAATTTGGTGGTTTTATTGAAATCGAATTATATACATATTTGGAATCAGGAAAAAAAGGCCTATCTGCCAATTTTTTTTTTATAATTTTAGAGACACGGTAACCAAAATACCATAAGCTCAAAGGGCACAACTGAGCTAGTTTTGCTATGATAGTACGTAAAAAGAGTATATATAACTTACATGTGGCATGTGGCTTTTATTTTTTCTTATAATTTGTGATTTAATTCATTGAAAAGGCATATTTGGCCTACTTCAAACAGTTAAGGCTTACGTGGCAAATGTGCCCTTTAATGCAATAATTTACCGATACTGCATCTTATCATTTCATTTAAAGAAAGAAAAGTCACAACTGGCAATTATGCCTTTGCTACCAAACATCTTTGAACAGAATACAATATATATATATATATAGGTATGATATTTAAACTTTAAACTTAACTTTAATGCTCTCAGGTTTAGTGGTCTTTTTCAGAAAAATAATAAAACCTTAGTCACAAAAAAATTAAGATTCAACTTACAATTATTTTAGGAATTGAGTAAAAATAAATTACACACAAGAAAACATCAAACAAATGAATTAAGAAGTCCCTCCTTACCTATGTCAATAACTTTCACGGCATCATGCAGATTGTTGATAAATAATGTTTATTTTTAAACGAGATAAACGTCTCGCAATTTGTATATAGCTTACGAATGTAATAACTTTACTAAAACACATTATATTTGGTAATTTTTGCAGATAAATCTGTTTACGTGATGGTTATGATCGAGTTATGGGAGGTTTTTGATTACCATATACGTTATATGTCATGCTAAGAAACCATTATATTTATTGAAATTATATAAATAAAGCACCCATTTTCTTTAATGCTACATTCGACTTGTAAGTTCTTTGTATAGGCTTCGACATGAATACGGTGAGAGAATACGAATTGAGAAGTTTCACTGAATGCGCAGAAGTAGATTAGGTCTCAAAATAAGTTAATAATTAATATTTTTTAAACTAGCATCATTAATGAGACACTTAGCAAGCTCAGAGGATATTTCTTCAAATATATCAACACTTTTTGTCAGTATTTTCATACGTCAACTACATTCTTGGTTGAAAATGTCAAATGTTTATTAACTACACAAAAATATTATTTTACTAATATAATAATAATAATGTATACATTGCAGCCCTATATTAAATATAAAAGACCCCGCTCTTCTATATCCATATAATTTAGGTTGCAGACTGCAAATTTGTGTGTGTGGTTTGTACGCGAGTGTGTCAACACTCAGTTTGTGTATGAGTGTATGTTTGTTTAATTTTGTGCTAAATAATACATCCAAACTTCCATTTTTTTATAACAATCCTTCTACTTCATCATAAGTTTTCGTATGTAACCATTTTGCCGAAAGTTATTAAATTCGTTGTGCTGATTCACAAGGATTAATGAATTATCAGGAACGAAACCTGTTGCTGCTGCTGTTCTTATATTTAAGCTCCTTCAGTTGATTCTGGTGCTGCTTCTTCACTTAAGACAGGAAAGGTCGCCTTATATAGTTTTCGCAGTGACTGTAACAGTAGAAATAAACTGGCCCTCTATTTATTACCATAGATAATATCTACTGTCATATTTTTTTTTAACAAAATATGCAGAATTAATAGTTTAATATTCAATTGTGGACACTTATTCCTTGTGGGCTACAGTCCCATACTCATTCTTAATTTTCTTTGCACTTTTTAAAACAATCATTCTTAAATGTAATCTGTAGTTTAATTTTGCTCGTGATTAATTTTATTTACTGCATATTCTATTTTTCCTTTTTAGAGTGTGAATGTAAATCTTGTAACTATGACTCAGCTTTACATACACTTTCATAAACTGAGTTCTATGATACTCCGAACCCGGTGAACAACCTTGGATCAAATGTCCATCATGATATGACAAATATTTGCACCGCGATAATCACTCCTATTCCTTTGGATTATGGATTTAGTGAAAGCCTCTTCAAATGAAACGTCACAAGTACGTCAATCGAAGGTTAGTTGAAGTCATTGAAACTGAGTAGGAAAAAGATTGCATTTATTTGAAGTGAAAACTTCTATATTATAAAAAGGCATAAAAGGCATTTATTTTCCAAAATTGATTCCTTTAGAAATCTTTTTGATGTCGTTTCTAATATACTAGATACAACTACCGCTTCGGAAACAAATGGTGCTCTGAGAGAGAAGACGCGGCCCAAGAAACTCTCCCAGCATTCCTTTTTTTACGCTCTTTTTAATAAATTATACAATATTGTACTGTCAGGCTGTCCGATCACTTAGATATTATTCAGCTGTGGAGTAGTAGGATTTATGACAGAGATATTTTTTAATGTCTTCAACTTTATTATAAAAGTGTTATAACCTTAAACTAATATGTATCTTATGAAGCCTACTAGATTAGTTGCAAGCAATCCCTCATTTCTAGTGTTATAATAATGAAAATCACTGTTAAGACCAAAAAGGTGACGATTTTTGTGAACGTATATTAAATTTTCATAAATGTACTGACAATGAATAGTCATAATATTTATCTCTTTAAATGTTTCTTTGAAAGACTTTCTATAACCAAGCTGATAGCCGAACAGCTCTCTTTTGCAGAGCAAACACTATATCTATCAATGTCAGCAGCATGACCCCACAGTAAAATATCGTACGTCATGATGCTGTGAAAATAACTGAAGTATACTAATCTAGCGAAAGTAAATATTCAATTCAATTTTCAAAATTGCAAACTTGGGTAATGTACAGATGTTGAACATATTATATAAAAATACATGAGCAGCTAATTATAGCGTTCAATAATGTATCATAGATAAGTATCCATCCCTATTCTGTATTATCGAATTTACATTGAATTTGGACAAACCTAAATGGCCATCGCTTACTAGACTTAAGACTTTTTTTATGTAAATAAGGGACGAGACGAGCAGGACGTTCAGCTGATGGTAATTGATACGCCCTGCCCATTACAATGCAGTGCTTCTCTGAATTATTGAAAAACCCAAAAATTCTGAGCGACACTACAACTGCGCTCGTCACCTTGAGACATAAGATGTTACGTCTCATTTGCCCAGTAATTTCACTAGCTACGTCACCCTTCAGATCGAAATACTGTAATGCTTACACATTACTGCTTCACGGCCGAAAAAGGCGACGTAGACGGGGCAGAGTGCGTCCACTATGATCTGTCAGCCTTGACGTCTTTTCACTTCACTCCTGGTCTTTCCAATAGTCTGGGCTTCTGCAA
This sequence comes from Leptidea sinapis, assembly GCF_905404315.1. Lineage (NCBI taxonomy): Eukaryota > Metazoa > Arthropoda > Insecta > Lepidoptera > Pieridae > Leptidea > Leptidea sinapis. The sequence goes on along the minus strand of NC_066296.1, from coordinate 9,855,439 downwards.
TGACTGGTTATAATAAAACCGAAAACACCAGTTGGTCTGACTCAATTGAAGGGTTCCCTTACCATCGTACCTACAAGATTATGTAGCACTAAGTCAGTTTTAAATACTTTTGTGATTTTTTTTTTATTCGTGATTCGTTCACAGGAATGATGGCAAATCTTCTTTATTTTACTAATTGTATCGCTGCAATAGTAATATAAACTTTATCAAAATTTCATCCGTCTAATAACTGCGGTCTGAGAGATACAATCTGTTGACAGACAAACGGGTAAACACACAGACATTGGAGTCTTTAGATTTCAAATCAAATCAAAATCACTTTATTCCTTTATTAACCTATATAGGTTACGGAAATGACACTTATGAATGACAAAATTTTTCTTGTTAAACTTTCTTCCACTTCGTAAAAGATAGTGTTGCTTATGAGAAGAAGTGGCAAGAAACTCATTCCCACTCTTTTAAATTAATTTTACTACTTCATCGCTTTACAAATCATTTCAATTACAATATCTTAGATAAAGGATTGGTCTCCGCTGCCCTACAACTAGATACCGCACTACCTAAGAAAAACAGCTTCTTTGCTTTTTTATTACGGCAACTATTAGATGCTTGTGTGCGTGGCATCTTGACACTCAATGGCATCTTTAAAATTTTGTCACATACGCTTTGTGTTATTTTACATTGAAATTAATAAAATTCAAAATACTTACTGATGTTATGTGATCCCAGTGTCTTTCTTATTTCTTGCAGTATTATTTTTACATGTATAGTTTTACTACGCAACCCGGCATTTTATTTTTTTCAATTATTAGCAAAGTTTAACTGAACATGTGGCACGTTGACATCACACATTGTTCGAGACTGGCTCGAGTACGCCCACTTGCGCGTGGTATTAGATGCCGCACTTTGCGACTACGCCTGCGGCATCTAGTTGGAGCGCAGCGCAGACCAATCCTTTATCTAAGTACAATACATACAAAGTGATGTAACAAAAATACTCAAATGTCAAAAAGTTAATGCCGTAGACGAGTTAGTCAAAAAAGTAAATGTAAATTTATACATAACAAAAGTTATTGAGGACAGTACTTGCATCATCCACATACACCGCACGTATTTTGTGAGCATTTTATAAGAGATTATAAAAAAATACTTATTATTTTTAAGATTATCCTGCCACCACAAGTAGCGCCCAATCACGAGCATGACGCACGCGCCAGTCATCGCCTCCCTCAACCACAATTTAGGGAAGGAGACGACCCGTCCCATGTCGCCGCCACAAGTGACTTTTAAGCGAGCATGACGAAGCTTTTCACGAGAACTCAATGAAATAACTATCATTATCTTCATCTACAAATAATTATATAATACTCACTAAATACCTCTAATTACAATTTGATCATGCTGCTTAAATTTGTAATTATTAACATTATATATTACAATTAATATAATTTAAAATTATTAATATTATATTTGTGGTTATTTGAATTTTTCACATATATTTAGTTAGAGATCTTTGAGAAGAGAAGTTATAGATCTTTTTATTATCTACAACTCTGCTATTTACCTTTTTCCCATCGGGTTTGTAGTTTCGCTGGAAATCGTTATAAACTGTTTTTAATTTTATTTTTGTCTCTCAATTTTAAAAATCAATGAAGTATCGTCGGCAAATAGAACCACCTCACATAGATCCTGTGCGACGTATAGGATATCGTTTATATAGACTAGAAAAAACAAAGGCCCCAATATCGAGCCCTGGGGCACGCCCATAAATAACGGTGCGCCAGAAGAGTTAATCCCATTTATATTCACTATTTGAATTCTATCACTTAAGTAGAACCTGAGCAGACTAAATTGCGCTTACATACAGTATACATTCGTAAGTATCCATCCCTATTCTGTGGTAAAAGCGTCCCCGTAGACTAGCCCCGGGTAAGGAATCCTAAAAATTAAACTAAGTAGATACTTAGTAGACATAGATATGCATAATAGATATATCTACTAAATTTCAAATTCATTAAAAAACTGTTTTTTGGAAATCTTAATAGCTTTATACGTGTGTTAGTTCTATCATTAGGTACTAGTAAACAAAATATCCTGAAACGATAAAATAGCTGAAGTAGACGTACAACGACTGAATAGATCTTCAACATAGTCAAAAGTACCACAAGATATAAGAAATCATTTATATATTTACCATACATCATATATAAGCTATAAAGTTAACTCATATGTTCGATCCACAAGGAATTGAAGAAGATTAATTACCATCGGTTAAGCAGAAAATTTGAAATCTTTTGCCATCAATTAAAATATTCAATTTAATATATACAAATCAATATGCATAATGAGTAATTTTCTAAACTTATTTATAACCAGGCGGTTTAAAATTTTTTTAACTATTTTTAAAAAATATTACAAACCTACACATTATTATGTGAAGAAATTTGGATGCAGAAAATGTTTACGCAGGTAACCTTTGTGTTCTTAATAATTGAACTTCCGACATCCTGTCAATCGCCAAATTAATGCCATATCCGTGACAGGATGTGTATTGTTATCAACCTAGGTCTTTTATTTTTGTGACTGGAATACTAACTTTCGTATTCCAGTCATAAATATTTTAAATATATGTTATGGAGATATTGAGTCTTCACTTCATGATGGACTTAATTTCTGAATTGCTTGAGTGAATGAATTATCTAAAGTAACATAAACTGACTATCATCTCCACCAATATTTCTAATACATATCAACATCAATTCTGAGGTGATTGTAGATGATACTGTCATATCGGGTTTTCTCGGAATGAAGTAAAATGAATCTTGCTTAACTTCAAAACCTTCCTTCCTTAAAATCCGGCAACGCTCCCGTGATTCCTCTGGTGTTGCAAGAGAATGTGGGCGGCGGTGATCACGTAACACCAGGTGACCCGTACGCTCGTTTGTCTTCCTATTCCATAAAAAAAAACTCACGTTTGGGTGTTGACCACTACAGTCCCTACATCATTTAAGAAAAGTATCAAGATAGTTGGACCAATACAAATCTTCAGGAATATAAAACTTAGGAAAAGCCTTTGTATCGTATCACTGCTAATCGGCAATATAAAGACGTTGAGTTGTCCCGTAGTGCCTGTCAAAGCTGGGGAATACCATGTCTCCAAATTTTCAGCTGCTGTCAGTGTCGCGGTCACCAGAAAGGCAGAGTAAAATTGGCTTCGAAGAAACTGGGTGTCTACAGCTAGGTGTCCTTGATGGATGATTGAAGTTTTGATCATGTGCATCCCAGTATTATATGAAAATAAGGGACGAGACGAGCAGGACGTTTAGCTGATGATAATTGATACGCCCTATCCATTTAAATGCAGTGCCGCTCAGGATTCTTGAAAAACCCAAAAATTCTGTGCGGCACTACAATTGCGCTCGTCACCTTGAGACATAAGATGTTAAGTCTCATTTGCCCAGTAATTTCACTAATTAAATTATAACAAAAAAGGGGAAAGCGTGTTTTACTGAGAAAATGATTGGAAACTCCCAAAGGTATGAAAGTAGGTATGAAAGCATCAGGCAGCTAAAATAAGTTAGGATGGGTCAAATCATTTATAAATATTGGCAGTAATACTGACATAATATATATTTTTTAATGAAAATAAGGGACAAGACGAGCAGGACGTTCAGCTGGTGGTAATTGATACGCCCTGTCCATTACAATGCAGTGCCGCTAAGGATTCTTGAAAAACCCCCAAAATTCTGGCACTAAAACTCCGCTCATCACCAAGATATATATGATGTTAAGTCTCATTTGCCCAGCAATTTCACTAGCTACGGCGCCCTTCAGACCGAAACACAGTAATGTTTACACATTACTGCTTAACGGCAGAAATAAGCGCCGTTGTGGTACCCATAATCTAGCCGGCATCTTGTGCAAAGGAGCCTCCCACTGGTAAAACATAATATTTATAAAAAGGGCATTGTATTGTCCATATTGGAACTTGTATCCTTGTGTCGATAATGGCGAGACGTACTGATGCAACGCGATGACCCAAAGCATGCTGCATGAAAATATTTTATATTTTTAAAATATATTAAAATTGTCGCCTTACTTTGGAATTATTGGTAAGTACCACTGGTAAGTTAATTCACTCTAATCCTTAAATCGTTGAAATACTCTGAATTGCGAATTGTTACTCTCAATTTTGTGTGAACTATTCCTAAATTTATGACAAAAGCTCGCTCATAAAAACACCGATAACAAGGAAGTTTGTCATTATTGCTGTTGGCAAATTACCTTGTGTGTTCATGATGACCGGCTTAACCTAATTATGCCGTTTATTGACCAAAGTGATTAACACTCATCTCTTTTGTTACTTTTTAATATGTTTATTGAGTTCTTTCTCCTATCCATGTTATTGTCAAATTACGGGTTTTTCACCTATCCTACATATCCAAATATAAATTGCCGTTGAAACATTATATTCTTATTCAAATATATTTATTCAAAAAAGCATATTATGAAATCACTTATTGGAACCCAAAAACTTTCTTTAAACTAGGAAATGAATGCCTCAGATCTGAGAAGGACAATATAATATTGAAGGTGGCATAAATATTCCATTAACTGTAAAGTAAATTATAAAGTAAAATATTATCTATTTAAAATAGTGGCAATTTATTGCAGCGCTTTATAAGCGCTTAGATATATTCTACTGGGGTCTGAAAACCAAAACACCCACGTTTTGTCGCATAATATCAAATGATATAAATAGCACATTGTCAGAAAGTTAAATGATTTTTATGTTTTTTTATGTTTCATATTAAAAAAATAAATAAATAAATAACTAGTGGCTTGTGGTGTGGATTTATAGAGTCCGCATTGCGGGGTAAACACAATAACTTCTGAAAATATTTATTTGTACTAATAAATAATACTTATCTAGAATTGTTTATTAGTTACATATGTAGGTATTAAAATAACTGTATTACTCGAATAACAACTGTGTGAATCTCTTATAAAATATATTATATGTATAGAGTGCTTAGAGCAGTTGTTCAGGTTAATACTAGCAGGCGGATTCCAAAACCGGGCGTTACGTCAAAATACCAAATTCAAATTTTTGTCATTCTGAAACCGGGCTTTCGTGAAAACCTTAAAGGCCGGCAACGCATCTCTTGACCCCAGGTGTTGCAGATGTCCATGCGCAGTGGCTTCGCCATTTTTCATCATGCGAGTCAATTATGTCCGTGCTTATAAAATATAATATGTGAGTAATCGTATCGTTAGATTGAACAGTTATAGTATATGAAATGAATCGAAGTATCTACTATTCTATATAGGGCATTGAGCGAAAAAACCCGGGTTTTCCCGGTTCTAAGGATAACGAAAAACCCGGGTTTGATTTTTAAAACTCAGGTTTTTTGTGTTTTTTTTAATACTTTTGTTTTTGTTATTTATTAAGTTTCAGCCACTTCGAATGCAACAGTAAGTAAATGGAATAAAAACCCTTTGATAAATTATTATTTATTACCAATAAAACAAGCCATGCAAGTTAAATGGAGCTTTTAAATACAATAAGTGAATGTTACCAAAATAATTCATTTAATGTTAAAACTAATCTCTGCAGGTCTCTGATTTGTAAAAGACTACATTACTTACTAAGTTTTAAGATATTCTGAAAAAAAAAAAATCTTTATCACTTTTTTAAACATTAAACTGTTTTCGTAATTTGTAAGGTACTGTTTCATTTATTTAAATTCTTCCTCATCCTTTATATTATGTACTCATTATAGGAAATCGATATATAAACGCAGATTTGTGTATTTTAAAAATTACAATAAAAAGATCGAAATGCTCGAAAAAACCGATCTACCCGGGTTTTGATTACTCTTAGACCCGAAAACCCGGGTTTTCATAATTTAACCGAGTTTCGATGCCCTTATTCTATAGTAAACGGCTCTAACAGTTTTTATAAAAGTTTCCACTAAAATAATCGTAATAAACAAAATGTTGAAACTGTTCTCAACTATTCATTTTATATATATTTATAGTTTCTATATAAACATCTATTAGGTACCTAATGCTAAATTAAACCTTAACACCTAAACTTAAGTTGAGATGAAACCCCGTTATGTACACATCCTCTATGAATGTGGTCCTTGAAAGGGTTAACGTAGCACATCTCTTTGGGAAGACCAATTCTTCAACCACTTGACATACGTCAGCTCACTGCAAAAGAAATAATAGTAAGATTCATGAATAAAAAGCGGGTTAAACTACGCGAGGTGCCAGCAGAAGTGGAAACTCCAACAATAACGTTGTGCATTTTTGAATATTTTGGAATGGTTAGGGAATAATTTCGCACGAATTGCTTTATTTATCAATATAAAAGTACTAGCATTTCTGTGGTTATATACAATATTCATTAATTGCGCCGTCGTACACAAAAATGATAATTTATATTACATAAAAAATTAACACCTCAGAACTATAACAAGTTTATCTCTCACAAAAATACGACTGTCTTACGAATTTTCGATCGAAACGTGTCCTGACGAGAGTTTAACATTTTATACCCACCATAAGCAAAGTGCTCAATGCCGCTAAAGAAGTTTTCACTTCAAAAAATCAATCTTAGCAGTGACCTATAACAATTTACAGTGCCTATCACAATAGATCACATTGGTTGCAGTGAAACAGGGCTACCCAGAATTTATACTAAAACCGCTTTACCAAAGACAACCATAAACAAACCATAAAAACCATTTATCAATATTTGTTAATTACACTTGTATAAAATCAATTTTCTAATAAGCATTAATGTATAACAAGAGACTTGATCCTGCAGACAAACTGTCCAAACAGTTTTGCGGGACTATGTTAGCTTTTAAGATTCTTTCTGTAAATGATTAATAGTATAAATAAATAAAATAATAAAACGTAAGTTTCAATTGACACTAACGTCGTATCTTAGAATCGTAAATTGAAAAAAAGACGAAAATACCGACTTCAAACACGAGTGATACTTTAATTATTCACATAAAATTAAAAAAATAAATTTCTCTACAAAGTACATAGGTGGTAATTGTTGCTTGTCGTATTGATGTTGAATTGGTACCAACTTCAAAATGTTGTAGAATGTATGTATTTATTTATACTTTTGAGTTGTATACCTTGCAAGGAATACGTATGTTTTCAATCTTTTTTTTTATGTAAGTATCCTAAAAGTGTGATTATCGCTACATTTTAAAGAACGCAAGCGCACTCCGTATGATGGCTGTGGTTTGACTACAATAAATACTACAGAACATAAATACTCTTTAATAAACTTAATCATGGCCACACGTAATTAAGTGCCGCTATTTCTCATGCCATTTCTAAGACCGTATCATTTATTTAAATAAAATCATTTTGTACCGCTAATCGCGGTCCATATGACTGAAATAGACTGTCAATTATTACAATTATTGTGTCATAGGTTTGATTAAATAATTTATTATGTTTTCATTATTCATGATAATAACATGCAACAGCTGAAACTGCACGAGAGCACCAGAGATTCAAAAAACATTTCATTGTAATCTTAATAACAAAAATAACATTTTTAGCTTCTTGACGTTGACTAAAAATTGAAAAGATCGCTTGATGAGCGCTCGACTCTTGTTGGCCACCTCGCCTTCCAGCAGAATTTTCATTATTTCTCTTGCCCCTAGGCAATCTCTTCATGGGGGATGTCTATTTTACCTATATTTAAAATAAGGTGCTATGCCACGGCATTATTGCCTTCTAAACTAAACTGAACTAAACCAAATAAGCGACATAGGTAAGAAAAATTCGACCCATCTCGTTGCGTCTAAAAACCCCTTCTGGTTAATTGATCTTCTACTTCGTTTCTCGTTGCCAAACTGTGACCCTTAATCCTCTGCAGCTCGCTTGCAACATCATGGCAATCACAAGAGTATCGCCGATGATTCACCGCAGTTGATTTATTCACTTCTCTTAGTGTCGATGTAGTCCATGACGTTAGTAAAATTTATTAAAAATACCTTGCATTAATTTTGGCCACACTTCCAGACGCCTTCCCAAACTGATAGTCATAGGCAAGGTAAGGGCAAGAGACCACTCGGACAACCACCTAGCCACTGGTCGGACCAGATCAAAACACTCACTGACCTAACACTTTCGACAGGAAGGAAGGCCGAGGAAAGGAGTGGAAGGCTTTATTGACCAACGTTACGAAAACCTTGAACTACGGACACGACCTTCAGAAATGAAGAATGCGACCAAGAAGAAGAAGCATTTTAACGAATATTGTATGAAACAGTTTATAGGGAAAATACAAACCAATTACATATTTCAAGGTAATAATACTAAAAGACAATAAACATTTCTTTTTGACGGATATTTCAAAAATATAGACAATAAACCAATCATTTTATTACTAAGATCCGGAAACTGTTTTCCTGATTTGAAATATTGAAAAGATATAAGGCTAGTTAATAGAAAAAAATAATTATAAAAGGCAGCATCTACTTTTAAACAGCTGCAGTAAAGTTAGCAAAGAAAAGAAACATTTTCTCCCGCGTTGTCTATCCCACCTCGCCATATTGACAAAGAACATACTTCTACTGCTGCTTCTACTCAAATACCTGTTTAAGTCAGGGACGGATTCGGTAACCACGACGTAATTTAGTGTTGTATGTAAAGTATTGAACATTGAATTATCAAACAGTGTTTTTTTTGTGAAATGTGTGAAAATGAATGTTCGATTTTTTTTAAAACCTACATGATAGAAATAAAATTCATTTGTGAATTTAAGTTATTGTGAAATTTTACATTGATTTATGATGTAAACATGAATGTGAGACAAATAAATATATAAATATCTGTAAGAAAACTTCTTTAAGCATTGTGCTATTCCAAAACAACTCAGAATTTTATTTCTCAGACCTTCAAAATTCATATAAGTATAGTTTAGTGGGAGGCTCCCTTGCACAGAATGCCGGCTAGATTATAGGTACCACAACGGCGTCTATTTCTGCCGTGAAGCAGTAATGTGTATGGATTACTGCGTTTCAGTCTGAAGGGCGCCGTAGCTAGTGAAATTACTGGGCAAATGAGACTTAACATCTTATGTCTCAAGGTGACGAGCGCAGTTGTAGTGCCGCTAAGAATTTTTGGGGTTTTTTAAGATTCCTGAGCGGCACTACATTGTAATGGGCAGGGCGTATCAATTATCATCTGATCCATAGGTGATCGTCCTGGTCTTTTTGTTTCTTATCTATATATATAAAAATGAGTTGCTGTTCGTTAGTCTCGCTAAAACTCGAGAACGGCTGGACCGATTTGGCTAATTTTGGTCTTGAATTATTTGTGGAAGTCCAGGGAAGGTTTAAAAGGTGAATAAATATGAAAGTGTTCGGAATTAAATAAAAACAACAATTTTGTTTTACCTTTGATGTGTCCCCCGTCCCCCGTTGTCCGATATTTGTTTTGTATGGACATATTTTCTATGGGAGAATTTATTGACGCACGGTTTGACAGTTCTGCTGTGAAACAATCTCATTACAACAACAGGGAGTATATTTTACGAAATAATTCTTGATGTTATGATATATTATTGACAAATTAATTAAAAACATTATTTTATTTATTATATACAGAACAACGTCTGTCGGGTCAACTAGTTTTCATTAAAAAAAAGTTTTCAAGCATACTATTACCTCTACCCATAGATACCACCAAGCTGGGCGTAAGGAATACTGACTGCAGGGCTTGTTCTGCTATCTGATACTGATGCCCGTCATCGGTTTGCGTAAATTTACCGTCAAGCCTGTCATCAAAAGAAGGAGAGTGGTTTGCTACACATTATCCCCTTTTAATACTTCCATAGCCGCCTTTTACAATTATTTTAGCTTCGGGAACGGATCGTTAGTTCTACTGAATTTAATTGAAATGTTATGATTTAATTGAAATGAAATAGATAAGAATAAAACCCACAGAATATCGATTTCAGTGGGTACCTATAGATATCAATTTTTTTATGGAAGGGGACTTACGAGCGTAAGGGTCACCTGATCATCGCCGGCCGCGCGAAGTGATTAAATTCTTTTTGCGCTTTAGTTTCAACTATACATTACTAGCTGACCTGGCAAACTTTGTTTTATAATATAAATTATATATTATATTAATATTATATAATTAATAATATATAAATATATATATTATTAATTATATAATATATATTATGTATATACATATTATGTAAACCTTCCTTGAGCTTCAACGAATCTATTACAAAAGATTTCATTGAGATCGGTCGAATAGTTTAGGAGTTATTAGGGAACATACAAACATACATTCTCTTTTATATATAAGATAAAAATACAACCGAACAAAACTTCAGAAAAATATGTAGCATGCTTAGATAGCATGTGATTATTGTTGGCGTTTGGTAGACAAAGTCAAAAGGAAAATTGTTGGTCAAACTGATTCTAGCTTGAAAGTTGATAGTTGACACTGACATCGGAACTTTCAAACGGTGTCACTTGTCAGTTGTCACTTAAACTGCATTTGGAATTGGAAGATTTGGATATTGGATTAATAAATTATAACCTCAACTAAAACCCCAAAAAATTAAAATATTGTTTATTTCTGTCTGTTACTCTAATTTTTGTGTGTTGGTGCGAAAAGATGGATAATTATAGTAAGCAACTGGCCCAAGATATTTTCCTTCGCGAGCCCGCAGATGCTCGAATAAGGTACTTAAAATTTTATTGAAGTTGGGAGAAATTTTAATATAAATGTTATTTAAAAGTTAAATAATACTTTTTTGTTGGAGTACAGAAAACAGAAAGAGCAGCCCCAAGATGATGACCCTCACCCGACTCTTAAAGTGGAAATGCAAACTATTAGGCTTCATCCAGATTCTCAGAAATTTGTTTTAGAAACATTAAGATATATCCATGGGCCAGATTTTAAATTGAAGAGTGCAGGTTTGTATAAGGTGAGTAAAGTAATACTTACAACATTTATTTATTCGTTTATTTATGTAGAGGAATCAAACAGTATTCCAATAATAAATAGTAACAAAACCATCGGTTATAAGTTAGCAGTATATACCACAAATCAAAAAAGGTACTTAATTTATTTGATTATAATTAGGACTGATAAATTTCTTGCAACTGTCACAAAACCATTGAAAGGCTTCTTTGCACAGGATGCCATATGAGAGGATGAGTATTATATTCATTTATTTGTCATTTAATTGGGTGGTACAATTTTTGGCCTTACATTAGCGTAAAGTATCTCGTATTCAGCCATTACCAATAGCATGCATACTTGGTGTTTATCAAAACTTAAAACAATATATGAATTACTTCATTTTATTAATTACAAAAATGATGGTTAGATAAATTATAAAAAATAAATAAGGTCAAGGCAAGAATAATCTGAAATTCAATGGCATATACTTTACTCTTTGTAGTCTAAGTTCTTGAAATAAATAAATCAAGCTTTTATATAACCAACTGTGTAGGGGTATTTTAAATCTTTATAAAAAGGTAAGGGATCTTAATTGAATCAGGAATCTTATTGAAAATGTTTATGCCCAGTAGCAATTTTTCTGAAATAAAGTGCTATGTGAAACAAGTTTATTGACTAATCTATCAGCTTACAGAAGTATTATACATAAGTAATAGGTATATATTTTTAGCTTCACAAATTTAGCTATCTCGTAAATGTATAGGCCGGGAAGTGTCAATAATTTCAGCGACTTGAACAGGGGCTACATGAAACATCAGAATTAATACCACAGATTGCTCTGATGTAAATGTTTCTGCTGAAAAAATAGTTCAAACATATTTAAACATAAACATATTTCTAAATTTGATTTATAATTCACAGATCCAATGTGATAATTGTGTAATTATTAATTTTATTTTAATAGTGTGACAAAATTGTGTGTAGGGGAAATTCAAATGTAGAAAATATGTTTGCAGAGCTTAACATGATTTTTATCTAGACACATTTTGACCATTATCATTTTGATTTGCTCAATGTCACCCAAGTTGACTTACCTAGAAGATTGAAAACACTCCTGTTTATCCATATAATATTGGTGGTGGTACTTTCCTTCAAGTGATCATGACTACATTAAAAAAAAACAAATCATTCTCATGGACTATTCTCCTTTTCTAGGACAAAAGCTCTAACCTACGTAACAGGTTTTGGATGGAAAGAGGTAACTTGGTTGTACAAGGAGGCTTTGATTATTCACTAAATACGAAACCTGACATGAAATCATCAGAAGCGAGATTAAGGGAATTTGCATTGGCTAAACTTGAAAGGTATTATGCAAAGCAACAGTATTTAAAGCAGTACTTTTTCCAAGTAATATGGAACGATCAATTCTCATTTATTGTTACAATTTTTTAATATATTTGATATATTACAGGTATAATTTTCACAAGGCGCACTGTGCAGAAGCGTTAGAAATGGCAGCTGAAAATTTAGATTTAGCATTAGAAATACTTTTTAGCAAATATTATAAAATCAACTTAAGTGATAAACCTGAAAATATTCCATCCAGTTCAGAACTATTAGAAATGATTAATGATGAGAAGGCAGTGCTTGAATCAATATATGATAGTCAATTTAAAGTACAAGATTGTAATGTTTGGAGAGTGAAACTCAAGTTAGACTATTTAACAAAAATGTATGCCAAGAAAATAGTTATACCTAAAAAGAAGGAGGATAGTAATTTTAAAACAAAAAAGAAAGAAATTTGTAAATTATACCTTAGTGGACCTTGTAGATTTGGTGCTAAATGCAAGTTTTTACATGAATCTAAAATAGAGAGTACTGCACCATGTATAGAGGAAGACAAAGAACAGATTACATTTGAATTAGAAATAAGATTTCCAAAAGGTAGTGTTTATCCATATGAGCCTCCACTGTTATTTTTTTTGTTAGAAACTAGAAATAATTTGATTCCTGGGAGAACATGTTTACTTATAACATCTAAATTGCTTGAAGAGGCACAAAACTTAGCACAAGATGGCATACCAAGTATATACTCTATTGTAGAATTATTGAACAATGAGGATGAAATTAAGAATTGTATACAGTTTTCAACAAAAGAGTTTCCTAGCATTACAGAGCCTTTGTTTCCGCAGTTAATCGAAAGTCTGGATTCAAATGATCACAAGCCCACTCATTACAACAAAAGGGATAGCCAGGACAGGAAAAATATTATAAACTTTGATGAAATGTTAAAAGAGAACAGAGATTTAGCAAAGAGATGGAAGGAGAAAAGAACGAACAATAGATACAATAAAATGATGTCTGTGAGAGAAAACTTGCCTGCTTGGCAAAAGAGAGCAGATATATTAAATGCTATGAAGAAGTCACAGGTTTGTAAAATTTTGTCGAAGTCCCATCATAGTTATGAAATTAATTGTATAATGTATGTGCAGTGTTCATCGAGCACAATACCACCACCACTACCGTATACTTGTGGTGCCCTTGTATTGCTGTTTTCCTTTTGAGGGGTATGGGTGCCAGTGTAATACAGGCATATGTTATGTCTTAAGGTTTTCTTTATTTGTCTTTCATAGTATTTAGTCCTATGATATATTATGGGGCAATGCAGCCTTCATTAATACCATCTAGGTTTTGCAGAAGTGGGCTATTCACGCTATTTATAACCCAGGACCTAAAAAAACCTTACAAGAAAAATTTAAAAAATAATTATTTTAAATGTATATTCAAAAATTTTACTGTACTAACGAAATCTTATTATCAATGAAGCCCACTGATTTCGTACACCCTTTCTTCTCGGGTTTGAGACATACATTTTCGAATTGGTGGTAGTTTTTAGTAGTAGGTAGTTGATGTGTGAGGCGAGAGGTTTCTTGTGAAGACTCAGTTGTGGAGTGTCAGACATCAATGTGATGCGGGTGAAATTTCAATTTATCTACAAAATAAACATGAGATAGTATTGTTTGCAGATGATACTTCTTTACTTTTTAAACTACATAGACAGCATACTGCTTTTGATGACGTGAACAATGCTATCTCCAAAGTAGTGGAATGGTTCACTACGAATAATCTCCTTCTTAATGAAAAAAAAAACCAAATGTATAAAATTTTCCCTGCCTAATGTTAGATAGGTTGACACAAATATTGTAGTAAAAGACGATGAGTTGAAACCTGTAGATACAACCGTATTTTTAGGGATTACCTTAGATACCAAACTTCAGTGGGTTTCTCATATTATAAAATTGGCGAAAAAGCTTAGTTCTGCAGCATACTTCGTTAAAAAAATTCGGCAACTTACGGATGAAAATACCGCGAGGTTGGTCTACTTCAGCTATTTTCATAGTCTGATGACATACGGTATTTTACTTTAGGGACATGCTGCCGATGTTAACACCATTTTCACACTGCAGAAGCGAGCTTTTCGTGCCATCTATAAATTAGGACCAAGAGTGTCACTAAGGGAAAAATTTAAGGAAATAAAAGTTTTGACTTTGACATCGCAATACATATATGAAAACCTTGTTTATGTAAAAAAAAATATAAATTCGTTTAAAAATATTAGTGACACTCATAATGTCAATACTAGAAATAGGGATAGGCTTGCTGTTCATGTAAGTTGACTCCAAAAAGTCACAAATTCATTCAGAGGTCTGTGTATACGTTTTTATAATAAGGTCCCTATTGACATTCAGAACTTACCTTTAAATTAATATAAATCAGTGCTAAAGAAAAAGTTGTATACAAAAGGGTACTATAAAATATCTGAATATCTGGATCTAAAGAACCCTTGTGACTGAGCTGCTGGGCTGTTACATGTCTGTCTTAGTTTGATAAATGTCATTATAGTTATATAATTTAAATATTAATATTGTTTCTGTTTTTTAATCAATTTTAATAATCATTATCATGAGTTATGTCATTTGAAACAAAATTGTAAGTAGAGGCATTTAGTAAGTATTGCATAATATGTAGATGAACTTGAATTGTTTTGTTATTCGGTAGATTTCTTGTGACAGGTATCGTCATGCTCGCTTAAATGCCTCTGCTTGTGGCGGCGACGTGGGGCGGGTCATTCCCTTCCCTAAAATAGAGGGAGGCGATGGCTGGTCCATGCGTCATGCTCGTGAACGGGTGCTACTCGTGGGGCTGGATGATCTTGTTACCGGGGGGTCTGCTTGATGTATTTTTTAT
The DNA here is from genome assembly GCF_905404315.1 of Leptidea sinapis. Classification (NCBI taxonomy): domain Eukaryota; kingdom Metazoa; phylum Arthropoda; class Insecta; order Lepidoptera; family Pieridae; genus Leptidea; species Leptidea sinapis. The sequence continues at coordinate 9,840,217 of NC_066296.1, read as the reverse complement.
TATGATTATTTCCTTTAAAGTTAAAGTTATTATATATTTTATTTTATGAAATGCTCACATAATGCCTCTATTTATTAACGGTATGTGTGGATTGATGCATCTACTATACTCAATAACTCTTGTGTTTATAAGTATTAATTTACTTTTTTTTCTTTTTTTGACTTACTCATGTAAGCCTTTCAGTTTTTGACATTTGAGTATTTTTGTTGCGTAACTTTGCATATATTGCAATTGAAATGATTTGTAAAACAACTAAAATGTAAATCTTGACTTAAAAGAGTGGCAATGAGTTTCTTGCTACTTCTTCTCATTAGCTCAACCCTTTACGAAGTAGCGGTAAATTCAATAAGAAACAATATTTTTATATTTTTTCTTTTGACATTCATAAGTGTCATTTCTGTGACCTACATGAATAAAGTGTTTTTGAATTTTGAATTTTTTTGAATTGATATCTATAATGATTCTCGAAGTATTTGTTATATTCCTTTTTAACTATTAGAAATAATAATTGTGGAAAGGTGTTCGTAATTATATCAATAATTAATAACTTAATATAATTACAACATAACATTAAAAAATCACAAATTGTTTAGATTTTCAAGAGACATCTGAAGTCAATTTCCTTATATGCAAATATTAGGGTTGAGCAGGTTATCAACTGTAAAGTAGACCTGTAGATGAAGCCACAACCTGAGAATTGAACAAAGCGTACAAGATTTTATCAACGATACGTCACTCGAACGGTTGCCACAGTTGGAAGTGCGCTCGCACGGAACGCGAGAGGTCGCGGGTTCGAGTCCCGCATCGTTAATAAAATTTTGTTTTTAGTTTTATTTGTGTAATTATTAATCCCAGAAGTGAGGGTATCACTTTAAAAACTTAACAAATTGTTTATAATTACTAAGTCGTATTGTTTTTATAAGTGTTGCTACAAGCAAAAAAGTTGAAAGTTTTGCAACATTGGAATTAAAATAAATATAAAATTTTAGGTAATTGTTATTAGTGGTGAAACAGGGTGTGGAAAGAGCACTCAAGTGCCTCAATATATTTTGGACGATTGGTTAAGAAACTTTTCAAATGATCCCAAACATGTGGAGATAGTGTGCACACAGCCCAGGAGGATATCAGCAATCGGGGTTGCAGAGAGAGTTGCTGATGAAAGAGTGGAGAAGATTGGTCAAGTTGTTGGATATCAGGTAATTTTATAGAGATATATATGTTACTAGCTGCCCCGACAGACGTTGTTCTGTAAATAATAAAAAAAAATACTGTTTTATAGGAAATTGCCAATAATATTTCAAAACATCAAGAATTATTTCGTAAAAATGCTCCCTGATGTCATACTGAAATTGTTTCGCAGCGGAACTGTCAAATCGTGCGTCACTAAATTCTCTCATAGAAAATATGTCCACACAACAAATATTGATAGTAAAAATAATTATGGGTCCCAAATCGAAATAAAAACTATCCTATCTCTCCAGTTGGAGCAAACTGCACTACATGAAGTAATCCCCATTAAAATCCGTTCATTAGTTTAGGAGTCCATCGCGGACATACAACGTGTCACGTAATTTATATATATTATGATGTATAGCAGATTGTTATGAACAACGTAATAAACAAATTAATTCGTTCCAAAATTTATGGACGATGCGGGACTCGAACCCATTCTGTTGTGGCTCCATCTAGAGGAGCTATAGATGGATGAACATACCAAAATTTCGGTCGATGTCTCACTCGGACGATTGGCTCAGTTGGTAACAGCGCTCAGACGGAACCCGAGAGGCGCGGGTTCGAGTCCCGCATCGTCCATGAATTTTGGAATGAATTAATCTATATATTATTTGATTCCTAAAAGTGAGGCACATAACTTGAAAATAACAAACTGTTTTAAATAGTTTAATCTTGTATATAGGTACATACATTTGCATATAGATATAATAATAATGCAAGATCTTTTTCATTTATTAGTTATAAGTAAATTGTACAGAATACAATAACTCATGATTGATGTTACTTTGTTATAGAAATACTTCCGGCATCATTTATATATTATACTTTTTTGCCGTAATTGATAATTATTGGAAGTCACGATATTTTCGTTAGTGCATATTTAAATAAATTATAAAATAAATAGCTTCTCATACTAAACGACATTTTAAATTTACTCTTGAATTGAGAATCGTGAATACAATGAGTAAAGAATGTCACATTTGAAACATTTCAAAAATGCACAGATTTCGTCCTGATAACTAAAAACTCTTCAGTTACATGCCATTTTAAGCAACGGATGAGGATGAATACCTATTATTTATAACCCCAGATCCATGAAACATGGAAAAATGTTTTCGTTAATTTTTCATTTTGATTTATTAGAGTCTTTCCAGGGGAACACCTCCGCCTGAGCATCATAATATAACACTGTTCACAAGTATAAGAGCCTTCCGAATTAATTCTCTTTCACCAATTTATATGAATTTGATGAAATCCCTACTATTAGAAGATAAAATCTATTTATATGTTGTTTTTAAATTTGGTACCTTGTTGAATAATATTGTAATGAAGCGACTCTTATACTCGCTCTACAAAGGCTGGCGTAAAATATTAGTTTTTAGTCCTTTTATATATAGGCAGTTATTCTAATTTTTCAGATAAGATTGGAGAGTAAAGTGTCATCTAAAACTCGCCTGGTATTCTGCACAACTGGCATACTGCTGCGGAGGTTAGAGTATGACCCGCAGCTCAGCTCCGTCACCCATGTGATAGTTGACGAAGTCCACGAGAGATCAGAGGAGAGTGACTTCTTGCTTCTCATACTTAGAGACCTCATCAAAGTGAGGAAAGACCTGAGAGTTATATTAATGAGTGCGACACTCAATGCTGATTTGTTTTCCGATTATTTTGATAATGTGCCAGTATTAGAAATACCAGGTAGGTAATATTTTTTCAATGTGTATACATTATGCAAAGAAAAAGTGATGAATTAATCCATTTGACAACTGTTAAGAAATTAAAAAATCCTCGAATTAATCATTGACCATTCAATCCACTTTTCCAACAAGTTAAAATTGTAAATCAAAAAGATATAAAAATTATATTACATAAATAAATTTTTAAATTATATGATATAATGGGAGTATTTATTCCTCATAGAAAGGATATTGGTGTGATATGAGACTGTGTGTTTTTTTAAGGAATTATGTATATCATTGAGCAAAATCGTATTGCCGTCAGGCCAAATAAATACTTCTCATACAAACTAGTACAGCGCTTTTAGACACACACTCATATATTTATACAACACACACACTCACACTCACAAATACACTCATAATTTATACAGAGGTTGATACATTTAGAAAAAGTTTAGATCTGCATTGTAATCGTTATTAGTTTGCCCTCTTTACTATGTACCTCACCTTACACCTTAGGGAGATGGGAATGGCTGAGAACCAGCGCTGCATGAAAATATTATTTCAAGCAGCATAAGCTGAGCCTACTCCCTTTTGTCTTAATGTATGTTTGTAATAAGCTGATATTGTATACTTAAATTAAGTTCAAGGCAATAAATTTTATTATTAATATTATTATTATTATTATTTTAGAAAGTATCGTAAATTTCTTATTGGATAAATAGAAATCTTCATTTAAATTGGAGTGATCACATTTGATATATCTTGTTTAGGTATCATTAGTAATCATTTCCATGTCTCTAATTGAGAAGCTTTTATCCATAAGCTTTACGACTCCTGTCTTGTAGGAATCTTAGTTTAAAATAACGTGTAATAAGAAAGGCTCTACAGCAGGTACACATTTTTTATATTGGAAGAGTAGAAAGAGTCGAAAGAAGTGAAAATTACCGAAAAACAAAAAAAAAACACATCGAAACACCATCCCACAAAAAGGCCAAATTAAAACCAAATCTGTTAGTTACTAAACAAACATTTTAGTTCTGTAATAAAAAGTTCGTAAAAAACGGATATCGGGAGTTACACGTCATTTTTAATACCTACTCCTACTGTTTCTTCTTATATAAATAATTATGAAAAGAGGATTTATCTTGTCTTTTATCTTACCTTATAGGTAGAACATTTCCAGTAGAACAAGTCTTTTTGGAGGAAATCATGGACATAACAAATTACATCTTGGAAGAAAATGGACCGTATGCAAGAAAATTGAAAAAAGGTATTTGTATTATCTTAATATGAAAAGGTATTTCTTTTACAGTATGTTTTCTTGTAGAACAATTTTTTGTTGACAATTGATATCCTAAAGACACTGTTTTGCAGACCAAACGGCGCTCTAGAAACCACAAACACTTCGTTACCCACGTTCTTTTCAGATCTGAGGCCCATCTCTTCGAATGGATGATTCTGACTATCAACATTTTATTAAAATATTTAAGTTTGAGAATCACTTATGTAATCCTCATTGAGAAATACATCTGTCCAACTGAGCAGACAAATGGGTATTTTCGTGAGAGTCGCTTTCCGAAGGTCGACGATTTCATTTTAATCAAAAAAGGCTACCCAAATACAATTTATTTACACATGCACTAAGAATTTAACAAATATAATAAAATAGTAAATGTACTTAAAGTATAGATAGGCACTTGATCAACTTTACTTTGTATCACCAATTAGGTATATCACCTCATAATAATAATGATTATAACATACCTAATTTGTGATACAAACTAATATTACCCTGCAGTATTGTGGTACTTCAGAAAAAACGAGTATAATTCCGCAGATAACATAATTCCGCAAATTACACGTTCCAACTGTCAGTAAAACTTTTCTTACTAGGTATCAATAGCTTATTAGACATATTTTAGTTATATTTCTCAAAATTATCTTTAGTTAAGTTACACAAAGTAAAAAGTTTTAGTTAAGTTTTAATTAATCAAAGAATGTATATGATACCTATTACGCATGTCGACTTAGCATATAGGTGGAGCATACAACATAATAAACGAATTTTTAAATATATCTGTAGATTAAGATAGTTGTATGCACGTCGGCTTACTAATAAAATAAAATAAAAAATTAAACACTAATCATCAATAACACACAAGCAGTTGTATTGCTATTGCTCTTTCCAGCTGCAGGAAAGCCCTTCTCCCAGTTTTCTATGGTCATTCGAATAATGTACTCTCCATATATGTTAAAAAGTGCAGGGGATAGGATGCCTGACTCCTTTTTTAGTTTGGAACATATTGGCGTATTTATTGCATATTCTGATGAGCGAACGGTTTTCAGTGTACAGATTCTGGATCAAAGCAACGAGATGTTCTGGACTCTCATTTCGAATAGCACATTCCACAGTTTGTCCCATTGTACGCAGTCAAAGGCCTTTGTGTGGTCGATAAAGCTTAGGAAGAGAAACAACGACTAACCATTGCAGATTGGTCTTTTTTACTATTCTGTTGTCTGTCCAATTCCTTAATGCCTATCATACCTCTTTTATCACTGTCTTTTAGTGACTGACAAGACATATATTTTTTTTAGATAAGAAAGCTGATTTGGAGATAGAGATAGAGACATCTGACGTGAGATCGGAGGCGTCCGAACCTCCTAAAATATCAATTCGTGATGAAAATCTGACGCTCTCACAGACGTTGGCGAGATACCCCAAGTGTAACAAGCTAACATGCAAGAACATGTATCTAATGGATGTGGAAAAGGTAAATTATTACTATATTTGACTTAACGTATTCAAAAATCACATACATGCATCTTCTACGAAACCATAGAGTAAAACACACAACATAATGTACCTACAGGACTAAATTATATGTGATCTGCAAAATATTTCGTATTATTTACAATATGAAAAGTATAGTTCTTGTCAGGTTAATATTATTACACCAAAAAACCATGGAGGAGTTTCACAATACATAATATACGGATTACAAAGACACCAAATTTTTTAAAATGATTATAAATATTTATTAAAGTCTTGAATAAAATCATATTAATATATTGGAAATGCAACTCCGTTAATGAAGAGTATATAAATGTTTTAAGTAAAAGTTTCATAAAAGTAAAAATGTCGCAAAAATATTCTTGTTTCTGCCACGGTTCTTTGTGATTTAACAACATTTATTTATTCGTTAAGTATTGAAATTGAACTTATAATGGCAACCAAGATATCCTTTTTAATTGTTTCAGATAAATTTAGAATTAGTTAAACATGTTTTGACTTACATAGTTGAAGGTGACCATGACTGGCCCAAAGAGGGCGCTATACTAATATTTTTGCCCGGGATTGGAGAAATTATGTCTCTGCATGATCAACTTGCCGAAAGTCATACTTTTAGTCCAAAGTGAGTTTATTGCAGGTAATTTTTTAAATCTACCTTAATATATTTGAAATTCAAATAAATCTACATATCAATTATATGTACATACTTAAAATACGTATGTTGTTTGATATTGATATTGTTTTCGTGGCAATATGAAAATTTAATATCTTTTTATTTTAACGACTTCAATAATAAATGAATGAAACCTAATTTTCTAGTCGTAATCTAGAGGTCTACTCATAAAATCCACATCGATACATTCGGAAAGATACGATTATACTCCGAATATATCGCAACTACAGTACTCTAACAATTAATGTTCGAATTCCTTGTCGTTTATCGTAACCACTGACATTTTCTACTAAGAGAAGGGGTAGGACCGATAATATCGAATAATTTTTCCGATCGTTCAATCACCGTTTCGTTGTGTTGCATATCGCGTGACGGTCGGGCGGCGCCTATAGTTCGCAGCAGCTGACGGTGTAGTGTATAGACTATTCCTCATTTTTGCCAGTGCTCCATGCTATTTTGTTTGTTTTTTAATATGTGTATATTATAATCTAAATAAACTGTATATCTATACAGGCTGTCCCAAAGTTATGGGACATGAAGGGAAAGTACCTTAAATATCAAAGATTGGAAGAAGAGGCTATTTTACTGAAATAATACTTTATGTTATTTTTAAAAGTTAGTACTTCCGCATTCAAAGATTTTCTAAAAATTACTTGCCTCGTATGGGAATCGAACGGACTGAAATGTAAAAAAAAAACACCCCTACTTTTATGATGCCGATCGAAAGAATGGCCAAAAACTAATAACTCTTCTTAAGTAACATAGTATTTTAAAAGAAAGCAACAACGTAAAATGAATGTTTTCCTACTTGGTTTCGACATTAAATACGATGTAACTAAGAGTACCATTCGACACGACTAAGGCCACGATAAGTATATGGAATATCTATTTTTGGAGAAGGCCCCCTAGTCTTTGTCAGAAAAATGCTCAGTCATGTTGTTGATCAAATTATTAGAGCTGGAACAAAGTAAGTAATTACATGAAAAATATTTTAGTTAAGACACCTGACATTAGAGGTATATATTTTTGATAGCCAGCTTGTTATTATATCTATAGAACATTTATTTCGAAGATATATTTAAGTATGACCTGAAAAATATAACATATTACCCGTGGGAGGCTCCTTTGCACAGGGAGCCGGCTAGATTATGAGTACCACAACGGCGCCTATTTCTGCCGTGAAGCAGTAATGTGTAAACATTATTGTGTTTCGGTCTGAAGGGCGCCTTAGCTAGTGAAATTACTGGGCAAATGAGATTTAAAATCTTATGTCTCAAGGTGACCAGCGCAATTGTAGTACCTTCAGAATTTTTGGGTTTTTCAAGTATCCTGAGCGGCACTGCATTGTAATGGGTAGGGCGTACCAAGTCGACCCTTATTTTCATAAAAATATATATATATTTTTTTGTTGTTGTACTTGCCTGTAATTGCAATGACTTTGTTGTTGAGGTACATATTACTACACTTGATGCTACACATTTTATTTAAATTTTTGACCATAATGATCATGGAAGAAAATTCCGTAAGCATACTATTTCAAAATTAAAATGATAACATTAATTACAGGACTGGCAAGTATATGTTAGTGCCACTTCACTCCACTTTATCCAGCGAAGAACAATCACTGGTATTCAAGAAACCCGGTCCAGGGGTCCGGAAGATTGTGCTTTCTACCAATATTGCGGAGACCTCTGTCACCATAGACGATTGTGTTTTTGTTATTGACTGTGGGCGAATGAAGGAAAAGAGGTATTAGCAATAAGTTTAGTTATTGTACACATTTTAGAATATTTTTTTTATGGGAAATAGATATAATAATTGCATCAGTAAAAATTAAAATTAAAACATTCCTGACTTTAGAAATACAAGTAATTGCTGAATATCTTAATGTGCATAATTTTATTTGATAACTAGCTGACCCAGCAAACGTTGTATTGCCGATATTAAAATCGCGATACTAGAGTAACTGTTGATCGTAGATTGGTGAAAATTTGAAGTTGTATGTATATTTTAATGCTGACTCATAATCAAATAATTAAAAAAAAAAATTGGCGTGGACCACCCTTAACATTAAGGGTGATGAAAAATAGATGTTGTCCGATTCTCAGACCTACCCAATAAGCACTCATAATTTCATGAGAATCGGTCAAGCCGTTTCGAAGGAGTTTAACTACAAACACCGTGACTTTTATATATTAGATATTATCTTCCATCATACACATACGCCCCATTACAAATCAGCAATCAAGGCTATTAAAGTGAATCTTTTATTACATTGTCTCAAACTTTATCGTCTGTGTGTTGCATATCGCGTGACGGTCGGGCGGCGCCTATAGTTCGCAGCAGCTGACGGTGTAGTGTATAGACTATTCCTCATTTTTGCCAGTGCTCCATGCTATTTTGTTTGTTTTTTAATATGTGTATATTATAATCTAAATAAACTGTATATCTATACAGGCTGTCCCAAAGTTATGGGACATGAAGGGAAAGTACCTTAAATATCAAAGATTGGAAGAAGAGGCTATTTTACTGAAATAATACTTTATGTTATTTTTAAAAGTTAGTACTTCCGCATTCAAAGATTTTCTAAAAATTACTTGCCTCGTATGGGAATCGAACGGACTGAAATGTAAAAAAAAAACACCCCTACTTTTATGATGCCGATCGAAAGAATGGCCAAAAACTAATAACTCTTCTTAAGTAACATAGTATTTTAAAAGAAAGCAACAACGTAAAATGAATGTTTTCCTACTTGGATTGGTACGAATGGACCGATTAGATGGCCGGCCAGATCCCCGGACCTTACACCATTAGATTTTTTCTTTTGGTGATACGTGAAAGATATGCTATACAAAAAGCGATACGAGAATGTGGGCGAGTTACAAACAGAATTGTGCTATATCATATCGAGTATTCACCATAAAATGATAAGAAAATCAACAGGCAGTGGACTCATTAAAATATTGGCGATTTGCGTAAGACAAGAGGGATCACATTTTGAGCATTTAATTAATTAATTAACAAAAAAATACCCACTTAATTGAATACTTTCTTTTAAAATACTATGTTACTTAAGAAGAGTTATTCGTTTTTGGCCATTCTTTCGATTGGCATCATAAGAGTAGGGGTGTTTTTTTTTACATTTAATTCGGTTCGATTCCCAGACGAGGCAAGTAATTTTTAGAAAATCTTTGAATGCAGATTTACTAACTTTTAAAAATAACATAAAGTCTTCTTTCAGTAAAATAGCCTATCTTCGATATTTAAGGTACTTTCCCTTCATGTCCCATAAGTTTGGGACATCCTGTATATATATGAAAAAGAATTGAAAGTATTCAAAAGTATTCAAACTTCATCCTTTTTAATCCTTTTCAATCAATATTTTTAACCAGGGCTAAGACACAGAGCTCAACAAAAATATTAGTTGGAGACTTAGTCTACTTTTATTATTTCCCATTATCATACCAATTTTCCAAGCATAAAATTAAGATTGATAAAGCGATTTTTATACCCTTAATGGAATATTATTCCATAAGTTTTTAGTTAAATGTCTAGAATGAGAATAAAAGTTTCACATTTACCGTGGTTTCATAACACCACCCTATCCTTTTTTGTTTAAACCGACCTATTATCTCTTCTTGACAATATTCTTGATATTGTAGTGTGGGAAGTGAAAGGAGGAGAGAGTGGAGATATCTATAAAACGAGACGTATCACTGGCGTCGACTCACTTCCGCTTCAACCGTACCGATCGGTCTTATTTCCGAGACTAGATATGTTATGGTTTCTTCCCAGGCGTAAATTTGCGGTTTTTGGCCTGTTATTTATTAAACTGTAAAAATTTCATGTAAATGGTGCTGGTATAAAAAATGTCGGTACTTTTATACGAGGGCTGCACTAAATAAATCGGGAATATAATATTTCCACTGTTCCTGTCATATTAAAATCTTTTTAATTGAAAACTCCTTGGTTTTAAAAATCGAATACCATTTATTTATTTAAAAAAAGATTCTCGGTCTTGTCACAAGGTCTTTTCAAACTTGTTTAGTCGTTGAGAAAATGGAATTGACTCGAGAAAATTCTAGAGCGATGATTTATTATGACTTTCGAAGTGGTTTAACACAAAAACAGTGTGTTGACCGGATGATTTCTGCATTTGGTGATGAAGCCCCATCCAAAACCACGATTTATGGCTGCTTTGCTGAATTTCAACGTGTACGTGTCAAGCTCAGTGATGATCCCCGTCAAGGTCGTCCAAAAACTGCAGTCACCAAAGAAAACTTTGATGCCGTGCGTTAGCTGATTGAGGAAGATCAACATGTGACATATCGCGAAATTCAGGCAACTTAAGACATTGGCATGAGCCAAATACAAATAATCTTGCATGAACAAGTAGGTGCAAAAAGTTGTTTTCCGATGGATACCGCATTTGCTCTGTGAAGAGCAAAAAGCGGCTCGCGTTACTTGGTGCGTCAGAACTCTCGAAAGATTCCACGCAGGATCCTCAAATGCTGTATACAACATCGTATCAGGTGACGAATCCTAGATATACGCGTACGAACCCGAAACAAAAACCAGTCACGAGTTTGGGTGTTCGAAAATGAGTTAAAGCCAACAAAAATTGTTCGTTCACGGAGTGTTGCAAAAAAAATGGTGGCCACGTTTGTCTCCAAAACCGGCCATGTTGACTATTCCTCTTGACGGACAAAGAACGGTTAATGCAGAATGGTATGCTAGCATTTGTTTGCCACAGGTCGTTTCTGAACTCCGTAAAGAGAACTGCAACCGCCGTATCATCCTCCATCACGACAATGCGAGTTCTCACACCGCGCACAGAACAAAAGAGTTTTTAGAGCAAGAAAACATAGAATTATTAAACCATCCGCCGTACAGCCCCGACCAAAGCCCTAATGATTTCTATACTTTCCCCAAAATAAAGAATAAATTGCGTGGTCAGAGATTTTCATCACCTGAAGAAGCTGTGGACGCCGACAAAACGGCCATTTTGGAGAACCCAACTTCCGAATGGAATGATTGCTTCAATGATTGGTTCCATCGTATGGAAAATTGTGTTAAATTTCGCGGAGAATACTTCGAAAAGCAATAAATACATTTTTAAATTGTGTCACTTCCTTGATTCCCGATACTTTTAGTGCAGCCCTCGTAATATAAGAAACCGATTTCGGATGTGGTTGTTATGTTTTGTTACTTATTGATAATTACTTCAAAATAAAAAATAATTTAGGTAATATGGACGGAATTAAGTATTGTAGTGTTTGTTAATAAATATGAATAAATATCTAAACCTGATTACCTACTCTCTGTTTATTCTGATATTTGAGTCAGGTCTAGAAAATGGTGCTTCTGATATGTCCCCGTAATGTTTACAAAGTTCAGTTCATTTAATTAAATTTGTAACCAAAATTTATGAGTAAGCGGGACCTATCGGGTTCCGTCCGTGCACTATTCCAACTGAGCCTGGGGTTTAGCAGGTAATCAACTGTAAAGTAGATCCTATAGCTGGAGCCACAACCTGAGAGTTGAAAAAGACATGCTAAGATTTACGAACCATACGTTACTCGAAGGGTTTTGGTTACAAATTTAATTTGTTTAGTGAATCCAAGTAGTGAGGGAAATTTTTTTGTTGATTTAATTATTTTAATATTCCGTTGGCAGATTTGATTCCAACCGCAATATGGAGTCACTAGACCTCGTGTGGGTGTCCCGAGCTAACGCCAAACAACGTCGCGGTCGGGCTGGTAGAGTGATGGCGGGCGTGTGCATCCATCTTTACACGTCCCATAGATACACGTATCACATCAGCGAGCAGCCGGTCCCGGAGATACACCGGGTCCCCCTGGAACAGCTGCTGTTGAAGCTGAAGATACTGCCGCTCTTTATGGATATGAATGTGCATGAGGTTTTGGGTGAGTTCGAGTCTTCTATTCGAGTTAGTAGACCTTCGTCAGTTTGTTTTTTTTTTTTTTTTTTTTATGATAATAAGGGACGAGACGAGCAGGACGGTCAGCTGATGGTAATTGATACGCCATGCCCATTACAATGCAGTGCCGCTCAGGATTCTCAAAAAACCGAAAAATTCTGAGCGGCACTACACTTGCGCTCGTCACCTTGAGACATAAGATGTTAAGCCTCATTTGCCCAGTAATTTCACTAGCTACGGCGCCCTTCAGACCGAAACACAGTAATGCTTACACATTACTGCTTCACGGCAGAAATAGGCGCCGTTGTGGTACCCATAATCTAGCCGGCTTCCTGTGCAAAGGAGCCTCCCACTTAGCTCCCAGTACTAGCAGTTTACAGATTTACGCTAAATCCCGGCTTGGTACGTTACAGGGGAGCTACTGAGACTTAGGTACCCACGTAAAACTTAGCTGTGTGTAAACTTATAATAATCTTTGGTTTCGTTTTTATCACTGAACTGTATAAATACCACTGGACAGTCTGTTCCATATGTTTGACAGCAAACCTCTTGTGCCCATTTGAAGCGCCATTCGCGAGCGTCTAGAGAACTAATTACGTATAATACAAATGGCTGAAGTATTTTTACATTTTGAATTGATTTCGTTTGTTTTCCGTGTTATTTATACTTCAAGAAACACGGTTATAAAGTACACAATTTCTTTTTGTAAATAGTTTTCCACCATCTATCGATGTTTGCTTAGGTTGTCATCACTAGTTTTAGTACCGCAGACTCTCGCTACATGACCAACAGTGCCAAAATGGCGAATATCAAACAGGCACAAAAGCACTTTGACAGTCGACAGTCTAGTGGTATATGGTAGAAGTCAGTGGTTTTTATACTCATTTGACAACTGAAATTATGCTGAACTTAAGCTAAGACAATCCAATGCAAAAGTCAATTTCACGTTCTATCAAAGTATACATCCTTAGTGTCGTTGAATTGTGGTTTTATATTAGAGTCATGTCTTGTTTGCGTCGCCCGCAACTTCAAGTTTTATAGATAAGTCAACTCGAATCTTTCATTTTCTTAATTATAAACCAAATATTTCACACTGAGTTTAGTACTCGTATCTCAGATTCAAATTTCAGATTCAGATTCAACATTAGCAGCACAACACGTCAGATAAAATATATAAAATTCATAATATAATTTTTAAATATGCGAATTTTTAAATGGTATTTTATACATTTACATACTTTTATACATAAGGTACAGGCTGCTGTAGATGGAACGAGTATGACAGTCATAATAAACTAATCTCTGTTAAAGATCATTACAACATTGGAATGAACAAACTGAATCCGAAACGTGCAGACCGCACTCTATACCTTCTCAAAAATTACAAGTTTCCGATTGTAACTCTTATAAAAGCATTAAAAGAAGATACAAGTAAAATAAAGCTATAACATGCTATTACTTACAGCCAAAACTATAGAACCACCAGAAAAACAGAACATAGATGGCGCTTTATCCCGTCTCCAAGACGTCGGAGCTCTAGACAAGGAGCTGGAACTCACCGCGCTGGGCAAACATCTGGCCTCGTTGCCCGTTGACGTGAGAATTGGGAAGTTGATGCTGTTTGGTGCTATATTCTGTTGCGTTGATTCTGCACTTACTATGGCGGCCTTTCTAAGTCACAAGAGCCCGTTTGTAGCGCCGTTTGGAAAAAAAGTAAGAAATTTATATTATTTTCCTGCAAAACACACTCACAACAAATGTGGCTTTCTATAGGTATTAGAATTTTCAAAATCGATTCAGTAGATACAGAGATATTGGCACTCAATGTTCCTGTGATTTCTCTGGTGTTGCATGAGAATGTTGGTGGCGGTGATCACTAAAAGTAAGATTAGGCTCTAGAAAATTGTAATTATGATTTAAGATGAAAGAGAGTATTTTATTCTTTCGTCAATTTTTCAATTTTATATTATTCAGCTATTCGGGACAGAGACATATCCAACAAATTAAAAATCATGAAAATCGGTATAGCTGTTCTCAACATAAATACATAAGTGTTCTAACAACTATATAATTATTACTGTTATTATTATGGTTTACTATTTTGGAAATAATGGCTTAGACATAAAAGAGAGATATGTGGTCCCGGGCATTTTTGTAGGACTATTTAAGATAAACACTTCCATTATCTATATATATAAAAATGAATTGCTGTTCGTTAGTCTCGCTAAAACTCTAGAACGGCTGCACCGATTTTGCTAATTTCGGTCTTGAATTATTTGTGGAAGTACAGGGAAGGTTTAAAAGGTGAATCAATAGGAAAATGCTCGGAATTAAATAAAAACAAGAAATTTGTTTTTCCTTTGATGTGTCCCCCGTCGAATTTATTGACGCAACGGTTTGACAGTTATGCTGTGAAACAATTTCAATACAACAGCAGGGTGCATTTTTACGTAGCAATTCTTGATGTTATGATATATTATTGACAAATTTAAAAAAAAACATTATTTTATTTACTATATACAGCACAACGTCTGTCGGGTCAGCTAGTACTTTATATATTTGTGTTACTCCAACGTTTTGCGGCCCACGCCTGAATAGTTCGCATATATTTTGGATAATTCACACTATATCTTTGTAAATAACTATTTTATAAGCTATAATATTGTAAACTTTCATTAAAACCCATTCAGTAGTGTGTGCGTGAAGAAGTAACAAGCATACACACCACTCACAAACTTTCGCAATTATAATATTAGTAGGATTGTTATTTATTATGTAATCGTTTTCAATAATAATCATAACTTCATTTTTTTAGACTGAAGCTGATGCTAAGAGAAGAGAGTTTGCTTGTTTCAACAGTGATCAGCTCACTACACTCAGAGCGTACAGGGTATGTATAAGATTCGTTTAATATTTATCACTCACACTCTTGTGTGAATAGCATGTTGATGGAATAAAATAATGTCTCAGACATACAGAAGTAAAATTAAAAATTAATAGTATATTACGCACTTAGGGAGAAAAGTAGTTCCTTTTCACTCGTGGAATATTGACAATCGCGGGTGACATAGTCCAACTTATCTCACATGGTGAAAAGCTAGCATTTAGTCCCTGGTAGAATGAGAAAAGTCATCTTGCCGGGAGAGAATCTGCCACTTTTCTCCTTCATACCAGTGACTAAAAGTGAGCTTTTCATGGAGGTGGGAAAATAATAGAAATGGAAGAGGTTCCAATTGATAAACATAGATAGGTTCAGTAATAAGAAGTTAACCACGGACAAACAACGGTACACGATTTTTTTATACTTAAGTATATAAAGATTATGGCTAAGTGTAGAGTGTTATGTTTTATTACTTTTACTTTATATATGTTTCTTATAAATTTTGTCAAACTCAATGTCCGCAATGTTATCACCTGAGAGTGATTATTGGTCGTCATCGGGGCAGCGATCGTTTAACATTAGTTGAATGACAGTTTTTATATTAGTAGGTTTTCAAGTTATTGTTTAGCTTAGGAATTATCAATAAGTGATCATTTCCTTCAAACACAGTCGCATATAGGCAAAGCACCACATGAATGAATCGTTTAATATTACATATTTTGTAAGAATAAAAAATCAGTTATTTCCTAGATTGCTAAAAATTTATGGGATTTTAATGATTTATTATGATTGTTTAAGAAATGGCAGCACGCGATGAAGTCCAGTTCGTACGCGGGTCTTGTATTTGCCAATGAGAATTTCCTCTCGCACAAGACATTGTTGATGTTGGCAGACATCAAACATCAGCTGCTTGGCTTCCTGGCCTCCATCGGCTTCGTACCTGATGTCCCGGCGTTGAGGAAGAAGACCAGGAACGATTCTGTAGCGGCGCTGACGGGAGATGAGGTAAAATTAAATTAATATAAATATATTACCAATTATTTAACATTGTAGGTTCATATTGATGTATAATAATATGGTAGAATTATAATACGTTAATATCCTACCTAAAAATATATTGTTAAGCAGTCAGGGAAAATAAAAACAGAATTCCAACACAAACCATTGTATTATGTACATATTTTACAATTATAACTTTTAAGTTTCAAATATACACTCTCGGAATTATTTAACAAAACTTTATCACTGCAGAATAATTATTAATTTAACCCTTCGCCACCCCTCTCCTCACCCCTCCACGACTCGCCTCACACTTCACACCGCTACACTAGCGCCACCTCTCTCTCATACACCCACTGCTCACTTCATTTGACTCGTTACAATATATTCAAAAACTCAATGACAACTTCAAACAACAACAAATACAAAATCATTGTTACCATTTTCCAAATTCATGTTCAAAACACATGTTTCATTATATTTTGAATTGTATACTCTTATTAACTAACTAGCTAACGATGACAACATGACCTGAGACGTGACACATCACTAAACTTCATAAAGGTATTCCTATAAGACATTACATATGCGTATTATGCAATTTTTTTTATTTTCACATTAGTTACTTGTAATATGTATAAAAAAAACGGTGTGAGACTAAGACTATACTAATACGGAATACAACTATGATTATCGGGCAAGTAGAGTTAGTTGACACGAGCCTACTTTACGCAATCGAGCGTGGCGGCCCAGTCTCATTCAATATTCACATAATAAAGTGCTCAGGGTGCCTAAAAGAGTTTTCACTTCAATAGTAATGAATGTAATGTCTCATTTTTCAGTTGAATTCAAACGGAAGCAATGATAGATTATTGGCGGCCATTTTGTGTGCTGCTTTGTACCCAAACGTAGTGAAGGTAAGCGAATAAATATAACATTGGTGTGAGATAAATATAATATATTATGTTATTTAATTATTTAATGTAATCATACAAAATTCTAGAGCGAAAAGATTGTAATTATTGGAATATATTGATTTGCTTGCGAGATTTTCATGATTCCATCCTAATGTTCTGTAAAGATCCTTGGAAGAGATTGTTGAGTTTCGAGCGCTGGGATAAAAAGATGTTGTGGTTGATTTTGACTGACTTACAACACTTATTTCACGATTATTTTCTCGTGAACGTAAAAAATATGTTTATTTTTATTTTTATGTAAACGAAGGACAAACGAACATACAAATGGTCACCTGTACGTATAAATTGGACGTAGCTCCTGAAAAACGCTCCAAGTCACAAATATCAATCACAGTTTGAGGAATTCGTGTTTAAAGTTTAATAAATATTATTGTATTTCATACATGTGGGTGCTCCATAGCACAAGACCGATAAGAATGGGCATCTTTGGAGGAGGCCTTTACTCATACAGGGGTTCTTGTTAACCCATAAATTGTTTATATTATATTTTAATTTAATCTTACACATTACAAAAAAATAACCAAAACTAAATTACAAATACAATGTAAATTGGTGTTTACTGTAAAAAAAAAACTATTCTTAACAAGAAATAAAAAGGCTTATTATTATTATTATTACATGTGGGTTGGGCTACTCAGTCACGGTGTCATTTAAAGAGTGACAGTAGGGCTGCTATTCTTTGTCAGTCCGTTAATATATGAATCACGTAACTAGTTATGTGTTCTTAACTAAATTTCGACATGATTGTGATTTGGAACGTTTTTCTGGAATTTCGTCCAATTCAGAAACCGAAAACGCATTGGAACGTGTTTTTAATTTTATATTTCTGATAAGGAAGCCGTCAAAGTATATAAAACCCTATATAAAAATAATGTTTATATCCTATTGTAGGTGCTAACGCCAGAAAAATCATTTCACATGCAAGCTGGTGGGGCGATACCGAGGCAGCCGAACCCTGACGAGTTGAAATATAAAACTAAAACAGATGGCTACGTGGCCATGCATCCCTCTTCAGTCAACTTCACCGTGGGGTACTACGCCAGCCCCTACCTCGTGTACCAGGAGAAGATGAAAACATCGCGGGTGTTCATTCGAGAGTGTTCCATGGTGCCGCAGGTGCCTTTGCTGTTATTCTCGGGTAAGACGCCAAAATAACCTCCGTGAACTACTAATGCTCATATAACGGCATAATTATTTGCTGCTGTAGTGACCTACTACGAACTACAATCGACTACTAGTCTCCGAAATGGTACATATTTAGTTATTATTATATAGAAAAATGCATATTGAAGCGTGTATTTCTACCACAAACTATCACTTCTACCATTGACTACCACTATTCCAAAAAGCGGTAACATTAGCTATTAATGGTAGCACACAATAAAACTCGCCTACTACAAAATCCATTTCTAATAGACAAAAATGACTACCAATGTACCTTAATCTCCTAGTAGGCTCCTTATTCTTATATACCCGCAATGCAAAACATTCACTCAACCAACTGAAGTACGGGTGCGAAAAGTACAGAAAACACATCGAAATTGGTCAAGTAATAATAATTAAACATATCGTAAAAAAACACTACTTCATTCATATTTAATTTATTTTTCGTAAGTTTACCCTTAATAAGGCGCTTATATCTTCTTATCCCGATTTTGCAGGGAAAATTTTCTTATGTAGCATAAATTGATATAAAATTCAATATTTTTCCACTATTCTATTTATTTCTCAGATGTAATGTTTGTTTTTCAGGTTGTAACCTCGTGGTAGAACTACATAACGGAACGTTTACAATGTCATTATCAGATGGATGGATCATGTTCCAAGCGGAAAGCCATGAAGTAAGTCGTTAAGTTTAGTGGCAAGTTTCTATTCACTTCAATCGTTATTAAGCATAAAATAAAATTTGATACTTTGATTTGTTCATTCTTTTTCTTATCAATCAACGGTCACCAAATACGGGCAGCCCAAAAAGCCGCAACCGTTATAGCTCGAGCGGTAGCCTCGTGTAGCTCCTCGTTCGTGCATGTTGTCCGGCACGCAGGGCACCCAGTCATGTGCGCAACGGTCTGTCTCGGATGACCGCAGATGCACTCCGTATTATGTCCAGAGATGAAACTCCACCTCGCTAAGTTTGCCCTAGATTTCCCCACTCCTGCTCTGAGGTGGTTGAGCGACTTCCAGATAGGCTAACTGAGGTTGTATCCTTCGTCGTCCAGGTCGAGGTTCGAGGTCGGAAAGAGAAACTAGCTTCTCTTTCACGCTGATGTTCGGGTTTGAGGTGCTTAGCCGTGACCTCCACATGGCAAGACGTGTAGTTTCAGCGGACTGGTTGAGATGCTGCACTGAGTGTAAGAAGCTATTCCTGGAGCGTAGCCTACGGCAGGCCGGTATGTGATTGAATAGTGGGTGCCGTCTGTCCTATGTCTGTTTTGTTCTTTATACCGACCTCAGGGGGGGGGGGGGCTATTCCTGCCAGCTGGTACAGTTTTTCGGTAGGTGTTGGCTTCAGACAACCGGTTATTAAACGACAGGACTCATTCAGTGCTACGTCGATCAGTTTTTGTATGTGCCGACCGTTCCCATGCAGGGGAGGCATATTCGGCTGCGGATTAGCAGAGTGCAATGGCTGTAGTGCGCAAGACGGTTGGTTTAGCTCCCCAGGAAGTCGTAGTCAGCTTTCTCAGTATGTTGTTGCGTGTGCAGACTTTTTGCTGAGTGTTCATGCAGTGCTGTTTCATCGTCAGGCTTCGGTCAAGGGTTACGCCCGAGTATTTGGGGAATCTATTATGGGATAATTTCGTGTTTTGCCATGTGATGTTAAGTTCCCTGTTTGCGTCTTTATTACGTAGGTGGTATACGCAGCATTCGGTTTTATTTGGGTTTGGTTTCAATCCATTTGCCGTATAGTAGTCGCCGAGCTCGTTCAGGGATGTAGTTATTGCTTCCTCTACACTCGTGAAGCTGTCCGCTTGGGCTGGTCGTTTGTGTAGATATTGAACAGACTTGGTGCCAGGACGCTTCCCTGTGGCAGTCCATTACGCTGTTTCCTCTACCGACTCTTCTGATTTTGAAGGACAACCTGGAATTGGCGGTTGCTCAGTAGCTGCCTCACAATCTGGCAAAAGGTGTAATCAGCCGAGATTTCGTAAAGCTTTTTCTTCATTGCGCTGATGTTAACGGTATCGTAAGCAGCCGAAAGGTCCACAAAAGCGACACCGGTAATTTTCCCCCTCTCGAAACCATCCTCAATATGTTGGGTCAGGTTGAGAATTTGCGACGAGCAGGACTTGCCTGGGCGAAAACCTGATTGTTCGGGGATAAGCTTCTCATCGGTGTGTGGTGTAAGTCGGCCAAGAAGGATTCTTTCAAACAGCTTGTACAGGTGGCAAAGAAGGGAAATTGGTCAGAAATTTTTAGGATCGTCAGCAGGTTTACCAGGCTTAAGTAACGCAATGACCCGGGCTTTGCGCCAGATTTTTGGGATGTTTTTAGTTTCTAGGCACTTGTTGAAGAGCCTCAGAATCCAGTCCAGCGTTGCATAGCCAAAATTCTTTATCTGTTCGACTGTGAGATCGTCAAGTCCACACGCTTTCCCACTCTTCACCTTCTTGAGCGCAGCTCTTAGTTCGTTTAGGCTAATTTTAGTGCTCTCCCAACTGATCTAATCGTTCGAGTGATGTTTCGTCATAAAAAGCTTGTATGCTTTGTTCAACTCTCAGGTTGTGGCTTCAAGTGTGAGAGTTTCGCTTCCCGCATCGTTCATAAAATTATGTTTTCAAATTTTATTTGTGTATTAATCCCAGAAGTGAGGATTATCACATTAAAAACATAACAAATTGTTTAATATATATCTATTCACCTTAACTTATTCACACTTTTCGAGAATTTGATAAATTAGCGTAACAAAGCCGACAATGCTCCTGTGATTAATGCAATGCAAACTTGCACATTTCATTAATAAGTACTAGGAATTCATAAGATTTTCTAAATGTACAGGTGGCAGAAATGCTTAAAGCAATACGACAAGAGTTGGTGAACTTATTGGAAGAGAAAATCAACGATCCCTCCTTGAACTTGCTGCACTACGAGAAAGGGAACAGGATTATTAAAACAATCGTTCAAATTGTGACTAAAGACTAGATAAATACACTGCTAAATAGAAGATATTACTACTACTAGACTAAATAGTATTTACTTTGGTATGAGATATTGTTCGTGATGTTAATATTAAGCTTCCTTTAAGCTTTAGTCTTAATATCACTAATTCCGTCAAATAACTTGTACTTCTTAAAATCACCGACCTGTATAAACCACTGGACAGGCTGTTCCATATGTTTGACAGCAAATTTTTGTGCCTATTTGAAGCGCCACAAGGCGAGCGTCCAGCGAACTAATTTTGACGTATAATGCAAATGGCTTCGAAGAAACGTACAAATACTCTGAAGTATTTTTGCATTTTGAATTAATATCGTTGGTTTTCCCTGTTGTTTATACTTCAAGAATCAACGTATAAAAGTACACAATATTATTTTTGTAAATAGTATCCCACAATCTATCGATGTTTGCTGTGGTTGTCATCACTAGTTTAAGTACCGCAGACTCTCGCTACATGGCCAACAGCGCCAAAATGGCGAATATCAAACAGGCACAAAAGCACTTTCACAGCCGCCGCTCCAGTGGTATGTAGTAGAGGTCAGTGTTTAAAATACACTAGATTTTAGTTCAATAAAATCATTTGAGTAGTTTGGAAGTTACGATAATTTTCGTTTTCGCATTATTTTAATATTTCATATGTCGCGGAGTGTCCACGTGTCTTAATAGCACTGCACGCCGCTCTTACATAATACAGTAATAGAACAGTACTTTAACTCCATACAAGAGCGCTCGAATTGACGCACTCACACATACATACGATCTACACGACCGCTAAGCAATCTTGGGAAGACAAAACTAATGAGTGTCGCGCCGTACGCCGCCGAGACTGGTCGCTTTCCGAGTTTAATTATTATTATTTTTGTATGTACCAACCCTAGCACTCCGCCCAAACGTAGGTATAAATTTCAAGGAGAACGCTGAGATACGCTACTGTTTTATTATTTGTATTGCTGCTGTGAGGCCCGCTTTCATCTTAATGAGTGGGTTTAGTTTATTGAGGTCAAAGAGGTCAGTGACCCCCGTTTCAAATGAAATAACTAAAAAACTGTCGGAAAATATTTTTTCCTATTTATTTTGTTTATAATAGAGAAAAATTTTATGGTATTCATAAGAAGTCGTGCTTGTCAATGTAATGTGTATTAATGACGTATAAATATAGAAATTCCAATATTGGCAATCAAATATTTGTATGCCGATATATTGGCGAATTGTGCTGTACATAGTCTATCAATTGTTAAGAACTATGTTACCAGGATTCATACAAATAAATTAATTTCATTTCAATTTCATTTCTTACTCAGGCTGAACGGCATTGTCTGATGTGGTCGGGGCCTTATCATTATACTCTGATTATCTTTAAGTCTCGTTCTTAAAATAATTACAAATTCACTTACTATTCTAGTAACAGAGAAAGAAACATATATGCTACATTATACATAAATTAACAATAGACCATAAATTAAAAGTAATAACAAAATGACATCTACTATCTAAGTGATTGCAACTGTAACCTACTTACTTAAAGGGGGGTACATATCTTTTATTTTTTTATTCTATTAAATTAAACAAAAAATAAAAATTATTTACTAAAACGATACAATTTAGTTATCTGTGTTTACGAGATATCCTTTAACATGTGTGTTTTTTAGCAATTTTTTAAAAGTTTTTAATGATTTGACTTCTTTTATATCTTTAGGCAATTTATTATATATCGGCATACCTTCTACTTTTGCTCCTATAGTATTAAGACTAAAGTACACATAATATGCTCACGCACGTAGTTTGGCCTACAACTAATTAGTTGTTGTCAGATATCGGCTTCAGTCGGTTACATTATTCAGTACATAGCTAAAAAGTATTATAGAATTATAGGGTTTAAAAAAATTATAGGGAATCAATCTCATTTTCATATTTAACTTTATTTTTAAATGAAAAAAAAAAAATATTCCCAATATTACAGATGGTAAAACCTTTTTCAAATCAAAGTAAATAAATACCTAATCAATGATAACAATATTTAACGAGTACTTATTTGATAATAAGTCTGTACATTTATTTTATATACTTAACGTATATAATGTTATGAGAGTCGTATTTAAAATTATTTGTAATTTTATGATAACTTTAATGATACATCTTTTATGTGTTTATTGTGTATGATGTGCTTTCTGTGCTACGTTTTAATTTTGTGATATAATTTTAATTTACGTTTAAATTTTTTAATTTCGTTTATCTACACCCATGCTTTAAATCCTCTATTAAACATTCTAAAACAAGTAGCTTATTGCCAACATTAAAACGCCCAATGTCCTTATAACCATTACATCATCCCAACGAGTGTTGTAATGAATTTCAGTACAACATTGCAACACTCATTTGGGTGATGTAATGGTTACTAGGACTGGCTTTTTTTAATGTTAGCAGTAAGCTAACTTTTTCAGAATCTTTTATAGAGGATTCATATTATGGGTGTAGATAAAGTTTGTATGCAACTGTTGATAATTAGGTATTAAAACACTCATGTGATATCATTATCAAATACGAACCCACATTCATGTATTCATACCCTTTTTTACACAACAGTTGCATAAATAATTATTAAACTCACTACAGACAATATTAAGGTAAATTAATTTAGTAAATCTGTACTATGCATTGTTTTGTACGAAGAAATATATATATTTGTTTAGGTGAGGTTTTTATTTTCAAATATAGCCTCCGCCGGGGATGCGAAGCGTGTGATTCAGTCGTATTGCGTAGAAATGTTATAAAGAGACATTATTTAGTTTCACAGATTTAATAAAACACCTTAGTACGTAGATGTAATATTTTGCTGAAAGAAGACTTTATTTTAAATTAAAATCAATCTAATTTAAAAAAAAAGATGAATGTTTTTTTTTTACAGTTTAATTTGTTTGTAACCAAATCCTGATAGCTAGTACACCATTAACTTGGTATACTTTCGTAATAGATGAACCCTGTGTGAAAGAAAGATAAATTTCCTTACATGATAATCTAGGTGTGAGAAAGAGACGGAATAGATGAAGACCTTGTCACCGTTTTGAAACAATTTAGTGTCCATTACTCTCCTATCAAATTTGACCGTTATATATATATATTGTTCTGTGTTTTAACGAATATTTAAAAAAAATATATAATGGCGTCGTGTTCTATATAATACTGTGTTGTTACATATAGCATTAATCCAACTAAAGAATTATTTCATAGGTAAATTGATTCTTCAATACTACTTTCGTGATGTTTCCTTTCGTAGAACATATTCACTAAAATACAAAATATTACATTTTATATGCGCAGTAAACTCTATTTTCTAACGATTATATTAATAAAAAATATGTGTTAGAAAATATAATATTGTGTACGTGAATATGACGCCATTTATCAATATTTAGGGATTGACCAAAATCAAAATACTACACACTTCACTCACTCACTAAAACATCAGTGTGTAAAACTATCACACATGAACATTTTAAATTTAGTCTCGCCGTAATGAAGAGAGTGTTTGTCTATTACGATAGTATAATAAGTTGAAACAGTCTACACAGTGCGAACTGCTGAGATAATACGCATCTACTCGACTGTCTACTCTAACACCAGTAGCTCGGCTTGGCTAAGGGCCTGTCCACAGTGTCTGGCGGTGCGGCGAGCGGTGTGATGTGCGGCGCCATGCAACAGGTCATCTAGCTGCGACCGTGATGACGTCAGCGGCCTAATTGTTCCGAATCCATTATTAGGAAACTCAACTCGCGATTTTCAAAAATTTTTTTTTTTTCGGTCGTGCGATGTCTAATGCGTCGCACGTGTGCACGCCACCCTGTAGGCCTATTCTTGTAACAAAACGAGAATAGAATCAAGGTGGCGGGAGGCTAAAGGTTGTCATGAAATGATTTTTCTTCGTAAAATATTAGGACAGGCAAAGGGTGTAAGCCCATACAGCCATAAATTATTGTCTGAAAAACAGTGAAATGAAATGTAAAACATAGTCTATGACAGATTAGACGGCTTCATCAATAATTATTTTTAGATAAAAGGAAAATATTTATAAAAGGGTTCATTGTTCATGTTCATCAATCCCCAAAGCTCTATCAACTACAATTTATTAAAATTGGTTAGGTTAGGCTTTGGTCCACGATTATAGTGCTACCACTCTTATTACAACGTAATGCTCAGTTTTCAAGAAA
Source organism: Leptidea sinapis (assembly GCF_905404315.1). Lineage (NCBI taxonomy): Eukaryota > Metazoa > Arthropoda > Insecta > Lepidoptera > Pieridae > Leptidea > Leptidea sinapis. Next base: position 9,814,677 of record NC_066296.1, on the reverse strand, counting down.
AAACAAAAAAATTCTACCTCCCCCCCCTCCCTAATTTGTTAATGGGTGGAAACGCCGACAATTTGGCTCTCGCATCGTCCGACATCTGGGCGAGGTTGGCCCCGATTTGTCGTACGCCCAATTTGGCTTCCGAACCGGTTCCACGATCGACGCTGTAATGCGCCTGAGGGCTGTGACCGAAGAGGCAGTGAGCTGCGGAGGCGTGCTGTTGGCGGTGTCGTTGGACATCGCCTGGTGGCAGACTATTTAGAGGAGCGTACCGTCATGTACGAGGACCGAGATGGATTGCTCAGACGTCGCCCCATGTCGTGCGGTATAACAAGGGGGTCTGTTCTTGGATCACTCCTGTGGAACATGGGGTACGACTGCGTCCTTCGAGGGGATTTTCTCCCTTCTGAAACTGAGGCCTTTTTATTCCACGGGCCTCGTCGTGATCCGCCACCCGGGACCTCAATTGAGGTGAACTCGGTCCTGGTACCGGTTCAGGCCCACATAAAATATCTGGGCCTGATGCTTGGCGGTAGATGGCTCTTCGACGAGCACTTCCGCCAGGTTTCACCTAGGCTGGTTGACGCTGCGTCCGCCCTTGGGCGACTTCTGTCCAATTTGGGCGGACCCAGCGTCGCTTCGAGACGGCTATACACGGGGGTTGTTCGGTCAATGGCACTGTACGGTGCACCGGTGTGGGCGGTGGCTCTAACCGCCCAGAATAGGGCGCGCCTCTGGCGCCCTCAGCGGGTAATGGTGGTTAGAATCATACGCGGTTACCACACCGTGTCGACGCAGGCAGCGTGCGAGTTGGCCGGAACGCCCCCGTGGGACTTGGAAGCAAAGGTGCTCGCCGAAGTTTATCGGCGGACGGCTGAATTTGAAGAGGTACGCGAGTGGCGAAAGCCCGCCCGCCGAACCATCCTAGCTCGATGGTCGTCCCGACCGAAGGCTCCACGTCCTGGATTTGCCGCCGTGGAGGCGCTCCAGCCGGTCATTGTCGAGTGGGCAGGGCGTCAGCACGGGGCTCTTTCCTTGCGACTGACGCAGGTGCTTTCTGGGCACGGCTGCTTCGGGAAGTACCTGCACTCAGTCGCCAGGAGGGAACTGAGTCCCGCCTGTCACCACTGCGACTGCAGTGAGGACTCGGCTCAGCATACGCTGGCGGTATGCCCGGCCTGTGTAATTCAGCGACGTCCGCATGTACCTGGACGCCGCCTAATTGAAAGTTCATATAGAAGATGGTGCCCGGGGGCACCCTTGCGTGCACGCGCCAGGAGGAGTACCGGATGAGTTAGTAACGCCGTTCCCGGACTCCTCCTACCAAGGCGTGGTATGGTACACAGTGTGGTGGTTTTAGTCGGTTCGATTCCGACACACCACCCTACCGAAAACTCCGGTGGGGTGACGGCCCATGGGGGTTTCCACACGAATAAAAAAAAAAGGTTAGGTTAAGTTAGGTTAGGTTAGTTATGTTAGATTAGGTTTGGTTAGGTTACTACTACTACTACGATTCATACCGCATACACATACATGTATGCAGTATAAATAAATTAATGCTAAGCAATAAACGAATAAAACTGTTGCTCGGCAGTTACAAAGAAACAATGTTGCTATGCAATACAAAAAACACAAAACCACCTACCTATCTACCTGCCTACCTAACCCACGGGGCGGTGAGCTCTTTTGAACAAAGAAACGGAAGTGACAGATGCAAACGCAAAAGGGCAACAAACAGGTGCATTCGGGGTATAAAACGGGCGGCCGGGAACGACAAGGCACAATCTAACATGTACAGCTACCACATCCTCACCTTAATAAATATCGAACAGTACATCTCGCAAGAACAAAATGAGCTCCGCGATTCCAGAAACTTACTTACTCGACGCCGAACTGGAAGAAGAATTCTCACTACGACAGATGATCAGTTCGACGCCGGAGACAACGGAGAGTCAAGAGTCGTATCAAAACGACGAAGCCCAGAAGGAAGAGATTCTAGCCAGCGGAGGGACGATGAGCGACGACGAGGAAATACCTTCGAACCAAGAAGTAGAGGAGATATCTCTGACGGAGACGACAACACCGGAGAAAGTAAAGAACGAGAGCACGAAGAGAACACTAGCGCAGTTCCAGCAAGCACCGACCAAGGAGAAACAACAAATAGCGAAATGGAAGAAAATAATGCCTTTCCGACGACAGCATGGATTGTACAATGGACAGAAAAAAATATTACATAGGGAGAAATAGGGTATCTCCTCGGAAAGTCATCGCTAGCCATAAAGGAATTAGAAGGGACCATTATCACATCATATACATCAGCACTGCCAAAAACTGGGGCCATAATAGCAAACTTAATACGAGGGCCCCATGTGGCGGTATTCCGGGATCAGGTGACAAGTGGCCGGATGCGAAAACCCCTAGTCGGATATATCGGTGATCTGACAGGGTCTCCACATCCTCCATCACCCGCCAGCCAGACACTCTACTCGCTGCCTCAGGGTAAGTGAGAGTGATGTCGACTATTGACTCTCCCTGAGGCCGCACTAAAGTCGCGACTCCCCCAGAGTTAAGGACAGTAAGACCCAGCTCAACCGTCCATGCCAACAAGATGCCACTGCGCACTCTAGTCATGGTGTCACCCCAGCTGCGCGACCGACAGTTGAGGTTCCCCATGACCACTGTTGCACGTGACCTGGCTCTTCATATAGCTGGTCCCAGGTCGGCCAGAAAGCCCTCAAACTCCCGCAGTGGTCTGTTGGGGGAGATATAAACCCCCACCACTGTTAGAGGGCCCCAGTCTGCAACGACGAAGTCATCTCCCCGTTCTTGAACTATCAGGGGTGGACCCCCTGATCGCGTCACAACGGCGACCAGACCACGACGGTCCACCGCCCAGTTGCTGCTCACGGGGACACTGTACGGCTCCGCCGCTATCGCCAGATCCACGCCCCACTCGGCCATGGACTGCAGAAACAAGTCCTGTGCCCCGGCCGAGTGATTTAAATTCCCCAGGAGGAGCTGGAACCGTGTCGCAATGTCCATTACGACGACATATGATCAAGCTAACCCTGGGGAGCCGCTAGACCCACCTGCAGGGTGGGCACACTCGGTACTCTCTCGTCCACGGATGTAGTGGAGGTCAGTGTACCCACTGCCTTCCTTTTCGCCCTGATCAGTGGACCGTTACAACTCCGCCCCCCCATACGGTGCCCCGCAGGTGCCCCCGCATCTGCACAAATATCACAATGTGGTATCGCCGTGCGACGTGCCCTGCCTTTCCACAGCGGAAACAAAGGCCACTACGATCCTTGGCAGTGCACGCCTTTCTTTATTTTATTTTTATACTATATTATATAATTATATTACAAATTTGTCATGTATAGGTATTTTGATTTCTTATCTCTAATTAGTGTACTAAAATTGTCTCTATATATTTCTATTCTTATTTTATATTCTGTCTCATACCTTTCCTTACAATATACTGGGCATTCTATTAAGAAGTGTAGAAAAGTGTTTATCGGGTAACAGCTACTTAATGGACTTTCCTGACATTTAAACCTGTGCAAGTACTCTGAGAATCCATCATGTCCAGTCAGAATTTGGGTGAGGGCTATGTTCAGTGTACTTCCTCAATGCAGAATGTGCCATGATTGCGTCCGGGAAGAATAATTTTGTGACACCTGCTGTTTCACCTGTCATATACCTTCGATTTCATTCATCCATCGACTCCACACGGATCTTTCGCTTGATGAATGACATCGGGCACTGATCGTAGTGGGGCAGTTTTTTACTTTTGAGAGCCGCTTCTTTCGTAAGTTGGTCCGTCCGCTCATTGCCTTGTAGACCTGTGTGTGCCTTGGTCCAGAACAAAACACAGTTTTGTTGCGGATCAAACATGCTTCAATATTTGCTGGCGTTGTTACTGCAAGTGGATGGACGGAACGGTTATACTGCAGTTTCGATTCGAGTGCAGACTTCGAGTCACCGTAAATGCTTTTCGTGTCCTGTTTTGTCTGGCCATTTCGTTGCTTCCCATATAGCCAACAGTTAGGCAAGGAGAAAGCCAGGGTTATTGGTTAATTAGAATATTGATTTGGTTACATCTCAGATGGGTTTAATAAATATCGTTGTAGGTTACCTGACTAGCTTCCCAAGCTTACCTTTTTTTTTTAATCGTGGAACCAGACAGACATACATTTTTAAAACTTGCCAGTCGTAAAATGAATCAAAGTATACTGAGGGAGAAGAAGCGGCGCAAGAAACATTTCTAGAATAATTAGATTAAATAAGATTTAAAAAAAATCTGCTGAGTTTCTTGCTTTCAATTCAATTCAATAAGTGATTTTAAATATTATTCTATTTTGAATTATTTTTTGCTTATATAAATACAATTTTCGTTTCATGTTTTACAAAGTTGCTCAGTATAAAATGATGAGTGAAATGCTAAAATAATCTTGAGTCAATAGTAGGTTATTCGTATTGTTTAAACAGGGAATTGTACTGACATATGGAATGAGGATTATATGATAATATTTGGTCTGAGTCAGCTCGAACTCGTCTAGAGCGGGTCTGTAATATCTTCATCGCTCGTGTATTTACACTCATTGTTAATTGCGTTAATCCCAGTGTAAATTACATGCGGAGATTCATTAGCAGATACAGTATTTACAGTTCTTACTCGTACAATATTACGTTTCGTGGAAGTATTGAAAAGTAAACTCACTTTATGTAAGATATACAGACAAGCGAGTATACAAACCTCACCTGATGGTATGTTGTAAGCGCGGAGGACATTCTTGTATCACCAGAAGAATAACAAGGGCGTTACCTACCTTATAAAGTGTCTAATAAACGTATATTACAACATATTATAGAACAAAGTCCTCCACCGCGTCTGCCTGTTCGCGATAAACTCAAAAAGCGGGAAAAGGCAAAAAATCTGCTCAAAATCATATGAGCTTTCATCATTTATACGTAAGTATTAATATATAAAACTACTTACTAGATCTCGTTCAAACTAATTTTCGGTGGAAATTTGAAAGGTAATATACATTATATATAGTTTTATCATCTCTTAGTTACAGCGGGCACACACATTTTACCACTTTGCAAGTGTCTCTCGCACAAACTATTCATATCTTTCATTTTTAACTCATTAACTTTGATTATACATATCCGATGGCCTTAGACTACATTATTCCCGAATACTGAAATTATTTTTTTTTCTATTGACAGAACAGCGTCTGGTCAGCTAGTATTATACAAAATTCTTCAAAAGAAATTCCTAATTTATATTATATTTATTAATATTTTAGCTTATTAATAGTTTGAAAGTATGAGAGTGATATTGAAAGAAGAGTGAATGCTGGAAACATGGTGAATGGAGCTTTGCACTCCTTTATGAACAGGCAGCAGGTGTCTAATAAGGCTCGTTTGGCTGTGCATGAGGGGTGTTGGTTCCAACACTCATGTACGGAAGTGAAAGTTGGGTATGGCAGAAGAAACATGAAAGCAAAATAAATGCAGTTGAGATGAGAGCGTTGAGAAGTATGATAGGAGTTAAAATTAGTGACAGGATAAGAAATAGTGAGATAAGGAAACGTTGTGGTCTGAAAGAAGATGTTGTGACAAAATTGAGAAAGGCATGCTGAGATGGTTTGAACATGTTGAGAGAATGAATGAAGAACGGTTGACGAAGAAAGTTTATAAAGCCAGTGTGAATGAAAGTGTTAGAAGGGGTAGACCTAGGCGGACGTTTCAAGATCAAATCAGGGACGTCTTCGAAAACGGCCAGGTCAAGAGTACCCTAAACCGAAGAGCATGTATGAAAGGAATAATGAAAGTGGACGAAGCGAAACAAGGATCGTAGCAAGTGGAAAGAAGTGGTCTCTGCCTACCCCTACGGGAAAGAGGCGTGATTATATGTATGTATGTATGTATTAGTAGTTTAAATAAGATGCTTACTTATATGTTTCTTCAAAGTACTACAAAAATCATTACAATGTAATGAAAATACCTCTTGCATTTAGATATCAATGTTTGCATTAAAGTCAATCTTATTATTGACAAATAGTGTTTGCAGGAATTATTATCAGTTGCGACAAAATGTTGACGAGTAGTAAATATATTTATCTTTTCAAATTAATGTCTATCAAAACAATATTTTGATCATCTGAATTCTTAACCAATTTATAAAGAAAGAAAAGCTCTTGTGAATATTAAGTAACAATGTCAAGGGTACATCAGGAAGGTATGTCAAGTGATTACTTTAGGTGAGACAATGCGTACTCACGCATTTACGAGAAAAAAGATAAGAGTTTTTCTCAAACTTATGTAATTTTTAGAGTTTTAAGAATTTATTTTGTCCCGCTGAGTTTATCAAATCCCGCTGAGTTTCTTACGCCCGTTCTTCTCAGGTCTGAAGCATAATATATTTGAATGACATTTTTTTACGTTTGATAAATGATTTACAATACTATTGAAATTTGAATTAACTAATATTAATGAGATATAAATAAAAATTGTTGATTATAATTTTGCGGCTTTGACTAGGCGTCAATAATATTGCTTAAAAAATTATTTAAAGTGAGTTTTAAGAGGAAGACATTTCGGAATGCTGGTTTCCCGTGATAAATAATTTAATATTTAAATAAATCTTATTTATTATAAATGTAATGAAATCATATTACTTTTTGCGTATTTAAATCATATTATGTCCCCAATTGAAGTTATCTATATATATATAAAAGATAATGTATGTTCCCTTATAACTCCCAAACTATTCGACCGATCTCAATGAAATCTTTTGTAATAGATTCTTTGAAGCTCAAGGAAGGTTTACATATAGAATTTATATGGCAAAACAACGTTTGCCAGTTCAGTTAGGAAATAATAATCGTATTAAATGATAACTATTAATTACGTGTGTAATAGAGTGATAATTAATTCTGAATGTAATTTTTTATATGATAAAAGGCCTACCATCAACTTTTAATTAGCGATGCGATTCCGATGCAGTTCAGTTCAGGTACCTAAACTGAATCGCTAAAATTCGTACCATGAAGTGCGTTTTACTGAATGGCGTTTGGATCGCTTATGAAGATTGAACGAAATAAATTTGTCTATGGTCCGCGGTGAGAGAAAGTGATGATGCTCTACAGTCGTTGCATAAGGGAACGACGCGCACTTATTCAGCTCCATTCGCGTTTCGCTGAACGATTTTGGTCACACTTATACAGCTCTACTTCTATCAGCCGCGTACGGCGTCGTAAGAATGAGAATAATAACTTTAAATCACGTCTGCACTCTTTAATCTTTGCGTGCATAATGATTACATCAAATCAATGCAGGAACAATACAGGTCGCAACTTGTTGAAAAGGAATCGCGAACCATCCCTGTAAAGAGCTGTGCCGCCGCATTCGATGGCGAACAGCGCCGAACGCATTCGCATAATGAAAACTAGTTTATCCTCATTTTATGCTAGTTTGCCGCGAAAGCAGAATGGACGCGGAAAGCTGAATCAACGCGTACACGTCTCCATTCAAAATTGTTGTTTTCTAGGTACAAAAGCTGAAAAGAGCTGAATAAGTGCGCGTAGTCCCTAAGTTTGTCTCTCTTACTCGAACCATATGCGTTGCGTTTATTATTCATAACCTAAAATGATATGATTTTAGCGGGTTTTTTGCGTAGGAAATACTAAAAATACATTTTAAAATTGTGCTTTATAGCGTCAAATTATAAACCATTAAGCCCTTTTTGTACTTTCAAATTATAATTATATAAATAAATATAGTTCTTTGAATTACAAGTTAAATTATAAACCAATAAGCCCTTTTTGTACTTATAAAATAATCGTAATATAAATATATATAGTTCTTTGAATTACTAATTAAATGTTTGCTTAGGTGTTTTCGTAAAAATAACGAGTTATGAACGCACCTTCATTGATGTTTGATTTGACAAGAGCACAGCGTTCATTTTTTTTCATTCGTTCTTGCAAACAGTCTATATAGCCCGTGCTCTTACTGCTTCGTCTTTAGTATTTTCATTTTCGGTATTTATTTTCAGTATTTTGTTTTACAAAAAAGTCCAATAAAGTATTCTCATCTCATCTTTCATCAATAAAATTTTCCTTTTGTGTATGTTTTCAATAATTTTTAAAAGTTATTAACAACACCATTCATTTTCCTCTAAGGATGCTCTTTTTTCGAATCGCTCACTTTGACACATAAGCTATCCAGTTTAGATTGAAATCGTTGAGGCTTCGATTTCCATTTGGGTTTGACAGTAAAAACATTCTTCGTAGCTGTATTAGGGTTGGTAAACATAGAGTCTCAAGCTATTAAAGGTAAGCATTTTACGATTAATTTACACAAGTCTGCGTATTGAATTAATTTACGATTGAAGATCTTCTTAATATTTGCTCGTGACTTTGCGTTTCAGTTTACTATTAATATTTAATGGATTACGTCTTCTTGGTTTTTATTTTTTTTTGTTATATTAACAAATTTCTACTGTCTAACTTATTCAATTTAATTTATTTATTTATTTTTATTTATTTATACAAGGTCCACCAACACAGAATACACAAGACAATTCATAAGATTGTAACATAAATTTAAAAAATCGTGTTCCTGCAATTACAGGTGAACACATCATGCACATTAACATACAAACAATTTAGTTGTTAATAAATTAATTAATTTCAAAATATCTTTATTAACAAGTAAATTAAGTTATGTACAAAACCAGTGTAGGTCGAACAAACTAGTTCATTATCGTAATTTTAGCTATTGTTTTGTGGGTACTTAGGCCTAATAAAAACATATAAAACAAAATAAATTCAGTACAGGGTAAACAAACGTTAAGTGTAATAACTAAAATTATTGATTCAGCAAGGTTCAGTTTATGTAAGCCTTAGACACAGCATAACATTTTATATCACTGACAATTTTTTGTAGTTGGAACTTAGTAATTAAAGCAATTGCATTTTATTAGAGGATAGAAGAGTTAGTTGTAGCACTTGGTATGATAAGATATTATGTATGACCTTACATCTTATGTTTCAAGGTGACTAGCGCAGTTGTAGTGCCGCTTAGAATTTTTGGGGTTTTTCAAGAATCCTGAGCGGCACTGCATTGTAATGCGCAGGGTGCATCAATTACCATCAGCTGAACGTCCTGCTCGTCTCGTCCCTTAAATTCATAAAAAAAATGTACTGCTCCAAACCGGATAAGCATAAGTTATGCATGGTCCGACCAGGGTGCAGTATATTCGCAGTTTGGTGTGGCTGCTGTGACCAGAACGCCTTCTGAGTGCGTTGAGTGCCTTCGCTCCTTTGCAAAGCTTTGAAGTATTTTCAGACCAGTTGAGTTTTGTTTCGAGGATTGTGCCCAGATATTTTACTGTGCAACTCCAAGGTATATTGTGATTACCTTTTTTCAAGGTATCTAACTATTACGGCTTACGACAGGCGGACAGTAGACACTGAGTAATATTATGGTTTCCGTTGGCTTAGCTTCGTATGAGGGTCCTTAAGCATAGGCCACATACACAGAACAACGGTGAACACAGACTTATAATATATATACAAGCGTATTAGACGAACAAAGGGTGCGATAGAGAAGAACATCTATAACGGCGATACAACAAGAAACAAAAAAGAAATCGAATCTATAGTTTCTGTTAGCGACTTAGATTGACAAGTCGTAAACAGTCCGCCACGATTGACATAAGCTGCTCTGTTTTTGTAAGTTAACTCACTGATTATACACTAGCAAACGCACACATTGACATAAATAATTGTTTACGCACTAACGGGCTGTCAGGTCGTATATACATTAGGATATTCTAAGTCTATGACGGTGAATGAAAGCCGGGCAGAGGTATTGCTTTTCTTTCACTCACCCCTCTACACATACTCTTTCCCTTTAGTTTAATAACGTTCCTTCGCCTTCCCCTTATATGTGGACCAGCCTAAGAAGATAAGTATATACTTATATAATACTTTGATAAATAAATCTGCTCCTTTTTTGCAGTCGGTTAAAATCATAAGGAGGTCTGGCACTTGCAATTGATATAGATAATGAACGTATCATTGAAGGAGCACGCGAACCACGCGTGTGGTACTAACAGTCTGTCATCGAGTTACATACTCTCATGTCGACGATGTTACGTTAACGTTTCCGTAGCAGAAGGTGGATGGTTTTCAATCGTTGTCTTCTTCTGAGAAATACATACGGGGTTTCTCATTTAATTTTCGATATCAGTCGTAAGAATTATTCATCTGTGTATGAACATAGGTTATGTTGTTTTCGTTCTTTGATGGTGTAATCAAACAATTATTATGTGTTATATCTGCTCTATCGACCCGTTTTAACCCACGACGCTAATAAAGAGCTTTCGAATACCTCGTTTGGAATACAGATATTAAATATGTCCACAGTTAGGAAATACTTTATACGTAAGTATCCAACCCTACTCTGTGCCAATTGTGATTGTTTACGATATGATGTGATAATTTCCTGACCTGAGGCGGTCAATTGAATGCATTGCGAATATTTAGGTATATGAGTTGTGATCTGGTCATATGAGACTTGATATTGATGAACAATTTGTTATGTTTTTAAAGTGAAAACGTTCCACTGGCGTTCCGTACGAGCGCTCTTTCAACTGTGTCAACCGTTCGAGTGGCGTATCATTGATAAAATCACTCGAACGGTTGGCACAGTTCTATTTAAATTTTTTATTTATTTATTTGTGTACACTTTCAGCAATGTACATCAGAACATTGATATGATAATATTATGATATTTTAACTCAGCCATTTAAACATAAACATGCCTGCCTATTAATAGTATACACAGCATTCTCATATAAAGACAAATTACATTTGTATGAGATCTTGAACGTTATCTAAATTAATGGTAATATAATATTACAATAAAGAATTAGAGTAAAAATTTATTGCTTGATGTTAACCAAAGTGTTCACTTAATATAATGTCTAAGTATGGTTTACTTATTTAGGTATTTAGCGTTTAAGTTATTGTAGGACATATAAAATGCAGCCAAGGGGTGATGAAAGCCTCAATTATTTGTACATACTGTTGTACAGAGAAAAACTTGGGGCTCACCACACCGGATATTTCTGAAAGGAGCGTCTTATATTCCATAATAATTCAGGACAATAAATTTTATTATTTAAACAAAACAAAAGATCTGTAATTGATAGTACATTAATCAATTTTGTGAGTTTAAGATGTTAAAATTTTACGCAACATATTATTATATTACGAGTATATGTTTAATATTAAGGCTGTGAAGTGCGTATTATACGTTTAAGCCGCACTTTGTCGTCTTGCACTGAGGTGATGACTAACAATCAAGTGTACTACCTACTTTATAATCATTTATTGGTGACAGCAATAAAAGCATGAATTCACAACAGGAAAAACTCATGATAAATATATAAATACTAGTGGAACCGACAGACGTTGTCCTGTACACACGTCTTAAATTTGAAAATACGTCAAGCCGTTAGGAGGAGTTCACTAACATACACATGAGCAGGAGAATTACATTATATGGACGGAATTGAGAATCTAAACCAATCTCAAATTCACTGGAACACACAAAAAAATCATAAAAGTCGGTCCAGCCGTTTAGGAGGGGTTCAATTACAACAGACGCACAAAAGAAATATATTATATATGTCGAGACACTTGGCCCGTGGGGCCCAGAGGCGCGAAGAATGTTCAAAATACTATCTTCGCGCCTCAATAAGGCTACTGGAAACCCAAGCGCTGGCAGCTATTTCGGTCAACGGATCAGCCTTGCTATCCAACGCGGTAATGCTGCCAGTATTCTTGGTACGCTTCCACGTAATGATAGTTTTAATTTTATGTAGTCGTAGTATTGTAAATATAGTTATAAGATTTGTTTTGATTAAATAAGAATTGTTATATATTATATATTAAGATGAAACGCGCGTCTCTTCAAAGTAACTGTTTACATAATGAATAGATAATTAACATCATGCAGACATATTTTACGATACGTAGATAATTGTTATCAAACATAATATTAATATTATTATAAACTCCATTAACATCACACTACTGATCTGGTTTACTTTTGAATGAATAATACATAATATACACGAGGGAATAAAGGACTCTATTACGTCACGGGCTTCATATTAGATTCTGAGCGTAGCGACGGATTCTAAACTGATGTGGAATCCTGAGGGAAGCGAGGGATTGAAGCCACCAAGATTAGGACAGAATTTATTCCAGATTTGAATTCTCTACTTTTCATACCAGCGAGGCCATAAAAAGATAAACGCTTCAAAAATGAGGACTTGGTAAGATATTAATTTGAATGTAAATATTATTGGTATTACTAAAGGCTTTTAAGGACCTTGAACTTTATTGTTGTTTTTCGCCATTGATCAAAATCATCATAATCTTTTAGGTATATTTTATTTTAATTTCAAGCAGTAGATTATTAATTAATATACAATAAACTAACGTATAAACGAACAAAACGTGCGTAAGAGAACAACATCTCTAATGAAGAAACATAAGAATAGAAAAAAAGAAAGCAGATCTATTGTTACTGTAACCGATCTTGTTTGAAAAGTCATATACAGCCAGCTACAGCCAAGTGTGACGGCTCATCAATCACATAATACATAGTTCTCCGCAATACTCAAGGAGTTTTTACTGAAAAAATACCGTTACTAGATTAAATAATTGAGTCTTCTTAAAAATTACATAACTAAAAATGAAAATAAATTAATACTTTGTTTTAGTAAAAAAATCACAGTTGCAATAAGTTTGTACATACATATTATACGAATACATATATAGTGGTATCATCATCATTAGCCGGAAGACGTCCACTGTTGGATAAAGGCCTCTCCCAAAGATCTCCACGACGATCGGTCCTGCGCTGCCTTCATCCAACGTATTCCAGCGATCTTGACCAGATCGTCGGTCCATCTTGTGGGGGGCCTACCAACACTGAGTCTTCGGGTACGTGGTCGCCATTCGAAGACTTTACTGCCCCAACGGCCCTCTATCTGTCGAACTATGTGCCCTGTCGTCGAACCATGGCAGTGGTCAGGGCACATAGTTCTTCAGTTTCGCAAAAATCTGGGCTATGTCGGTGAGTCGGTGACTTTGGTTCTCCTGATTTCTGATTCGATCTCGCAGGTAATCTCCGCTAGTGGTATACATAGTGGTAACGATCACACCACAACAAACCATTAAATTAACATTTCATGGGCTTTATATATTTTGTGCGTGGCTCTTAAAACACCTGACAAACGAGATTAAATTTCAAATAAGGGACGTAACTAACATTTGTTACATACATTTCAATTAGTGACCAAGACATTTGATGCTTTAAGTAAACCCACAGGCAAACAGTTGACGTTCTGGGTGGGACCGTTTAACCAAGTAAATATCAATGTAATCTAATATGATAAAAAGTATACTTGTGAAATTAGCAGCGTATGGCAAATACATTGGCACATTGTTGATTGATGCAATGAAAGAGTAACATTATTAACAGCATAAATATTTTAGTGTTAATATGTTTAGGGCTTTGATTTTGAATATTTTGATCTTACATCATTTATACGTCTATAATATAAAGTGTGACAGCTGTAAAAAAGTCGAGCTTGACAGTTAACCTCTATTTTGGGCAATGCACGCACACTAACACAAATACAAAGTGACATTCAAAGATAAATAAGACGTAGCTTGTCACGGACATTGAAGTAATAAGCCCGGCCTGTTTTCATCGGTTGTCTAGGAGCAAGAGGCTCTATCTTGACGTATAAATTATTATGTAAGATTTTGACGTGAAACGATAATGGCCTGTTACAATTTATATTGAAAAATATTTCAAATATTTTTTAGGTCTGTCAAAAATACTTAACACAGTTCTCTATGTTATATTTTTAAATATGAATATATTCTATGAAATTGATATTTATTCATTTTATATATTTTCTCGTAGAACGTATTTGTGTCACTCTTGGCAAGGTGGCGATTACATTACTTGGCAGTATTCAGGCCCTTATCTTTTATTTATACCTAAACATTGTCAACCACTACACAACACTAAATGCCAGCGACCTTGAGCGATATGAGTTCACGGCTGCCGGCCCGCAATCTATGTAACAATGCCAATATTTTCAAAATTCTTGCGTGGAAAACAGTTTATATGCTTACAATTCTCGTTATTCACTACTAATCTGAAAATAAATGAACCTACACAAAAAAGTACAAGCTATTAGAATAACTTTTCTGAGTGAAGTACCAAAAAAATGCGTCACGCCATGCCAAAAAACTTGTTTAACTTCAAAGAAGAGTGGTAGTTCAAAAAGGCTCGGTAATGTTAACTATAACCAACAGCAAGCATTAGCAACCTACAAATAAGACTTAAAGGTATGTGTAACAATTGGATTTGTAGTGATGTAGTGTAGTTTGATGGATTAAGTAGTGTTTATAGCTCGAAATGTTATACTTTCACCACAAAACTTGCCTAAAAACACCATTTTTGCGTGTTTTTGGCTTACTCTTCGCCTTATTGTTTAGGTATACAGTACAGATCGTTTCATGTGGCACATACAGGGAAATAGTCGTACCGATATTGTGCTCTCCTTTTAACTTACGTCAATTTGCTAAAAGTAAGGGCGTAAGAATGATCTGGAATATTGGCAGTTCATTTGGGTAATAAGGAATGTCGTTATGATAATGAATACTGCGTGAGGAATACGAGATAAATATTGTTGCATAAGTTTCTGATCGCAATAATATTGATATCGATCTATTTACATTTAGATGCTTCGAGAATACAATAACATGAAAATACTACGTATGAACACGTAAAAGCCTAACGGCGTAGTCGGTCGTGATAATTTAATTATGTTTCTCTATTTATACATGCAACATGTCAGATGAGAATCTACAAAACTGGGGATTATACTTAGTGCTCATTCACGTTGACTCGCGGGCGCGGTCACGAAATATCAAACATATAGCGCAATATCCAAGTGTTCACATACGAAACGCACGTGCGGTCTAAGTAGCGGTCAAGCTAGCGACTGGCGCGCGCGCGTCGCTTGCGGCAATATCAAACGCGTGAGATGTTTCTGTGAGTTCACGTCGAACTAGCGGCGGAGCGCGCGATTCAATCGACTATCGAGACGTCAGGTAAGTTCAACCAGTATGAACTTGTCGCTAGAAACGGTACCACGTCTTCATCATGTCTTTCAGTATAGGAGAGTTTATTAGTGCTGTTCAGGCTACAACTGCGATTTGAGATCCTGGTATATCCAAAAAATCTGGAAGGATGCTCAAATTATTGTATAAAGTACGAAATTCACCATAGCGTTCTCTTTCTTTATCATCTCCCACTTTAGATATGAATTTTCGGTTAAAAATAAAAGATCGTCGTCCATGTTTACAATCTCTGACAACACGTCAAACTCGCGCAAACGCCTAGCGGTCAACGTGAACACGAACTCGCCACGTCTCCGCGCCCGCACCCGTCGCCGCGCCCGCGCTTTCCAACGTGAACAAGTACATAGTCTTGCCATTAATACAGTTACAATTAAAAATAAACAAAATATAACACTTGAATTTGGAATCTCTCAATCTCATTTTGGATATTAAAATGGAGTGGGGTGATAAACAATGATATTATAATATTAAAAGAGGTAGATATGTCACTAGCGCGCCGAAAATCAATCGCCTAAATGGAGTCAATTGGTTCCTTTGGTCGTAGTCTCTCGATACGAAAACGGTACGCACGCTTTTGTTGTTGACAGAATTGCTTACAATTTAATATAGATACACCATTAAAAGGCCGTCTTGTGTTATGGGAAGATGCAGTAATTATGAAAGTAAAAAGAAAGATTTACATACCACAGTTAAGAAATCATGAATTATAACATTTTATTTGATTTCATTAATTCTCTAACAAAATAAACATGAGGCCATGATATCGCCGATCGCCGCCAAGCCGAGTCAAGCCGAATGCCGCAACGTGACTCGAGTCTCGAGTGCGGACATAGATTAACGTACAGAAATGGCGAAATATTGATGCTGTCTGTTTCGGGATGATCGAGGTAGTATATTTTAGGAAATGATGTTAAAAAAGCGTTGTTCCAGTGAATGTAATACGAAATGTAATAATAAACAAGTGCGTATATAGGTAGCTGAACTATCAAACTACAAAAACAAGTTTTAGGGTAGGTAGCGGACGTAGACAGTGAGTGCTATTTGCTTACGTAGGAGTTATTTTCAGTAACACTGTCCCTTTCGGTATATCCCTTGCTAACCGCAGAAGAATCAATGGATCATTTTATTCTTCTCCTATTATCTTATCGTAATAAACCCTCAATAAAAAGACATTCCTCAATAATATAAGATACAAAAAATAATAATTGTAAACTTAAAACTTTTTGGGAGCCGTCGTTCGGTTTTGTTTTGTTGTGTCTGTATGTTTTTCAATATTTTATGTACAACTTATCATCAATGTGGTATACTATAATTAATATTATTTTTTTTTATAAAATCATTGACACTTTATTCACCTAATTTCAATGCAGTTTTACTATTTTAAAACTTTAACTACATGAACTCACGAATGAATCGTGTTTTAGGCATCAATCACGGTGTATGGTAAAAATCATATCTGATGGATGTTTTCTGAAGGATATTTATCTATTCAAATACGAAGCAATTGGCAAATTAGATTTATCTCTTTTTCGCTTGCGATAATTGCATTTACTATGCTTCTTTGAAGTGTAATCGCAATGTAGTGTGCTATTGCAATTTTAAATTATTCATGTGTGCATTAGTGTATCATTTATAAACACCGAATGTTGTCTAGATAACCTATCTATAAAAATAAAATTTGAAAAAGGACCTATCTATACTTTTAAATATCATTGGTGATAAAGAGACCGGAATCGCTGTGATTGTATTACAGGTAGGTATGGAGCCAAATGCAATTTTCAAAACTCACCATACGCTTGGTAGGTATTAGTAAAATGTTTGTGTATCGGGAAATTAAAAGGAACAATGAGACCTCGTCTGTTGGTGACAGAAAAGGATCTGGCCGACCACGAAGTGTTCGTATGAAATATGTGGTCATAGCAGTAAGGGAAAGAATTCGAAGAAATCCTGTCTGAAAGCAAAAGATTTTATCTTGGGAGATGAAGTTTGCTCCTAGAACCATTTCTAGCTCCTAGACTAGCGAGGGCGAAACTCTTCTGTTTCTGGTTAATATTGTTGTTTTGTTAAATGTTTTGATTGTAAATTTCTGACTTGTCGGGAAACCAATTCAGTTACTTGTTAAATGAGAAAAGAATAATAATATAAATAATTACCAGTGGGACCTTTGCACAGGATGCGGCTAGATTATGGGTATCACATCGGCGCCTACTTCTGCCGTGAAGCAGTAATGTGTAAGCATTACTGTGTTTCGGTCTGAAGGGCGCCGTAGCTAGTGAAATTATTGGGCAAATAAGACTTAACATCTTCTGTCTCAAGTTGATGAGCGCAGTTGTATTGCTATTTAGAAAATTTTTTTGGTTTTTCAAGTATCCTGAGCGGCATTGAGCCTGCGTTGTAATAGGCAGGGCGAATCAATTACCATCGAGAATGAGATGAATGTAAAATTTTGGGAACAGGATAATTGTAGGTTTTAGTAACGATCATAGTGATACAAAGTTTGATAATTATTTTACATTTTATTCATATATATTACATAGATTTATTCAGAATCAGAGCTTACATTTTCGATAAATGATATAAAGAGGCTTATGGCAACTAAAGAATGAAATGAATACTTTGGTCTTTATATAGTCAATATATCTTTGGAATACTGCGTCAATTACTGTTTTTGTTCTTGATACAAAAACTCAATCAACGAAATCTCTGTTTCCGATGCAAAATTTACATTAAAATCCCCATTTAGAAACACCATGATTTTATCATAATCTGTTTCAAGAATTCGTGATAAGTTAAATTTTCGTGAATGAATTCAATAATTGTATTTAAGTGAGAAATGTAGATACAGTAAATAAGGAAATACTATTAACTAATTTGGTTTGACATGCATGTATTTATCACACTTTAGAAAGCTGAATTGATAATGATTCCAGCTGTGGTGTATTGAGTTCCATAATTTGTGGAGTTGTTACTCCAGTGTTTACACGGGCTCCGTCATTCGAATTATGGTAGATTGCAACTCCATCGGCCCTTGTATGTAGCAAAGAGAAAAAACAGCAAAAAAAATATGTGCTATTGAATGGGTGGTTTATATTTATACATAATATAGAACAATGTGTTATGTTTTTAAAGTGATAACCCTCACTTCTAGGATTAAAACACAAATAAAATTTGAAAAACAAAATTTTATGAACGATGCGGGTATCGAACCCACGACCTCCGGCGTTCCGTGCCGGTGCTCTAACGAACTGAGCTAACCGTTCGAGTACCGCCTCGTTATAAAATTCTGTTTGCTTTGTTCAACTCTCAGGTTGCGGCTTCATCTACAGGATCTACTTTACAGTTGATAACCTGCTCAACCCCAATATTTGCATATTAGGAAATTGACTTGAAATATCGCTCTTGTAAATCTAAACAATATGTTACGTTTTTAAAGTGATAACCCTCACTTCTGAAAGTTGAACAAAGCAAACCGAATTTTATAACGAGGCGTAAATACAGTCGTAATACCCCCAAAATTTATGAAATGGTCTCATCTCATTAAAAGGTTTAAGGACTATCCACTAGGAAGGAGAAACTGATTCAAATCGGTAAATAAATATTTAAAATACAATTTCACAATAAATACCAATTATTATTTCACACTGGAGGTCAGATATTTTATCTCATCCAATTCAACCTAAGTTGTGATCGGCATACAAATTCATAAAATCTTTTATGTAGCTTTCGATCTTGAAAATATTATCCTTGTGCCTTCGAGGTCGTAAATATAAATGTTCAATATTCAAACTAACCACGGCAATCTAAAATTTATTTAGTTGAATCAGAAACTAAATTCTTTTGCACGTCTTGTGAAGTGTCCTGATTGTAAAAATAAATCTATTACTATCTAATATCTAAGCATTGTGAATAAGACTGAAATAATTAAACACTGATAAATCTTGGACTTTAGAATGTCGAGTCATAATTTACATCCTTCTTTGATTTTTTAATTTCCGCTGAGAAAATTGATTATTTTAAAAAAATTGGGAAATTATTGGTTTTAGTCCGTTTTTCGAAAATCGAGTTTTCATCAGATCTCAACGTTTTAAGGTTCTAGGAAGCTGCCCTGACTATTCCCGCGATGGTCTCCGTACGTCTGTATGTATGTATAAATGTAAACCCTTTATAACATTTGAACGGCTCGACCAATTTCATCGCAGTTAGCGCCATTCGATAGGGCTTGACCAAACTTTGATTTTGAGTTCAATTCGAACCGAGTCGTACCGGTAGATTTTAAGAAATCTCAAAAAACTACGAATTTTTTTTTTCATATTAACTATATAACATTCGATTCCAAAAAGTATCAGCTCTTAACATCTTATCAGAATTACTTCGAAATTACGAGTTCGATCAATTATTGAAACTCAAAGATTCTTTGAGGTTCGAAAAAGTGTGTCGAATGCCGCCAATAGCGTGAAAATCGGTTCATTCGATCAAAAGTTATTGCCCTTTAAATATTCAAAATACCAAAATACCAAGACTAAGTCTGTATACAAAAACAAAACGAAAATACAAAACTAATCAAAAAAGATTTGATCAATCGGCTCAATTTTTAAATAAATATAAATAGAGCGTGCTAATTTAGAATAATTTGTAAATCATGTTTGTATTTAATTATAATAATTGAATGAAATCGAATTTCAAATTTCTGTCTCGACAATAACCTAGCAAATTTTGTAAGCTTTCTATAAGTTCAATAATTTTTAAAATCGGTCCAGAAATGGCCGAGAAACAATCTAACACAGAAATCAATTGAATTACGAATAAAATATAACATGCCTAATCTACTTATAACTAACATACATTAACAACCAAAGTAAAAACTAAAGTAAGGCTTATTCTATATCAACATAATAAGTTTCTGTTTATGTTTTGCTTCATGGCAAAAGCACATAAAGGCATTTATAATTGAAAAATCCTTGCAATCAAAAGCCAGAACTGTAAGCAGATATATGAGAGAGAAAAAACTAACAGTATTATCGGAAGTAGGCCCTTAAATAAAATATGTGAATACCTAACACCTCCCCCTACTCATCTCCGAGAAGACAATATTGTTTCCCGTTGAAGTTGTGCTACACAATATATTGAATGTAGGGACCGGTACAAAGTTGCTTAATTAAGTTCAAGTTCATTTGATGGTATATAATATTAAGTAATAAACATCAGGTATGTTTGTATGTGCGCAATGTTTATTTAATAATGCTACTAGTTTATGTTATATTCGTGAAGTAAATAAATTGTCTGGACCTGATGTTGATGACGTCACATCGTCGCTTTGTTACGGTGTTAATGATGATTATTATTATGAATCATATTATTAAAGGTATATATTTTTCTAGTAGAACTATAAAAGCGACAAAAAAAAAAAAGTCAAAACGTAACAATGAAAACTCCGAAAATAAAGCAGTGATAGCACTATAATATCATGACACGAAGTAACGGTAATGAAACTGCAAACCGTACTGACGCAACAGGACGAGCGCGAGGGGGTGAAAGGGGAACGGGGGCGAGGCTACACGTTCCAGCGAGGACCAGAGATTTTTCTAAAAAAATACTGTGTGTATTTATGTGATAGAGACTAAAAAATAGTTACATTAACATAAATTGAAAGTAAAGGAAAACTACAGAGAGTCCTTGTTTTACAATGATGTTAAATTAAAGAGGAAGTACTTATGAAACCAATGAATCCTTCAACAAAATAACTACCACATTCAAATATATTTTTATAATTTAAATATTAGAAACTAATCAATCAATTCAAATCGTAAAATTATGAAGTTTGACATGAGTATTGTTTCAGTTCCAGTATTGGCAAGAAGCCTATATAAATACATTTTATACCATTTGAATAATTTATAAAATAATATGTAAGAGTAAGGGCCTGTCTACATCTTCACATCCCGACGTCGTCAAGGTGGACGATGCGATGTCGTGGCACGGTGCGTTCGCAGCTTGCAAATTTTCGTTACCATATCGTAAAACTTCACGTTACGACTCCGAAACGTTACACGTCGCCGAACCTTGTAAAATTGCGGTGCTTCAATAACGTACTAGAGAAATAGCAGTAACTTTTACTGTCTTGTCCCAAAACACTGGACATTTTTCAACAATTGAAATCAATAAATCACAATATTTGTTCTCCGACATCATTTTATTCATAAATCATTGCTAAGACAACGTTCATCAATCAATTTCGTGGGTGTCGTTCTGCAGGAATATCTCAAATTATGAAGCATATAAAATTAGTGAAAAGATATATTAGTGTAGTGAAAAGAAAAAACAAAGAAAGTTGATTATAAAACTATGAACAAAATGAATTGTTTTCCTTGAAAATCTTCGTTTATTCCAAAATATAATACGTTCCACGTGCACCAACACATCACAACGCGCCATGTTACACTACCGCACCGTTTCTCGTTGCCGACCTCGTGACGTGGAGATGTGGACAGCCCCTACGACAAACGAGCATGATGTCACCTGATGTTAAGTGATTTTGTGAGTGATTTCTCTTCTTCACATCCCGCCGGGAATATCGAAGAAATCACCATTAGTGAATATAATTTATAATAATATTAACATATTATATTGACACACTCTTAACACAAATTGTCTTGCCCCAAATTAGGCATATAGCGTGTGTTATGGGTTGCAAGACAACTATATATTTATTACAATATACTTACTTAAACACACACAAATACATATAAACCAACCATGACTCGGAATCAAACATTCATATTCATCATATAAATGATTGCAACTACCTAATATAATATTGTTATGCCATATTGTATTGGGTTCGAATGTCCATGAAGTATTATTTTGTTAAATCTCAATGGGTTTAGACAGCGTTTTCGATGAAAGCTCCCATAATGGCTTATTTTTTCCAACACTTCCAACAAATAGCGTTAATGTATACATTTATATATATATATAAAACCTTAACAAATTATGTACTTAAACCTTCCTCAAGAAACAAGCTACCATTGGTAAAAACAACATGAAAATCGGTGGTGTAATTTTTGAGTTTAGAAAGACGCGGCGGCGAACTTTGTTTTATAATAATTATGAAGTGACATCGATATTGTTTAAAGCACACAAAACTCGATCTAAATACGACGAATACAGATCACCGAGACTGAAGCCACTCGCATCAATTATAGTCATGAAATATGAATTGGACATTTGTATTCGACATTCTGTTTTGTTTTTGTTTTGACGGAGGAAACTGAAACTATATTTCTCTATGACAACGGTTTTAGCAAACAGATATTCTATGTTTCATTTTTTTTTTACATTTTGTCTTTTTATTAGAACTCAGAGGTATCTAAGAAAGTATTATAAAGTGGGAATGTAATTCAATTTACATTCAATTTACCTTTTAATTCGATTCAAAAATAATTCAATAAAGACGATAAAATAACTAGTTTAGATACAACATAATATATATCACTCAAATAATCACAGCTCATATATCTGACATAGATACTTCCCTAGCTTCATGCAGTTATATCAACCATTCCAAATAAGTTCTCTACTTCTTGGCCTGGTCACATTTCAGTATATCAACGTTTAGTTCCAGGAACGACGACAATTATCTGTAGTATCATCATTCACAGATAAAACTGAAAACAAAAGTTTATGAACGATTGTGGTTGTGGTTTCATCTACAAGATCTACTTTACAGTTGATAACCTGCTCAACCCCAATATTTGCATATTGGCAAAATGACTTGAGATGTCACTCTTGCAAATCTAAGGCATTTGTTATGTTTTTATTTGTGTAATTAATCCTAGAAAACGAAAGAAAGTAGAAAAAAACAAGTCACAAAGTATACAAAAGTCACTAACAAAGTCAAAAAATAAGTATTATAATAACTAACTTAAATCACAATCATTAATAATTATCTATTTAATAAGTACACTGCTAATTGATACGAACTATACGAGTATATTATATACTGTTGCATATAGTACTAGCTTTTCTAAATGATTGCAATCTACAATATAATGTGCGATCAGTAGTTTTCGATACAGCATAAAATACATAAAATATTTACTATACAGTCAATATATGAGAAAGGATTTTATGTTCACAACCATGAAAATTAAACCCTTCTAAACAAAACCTTAGTTCGGGTTTTATTACATAATTCTTATTTTATATCAGAACACATACAATTTACTATATAAACAATATCTATTTATATAGTGCTGTTTGTTTTTGATTTGTTTTAATATTTAGCACGTTAGGTACTTATATTATTATCTAAGCCTGGCTTATTATTTCATAGCACGTGCGAGCAAAGTGCAAATTAATACTCGTGTACATAACAAACATATCTCATCACACTATTAATGATATATAAAGCAAATCTGACGACTTAATAGAATCAGAGAGATACAGACTCCATTAAGATAGCACCTTGCTATCTCGCGAATATTAAGTACCTGATTGGTGTGTTCAAATATCGAAATGGACAAGGGAAAGTTGATTGGTAGTGCCACGAGATATCTCGCTGGCAGACACGCTGTTCAGACGGTGTATTGGAGACGATCGGCAGTCGCGGGCAACGGTCTTGTCAAAACAACTAGGACCACGTTCTTTGGGAAGAATGAAGGGTCCCAGAAGGTGGACGCGGCGGAGATGTTTGCTCGAGTCAGGGAGAGGTACGCGTGATCTGGACTTGAATAATACTTCAACTGTGATACATACATTATATATATTTAATGTAGTTAAATTATTTTAAGCAATTGTTGTTATTTTTATATTATTTTTGGTTTGTTTTCAAATTTGTGTGAAGTTGTATATTTATAAGATAGTCTTTCTGTTGATCTAGCTTTATGAATAATAAGATAATAAACTTATTTATTTTTGTTTTAAGATTGCGTTTCGTCGACTTAGACCATATAACTGGTCATCTTATAAAATAAGTACCAAGGTATAATACAAAAGTTGATTTTTAAATTTTATGTTTTATTATTTAATTATAGCACATTATTATGTATTGTTCGAAAACATTTTTGACGTGTTTATAAAACGTTTATGTGAAACACAGTATTGATATATTTATGCAAGGAACCAAAACAAAATAGTTGTTGATGTAATAACTGAGCATTTAAGACATTATATTAACGGGCAATGACTAAAAATTCTGCTTTCGAATTAATGTAAAGGTCTGTCTTAGTCTGGAATCTAAATCAGAATTCAGACCTACAGCTATTGGCACCTTTAATTTGAAACAAAAGGCCAATCTTCAAAAATCACTTCGACACGTGTTTCACCTCTACACAAGGCATCTTCAGGAGCTGTTGACTCGCCAAAAGCTGGAACGAGACTTCTATGAATTGTCTCTTCACCATGAAGTGCAGCTAAGATAGAACTGTCTCCTCACGAAGGAACTCCTCAACGGTTAGGAACTTTAATATGAAACTTTTAATATTTCTTTAAGGTTAAGTTAAAAAGTATTTTAAGTGTATATTATGATTGTGAAAAGTTTTAAATAAATCCGGCGTTTTGAAGGGGTCGAAAATCATGTGTAAACATTTCGTTATATGCAAATAGATAGACATACCAAGGAAATAAAAGTGTAATATGTTAATACATTTATTCAAACGAAACAAATATTTTAACTATATTTACAATACTATGATAACATTAAAATAAAACTATCATTACGGGGAAGTGTACCAATAATACTGGCAGCGTTGCAGCGTTGTATAGCTACAGTGATCCTCCGCGCCTCTGGGTGCTACAGACAAAGTGTCTCGACACCAAACGGCACAATGACAAGACTCACTGAGACCGATATTTTGCGACGTTTGCTGTCTTCGGCAGTCGAAGCAGCAGCCCCAGCAACAACTGCCGTAACTTGGACATGAGAAGGAGCCAGAGTGTCGACGCAAGTCGCGTCCCGCACCAGCGCCCTTCCCCTTGCCCAAGCCACCAGCGTTATTCCTTCAGGACGCTTGTCATCGCGGCAGGTAATACCATTTGGCTCTAAAACAGATGCGGATGACTTCATGATCATAGCCTCCAATACACCACACGTACCAATACACATCAAATATATGTAATAACTTCAATGCACTAATTAATATTATAATTATACCTTGTTGAATAGGTTACAATGATCGGTTGGAGGCTGTACTAAGACTACAGCAGGCATATTGTATTGAGCAGTTTTGTAGAAGGCTATAGTTCGTTTGGCAAGTCCCTAATGGTAAGTTATCACTTCTTGCATCACCACAGATATTACCGGATGGTTCCTGCCAGATTCACATTATTAATAATGTTTTATCTGCATAATAAACTCGCGGAAACAAATTCGTTTTTATAAATTTGAATAGATTATTAATTACTAACTATTTAATAAATAAACTTTTATTAAAGTTTTATGAATTCATTTGTTTTTAATTATAACATGTAAACAAGACCAATATATGAATCGGCGTGGATTTTTCTTATTTGAATGAATATACTTATAAAAAATAAGATTTGATTATGTAATATTGTCTGGTAAAGGTTACCATAACTTAAATGGCTTTCCTTAATGATACCACAGAATTGGAATGGAGCGACCGCCTTCAGGCTATTAAATAGAAAGTTGAATTGTACGATATGGCATTGTAACGCTAATTTTATAAAATAAAAGTAGCCTGCTGAGATTCTTGCACCCGTTCTTCTCAGGTCTGAGGCATAGATACCTTATCGAGTGGGTGGTAGTTTTTGACTTTCAATAAATGATAAAAAATGCCCTAGAATATAGTCATATTTATTTGGATTACGGCTAATACAGAGTTATGGATGAATTATGCTTAAAGATATATTAAAAACTTCACGACTAATACGACGTGTAGAGAAGGGGTTGGGTCACGTCTGAGACTAACCCGTGACGTGCGATATATGTATAGGATCACATTATGTTCGTGAAGTTTTAGAACCACCACCTTGCGCGACTTGTGCCTGCTAAGTTAATATAGTTCATCCCTAAGAGTCTATTCATTATTAAAATTTCAATAAGAGAAATGGTTACTGGTGTAGAGCCATCACAGAATTTTCTTAGGAACTTTAAATATCTACACTTACACTTACCGAAGTAAGCAATGCAAATTCATTTTTCGGGACTTGAATGCAAAATATTGTTCATTCCACTAACATAAAAACTTAATTAGGTTCTTCTTATAAAAAAGAACTTTCCGTGAAAAATTGAAACTGCTGATGGACACCACAGACAGAGCGAAAGGCAAATTTATTCTATTATACAAAATGATCATTAAGGATCATAAGGATCATTAAGGATGATAAAAATATCCTGTACTATATCTTAAGGCCTATGTTGGCATTAAGTAGTGAGTACATATAAATATCGATCTTCAGGAAAAAAATACATTTAAAACAAGTGAAAAAATAGAGTAATACCATACCCAATTATAAAAGTTTGAACACATCTGCCTGCGGCCATTTCTATTTTTCCCTGCCCACACACCCATTTCATTCATGCTAGCTGTGAAGGGTAACCCTACATGAGGTTGCGGGCGGGAAGCGACAAAAAACGAATATTTTGTATTATTAAATACTTTATTCATTATTATATGCACTTGCTCAGCGTCTCTCAACTGCAGGTTCTGCTCGACGTGACCGCCACTGACACACATTTAGTGCAACGATTCACGACATTGTTGTAACACCGTCGTGTCAGTATTGCAAGTCAATTGCATAAATTTGTTTGTAATCCCTACGAGCTGCGGCGTAGTTACAATTATTGCGCCCTAGATACATGAGCATGTTAAAATACTCTTCATTCGAGTACACGATGCACAAAAAGTAGCAAACTATAACTGACTAACACTATACTTAACATCAAAAATCACGCAATCGACACGAGCGCACAATTTGTTGTGTTCCGATCTATACGCCAGTTTCCTCGTAACTGAGTGAGTGTAATAGTTTTTTATGCAACTGTTGTGTAATAAGGGGTATTAAAACACGAATGCGGGTATGATAATAGTATCACATGAATGTTTTAATACCTAATTATCAACAGTTGCATACAAGACTTTATCTACACCCAGAATATGAATTCTCTAAAAGATTCTGAAACAGGTAGCTTACTGCTAACATTAAAACAGCCAGTCCTAGTAGTAACCAATTATCATTCCTTACTGATTATATACAAATAAAGTAAGTATTAATGAAACAATTATCATTTAGTAGTAATTTACATTTTGTATAGTGCAATTATTAAAATTCACTTGAAAATTACGTTCTTTTGCAGCGTTTAAAATATCCGGCGGTGTGCTGTCAAAACTCGAATCGCTCATTTTTTCTAGAAAAATGGCGGGGTTTCAAATAACCTACTTTTTTTTACGGCGCGCCGCGTTCTGGTAGTGTGGAACGCGCGTAAACGAAAATGTTCTTTTTTTGAAAATCATACAGATTCCACGTATCGAGCAATTAGAATGTGGCTGTTTGTTGAAACTCTTTGCGCATGAAGGGATCGAAAAAAAAAACCAAGGAGTGTTGTTATGAAATTCAGTACAACATTACAACACTCGTCTGGATGATGTAATGGTTATTACAACATTGGGTGTTTTAATGTTGGTAATATGCTAAGTGTTTCAGAATCTTTAATAGAGTTTTTAAAGCATGGGTGTAGATAAATATTTTAAAGCAATAATTCTAATTTACGTAATTGGCGGCATCGGTCAAAGAACAAGATCAAGGTGCGAGGCGAGATGCCCTGACTTTTTCGATTGAGTCGCCGCTCAACTGACTCTACGCGGCCATTGGACAGAGTTCAGGGTAGTTTACTGGTAGAATAAATAAGTCAGGGGTTCTCAAGATTTTTGAAACCATTTTAAATGAGATGTTCTTTTTACTGTAGCATTTAATGTGAGGGGTTTTGATTTTTGATTTTATATTTATATTCTATAGTCTATCATCGTGCAGGGGTTTTTTGACACAGTGTTTATATGTTGTTGTTTTATAACAAAACCAAGTATTAGTTCTAAACATTCATTCGGTGTGATAATAGATAGATACCCTTTGCAATACAATGCCGCTTAACACAATAATTGTGAGCGTCAATCTATAGAGCGTACTTAAACTTTGCTCAAACTTTACTTATGTAAAACTTAGCTTAGTATAGGCTAATCACAATCTTTTATATTTTTTTAATAGTCATCGACACCTAAATTCTGCTGAGCTTAATCTACGACAGGCCAATGTAAAAGTCAAGTTTTATAACACTCGCTACTTCTACTAGCTACGATGTTCTTCAAACTGAAACAGAAATAGTGTAGACGGCCGAAACATTACCGCTATGGTACCCATCTCAACATCATCATCAGACGGCATCCAGTGAGAAGAAGCTCGTATATGTATCTGCTTTTCACACTTCTACACTGTGTTTTTGTGTGTACAGAACTCTATTTAATAATATTGTACATAAAATAATTTGAAGGGAAGTTTTTATAGGCTAACCGATGTACACACCCCGTAAAATATATTTTCGAAAGTAATTTCCCTTGTTTTCTACGTTAGAACCCTTAATTATTACACAACCGCTAACTAGCCACTGTTTATAAAAGTAATAGCTGGGCGTGGGCAACTGCTTGCGTGTTTCAACAATTCGTTTGAGGGAGTAACACTCATTAAGATAATATTTTTATCATAAAATTATTTTAAATATACGTTTCACCCTGTTTATTTATCTATGGATAGACTGTGACATCTGTGAACACGACAACAAAATAGAGGTGCACTGTTAGCCTCTATTTTCATCAACGTACGCAGCACTAAATCAAAGTGACATACGTGTCGCGAGCGTAAGACGTAGCTTGTCAGCAGGAGGCGATAAATCTAGAAGTATAAATATCTAAGTTATTTAGGGATGTATGTAGTTTAGTTTTATTTGGATTTTGTGAGAATTTACCCAAAGGCATATTACAAGACTTGCTTGTAGAAAATTACAATATTCGCAGATACTAGCTGACCCAACAGACGTTGTTCTGTTCATAATAAAAAAAAACTTGCAGCCGGAATTTAGTAAAATTCGTTTTTAGCTGACATCTACTTGGCGAAAGGAATATTCCTAGCAAGTTCAAGTCTCTACGCCTTATGGTTCCAGAGATAACGTGATGAGTTAATATATACAGGAATTATTGTTGGAATACAGTTGGTTGACGTCTTGAGTACCACAGAGCAAGCAACCTTCGGATACGACGTTGTATTTTGATCGGATACTGGGTGCACCGAGGAAGTCGCAATCCAAAACTTATTCACAACAAATGTAAAAAAATATACAAATCATAGCGTATTTCAGTACTGGGTCAGCTACAAGGTGATAGAATTTCTCGAGCGGAAGATCGGCGCTGGACATACATATATGTGTGTCAGCATATGCAGAGCTTGTGCCTATTTGCGGCTGATGTTTGGTCTACTTTTATTTTATTATATTTCATTTTAATTTTAAGTGTTATTATATTATTATGTACTAGTTTTTAGCTGCAAATAAAATATTTTATTATTATTCTCTTTATTACAATTTCATCTTACTTTCTACATTTATATATATAACATATTTATAAAAAACAATATTACAAATATAAATATAAAAAATAGAGCCCCGCTGGCGAACCAATTCACGACAATTCCGCCGGTGGTTAGGGCGACAGACTAAAGGAACATCCGCACGATGCGTGCCGTTCCCAATACAGCTGCTTTCTGTAACTGACCCTTTATCCAGTTATTAAGTGAGAGCCTCTTGAGATGATGGTCGAGGCTCTTTGCTATAAGACCGTTAACGGAAACGACTATTGGGACAATTATTGTTGAATCAACATCCCACATGTCAGTAACCTCGTGTGCTAAGTCTAGGTACTTCGACAATTTGTCTATTTCAGCTTTCACAAGGTTATCATCACACGGAACGGTGATTTTTATTATTATTATTATATCTCTTATATGAACATAGAGATTCCCGCAATGGGCAACTTTGTAATAAATTAATGAATCTCACTATATTTCTTTACTTTATATATTCTATCAAATTTAATTGAGTAAAAATATAGTTCTATGCTTCAAACGTTGAAGGGTCCATTAGTGTCTCAACATAAACATGAGCCGAGGAAAATAAACCTTTTTGTTTTGGTCACTTTAAACTCGTGAGATGTGGCGTGAGTAATGATTTATTTCTCTCGTGTGGAAACTATTCAAATGAACTAATTAAGGCAGCTTGTGTTTGGAATAACACTGAACTAAATCTCATGCGGACCAAACAATACTGAAATTATAAATAAAAATGAATATAGTCCGATACCATTCATTACTATTAAATTTAATATCAATAATGATTTAAATGTAATGTCTGAAGACGAAGACTTTCAACCAGTGTGTGTTGCCAGTGATGACTTACGGTACGCAGACGTGGTCGCTAACTATGGGCCTTATGAGAAAGCTCATGGTCGCACAGAGGGCAATGAAGAGAGCTATGTTCAGAGTTTCCCTGCGAGATCGAATCAGAAATGAGGAGATCCGTAGGAGAACCAAAGTCACTGAATAGTCCAAATGATTTCGAAACTGAAGTGGCAGTGGGCAGAGCACATAGTTCGACGAAAACATGACCGTTAGGGCAGTAAAGTCACAGTAGATATATAAAGTCCTCGAATGGCGACCACGTACCGGAAGACGCAGTGTTGGCAGGTTGGACCGACGATCTGGTTAAGATTGCCGGAATACGTTGGTTGAGGGCAGCGCAGGACGGATCGTCGTGGAAATCTTTGGGGAGGCCTTTATCCAGCAGTGGACGTCTTCCGGCTGATGATGATAAATTACGGTGAACCTAGATAAAATCATATTATTTGTAAATTAAAGTGGACCATTCTAAATAATTTTAAACAGTGACTTATTAAATACTTATCAAGTAATTGTCTTAAATCTACAACAGTGAACAAAAAGGAGCTTTAGCCCGAAATATATTTGAAAGCTTTTCTGCTTCGGACAGTTTCTCTACCCTAGGTAATAATTAATAGCCACTCTCTAGAAATTTAATATTGAATAAAATAATGAAATACTGCCGGAATATAATTAATTGAGAACAAAAAATTCGTAACAAGTTAATGAAGCACCTAATCATCTGAGCTGTAACATTAAACCTGCCTGAGGCATACGACGTCATGTGGGCGTAAGGCAATACAAGATCAGTCTCTCCGGGTTAAATATTGATTTTTATGTAAGAGGTATCCTCTCTAACGAAAACAGAAACCTTAGCATGAGGCGTTTGTATTTTTATTTTATTTACATTGGGTATTGTTTTTTATTAAATCTATAGGAATATATCTATCATCTAAAGAATGAGCTTAAGTTTAGTTCCAATACGAATTTCCTCCTGCTTCCTTTATCATTTATCTCTAATATATAAAATTTTGGTGTCATGGTGTTAAACATTGAACTCCTCCGAAACGGCTTGACCGATTCTCATGAAATTTTCAGTGCATATTGGGTAGGTCTGAGAATCGGACAACATGTATTTTTCATCCCCCTAAATGTTAAGGATGGTCCACGCCAATTTTTTTTTTTAATTTTTTTTTTTTGAATTTGTTTGATTATGAGTCAGCATTAAAAAACACACACAACTTCAAATTTTCACCCATCTACGATCAACAGTTACTTTTGTATCGCGATTTTAATATCGGCAATACAACGTTTGCTGGGTCAGCTAGTAATTATATAGTAATCTTTGTTTTCATATGGTAGTATAGTAGTGTTTAATCGTTCTTTATGAATACGACTGGCAGCCTGAGCGAAAAGACTCTGGTGAAGTTTCCCCGACTACTTTTTACCCTCAAAGGGGATCTCTTCTTGGGACCGTCTATCATATTTTGGTAGAGGGTTTGCATAAAATGCGTATATTTAATAGAAATTACATTTCTGTTTGATTTAAGCACCTTTTTAAAATTCACACTAAAACCCAAAAAAAACAAACGTGTAATTTTGTATGGAAATACGAGTATTTGACGTGAATACTTGGTTTTTGGTTTGGGCACAAATGGCTTTTGATAGGTTCATGTTATGACCACAAATTTCTTTCTATTTGTATATAACAAACTGTCCGAATCTAATAAAAGATATATTATAATATGATCTATGTTATAACCAGGGGCGTGCATATCATAAGATAGGCAATTAAGTAGTACCTACCTCATTAAAAACCTAAATAAATACAGCACTAGTTAATTTAGATAATTTGGTTTCGTTATTTTATTACCAATTCTTCTATTGAACACCCACTCATAAATTTTTTCCTTACGCTTAATATCTATGGTTAAATCTCTGCTATTCCAAAGCAAAACTTCGACTAGTTAGATCCACAGTGCCTAGTGCCTTGCTAGAAAACCATTGCACGCCCCTGGTTATAAACACATTTATTTAATCATTTTTTTGCCGTCCCATTAGAAAATACAATATCAAAGGAGGTTTTAATCATTTTAGAATATTATTGGCACATTTATGAAGTGTTGTGGTGCATAATAAAGTTTATTCCAAATTCAAATTTAAGACGTAGTCGGACTTTAAAAAAAATTGCAGTTAATTGCGTATCATGGCGGGAATCATTGATTTTTCCTATTAATTCTAAATCATTTTTACATAATTATTGTCGGATTGTCCTATTTCCTTGATATTTTATAAGTCTTGATACCATAATTTACCGATCTCTAAAATAGTTTGATGGAATGCTACTTGAGGAAGGTTGTAGTCAATGTTATGTGTCCCAGAGGTTAAATGTGAGTGGTTCGACTGTCTAGAGGACTTGGCAACGATATCAAGAGACTGGTTACGTCAGTGAAGGGCTGAGTCGGGAAGAAAACCATGCACAGAAAAAAAACCAGGCATTGAAAAATCACAAATCTTCTTATGTCGACCTCAAAAAGACTCCAGAGGAAGTGAGAGGTGTGCAAACCAGCTTATAGACTGTCAGTAGAAGGCTTCTCGTTGTAAATATATTCAGTCGTCATCCAGCCCGTGGCCCTAAATTACTCCTCAAGCACATTGCTAGGCTTAGTGCGACATGGACTCAAGAGGACTAGAGTATTATTCTCGGATGAAGCCAGAATATCAGTATATTGTGAGGACCGACGTCGGAGAGTACTGCGAGGGAAAGAGATCTTTTCGCAAAAGTTTACTTTGAAGAAATAATCCCTTATGGTGGAGACGCAGTTGTTTTGGGCTGCGATTAATGTGTTGCGCCGTACGGAGTTAGCCTTCATAGAAAACGGTACTTTGAATGAATGCACATCGGTACCTATCAGAAGTCCTAATTCGTTACTTACAACCCGCATTAACGATTCTTGGAGAAAATTTGATTTTTATGGACGATAACGCTCGTGCTCACCGTTCTGACGACGTGGAAGCGTATACTCAAGACGTAGAGATTCGTCGTTTGGATTGGCCTGCTCGAAGTCCCGACCTCAATCCCATAGAGCACATTTGGGATGTTCTAAAACGAAGAGTAAGTACGGTTCAAGCCGCTCCGTAAAACATCAGTGAGCTAAGGAGTTTAATTGCTGTGCAGTGGGACCGTATCCCACGAATAACAATAGAATCGCATCGATAGCATGCCTGGATGAATACAAGCTGTCATCTTTGCAAGAGTGGACCACGCTCGATATTAAATTTATACTTTTTATTTTTAGGTTTAAAATTTTTATTAATGCCTGCTTTTTTATTGGACAGATACGCAACTAGCTGTTTAGTAGTAATAATAACAATAACTATGAGTTATTTTATGTATACTTGTATGTCTTTTCTTTACTTTTTTTAAATAAAGTTATTATATATATTTTTTATATATAATTATTATGCTCGCACAATGCCATTTTTTAATTTACGGTGTGTGTGAATTGATGCATCAAATGTATTGTAGTTTACGTATGTACTCAATAACTATAACTAAGTTTTTACTTACTAATTTACATTTTCTTGACTTACTCTTGTAAGACATTAATTAGTTATTGTCATTTGAGTATTTTTGTTGCATCACCTTGCATGATTGAAATCATTTGTAAATTTAATTGAAAATAAAAACTTGTATTGCCATTCTGTTTTGAAAAGAGCAATCAGGAGCAAAAATCGTGTAATGATGTATTTCAAGTGTAACGCAATTTACGTATGAAAACATGAAATATTTTTGATTTAATTTAGACTCTGGGATAATTTTTCATTATTTCCATCGAAATGTTATGATAAAATTGATAGAAACTACTTTTTGCTTATTTATTTAAAGTATTATGTTGATTCTAAGCAGCTTATTTAGAATAATGAAGATAATCTGAAGATGTCAGTGAAACAGGTTATTTACCTGGTACCCTTTTTTTTTGCAAAAGAGTAGGTACAATCATAGTATTACCTAACAACATAAAGCAGAAAATATTTTCAACCCCGGAATCAGTAACGAAGTTTTAAAAGTTGTCCGTAAATTTTATCTGGACACAAACCGTGAATATAAATGACGCCTACATTAATTGTACATTATGCAAAAGCGTTGTAACGAACTTGTGTATCACCAAATAAAAACTTTTTAAATAAAAAATCTCTGAGGCTGTGCCACAATATCTATGACGACTGTGTTAGACACTGATTTATTACGATCATTCCTAGTTATAGTTATCTAGCTAACCCGGCAAACTTTGTTTTGCCATATAACATCAGTATCCCGCGTCCGCATCGTATAAATTTTTGGGTTTTTCAAAATTCCTGAGCGGCACTGCATTGTAATGGGCGAGGAGTATCAGTATTTTCAAAAAAAATGTAATGAAATGTTGGTATTGCGAAAATATATATATTTCTATGTCAAATAAATATAGATTCCGGATAAGTAGTTACCAAGAAACATATTATGTACTTAAACCTTTACCGAAACTCGCTGTATCATATAATACTAGCTGACCCGGCAAACATTGTTCCGCCTTAGAGACAATAAATGAGCAGATTTTGGATTTAATTAATTTCAATATTTTAATAGGATAATAAATATAAGGAAATAAAAAAATCAAGTTCGTTAATGATTCTTTATTGGCTGTGTTTTTTGGTGCTTGGATTGCACTCTTCAGTGAAGCACCTTGTGATAGACGACATTTACCGTTTTTGCAGTAAAACCAGGCCTGCCATCGCAATGGTAAGTACGTGCGGCGGCCTCTACAGAGTAGGCTACACGGTAGGGACTCACGAGCGAACAGTGACGCACTCGCGAGCTTTGTTGTCAAATACTTCACCGATCCGAACGATATTTTAAAAATTGAGAAACAAAAATAAAGCAAAGCATATTAAAAGTCATTGCGATCCAAATTTAAATTTTTGAAGCTTCCTAAAGTCGCTGAAACAATCAATTTTAAAGTGATTATTATTATAATTAAATTACCATTCATAATAGCTACCTACCTATTTATATTTTATTTCCTATAACTTTGTACTAAGTAGGTTTGACTATGTCGTGGTCTTCCAACGCATACATTAATTACTATCTACAACAAA
Organism: Leptidea sinapis; assembly: GCF_905404315.1. Lineage (NCBI taxonomy): Eukaryota > Metazoa > Arthropoda > Insecta > Lepidoptera > Pieridae > Leptidea > Leptidea sinapis. Next base: position 9,778,861 of record NC_066296.1, on the reverse strand, counting down.
TGTAGGTTTGACAACGAAAGAATATTGATTAAACATAACGATTATTTACTTATAGCAAACTGAGTTATTTTTAAAACATAACCTTATCCTAGATAGGTACAGTTTTAGGTAAAGAAGACAACCTTAATGTTATCAAAAGAGGTAAGAGTCACGCGATAAAAAGAGAGGCAACATCTAGGTAAATAAAAATGTAGGTTAATAGTGCTGTGAGATCATAATTACACCTTGTTATATGGCCGCAAGAGTCTTTATTATTGTATTTATTGATCTTGCAGAGTAAGACTTCCGTCCTTGTACTATTATATAGGTATTGTTTAGAATTACCAAAGAAAAAAACCGGCTTTTCATTTATATGTATAGATTATTATGATTCAAGATATTAAAATTCTTGTGCATTTTCACAATCGTGCTTGACGTCAGATAGAGCCATTATAAGTCGATTTACTCCAAGCAAGAAATATTATGTTCAACATAATATTTATTACGATACCTATAGCGAAAACTATATACATCATAAAAATATATAAGTAGGTATTTAATCAAAACAAATCTTATAACTATATTTACAATACTACGACTACATAAAATTAAAACTATCATTACGTGGAAGCGTACCAAGAATACTGGCAGCATTACCCCGTTGGATAGCAAGGCTGATCCGTTGACCGAAATAGCTGCCAGCGCTTGGGTTTCCAGTAGCCTTATTAAGGCGCGAAGATAGTATTTTGAACATTCTCCGCGCCTCTGGGCCCCACGGGCCAAGTGTCTCGACACCAAACGGCACAAAGATGTATGACTCACTGAGACCAACATATTTGCGACGCTTGCTGTCTTCGGCAGTCGAAGCAGCAGCCCCAGCACCAACTGACGTAACATGGACATGAGAAGGAGCCAGAGTGTCGACGCAAGTAGCGTCCCACACCAGCGCCCTTCCCCGTGCCCAAGCCACCAGCGTCATTCCATCAGGACGCTTGCCATCGCGGCGGGTAATACCATTTGGCTCTAAAACAGCTGGTATATTAAGAGCGGCAAATGCCCTGCGGATGACTTCATTAATGCTGGCGTGACGACTGATACGGCCTGCCGATTTTAGGCAGGATAACCCGTGGCGTCCAAGAGCATCTACCTGAACGCCACATCTACATTGATGTGGTTCATTCAGTTTTATACCTAGCCGGAGTGATACGCATATTGACAATGTCATATTGTCAAGTAGCGTTCCAATCGGCGCAGAAGGCAAGGCTTGTAACCAAAAGCCCGACTCATTTTGTGTCACGGCCAAAAGACGAGCACGCTCTGTTATGTCAGTAGATGAGATCAATAGATCATCAAAGGCTGACTTACAAAGAAGTGCGTCCCATGCTTTTTGGCACTTTAAATCGTCTGGAAAATTTTGAATGTTTGCAATATTTAGCCAAGCATTGTTAGCTTCGTTCAAATACACAATCTCTGAGTTATCTGGTACATGATTTACAATTCTAGTAACCAAAGGCTGCGCACTATAAACTGAAGATAGAAATGCTGGTAAGGCAACGCCCGAAACTTTGCGAGTACCCAAACCACCAAACCGTATCGGTAAAGAGGCTTGAGACCATGCACGATCTGTAAACGCGCAATTCAAAACGGTTTCTAAAATATTTTTAAGTGAAATATCAATCACATCAAGCAAATTTGGAAATTTCCATAACGGGCTAGACCTTAAGAGGTACGTAAATTTTGGAACAAATAAACAAGACCGAATAATAGTTAAGGCCATATGAGAATTAATTTTTAATAATCTGTCCGAAACATTATTAAATTTTTTAATGTGATCGTTTAAGATCGTTGGAATTGAAACAGGAAATAATGGAGCTCCAAGAAGGTCAAGTGAATTCTTATCCAAAACTTTAATATTGGGGGCCAGAACATTAAATTTATTGGTAATATCAACCCGGTCTGAAATTTGGAAATTTTCGCCGATAAAAAGCTCGCATTTTGAAAAATTTAACTCAAGGCCGATTGAGCTAAAACTTTCTATTACAACTTTCAAATCATCTAAAACAGAGTCCACTTCACCACCCAAAGTACCATCATCCAAGTACCAAACATTAAATTTTGATTTTAGTTTTGTTATGGCGGAATGAATGGCAAGGCTAAATATTGCTGGACCAAGAGGGTCGCCTTGCTGACAGCCAACAGAAGACCAAATATTATGATTTTTGAATAATAATTTGGATGGTTTACTATAACATTGCCAAATATAATGATATATTGAAGGAATTGAATTTTTAACTTCTCTCAGCAGAGCTCCCCTATCAACAGAGTTAAAAGCATTTTTCACATCTAATTTTAAAAAGACATCACCAGAGTTCCTCTCCAAAAAAGTTCGCGCAGCGTGGACTGCAGCTTCGCAACCACTTTTGCAGCCGAAACCCAACTGAGTTGGAATGAATTTAGTTGATAGGAAAGGAGAAATATGTTTACAACAAATTTTAGAAACAAGGCGTCGAAATGTGCAGCCCACAGCTATAGGACGAATACCACCATCTTTTTTCTTAAGAGCACATATATTCGCACCATATAAAATTTCGGTAATTTCGGTATTAACTTTTCTAGAAAGCATGAGATTTACTAAGAGAACAATGTCCTCAAGCAACGCTCTACCCGCATCCCCTGTGGAAGGACATACCAGATCTTTCAGATGCTGGGGTGTCAGTCCATCGGGGCCGCCGGCAGAACCAGTCTTAAAGGACATTATTGCTTTTAGTACATCACCATCATTAGCCCGTAGATGATTATCGGAAAAAGATGGTTCCGGAATAACACAATTAGCATCTGGTGATGGGTGTTTACTTTGTAAAGCCAAAAGTGTTTCATTTGAGTCGGGTGCCAGGATATCATTTGAAAAAAGTATAGATGCAGCACCTTTCACGTCACCGTCATTAACTTTCTGTTCTACTTTTCGAAAAATGTTGAATTTGGAATTTTGGTTACTATTTAAAATATTGCCAAAGATATTTGGGTCAGAACAATTTGATTTTATTTTCTGTGTGAGTGAACTGTGGTCATCTTTTTTTGCATGTAAAGTTGAATATGCGAACATGAACAAATGCTCCCAACTATCTTTTGAATTTTGGTTGACTGTAGATCGAATGACTTTGGAGAGTGCAGTTGCAACAGTAATGCGAGCCCCTTTTGGAATTCGCTTTACTACTGGAACCGAATTCTTTAATTTTCCTAATAATTCCGAAAAATTTGTTGTAATATGATATGCTTTATTTGTCGAGGGCAAGGTGCTATGATGTATATCCGAAACTAACGCGGAACTGTGCTTTTTACCGATGTGAATTTTTAAGCCTCTTGCACCTCTAAAATAACGTGTAGGAGAGCATAGGTCACATTTCACAAGATCACTGGCTTGGTTACAAACATTGTTTATGTTTAGATTATTATCACTCATTAATTCACTATTGGTCCATTTAACAGTCACTTCACACACAAGCTCAGCTATTGGTCCTCGAATGACACGAACTGCGCGTTGCTATGTGCAGAAGACAAATCTGAAAACAATAAATACCTTAGCAACTATATTAACAGGACAAAAATACTTAGGAAATATACTATCCTAAAACATTGTGATGGGTAGCCACACCGACACACCAACACTTGTACCGATGCAGCACCACTTTCTGAGGCTGGGATGGGACAGCAAGCGCTGATTTGCAGCGAAAATAATCTGAAACAGAATTAAAATATGGATCAGTAGTATGTTCTGCGTGACAGCTCAATGACAACCTATAGCAGAGTTCAATTTGAAAATTTTTAATGTTATTTAGTTTTTTTTTATTGAAAGTTGAAGAAGACGAAACTCAACAATTTAATAATATTTAGTCGTGGTTAATTAGAAATTAGATTATTAATTTAAATCAATTGAAACGTCTGGCATTTTACAATCGATTGTTAGAAAGTTTTGACTGGCTAACTACTTAATGTTAGTTTGCCCGAACCGATACGACTTAGGGACCTTCAAACTAAGAGAATGCACCATACTTTAAGGCGGGGATACAAATGCCAGTAAATCGGGAACTACTGCCACGACGAGACCGCTACTGACAAGCAGCTGAGCTGGCAACAAATTAACGGGCTTGCAAGTAAACCAAATAATGTTGTACTAGCTACAAGTGTACCAGTTATAGGCATGCCAGTTACAGTACCTGGCTCGTGCAAAGAGCTGGTATGCCAGTGTGCAAGCGGGCTTGTGTATCCCCATCACTTGACCCCTGGTTTCGCGGATGTCCATGCACCCTATTAGATAAAAATATGATTTTTATTACATCATTAACCAACGAGTTTGGGGCTCACTGGATTGTAGTTTTGTCTGTGGAGATTCACAAATATTTATATACTGTGGTTCGTTGATCAGTCGGAATTCACCTTTAAACATTCCTACCACTCTGAATATACTCGAGTCACTACACATATTCCAAGACCTGGAAGAAAAAGAAATGCTCCCGGCGGGGATAGACAAAATAAAACATATATTATTTTATATGAATGTGTGTTATGATATATTAAATGAATTTGACAAATAAGTGCTTTATTAAATAGAATTGGATATAAAGTTATATTGAAATGGAGCTTCAGATTTCACAAACAGCTGATGTCAAATAAAATTTGTTACTTCTTAATATGCAAATATTGGGGTTGAGAAGGTTGTTAACTGTAAAGTTGATCCTGTAGATGAATCTACAACTTGAGAGTTGAACAAGACATACAAGATTTACCAACCATACGTCGCTCAGACGGAACCCGAGAGGTCGCGGGTTTGAGTCCCGCATCGTTCATAAATTTTGGTTGCAAATTTAATTTAATCCCATAAGTTAAACATATGTCATGAAAGGCATAACATACCTTCATGCCTTTATATAATTCCCTTAGAATACTTTCAGGTCAATTAAAGACCGCCGGTTCAGAAATAACTGGCGTTTTGAAAGAGATGAAATCGTGGACACAAGAAAACTGGATTCAAAGTAATCTTGTTTGTTTGTTTTGTTTGTAAGTTTTGTTTTTGGCAGTCCATCAAACTACTACAAAATACGTTATGAGATGTTGATGTTCAGCGCGTTGCTACAATAACGGAATTAGATGAACACACTGGTACAACTTATTAACCGTAATTATAATTATTAAAATAAATCTAATAATTAAAGCGAAAAACAAGCCCAAGTGCTGGCAGCTCTTTCAGTCAATGGATCAGCCTAGTTATCCAAAGTGGAAATGCTGTCAGAATTCTTGGTACACTTCTCCGTAATGATGGTTTTAATTGGATGCAATCATAGTATTGTTTAAATTAAGTGTTTTTTTTTATGATAATAAGGGACGAGACGAGCAGGACCTTTAGCTGATGGTAATTGATACGCTCTACCCATTGCAATGCAGTGCCGCTCAGGATTCTTGAAAAACACAAAAATTCTGAGCGGCACTACAATTGCGCTCGTCACCTTGAGACATAAGTTGTTAAGTCTCATTTGCTCAGTAGTTTCACTAGCTACGGCGCCCTACACACCGAACAGTAATGTATACACATTACTGCTTCACGGAAGAAATAGGCGCCGTTGTAGTACCCGTAATCTAGCCGGCATCCTGTGCAGAGAAGCCTTCCACTGGTATCAATTGATTTGTATCTACTGAAAAATAGAAATTAGTTTTATTTTAATTTAACATATTTATTTAATCAAAATAATTACCATTATTATTTATACATTAATGTCATTCCTATTAGATTGAAGATCATTTATGCCTTTGCTATAGAACTGTTTGATCTAGGTTCGACAAACTATGTGAAAGCATTGAGAAGAAAACTTTTTACCACGTAGAAATTTATCCAAATCAGGAAAAAAATGGTAGTCCGTTGGAGCAAGGTCTGGAGAATACGTAGAGTGACGAATGGTTTCTAATTGCAGTTCCTGTACAGTTAAAACGGTTTCTCGTACTGTATGAGGTCTCGCGTTATCATGGAGCAATAATGGTGAATATCAATTCATGAATCTGAGCTGTTTCACTGCTAGTTTTGCTATCATTGTTTGGAGTTCAGCGCAGTAGACATCTGCCGTTATTGCTTGACCAGATCGAAAAAAGCTATTGTGAATAACACCATGCTGAGGCCACCAAACAGTTACCGTACCTTATTATTGGTAAGCTTTGCTTTAAGACACTGTTGCGGAGTTTGAGCTGGTTTCAGCCATTGCATTTTTCGCTTACGGTTATCGTAAAGAATCCACTTTTTATCGCATGTCACAATTTGATCCAATATTCCCTCATTTCTGTATCGAGCCAACAAGGCAAGTCTTAATACGCATTTCTTTCTGAAGATCAGTCAAATCATGAGGCAACCATTTTTCATATTTTTTGATTCATTTGACGCAAATGAGTCAATATTGTTGGTAGATTGGCTCGGATCGGTTTCCACCATCTCTTTCAATTCATTGTTATTCAGCTGTGTGGTTTTCCACGTGGTTTGTTCTTAAAATCAAATTTTCTATCACGAAAGTGTTGAAACCAATTTCGCACGGTGCGTTCATTAGTAGTTCCTTCTCCAAACACAACATTGATATTGCGAGCTGTTTCTCCCGCGTTAGTTCCGCGTCGGAACTCGTATTCAAAAATAGCTCGAGTTTTCGAAGTATCGATCTTTCTTGTCTAAGCTGAATAAAAAATCGTGTGGTGTCGTGGGACACTAGATAGGAATAAAGATCATTATTATAAAAATATTTATTTTACTGATTTACTTAAAAAATGGGCAGTTTCCACTGAATTCCACTGTCTGAAATAATGTATACTTATGTATGCAGGCAAGAAGTTATACTTCTTTGGCGTTACAAAACAAATCCTTAAAATTATTTAATCGTCGTGCTATTCTACGTTTGTAGAAAGAACAATATTGTAAAAAAAATCGTGAAATAAATTATTATATATTAACGAATACGGCTGTATGGGCTTGAACCCTTTGCCTGTTCTTATAATGGATGAAGGAACTTGAAAAAAAATTATTAATGTCAGAAACGTCAGAAAATTTCTGAAAACTTTTATTTTTAGGTGATAAAATTGGTTGACGGGTAGCTATCACGCGTGAGTGAGTTTTAGTTACCACTTTTTTTAAAAAGGCTTTATGTACTGCAGCCTATTGTATAATTGATTGCAGCAGTTTTCTTTTCTGTTATTATACATTTATTTTGGTGAGTGGTCTTAACATTTTAATATAGATATTAGTTCATCATACATCTAACCTAACTAACAGCAACTAACTTCTACACTATGGAGATCTCTCCTCCGGAACCTCCGGATTCACCGGATATTCCTGCTCTCACCGGCTCGAAACGACGGCTAGAAGATAGGTCTTCAGGAAACGCAGCGCCTAAAAAAACAATTATCGATACGGACATGGCTTCTGCCTCTATCCAAAATGTATATAGTGATCCATCGTTAATAATTGGTATCAAACAGTATACAACATTTGATAAAGGACCTTTTTTGATAGACGTCTCCCGTACGGAAGAAGACCCTGCCTCAGGTCTCACTATTAAGCCAATTAAATTCGGCCGGCTTCTCCACAGTCACAAAATTGCTAATATTTGCCCTGACGGAATAAAAAAAGTAGGTAGAAATAAAATTTCAAAAGTATTTAAAACAGCCAAAGATGCCAACAGTTTTCTTGATAACCCACTTTTAGCCGCTAATAAATATACCGCAACAATTCCCAACTATAACATCACCAAGATGGGTATAGTTCGTCAAGTCACAGTGGACCTGTCTATGAATGAGTTTGTGGAGTCGGTTGATCTTCCCACTGGTTGTGGAAAGATTTTAAAGGCTCGCAGACTCAATAGGAAAGTAATTGAGGAGGGTAGAGTGACTTGGGTACCAACCCAAACCATTGTATTAACATTTCAAGGCCAATTGCTTCCGGAAAAAATCTTCCTCTTCCACAATTCCCTCCCCATAGAAACATACCTGTTCCCTAGTATCCAATGCCAGAACTGTTGCCGCTTTGGCCATATAAAAACAGTATGTAGATCTAAGCCAAGGTGCTTCAAATGTGCCCAATCCCATGCTGGTGATACATGTGAGGTTACTGATAAAGATGCTTCAAGAAGTCTATACAAGTATAGACTCTTCTTGTACAGGTCAACATTTTGCCACCAACAAAGCTTGTCCTGAACATGGTAGACAAAATCCATTAAAGCAATCATGTCTCAGGAAAACTTATCTTATGAGGAGGCAGCAAACCGTTGCCCGAAATCAGTAAAGCCTTACTCTGAAATTCTCCTTAATCCCTCATTACCCCATAACTCTTCCTCTCAGCCAGCTCATACCACTCAGCCACCCATTTCTCCTACTGTCAGTTACAGTAACTGTAACACTCCCTTCACGCTCCAGACCCATTTTAAGTAAGTCTTATGATCGTGCTGCTCAGGCTATCATTGCCGATGTTCCTTCATCCTTCCCAAATGGTTCTGCACTATCCCATCAATCCAATTTTTCATCATCAGCGCAGGATGATAACCTCTTGGAGGCTCTCCTGTCCATCATTCTATAACAGTCTAACAATAACAGTCTAAGCTTACCGTCCAACGTTGCCCATCAACTTTCACACATTCTGTCCTTAGTTAATAACCATGGCCCCAGTGTCCATTCTGCAATGAAACACCAGAAGCCTACGTCCTAAAAAACCCAGTCTTACACATCTCATAAATAAATACCTTCCTTCTGCCATCGCCATCTCTGAGACATGGCTGGTCCCTGGTTCACACGTCAGGGTCCCCGGCTATGCATGCCTTAGAGATGATCGAGCAGAAAGTGTTGGTGCGGGTTGCACCTTATTAATAAGACGCACCCTTCCCTTCTCCTCGATTACCCTTCCTAGTCCTCATCCAGGTATAAATATTGTTCCAGCAAAGGTTATGAACATCTCTCTTGTCTCAATCTATGTACCTCAACCTCAGTCAACCATGATTGCTGATATCCTCTTTTTAATTTCATCTATTCCCCCTCCTATTATAATTATGGGAGACTTTAATGCTCATCACACTTCATGGGGCTCAAGCCACAGTGATTATTTTGCCCTCTCTCTGTTAGACATATTTGATGAGTGTGATCTGTGTATTATCAATGATGGCTCTCCTACCCGCAGGGTTTCACCTTCTCAAAATCCCAAAAGTGCAGTTGACCTCACCTTGTGTTCTCCATGTCTGGCTCCTCTCCTTTCTTGGAACATTTTACAAAATTCCTATGGCAGTGACCATTTCCCTATAATCATATCTATCCCTGACAAAGTAATCCCCCCCGAAAACCCTTCCTCATCCTTTAAATATAAATTAATAATATAAAATTGCAGAGTTGCCAGTCACTAACCATCTTAATGTAGTAGATAACTATATGAAATTTACAACCGCTATGATTACTTGTGCTGACAATAACTTCCCTTTGAAGAAACCTATTTTAAATAAAATTTCAACTCCTTGGTGGGATGCTGAGTGCACTGCTGCTGCCAAAGAAAGGAAGTTAGCGGAAAAAAATTATAACAGAAACATGTCACTTTCTAACTTTATTCACTATAAAAAAGTTGCAGCTAAAGCTACATATTTATTTAAAAAAACGAAAAAGCAAGGATGGATTAACTTTTGCCAAAATTTGTCTCCAAGCACTTCATCCTCAATGGTTTGGAAACAAATTAAAAATTTAAAGGTTCATTTTGTGCTCAAGAGCATGATTTAAGTGTGGATTCATCTTTATGGCTGGAATACTTTTCAGATAGAATGTCCCCCCCTTCAGCTCCAAACATGGACTATTTTCCATCCCCTCCAAGCCCTCTACTCATAGTTTAGAGTCTCCTTTCTCTTTTTCTGAACTCCTTCTCGCTTTAGACGGTCTAGCTGATTCTGCTCCTGGCGCAGATGGAATCCCCTATTCTTTCATCAAAAACTCATCAACTACATCCAAGAAATATTACCTAGATATTATAAATAACCTTTTTGATTTTGGGGTCATCCCTCCACCCTGGAAAAATCAGGTAATAATACCAATTCTTAAACCTGGTCAGAATCCATCTGAAGCCACAAGTTATAGACCAATTGCCCTCTCTTCTACTCTTGCAAAAGTTTCTGAAATCATGATAAAACACAGACTTGAGTGGTTTGTTGAAAACAATAATCTCCTTTCCAACTCTCAATATGGTTTCAGAAAGGACAAGAGTTGCCTAGATAGCTTATGTATCCTTACAACTGACATAAGAATAGCACTCCTCAGTAAAGAACACCTTTTGGGAGTTTTCCTTGACATAGAATCTGCATATGATAACGTATCACTTCCTCTACTCAGGAGTAAACTCAACCAGCTGAGTATCCCCGTGAATCTATCTCGTTTCATATGTAACATGTTAATGGAAAGGACAATCACTATCAAAGGTCCATCCTCTTACCTCCCTCCTAAGTCAGTTTGGAAAGGCTTACCTCAAGGCTCAGTCCTTAGTCCCCTTCTCTACAATCTGTATACATATGACCTCAATAGCTCTGTATCCCCCTTCTGCCAAATACTGCAATATGCAGATGATATTGTTCTGTATTCTTCCAACAAGTCCATACAGGATTCATCCAATCAGTTAAATTGTGCACTTGAATATCTTGCTGATTATTTAATGCAACATGGGTTGTCACTATCAACTGCTAAAAGCAAAGTAGTGTTATTTACAAATAAAAGACTTTTTCCTCACATTAAAATTAAAATTTATAATGTTGAGTTACCTGTTGTTACCAATGTTAAATTTCTAGGGATTTGGTTAGATCAAAAATTATCAGGCATAAAGCATTTTGATTATGTCTCACAGAAATGTGAGACAAACATTAATATCCTGCGCTCTGTATCTGGTGTCTGGTGGGGAGCTCACCCCTTCACCCAAAAATTATTGTACAATGCAATCATTCGCAGCCACATGGATTACGGCACTATGTTCTTGATCCCAGGAAATAAAGCAGGTCTGAATAAACTGGACAAAATTCAGGCTAAATGCTTACGCATAATATTAGGAGCCATGAAATCTAGCCCGATTAATGCCATGCAAGTAGAGTGTGTGGAACCTCCCCTTTCACTTCGCCGTCAATTTCTTTCCAATAAATTTTTTCTCAAATTATCTGAATGTTGTGGACATCCCTTGCTTCCAAAATTAGACCAACTATTTGCTTTATACAATAATAATAATATTCCTGAAGACAAAAGACCCTGCATTCTCCACAGTTACTTATTATTCTCTCACCTCTCTTACCCCCTCTTCCAATATTCTAAATTGCCTCTATTTACTATGCCTTTTAGTGCACTCACTTTCCAACCATTTGTAATTTTAAACTTAGGTATAGATAAGTTTTCCATAGAAGCCAATAAAACTTTTTCTCAGATAATGTACTCTGATTTTCAAAATTGGCATAAAATCTACACTGATGCTTCAAAAACAGACATGAGCCCTGTTGGTGCTGCAGCATGGATTCCTTCAACAAGAATTATACTCAGTTACAGCTGCCCATCTATCACTTCTGTTTTCACTGGGGAATCAATTGCCATTCTTGAAGCAATTTTATTTGTTAAGACTCATGGCATGAACAATTCTATTATTCTTTCAGACTCCAAAAGTTGCCTTCAATCAATACTGTCAAATCCATTTAGGTCTAAAAGTAATTTTCCAATTATATTTAAAATAAGGGAATCTTTGAAAGAATGCTATGACCTCAATATTAACATCGTTTTAGCATGGATTCCAGGTCATTCAGGCATTCTTGGTAACGAAAATGCAGATGCCTGTGCGAAGACAGCTATTGCAACAGGTTCCCTCCAATACTCAAAAATTTTCTCCCATGACTTGCGCACCATCCTGAAACCCAAGTTGCATGAGAGTTGGTCCAGCATTTGGCAAGTTTCCAAAAACTCTAAAGGCAAATTTTATGGAGATCTACAACCCGTAATTCCTCAGAAACCTTGGTTCTCGAAATTTAAAATTCCCAACAAGTCAGTGATTTAAACTATTTGTCGTTTACGTTTTAATCATGCTTGTACCCCGGTATTTTTGGCTAAAATAAGAATTAGGGACAATTCCTTGTGTGAATGAGGTCTAGATGAGGGAATGTGGATCATTTATTCTTCAATTGCCCTTTAACACAACCTTCTTTATACAATTTTATACCTCCTGAAATTCCCCGCCCAACTTCCTTTAAATGTCTCCTCTCCCTAGTTTTCACTCCTTTTGTATATATTTTGTGTAAATATATTTGAAATAAATAAGATTAAGTTGTAAATAGCACTAAGTACTTATATCAAATAATTTAAGTAATTATAATTGTGTTTGTCCCTTATAGTCCTAACAGCATGTATATTTGTTTCAGGTATAAGAAAATAAAACTTGTTTCAATCTTAAGCACCGATCAATACCATTAAAATTAGTAAAAGAATACTCTAAGCTTGGTGGTCTACCTTAACGTGACATTGGCAAACTTGTGGTATACCTTCCACAGGAGCCATAGTAGGAAGAATAGAATAGAATTTATTTTTAGGTGTCGCTGTGCAACGTATAGATCAAAGAAGTTAATCTTTAATAACCTCAAAATGGTACTGTAAACGGCATTTTGTTTTGCTTTTATGTCAATGTAATTTTGCAGTTATAAAGCTATTTAAATATGATTTTTAAATATTCGTTTAATGTATTTTGGTTTGATTTGGCCTTGTTACCAATGCTCTAAAAAAATAAAATGTGTCAAAATGTCAATAACTGTTACTTGTCAATTATTCATATAATATAATTAATAACAATCAGCAAGATATTGTCGCATAGTAACGCTTCGACATACTTGAAGAGAGTTACGTTCCGGACGTTTTTTCCCGGTTAGAGTATCCCTCTGCATCGTCCCACAAGGAACTATAACGAATAAAAACAAAACTAGCGACCTGCGAGAAAGCGATGGATTAGAGTCTGTTGGAAATAAGAAAAATTATAAAGATTAGAAGTGAAACAATTAGGAAAAACTTGTTGATACTCTTAAGTACGCTGTAACACAAAAGTTGCAATGGGCAGGTCATGTTGCGAGATTCACGGACAAAAGATGGAATGACAATGGGAAGGACCATCAGGCAAAAGGAAAACAGGATGCCTAAAACAGATGGGTTGATGAAATAATAAAAAAAAACGGTAGGAAAAGAATGGAGAGACTTTATCTCTCCATTCTTTTCCTGAAGAGGGATACATGGAGTAACCTGGAGGAGGAGGAGTCAATGGAGGGACACCCAGAATCAATATACGCGTAGTCTTAAGATAATATGTATGTGAAAATGGTTGGAATAAATAAAGGATTATTATTATTATTTCTTTTATATGTCCGCATATTCCGCACGAAGTAAATGATCCAGTTTCGGTTCAGTCGTTACATGAATACGTTACATTCCGAGAATTCGACAGGTTATTCTAGCAGATATAAATGAAAACAACCAATCACACAGTGCTTGTAATCAATTATTCATTTAAATGATGCATTAATTCAGTTGTCGCAATAATTTCACAGCTCATTTAAATGATTTATGAGTTCTCAAACAGTATGTCGAGTTTGCTTATAATCGCTTAGTCAATGATAGATAAATATTGTATGTTTGAATATATAAAATAATTCTAGTTGAATAGAAGTCTGCTAAATAGATAATATTTTCAAGAAAGATCCTAGTGTCAATATTAAAATAACTGAAAAGAAACCTGTTTTTGATTTGATTTGAGTACATAGATCATCTGACGGTGTGTGATCACCTGACGTTGTATGATCACCTGACGGTATGTGATCACCTGACGGTGTGTGATCATCTGACGGTGACGGATACCGTGGTGAGATTCAACACCAACGATGGTTAAAGTTATTTAATCGATTGTTGTTCACTACGTTCATTCGTGACGTTTTTGAAGAGATAACTTCTAATGGGAGCTTAAACCGCTTCGTAACGTAACGCGTTACGGCGTCAGTGTGTCTGGCTTCCCTTTCTCTCACATACGGCACCAGTAGACAGGCTCCTCCTCTCTCACTCTAACCAATTGTTACTTTTATAGAATTAAATAGTGATACTAATAATGTACATACACTAGATTTTATTAAAAAACTTTCCTTACATTATCATAATAATATATATAAAATTTAAATATTAACCTAAGCTTTTCTCAAGTTAGTCAATTTCAATATTAAATAGCTTAACTTAGATAAGTTTAATTTGTCACAGTTACCAAAAACACTTAATATGCGATTGCAATGAGAAGACCATTAAATAATCATTTAAGGTTTTTGTTACTCTTAACAGAATTCAAACAATAATGAAAAAAAAAAAAACTGTGTAATAAACGACATTGTAAAGAATATAAAATAGGGGCCGGCGAAATCGTTTATTTTGAAAGCAATTTCTAATACAATGAAGATATTTCCGTGTTTTTAGCGGCCTTTAGCGGGGTGTTTTGCAAGTCTAATTGAGTTTAAAGTGTTCATTTGATTTGATTTGGAAAACGAATAACAAAATTACGAAACAATTCGTCAGTTTCTTTATTATCTTAGAATATTTTAGGTTTGACGAACGTATTATTTTCATTTTGTTACTTCAGATTTATTATTTTCTATGAGGTGGTTAACACCTCATTTTAACATCTATGTTATTATTTATTTTAATTGCCTTTATGTAGGGGCTAATGCTTAAACCTTCCATACATTTGGTATAAAATGATTAATGATAAAGTGGAACGATGAGTTATGACAAATAAAACAATTCCTATTAAGTGATGAATGATAACTAACTTTATTTCATTAGGAAAATTAAATGCACGCGTTTATGAATCGCGGCAAATGAAAATGAAAATGCTTACAACAACATTATGTACAGGTAACAATTCGTACATCCTGCGCCTCCCGAAAGAAGGCGAGATTAATCTTAAAAGTCACTTATTTGTTTAAGAAATTATTACTAAGTATGTAACTAATAACGAGACTACGATATGGCGCTGTGTGAAATGAAATAAAATATTTTTGTATATTTTACAAAAATTAACTTTATTATTATGATTATGTTTGGTGACCACTATGCTGTCCAAATACTATTCGTTCGAAAACATATTGAGTAACTTATAGCAACAGTACACACACAAAGATGTACGTGTCGCTACATGCCACCACGATCACATAAATAAAACACAACCTCAAGTTGTTTTGATTGCTCCATCTCCATTTATCTGTGAAACGAATAAAACTATTAGTGCTTCGCTTGTAATAGTTAAATGCATAAAAGCTATTTATTTTCTCAAAATTGATTTCTTTAGAAGTCTTTTTGATGTGATTTCTAATATAGATACTACTACCGCTTCGGAAACAAATGGCGCTCTAAGAGAGAAGAAGCGGCGCAAGAAGTTCTCCAGCATTCTTTTTTTGCGCACTTTTCAATAAAAATATACAATATTGTACAGTCATTTCTATCGCTATAAAAAATCATAATCTAGTCCCAGGATTTACGACAGAGCCATTTTGTTATAAAACGTTTAAATTTATTTATAGATAATGCCTGAACAGTGGCTGGGACTTTATTATAAAAGTGTATACATTTACCCTTAAAGCTATCATGTATCTTATGAAGCCTACTAGAATTAGTTACAAGCAATCCCTTATTTCTAGTGTTATAATAATGAAAATCACTATTAAGAGCAAAAGTTACCGATCCGTTGAGCAATTCACATACAGTTTAGTACTACAACTGTTGAACTCATTTCACAAATAAATCATATTATTATCTGATTTGGTAACTTCACCACAAATGTATTTGGGACACGATCCCTTAGTTCCCAGTGGGCAATAAATAACGTGAAAAGATTTCTACCCTTTTCACGCAACGAATTAAGTTTTAAAACAACTTCCTACCTGAAATACCCCTTACTTAGCTCGATTGTTTCGTTTCATATTTAAACAAATCCTAACATTGCTATTTATTATTATTTCTGGTGTATATTACTTTAACGAATTTTTCCATACTATATTTATTGTAATTTAAATACCTAGTCTTGCCATAAAATATACTAAAACAAAGAAAAAAAAATTCTGTTGTAAATAACACATTACTTTTACAGTTTAATATAAATAAATGTAAAACCAATTTAAATTACAAAAAGATTATTTCATACAGTCCGTTAAAAATTGAGGCCAGATATCAATAGAAGCATGCAGTCTTTCCATGGGAAAATTCTTCACTGCCTATCGTACGGATTGTTTTAGGGACTCCAAATGTTCATGGCGTTTAGAACAAGCAGTACTCTCTTAAACTGACCATAAATCGTAATCCAACTGCCAATCGTACGGATTGCTTTATGGCCTCCAAATGATTTTTTTTTTTGAAAATAAGGGACTAGACGAGCAGGACGTTCAGCTGACGGTAATTGATACACCCTGCCCATTAAAATGCAGTGCCGCTCAAGATGATTGAAAAACCTAAAAATCCTGATCGGCACTACATTGTGCTCGTCACCTTGAGACATAAGATGTCAAGTCTCATTTGCCCAGTAATTTCACTAGCTATGGCGCCCCTCAGACCGAAATACAATAATGTTTACACATTACTGCTTCACGGTAGAAATAGGTGCCGTTGTGGTACTCATAATCTAGTCGGTATCCGGTGCAAAGAACCCTCCCACTAATAATGGCGTTTAGAGCAAGCCGTGCTCTCTAAAACTGACCAAAAATCATAATCCAACGGATTAAGATTGGTACTAGACGACGACCAGTCTTCTTCAGCTCTGGTGAAGTCCGAAACGTTCGTTTTTAAACAAGACTGCGTAGACCGAGCTTTTTTGGCGCTGAGTCTTGCTGGAGGGACGATTCTTAGATATTGAACATGGTGTTGTTAAAGGTCTTCTCTACATTCTCAAGAATGGTATCTTGATACACTTGTACCGATATTTTGATACCTTTTTGACAAGAGTATGGCTCAGTAACTTCTTCATAGAATACCCTACCAAATAATCACTGAAGTCGAATAGTGCCCACGTTGCACTATGTGGACTATTTGGGAAGCTTACTTAGAGCTTTGTTTGTTAAAATGTTGCTCAAGATCTTTCCCGTCACAAACAGAGGAGTTCCCATTGTAATTATTAATAGCTTGATACACATACTATATACCCGGTACATTTAACTAATACCATGCGTATGGAGAGTTTCAAAACTTGAATTTGGCTCCATATCTACTTTGTGTAATGCAATTCAATTCTCTTTATTACCCCACTCCATTTTAATATCGCAAAATATTGTACAATGTATTGGCACTAAAATGAGAAAACAATGAACAATCATATAAAGATGACAGATTCCAAATTCAAATGTAATATTTTGTTTATTTTTAATTGTAACAGTATTTATGGCCAGACTAAATATAGATCTGTGAGTATAAACTCGGTCACTTCGCTTGTTAAAATGTTGCTCTATACTAAAAATTTTCTCGTTAGCGAGTAAAAGTTAGCAGCTGTGACCTCCCTTGCGTAGCGTTTAAGAAGTTGTTTTGATTTAACTACCCTATTTGTTTTTAAATAACCAGTTATATAATGCGTCTCTAATATTCATTTAAATCATCTTTCACTTTCACTTTCGTGATATGGTTCTATGTATTGAATTTTCCGAGATACATTGAGTTGTTTTCAACAGGATTTCATCGAATTGTTTCCATCCCTGCTTTGATCACCATTTCGAACGAATACCATGTGGACGACCGGATCTGTTTTTGTTATAAACCAACACACACACAATTTTAACAGTGGGTGGCTCTTTTGCACAGAAAGCCGGCTAGATTATGGGTACCACAGCGGCGCATATTTCAGCCGTGAAGCAGTAATGTGTAAACATTACTGTGTTTCGCTCTGAAGGGCGCCGTAGCTAGTTAAATTACTGGGCAAATGAGACTTAATATCTAATGTCTCAAGATGACAAGCGCAATTTTAGTGCCGCTCAGAATTTTTGGGTTTTTCAAGAATCCTGAGCGCACTGCATTGCCATTGCAATACCCATTGGTAGGGCGTATCAACTACCATCAGCTGAACGTCCTGCTCGTCTCGTCCCTTATTTTAACGCGTGACCAATTATATTTGTCAATGTGTGCGTCGTCTATCTTGCTGTCTCTCCGTTAGAGATGTTCTTCTCTCTTTCACTCATCTATACGATATTATATTGTGCGCCTGTCCTCTCTCACCTCTTACATATCAAAACAATAATTGTTACTGTCTCCTTCGGAATATATTGATTAAACGTTGCTACCACACAGATTATACTTAAATCACTCTATTTAAAATAAATAAAATTAGGCGAATACTTTGCCGTTAAACATAGGTAATAAAATGTATTTTAGTGGTAACATAAACATTGTGATCACTGTAAATATTATAAATGCGAAAGACCTATTCAAAATATAATGATAAGTGTCAAGAAGTAAGAAAAATCTGTAATCTGCTATTCATGTGAGCCAAGCCCGTAGGAGTTACACACCTATTATAAAAACGAGAATAATAAGACTATAATTTTACTCTAAAATTAAATCATAAATCATCGTTTGATTACATTGTGATAGAAAATTATTGTTAAAAGGCATTAATCGAAAACACGTGCGCGTGAGCCGATCCCTATAAATACGGCCACGCGAGTGTCGGAACTCCAGGAATGTCACGAATGCTCGCATAGTGTACGGACCTATTGTTAAGTCGCGAATCGCTTTTGTGTTCAAGTTTTCTGAGAAAATCTCTGCATAGAAGCACCCGTTGTTGAGGCAACGGAGGGGAGTGTCTGCGCAAGCCGAAGCCGGACCTAACATCACGCATGGTTAGGCCCCCAAGGTCACACGCATACGTCGAAAGAAGAAGCTACGATGGATCCTCTCGAGGAACCACCACCTGGCCCGTCACAAGGCCTAACAACAGAAGATGAGGAAGTCATGAAGACGCAAATCAATGTTGAGGGTACTTTACAAAAAGTGCCCCCCCCTAGCACACCCGCCGCTGACATCCGCGCCGAGAACGCCATACCGCACCAATTATCGCCGACAGCACTTTATGAGCGTGATATCCTCACGCTCTCTCAGTTAATGCTAACTGAGGTGGATGGCCATGTATCTGCGCATCCAGAAGGCCGAACAAGAAGGTACGGAGCTTTTAGTAGACGACCAGGTCGCACTTGAGTTCGCGCAGAAGTCTATCCTTACACTGCCGCCAGTAGCTGCCAAAACGTCGCCGATGCAAATAATCGACGACAACAACCAAACGTCTCGCAAGCGACCTCTGCGACGCTCGACATCACCAGCGCAGCCAACCCGCGGGAAGCAGACAAAAACCGACGTGTCTCCGGTTTCGTCTCGACCGCACACAGAAACACCGAAACCGCAGAGGGTGACTTTCGCCAAGGCGACCGCTGCACGCCCCACGCAACCCTACGTTGCCCGTCCAGCGCCGCCAAGCGCCGCTCGTCCGGCACCGCTCAATGTCGCCAGACTTGCGCCATCCAAGGGCGCCGGGCAAGCACCGATAGCCGCAACCCGCCCATCGCAGCCCAACGCTGCGCTTCCTACGCCACCCGCTTCAGAAACGCAACCCAAGAAGCCTCGGTACCCGCCAGTAGTGATCGAAAGGCTGGAAAACTGGTCTAGCCACTTCAAGATACTGGCGGGAATACTGAATCGACCGCCAAACGGCCGCCCGTATAAAAACGGATTCCGATTCCTGCCGGACGACGAGAATGAGTACAGAATGCTGCAGGCCTATTTCTCGGATCTCGAGAAAGAGACAGGGCTGGAGTGGCATTCATACTCACCACCCGAAGAGAGAAGTGTAAAGGTGGCGATCCGAGGGCTGCCAACGGAGACTTCTACCGAAGAGATCACTGAAGCCTTAAATGCAAAGCAGTTTGACGTTGAGCATATTAAGAACATAAAAGGCAGACAAGGACGTCCCGGCAGTATATTTTACGTGTCACTTAGAAAGACACAAAATATACGGGGTGACTGAATTATTAAATATGCTGGGGATCACCATTGAAGCTTGGCGAGGCAAGATGCCAAAAGTTTCGCCACAGCTCCCACAACTGCCACCGACAGCAGGCGTGTGTGCGCTGTGGAGAGCCTCACAGGGCCATCGAATGCCCTCGCCCAAAGGACGAGGCCGCCACGTGCAGGAACTGTGGCGGACCGCACCCGGCAAACTATAAAGCCTGCCCGGTATTTGTGAAAGAGATGAAAAACAAGCACGGCGGTACGGTACCCGAAACAAGTCAACCTCGGGGGAGAAAGGGCACTGTACTGACCGTGCTATCGACGGTGGAAGAAACGGCTCCGACTTCCCTAATGGCCCCAGCAAATCCATACGGCGGCTCAGTTGATAAGAAGAAGCGAGGCAAAAAGATAAAGTCAAAACCAAACGCAGAGTTATCAGCAAAATCGGCGGAGATGGGGCAGAACGTCAATGTCAATGCTCCAGTCGCTAACAGACGAGGACAGGAACACCCTTAAGAGCTTGAGCCAGCTGATTGAATGAAATAAAAATGGAGGGTAAACTAAAAATAATATACTGGAACGCAAGTACCCTCAGAGGTGAATGCATTTTTACAAGATTATCGAGCTGACATACTGCTTGTCAGCGAAACACACCTGCGGCCTAGTGATAAATTTAAAATACCTAACTATCACATATATAGAAAAGATGAGGTATCGCCGTCGGGACAGGTGTACCGAGGACTAGCAGTATTAGTGCAACGGAGGGTGATACACCAGTTGATACCCGCCACAGAATACGGAACATTCCAAGCATTGGGAATTCTTATCAACGTGGCGGGTAAAATAATGCGTATTCATTCAATTTACAGGCCACCCGGAACAAGCGTAGATAAGATGGAGTTAAGGTCATTATTCGACGGGAACATTCCAACGATAGTGGCAGGCGACCTTAATTCCAAACACACCGCCTGGCACTCAAGCAAGATATGCACGACGGGGCGCATTCTGTACAAGGAGATGGTTGAGGAGCGATATGAAGTCGCAGGCCCTACATCGTGGACCCACTATATGCCTGATGGAAGCGGTGACGTGATCGACCTGGTACTACACAAAGGACTCGACACCGCAATTCCAGAATTGAGCGTACTGCACGAACTCGACTCTGACCACAGACCGGTACTGCTCACTCTGGAATTCCTTCCCAGTACTTCCTCACATCCCCCTGCGAGACGGAAAATCAACTGGGAAGTGTTCCGAAACGAATTGCATATAAGAAGCACAACAGGGCCTGTAACTACAAGCAAAGACGTAGAAAATGAAACCGAGGCACTCACGAACGCCATCCAGCTCTCTCTCAACTCAGCAACGCGCACCTCTAAGCCGGGGAAAAAGCAAGAACAGCTCCCGGCGAAGATACGGATACTAATAAACGATAAGAGAGAGACAAGGAAACTGTGGCAAAACACAAGATGTCCTACAATCAAACGTCGCCTCAACCATCTCATAGAGCAAGTACGCATAGCTTTGGACGAGTACGCAGCCGAGGGGTGGGAAAGTCACATTTTAAAAATAAATGACGAAGTACCCTCAGTCCACAAGCTATGCAAACAGCTCTCCAGCAGCCCCAAACCAGTCCAACCACTTTTGGACCGCGAAGGCCTTCTGAAGTTCGCAGCGGCAGACAGGGCGGAAATCCTGGCCGACAGTCTGGAGCGACAGTTCGCACCAAATCCAGAGTTGGATCCCCAGCACACCAGAAGGGTGGAGGATCTTGTGGAGGCATATCTAGCAGGAAGAGAGACCACAAACGACCAAGACCAGCTATTCGTGACTCCAGGCCAGGTGTCGAGGCTTATCAAACGCCTACCTACAAGAAAAGCACCTGGTCTGGACCACATTACCAATGAAGCACTGAGGAACATGCCAGGGAAGAGTGTGGTCGCGCTCACTCGCATCTTTAACGGCATATTCCGCTCCGGCCATTTTCCAGACGCCTGGAAAACAGGCAAGGTGGTGATGCTTCTAAAACCAGGGAAGGACGCCCGCAAACCGGAAAGTTACAGACCCATCACATTACTAAGCACTCTCTCCAAACTGTTCGAGAGAGTCTTACTGAAACATGTGACGCCATACACAAAACCGAGAGAGGAGCAATTCGGGTTTAGAGCGGAACACTCCACCACCTTGCAAATCACACGAATGGTAAACGAGATGGCCGTGAGCCACAACAAGAAGGAATATGTCGCAGCCGTACTGCTAGATATGGAGAAGGCCTTCGATCGCGTATGGCACGAGGGGTTGCTGTACAAGATGATCAAAACTGAGATGCCAGTGCAAATAATCAAAATTTTAGCTGCATTTCTCACAAACAGAAGATTCCTTGTCTGTGTGGAGGATTGCCAATCGAGTGTTAGGCCAGTGAGAGCCGGAGTACCTCAAGGAAGCTGTCTCTCTCCGCACTGCTATGCCTGGTATACTGACGATATCCCGGTCGTTGGGCAGGCTAAGCTAGCACTATACGCGGATGATTCAGCTTTCTACGCATCCTCCTATAGACCTGAGTTTACAGTGAAAAGACTCCAACCAACACTAGAAGCGCTACCAGAATGGTTGAAGAAATGGCGATTAGTTGTGAACGTAACAAAAACGCAGGCGATCATCACCGGAAATACAAAACTACCCTCACCCTTGAAGCTGATGTCGGAGAAACTCCCATGGAGGCCGGACGTCAAATACCTGGGAGTTACCATTGACCGGAGACTCAGCTTCAAGAAGCATACTGACAACACCATCGGGATGGCGAGGGGTGCTCGCGCCAAGCTCCAGCCCATCCTGCGGTCCAAGCTGCCACTAGGAACCAAATTGATGATTTACAAAACATACATACGGTCCAGACTGACCTATGCAGCAGCAGCTTGGTACCCGTATCTCACAGCGTGGAACCGGGATCGCCTGCAAGCACAAGAAAACCTCGCGTTGCGTGCCATAGTGGGGGCACCGCGATACGTACGAAACGCAACAATCTCCAAAGACTTGAAAATTGAAAATCGCCTTCGTAAGAAGGATTACAACTGACATGTTCCGGCGAACAGACGCCTCGTCACACCCTCAACTGGTGGGAATTGCCCCGCTACATGCAAGACCCCCAGACGAGGAGGGTAGACGAAAAATGAAGGCATACTCAAGGGACTGCGTGAATGAAGAGGAGGATGAAAACTCCACAAGGTCCCGGAAAATTCGAAAACTGACAGACTGACCGACTAAGCTACGAGCTAAGGCACAAAAAAAAACAATAAAAAAAAATAGAAAAAAAAAACAAAAAAAAATAAAAACTTTGTGCCCCAAGCAAGTAGCGACGACTCCAACTTTAACCAACTGACTCTCCCAACGTCTTGGGAGAAGAAGTGCCAGGGTATAGGGCCCCGCCCTGACACCCTCCTTCCGCTCTCACACAGGGGGTGAGAAGAAAACTCGACGACGACGGAACTCCAGGCATTCGTGCTCGAGTTGTGGTACAGTATGGACCTCTGTGAGACGTCGTTACGCTACCTGTGGTATATACGAAGGCGATGAGATACGCGTGCAGTTTTTCTATGATCCAATTATGCATGGAGCATCGTGAGGCGCGACACGTGCTGGTTTTTCCGTCATGGCATCTGCTCTTGACGCTGCAGTAGGGTGCTGCAGGGTGCCACCTGTACATGCTTATTTACTGATAGACGCGCATACTTGGTACCTTCTCGTGGCTTGTCACGGCATCGTGTACGGTGAGAAATTTAAATTTTGTTACGATAGAGGAGCTTAGTGCTTATATGAAATTTAATAACTTAAAGGGCGTGCCCGTGCACCGTGTTGTTTTATTATTGTTGCAGGAGTAAGACATGATTGTTTTATTGAAGGGTGCGGTTGCGTTCATGGCACTCATGATCTTGACATTCATCCTGCGAGCTTCACATTCATCGTGCTTGATTGCAATGATGGCAGCCATTCAACATAGCCGAAAATTGGACTTTAGTCACAACGCAACTGCTTACGCAGTTGCGTTGCAGTTAGTGGAAGCTCTGACCGTGGTTGCAACTGATCGTGTGGTGCGCTTATTTATAATCCATGGGGCACCTCATACTAGTGAACAGTTGACCGTATCGGCGGAAAATGAATAGCCAACCACCGAGATCCTGTTGCATAACCAACCAAGCCCATTCCATCTACGAGAAGGGTCACGAAAGCTACACTACGAATAAAGGATAAGTACCTCTATTCAATAATTAAAAACAGCCTTTTAAAAGTCTTTTATAAATATACGAGGAAAACCTACGTGCTAACCACAAATTCTTGATTTATCCCACAAGGAATGCCATTGGAATACCTTATGCAATCATTAGTAGAAACGTAAACGCCTTCAGATCCGTATGAGTATCTGGAGTGTGGTACCTCTGAACGAATCACGTCATAAACTGGTATGTAAGGCAGATAAAATTTGTCTCTTACGCTACATCATTTCGACAAATATTTGAAAAGTTATGACTTTGACGATAAACAACCGAGTGCGTGATATTATTGTGCAGTCCGGTGATGGGCGCGCAGGCGGTCATACGACTGCGGGCGGGGAAGTAATTAATTTAAATCTCATGCAGTTCCCATCAATGTTCGAATGACTCATCAAATCGCAGGCAGGTATTGAAATATTGACGAAAAAATAAAAATCTTTCTTATAATGATAATCTATGAATCTACTGGACCGATTTTAAAATTTTATGTTACCAATAGAAAGCCACATTTTTTGTGAGTGTCATAAGCTATGTTATATTAAGTAAACCGAAATATGAAAAGACTTGAAGAAAGGCCAGCTAAATTTTCATATTAAAAAGTCGCAGAAAAAACAGTCTCACACTAAAAATAATTTATATGGCAAAACAACGTTTGCCGGATCAGCAAGCTTAAAATTAAAATGGTGTTCTATGCGATACGCCTAGCAACTGGCTGTATATTATTAGTTTACATCCTACTGTGTTGTTATTGCCAATTAATAATTGGCAATTAGTGATACGCGACACAATTCAATTGATAAACAATGGCGCCGATTCCGAAGAGATTCTGAAACACTTACTTGTATTTTTCCGAAACATTTATTTTATTTGAGTAGGTATGTAAGATATTAAGTACATAAATTTTAGGGCTATATTATAAGTTTAAAAATCGTAAATAACTAATTTTATATTAAGTTGCATTTTTTATTTCTTACACTAACAGTCCACAATATTATATAACTATTTTTATATTCTAGATACTTATAATTAAAAAAAATATATGCATTAGTTCGGATTTTATTGGATCAAACTGGACCTGTTCCAAACCCGGCCCAAATCATTGTCCGAGCGTATGGGGTACACCTGCTCACCGTCGGCCTTCCTCATGTATATACGACCTCGTCGGCTCCTTGAGTACCGCCACTGCTTCTTGCGGCACTCTTCACGTGCCTGATGGAACAGCAGGCTGTTTTTTCTGGTGAGCCGCTCATTTATGTAGATGCGCATGGCTGCTCCCGCCGAGGCGATGTCAGCCGTAGTGAAGCCCCAGCGCACACGAGCAGCATGCAGGATATCATCCTTCAGTTGCAGGCGCGCAAGCCGCACCACGACACGCCGCAAGCATCTATTCGTACCATCACCACCTGTGCCGCTTGGATTTACCGCTCCGACATCATCCAGTGTGATCGCCAACTTACTGAAAAGAACTGACACCGTGTCTCTGGCAAAAAGGCTATGTCGAGGTCGCTCAGCAGCGCCTCCTGATCTCGGTCGGTAATTTGTTGTTTTAATTGAGTAACGGTCTGCCGCAGTTCAATCCCCTCAACAGCCTCTTTTCGAGAACTTCCACTCGTTGCTTGAGGCCGCTCATTCTCTCGCCCATACTCTCTATTGAGTCTCGAAAATCCCTGCGGAATTCACGTAGCTTCAGTAGCATGTATTTGGAGAGCTCACGACGCAGGTCACTGAATTCCTCATCTCTGCTATGTGGGGTACATTGACTGGCCTCTCCGACAAGATCATCTAGCGGCGACTGGCGTGTCATAGCGCCATCTATAGACTTTATAGGAGTGTTGCTGTGGTTTCTATTTTGCCTTTTATTTAAACACTCCGGGCATGCCCATCCCCTGACTGTAGTTCCACTGCTGTGCAGCCCTAAACACAAGGGCAGCTAGTGCAGGCAACAGTAGCCGTAGTCGACAAGAATTGGCCACATCAAGAGCATTGCTATTTTATACAACAATTTCTGAACCAAACAACACTACTACTTTTGAACGTTTTTTTTGAGGATTCCGTATAGTTTTAATATAAGTTTTAGTTTATTTATTCAATTTATCGAAAAATATAATGAATACACAAATATTTATTTTTTTCTACACAAGTCAACTGCCAATCGTTTCTCACGCGCGATGTCAGTTCGCCGGTCGGCAATGTTATTCTGCTACGACTTATTATAGCGAAAATTTGATATTGATTCGAAGTTGGGCTAACGGGTCGTATATAATCGTATAGATCGTTGGTAATTATTGCCGTTATAGGTTTTATGACCTTCTTTAAGAATCAGTGTTAATGTTGATCATTGGCCACCATAAATCTTTATAGTATAAATATGGTGTATTTGAGTACATCTCACTGCAAAAACTCTTCAAAATATTACATTAAATAAAAAACAGGGCGATCACTATCATTCTAAGATTCTTAATTTATTATATTGCTGTTTTATTGCACACCATACCTCTCTCAATATCCGGGGCGTTGCAAGCGCACGTAGCAATGTAATGTATAGACAATAGATATCGCGCGAATCGAATGCGATAGTGCTGTGAACTAATTATATCGATGGCCATAATCATAATGGTGTTGATAAATTTAAACAGTGCTTCAAAATTACCATTTTAACGTCATAATTAAACCTCAAACTTGGCTTTCAGAGAGACAGATAGCGCTTTCTGTACCTATCAATATATATATAATTAAAAGCCGTCCCGTAAGCACTTATAACTTGTAACATTTCTATTACCTCATTTACGACAAGACGTTGAACTTTTGCGAGTTTCGATACTTAATTTCATTACAAATAAAAAAATAATAGGTATAAATTAATATTCATGCATAATTGCTATGAGGTTTTTGCTAAGATAATATTATTTCATATTAAATTAACTACTGATTCAGTTCATTATGGCAATAGACCTTAAACAAAACATAAGCCCACTAATTAAATCTATTTTAATTGTCTACAGCACACGAGGTAATAAATCGCGTGTTTCGTGGCAGATAGCTAAAAGCTGAATTGTTATTCACACGAGTTGAGAAAATTTAATTTTCACACCTCATGTTAATGCTAATAGTTTTAATTGAATCTTTTCGTAAAATCGGTTAAGAAATACACGCTTTAATAACATTCCGAATTAAATGGTAGAACATTTTGTTTTCAGGAATCTTAATCAAAATATTCCAATTATTGTTATGCATGCTTCATAATTATTGTAGTAGTAACTGTTGTATTGAATTCAGTAATATTCTGCTAATATTACAAAATGGAGTTTTCGTTGTAATAATTTTCTGTCCATCACAAAACATAACTCCTCTAGTCATAAATATTATGCCACGACCTCGGAGATTTATGAACCCGAAAAGTTTTTTAACTTTTATTTTATTTATAAATTCTGAAAAACACAAGTTCGTAACAATGGAACAGGATACTGGATAAAATATAGACGTAATTACAGGTTTGTGTCTGTTCAAAATAGTAACAAAATAATGTTTTAGGAGACTTCTACTAATTATTATTCAAATATTATGCTTCGTGTGGAATCTCATTATTGAAAAGTGGTCAAAATTAGAGTCAAATTAAATGAGGAACTCTGTAACCTTCTTATAGTGAAATCATTTATTTTATTAGATAATTAATTGTCTACCTTTTGCTGCTAGGCATGACAACAGGCCAAGATTATTTTAAGTGTGCACTTTGTTTTAGTGTGCGTGCGTTGCAGAATATAGAGGTTAACATTTTGCTAGTATTTTTTTTGACTTATTCACAGCTGCTGTCGTAATCTAACTAGACGTATAAAATATTATCTAATATTATTTTATTCATCTTCTTGTTATATATATATACACAAACAAAACTGAAAATAAAATTTAATGAACGATGCGGAACTTGAACTCGCGACCTCTTTCCAACTGACCCAACCGTTCAAGTGACGTATCGTTGATAAAATTTTATTGTGTAATTAATCCCAGAAGTGAGGGTTATCACTTTAAAGATATAACAAATTGTATAGATATAACTGTTGGGACATAACTAGAAATTAAAATAAAAAGTTATTGTAGATCTTATTTTTATGCTCCTTCCTTAAAGGCCGGCAAAGGTCCTGGAAGGGCAATGCATGAGACTGCTGTGGCCCGCTCCCTGGCGGCATTTTGAGTACCCCGACCCCCGTCCCCACCACCCTCTGTCAACCCATCGAGCGGTCGCGCACGAAGTTGTCGGACTATAGACTCTGCTAATTGTCAATGTCACTACAAAGCCACAATAAAAATTTCACAGTTGACTTTTAGACCACAGAGAGTAAGGAAAGATTTATAAGTTCCAATTAATTTAAATAGCGGAAGTAAACAATCTGTGACTATATTGAACAAAAATAAGTGTTTATTGAAGATAAAATAAACTGCTGTTATTATATACAATATGGTGGTATTTCTCACTGTAAGATTTTTAATGTAATCGTAATGTCGTCAATTTTCACATCATAGAAGCACAAGTGCATCAATATTATTTAATGGAAAAAGGAGGACAAACAAGCGTGCGGGTCACCTGGTGTTAAGTGATCACTGCCGCTCACATTCTCTTGCAAGATCAGAGGAATCACAGGAGCTTTGCCGGCCTTTAAGGAAGGTGTACGCGCTTTTTTTGAAGGTACCCATGTTATATCGTCCCGGAAAAACCGAACAAGAAAGTTCCTTCCACAGCTTTGTTATACGTAGTAGACCGCCACAGATCCAGATGGTGGAATAATAGGGAAATTTGTGGCGTGTCTTACGAAGGTGGAATTCGGCGGTAGGAATCAGGTGAAACAGCTCTTCGGAACACTCCCGTGATAAATGCGGTAGAGAACACACAATGAAACGACGTCTCTACGCAACGCCAAGTGATCCAGCCGTTACAATTACAATTACATATATTATTATATATTACATAATATAACATAACCTACTCGAAAATAATATATCCTGTTGTTCAAATTTTAATATATTCATTATAATAAGGTATTCCATGTATTAATAATGTGGGGCTTGAAAGCACTTAAAGCGTACTAGTGTGAAACTTTGGCAGTTAGAGCTAATTAAAGCGAAGTGTATCTACATGTCTCAACAAGCCGAGTTTGAATTAAGATATGTATGTATAAGAGCCAGCTTAATTGCTAATATATATGTTGATGAATCAAGAGATTCTTCAAAGAGAGATAGTTAATTGTTGTAATACTTAATATTACACGGTTTATTGTTGACTATCCTTATCAGAACCAATATTACCTCTTGTTAACGCCACTTTTTAGGGTTCCTTAGCTAAATGGCACCGGAAAACGGATCCCTTATAAATTCGTCATGTCTGTCCGTGTATGTCACAGCTACTTTTTTCCAAAACTATAAGAAATATACTGTTGAAACTTGGTAAGTAGATGTATAGAGAAGAGACATTCATATACGATAGACTTACGAGCCTAATGCTAAGTCACCGGGGCTCAGATGCTGGTTTAGATGTCCACCAACCACCCCTATGGCAGCCAAACTTGGGTCTCAATCGCTGTAAGCGAATATAGTTAAGTTCATTGGAAAACTTAATGATATAAACGCTGGTGGCTAAGCTGTTGGTTTTTTTAAAGATGGCGAACGTTTTCAAGTTTTTAATTGTTTATTTTTTTATTATTTTTATAGCCATCATTTTCACAAAGCCCAAGTCACTCAATCTACAGAGTGCTACGAGCGTACTACATAATAATCTATTAGTTATTTATAGTTGCCATTTGTCAGTAAAGATAATTTGGGCTTATATTAACAAGTTGATTAACAGAAAATCTAAGCCCTTGCATTATTAATACAAATGGATTTCTAAAACAAACCTTGAATTATAACCCGAATATCTTAAAGATTGTTCTAGGTATTCAAATTAATTAATTTATTTAGATTAGATCTTTTAATATTTTAGATTAGAGATTAATTCTATACAGCATAACTTTAACATAAATTTAAAAACTTATTCTCGACCTCGAAACTGATTTATAATGCGGCTTTACTACAAAAAGAAACACAGTAACTTTCATTTCCGCACAAAATAAATCCATCTTTATTACATTACAGTGTTATGAAACCAATTGATGGCCTACAGATGTATTGAGATTAAATATTGATAGATCTATATGCCGTTCGAGGAGCTCTAATGTAATAATAATAGAAATGTGCTTAATTTCCGCACACTATAAATCACTCTTTATTAGAAACAGCTTTTTCATACTATTGTCGGAGCTATTGTCGCATGAGTAAATAAAATGGTTTTGCTTACCAATGTGCTATTGTGTGCCCTAATCATGAAAATTTTTACAAGTTGATTTTATGATACCCATCTAAATTTGCTTCAAGAAACTGTGCTTCTCCGTACCAAAAAAAGAATAGGGAAGTCCCAGGGTGTCATAAGAGGCGACTACGGGCATGGGCTGGCAGGATGCCGGCTAGATTATGGGTTCCACAACGGCACCTTTTTCTGCCATGAAGCAGTAATGTGTACGCATTATTTTGTTTCGGTCTGAAGAGCGCCGTAGGTAGTGAAATTATTGGGAGCTTATTATTATTATTTGGGAGGGAGAATTGTAGTGTCGCTCAGCGTTCTACAATGAGCAGGTTCCCACAAGTGAAAAATAAGAAATTCTTGACCATTCTCCTTGCAGTCCTGACCTAAGCCCTGACTATATTTTTACATTTCCTAAAAATAAGAAAAGTCTTCGTGGTCAAAGGTTCCAGTCCGGTGAAGAAGCAGTCGACGCTTTCAAGTCAGCAATTTTGAACACCCCCACTTTAGAGTGGAATAACTAGTTTGTGCGAATGGAAAAGTGTATTGAGTTATGTGGTGAATACTTTGAAAAACAATAAAAAGTACTGTAAGGTTCTTGTTGTGTTTTTTTCTTCAAACGACAAAACTTAAAAGACATGCCTCGTATATCACATTTTTTTATATACGCGTACAATCTTTGCTTGTTTCCAAACGTCAGGGAATATACCAGATTCCAGGGACTTATTAAAAATTATAAATATAGGAACCGACAAAGAACGTCCACAGCGTTTTACAAATATGGGCTGGATATCATCAGAATCACTTCCCTTAAAAATGTTTATTTTGTTTAATTGGCGAGACAGTGAATATAGACCCTGAAATTGCCGAAGCCTTATAGTTGGTGACGCTATGATTAGCAGGCGACCAGGTTTACTATTTCTGATCCAGTATTGGCCACAGTCCCATTTTTATGCATCTTGCTATGAATAGATGATTCACCTTTTCGGTTGGCCTTCATATAACGCCAAAATGTTTTAGGATATTTAATGATATTTCATTCTGTATTATTTTTAAAAGCTTTTTTCTAATAGTTATTGACATCTTTTACGTGCGATGTCAAACTCTAATTTATCTCTAGGATTTCCATATTTTTTGTACCTAACATGTAGTTTATTTCTTTCTTCTTTGACTCCTGCATCACTTGTTCCACAATACTAAGTCTGTCGGAGTACTCTTTCACAGATGCTTGGAGAGCTTTATTGTCTGCCTGCAGTTGTTTTATTATAGAGTAGTTTTATTCCATGGACTGTTCAACTCGTTCTCGAATAATGAGTGACTGTTCCTGAAGACTACTTGCTGTTACATAGTCATCCGTAATGGCCGTCTTCGTTGTTTTTCACATGTTTCCTTTTATTTCGAGTTGTTTTTCTCTCAACTATTATTTAATAACATCCTTAGAGAAGAAGTTACACCAGACAAATGGTCAAATCATACAGCAGTATAATTTATAGGTGAACCAAGAGGTGTAGTGAGATTTAGTTGATTTTTGTTTAGGAACATATTTCTCAATAACTGAATGCTACGTAAAAAGGAGACTAGCTTAGCAAATATTAAAATCATATTTTTGTACATTAATCCATTGATGGGTGATATATTATGTGCATTTAAAAATATCCCTTTCAGTAGTAACAAGTTTTCGTAATAAAGCTATTATGACACGATGTGCAAGTATTATTTATCAAGGTACTAGTGAAAATGAACGTCCGATCAAACAGCTTTCAATTGATTCCAGAAAAGTAAATATCGGGAGAAAGTGTGCACATTCATCTTGAAGTAAATAAACTTTTAATGACTTTCTATTGCAAGAATGTTGTATGAGATCTAACTAAGCTTTTCCAACAGCGATTGAAATTAATGATAAAGTTTTGTTTTTTATTTTATTAAATAAAAGAATTGAAAAAAATGAAATAAGAAATAATATTAATTAAAATGCTGTCTTGATAAAATTGGTTATGACAGCTTTTTATTTACTAATTTTATAATTATCTATTGAATATTCACATTTGGTTAGTCTTGTTGGTAAACTACTGCTTAGACTGAAATTGCTAATTAACCAATTAAAGTGATAAATTTTCATATAAGTTACAATTATTTTCATACATTTAATTCTATAATATTTTTACATATTTATTAAAATAATCAAGAGGGGACGCTAGCAGCGTTATTCCATACAAAAGTATTCCCCTTTTTTCTCCCTGGATAATGCTTCTAGAGAGGAGATTTTTTGTCAAAAAATCTAGATATTATGCTGAAGATATCTGTACGTTTTGTTTTTTTCAATCAGCTAAGGACATAAAAAATATGACTCTTCATACATCGTAGAAAATGCCATTTTTGAACCGCCCTGTTCAGACGAATGCGTAACAAATTTGAAAAGTTTTTAAGAAAAAGGGAAAACGCAGCGACATAGACTTGTTCTTCCTGAAAATATTGTATCAAAAATTTTTTTGGTAGGTTCAATATTCTAAGGGAAAACAGGGGAATACGAAACCACTATTTACTCAAAATTTTGTAGGTAAAATCGGTCTG
This sequence comes from Leptidea sinapis, assembly GCF_905404315.1. Classification (NCBI taxonomy): domain Eukaryota; kingdom Metazoa; phylum Arthropoda; class Insecta; order Lepidoptera; family Pieridae; genus Leptidea; species Leptidea sinapis. The sequence goes on along the minus strand of NC_066296.1, from coordinate 9,745,654 downwards.
AGCTGCATTTCTCCCTATCGCACTCTTTGGGGGAATACTAGAGGTGAGGGGCGTTGGTTGGCCAGTCCGGAGTATAACTTATGAGTTATGCACATAATATAGGTATAGAGCATCGCCCAGATATTATGGATTTGCTTGTCGATTCAATAAAATTTATTAATGGATAATTTTCGTGAATGTGAGATGTATTGTATGTAGTGTGTATTAATTATACTGATGATTATATGAATTTATACAGAATTAATCAATATAAGTTACGTACAGATGGACAAGCATGTATAATTTATACACGCAACCACAAGTATCAGGGCGCGTTTCCACTGACAAGGAGCTGGGCAAAACTGAACTTAAATTGATCAATCACAGCTGCTTCCATCAGCGACATGGAGTAGCGATTTCGAGTAGGTAGACTGTGATCGTTCAACTCATGAACCGATAATGTTTATATTTATTTCGGTAAGTACTGTAAACATACTAAAATAAAATGTGTAAAAGGAGGTGCTTATTATTACACACAAATCATAATATAGTTATTTTTCAAATAATGAAGTAATTTATTGTATCGTTATTTCTACTCTTCCCTGTATAGGCAAATTTCTTGGAATACGACCGTTATTCAATTCGAGTAGCAGGCGTAAAATTTTTTTCTAGTTTTGCTTCCACATTTCGCAAAGATCCGTCATCTTTTTCAATTGTTTCATAAAGTTATTTCCTTAGGGCTCCATAAAATAATATGATATAATTTTGACTGTGTAAACATGATAAATGAATTGATAAAACATTAGGCTTTTGTCCAGCAGTGGACGTCTTGCGGCTGATGATGATGATGATGAAACCTGATAAAAAATAATTGTGATTTCTTTTCAATTTTAACATGTTTCTGTGAAGTGTACAAAAATCATTAATTTGATTTTCTATTCCATCTTTCGTATTGATTTCTTCAATTTTATATAGCATTCTACATCCACAATGAAATCATCATTTATAAGTCAATCAGGAGTAATACCGAAAAAAATACATTTATGGTTGTCCTCGAATAACCCGCTTTGGACATTGTCCAGTTCAGTTTACTACGAACATACAGTAGTACTGTACATAGTACAGTAGTACTTGTGATTTGGGAGTATTACAATGATTTTAATAATTCCGCAATAATTGAGGTTTTTTTCGTAGCTTAGAGACTTTGGCAAAATTTTACGCAATAATACGCTTGCGCCTCTCTAAAGCCTACAATTCATCATCACACTGAGCAATTGTAGTGTGTTGAAGCTCTTCAGCTTTTTATCTATAAATTTAACTTATACAGAGGAGACATATTATCACTTATCAGGCTCTAATTCTAGCCGACCTTACTACATCCGTATCATCACCAGTATCAGTAACTTTTTATTTTGTAGTCCAACAATACAGCACCGGGTGCTGAGCTACATACACTTTTGTATGAACGTTTTGCCCAAGAACCACCTGCAACTACTGCTATCACAGGACAGCAATCTTTATCCACTTCTTTGTTTAAAATGGCAAGCCTTTTTCTTCTACACCTTCTGTGATCAAAGAAGTGCCACTGAGATAGTGGCACTTCTTTGGTTGCATATTGGGCATATTCAGCGTACTACAAATTTCATTTAACAGCTGTGCATATCCATTTCCTGAACAGAAACCTACCGGAGATTCCTTCCACAAACGTTTAATATTTTATATTGAGTTTTAAATTTAGGTTTTCATTATACTACTACACTATTTCAATATGTAAATATATTTAACATTCGTGGTTGAATGTAAAATGTATCATTATCACGACAAAGTCGCTTCCCGCTGTCTGTCCCTATGTATGCATAGATCTTTAAAACTGCGTAACGGATATTGATGCGGTTTTTAAAAGATAGAAGATTAGATAGAAGAAATGTAGTGTTGCTAGGCCCAAACCACAAGATGGTCTGGAACAGGTTGGATTAGGGCAGCGCAGGACCGATCGTCATGGCGATCTTTGGGGGAGGTAATTTGTCCAGTAGTGGACGTCTTGCGGCTGAATGATAATGTAGATGATGATTGTAGAGAAACACTGATCATTTTAAAGATTGAGGTGATGTCGTAAATGAACACATTTTTTTGCGCATACATTGCAAACGCTGGCTAAACCGTACGTATATGTCTATCTCTTAGGGGTAACCCACAATAACCTCTTGTTATCCTTTAATATTTACGAAACGAATTTAAGCTATACAGCATTAATCCTTATAAAATTAAGTATACATTGTGCATTTAATATAGATCAATATGCCCTTTTACAGCATGTAATTTTAATAAATATTTTCGTAGATATTAAAGATTTTAAATATATATTGATACATAAAGTTTTCAGTAGGTAGTGAAAATAATTACTCGAAATCCGATTCACAAGCCGGGTCCGAGCAGAGTCAAAGTATAGAAACGTTTCAAATCCATGTATCAATAGCCAGGGTCAAACACTAATTATGAGCGAGTACGGAGTAAGTTGATAAATGAAATAGATTTTGCGGCCCGCGGCGTGCGCGCACCTGAATGTATACACATTACTCACACAAAACACGGGCTATTCACGCCCACATAGATAGTTGTGTTTCGGACGCAGCGCGACAGCGATAGTTTCTTCAAATACCTATTTCTCAAATTACGCTTGACTCAGGTCCCCTCTTAAAGTAACGATGTAACTCCACTTAGCATTTTAATTTAAATAGATGCAGGTAAAGCTGAGCAACGCTTATGTGCTTATTAAGGTCACACTCATTTAGATTTGTATTCCTCTGAAAGAAGATCAAGTTTCAGATTCTCTTAATGCCGTTATATTATTGTTAAAATCAACAAAGTGCAACTTCGGATGTTTGGAAGTTACATACCTTTCTTAGCGCGCACAGTATGTAAAATAAGAAACGGACAAGCTAAGAGACAAACTCTGGACTCGTCCGGATTTATGGAGTTCCGCAAGGCAAAAATGAAAAGAAAAAAAATACTAACTGTGATTATTATATACATTTCGCACGCTGAAATCAAACTTTGGATTTTTCGGAAGATTCAGTGCTGGCTCAATGATATAAAAGACAAAATTTATTACGTTTCTTCATCGTGAAAATACTGAACCAATTGCAGTATACAATAGCGTAACAAGGAATCCTTAAAATCTTATTTAGCCTTACATAGTCTCGCAGATATTATATCTGCAAATGATCATCATAAGGAGACGTAAAATAACTCAATTTGGATTCTTGCACATAAAACAAACCTAGAAAGACAACAATATTACTTTCACAATTAACCAGTATACACATTACCTTTTCACAGGCACTGCATAATAAATCTATTGTCTTGTTGGGCTGAATTTATATGAGACCGAAATTGATTACTATGACAAACTTAAACTAAAGCAAAAAAAAACTACACAAGCAAACACTAACATTTTTAGCGGTTAAAATAGCGACAATGTAAACAATACCTGGACCATCCATGGTTTGTATGAAATCTTCGTGTTCTCTAAAACAGCCAAGGGTCCAAAATAGAATTTTTTGGCAAACAAAAATATTATTGTACCTTTATAATTGTTTAAGTGTTTAAAGTATTTTTTTTTTCAAAGAAATACTTGAATAGAGAATCATGTTAAGGATTAATACGATGTATTTATTTTTGTGTTTAATACGTGTGCCCATTTGCCTTCATTTAAAAAATATAAGTCCTTTAACTTAAATACATCATCTTATACAATGAATACTTGTATTTAACTACTTTATTAAGTTGGTATTTTGAGCATTTTGTCTCCATAAACGAAGAGCTTGTTAATACTCAATCTCATAGGGGACAAAAAGTCACGTAAGATTTATTACATACCTACGTGACCACAGCGGTTCGCCGACACATTTTTTATAATATTGTTAAAAACTACAGCAATTTTCCTCGAGTGCTATTTATCACTCTTTTTCTAGAATTACGCCAAAAAATATACTTCTTCGTAGAATCAGTCTAACATAACTATTATTTTATACTTCTTTATGACTTTAAAATTCTACAAATATTTTGTATACGTCCTTAGTTTTAAAGATATCATCAGACTAGGTAGCTGTATTGCTTATTTTACATAAAACACTAGATTGCAAATATAGTATTTCCACCGTGATCAGCCACCACCTGATTCCTACAATGCTCCACTTGCGATTAGTTAAAATATTATCCTTACCATCAGGATGTATGGCATTTCTCCGCAGTGCGATTTTCGAAGAATGGTCTTCCATATGCAACCAAACTGTGGAATGAGTGGTATTGCCAGGTGTTTCCAGTGCGATACTGTTATGAAACTGATCGGTGAAAAGCCTAGGTACTTTTTGCTTCGGAAAAATGGCAGATGAATTTAATAATTTTTTACTTAAATTTTCATCAAAATCAGCACAGGATTTGCTTAAACAAGAGACATAATGTTTAATTAGAGCGCCATGAAGGCCATCAAGTTATTGATAGATGAGATCAAATCTGCTGTGGGCGGCCCCGTGGATGAGAGTACCCGAAGGAGCTCTAACACAGAGAGAGAGATGGCCAGAAATTGTGAGTCGCATAACCTACATCTGCCCCTAGTGAAACTTCTTGACAATCACGACCGCCAAATACATCGTACATAAATTTATCGTACTACAATAATACTACAATCACTCTATTGTGTACCTGTGGATGGAATAGAATAATATTAAAATCGCAATACAAAAATAGGTGTTGATCGTAGACGGATGAAAATTTGAAGTTAGTACTTTTGAGTGAATTTAGTATTTTTTATGCTGAATAATAAAATAAAAATAAAAAAATTGTCAAAAAAAAATAAAAAAAATATATTCAGGGGTGACCCTTAACATTTAGGGGTATGAAAAATAGAGGTTGGACAATTCTAAGACCTACCCGATATACACACAAATTTTTAAACACATTGGTTTAGCCGTTTCGGAGGTGATTGATAACCAACACCGGGACACGAGAATTTTGTATATTATAAGATATTGTAATACATTCAGCGATAGGAACTAACTACTTAATGAGATCAGACCATGTTAATTATGTACACAATATTACAACAAGTCCGTCCATTAATGCTTTCAATATTTTGAATGCAGATGTTTTGTGATACGAAATTGATAGAGCAATACAATTTACGAATACTGTACTACTGTAGCAATGTATTTCATTTCTGCATAAAAGGATCGCTCTTTACAAACAGCTGTTTTATATTTGGGTGATGGTGTGCAATATGTTATGATATCATTCATTCTCTGCGTACAGATTGAATATTGATGGTCCAATAGGTTTGAGTAGCCGCTCTAGTAAAATAATCATAGAAATTGGTTTCATTTCCGCAGAATACAATTCCGTCTTTATTACAAGCATCTGTTATTTAGTGGCTATGAGGGCGATTGGGTGAATCATGTGTGAGTTTATTTGAGATATTTTTTATCCGAGTATAGTTTGGATGTAAAGTCCTCGAATGGCGACCACGTACAGGAAGACGCAGTGTTGGTGGGCCCCCCATAAGACGGACCGACGATCCGGTCAAGATCGCCGGAATACGTTAGATGAGGGCAGCGCGGGACCGATCGTCGTGGAAATCTTTGGGGGAGGCCTTTGTCCAGCAGTGGACGTTTTGATGATGATAGTTTGGATCGAAGTAACGTAACGTAAAGAAAACAAAATCTTATCAGAAACAAATTTTGAGTTAATTTCGTTAGATTTTACGTTCTAATTTTACGTTCTAGTGAATACCCGATCAAAATCGCTTTACCTATTTCAGAAACAAGCCGAAACAGAAAGTTAGGTAGAGAAATATAATATATTCATCGTATAATATAATAATTTTGCCCTGTTCATAAAAAAATGGGGAAATTCCAGGCCCAAGAGGGTCGTAAGAGGCGACTAGGGGCATTTCGCAGTGAGCGGCTTTTTTAATATGTAGTAATATGTTAGCATTATTGTGTTTCAGACTGAAGGGCGTCGTAGATAGTGAAGTTACTGGGCAAATGAGATTTATCATCTTATGTCTCAAGGTGACGAGTGCAATGTAGTGCTGCTCAATATTTTTGGGCTTTTCAAGAATCTTGAGTGGCACTGCATTGTAATGGGCAGGGCGTATCTATTACCATCAGCTTAACGTCCTGTTAGTCTCGTCCCTTATTGTCATTCAATAAAATAAAATAAAATCCTACTCTCAATTTCCTGATTTATTAATTTCATTCATTATAATTTTTTGTATTACAAAAATATATTGAATCAAATCAAAACATATCTCCTGTTTAATGTGTAAACTATATAAATAACAATGAAAACTTTCGACATTTAATACTAAAATCGACATTTTTGCGGTTTTAAATAACAAAAAGCTTTTATCTGAAGCTCTTTTTATAGTTAATGGAAGCTTAAGATGAAAAAAGCAATCAATCTTGACTTCATCATGAGCGCCGGTTCTTATTTCATCCATCGATTTCGCCTGCTCCTAATTGGAAGTGATTTTTTCGAAGCGACCTTCCATTTTAATACTCGTCCATTGTGTTTTCAAGTGAACAAATAGATTTCAACCGTATCAGTAGTCAGTTTATTGTATAAAATAATATAATATATATATGTATATATAGTGCTACATATACTTAGTATTTGAATTTGGAATCTGTAATTTTTAAATGACTGTTTATTGAGTTTTATCATTTTGGCGCCAATACATTGTATAATATTTTGCAATATTAAAATTGAGTGGGGTGATAAAGAGAACCGAATAGCTGTGATTGCATTACACAAAGTAGGTATGGAGCCACATACAATTTTTAAAATTAGATGATAGAAGATGTACCAAAGTAGAAAAAGGTATCAAAACATCGGCACAAGTAGTTATCAAGTATCAAGATACCATTCTTGAGAAGGTAGTGAAGCCACTTAACGAGTAGAAATGTCGGGCCGCTGTTTAACCCACGGTTAACCGTTGTGTACGTACTGATAGGAGGCAACTTTCATGTGTTTAAAAAAAAACACAATATTCAGACACAAACTTGATATTTTGTTTTCACAATTATAAATTCAAACTCTAACAGGGGTTCGACCTCTGCTCACCACGCGTTATTGTTGTATTCCTCTCAAGCTAAGCCGACAGACCTAACCCTTCCGTAGCTAAGGTGGTAAAGCGACCCTTAAAAGAGAAGTGCGAGAGAGCGAACTAAAGGAAACATGACATAATATAAACATCAATATTGCTGTCAGAGGGATTACTTATGACGGCTATACACGACACTAAAATCAGTGGCGATATCGGGGTGGTCCCTAGATCGTACTTTAAATCGGCACGTGTATAGACAAATCGTAACTGAAATTTTATTGTTTACCCTAATTCAAAAATCGCTTCGGGCGAACTCACGATTTAGGGACGATTATCGTCTAGGGAGCGTGGTCGGCACGTTTGTAGCGGAATCAGGACTGATTTTTATCAGTATGCGCGCGAGAGCTGCGGCGATAAGACGTGCTTGCGCTGGTCCGAGTTATTTCGCGCCATTTATTTTATTTCCTGTAGCAGGTTATACTCTTTGTTTCTCGCGAAAACATGGCGAAGGAGCGAGAAGCGTGGATAGAAACAATTGATCTCATCAGGGAATTATCTTATTTGTGGATAAAAAACACAAAGAATACTTCAACCGCGACATGAGACAGGAGGCATTCAAAATGCTATTGCAACTTTTTAATGAAGAGACCGGCAAAAACACAACACTGGCGGACTTTAAGAAAAAGCTTGAAAATATGCGTACTACGTATGGAAGAGAGCTGAAAAAGGTAAGATTATGTAGAATCTGTGCAAAGACTATAGAGATTCGCCACTTATAGCTAATTTTTACAGCTACAAGAGGAGGGCTATATTTTCATATGGTATGCAGCAAAAGGAGATTATCAAAATCTATAGATGTCATTTGTATCCAGTCAGCAAAATATAAGTAGGTACCTATATGGGTACTTACACGTTAAAATAAAATATATCAATTTATAAAAGTATTTTGATAAATTTGTATCAATTCACTTGTTTCAGGTGAATGCTTCCAAGCAAACAGGATCAGGGTCTAATGACATCTATGTACCATCGGTTTGGTATTATCGTCTCTTGGAATTCCTAGAGGGGACGACGGAGCCATGCCGACCTGGTACGGATACTTTGGATGAGGTACGATAAAATAATACTTAAGTAATTCATAAACCTATATTTTATTTACAACATACACAATACACACAACATTTATGTAGGAACTACCCTCATCCTCCTGAAAAGAAACTCTGTCCTGTCCATTAAAATAAGTTGTAAATTTATTGCGTACATTGTTGCCTTCATTATTGCGCTCTTTTTCACTTATTTGCGACAGTGACACTAGCCCTGTTGTTTCTTCCCGCCAATCACCTAAACGAAAAGTAGAATTGTGGATATTCTCAGCATCGACACATGTTTTGGTGATATAACTTTTGGACTTTGTTCTTAAATAATTATGTAAGGCACAACAAGCTAGCACAATTTTATCGACATTATCAATTTTCACACTTATTCTTTGACGAAAGATCCTAAAACGTGCTGCTAAGATTCCAAACGCATTTTCAACTACTCTCCTTGCTCGTGATAATCTGTAGTTGAAAATTCTTTTCTCGTGAGTTATATTCTTAAATGGGTATGGCTTCATAATGTGTCTATTAATGCTGAATGCTGAGTCTCCCAAAAATGTGTATGGTACTGAAATATTTGTTCCCTGTAACGTGCACGGTGGTGGTAGATTTAACCCATTTGTCATTAACTTATTGTACAGTGATGTGTGTTGTATGACGCCACCATCAGAAACGCTTCCATTAATGCCAGTGTGTACATACATAAATTCATAATTTGCATTTACTACGCCGAATAGAACTACACTAAAAAAACCTTTATAATTATAGAATGACGAGCCACTCTCAGGTGGCTTTTCTATGGATATATGTTTTCCATCTATCGCACCCACACAGTGATCGAAGTTCCACTTGTCTTCAAACATTTTAGCATTGTCCTTCCATTCACTTTGCGTTGTAGGCATCTGAAACAGAAAGTAAAGTGAAAGTTTTATTACAGATTCAATGGTCACCAGAGATGTCAGCATCAACATCATCGGAACAAATTATAAATACAGAAATATGTGAAAAAGAGGTAACCAAGGTCTCCACAAAAATTTCACAGTCCAAGAAGCAGAAAATGTCTGTACAAAGTAGACAAGAAAAACTGCTGGATTCTGCTCAGATACTAATGACTCGACAAGATGACGACTGGGACATTATAGGAAAGTCAATAGGCGTTCAATTGAAAAATCTGAGTACCCATCAACAATCAATTGCCCAAAAAATTATCAATGATGCCCTATTTTACGGAAAACTTGCCAAATTGACAGACGAATCTATTATCTCCACAACACACAGCATCAAATCCTTCTCGCATTTCACATCGCTCCTATCATTTTTCCTCTGGCTCTTCGGTGACAAATTCATCGCCCCAACCATATTATCAACAATATCCAGTACAGCCGTCCCCTCAATCATCTACACAATATATGATACCACAGTCCCCTCAAGCATCTCCAACAATATATGACATTACAATCTCCTCAACCATCTTCACAGCTTACGCTACAACCTTCTTTTCAACCATCCCAACATTATATGATACCACAATCCCCTCAAATATCTTCACAGCTTACGGTACAACCTTCTCCTCTACCATCCCAACATTATATGACACCACAATCCCCTCAAACATCTTCGCAGCCGTATTCTTCATCGTCGAACACTGAACCTCTTAACACTGAATTTCCAAACTGTACATTTAGTGATACAACAATAAAAATAGGAACTGGCGCAGATATGACGGATTTTTTGATCTTCAAAAAAAAAAAGAACACAAGTAAATAATATTAATACATACCTTATATTTTTTAAATAAATGAAAAAATGGTTTTTAATTGGTGTTTTAATTATTCTATAAGAATTTAGTCTTACCTTTACTTACCTTAATGAAGTGTTTCAAACATTTATAGATAGCGGAGCATGTCTCTGGAATCATTGTGGACATAAGTTGCGGCGATATAACGGCACTGAATTTTAAATCCTCATAGCTTTGTCCAGTTGCTAGAAAACGTAAAGTAACTGTAAGTCGTTCTCTCGGACTTATGGATTCTCGCATTACGGTATCCTGTTTTTGTATTAATGGTGTCACCATATTGAAACCTTAAAAAGTTTCTGAACTCATCTGCTTCTAAGTGTCTCATCACGTTCATGTGGCTTAATTCAAGACGTTTCATCAACCAGTTTTTAACCCAGGTCCTCCTTTTTCGTCTCTGGTTAGGTGGCACCATAGTAAGTGCCAAGACAATGCCTATTTTTTGCTGCTTTGAGAGTGTCGGCGGCATCTCGGATCAACGAGCAGTCTGTTGCACAGTCGGTTACGTACTGACTGCCAGCGACGTGTGTAGAGAATAGCCGATTTCATACCCACTAGCACTATCCCGATATCGCCACTGATTTTAGTGTCGTGTATAGTCGCTTTTACCCAAATCAGCAATATTGGACAGTGTAACAGAACGTACGTACAAATGTATTTTGGATTTTCTGACTAATGTACGTTCATTGGACGCGTTGGAAAAACGCTTATTCATTTCTCATACTTGGAAAGCAATATTGTCTTGATCTGATTATTGAGTCGAAAATGCTGCTTCCCTCCATAGAGAGGGAAAAACTCATACAAATTACTCATATACCACCTAAGGGCCGGAATGAACTTTAAAAATAGAACTGCTGTGAAGAGTTTTATGTAAAAAAGAACTAATTAAGCAAAATGCAGCGGCCATGTGACTTTTTAAACAGCCAGTGTGAACTTAGCGCAAACTTCTTTGAGCGGAATAAACCGCAACAAATACGCGGTAAGTTCCATATTTGAAACTTTATAAGTCGACATAAATTGGCGGGATACTAATCTGTGCTTAGATAAACAACTAGTTTTCTTTTCCTCATATTCGAAATGAAAAGTAGAGTGTTTAACTCGGGTAAAAGTATCAATTCCTACTCAGACTATAGCCGACCTCGCTGCGCTCGAGCCTATAAATACCTCGCGAGTTGATTCTTTCGACCCTCGGTTAATAATCTATTATTGTGATTTCTCTGGTGTTACAAGAGGGTTTTGGCCGCGACGGTCTGATACCATAAGGTGACGCTTATATGTGTAGTTTGTCGTTTTATTCCAAAAAAAAAATAGCAAAATTACAATGGTCAGATTGCTGTTTGCCATATAAACAAAAACTCCGTTGTTAAACCCGAGGCGGCCGCTCATTGTAAGTCAAAATTGAATCTTCAGTCGCGATAAATCAAGACACCTGCAATGAAATATATGAAGGTTAAGAAATGAGATCAAATAAATTATGACAGGAGAAGGTATGATAAGAAATCAAGTTGAAATTGTAATTTATTTCAACATGTCTATCTATCTAATGAACAGGAATGTTGAAGTTATTTTGAATACCTTTGTGTTTCAAAGTGTCTTAAAACGTGCTTAGAATATAATTCTAAGACTTATTACTAGACTATTATGTGTGTCAGCACATGCCGAGCTTGTGCCTATTTGCGGCTGATGTTTGATCTACTTTTATTATTATTATGTTTAAGTTTCATTAAAATTTTTGAGTTTTCCTATATTTTGTACTAAGGTTTTTTTAGCTGCAAATAAAATATTTTATTATTATTATTACTTGTTAAGTGCCCTGCCCATAATCTTTTGCTGCCAATGCGTAAATAAGACAATGTGATGTACACTCCAATAGTAAACTATTAACGGTATTTACAAACAGAATTAGGTTTAAAGATATTTATTTCTCATTAAAATCATAATATTGTCACTTACATGAGAACAAAAAATGGTGTTATAATTTATCCGCCGTTCTTTATATGTTCAGTTCATACATAAACAGTAAGTACTTATTCTTCTTTACAAAATTTATAATTACATACTTTTACAGGTCACTATCACATAACAAACTATTTCAGACATGTTTTTTTTATAAAGACATTGAAATAATATAGTCTGATAACTCACGTTTAAATGTTTTTAACGACATAATCTTTTTGAGAGATAATATTAAGAGATAATATTAGGGATAATTATTATGAGAGAATTACGAACAAAATCATTATACATATATCTTATAATGTTAATATATATAAATTACGTGACACGTTGTTTGTCCGCGATGGACTCACAAACTAATGAACGGATTTTAATGGGGATTACTTCGTGGAATGCAGTTTGGTCCAACTTGACAGATAGGATAGTTTTTATTTCGATTTGGGACCCATAATTATTAGAGAATTTAGTGACGCACGGTTTGACAGTTCCGCTGTGAATCAATTTCATTATAACAACAGGGAGCATTTTTTACGAAATAATTCTTGATGTTTTGTAATATTATTGGTAAATTCCTATAAAACAGTATTCTTTTATCTACAGAACATCTTTCGGGTCAGCTAGTAATATATATAAATCCAGTGTCCTGATGTTTGTTTCCAGCGAACTCTTAAACTAATGAACGGATTTCAATGGGGATTACTTCATGGAGTGCAGTTTAGTCCAACTTGAGAGATAGGATAGTTTTTATTTCGATTTGAGATCCATAATTATTTTTATTTTCAATATTTGTTTTCTATGGACATATTTTCTATGAGAGAATTTATTGACTCACGGTTTGACAGTTCTATTGTGAAACAATTTAATTAAAAGTAACATGTTTCATAATTTAAATATAATAATATGTAGATGAACATTATCTTTTGTTATTTCATAGAGTTCTCGTGACAGGCATCGTCATGCTCGCTTAATGCCACTGCTTGTGGAGGTGACGTGGGGCGGGTCGTTCCCTTCCCTAAAATAAATCGAGGGAGGCAATGGGTGGTCCATGCGTCATGCTCGTGAAGAGGCGCTCCTTGTGGTGGCTGGATGATGCTCTCACCGGGAAATCAGATTTATGTATTTTTTCTTTTATTGCCTTTATTTTTTTAAATAAGTTTTTAATAAAAAATATTTATGTTATAGCTAATAAAATGCTCGTATAATGCCATTATTGTATTTACGGTATGTGTGGATTGATGCATCTACTGTATAATAACTATACCTATATTTTTACTCTTAATTTACATTTTTTTGACTTACTCGTGTAAGGCATTTAGTAATTGACGTTTGTGTATTTTGTTGCATCACTTTGAATATATTGTAATGATTTGTAAAATTAAATTGAAAATAAGAATCTGTAATACCATTCTGTTTTGAAAGGCGCAACCTTAGAGTTTCTTGCTCGTTCTTCTCTAAGGAAACCTGCCTCTAAGGAAAACGTTCGGAAGGACGAAGTTCGACGAGACATCTTTAAAAGAAAAAGAAACTTGTTAGTATTATGGAATAATGTAGTCTGAAGCCATCGAAAATGTGTGATCAAATATATTGAGTTTAAAATGAAACAAAAACGTATTTCTGAATGATTTTATAATATAACGTAGTAATAAAATAATAAGGATGAATTTCGTATTTGTGTTTTATATTGCGGCTTTATACTTCCAATTTTTTAAAGTATTAAATTGGATATAGTATGTTATCCTTAAGACATACAACATATGGCATCGTGGACTTTTCTGTAGACCTATATAAAATACAAAATTCCACAATACATTATTTGTTATAGCTCAAAGGGTTTAGACAGCGTTTTCGTTGAAAGCACCCAGATGGGAGATGTTTTTCCAACACCTCCAACAAATATCGTTAATGTTTAGAAAAATTTAACAATTCATGTACTTAAACCTTTCCCGAAAATCCCTATCCATTGGTGAAAACAGTATGAAAATCGGTACAGTAGTTTTTGAGTTTATCGCGAACAGATAAAAGGACAGATGCGGTGGAGGATTTTGTTTTATAATATTATGTAGTGATGGATTACAATGTAATATCGTCCAATAAAAATTATAACTAACCTTAACCACACAAAGGTCCTTAACGGTTCTTTTAAATTTCGTAACACATTTTTGTATTGTACATTTTGAGTGTCGCATTTTCTAGCAAATTCCTTAATGTGCATATGAACTTGCATAACTATGCAACAGTCAAAATGTTAATTTGTTTGAAATTTTTCTCTTAATGATTTTTTAGGACCTAGTTTGTAAATAGCGCAAAAAGCCCTCTTTAGCAACACTCGCATCGTCGATCTAAACCGTGAATGTATGATCCTTTTAATTTAAAATACACTTACGTACGATCCCTGTGCAATACATGGCATAGAGTGATTGTTATTAAGTCACTTCTATTTAGGTAGCAGGGGCTAAGTTGCAATTTCTACTAAAATCGCCTCGAAATCACACAGAGTTCTGCTTATTGCAAGTTTCTCCGGGATATTTTCCGTCCGTCATTGCCCAGTAATTTCACTAAATAAGGCGCCCTTCAGACCGAAAAACATTAATGCGCCGTTATATTAGCCATATTCTAGGCGACATCCTGTGCAAAGGAGCCTCCCACTGGTAAATGCCCTAAGTCACCTCTTACGACAATGTTGGGCCTGCGACTTCCCTATTTTTTTTATTTCCCGGGGAAGCCCAGGGCTAATATTTTGTGTAAATTCGTCTGCCTGCAAATTCGCAGTATATATAATGCAAAGCTATTATTCTAATTTTGTTTAATAATAAAAACATACTAAATATGTGAGAAAACTAACTTGCATTTACGACCTACATAAAATACTCAAGAAATTCTCAAAGCCCAGACCAATAACGAGCCCAACCGAACCAAAATTCACAGCAAATATAATATTGGTTTGTGAGTAAATCGTGATTGCCTATTGCTATTCTTTTATTCGCTATCAATACCGATGTGTCCCGTGGGATTTGTGTACAATACACTTTACGTGAATAACAAATACGGTAGAGTGAACGGGTAAATAAAACTTCACCAATATAAAGTTACTTATAAATGTGCGAGGGTATGATAAGCCTAAAATTTTATGTTCGGAATGTTTTTTTCAGGTGAGATGTGAATTACGTTGACTACTATACAGAAGTTTACCAGTGGGAGGCTCCTTTGCTCAGGACGCCGGCTAAATAGTTTATGGGTACCACAACGGTGCCTATTTCTGCCGTGAAGCAGTAATGTGTAAACATTACTGTGTTTCGGCCTGAAGGGCGCCGTAGCTAGTGAAATTATTGGGCAAATAAAAGAAGTTTGTGGATGCAGACAGGCGAAAGAACCTCTTCGAAGTGTGGACTCTTTGCAAGGTCATCAGGGGCCTGTCAAAATGTATTTGTAATATTTTTTTTCATGCATAAATACCCCACCGGAGTTTCCGTTGGGATGCTGGAATCAAACTGACTAAAACCACATGGTGTACTATTCTACAAATAGAGGGGGTCGCGGAATATTATCAGGACATCCTGTACCATTCCTGGCGTCTGCTTGTAAATGCGCCCGCACCATCGTATACATGCATACTTTAGCACTTTACTTGCACGAAAAAATCTTTTCATTTTCCGGGTTATTATATTGCGTATGACACTCACAAGCAATGTGGCTTTCTAAATTATTTAATAATACGGCTTTACTCACGTTTTTGTCGGTGTCGGTACCGACTAGTTTGGGACCATTCGGAGAACCTTCATTAGGGTGAGTGTGGTGGGTTCGCGATAACGTCCCACTTCTTACTGCGGACTTGGGCTCGTAGTGCGTGGCTGGACAGGGCGGGAGGTGCGGGGGGCGCGGGGTGCGCTGGTGATGACGAGCACGGTATCACTGACACTGTATCACTATTGGTGTCCACGGGTGCATAGAATGTACCCACAATGTCCACTACGTGATCATCGGCACTATGGGTCTTTTTGCGAGACGCGTTTTGTAACACAGGCTTCCAAGTTGGTGGCAGAGCCCATTCTTTGTCTCTATTAAAATTAGGTCGACGGTCAATTTCTATGGCTTCTAGCAGCTTGCGAGACACAAAGTTTTTATTGCGAGCCAATACTTTCACCCTATCGAACCTAATATAATGTGACGTGTCAGAGCTTAGAGCGTGCTCTGCCACTGCCGAGGTATTGCTATCTAACTTGAAACTTCCATACCCTGCGGATGTGCTCGATGAGTCTGGTTTTTATATTGCGTCCCGTTTCACCAATGTAGCTTTTGCCGCACTCGCATGCAATTTCGTAGACGCCAGGGCTCTCCACACACCACACTCACCCTGATGAAGGACCTCCGAATGGTCCGAAACTAGTCGGTACCGACACCGACAAAAACGTAAGTAAAGCCGTATTACAAATAATTTAATAATGACTCACGAAAGTTTTAATAATTTAATGTGGCTTTCTATTGGTAACTGAATATTCATAATCGGTTGAGTAGATCCAGAGATTACTCCTCTATGACCTAACAAATTTTACCTCTTTATGGTATTAGTATAAAAAATGGGTTTGCTTCTACATAAATTCAGACAGACAACAATGAAAGAAATGAACTATCATGCGAAGAAAGAAAGAGAGAGAGATACCTCAAATATGACGGGGCGTTTATTGGAACCCTTCCAGTATGCAGAAATCCAGTGATTGAAGGCGCATTTTGATTGATTAAGTGATGCTTTCAAAGAGTAGGGATAGATATTAATGCTACCCTGATTTTAGTTCTGTAGTGTGGCTGTGTGAGAGACTATAGGTACAATTGCAATACTAACAATATAAATTCGTACAACATCTGAAATTAGCATAGGGAGGGCTAGGTAGGCCTCTGCTTTCAAAATAAATAAATTGACCTGTTTTAGGTCATTTATGCTTAAACTACCGTGGCGCTTTAGCGCGTCGGGCATGTTTGCGGAGAATTGGTTTGACGGTTTCTATGCTGTGTAAAGAAAAAGAGCCGCTTCCTTTATGGACCGCATTAGAAAAAGCTGTAATTTAATAATTAATGCTGTGTATGACTGTTGTAAATTTGATATTTGTGACCTGTGACAACTTATATATATTATATATTTGACATAATATATTTTTTTAATAATGTAAGAACTGAAATTAAATTTAACATCATTGAATTGTATTAGACTATATTAATTTTATAATTTTACTTCCATAATTTAATTATTTTCTCTTTAATTGTAATTATGACTTATATTAATTTTTTATCTGTAATTTTTATAAAATCAAAGTAAACTGAACTTTTAATGTAATTTAAATTAAGATTGTTTGTAGATTTATAGGTGAAATGCCTGAAAATAAATGATTTATTATTAATTTTATTAATAGTATTCTGGCATTGTTTCAATCGATTTCTAATCGATTAGAAAAATATATTCAGATAGCTTAGATACCTAAACTTAATCTATGTGGTTATATTTTATAGAAACCTCTAACTTCTTAATTCAAATTCAAATTCAAATATTTTTATTCAAAATAGGATGTGACATCACTTATTGAAAGTCAAAAACTACCACCCATTCCAAAATGAATGCCTCAGACCTGAGAAGAATGGGCGCAACAAACTCAGCGGGCTTTTTTTTTTATCGAATAAATATGTTTACAAAGTAATATTATACAATTAAACTTATTATTTAATAGCCTGAGGGCGGTCACTCCATTCCCAATCTGTGGTATCATTAAGAAAGTCATTTATGTTATAGTAACCTTTACCACACAAACGTTTTTTAACAATTCTTTTGAATAACCTTATACTTTTGTTTTGAACATTTTCTGGGATCTTGTTGTAAAAGCATATACATCGCCCCACAAAAGACTTACTACTCGACTTAGCCGAGTAGTAGGCATCATAAGTTTTTGTCTGCTCCTTTCTTCTTGTCTGTTTCCTGTTTAATGAAATGAAATTTATTTATTTATGTGAATCGTTGCTCCAAGTTCTTAAAATTGGTAAATTGGTAGATACACAGCACAATTCTCCAAGAAATACGCATACAAATATTTGATAGTAATATTCATTTTTATATATTTTTGCGTCACTAGCACTCATTTCAAAGCTATATAATTCAATAATATTATAAAAAATACGTTTGTAGGTACCACTCTCAAATTATTATTTTAAAATATTTAGTACAGTCTTTTAATGACAGAGAAGGATATATGAACATACTTTTAAGTCACCTGACGGTAAGTGATCACTGCGACTCATAATCTCTTTAATAACAGAGGAATCACAATCACAAGAGCGGCGCCAACCTTATAAAACATCGAATAAACGAACATAATATCATGAATTCCAAAAAGCTAAGCGCAAAAAAAGAATGCTGGGAGAGTTTCTTGCGCCGCTTCTTCAGCCTCAGAGCGCCATTTTTTTCCGAAGCGGTAGTAGTGTCTAGTATATTCGAAATGACATCAAAAAGAATTGTAAATGAGTCTTTTTCGAGAAAATAAAAGCCTTTTATGCCTTTTATGGATTCAAAAGTCGTGAACACATTGGTACGGGCAACGGAGGTTCTGTGGTGAGCGTCAATGGTACAACGTTTTGTATTACCGGCGCTATTGTTAAGCTCCCTCCCTCTTCCTCGCGTCGTATTCCTCGTTGCTGAGGGTCGTGATTTCTCTTAGGATTCAACTTTTTGGCAATAGTTCTCCATCTGTGTCTGTCTTTGGCTACGTGCAATGCGTCATGAAGTCCGGTATCGAGAGACGTGCGGATTCGGACAGACCATCTTTTAGAGCTGCGACCTCTGGGGCGTCGTCCGTCTACCTTCCCAGTAAACATCAGTTGTTCGAGCTTGTGGCCATCTTTTCTGACGATTTGTCCAAAGAACTCTAAGATTCTACGAAGGCAGATGGATGAGAGTCTGGTTTTTACACCTAAAGTATGAAAGATGATTGATTCGTGCGGAATTCTGTTCAAGGGATTTGAAGCATCTTCCTCCAGCACCACGTCTCAAAGACATCAATCAGATCTCTGTCAGCCTTCTTTAGTGTCCATGTCTCAGCTTTATAGCTGAAGATGGAAAAAAAATTACTGTTTACTAGCCTCATTTTAGTTTTTCGTGAAAGGTTACGGTCACGCCATATTTTTTGGAGTTAAGACATTGCAGTTTTGGTCATTGCAATGTGACGCCTGATTTCTAGCTCGCATGACCCGTTGTTGCTGATACTAGGACCCCAGATAGGTGAATTGTTAAGCTAGAACTCCTATAATAATTGATTCCAGAACGTAATCTTAATTTACTCCTTTGTTCCCAAAATAAACCTCACTTCCGGGTTGCTAGGTAACTTTGATTTCAATTTTCACGGAAACAAGATTTTATGTCATCTAGGGATCTGAGTAGAGGAACAGTGATAATTATAAAGTCTTGAATACTACATCGGATATAATACCCGAGTCCAGATCGTTCACAACTCTGAATACTGGAGTGGTTTACGGGAACTTTCTGTTAATTAATGCTATAAAGCCCTCCGGCAACTTACAAGTACTGGGTTTCTGAATACTGGAAAGGTTCAACGGCGAAAACTTTGTAAAACGTGTTTTCCCAAAGATGTGACCTGGCTAGATTGGTTTTCGCTTCTAAAATTAAACTAAAAGAATTGCTCTTTATTAAAAATATAGGATTAAGATTATATTTCATGATATGCATCTTGTATCTGAACATTAATATTTATCACAGAATAGAAATAAGTAGTTCTGTTCCGTGATATCTATCTTAATATATATATTTCTTTTGTGCATCTGTTGTAACTGATCTCCTCCTAAACGGCTGGACCAATATTAATGGTTTTTGTGTGTTTTTGGTGGATTCGAGAATGGTTTAGATTCACAATTGAACAACCTTCTAACGGCTGGCCCGATTTTTCAAATTTAAGACGTGTGTACAGCACAACGTCTGTCGGTTCCACTAGTATACTATAAAAAACATAGTCTTCCGCCGCATCTGTTGTCCATCTGTTCGCGATAAACTCAACAACTACTGGATTTAATAATTATGATTTTCACGTCAAGATTGAGTAGTTCATGAGTAAGGTTTAGGTGTATCATATTAAGGTTTTGTGAATAATGAAAAACAATATTATAAAATGGAATATGACGACGAGCGTAGATGTCGGGACTTCAGCTATGTATATATTTATAATCGTTTACATAATGCTCTCCTAATAGCTTTATTTATCTACAGTGTATGTATATTGATACATCTACTGTACTCAATAAATCTTATGTGTTTATAATTAGTATGCATTTATTTTTTAGCTTACTTGTATAATGGCCGTTCCCAATATACTATCTACACATAGAGATAAATTACTAACTTCTACTGTCAGTCATTAGCTGTCAATAATCTGAAGCTGTCGAAATACCCGACAAGTTAGTCCTGATGAAGGACTTCCGATTGATCTGAAACTTATCTGAAGGTCTTCAACAAGAGTGAATCCGTTATAAGTATACAGGGCACCCCGCGGCTATGACACATGGAGGGGAAGTACCTTAAATATTGTAGATGTAACATTTACTGAAGGAAGACTTTATTTTAATTTCAGAAATAATTTAAACTGCATTCAAAGTTTTTTAAATAATTGTTTGATTGAATTGTACATCGAAAACGTTACATGTACAATATTTAAGGTACTACCCCTCCATGTGGCACAGCCGTGGGACATCCTGTATATTCTCTATTAAATTTGTGCAATGGCTTCACGTACTATTTTTATAATACATTTATACACTTTTGCAAATTCTGATAATATGAAACATTTACAATATCCTATCACGCGACAAATTAATTTATCATCCCCACCATTTGGATGTGTGGCCTTCCTCCACAGTGAGGTTTTAAAGGAACTGTTTCCTCCACGCACAACCAAGCAGTGGAATGAGCTTCCTTGTGCGGTGTTTTCAGCACGATTCCACATTGGGTACCTTCGAAAAATGCGCGTTCACTTTTCTAAACGGCTGGTTTCAAATCAAATCAAGTCATTTAATTTCATAGATTGAGTGGGTACATTGGTGTTACATTATAATCATAGGTGCTAACAATCTGCCGGGTAGGCATGCAAAAATAATATTTTACAATTCTTACTCTAAGTTTACCGTGAAAAACATACAACATAAAAACCAAATTATTCATAAAAGTCTATCCACCATAATATTATAAAATTGTGAGAAGTGTCTGTTAAATATTCTTTAACTGAATAATATTTCTTCGTCATTAAAAATTCATTAATTTTATTTTTAAAAGAGTTAATATTTAAGTTTTGGTCCGCTAATGATGCTGGTAGTTTATTATATAGCTGAGGAGCTATATCAAATATACTATTACCAAAAAGTGCCGTCGTATGCTGCGTGAAACATATTTTATTTTTTCTGCGTTTACTATCAGAGTAACTAAATAGTTGATCATTTGTTCTAATGAATACTAGCACTTCATATATATATAGGCACGGGAAAGTAAGTATTTTAAATTTATCAAAATATGGTTTACAGGAATCAGTAGGGCTTAAATGAAATATAGATCTTATACATTTTTTCTGACATTTAAACACTCCTTAAACTTTAAACAATCCTTATCTGTGGAATTTCCCCAAAATATGATCCCGTACCGAATATTTGATGTGACATATGCGTTAAAAGCTACTAACACTGCGGACTGGTTTACTACTTTAGACAGCATGTGCAATGCAAATGAAAATCTATTTAGCTTCATGCACAAATTTTCAATATGGGTTTTCCAATTTAGGCAATCATCAATATGTAGGCCTAAAAATTTTGTTTGTGTTATTTCAGATATTTTTTTACTTAGATAATTAATGTTCAATGCTATCTTATTGCGTCTATTTACAAATGTCATTATGCTAGTTTTGTCAAGATTTATGATTAAATTGTTACATGTCAACCAGTTTATAATATTGCCTATAGTATTATTAATGTCACTTTCAAAAGAATTTAAATTTTCACCTATAAATATCACTGTGCTGTCGTCAGCAAATAAAATCATCTCATGGTTGGTTACCGTAGGGAAATCGTTTATATATGTTATGAACAACAATACTTCCCTGCGGTACTCCAGTGGTTACGGTTTTTGACTCCGATATATATGGTGTTTCTGTTTTATCATGCCGTACTAATCTCGCTATTTGTGTCATTTGTTGCCTCCCCGTTAGATATGATTTTAGAAGTGATAAGCTGTTTCCTCTAACCCCGTACACGCTTAGCTTATTCAATAATATTTGATGGTCGACATAGTCAAATGCCTTAGTGAGGTCCATATAAAATACGCATACATGCTTTCTTTTATCTACATTAGTAATGACTTCCTTCAAGAAATTGTATATTGCTAAATTAATTGATTTATTTTTTCTAAATCCTTTTTGCTTTTCGGTTAATATTTCATTCTTTTCAAAATAATCGTTTAAGTTATAACAAATATACTTTTCTATTATTTTTGAGAAAATTGGTATAAGTGTAACTGGTCTATAACAGTACATGTCTTCCCTATCTTGTTTTTTAAGGAGTGGCTTCACAATTAAAGTTTTTAAATTATCTGGAAATACACCATTCTCTACACATAGATTTGTAATATGACACAAAACTGGCGATATTATATCAGATACATATTTTACTGCTTTGGTACAAATTTCATCAAAACCAGTGCTATTTGTATTTTTTAGTGTTTTTATTTATTTGAGTAGGCGATGATGGTTTCATAAAAATTGAATTCGGCTTGTTCCAGTTAGCGTTTGCTCTTTCATTAGTTGTTGACAAAATTTTACGACTAAGAAAATGTTCATTAAAAGCTTGTGCAATCTCTAAGGGGTCACTTATTATTTCGTTGCCTTTTTTAATACGTTCAATTTTGTAAATATTGAGTTTTAATCTGTTTTCATTTATTATGTCCCATGTAGTCTTAGATGTGTTATGCGAATTTCTTATTTTATAATCATTGGCTGTGTGACAGACTATAGGTACAATTGCAATACTAACAATATAAATTCGTACAACATCTGAAATTAGCATAGGGAGGGCTAGGTAGGCTTTCTGCTTTCAAAATAAATTAATTGACCTGTTTTCTTAATGGACCGCATTAGAAAAAGCTGTAATTTAATAATTAATGCTGTGTATTACTGTTGTAAATTTGATATTTGTGACCTGTGACAACTTATATATAATATATATTTGACATTATATTTTTTTAGTAATGTAAGAACTGAAATTAAATTTAACATCATTAAATTGTATTAGACTATATTAATTTTATAATTTTACTTCCATAATTTAATTATTTTCTTTTTAATTGTAATTACGGCATATATTAATTTTTTATCTGTAATTTTTATAAAATCAAAGTAAACTGAACTTGTAATGTAATTTAAGTTAAGATTGTTTGTAGATTTATAGGTGAAATGCCTGAAAATAAATGATTTATTATTAATTTTATTAATAGTATTCTGGCATTGTTTCAATCGATTTCTAATCGATTACAAAATATATTCAGATAGGTTAGATACCTAAACTTAATCTATGTGGTTATATTTTATAGAAACCTCTAACTTCTTAATTCAAATTCAAATATTTTTACTCAAAATAGGATGTGACATCACTTATTGAAAGTCAAAAACTACCACCCATTCCAAAATGAATGCCTCAGACCTGAGAAGAATGGGCGCAACAAACTCAGCGGGCTTTTTTTTTTCATCGAATAAATATGTTTACAAAGTAATATTGTACAATTAAACTTATTATATAATAGCCTGGGGCGGTCACTCCATTCCCAATCTGTGGTATCATTAAGAAAGTCATTTATGTTATAGTAACCTTTACCACATAAAACGTTTTTTAACAATTCTTTTGAATAACCTTATACTTTTGTTTTGAACATTTTCTGGGATCTTGTTGTAAAAGCATATACATCGCCCCACAAAAGACTTACTAACTCGACTTAGCCGAGTAGTAGGCATCATAAGTTTATGTCTGTTCCTTTCTTCTTGTCTGTTTCCTGTTTAATGAAATGAAATTTATTTATTTATGTGAATCGTTGCTCCAAGTTCTTAAAATTGGTAAATTGGTAGATACACAGCACAATTCTCCAAGAAATACGCATACAAATATTTGATAGTAATATTCATTTTTATATATTTTTGCGTCACTAGCACTCATTTCAAAGCTATATAATTCAATAATATTATAAAAAATACGTTTGTAGGTACCACTCTCAAATTATTATTTTAAAATATTTAGTACAGTCTTTTAATGACAGAGAAGGATATATGAACATACTTTTAAGTCACCTGACGGTAAGTGATCACTGCGACTCATAATCTCTTTAATAACAGAGGAATCACAATCACAAGAGCGGCGCCAACCTTATAAAATATCGAATAAACGAACATAATATCATGAATTCCAAAAAGCTAAGCGCAAAAAAAGAATGCTGGGAGAGTTTCTTGCGCCGCTTCTTCTGCCTCAGAGCGCCATTTGTTTCCGAAGCGGTAGTAGTGTCTAGTATATTCGAAATGACATCAAAAAGAATTGTAAATGAGTCTTTTTCGAGAAAATAAAAGCCTTTTATGCCTTTTATGGATTCAAAAGTCGTGAACACATTGGTACGGGCAACGGAGGTTCTGTGGTGAGCGTCAATGGTACAACGTTTTGTATTACCGGCGCTATTGTTAAGCTCCCTCCCTCTTCCTCGCGTCGTATTCCTCGTTGCTGAGGGTCGTGATTTCTCTTAGGATTCAACTTTTAGGCAATAGTTCTCCATCTGTGTCTGTCTTTGGCTACGTGCAATGCGTCATGAAGTCCGGTATCGAGAGACGTGCGGATTCGGACAGACCATCTTTTAGAGCTGCGACCTCTGGGGCGTCGTCCGTCTACCTTCCCAGTAAACATCAGTTGTTCGAGCTTGTGGCCATCTTTTCTGACGATTTGTCCAAAGAACTCTAAGATTCTACGAAGGCAGATGGATGAGAGTCTGGTTTTTACACCTAAAGTATGAAAGATGATTGATTCGTGCGGAATTCTGTTCAAGGGATTTGAAGCATCTTCCTCCAGCACCACATCTCAAAGACATCAATCAGATCTCTGTCAGCCTTCTTTAGTGTCCATGTCTCAGCTTTATAGCTGAAGATGGAAAAAAAATTACTGTTTACTAGCCTCATTTTAGTTTTTCGTGAGAGGTTACGGTCACGCCATATTTTTTGGAGTTAAGACATTGCAGTTTTGGTCATTGCAATGTGACGCCTGATTTCTAGCTCGCATGACCCGTTGTTGCTGATACTAGGACCCCAGATAGGTGAATTGTTAAGCTAGAACTCCTATAATAATTGATTCCAGAACGTAATCTTAATTTACTCCTTTGTTCCCAAAATAAACCTCACTTCCGGGTTGCTAGGTAACTTTGATTTCAATTTTCACGGAAACAAGATTTTATGTCATCTAGGGATCTGAGTAGAGGAACAGTGATAATTATAAAGTCTTGAATACTACATCGGATATAATACCCGAGTCCAGATCGTTCACAACTCTGAATACTGGAGTGGTTTACGGGAACTTTCTGTTAATTAATGCTATAAAGCCCTCCGGCAACTTACAAGTACTGGGTTTCTGAATACTGGAAAGGTTCAACGGCGAAAACTTTGTAAAACGTGTTTTCCCAAAGATGTGACCTGGCTAGATTGGTTTTCGCTTCTAAAATTAAACTAAAAGAATTGCTCTTTATTAAAAATATAGGATTAAGATTATATTTCATGATATGCATCTTGTATCTGAACATTAATATTTATCACAGAATAGAAATAAGTAGTTCTGTTCCGCGATATCTATCTTAATATATATATTTCTTTTGTGCATCTGTTGTAACTGATCTCCTCCTAAACGGCTGGACCAATATTAATGGTTTTTGTGTGTTTTTGGTGGATTCGAGAATGGTTTAGATTCACAATTGAACAACCTTCTAACGGCTGGCCCGATTTTTCAAATTTAAGACGTGTGTACAGCACAACGTCTGTCGGTTCCACTAGTATACTATAAAAAACATAGTCTTCCGCCGCATCTGTTGTCCATCTGTTCGCGATAAACTCAACAACTACTGGATTTAATAATTATGATTTTCACGTCAAGATTGAGTAGTTCATGAGTAAGGTTTAGGTGTATCATATTAAGGTTTTGTGAATAATGAAAAACAATATTATAAAATGGAATATGACGACGAGCGTAGATGTCGGGACTTCAGCTATGTATATATTTATAATCGTTTACATAATGCTCTCCTAATAGCTTTATTTATCTACAGTGTATGTATATTGATACATCTACTGTACTCAATAAATCTTATGTGTTTATAATTAGTATGCATTTATTTTTTAGCTTACTTGTATAATGGCCGTTCCCAATATACTATCTACACATAGAGATAAATTACTAACTTCTACTGTCAGTCATTAGCTGTCAATAATCTGAAGCTGTCGAAATACCCGACAAGTTAGTCCTGATGAAGGACTTCCGATTGATCTGAAACTTATCTGAAGGTCTTCAACAAGAGTGAATCCGTTATAAGTATACAGGGCACCCCGCGGCTATGACACATGGAGGGGAAGTACCTTAAATATTGTAGATGTAACATTTACTGAAGGAAGACTTTATTTTAATTTCAGAAATAATTTAAACTGCATTCAAAGTTTTTTAAATAATTGTTTGATTGAATTGTACATCGAAAACGTTACATGTACAATATTTAAGGTACTACCCCTCCATGTGGCACAGCCGTGGGACATCCTGTATATTCTCTATTAAATTTGTGCAATGGCTTCACGTACTATTTTTATAATACATTTATACACTTTTGCAAATTCTGATAATATGAAACATTGTATGAAACATTTACAATATCCTATCACGCGACAAATTAATTTATCATCCCCACCATTTGGATGTGTGGCCTTCCTCCACAGTGAGGTTTTAAAGGAACTGTTTCCTCCACGCACAACCAAGCAGTGGAATGAGTTTCCTTGTGCGGTGTTTTCAGCAAGATTCCACATTGGGTACCTTCGAAAAATGCGCGTTCACTTTTCTAAACGGCTGGTTTCAAATCAAATCAAGTCATTTAATTTCATAGATTGAGTGGGTACATTGGTGTTACATTATAATCATAGGTGCTAACAATCTGCCGGGTAGGCATGCAAAAATAATATTTTACAATTCTTACTCTAAGTTTACCGTGAAAAACATACAACATAAAAACCAAATTATTCATAAAAGTCTATCCACCATAATATTATAAAATTGTGAGAAGTGTCTGTTAAATATTCTTTAACTGAATAATATTTCTTCGTCATTAAAAATTCCTTAATTTTATTTTTAAAAGTGTTAATATTTAAGTTTTGGTCCGCTAATGATGCTGCTAGTTTATTATATAGCTGAGGAGCTATATTAAATATACTATTACCAAAAAGTGCCGTTCTATGCTGCGTGAAACATATTTTATTTTTTCTGCGTTTACTATCAGAGTAACTAAATAGTTGATCATTTGTTCTAATGAATACTAGCACTTCATATATATATAGGCACGGGAAAGTAAGTATTTTAAATTTATCAAAATATGATTTACAGGAATCAGTAGGGCTTAAATGAAATATAGATCTTATACATTTTTTCTGACATTTAAACACTCCTTAAACTTTAAACAATCCTTATCTGTGGAATTTCCCCAAAATATGATCCCGTACCGAATATTTGATGTGACATATGCGTTAAAAGCTACTAACACTGCGGACTGGTTTACTACTTTAGACAGCATGTGCAATGCAAATGAAAATCTATTTAGCTTCATGCACAAATTTTCAATATGGGTTTTCCAATTTAGGCAATCATCAATATGTAGGCCTAAAAATTTTGTTTGTGTTATTTCAGATATTTTTTTACTTAGATAATTAATGTTCAATGCTATCTTATTGCGTCTATTTACAAATGTCATTATGCTAGTTTTGTCAAGATTTATGATTAAATTGTTACATGTCAACCAGTCTATAATATTGCCTATAGTATTATTAATGTCACTTTCAAAAGAATTTAAATTTTCACCTATAAATATCACTGTGCTGTCGTCAGCAAATAAAATCATCTCATGGTTGGTTACCGTAGGGAAATCGTTTATATATGTTATGAACAACAATGCTTCCCTGCGGTACTCCAGTGGTTACGGTTTTTGACTCCGATATATATGGTGTTTCTGTTTTATCATGCCGTACTTATCTCGCTATTTGTGTCATTTGTTGCCTCCCCGTTAGATATGATTTTAGAAGTGATAAGCTGTTTCCTCTAACCCCGTACACGCTTAGCTTATTCAATAATATTTGATGGTCGACATAGTCAAATGCTTTCTTTTATCTACATTAGTAATGACTTCCTTCAAGAAATTGTATATTGCTAAATTAATTGATTTATTTTTTCTAAAGCCTTTTTGCTTTTCGGTTAATATTTCATTCTTTTCAAAATAATCGTTTAAGTTATTACAAATATACTTTTCTATTATTTTTGAGAAAATTGGTATAAGTGTAACTGGTCTATAAAAGTCCATGTCTTCCCTATCTTGTTTTTTAAAGAGTGGCTTCACAATTGAAGTTTTTAAATTATCTGGATATACACCATTCTCTACATATAGATTTGTAATATGACACAAAACTGGCGATATTATATCAGATACACTGCTTTGGTACTAATTTCATCAAAACCAGTGCTTTTTGTATTTTATAGTGTTTTTATGATATTATTTGTTTGAGTAGGCGATGATGGTTTCATAAAAATTGAATTCGGCTTGTTCCAGTTAGCGTTTGCTCTTTCATTAGTTGTTGACAAAATTTTACGACTAAGAAAATGTTCATTATTAGCTTGTGCAATCTCTAAGGGGTCACTTATTATTTCGTTGCCTTTTTTAATACGTTCAATTTTGTTATTATTGAGTTTTAATCTGTTTTCATTTATGATGTCCCATGTAGTCTTAGATTTGTTATGCGAATTTCTTATTTTATAATCATTTTGGGATTTTTGTGTTAGTTTGATATTATTTCGTTCCTGTGATTCCTATAATGTTACAAGATACTATGGGCGGCGGTGATCACTTCACATCAGGTGACCCGAACGCTCGTTTGTCCTCCTCTTCCATGAAAAAATACTAGCGTGTAGACAAGGACAGCCCGACAAATTTTAATTTGTCAATGAGTACATTACCTAGTTTAATATTCAAAATACTAACGGCCTAACAAATAAACTTGGTATAAAGTTATAACTGATGTTAAGCAAAGAAAATGCAAAATGTTTACAATATCGTTGACAACACTGTCAATATAATGATAATTCCTAATGACAAGCTGCCATGCAAATAAACGCGGGAAACGTTATATGTCTGAACAAACCATTCGTAAGCAAAATGTCTATTTGTAAACATTTTACATTTTCTTGGCTTATGCTTAGTTATAGCTTTATATCAATTTTATTTGTAAGGCCGTAAGGATCTAATAACAAGCGTGGCTGTCTG
Organism: Leptidea sinapis; assembly: GCF_905404315.1. Classification (NCBI taxonomy): domain Eukaryota; kingdom Metazoa; phylum Arthropoda; class Insecta; order Lepidoptera; family Pieridae; genus Leptidea; species Leptidea sinapis. Next base: position 9,716,120 of record NC_066296.1, on the reverse strand, counting down.
TTTACAATTTGTCAGTCAAAGTTACAGAAAACAATAGATTCTCTTTCCTTTTCAATCTTGCTGTATCTTCGTTGGAGTTGTTCTTCTCTCTTTTTTGTCTATACGCTAGTATATTGTAAGTCTATGGTCTGAAGTGTGTTCATAGATTCATATTTCGCTTTGTATTTGATATACACCATATTTTATTCTTACGTTTGGTTTGTCTGATGTGGCTCAGTCTGTAACCTGTACAGTTTTTTCTTCTAAATTAATATAAATAATTTGTTATTATAAGAAAATGTTACAAGATTGTTAGAGTTAATATTTGTTAGATGCAATTTATGATTGTGACGTCACGACCATCATGTTCACGAAGCATCCTTACACAAACAATGAATTCAAGCTCTAGAGGTTGACGCATCCAATATACGATAATATAAATTTATACAGTTAATTTCGTATTACTTTTTATGAAAAAGTTTATAATATTTAAACACGTCTCATATATTGGATGGAGCAGGATAGAACCTTACAAACTAATTTGCTATGTTTATTACAGCCATATTAAAATACTCTATTTGATTGAAAAGAGTTGAGTTTCTTATATTATGTTCTTCTCACCAGCTCAGGAGCTCAACTATTTACGAACATATGGTAAATTCAGTAGTTTAACGAGATATTTGTAGAGACGATTCAAAAGCGCTTAGTTAAGTCCTAATTGAATAAATTTTATTTGACTTTAACATGACTTTAACATTATTAGGTGCCCAATGATTTAATCTTTATCTTCTTTTTTCTTCTAATCCATTTCGCATGTATTGTTTTTGTCATCAAAAATGAAAACATTTATTGCAATTTTCTTATACAATATTCATCTCTGTTTATATTGTTACTGCCATTGTGAATTTGTAGTTTATATTTTATTTCATGTTATTGTGTTATTAGTATCACTGAAGAAAAGACTGTGCATGTTGTAACACATTTACATTTAATGCATTTGTCCACACTTATACAATATTTAAGCCAATAAAATAGTAGAATAAGCTGTTATCTACCTACAGGTTGTCCAATATAGAAAAAATAAAACACTATTTATCGAAGCTCGTTTTAATATCCTTCTATAACTATATGTCACTGCACCTCTTCATATGTCACTCTCTTGTGTTAAATACCAAAACATTTCCCCCTCCTTCAATTACTCACGGAAATTGGATCTATCGATTTACCTTTCACAATAATTGTATTTTTAAAATCAGTTAAATAGATTTTAAAATTGGGAATACACTGTCACATTTTAAAACTGTCTGTATTTGCATCTTATTTGGAACCAGCTTGATAATAAAAACAGACCATTTTCGTTAAAACAGAATTGTGGCTGAATCCATAAATTACACTACCTATTGCATAAAACTTATTCACGATGGGTCAGCAAGACAGATGCCACACAATATTTTCATAAAACACAATAGCCGTTTGACAAGAAAATATTGCTTTTGTAGCATACTCGGAAATACAATAAAGAAAACTTTGGACGCGCCTACTGTGGAAAGTTTGATCATAAAATGAACTGTCAGAGTCGACAAAAAACAATAACAAAATATAATATAGTATGATGATTTAAATAAAGAACTTATTGTCCTTTTTATTAATTTATGGTTGGTGTTGATTACAGTACCGTCAAATTTATCTTTTCGACATCAAATTATATTATTGACTGCTTACATTTAGATTATCAATTGCTATTTGACCTTCTCCGGATTCGCAAGCTTTTAATTATACAATAAACTAGGTGAAAAATGCGAACACTTAATGTTTTAAGATGACTTTTTTAAATAAATTTTGTGATCAGATTTTTTTTGTAATGTGACTGCTACAATTTTTCCAGGAGAGAAAGGTGATTTATTAATTTGTTATTTCATTTATGTCATAGAAAATCACATAATATATAAATTACTTATCCGTTAGTTTTTGTCCCTTTGATGGCATTTCTTCTTCGTTAGATTCAACAAAACTTCCAGATTCTAGTAGAAAACGTAGAAGCGCTAGTAGATCTTCAAAATCTTGAAGACATGTTCGTCTCCAATACTATTTCCAGTCTGCAGTCGTTCTTCATCCACATTTTCATGTGAATCATTAACTTCCTCGTAGGTTTTTTCTTCCTTATTGTAGCATTTTTCAGAACCATGACAATTTGAGCATAACTCTGTGCATTTGAAGCCATGTTTTCGGCAGCCACAACAACTGTGTTATAGCTACAGCAAATTTTAGTTTTGAGCAATATTTCCGGAGTTAATTCCTTCCATCTAGCTCCTTCTCCACTTCTTTATGAAATACCTTTTGGTGGGTTAAGATCTTCCCAAGGTCACTCAGGCATAACTTTTGATAGCAAACAATGAAACGATTTTCAGTTTTTTTGTTTATCAAGGGAACATAGAATCTCACGTTTTTCGTTTCATTAAAGTGTAAATTTTAATTAATAGCTCAAAATTGTACATAATAATTCAGATTTCGTATTCTAGTTTTTTTCGTTTGTTTGCATGTTGTAAGAACATTATATTACTAAAATTACTTTATTACAAAATCAGAAAGTAAAGATTTTAAGAAACAAAACCGGATTCCGACTTTTTTTAAAAACTGACATTTTGTGAGAATTTTCGATTGAAAATTAGGGTGCTTTTTCGATGTAAATAAAATAATGTAAAAAAATAAATATTTCAAATAATAATAATTCAGTGTTTTTGGGACATAGAAAGGAAAGTTTTAACCAAAGTTCATGGAATATTTTTTTTTGTGATTCTGTTTGTTTATTTGTAACAATTTGATATTCAAATTATTTTTAGAGTATTTATAAATAAAATGAAATTAAAAATATTACTACTAAAAAGTCAATCAACTTATACATTTATATATAATATATACAAATTATAAATTTACGACGATATTAGTACAATATAATTACAATATTGTTATTTTTAAGAATAAGAAAGTTTTATTCTATTCCGCACACATTTAATCAACTGAGTAGATGTGCGTCAAAAAAAAAATTTCATCAAAATTAATAATTTTTAGGTCCAACTCACACTTGACCAAAATTTTGACTATACCATTTTTTTTTTCACAAAAAAGTACCTAATGTTTCCTAAGACAGTTTCCCTGTATTTCCCCATACTGTCCCACTTAACAAAAACACATTGTATAATATTATGTAGTTACAAACCTATCTTGGCTGAGACCAACACAAAATTAGAAAGTATTAACTAATTGTTTAGTAAAATTTTAAATGTTTGTATGTATATGAACTTCTCACTGAAATCTGTATGGAACTCAATAAAGCCCCATTATTATTATTATTTTAATTTATATAAGAATCTATCTTATCAAATGTTTTCACATCCTGCAAAATACAGTCCATATTATATTGTAAATATTGTCAGCATAATAGTATTTTCGTTCAGTAAACTGCATTCTGAATATTATTTTGAATTGTATTAAACAAAAGAGACGTCCATATTATGTGTGCGGTGTGCGGCTGATAACTTTGACTGGTCCGGTTCAATATGTTATTGACTCATCAAAATTTGTATTTATATTTTTATAATGAGTTTGTGTGTAATATTATGTGTATGACTTTAGTTGAGCATTGTTTATATTTACCCCCTTATTATAATCATTATAATGGTCCGCTAACTTTAAACAACCGCTTAGGAGTGTTTTTCTCATTCTGACTTAGGTCAATAGAAAAAGACAGAGTGAGAATTAGCAATGCTTTAAGTTAGCAGACTATTATGAATAAGGGGGTAAATATTTTGTAACTTAAAAGTAGACATGATTTTATTAAATTAATGTAAGGTGTGAACACTGCTATAGTGCTCACGGAAGCGCTAGTCACCGCCGGAGGAGGGCGCGATTGACAAGACGCACATATACCATTGGTCGACGGCAGACTGAGTTAGCTTGACGTTTGTTTACCTCCCCCGCCCTGCCGATTACATACCTCAAGCGGTGACTAGCGCTTCCGCGAGCACTATAATACAATTTATTATTTTTTTTATTTATGGAGAATAAATAAAAAGTATATCAGTAATAAAAACACAAAACTTACAACTTTCACCAGTGATATTTCCAAAAGCTATATAACACTATTATTAAAAGATATTTAAACATAAATTATTAAAATCACTAAGAATATTACTAATAGAAGTTACAAAATATATTTCAAAGTTGAAAATCTACAGCTTAACATCATTCGAACAGTACCCCCGACAGAGCTCCGTTGGAATGCTATGGCTATATCTAATTTTGGCTGGCGCTTGTAAAATTTCAGGCTTCATAGTAGTAGTAATAATAAAACAACCACATTTTGCTCTATTACTTTTGAAATTGCCCGTTTTCCTCCTCCTCTTCGTCCAAATCCTCTACGACGGAATAGGTAAGGAACACCGTAGCGCCTTTGTAAGGCCTCATAGTAGCACTACTAAGAAAACTTTTGAAAATGCCTATTAAATCATGGGTGAGAGCCTTAAATATCGTTCGTATTTCACGAGTCATACTGTGATGAATGAGGGGAAGACATGAAGGGGAAGTATCTTAAATATTGTTGATGTAACATTTTACTGAAAGTCTTACACTCTCTTTATTTAAAAAAACAATTTAAACTTCGTTCATAGCTTTTAAATAAGTACCTGATGGGTTCCATCATGGTTTCATCGTGGGAATTTTCTGCTACAAAAGAAAAAATACCCTGTCGCTGTATTATACCTATCGATAGGATTCACCATAACGCTTATTTTTTGCTTTAAAATACAGCCTCAAAAATAAAAGGAAGACCACGATTTTTAACACGTCATGTAAAATTTTGTGTAAAAAAATTTAAGCTGACATTGTCGTAAGAAAATATAAAGAAATGGTGTTGCTTTTTGGCTCGAAATTTACTTTCAACTATCACTATGAACCTTTCCGTTCCGAGAAACTCTGATGACGCGGTATGCCTCAGATTGGTGTGATATTGTCGCTCGAGTAGCGTTCTGTCAATGCATATTATTTAACGTGTAACAACAAGGACGAGTAAAAAAAGAAGGACTCCGCGCCGTGATATTAGCAAGTGAAGAACCGTTATGCTAGTGTGTGTGCGGTTACGGGGGATACTAGTTACACAATTTTTTCTCCCTTAAATAATATGGCCACAAATACTTCTATAGTATCGCTTTTACACTTTTTCACAACGCACGACGGCATTTTTAAAATATTTTATTTAGACGTAAACTGATCTGTCACAGACGATGACAATTCTCATAATGGCCGCCTATCGGCCTGTAGTAGTGTAAGTGTGTGTGTAGGGCTATGTATTTACACGTTATTCGGCTTGTTTTGGTGTTACACTGTTATGTTAGGTGACACGGAGTCCTTATTTTTTTACTAGTCCGTGTGTAGCAATAGAATGCTTCTAACTAGGATGATTTGAGTGAATGTATCAGAAAGCTATTAAAACAAGGTATAATACCATAAAAAATAAAACATCTTATAAACAAAACAAGGTTCACAACTTGGTGAGGGAATAGTGTGCCGTACGGCAATGTGGGTTTTGGTGTATCTGAAAAATCTAGTGAAATCGGTAGGCCTTCCGATATCGAGTAGAGGGCACCCTATCCTCACCCAGACCCACCAGGTCTGGCGTGCCACAGGGTTCAGTCCTCTCTCCCACTCTTTTCTCGCTCTTCACGAGCGACATTCCCAAGTTTACGAATGTCCAGCTCGCTCAGTACGCTGACGATACGGCACTCTACTTTGGCTCCGCTCGTTTGAACCGCTCAACCTTGAGCAAGAACATTAAAGTGCTTCAAGCCGCCGTCATTGAACTAGGCAACTGGTTCAGAAAATGGCGGATTGAAGTGAACCCCACCAAGAGTGCAGCGGTACTTTTCGGTAACGCGAATAGCATCCGCGCTAAAAAACGACCCACCGACGTTATTAAATTGTATGAAACACCCATACCGTGGGTGAAGGATTACAAATACTTAGGAGTCACGTTCAACAGCAATATGAACTTCAAGAAACATATCGATACGGTATGCAACAGAGCCCGATTTGTCCTCAGTCGCCTTTATCCACTTGTGTGTGGGCGAAGCAAACTTCCGCTCAAACACAAAGTGACGCTGTACAAAACCATCGTACGGCCAATACTGTCATACGCAAGCGTAGTGTTCGCGCACACCCGACCAAGCTAATTACGTCATTTGCAAGTAGTTCGAAATAAATTCACGCGCATGGCAACCGGAGCCCCGTGGTTCATCCGAAACGTAGATCTTCACCGCGATCTAGAGCTTCCGACGATAGCTCAACACTTTAAAGAGATCTCGCGACGCTTCTTTGACAAGGCGCCTAATCATCCCAACATCTTGGTGAGGAAGGCATGTGGGTACACCCCCCATAACCATAGTCTCAACCTAATAAGACGTCCCAGGCACGTCACGGTAGACCCTGATGACGACATCACCATCGCGAACGCGACACCCACACAAACACCGACACAGACACGCACACACCGCCTTCGCAGGCGTAGGCACGGTGAACCGCCGCAAACCACTGGCACTTCGTCACTCTGACGATGGCCAGCGGCCCGCAACCTAGATACACCACATATTCTTTTGATACCCGACGAGACGTTAGTCCTCTTCGTGTAAGTGTTTCACTCCACTCACACTCACTCACGGACTGACTGACGGACTGACATACACCACATACACAATCACAAACACAACCATACATGCACACAAACATTTAAAAATACATACATACATACACTCATAAACACATACATACACACTTACATACATCACACAAAACATCGCCACACTCGCCGACGAGTGTGTTTATCTCATTTTTTCATCCTTCATCTTCATTTTCATTCTCTCTCCTTCCCACAAGCACTCAGCCGGTCCGAGGTTCGAGTCTCCTTAGGAGACGCCCCGCGACTGTTGTTGCGTAGTCTTTGCTTTCTCATACGAGAAGAAGACATTACAATACTGTCAAAATTTACGTTTGGTCTTAAAAGGGAGCTGACTATGATATGACATATGAGGAAAGGTTACGTTGCTTCAAGTTACTGAGCCTTGAGAGTCTTTGCAAATAGCATGGACTAAAGACTTGTAGGAAGAGTTCCCGATCGTTCTTCAAGACATGAATAGCCAATCCACGCTGCCAAATCTACATACTTATAATTTTTTTTTATATGAGAGGGGGCAAACGGGCAAGAGGCTCACAGGATGGGGAGAGGTGCGGCAACCGCCCATGGACATCCGCAACAACAGGTGTGTCAAGAAATGCGTTGCCGGCCTTTAAGGCGGGAGTATGCTTTTTTCTTGAAGGTCCCTAAGTCGTATCTGTTCGGGAAAACCGCTGCTGGTAGTTGATTCCACAAAGTGGCTGTGCGAGGCATGGAATTTTGGACAAAACGCGCGGTTGTGGTCCGGTGGTGGAATTCGGCCGCTGGAATCAACCCGAACAGCTCCTCTGAGCACTCCCCGTTATAAATGCGGTAGAAAATGCAGAGAGAACCCACATCTCTACGCAATGCTAGAGAATCAAGCCGATCGGAGATGACTTGATCGTCGATGATTCGAGCCGCTCTTCGTTCTATGCGGTCAAATGGAAGAAGCTGGTACTGGGGATCACCCGCCTAGAGGTGAGAACAGTACTCCATGTGAGGCCAAATTTGCGCCTTATAAAGTTGCAGGTGGTGGCTTTTAGTGAAGTACTCTCTCGCCTTACTGAGTACACCAAGCTTTTTTGAGGCCAGTTTGGCCTTCTCTTCCAAGCGACCATGGAACTGATCGTCGCTCGATATATCGACGCCAAGTATGCCAATACAGGCTGTGACAGTTAGAGGAGTGTTCTCGAATCGACGACAAAGGGAGACTTTTTAGTGGTGAACGCACAAACTTGTGTCTTCTTGGGGTTGAATTGGACTAAATTCTGTCGGCCCCATTCCGAAACTTTGCAAAGCATAGTCTCGATTTCAGACACAAGTTTGTTCCGGTTCTCGTCGACGCTATCCCGGGACATGTTGGCATGGCCGGTGTAGGAAGCATACCCTGTGCTGTCGTCCGCATAGCAATGAATATTGTTGATTTGCAGCATATCATTGATATGCAGAAGAAACAGCGTAGGGGATAGCACCAGCAGCCTTGCGGGACACCAGCGTTTATGGGTTTTAAGTCGGAGCATGCAACGTTGATAACAACCTTGATGCTTCGATCAGCCAAAAAGCTAGTTACCCATTTGCACAACTTCTCGGGAAGCCCATAGGATGGCAGTCTCGCTATAAGCGCTTTATGCCACACCCGATCGAAGGCCTTCGCTATGTCCAAACTCACCGCCAACGCCTCTCCCTTCGACTCAACCGCTTGCGCCCATTTATGGGTGAGGTATGCAAGAAGATCACCAGCTGAGCGACCCTGACGGAAACCGTACTGGCAGTCGCTGATCAGCTGGTGCCCCTCTAGGTATCCCAAGAGCTGGCGGTTGATGATCGACTCCATTACTTTGGAGAAAATGGAGGTAATGGCAATGGGGCGGTAGTTGGACGGATCTGAGCGTACACCTTTCTTAACGATCGGGTGCACTAAAGCCGCCTTCCATAATTTCAGGACTACGCCTGATGAGTAGGAGAGCCGGAAAAGACGGGTTAGGACCGGCGCCAGTGCCGCAGCACATGTCCGCAGCACTATCGGGGGAACGCCATCGGGCCCGCTCGATTCGTGAATGTCCAAGGTGAGAAGCGCCTTAAGCACGGCGCCATGCCGGATTTTTACCTCCGGCATGTATGACTTGCACCGCGGAATATGCGGTGGTGATGCACCTTGGTCATCCAGAGTCGAGTTGGACGCGAAGAGGGAGCCCAGGAGATCAGCTTTCTCTTTCATAATATATATTATGTTCGAATTTTTTGTCTTCAAATAAAATAATCTGCTCATTACAATAATTAGAGATATTGTTTCTATGTAGTTACTACATATTGCTGCTTTTTTTTCAGTTATCAGCTTTCTACATAATGAAATACGAATGAAACGTATCTGATTATTTAGGTTTTTAATCTCTATTCACGCTTAGATAACTTAAACATCCTTCGCATACACATTACTTAGGCAAATATCGGGTCTGATGATATAAAATGTGTGATCCTGCATATAAATGTAACATTGAGTGGATATAATCTCATAATGGGTCCATCTATATCTAAGGGCTTATTTCTATTATACTAAACGTCAGCTTAGGAGAATTAGATTTAAAGCTTAGACAGTGAATTGTGAATACTAGACGTGAATAACAAATATTGGAATTAATGCAATTTAAACCTTATTGCTTTTACATAAAAGCGCGCTTGAGAGTTCGATGGATATTGTCTGTATTGACAGCTATCAAGCAGCTCTTTATGGAGCTGTATTACAGAAAAAAACTGAGTTATTAAATAAATCTACATCTCATAGCAAACACATTTATGAAGAATAGCTGGCACGAAAGAATTATATAAGTGCCCGCTTCTGAGTCTGTCATTTAAAACCATGTTAGTGTTTATTGAAAATCATTATTATATCAAATCATTACTGATATAAAACCACTTCACGTGTGGAGAAGAAATCGCTAAACATACAGACAAACTGAAAACCTCCTTCGTTCCTGCAGTCGGGAACATGACAACGCCCTTTCCTACACTCTATACACATATCTGAGTATTGGGTAATATCACAAGATAATATACACTTGTTTACAGAAAAAATAACGATAAGAAAAAGCAATTACTTACTGAATCGAGCTCACAATATTATTATCGAGATACTTTAATACTTATTTCAGAGAAACAACGTTCAATTTCTGATGAACAATTTATGTTGTGAGCACAAAGTAAAAGTTGTACAAAATATAGCCGCATAAACCGTCACCGAGTATTTGTATTACAAACAAAACAAAGAATAACGTTAAATCATGTTCAAGACAGATTGCGTTTACTTCGTAATGTAACCATTTACACTTTGAAGTATTATTGCGAAAATGATTTGGAATAGATAATTCTTAGCTTGGCCATAAATACTGTTACAATAAAAACAATATTGTAAAAATCTTGCAACGATGGCTTTGACAATTAATTATTAAATAACGAATATGGCTGTACGGGCTTGAACCCTTTGCCTATCCTAATAATGGAAGAAACGAAAAAATAAATAAATAACGAATATCGCAATCGTCAGAAAATTTTAGGAACCAACTTCAACCTGTTACCCCCGCGCGCATCTTAAAATTTCACTCTCATCATTTTTTCATAACGCGCCTAAAGAAGTATAACTTCTAAATAATGGTTTAATTATGAAATTGCAGTTTTGAAGCACTTGGGTTAAAATAAAATCCACCTTGGTCCGAGATGAACTACGACACATGTCAGCTTGAACATTTAAGATTTAAAAAATGAACAACATTGAAGTGTTTGATTTTCTACCTCACATTTTTTTATTTGAGAGGAGGAAATACTGTTACGTATTTAGGCTCCGGAACGGGGCGTAATATGTCGGACTCGAGTGTCCGCGTAAGCGGACGCCCCATACCGACTAAAACCTCCTCTGTGCTGTTAGCAGCCCTGGCTTTCACAGCGAAGTAGGACGTGGGCCGTGGAGGCCGCAAAGACTACGCAACAACAGTCGCGGGGCGTCTCCTAAGGAGACTCGAACCTCAGACCGGCTGTGTGCTTGTGGGAAATTCTACCTCACAGTTATAAGTGGCCATCCGGCGAGATTAGAGTACAGGATCCCTGGTACACTTTTCATCATTTGTTACTAACAAGCTGATTTTTCGTGAGTAGCTTCCTATGGACTAGACACCCAACTTTTTTCCTTACAGTAATGTTGGTAAATGGTAGCTTAATAGAGGTAGCAACGATAAAATATGTTAATTTGATGAATTTGATATTACTTACCTAAATTTCTTTGTTATAATTATATCGAGATAATTATTTAAATAAGTGAAAAAATATTTGTCCTACAAAATATAAGGTATTGTTAGGGAGTCCCCCCCTCTCCAACATGTTTCATAAACAAGGTCATGAAAAATAATTACCAAGCAGCTGATTTTTTTATTGGTTAATACTAGAAACAAAATTAAACTCTTAATGACCACTTCTAGGCTAAGTAAACTCAACAAGTTATTTATTATTATATTATTATTATAAATTCTACAAATTTTTCTTTAAAGTTGGTTGAAACGAGGTTGACTAAAAACAACTTAATGGTTATGATCGACACCAGCATGGGCAAGCATGGAATACCTAGTCCACAGTAAACAATGCTGTACGCATGCGTTTGTGAGCAAGGATAATAGTATGCCTCAGCTCCAATAGCAAAATATACAAAATAATATTATTTTTAATTTCATGAATTTCAACTATTTAACTAAGGGACTGGAATAACATACCACGCAATCTGTAGGACAATGTGGGAGGGTAAACTATGCCAATGCTACGTACAATTCATACCCAAGCTTTCTTACCATCTAAATAATCCTTTAGATTGTAATACGATATTTCTATAAGTTTATGTTTAATATAGGCTTTGAACTTGTTGAGGGACATTTCCATTATGTTTTCAGGAAGCTTATTATAAAATCGAACGCAATTACCTATAAATGACTTGTTGAGTTTACTTAGCCTAGAAGTGGTCATTAACAGTTTATTTTTGTTTCTAGTATTAATATTATGTTTTTCATATACCTTATGAAATTTATTGCCATTTTTATGAATAATTTTCATAGATATATTGGTTAGAAAGAGTCATAATTTTAAAATCTTTAAATTTAGATCTAAATGACTCCCTTGGTCCCATACCATAAATTCCCCAAACAGTTCTTTTCTGCAGCACAAAAATAGAACCAATATCAGCATCATTACCCCATAATAATATACCATATGACATAATGCTGTGAAAGTAACTAAAATAAACCAATATTGCAGTTTCAATGTCTGTTAAGGAACGAATCTTTTTTTACTGCGTATGCAGCAGAACTTAGTCTACTCGATAAGTTTTCTATATGAGGGCCCCATTGGAGTTTGGCATCTAGCGTTATTCCAAGAAAAACAGCGGTATCAACTATATCTAATTTCTCGTTTTTAAGCTGACTATCGATTGACACTTGATTGACTTTAACATTAGCTAAAGTAAATTTAATGCGCTTCGTTTTATTACCATTAAGTATTACTTTATTAGCTTCAAACCAATGTACAACTTTAGTTAAAGAATTGCTAACAACATCAAAATTTGGTAAGCAGCGGTATATTTTAAACATTAGTGAACTACACAATTTGATATTTATCCTTTGCAATATAAGGGAGATCATTTATATAAATAAGAAATAGAAGAGGTCCTAAAATCGAGCCCTGTTGAGCCCTTATTGGTCGAAAACGGTCCCTGGATCAATATCCAGGGACCGTTTTCAATTGACATCCACCTTTTGTAGTCTACAATTTAAATAGGATGTCATTAAGTCCAATGCTTTTTTTCTAATACCGTAATGATGAAGTTTTCTAACTAATGTTTCATGTTCAACACAATCGAACGCCTTGGATAAGTCACAAAAGATGCCAAGCGCATCACGCTCTGCGCTCGTCACCTTGAGACGTAAGATGTTAAGTCTCATTTGCCCAGTAATTTCACTAGCTACGGCGCCCTTCAGACCGAAACACAGTAATAATAATATATAATAATAATAAGTCTTTTATTTCAGGCCAATTACGTCCCATAGTTAACATTAATTCTTTATTCTAATTAAAAGTAAACTTAAAAACTAGAAAACCATCACTGTATAGGGGTGTGGTGTCCAAAATATAAAAATATAAAAATTCATAATATTAATTACAAGTCCATTTTATTTTTTATTTTTAATGCTTTTAAATTACTGCTTAACGGAAGAAATAGGCGCCGTTGTGGTACCCATAATCTAGCCGGCATCTTGAGCAAAGGAGCCTCCCACTGGTAATATATATTCAAATATATTATGTATCAAGTCAACACCAGCATCGGTAATTGAACGACCCTGGGTGAAACCAAACTGTTTGGAGTGCAATAAATTATTATGGAAAAAATGACGAAGCAATTGATTTAAAATTAACTTTTCAAAAATTTATAATTAGTTGGGTCTACTTTACTATGTTTCATTAGGCCAGGAAATTCACCATATTCTATGACAAATATTGACAAGTTTAACTGATATGCCCCAAACATCATTTGTCGCCTTATTTTTAATAGATTTAAAAGCTTTTATAACATCAGAGCCAGAAACATCAAATTTTAAGCTCTGCACAGGCTATTTCAATGGTACGTTCAACAGAGGGGCCCACACCATCTTATCGTTCTCTGAATTTAAATAATTTACATACAAGTATAAGAGAGCCGCCATGCATAGCCTTTTCTCTGCTAAACGCACTTGATGACCACTGAAGTTAAAGATGAGCTCATATTTTCTGAGCCAGTGCTCTTGGTGCATCAGGCTTGCAATTTTACAATTTATTAATTATTCTTGTACTTGTTATATTACATTATGTTTTTAAACTGCTAGATTGGGACTGCTCTACTAGTGTCGTATTGTCCTATTATTTATTATTTAATTTTTTTAAAATATTCCAAATAATCTTTAATTAAATTATTACACTGTTCAGCAGAAGCAGTGGTTATTAAATTTAATTAAATTACGACATACGAGCATACGACTGATACCTGGATTTTGGAATGTCGTAAAATGACAGACGACTCCGTACCCACTTTGTGCAAGGCACCTTGCTATTTTATTTAAACCTCGAATAACTTTTGTAAAAGTGGTGGGAAGTGATTGAAACCTAACATAATAAACGTGTTCAAAAACAAATACAAAAAAATTGGCAGTTCTATAGACTGCCAATAGAAGTGACCTATTACAACATTTAGTATTAAAATTTAAAATTTCATAATGTTTAAGAACAATTAAATTATTAATTTCAATTTATTTTCAAAACATATTTTCAATCATATAGTATATCTAACAAAAACACTATTTCAATAATGCATAGTATATACCACAGAAAAGGTAAAAGACAATGTTCTGTGGTATATACATATTGAACTTTTCACTAAATCCATTCACTTATAGGATATACACAACACTAATGTTGCACAACACTTAGCTGTATAGCTACAGATATACTGCTATAAGCATGTCGGTGACGCGAAACCATATGATTTTCCTTTACCAAAAAGTGCCCAGCGCGGCGAAAGAGGTTTTCACTTCAAAAATAAAAAAGATTCAAACCCCACCACTAGTGTTTTAACCACTTAGTCAACCGTAAGAATGACGCATCATCCATAAATCATGTAATATTTGTGTTACTGTCTCGAATCCCGAGAGGCGCGTGTGGATAAATCTAATATATAAAATTCTCGTGTCATGGTGTTAAACATTGAACTCCTCCGAAACGGCTTGACTGATTCTCATGAAATTTGTCTAGTCTGAGAATCGGACAACATCTATTTTTCATCCCCCTAAATGTGTGTGGGTCCACACGAAATTTTTTTTTCTAATTTTTTTGACATTTTGTTTTAAATTTTTTTGATTATGAGTCAGCATTAAAAAATACAAACAACTTCAAATTCTCACCCATCTACGATCAACAGTTTTTATCGCGATTTTAATATTGGCAATACAACGTTTGCTGGGTCAGCTAGTTTTTGTATAAAAAAAATATTTGTACATTTAAAATAACAAAATATTTACACTTAAAATATCTTCAACACTCTTAAATGATTAAAACATTATAATTATTACAGAAACTAATCTTTCCAGATTTGATTAAACTCGGATGGAAATAATATAAACAAATCAGAACGGAACAAACAATATTGTAAAGAATACATAATGGAAGCCTGGAAAGCTATTTTCTGAAAGCAATTTTGATAACAATGAAGATATTATTTTAGGTGTTTTTCTCGCCCTAAGCGGGGTGTTTTGTGAGACAAATTAAGTTTTAAGTGTTCATTTGATTTGAGTTGATAAGGATATCAAAATCTGCGAAAAAAATGCTTATACCTTTATAACTGACAAATATATAAAATAAGTAAGTATATAAGACAACCTGTATAGCCGAGTGGTTAGCGAACCTACCTACTAAGCTAGAGGTCCCGGGTTCGCATCCCAGTAGGTGCAAGCATTTTTTTTTATGGAATAGGAGGACAAACGAGCGTACAGGTCACCTGTTGTTAAGTGATCACCGTCGCCCACAATCTCCTGCAACACTAGAGGAATCACAGGAGCGTTGCCGGCGTTTAAGGAAGGTGTACGCGGTTTTTTGAAGGTACCCATGTCGTATCGTCCCGGAAATACCGCACAAGGAAGTTCATTCCACAGCTTTATAGTACGTGGAAGAAAGCTCCATGAAAACCGCACTGTGGAGGACCGCACATCCAGTGGGGATGATATCCTAAATTGTGGCGTGTCGTGCGAAGGTGGAATACGGCGGCAGCAATCTGGTTAAACAGCTCTTTGGAACACTCCCCGTGATAAATGCGGCAGACACACAATGAAGCGACATTTCTACGCAACGCCAAGTGATCCAGCCATTCACAGAGCACTGGGTCCCCGACAATTCGAGCTACTCTATGTTGCACGCGGTCGAATGAATCGAGCTGATACTGGGGTGTGCCAGACCAGATATAATAGCAATACTCCATGTGTGGCCGGACCTGTGCTTTGTAGAGCGCTAGAATGTGGGCCGGCTTGGAGTATTGCCGTGCTCTATTAATGACGCCCAGTTTCTTCGAAGCCTTGCCCTTCAGATGGCCACGAAATTGGTAATCGCTCGAGATTTCGAGACCCAGTATTCCGATACTAGGCGAGGCTTTAAGGGAAGTGTTGTCGACGAGCGGTGACACGACAAATGGGGGCTTTTTTAGTGCTAATCGCGCAAACAAGAGTCATCTCGGGATTAAATTGGACAAGGTTCAATTTACCCCATTCCGCGACCTTCTCAAGAGAGCACTCGATAGAAGACACAAGTTTCTCCCGGCACGACGAACTGTATGCTGCACACAGTGAGGAAGCTGGAGGTCCAATTGCACAAGCTTTCGGGAAGCCCAAATAATGGAAGTTTTGACAGGAGCGCCTTGTGCCATCCACGATCAAAGGCCTTCGCTATATCCAGGCTAACTGCCAGGTCTTCCGACTTCCTTTCAATAGCCGCCGCCCATCTATGTGTTAGGTATACCAGAAGATCACCTGCCGACCGACCATGGCGAAAGCCGTACTGTAGGTCGTTGATCAACTGGTGACCCTCTAGGTATACCAAGAGTGGCGGTTGATTATGCTCTCCATGATTTTGGAGAGCAGGGAGGTAATAGCAATAGGCCTGTAGTTTGCCAGATCCAAACTATATTTTTTTTTGGATCGGATGGACAAGGGCTGACTTCCATGAGTCAGAGACTACGCCTTTTGAATAAGAGTGCCGGAATAAACGCGTTAGCACCGTCGTCGACTCAGGGGCACACGTTCTAAGCACGATTGAAGAAATGCCATCCTGCCCATTCGAGTACTTGACGTCCAACGAAAACAGAGCTCGCCTAACAGTTTTCTGTCTGAACTGTACTTCAGGCATAGAGCTCTGACACCGCGGGATGGTCGGCGGAGTTTTTCCATTGTCGTCAAGAGTCTAGTTGGAGGTAAAAAGAGCGCACAGGAGATCGGCTTCCTCTTTTGCCGTATGGGTCTGGGTGTCATTCCTCATGTGCAACGGCTGCAGAGACGGCTGGTTGAAGTTACCAAGAGCAGCTTTCGACAACGACTAGAACTTGCGTGTTCCGGTCGGGTAACTGGAAAACTGCTCGCCGATTTTGAGGTCGCGCTTCGATTTCGCCCGGGCGATTTGCCGCTTATAAAATCTGGAGGCACGGATATATTTCCTCTTGAGAACTTTGCAGTTCGGATCCTTTGTGCCCAGCGCCGCAACCCAAGTTCTATACACCTGTTTTTTGCAGTCAGATGCTGCTTTAACTGACGCATTGAACCAGGCTGTGATTTGCCACCGATCGGTACTACAGAGCTTGGTATAAAATATCCATGCCCTGTAGTATCACATCGGCTACTGCAACAGCGCAGGCAATAGAATCATCCGAAGGGAAATAAACCTTGCCCCAAGGGTAGGATGCAAAAAAGGAACGCATCCTATCCCAATCTGCTGACTCGTAGTGCCAAACGCGGCGGGTCGCTGGTGGTCTGCGACATTGGCGTCGGATATGCACTACACTCCTGATCAGGCAATGGTCGGAGGTTCCGAGAGGGGCGTCGACAAAGACCTAGTAGCCATCGGGGTGTGTAGTCGGCAGAAGATCTAATAAGGACGGCATGTGGTTTTCCACATCCGGGAGCCGCGTTGGCGACTAAACCACTTGGGACAGATCATACGCCAATGCAAAATCATGTACAGATCGCCCTGCGTAGTCTGTGGTACGTGATCCAAGCCATTCGGCATTGTGCCCGTTGAAATCACCCAAAGCTACGATTTCAGCGGAGGGGATCTGTGGAAGCACGTCATCAAATGCCGCTTGAACGCAGCCCATGAGGTGATCCGTTTCTGAGCCAGAGAGTAGACAGGTCCCTACCCTCAAAATTGCCGAGACGGCGACAGTAGATATCCTCCCTAACGTACACACATACCCCGGCATGAGGCAAAAAATTGTGCTCTATTTTGTACCAGGGGTACGTTAAACATGACGTTTCGCTAGGTGGTGGTTGACGGCGTTTAAATTGGAGTAAATTCCCTTGATGTTACAAAAGTCCACAGTAAGCGTGGAGCATGGTGCCGTGGTGTAGCTGCCCTGTTTGTCCTTTGACATGCGCGGTACTGTGTCCTCCCCAGAATACGAGGGGCAACCCGAGCGAGAATGCTCGGGGAGGGATTCTCCGGCTCTGGTAGAGCCGGTACCCTCCTGGGGTACTATCTCTTTTAGGACCGCTTTCATAATCTTGATGGGGGGAAGGGGAATGGCCTCCAAACTTACCTATGCGAAACATAGCGGTACTAGGCCGATACTTCATGCCGGTATTCTGTGCGAGTGTGGTAATTAACTCGGACGAGTCTGGCCCGATTGTGCTGACGTATACGACACCCATAGGCCTGGGAGTCCCCTATTCTTTTTACGCCCCAGGGAAAGTACAGGGCAACGATTATATGATAAATATGGATGTTTGTTTCTGAGTCATGGATGCTTATATGTATTTATGTATGTTTATGTGTCTGTTTATATGTATTTATGTTTGTTTAAGTAAGTATATTGTATTAAATATATCGTTGTCTTTCAACCCACAACACAGGCTATATTATATGCCTAATTTGGGGCAAGATAACTTGTGTAAAAAGTGTGTTAATATTATTATAAGTAATTATATAATTTTTTATACATATTTTCTATATTATAACTCATAATTATTCATCTTATTTGTTCACTATAAATTAAATTCTCAATACCCCTCTCCTTGGGTTCTGCCTTAAGCTTAAAAGTGGTGCTACCACTTAGTGGTGTTAAAATCAATCTCTTGTCTTTACTAGGTTGTTCGTAACAGTTTTATAAATCTGTTTAAGTTCAGCGTTATAAATACAAATTATATTTTCCGCACCGTCCTTGTTTTAATAATTCTAAATATTACGAATAATTACTTTGGTGTCAGATTTGTAAAAACTTTAAATTTTTTAAGTTAGGACGGTGTTGAACATAAATTCAATACTTTTTTGAACACCGGTGATAATATTATGAAAGAATTTTAAGCTATGCCTTAATTATTAAATTTTTGGACTCATTCCAAAAGAACTGCTTATCAATTATTTCAGTTGCTTTTGAAATCAAATGATCTTTTTATTAAACAATCAGATTATAATATTATGGAACAAAATGATGATATAAATAATCACATTAGACAAAAAAAAACTTATACTTACCACATTTTGTTTGAATTCAATCAATGAGTTGCTGACAGTGTCTACTGATATTACACATTAACGCCCTATTTAAATCATAGCGAATATAGCCTTGATTTATTTCTATATTTAAGAAATTCTGAACGCAGAAACTAGGTGTATTTGAGTGGAATTTTGGGTCAGTCATATTCAATCCCGAGCTGATCTTTCCAGCGCCTGACGTACAAGGTCGTGGCCCGGACCCATACTATTCTGGATCAACTCCTTGATCTGAAAGATAAAAGAACTAAAAGAATCATTTATATCTGATTTGATTATTTCAGCGAAAATATGCTTGAGATACGATATCGTAGTTGCCTAAGGCACAATACAATAATAAAACAGTACTTTAACTACTTTTACTAGAGCGCCAGAATCGACGCAAGACACATACACATGATGTACTTGGCCGTCGGCGCTCAACAATCTTGGGAAGACAAAACCATTGAGTGGCACCCGCCACGCCGTACGCCGCCAAAAATGGTCGCTGTCCTAATTAATTAATGCCGCGCCGGCCTTTATCGTTTTATAAAGTGTTTTAATTAGATATGCCTGATGAAAGCATAACATACACCTATACATACTATTTACCTATATATATCGGTGTTTATACATTACATTAAATTTAAATCTCTTAAAAAAAAAATTCTCGGTCTTGCCACAAGGTCTTGTCAAACTTGTTTAGTCGTTGAGAAAATGGAATTGACTGGAGAAAATTCTAGAGCGATGATTTATTATGACTTTCGAAGTGGTTTAACACAAAAACAGTGTGTTGACCGAATGATTTCTGCATTTGGTGATGAAGCCCCATCCAAAACCACAATTTATCACTGGTTTGCTGAATTTCAACGTGGACGTGTCAAGCTCAGTGATGATCCCCGTCAAGGTCATCCAAAAACTGCAGTGACCAAAGAAAACGTTGATGCTGATTGAGGAAGGTCGACATGTGACATACCGCGAAATTCAGGCAACTTTAGACATTGGCATCAAATACAAATAATCTTGCATGAACAATTAGGTGTAAAAAAGTTGTTTTCCCGATGGTTACCGCATTTGCTCTGTGAAGAGCAAAAAGCGGCTCGCGTTACTTGGTGCGTCAGAACTCTCGAAAGATTCCACGCAGGATCCTCAAATGCTGTTTACAACATCGTATCAGGTGACGAGTCCTGGATATACGCGTACGAACCCGAAACAAAAAACCAGTCACGAGTTTGGGTGTTCGAAAATGAGTTAAAGCCAACAAAAATTGTTCGTTCACGGAGTGTTGCAAAAAAAATGGTGGCCACATTTGTCTCCTATACCGGCCAGGTTGCGACTATTCCTCTTGAGGGACAAAGAACGGTTAATGCACAATGGTATGCTAGCATTTGTTTGCCACAAGTCGTTTCTGAACTCCGTAAAGAGAACTGCAACCGCTACATCATCCTCCATCACGACAATGCGAGTTCTCACACCGCACACAAAACACAAGAGTTTTTAGAGCAAGAAAACATAGAATTATTAGACTATCCGCCGTACAGCCCCGACCTAAGCCCTAATAATTTCTATACTTTCCCTAAAATAAAGAATAAATTGCGTGGTCAGAGATTTGAACTACAAAACGGCCATTTTGGAGAGCCCAACTTCCGAATGGAATGGTTGCTTCAGTGATTGGTTCCAAGGTAAAAATGTGTCAAATTTCGCGGAGAATACTTCGAAAAGCAATAAATACATTTATAAATAGTAATGTTGTGTCACTTCCTTGATTCCCGAAATTTTCAGTGCCGCCCACGCATACCAGTTTTGCCATAAAAACTGAAACAAAGAAAAAAAAATTGCTATTGCAAGTAACATTAATTACTTTTACAGTGTATTGGTTTAATACATAAATATAAAACGATTTAAAATATAAAAAGCTTATTCGAAGTGGTCTGCATTGGCAATACACTCCTTTAAACGTTGAGGCCAGTTATCACTATTGATAACTGGCCTGTGTGCGTGCTGCTATAAGCACGCACACACGCTCTTTTCATGGGAAAATTCTTCACTGCCAATCGTATGGATTGTTTTAGAGACTCCAAATTATCATGGCGTTTAGAACAAGCCGTACTCTCTAAAACTGACCATAAATCATAATCCAACGGATTAAGATCGGGACTAGACGACGGCCAGTCTTCAGCACTGTTGAAGTTTAGTTGAAGAAGTTCGTTTCCATCCAAGACTGCGTAGACCGAGCTTTATGACCCGGCGCCAAGTTTTGCTGGAAGGACCATTATTGGTTATTGAACGTGGTGTTGTTAAGGTATTGTTCCACTTGAACTATGTTCAGCACATTTGTACACAAATATTTTGCGCAGAACTCCGTTGTGAAAGCACAGGGCTGTAGGTTCAGTATCTGTTTCCACCCGCAAAGTTGTGCGTAACTTTTGTTGTGAACAGTTCAGCACATTTGTAAACGCACATGTTCATATCGAGAGCGCCCTGCCTTCAGTCGTTATGATGGACGGCCACGAAAACCAGAACCCGAACATTTCGAATCTTTCATTTTTCTCTCTTCGATATTCACCCGACATAACTTTCCATTTTCTGATTTTTTAAATTGAGTCACAATTAAAAACTGTAACAAACTGATGCTTTTTATTCCTGTTCTTATAATCAATATGACACGTGTCCTATAATGCTGGAATTGTTTCAATCACATTTATTTACCATAGGGAGGCTCCTTTGCACAGGATGCCGGCTAGATTATGGGTACCACAACGGCGCCTATATCTGCCGTGAAGCTACTGCTTCATTACTATGTGTAAACATTACTATGTTTCGGTATGAAGGGCGCCGTAGCTAGTGAAATTACTGGGCAAATGAGACTTAATATCTTATGTCTCAAGGTGACGAGCGCAATTGTAGTGCCGCTCAGAATTTTTGAGCTTTTCAATAATCCCGAGCGGCCCTGCATTGTAATGGGCAGGGCGTATCAATTACCATCATCTGAACGTCCTGCTCGTCTCGTCCCCTATTTCCATAAAAAATATTACTTAATTCTATAGACTTTACTATATGAAATACGTAAAGTAATCAATTAAAATATTCGAAGTTTTAAAAAATGATAGCGAATAAATAATGTCACTCCGATAGCAGCTGCAAGACTAAGTACTGCTTGTTCGAGTGTGCGAACTCGTAAAGTTGACAGTGGTGGAAGAACATAGTTGCACGCACGGTTTGCAAGTGTTAACGTGTCCAATGAACCATTTGTGCCGCAGACTGTGCTGCACAATGTCGCACGCTGGTGGAATGGCACCTGTACATTACAAATGTTTTTTTTATTTAAATGCAGTGCCGCTTCTTAAAAAATCCAAAAATTCTGCTCATTTATTAAATTGTTGGAATTAATTCAGTGCCAGGCATTTAACAAGCTCTAAATTCGAGTCCTGTTTAAGTTATGATTGCTTACTCTAGGAATCTATATATCTATATATTAATTTTATATTTTCAAAATAATTATAATTTATCACTCTATATATTTTTGCACGTTTAAATGAATTATTATTGAATTATTCATATTATAAATTATGTATCAAAATATGAAAGTAATGTACACAGTTGAATATACAAAGCTGTATAGGAAACCACAGTTATACCAAAACAATGGGGATTCTTATCAACCGCCCACATACCTCTTTTGTTTATTATATTCTATTCAAAATATTATCAAAAGGAAATTTCAGCATGTGAATATGAATTGGCTGTTGTTGAGTTCGCTAAGCTCTACATATTAAACTATGTGTTGATAAAATGAATGCTTCACAACGGCTAACTATTATTTATAAATTAAAACTATTGAATTTATATATTGTGAAATAAAAAAAAAAAATGTTTTAAGAACGTTTTTTGAGCAATAGTATTTATATCTATGCGAGGCGGTGATAAAGAAGAATTGGTAAGACTTTTCAAGAAAAAATGTTGCGTTACTTTGGCTATGTCGAAAGGTTTTTTATAGATAAGCAAGTGGGGGCAAACTGGCAAGACGCTTACGTCATGGAAAGTGAAAGACTAGCCATACACCAATACCTGAGATGAAAAAATTTATTCCAAGCGTTAGGTAGGAATATGCTCTAAGTGGAAATGTCCCTAAGTTGTATCGTGGAGGATAAACGCCATTTAAGCAAATTTGCGAAAAGGCGATTATTTTATATTTAAATTTAAGTGGACTGTATATAGAAAGAGGCTGGAAATACGCCTGTAGAACCATAACCATTTAACCTGATTCCTGCCGCCGAATTCCACCTTCGCACGACACGCCACAAGTTAGGATATCATCCCCACCATCTGGATGTGTGGCGGTCCTCCACAGTGCGGTTTTCAAGGTGCTTTCTTCCGCGTACTATAACGCTGTGGAATCAGCTTCCTTGTGCGGTGTTTCCGGGACGATACGACTTGGGTACCTTCAAAAAAAGCGCGTACACCTTCCTTAAAGGCCGGCAACGCTCTTGTGATTCCTCTGGTGTTGCAAGAGAATGTGGGCGGCGGTGATCACTTAACACCAGGTGACCCGTACGCTCGTTTGTCCTCCTATACCAAAAAAAAAACGAATATGCGATCAGTGATTGAGGAAGAAAGAAGACATGCCCTACCTTTACTGACGTGCTCGTGGAGTTTAAGATGGCCGCCTGCTGCTCCGGCTCGATGATAACGAAATAGTGTAACTCACTGGTGGATGAATTATCTTAATAATTCAGAATTCAATTCAGTATTAGTAAGCGGTTTAAGCACAATGCATATGCGTAGTGGACGTGACTCGACCTTCATTCGCGGTGACCCTCAGACGATTACTGAAGGCTTGTCGAAGGGCACGGGAAAGGTGCGGGGAGCGGGAGGTTAAAGATAAAACTGTGATCGCATCTATACTTATTAAATTAATTTATTACTGAGAGAAACAGATGGCGTGAACATATCGTTTTATTTTTATAAAAATACTGTACGAGACGAGCAGGACGTTCAGATGATGGTAATTGATACACCCTGCCCATTGCAATGCAGTGCCGTTAAGGATTCTTGAAAAGCCCAAAAATTCTGAGCGGCACTACAATTGCGCTCGTCACCTTAAGATATAAGATGTTTAGGAATACTGTAGTAATTGGCGTTGGTGTGTAGCACAAAAGTTTGAAATATTTTTTATATTAAGTTTTTAAACGTTTGCCATGCCATGCCATGCCACCAATGCGTATGCGTATATTGATATAGCAATATTATTTACTTACTTCGCAGTTACAAATTTGCTACAATGACACTAATTCTACTACTACTGATAATTAGTCTACACATATTACTAAGTTACAAAGTGATATTAACATCTGTCCTAGAAGGTAGAGTAGTAATAATAAAAACAATAAATTGTCATCGCTCCTTAATATGTATGCAAATTTTAAAGTAAAACGGACGTTTTGTGGTGAATGAATATTAGATTTAAAGATTCGTATTATTATATTATCAAGCATCTATTTATTGTGACACCATTGAAGATGCAGCATAACTGGTCGCGATGGGTAATCTAAGAGATTATTTTGAGTGGACTGTATGGAAAAAAAAGGTAGCGGGGTTCGTCTCCTTGTAATACCAATTAGCTCAATGCAGTAAAATTCCAGGGACTAACCTTGATATCTTCTGCAGGCCTCGCCAGGACGTCCTTCACTTTATTACACCACAGACAAGCTTATTTTCAAACCAATCTAAATTATGAAGAGCTCAAAATTTTAAATAAAAGTTTATAATATGAGATGAGGGGTCGACGCATACTCTTCACGGTCGCTTCGCGAATAACGTCGCGATCCAAGTTAGCCCTTTCATTCTACGCAATGAAGCTAATTGGCGCAACCAATAACTATTCTTCCCATTTTTTTTTATGGAAAAGGAGGACAAACAAGCGTACGGGTCACCTGGTGTTAAGTGATCACCGCCGCCCACATTCTCTTGTAACACCAGAGGAATCACAAGAGCGTTGCCGGCCTTTAAGGAAGGTGCAGGCGCTTTTTTTGAAGGTACCCATGTCGTATCGTGCTGGAAATACCACACAAGGAAGTTTATTCCACAGCTTTGCAGTAGTACGTTTTTTTCCTCCAAATTAATTACAGTTCAGCGGAGAATCACCTAAATTTAAAATAACTATTGTGTTTATCTATACGCTGCCTTGCAGGCTTGCCATTTCGTTCTGACTGGCAACTGCGCAAGTTAGCCTTGAAATGTTGACAAGTCAGCTTAGCGTTGTAAATCGAACGATGCAACATCTTTCGTAGTTCGGCCGTCGTCTTTGCCGAAGATCGATCCGACTTTAAAGGGATAAAGCGCACAGGATATGACATATGCATTTTAAAACAATAGTCTTTGAGACTCAAAATATATTCCTTGTACAATTTTATATCCCTTATTGCCCCGTCCTACATCCATGAAATCCCTTCTCTCCCTAGTTTTCACTCCTTTTGTATATAATATTTTATGTAAATATATCAAACATATACGATAAATGTTTTGTTTAAGTAATATTATCAGTGTTCGTTTAATATCATCTAACAGCATGTATACTTGTTTCAGGTATAGTAAGAAAATAAAACTTTGTTAAATTTTGGGCACCGATCATTACTATTGGTAAATTCGTTAACACCAATCAAACAACACGCTCAAAGCTTAATGATCTACTGAAACATGACATTGGCTGAATTGCTCGTTGCATAGAAGCCACAGAAGAAAGAATAGAATAGAATAAAAAAAACAAAAGAGATTCATGTGATCAATCAAACTCAATGATGCATCAGTTGTTTAGTTTTAGACTAATAACGGCTAGAAATAGCAGTTTTAATGGGAATTACAATAATAATTTACGAATATGTTAACACTTGCAAAACGTGCGTGCGTTTGCAACTATGTTCGCCCACCACTGCCAACTTGACGAGTTCGCGCACTCGAACAAGCAGTCATCGGAGCGACAACATTATTTGTTCGCTATAATTTTTTAAAACTTTGAATATTTTAATTGATTACTTTACGTATTTTATATTGGACTGGACGATTGGTCCAATCCATCTAAGTCTATAGAATTAAGTAATATTTTTTATGAAAGCGGAACGAGACGAGCAGGATGTTCAGCTGATGCCTGCTGCCCATTACAATGCAGTGCCGCTCAGGATTCTTGGGAAATCCAAGTCTGAGCGGCACTCCAATTGCGCTCGTCACCTTGAGACATGAGATGTTAAGCCTCATTTGCCCAGTAATTTCACTAGCTACGGCGCCCTTCAGACCGAAACACAGTAATGTTAACACATTACTGCTTCACGGCAGAAATAGGCGCCGTTGTGATACCTATAATCTAGCCAGCATCCTGTGCAAAGGAGCCTCCCACTGGTTATTGTGCATATACACGATTATCAAAAACTAACATATAATATTATTTTTTAACTTTTGTTTCGATACTTAGATGTTTTCGGGTGAAGAAAAATAAATATTTTTAAAGTAGGTATTTTATTCTTATTCTATTATTTTTTCTTAAGTTTTCCCGTTGGTTGTGATACATTGATTTTTATGTGAAATCAATGTTATCTAAGTAAAGTATCTTGGTGTTTACTTCTTAAGATGACTAATATTGACTAAAAGAATACGCAATCGGATGTTTTTTTTTATATTGTGTATAAATTTATCTCTTTCATCCTACTAATTTGTATTTATGCTTGAAATGAAACAGTCACAGCTAGAAACACTTGAAGTAAATATCCATGTTATTTCTGAAGGAGCTTCATTAATTCAAAATGGTTTCCACTGCGTTCCTCTAATTGGAAGCGATTTTTCCAAGCAGTTGTAACAAACAATTGCATAACAACAGAATTGCTTGAGAAATCTGTTTTATTTAATAGTTGCTTCTGAACTGGGAATTTAAAACAGTTTTAAAGCAACTTTGAGAAAAAGTAAATAAAAATAATGATTTATTGATGCATATAGTTATTCGTATATTCTTACAGTCTTTCAATATTAAGGTTATATTATGTTACATGTCATTTTTGGCTTCAACCGCAATGTACCAAAAGACTACAAAAAAGATATTTACTTTATCTGATGTACATTATTATTATAACACTGAAAAAATGGTTTAAAAGTAGTTTAACAATACATATAATGTTATTTATAAAAGTGGAGGACAAACGAGTGTACGGGTCACTTGATGTTCTTCTTCTTCTTCTTCTTCATACGGGCGCTTTCCGCAACTCGACGTCATATGCGCCTATTTTGCGTGCGAGGGTGGTAGAGGCTACTCACACCAGCCAAGCTCCTCCAAGAAGTCACCCAACCTCTTAACGTCGCGGAAGACTTCCCGAAGAGCGCCTGGTGACCCCAGGTGCTTCGCCCTGTAGTTTGCCACCTCACTGCATTCCAGCAGAACGTGAGCGGCTGTTTCCTCTGCCCCCAGGCAACCTCTGCATAGAGGGCTGTCCGTGACACCTATATTAGATATACACCTAGAGATGCCTGTTAAAATTGCCGTGACCTGTGGCCGCACATAATATTAATCTTAGTCGACACCGATTAAGTTGTAAGATTTCCCTGTTAAAACGCAAGTCGGCGCAAGGTAAAGCTGCTTTACCTTGCGCCGACTTAATGTTAAGTGATCATAGCCGCTCACATTATCTTGCGACACCAGAGGAAGTACAGGAGCGTTGCCGGCGTTTTAGGTGTCTTGAAAACACTGCACAGGGTAGTTCATTCCACAGCTTAGTTGTACGACTGTACGTGGAAAAAAGTTGCTTAATGTTAAAGTTCCTTCAATGTTTCTCTATTGTGAATTATGTGCCCTTTATTAATTATGACTTTTGTTAAATAAAAATTAAAAGCGGCATGTAATTACTTACTTTGAAATAAATAAAAGTGTGTAATTAGTTATTTACGCAACTGTTGTGTAAAATACCCCATGTATTGAAAAACGAATGTGGGTTTATGTGATATTAGTATCACATGAGTGTTTTAGTACCTAATTATCAACAGTTGCATACAACACTTTATCTACACCCATAATATGAATCCACTATAAAAGATTCTGAAACAGTTAGATTACTGCTAACATTAAAAAAGCCAGTAGTAATCACCATAATATCATCCAAAGGTTATTATGAAAACGGATGATATAATTTTGTACTGAATTTCATTACAACACTCGTTTGGATGATGTGATATTATTAGGACATTGGGTGTTCTAATGTTGGCAATAAGCTAACTGTTTTAGAATCTTTAAAAGAGGATTTAAAGGAGATAAAAAAATAAAACGATCTTCATTTACTATTAAGAAATCTAGAGGCTTAAAAGATATTTTAGAGTTAATTTGTAACGTGAGAAGGGTAGAGATCTTCCTAATGTTATTTAGTTTCTCTGATATTTATTACCCTCTGGGTTTTTCAGGCAATTCAATCTTAATAAAGGTAAGGTTTATTGAATCTGGAAAAACGAATCAATTATTTAGCCGCTTCTTAACATCGGCAGTATTATTTAAAACTTTAACATATTCTGACTACCCTTAGCTTTAGTTAATAATAATGCCTACTGAGGTGGAGGTCTCAGGTTCGAGTTTGGTAGGTTAGGTAGGAGTAGGTTGTTTCCGAGCAATTCATGTTTAAATGTGTTTAGGTATGTATATATATTTAGGAATGTTTATATAAATATGTATATCTTTCGTTGTCTTTCACACATAGTACACTAGTTTGGGGCAATGTAATTTGTGAAGTTTTTTTTATGTAAATATTGGACGAGACGAGCAGGACGTTCAGCATGGTAATTGAGTCGCCCTGCCCATTACAATGCAGTGCCGCTCATGAAAAACCCAAAAATTCTGAGCGGCACTACAATTGCGCTCGTCACCTTGAGACATAAGATGTTAAGTCCCATTTGCCCAGTAATTTCTCTAGCTACGGCGCCCTTCAGACCGAAACACAGTAATGTTTACACATTACTGCTTCAAGGCAGAAATAGGCGCCATTGTGGTATAATCTAGCCGGCATCCTGTGCAAAGGAGCCTCTCACTGATGGTGATACCATCGGGTGACACAAATATGCTTGTTTGTCCTTTACTCCTAAAAAAATCAAGCTTTCTTTAAACTAAGTTATTTCGATTATGTCAGAATCAATTAATCTGCCTATAGCATATAAATGATATTGAAAAAATAGGAACTGTTAATGAATATAATCTTTATTTTTACTATTTGGTATATTTTTATCAAGTTTAGTCGAGTTCGTTTAAAATTCAATTTGACTTGCAAAACATCTCGCTAAGAGCCAAGAACTTCCAAAATTTCTTCATTGTAATCAAAATAAACGTTTACCGTGTCGGAAGCCCTATTATGTATTCTTTATAATGCCCTTTAATTCGTATTTATTTTTGTAATAACTTCGATTTAAACGTATTGTTAGTATATCCTTATTGTGTGATGGTTTGAGGGCCGTTTTGAAGGAACATACATCTTATTATGTTTTTTTTAATGGAAAAAGGCGGACTAACGAGTGTGCGGGTCAGCTGGTGTTAAGTGATCACCGCTGCCCACATTCTCTTGCAACACCAGAGGAATCACAGGAACGTTCCGGCCTTTAAGGAAGGTGAACGCGCTTTTTTTGAAGGTACCCATGTCGTATCGTCCTGGAAACACCGCACAAGGAAGTTCATTTCACAGCTTTGTAGTACGTGGAAGAAAGCTCCTTGAAAACCGCACTGTGGAGGACCGCCACACATCCAGATGGTGCGGATGAAATTCTAACTTGTGGCGTGTCGTATGAAGGTGGAATTCGGCAGGAATCAGGTTAAACAGCTCTTCGGAACATTCCCCGTGATAAATGCGGTAGAGGACACACAATGAAGCGATGTCTCTACGCAACGCCAAGTGATCCAGCCATTCACAGAGCACTGGGTCCCCGACAAGTCGACTTGCTCTGCGTTGCACGCGGTCAAATGGATCAAGCTGATACTGAGGTGCACCCGACCAGAGATGACAGCAATACTCTATGTGTGGTCGGACCTGCGCTTTGTAGAGCGCTAGAATGTGGGCCGGCTTGAAGTATTGCCGTGCTCTATTTATGTTTTTTATGAAGTAGAGAAAATTTTGTTTCACTTAAGTTTACTCATAGACTAAGTATACTAGCGTATTAAACAAACACTCTCTTCACTACGGCGAGACTAAATTTAAAATGTTTATGTGTGCTAATTTTACAGATGTGTTAGTGTATAGTTGTGAGGTGTGCAGTATTTTGTTGTTAGATAATCCCTATGACAAATATTGATGGTACGATATGGTATAATCGTGCCAATTTCCGCAACTCGACGACTGCGCACCCATTTTGCATGTGTGGGATATATGTCTCATTCCTGCTACACCAATTCCTCCAGAAACCTTAGCAACCTACTCTCCTTCCTAAAAACTTCCGAGAGTGTGTTTGGGGTAACAAGATGTTGAACCCAGTAAGTTGCTACACCTGGACAATATAGAAGTACATGTGCAGTAGTTTCCTCTGCCACCATGCAGGCCCTGCACAGGGGGCTGTCAGTTATGCCTATATTGAAGTCCTCTAGTGTTAACCATAGATTTTTGTCTTGATTTCTTGTGCGTTTCCGTCTTTGGCTTTTGAGCCAGCCAGAAGGTAGAAGTATGATGGGTTTTGGCCCTATGGCACTAAAATTTGAGTCTCTTCTAGCTAACTTATCTGACATATTATTTTCGCGTGAGTTACTGTGACCTTTAATCCATTGTATAGTAACTTAGTTCGGTTACACATGATTTAAGGTGTTTATGACATACATAGATCAAACCCGAAGTGGTGGAGGTGCTATTCAATGCATGTAATACGGACAAACCGTCTGATAGTATGCGGATGGGGAAATCTTTTTCATTGCCTCAAGGATACCTAAACATTCAACTTAAAACATCGGGTTGAAGGTACCTAAGTGTAATGAGATTTTATGTTTAGATCGTCGGAGAAACTGCCACAAACTGTTCCCGACTTGGGTTTAAACATTCAAAATATTATAAAGCAATGGAAGCATCGCTTATCCCTTTCATCGATCAGGTAAAACAGATATAAAGTTGGCAAAATTACCCAGAAACAAGATCAAATTAAGCGCCAATTAACGTATTTCCAGTTTGGGACAATATAGGTTACTGGAAATATTTTCTCGAAAAGTTTTAGTAAAATTAAAGACAAAAGTAAATGTTGACAGTAAAAATGACACGGTGTACGGCTCATAATTTCGACTCGTGTAATATTTTAAACAATATAGTCAAAAATATAATAACAAAAACACCACAATTTTTTTGATAGGTATCTCTTTTCACTTCTTCCACACTTTCTCCTACGCTGTTAGGAAGGTGTCCTTGAGAAGATTACGTGGAGGAATGGCCAATATAATATAACACATATAATATGTAGTACAAGATAGACATTTAATTATAAATCTTTTATTTGGGCTCTTAAAATGCATTTCATTTTCTTACTTCTATTCGGACAATGTTTGTCGTATAAGTTCGTACCGGGAGAAAACACGTAACAAATATTTGGTCGACGTTTGGCAGCTTGCTCATTTATATGTTTCTGTATTTGATTGAGTAGCTTGTCTATGTGCTGTCTATTCTTGTTTCGTTGTCTCTTGAGACCGTTTAATATAAAAATACCATTGGATCAATATGAAATTCTTTGTTTTAATTTTGGTATAAGGGGACTATTGAGTTTGCAGACGGCCCGATCTGACGTAGCTTACAAAGTATTTGTATTACAAGAACTTTGTCAGCCTTAAGCATTGTTCAGCTTATCTTGTATTTTCTTTTTGGCAAAGAGATTGGCGTAGAGTGTTCAATAGCAAATTATTCACAAAAAAACATTGCGATGATGACGATTCCTTTAGGTAAACTCAAACAAACACAAATATTATTATAAATACATAGTCAAAACACAATGATTGAATCGAAGAACCAATCTAAGTTCATTGTAATATAAATTGCTTGTCGTTCAATTGTTCGACTTTATGAAACACAAATACACAAGCATCGTTAGATATTCAACATTTTAATTTACTCCGTAAACAAATTCGTAAACAATTATTTTGCCTTATTTTGGACTTGAGGGACCTCTGATTGAACAACTTTTGTCGAATATTAAATAAGTACCTCCTTGAATTTAACTTTTATTAAAATTTGTAATTTGAATGATGGTTTTTTTTTCTCATTAGTTTTACATTCTATAGGCTTGCTTTAAGTGCCCTATGTGCCCTTTCCATCCAGATTGGCTCAAAAAGTAATCATTTTAAAATTGTAATTTTTTACTTGGAGTATCTTCATCGGTGATAACATAATCATAAAGTAAAACTCGTAACGCATCACATATTCACCTGAGGCGTGAACCCCTCATCACTAGTGCACTGTGCCAGTTTTCCTGAGAGGTATATATCGAAAATCTTCTAGTTTCAGTTCTTGAACTTTTTTGTTCTTTGTGGTTCTTGTCTCGATAAAGAGTCTCTTCTTTGCATCTGCTTTCTCCATTTTGTTTGATTTACCTTCCGATTTCTTAATCAATAGTTTTCTATTGGATTGCCTCTCCATATTAAAAATTATTATTTAAAGACGTACTGACGTCAAAAGAGATATTATTATAGAAATTATAAGAGTGAAATGACTCATCGATGATACGATGCTTAGCACGTGTTTCATTCAACAACTTATATAGAATAGCCGATCTTTCTCACAATATGAAAACTAGAAGCATGAAACTGTAAACGCAGGTTTGTATTTTTGAATATTACGTTAACAGTATAACATAGAACAATTATTTCCTTCAGCTCATCTTCATCAGAAAATATTGCATGTATTAAAAATTTATAAATTGTAATATATGCTAAATTATTAAATATATAAATTAATAATGAATACGTATTACTGCATTGCGTATGAATATAGTTTTCAAAGATTTAGAAATACGTTTTCGGTGTAATGTCAAAATTTTCACTACATCTATATATATATATAAGAGATTTCCACGTATATAGTCACTCATCACGATATCTCTGGAACCATTAGAGCTAAAGACTTGAATTTTGGTAGAAATATTCTTTTCACCGAGTTAAGAACGGATTTTCCAAAATTCCATCCGCAAGAGTTTTTTTTATTATGAACAGAACAACGTCTGTCGGGTCAGCTAGTATTACTATAATAGTACAAACATATTCCAAAGTGTATGACAGATCTCACTCTATACCTCAGCATAGCTTTATTTCAAGAAAATCATCGCATTGGGCATCGAACATCGACTGACATGTCTTGAACGACGAAACAGTGACTCTGAGAGGTGACAAGAATCAGAGTTTTGTCACGTCGTCAGGTTCAACTGACGACAACGTTTTGAAAATATCAACACCCCAATGCACCTTAACGTAACACAAGAATTTCATTGCATAGCACGTGGTACGAGAACACACTGATCATTATATTTGTTTCTTGTGCGATATGAACCGTACTACACGCAAAACATAAAGATTCTCAATTTACACCATGTCTTGTGCGACTTTGTAGAGTTGCCTCGTCTATACCACACTTAAGATATTCCAAAGAAAACTCTATACACAATACCTCTTTCAATCATAGGCTGTCAAGCATTCCTTACTACAAGTGTCACATCCATCATTCTAACAAGACCAAATAATTTTCGAGGATAATAATTACAAAATATGGAATCAAATTCAATACTGCTGCAGAGCTATTTCTTATACTCAGCGATATTAGCATTGAAATTACTCTTATTAGCACCATTAACATCGTTGTTATGTCGGCCAGAGAAAGTCCAACGTGCAAATATAAGTGATTTGAAGAACTTGACTCCTTTCTGGTTAGTTGCCGCCTTATACACGACTACTTCACCAGATACTCAAACAGCAGTGAACTTATTTAGGTTGTTCGTTATTGCGAGGCTGGTTACTGTACTCGGATATATCATAAAACTGCCCAAAGTTTGTATAGAAGCCGCATTTACTGTTTCTATCACAGTTACTAGCTATATGGCTGGTTATGTTGTTTATGCGTACAGAAAAGCGCTTTGATACAACTGTTGTATGATGAGCAGTAAAAATAAATGTTTGCTATACGTTTTTATTTAAATCATGGTACATTTACAATCTATTATTTCCATTGAACAAGGCTGATGAGACAGAGTATTTGCAATGTGGCTGGCTATGTAGCTTATGCGTAAAAAAAACATTTCGACAAGATTATTAAGACAAGTATTCTAAGTTTGGTGGTAAAAATAAATGTGTTAATCGATGTTAGTATTCTATATAGCTGGATATATTATTTATGTGTACAGAAAAGAACTTTGATACAACTGTTGTATGTTTGGTGGTTAAAATAAATGTGTTTTTATCTTTACTATTGTATTTTCACTGTCAAATATTTACATTGAACAAAGCAATGATGCAAAACAGTGTAGTTGCTATATAGACCAGGGTCGATGATTATTGTGAGTGGTAGTGCCATGTTGGGTCCTAACGGACACAATCTAATTAGGCTGGCACGCCCGGAGAAATACCACTCTCCCACTTAAAATCGGCTTGAAATAGCCGCCTCCCCGTGTATCCTGGAGAGGACAAACCTGTGCTGACTCTGGCAAATGAAGCTGGAGACTCTAACCAACCTCCTGCACATTCGCTGTGGACTTTTGCAACATCAAGGGGCTTCGCTCAAAAACCAACGGAGACGGCGAAGCCAGCCCTGCTCTTTTTAACCGAGACATAGATATCCATCATCTGCGTTAATATAAATGTGATCTTATTTTAAGTTGTAAGGTTTCCTTTGTTAATTTTAAGATGTACCTACCCCAAATTTTACTAGTTTAAAATAGGGAAACGCTTTACTTATCTCAAAGAAAAACAATTTACATAAATAATATTTTTAATAGTTTTATTTTGCGTGGTGTAGGAGTTTCGGTTATGATAGTCTTTGGTTTCCGTTTTTCAGATGTTTGTGTGTGTGTTTAGATGTGTTTTTGAAGTCGTAGGAGTGGGTCCTGTATCTGAAATTAGAAAAAAAAATATATTAACAGAATTAGTTGAGCCTAATTTTTAGGCTTAAAATATTTTTGTACATCATGTGCAATATAACATAATATATTATATAAAGGATTTTAAAGGTTAATAAACTATTTTAAGTTCAATAACCTTATTAAACAAAAATATAAATACCAATAAATAAGTTATATATTACATAAAAGAAATAAACAAATATAAATAAATTTCGATCGATGAAAAAGTGTCAAGCACTTCAGATTATAATATTATGATTTTTACTCTACATCAATTAAATCAATACTCTATCACTTTAAGCATTCTTTATAAGCTTATTATTTGTTATTTAGTGCTTACCTTTCTTTATCTAAAGAAAATTTAGCCATGAAAATTATCTTACTCGCCATCTTCTTCTTCCCATCTGACTCGCCAGATTTTAAACCACATATTTTACAAGGTTTTTATTACATTGCATAGCTTAGAAATGCCTTACGCATTTATTCTATAAATAATTAAGCAAATTCCCCGGAATAAGACACGAATAAAGTAAAAGACAATTCGTACCAAAAATTGTTAACAGTCACTTTTATTTTGAGTGAATGACATGATACTCAAACCAAAACAAACAGAAGAGTCGAATGTATGTTAGAGCGAGACAGCGTTTGCCGCCATTATTTTTAGTTTGCATTTCATACATTTTCAAGTTTATTATATAGTTACGCCCGGCTGATTCACACGGGTGTCGCAATATACAATAGACAATGACATCGTTCACCAAGAAGGTGCCGTAGGCTAAAGGCTTAATTCCTTCTTTACATTTATTGGGCGATGCATTTTGCGTGTTGTCAGGAACCCAGAAGGAACCCAGAAGAACACATCAGGAACCCAGAAAATTTTAGAATCACAAATAAATTGATTTGTAGAAAATTAATACAATTTGTTATGTTTTTAAAGTGATAACCCTCACTTCTAGGATTACTACACAAATAAAATATGAAAAACAAAATTTTATGAACGATGCGGGATTCGAACCCACGACCTCCGGCATTCCGTGCCGGTGCCCCTAAACCACTGAGCTAACCGTTCGATTACCGCCTCGTTATAAGATTCTGTTTATTAGCAGGTTATCAACTGTAAAGTAGATCCTGTAGATGAAGCCACAACCTGAGAGTTGAACAATGCAAACAGAATTTTATAACGAGGCGGTAATCGAACGGTTAGCTCAGTGGCTTAGAGCACCAACACGGAACGCCGGAGGTCGTGGGTTCGAATCTCACATCGTTCATAAAATTTTGTTTTTCATATTTTATTTGTGTTGTAGAAAATTGTTATTTTAATTTATTTATTTATATGAACCTCTTTACACCGCAGCTATGTTGGCAATTACTTTCTGTATGCTTTATTTGTCATTGTTGTCTTATTAAATGACATGTCTTACAAAACGATAACAAAATCTTATAAAAATCTTGATCCAGATAAACCATAGCAATTCTTACAATATGAAATGAAGAACATAACAATATCTCTTGAGCCTATTCTCACTCAAACGTATATTGTACATTCAGCGCTTCTGGCCGTGGAGCTCTTAGCATTGGGTCCTCTAATTGCCCTAACATGGGTAGAAAAGAGAATATTTCCAAACCAAGATATAATTCGACGCACATACCTTTCAGAACTGAAGACATTGGCCCCATTTTGGATAGTTGGAGCATTTTACGTAACGACTAACCCTACTGTAAACTTGGGAACGACTCTCTTTAGGATCCATACTATCTGCAGAGTGTGTGTTGTGCTTGGAAATGTAACCAGACCTCTACCAGTATATATATGTGAATTAGCACTTATAACGTCATATGTAATAAATATGTACATGAGTTTAAGAGTTATATATCATTATAAAGATGCAATTTAAGTTAAATTAATCTGCCTAGTATGTAAATATTTTTTATCTTTTGTATAATAAAATTAGTTAATTGATCATGTTAGTGAATAATTTGTAAAGTTTGTCACCACCGCGCAATCTTGCAATACCAGAGGAAACAGAGGAGTTTTAATGTGTACGCGATCTTTCGAAAGAATATTGAAAGAACAACAACTCGATGTTGTTTGGGCCTAGAAGCAACGCGCTGGTAATCTCACTTCCACTAATTGCCTGTGCGTAGAAGAACGAAGTAAGTTGATTTGAAACATACTTTCTTATTGAGGCCGTCACAATACAAGTAATAGAACAGAGAAGTAACTTAGCGGACTCCTTGAAATGTATTTCTACATCTGGGCGAAGCGCTAGGGTTGGCATATAAAAAAAGAAAGTGGGCATCATTAATAGAGCACGGCAATACTTCAAGCCGGCCCACATTCTAGCGCTCTACGAAGCACAGGTCCGGTCACATATTGAGTATTGCTGTCATCTCTCGTCTGGCGCACCCCAGTATCAGCTCGTTCCATTTGACCGCGTGCAACGCAGAGCAGCTCGAATTGTCGGCGACCCAGTGCTCTGTGAACGGCTGGATCATGTGGCGTTGTGTAGAGACGTCGCTTCACTGTGTGTCTTCTACTGCATTTATCACGGGGAGTGTTCCGAATAGCTGTTTAACCTGGTTCCTGCCGCCGAATTCCACCTTCGCACGACACGCCACAAGTAAGGATATCATCCCCACCATCTGGATGTGTGGCGGTCCTCCATAGTGCGGTTTTCAAGGAGCTTTCTTCCACTTACTACAAAGCGCGTACACATTCTTTAAATGCCGGCAACACTCCTGTGATTCCTCTGGTGTTAAAAGAGAATGTGGGCGGCGGTGATCACTAAACACCAGGTGACCCGTACGATGGTTTGTCCTCCTTTTCCATAAAAAAATACAATTAGATTGACGACGCGGACGGCGCGGCGCAGCTAATTTAACTCGGACAGCGAACAGTGTCGGTGACGTACGGCGTGCCACTCAATAGTTTTGTCTTCCCAAGATTGCTAAGCGGCCGTGTAACTCATTTGTATGTGTGCGTGCGTTGATTCGGGCGCTCTAGTGTTAAATTATTGTATTGTATGTATTATATTAGTATGTATTGTGTCCAGATGGTGAGCATGACATATTAGTTTTAGAAGAGCGGTGCGGTGGTGAAATTTGGCGGTAGCATAGAGTAAAATAGTCGATTGCGATCAATGCTGTAACACACAATGAAGCGGAATCTCTACGCAATGCCAATTGATAAAGCCAGAGACTTACAATATAGACCAATAAAAGGCGTGAGAGAGAAGAACATCTCTAACGGAGATACAACAAGATAGAAAAGGTATGCGAATGTATTGTTACTTCATCCGATTTTGATTGACAACTCCACGTTGGGATTTATTTTT
Organism: Leptidea sinapis; assembly: GCF_905404315.1. Classification (NCBI taxonomy): domain Eukaryota; kingdom Metazoa; phylum Arthropoda; class Insecta; order Lepidoptera; family Pieridae; genus Leptidea; species Leptidea sinapis. The sequence continues at coordinate 9,677,744 of NC_066296.1, read as the reverse complement.
ATTTTTTGGAAAACAAGGGACGAGACAAACAGGTCGTTCAGCTGATGGTAACTGATACTCCTTACCCATAACAATGCAGTGCCGCTCAGGATTTTTGAAATACCCAAAAATTCTGAGCCGCACTACAATTGCGCTCGTCACCTTGAGACTTAAGATGTTAAGTCTCATTTGCCCAGTAACTTCACTAGCTCCGGCGCCCTTCAGACCGAAACACAGTAATGTTTACATATTACTGCTTCACGACAGGAATAGGCGCCGTTATGGTACCCATAATCTAGCCGACTTTCTGTGCAAAGGAGCCCACTGCTTACTGCATTAGCTAGCTTGGATTTTTGAATTTGAACACATATAACTGGGTCCTCGAAAATTCAAGAAGTTCTGAGGTGCACACGCTTAAATGGGCCGAGCTGATTTTTATGACGATATATGCGGTTCATATCCGATATATGCATTACTATATTGGTATTTTTCATAAATTCTCCAGTCGTGGCTTCATCTAAAGTATATACTTTAGCGTTGATAGCCAGCTCTACTCCATTAATAACATATTATAGGATATTGACTTGAGATGTCGTTCACTCAAATCAGTTTGTTATTCCTAAGTGATATCTATCATATAAGCTAATCCCGGTAGGTGCAAGCATTTATTTAATGAATATAGATGCTTAAATGTATTTATGTATGTTTATATGAATATATGTATGTTTAAGTAAGTATATTGTATTAAATAATATATCATTGTCTTGTCACCCATAACACAGGCTATATATGCTTAACTTGGGGCAAGATAATTTGTGTAAAAAGTGTGTCAATATTATATTATTATCATGATGCTTATTGAAGTGGATCTATTAAAATACTTAGTGTAGATTAAATAAAATAAAATACTATAAAGTATTGACACGAGAGAGGGTCAGGGATTGGAAATAATACTCTGATTATAGGAACGAGTCTTTATTTGCGTCCACTTTTCCGAACTTGCTCTTCGCCGGTCTGCCGCTATTCCTTTTGTCGGCGGCGGTACCTTCAACTTCACTGAACACTAGTTCTCTTCTATCTTCCTCTTCTTCTTTTCCTTGATCTATTTTCACTTTTCATTTCTTCTTTTCTTCCTTCTTAACACTTTCAAGTTAGAACTACAACTTCCGTAGGCTACGCTTAGTACGGCTTACATACTTTTCAAAATGATTCTCCCATTCCATTTTTAATCTTAAATTGAATACTAAAGCAGTATACTAAAACGGAAAAGTTAACAGTTCGATTCAGGCAGGCAACGCGAGCACACGTGCCGCGCTATCTGTCCTCCTTCGAATATTTTTATTACCTGCGTTATCGCACTATCTGCTCAGGCCACGTGGGCTAGCTATTGTTGTCGCACTGTTATGGGTCTCTTTTGAGTTCGCTTTTAAAAAAAAAACATTTATTTAACACAAAGAAATATAATATTATACGAAACATAAAATAATATTATTACACAAATGAATATAGTTAGAACAGAATAATGTATCCCGTATTTAATAATGTGTGGACTTTCTATAATTTTGTCTATGTTCTGAAGTTGGTTTAAGAAAATGTGTTTATTTAATTTAAAATCATCTAAATCTATGTTCTGTAGTTCAATAGGGGATACATTATAGCTGAGTTGATTAAATTTAGTTATGTTACAACAGTTATCACTTAATAAATTAAAACTTGGATAACCAATGGGTACAGAAACATTTAACGAGTTATACTTAGGAATTAAAGTAGTACTTTTACAATATCCAATACAATTACTGGGTAGCGTGAGTATGGCGGTACCTAAAATGTCAAATTCGAAAATTTTTGAGTTTCGACAATCTATGGAAACTTTGTTCGGTGCTGATTGTATGAATAACCATTTGTTGTTCTCTATGGATTTCCAAATATCTAAATGACCGTAAATAAATTGGTATTCACAATTTTTGGGTGTTTCACTTATCACTTTCGTCATAAATTCACTTTCACAAATGGGTTTCATTCCTGAGGAGTAAATGTTTGTTATATCACAAATAAAGTTTCCAGGGACAATATTCTTACAAATATCTAGATTATTTAAGGTACAATAATGTGTTTTGTCTTTTGTCATTGCTATGTATTTAGAGCTGGGTAATATGAGACTAAAAGTATTGGGCTTATCTAAATTATGTGGCGTTGGTAGAGCAACACTGTGAAATAAAACATATTCAGTGATAGAGACTAAAGGTATCTGTAATATAAAAAATATCTTATTGTTAGTATAGTGGTAAATTAGCCTAGATACATTTACAATAACATTAATGGAACTTATATCTAATTTTACAGGTAATTTCAGATCGCTAGGCAAATATTGATGGTTATTGACGAGCTCTTTAAATAATTGTCGCGGGGTAATTACTGATGGATGCAGAATATTCTGGTTGCCAAATATAACTGCATTTGTTAAATCTTCCAGTTGGAATGACAAAGTTAAGATTGAGGCTTCTAAATTATTAAGAATTTGATACATATTAAAATGTAACAACATTTGATTTGTTGCATTAGTGACGTTTGCTAGTTTTATTGAGAGTTTGTTGATAGCCTTATTTAAATTGATTTCATTGACCCTTATTTTATTTACTGTATCATTATATGATGAGATTGTTGATGTAGTTAATAAAATATTGTTTTTCATCAGTGAAGCCAATTTAATTTGATTTTCATGTAGAGAAGTAATGGCATCATTAAACCGGAGACCGTCGGTTTCATCTAAGTTTCCGAATATTTGTTTAATTATTGTTCCTGCTCCACCTATCAAAGCTCGTTTTGATCTTTTCTCTAATAAATGTGAAGTGGACGAAAATTCCTTATACATATCTGAATATCGCGCAACCAAAGGACTTATCATATTATGACAGCTTATTTCGACTTGAGCCAGTCCAGTCTTTTTACATAAATCTTGAGCTATGGTCAGGGCTGAGTTTATGTTTTCAATATGTGAGTTGAAATGGGATAAGTCAAACGGCATTATGACGTTTAGTTGTCCGCTGTTGATTTTCAGGTAACCAAGATAGTCGAAATAAAGTCCGGGGCTTGAATCTATCTGTTGTATGTAATAGTCTTGTTGGTTTCGAGCCTGACATGGTATTCTGTAAATTATAATATATATATATACTTAATGTAATGGGTGTATACTAGTAATTATTTTAAACATAAAACATTATTCTAATAAACCTACAGGCTAACTTGTGTTTCTTATTCCTAACGGTATGATTAGGTGAAATGTTAAATGATATTGATCCATCTGTAAAAATTAGCATCACCAGAAAAAATATTAGAGATAAGTTAAAATTGCAATTTTTGAACACCCTGTAGCTTACATTCTAAGTGGGTCAAACATCGGGTTCTTTGTCACCGCCCACCGGCCGAGCGAATAGACATATCGCTGTGCGTGTGCGACGGAATAGCGCGATCGAAAGATAGCAGTGTCCCGCTTTCGCATAGAGATATGAATCAACGATGACCGGTTGAATGCGAACCTGATCTAATGATGCTTTGCTTGTAAACCTTGTGTATGTACTTACTTAATTTTTTTCTGATCTTATTTTAATTATCATTGCGAACTCAACTCATGTTAGCAATCCGGACAAATCTTCGTGATTTTTGGTTGCTGCTTTATTTATATAAATATGTAAAGTTTTAAATAAATATATTAAAAAAAAAAGGTAAAGGTGAATATCGTATCTAATAAAAAGAAACAAAAACAAATTATAATAGTGAGTATGTGATTATTTTTAAATAATGCAACTATGTAATCCTTACACTGCGGGTCAAGTTCGACATTTGCCGGTTTCACTTGATCTACATGGTGTGTAACATGACGCCGGTTGATGAGTAATGTGAGAGTGTTATTTCCGTTTACTTTAACTTTTTTGTAAGGGCCCATCCACACCGGGGAGAGTGCCCGTCTGAGTCTAAGGTGATTTTTCAAGTAGACGTATTGACCACTTTTATATTGGACCGGACGAGTGTGAGAGTCGTAGTAGGTTTTAGATGACTCTTTTGAACTCCTTATAAACTCTAACGCTTTATCACGTGAGTGCTTGAGGCGATTTTGGAGCATGCGGACATAGTCTGGGTATGTAGCTCCTGGGGCGTCATTATAAATTGAGTTAGGGATGAATGGCTTACAGCCAAACATTAACTCTAATGGTGAATAATGCGTCGTGGAGTGTACGAATGTGTTGTACGCGAGCATGGCTGTATAAACGTATCGGGGCCAATTTGTCTGTTCGTTATTTATGTATGATTTTAGGTATTCTTTTAAGGTTGAGTGACTTCGTTCAAGAGCACCTTGAGTCTGAGGGTGGTAAGGTGAAGACCATAAATTTTTTATTTTAAGGAACTCACATGTCTTTTTGAATAGGTCTGACGTGAAATTGGTTCCCTGATCAGTGAGAATCATCTTGGGTATACCAAATAAAGATATGAAATGTAACAAGCATTCGCTTGTTTCTTCGGCTGTGGTACTCCGCATGGGATATGCAGAAGAGAACTTCGTGAGGTCATCTTGGACAGTGAGGATATACTTTAACCTTGCAGTGCCAGCCTCAGGCAGTGGACCTACGACATCGAGAGATATGCGTTGGAATGGAGCAGTTGAAGTGCTTGTGATCTGCATTGGGGCTCTATTTATTTTCCTTAAAGCTTTATTTTCCTGACATGATTTACATTGCTTGACATATGTTTCGATGTCACTACGCATACCTTTCCAATAGTACGTTTCTTTAATCCTATTGAGCATACGGACGGATCCCAAATGACCTGCCGCGGGGATGTCGTGGTTTTCATACATAATTTTCTTTATTTCGGATGGGGAAGGATATATAATATTATTATGATAGATAACTATTTTTATGTTTGTTTCATGGAATAAATAACTCAACATATTATAGATTTTAATAAAAGAATGTTTTTCAAATGGGTTTTTCAAATCAGAAATGCTAATTTCGGAGATATTTTCAATTACTAGTAATTCGTTTCTAATATGTTTAAATGTTTCATAGATTTCAGGATATGTAGCATTATCAAAGTGATGAACTCTGGTGAATAAGAGGTAATATTTTTTGTTGCCGTTATTTATTTTTATAAAGTTGAATAGTTCCTTTTCACTGCTAGTAATAGTATCGGAATTTTCTGAGTTGCCTAGGATTTCTGGGATGTACGGGTTTGATTCATCCAACCAAGTCAATTGAAGTGGGGATTAGGATTATTTTTGATGGGCTTTTCAACAAACTTTCATTGCGTTCTTCGATACAGGTGTCGAAGGTCTTATCCTTATTTGATATTGATTTTAGGCAAGTTGAGTAATCGTCGATTGGCACATCCGGGGATGTACTAGTGGATGGTATAGGATCATGTACCTGGACTTCAGGTGTTCCTTGTTCTATTAAACAGTCGGGTCGATCGTCTAAGTTTAATTGGGGTAAGTCAGCTGATTCTTGTTGAGGTAAGTCAGTTAAGTTTTGAAGAGGTAAGTCAAGTAGTTCGTGTTCAATTTCATCCCTTAAGGTGTCAGGAATATTGGAAGGTGGATTTAATAAATCTTCCTCAGGATTAAATGAGGGTGGAGAGATGAGTAGGTCCATTAAATCTCTATCGAGATTTTGATCTTTTTTCGGCGTTCGGGTTAGTTGTTGTGGGTGTTGTCGATTGAATTGGATTCACAGGAAAACGAGAGAGAGTGTCTGCATTGGAATTGGTTCTGCCTTTTTTATACTGAATATCGTACTCGAATTCTTCGAGTTTTAGTCGCCAACGGATGAGTCTAGATCCTGGATCTTTACAATTAAATAGCCATTGTAGTGGTTTATGGTCGGTTAAAATTTTGAAACGATGACCATACAGATACGGTCTAAAGACTTTTGTGCCAAAAATTATGGCTAGACACTCCTTCTCGGTGACACTATAATTACACTCTGCTTTATTAAGTGTACGAGATGCATAGGCAATTGGACGGTCCTATCGTTACCTTGGGATAGGATAGCAGAGATAGCAAAGTTTGAGGCGTCGCAAGTTAAAAGAAATGGCTCTGTGAAATCCGGGTAAGCTAGTATCGGTGCAGTAATCAATTTGTTTTTGAGTGACTCAAAAGCCAATTGCTGTTCATTATTCCAGCTAAAAGAAGTGTCCTTTTTTAAGAGAGAAGTTAGTGGTTTGGCTAATTTAGCGAAATCGGGAATGAACCTTCGGTAATACGATACTAACCCAAGAAAGGATTTTATATCCCTGGGGGATTTTGGAGTTGGGAATTCGGAGACTGATCTAGTCTTTTCGGGATTCAGTTTAACGCCTTCTTCACTAATGATGTGCCCCAAATAGACAACTTCTTTACGGAGAAACTCACATTTTTCAGGTTATACAACTATATCATCCAGGTATACGAAGCATCTAGTACCTTGGAGACCAGAGAGACAATTATTCATCAATTTTTGGAAAGTTGAAGGCGCATTTTTAAGGCCGAATGGCATCCTAGTAAATTGAAAATGGCCCTGAGGCACTGAAAAGGCTGTTTTGGGTGCGTCATCTGGTGAAATGAGGATCTGATGAAAGCCCGAAGCCAAGTCGAGAGTAGTAAAGTACTTACTCTTCCCTAACTGGTCCAGGATTTCTGAAATTTGGGGAATTGTATATGTTTCCCCAATTGTGATGTCGTTTAGTTTCCTATAATCAATTACAATTCTCCATTTGCGTTGCCCCTGGGAATCGGCCTTTTTAGGTACGATCCAGATCGGTGAGCTCCAGGGTGATGATGATGGTTTTATAATATTTTGGTTAAGCATTTTATCAATTTGGGTTTCGACTTCCTTCTTATGACATTCAGGGAACCTATATGATTTTGTGTGAACTGGAACATCGGAGCTCGTTTTGATTCGATGATTAAGTGCAGTAGTATAAGTGAGCTGATCATTGGGTAGATGGAATATGTCGGAGTACTGTGAGCAGAGTTCAATTAGAGCTTGGGAATCCTCATGATTTAAATGACCAGTCCTTAAAGAGTTTATTACTTCTGTAGTTCGGTCAACGAGCTCGGTGAAGGTACTGTTAATTTGCAAGGCTGAGGGATATAGGGGTTCAAGATTAAGTTTCAAGTTTGGATTAATGGTTATAGGGGATTCCGATATGTTTGCGACCGTTACGTTAACACGTTTGTTATCTTTGACTCTTACTATGCAGTTGGATAGAAGTAGGTTATGGAAAAGATGTTGATCCAGGATTAGGCCTTCTTTAAGGTCAGTGTTTTGAATTGAACACTCGATCACAGTCTCTGTACGAGGTGGAATTACATAGTATGGATCATAAAAATGAAGTGGTATTTTAAAATTACCTATTTTCAAAATGTCTGTGTCATAGTCGATGTTACAGCTGAATGATGTAAGGAGGTCGGTACCTATGATGCCATCATATGGTAAATTTATATTCGATATGACATGAAACCTATGACAAATCGTTTTCTTTTCGGCCAGCTGTAATTTTAGACCAAAATGGCCAAGTGTTGGTGTAGTTTCCTCACCTGGATCAATTCCTTTAATATTAATCGATTCCCTTTTTAGATGTTGTTTATATAATATACTGGACTGTTTTATTAGTGACATAGCTGATCCTGAGTCAACTAAGAGCATAAGGGGAACATGTGAAACTTGCGTGTTTAAAAGAACGTGTGGTAACAACCTTTTAGTTGTGTCTATATTTACTTCGTAAATAGTTTGATTGTGAGTGTTTCCTTGATTTGGGCTAGACATGAAATTGGAGACATCGTCGGTTTGGGGCTGGCTACCCTGTCGGTTAGTACATGGTAAGATGGTAGTAACACTGTCAGTTTGGGGCTGGTTACCCTGTCGGTTAGTACATGGTAAGATAGTAGTAACACTGTCAGTTTGGGGCTGGTTACCCTGTCGGTTAGTGTTGGATTTAAGGTGAGTAGTACTGTCAGTTTGGGGCTGGCTACCCTGTCGGTTAGTACATGGTAAGATGGTAGTAACACTGTCAGTTTGGGGCTGGTTACCCTGTCGGTTAGTGTTAGATTTAAGGTGAGTAGTACTGTCAGTTTGGGGCTGGCTACCCTGTCGGTTAGTACATAGTAAAATGGTAGTAACACTGTCAGTTTGGGGCTGGTTACCCTGTCGGTTAGTGTTGGATTTAAGGTGAATAGTACTGTCGGTTTGGGGCTGGCTACCTTGTCGGTTAGTACATGGTAGGAATTTGTGAGTTTTGAGTGTTGTGTCGATTTTGGAAGATCTCCGGCCCGGACAGCACAAGCGCGGGGCCAGGCCTTAGTTTTAATCCTGACCTTGACCGGGTTGAGCATCATCAACCTCGTCTTGGCCATAGGCTTCAGTAGATGTGTTTTGAAGGAAATTGACACGTTGGGGTGGTCTGAGAGGCCCTTGTTTCTGAAAGGTATTTTGTTGGTTACGGAAACGATTGTTATAGTCGCGTTTCCGACACATTGATATATCATGACCCGGTATTTTACAGTATCGGCAAATGATACTTGATGATGGGATTGTTGATCCCTGAAAATTAGAAGTTGAAGGCTGTGAATAATTGTTTGGATTTGGTGACCTTTGTGGTTGCCGATACTGATTCAAAGGTTTTGGTTTGTGCTCATTATTAGGATTTCTCTTGAAAATACTTTGTTGAATCCTCTCTTCAGATGTCGCGAGGTTTATGGCCTCGTTAAGATTCTTAGGCGACCTGCATCTCACAATGTTCGAGACCCGTGGTTGAAGGCCCATAAGGAAATGGTGGAGGGCAAGATCCTCCATAGCGGCTGTACGACCAGGTAACTCTTTAGCTTTAGTGTTAGACAAGGAAATTTCGGTTAATAATTGTGAGAGGCAAGTTTCCACTCGAAGCGAATACTGGCTAACGTTTTCCTGTGGGTTTTGCCTACTTTCTTGTAAGTACGTAAGAAGATGTGAATAATGTTTGCGTTCACAAAACTGGGTTTTAAGAAATTCTCTGAGTTGATCCCAGGATGTGAATTCCTTTATAGAGCAAGCAATTTCTGCCTTTCCATGCAACTGGCTAAGAATATATTTAAAAAGAACTGGTCTTTGTGAGTCGGAAGCTAGCTCATATGCGTTATTAGAATTAATTATAAATGAATTGACTGATTCTCGGCTGCCGTCGTAAGGTTTAATAAATTTAAATAGGGTATTTAGGTCTAATTCAGCCATGACTGTTGCTGCGAGAGTGGCTCTAGTGATTCTTGGCGAATGTATTGGTGATTAAGTGAGATCGGTGGAGGCCTCGTCCACTTCAGGGATGTTAATATTTAATTTGGTATCTTCAACCTTGGAGACTTTGGGCATATTACGTCACGCGACACGTCGCAGGTGTAATGATGCTTGACATAAAATATATAAGATCTTGTAAAATAATTAACAAACTAATTGATTATAATAATTTTAACAAATAGTCTGGAGGGACCCTAATAAACAGCTCTAGACAAAACAATGACAAAAGACTTACGATAAGGCGGCTAATACGGCGAATGCCTCGAGCATTGGATGCGATAAGACGTGATTCCCGAAATGCTGACTCTTCAGTCCTTCACGACGATTGTGTTGCAAGTTGCACGATGAACGACACTTTGCACGATCACAGGTTCACGATTTTGTGAATAGAGACTTTTTGATTTATTGGGTTGTATATGATTTAAGATCACTGGAGATTTTGATTACACAATGAATAACACTTTTCACGATCACAGGTTCACGGTTTTATAAATAGTGATTTTTGATATATTGGGTTTAAGATCACTGGAGATTTTTGATTACACGATGAATAACACTTTTCACGATCACAGATTCACACTTTTATGAGTAATGATTTTTATTGGTTTATGAATAATTTAAGGTCACTGGGGATTTCCGTATCCCACCGCTGCCACCAAAAATGTTATGGGTCTCTTTTGAGTTCGCTTTAAAAAAAAAACATTTATTTAACACAAAGAAATATAATATATTATAAGGAATATGAATACTTGATTATACAATAATAGTTTTAGAGACCCTTGGGCAGAACCGTAACTTATGAGAAGCGAGCACGAACTAGCTGCCCGCGCGCAGCTAGGGCTTATATAACTAATTCAATAATGCTGGTTGAGATGGAATAGCAATTAAGTCAGCATTAATACCTACATAACTGGGGTATAACAGCACGCTATTGTTCGGGACTCTTTGAGTCTCGCACCTGTTACGTTCCTTCGCGGAACGTTAGTTATTATCTGTGCTAATTACCCAGTTTTACGATCGTGTTAGTTAGCACCTGTGCTGTGTTTCGCGATTCTGCACGCTAATCGTGTGTGTTTGTAGTTGCAGTTCGTGCCGTGTGTGTCTTCTACGCGGGGGCCTGCACAGCGTGCATCGGGGTTCCGGCCCAGCCAGTCTACATCCAGCAAAGCTAAGTCGTAGGCTTAATTATTATTATTAATTTCTTTTAATTTTGCATACTTTATTATTATTAATATTATTTATTAATGTGCAAGTGTACAACTTAACTATAGTTGTCCACTTTATTATTATATTCCCCCTCTGCCTGACTCGGGCAGCGGGGGTTGTTGCCCGCTCAACCTAGTTATTAAATATGACAACCATGGCTTCACCAATGGTTGCTGACGAGAGCCTTCTAAGCGCCCTACTAGATAGGTTATTCACGGAGAAGATCGCTCCGCTAATGAAATAATCAATCAACGAGACAGTGGATGCCGCTATTAAAGCGAAATCCAACAAATATAACTCGTCATCCGACGTTTCGGGTTCAGACGGGGAATCCGAAATGGAATTAGGAAATGACTCCGACGCAAGCTCCGTGGCCTCGGTCAAACCGAGAAAGGTGATCACCCGATCAGGCCGCCCGCCTGTCCTTCAGGCGTACTTTGACGCGCAGGCGACCCCTAAGGTTACCGCGGTCAGTCCTGACCGCACGGAAGCCCCTCAGGCTTCTAGTTCTTCACCGGCCCAGCCGGAAACCGCTCTACCGTCGAGAGCGGAGAGTGTTGCGTCGGATGCTGACGGCTTCATCACCGTCAGTCGAAAGAAGAAGCGCGGTCGCGAATCGCCTTCTCTTGATGGCACACCCGCCAAGAAAGCCGCGGCCACGACTGGCTCCACTCCCACGTCCGCGCCCGCGCCCGCTCAAGCCCGCGTACCGCCTCCGACCAAGCGCCCGCCTCCTATTTTTATAGGAGACCGAGGCCGCTGGTTAGTTATCAAAAATAGGATCCCGAAGACGCTCTCCTTCCAGGCGAGGGCGTACCAATCTCTCATCAAATTAGAGTCCAGAGAGGTAGCGGACCACCGCGCCCTGACATCTCTTCTTAGAGAGCTGAGTGTGGGTTTCCACTCGTACGCCCTGCCTGAGGAGAAGCGTCTGAGGGTCGTTATTAGGAACGTCCCCAGAGAGTTAGACGAGGCCGACATTCTGTCGGACCTCAAAGAGCAGGGTTACCCTGCACACGAGGTGCACCGTATGCGCGGAACCACCAACAAACAACCATTTCGTCGTCCTCGACCTCACGCAAGAGGAAAAGGAAATTTTTAATATTAAATCGGTTTGCTCCCTTCAGGGCATCCGGGCCGAAGCTCCTCGCAACCGCGGGGGGCCTGGTCAGTGTCACAGATGCCAGTTATACGGGCACTCGGCACGCAACTGCGAACACACCCTGAGGTGTGTGAAGTGCCTCGGAAAACACGGCACGCCGGAGTGCCCTCGACCAGCGCAATGCGCGGAGCCCCCGGCCTGCGTCTTGTGCGGGGAGAAAGGGCACCCCGCGAGCTATCGCGGGTGTCCCAAGGCACCCAAACACAAGCGTCACCCAGGGCACCGCCAGCCGCAAGGCAGAGCAGAGAAGGTGGAGTTCACTCCGACCTTCAAACCTGCGCCGCCTCCTAAGGTAAACGCCTGGGCGAGGTCTCCTCCGGCTGCCAACGCTGCCACAGAGCCCACTCTCGCGGCCCCCGCGCCCCTCCAGCCACCGCTAGCGTCCCACCCGGCGGCGTCGGTCCCGCGACCGAGGCCACCGGGCGGGACTGGCCAGCAGGCTCGATGCTGTCCGGGACGACCCGCCGTCGCTCCTGCAAGTTATGGCAGACAACGGCAAAATATTCCGTGCCCTCACCGATATAGGGCGAAAGTATAAAAACATTCGCGATGCCTAATTACGTAAGCGGACAGGTTAAACCACATACGCTCCGTATAGCGTATTTTAACGCCCAAGGCCTTAAGCCTCAACTAGACTTGGTGAAGGAGTTCGCTCACGAACATCAATTAGACCTATTCTTAGTGCAAGAGACATTTCTAAAACCACGTATACGCGATCCGCGTATCGCTAATTATAACTTAGTCAGGAATGATCGCACCACCCGTATGGGCGGCACCCTCATTTATTTTTAAAGGTCTGTACTGTATACCTATAGATCATCCGGTCCTCACTAACATCGAGGCCTCTGCCATCCGGGTCAGTATGGCGAATCATCAGCCGATCACTGTTATTTCAGCTTATCTTCCGCCCAACAAAAAAGTATTATACACAGATATAGAAGCATTACTCGGCCACGGGGCTGCAGTCATAGTGGGTGGCGATCTTAACGCCAAACAATCCAACTCGCTCCGCTCTGAGCCCTCAGGCGATGTAATAAAACCCACCTCTTACGAAGAGGTGAAGCTAATCATTAAGGAGCTTCACTCCAAGAAGGCCCCGGGGCCCGACACTATAAACAATAGGGTTCTTAAAATCCTACCCTCGACTCTTATTACTTTATTGGTTACCATTTTTAATATTCTATTGTCTAATAGCGCGTTCCCCGAACAATGGAAAGATTCCATTGTTATCGGTATCCCAAAACCCAATAAACCTAAAGCTAATCCGAGTAGCTATAGGCCTATTAGCTTAATTAGCTCGATCGGGAAACTTTACGAAAGATTAATTCTCGCGCGTCTTAATCATTACATCGCGGAGCTCAACCTGATACCCGACATACAGTTCAGAACCGCTCACTCGTGTCCCCAGCAGGCTCACCGACTCGCCGAGTACATTCTCGTACGGCGTCAACTTCACGCTTCCACGGCAGCCGTGTTTTTCGATGTCGCGAAAGCATTCGACAAGGTATGGCACAACGGCTTAGTATTCAAGCTGTATCAACTGGGAGTGCCAGACAGGCTCGTGCGCATCATACGAGCCTACCTTACTGATCGCTCCTTCCGATATCGAGTAGAGGGCACCCTATCCTCACCCAGACCCATCAGGTCTGGCGTGCCACAGGGTTCAGTCCTCTCTCCCACTCTTTTCTCGCTCTTCACGAGCGACATTCCCAAGTTTCCGAGTGTCCAGCTCGCTCAGTACGCTGACGATACGGCACTCTACTTTGGCTCCGCTCTATTGAACCGCTCAACCTTGAGCAGGAACATTAAAATACTTCAAGCCGCCGTCGATGAACTAGGCAACTGGTTCAGAAAATGGCGGATTGAAGGGAACCCCACCAAGAGTGCAGCGGTACTCTTCGGTAACGCGAATAGCATCCGCGCTAAAAAACGACCGACCGACGTCATTAAATTGTATGAAACACCCATACCGTGGGTGAAGGATTACAAATACTTAGGAGTCACGTTCAACAGCAATATGAACTTCAAGAAACATATTGATACGGTATGCAATAGAGCCCGATTTGTCCTCAGTCGCCTTTATCCACTTGTGTGTGGGCGAAGCAAACTTCTGCTCAAACACAAAGTGACGCTGCACAAAACCATCGTACGGCCCATACTGTCATACGCAAGCGTCGTTTTCGCGCACACCCGACCGAGCTACTTACGTCGTTTGCAAGTAGTTCAAAATAAATTCACGCGCATGGCAACCGGAGCCCCGTGGTTCATCCGAAACGTTGACCTTCACCGCGACCTAGAGCTTCCGACGATAGCTCAACACTTTAAAGAGATCTCGCGACGCTTCTTTGACAAGGCGCCTAACCATCCCAACATCTTGGTTAGGAAGGCATGCGGGTACACCCCCCTTCACCATTGTCTCAACCCAATAAGACGTCCCAGACACGTAACGGTAGACCCGGATGACGACATCACCATCGCGAACGCGACACCCACACAAACACCGACACAGACACGCACACACCGCCTTCGCGGTCAACCACCGCAAACCACTGGCACTCGTCACTCTGACGATGGCCAGCGGCCCGCACCCTAGATACACCACACACTGTTTTGATACCCGACGAGACGTTAGTCCTCGTCCTGTAATCGTTTCACTACACTCACTAACACACGGACTGACTGACGGACTGACATACACCACTTACACAACCACAAACACACTCCACAAACAGACACAAACACAAACATACATGCACACTAACATTTACACTACTTACACACATACATACATACAATCATAAACACATACATTACACTAAACATCACCACACTCGCCGGCGAGTGTGTTCTTCTCATCTTTTCATCTTCATTTCATCTTCATTTTCATTTTCATTCTCTCTCCTTCCCACAAGCACACAGCCGGTCTGAGGTTCGAGTCTCCTTAGGAGACGCCCCGCGACTGTTGTTTCGTAGTCTTTGCGGCCTCTACGGCCCACGTCCTACTTCGCTGTGAAAGCCAGGGCTGCTAACAGCACAGAGGAGGTTTTAGTCGGTATGGGGCGTCCGCTTACGCGAACACTCGAGTCCGACATATTACGCCCGTTCCGGGGCGTAAATATGTAACAGTATTTCCTCCTCTCACAAAAAAAAAAAAGGAAAAGTTAACACAATTTTTAACATGTTTAGCATTTAGGAAATGCCTATTAAAATATATCTAGTGAGATCAATTTGGGTGGCTTAGTATGCAGACCTTAACTTAGGAGCGAGCTAACTGAGTTTCTCGAATAATAAACTTTACTGAACTCATAGACTGCTTGATTGCGTATTTGATTTAAATTTTAGAAGTTACTTTAACATTCCACTATGTTTAATGTATTAAGATTGTTCGTTTAGAGTTCCCCACGAAAATGTTACTGAAATTTTATTAAATTTAAACAGCCGTCATTTACCGTCAGAACAAAAAATATTGTTTAGCTTTATTTTATTCATTATTAACATTAATTTCATTTAATTTCATACAGACGGTAATCACTGAATGGCTCTGTACAGGGTTTCCTAGTGAGACATCCAGAGGAAATACTACATTAAATGTGCCTCTTTGTTTTAATTATGAGATATATATTACACAAGTTATATTAGGCATCTAAAAGCAATGTTTGTAATTATACTTAATAATGAATAAATAAAAAGTAAAAAAGGAACCCTTGCCGGTGGTACTAATTCCCTTCATACGGTAAGGTTAATATGGCAAAACACCAATAATAATGGACGCAGACAGTAAGTTATTAGCAGTCAAACCTTCCACACCCCTGGCCTAATTTATAAGTTTGGTATTATCGTATCCACAATAAAGCGTTACTGCTTTCTGTATCACTAACAGTCCCCCCGAGCATAATCATGAAAAAACCGTTACTCCCACAATCCTGGATTACTCTGCACTTAATTCTAAGAAGGCTAAGGCATTTATTTTCTCAAAATTTATTCCTGAAGAATTATTTTTGATTTGATGTCGTTTCTAATATACTAGATACTACTACCGCTTCAGAAACAAATGGCGCTCTGAGTGAGAAGAAGCCGCGCCTGAACAGTGGATGGGACTTTATTATAAAAGTGTATACATTTACCCTAAATGAATGAGTACCCAGGAGGGGGTTCGCATTTAACCAGAGTTGGGTATGTTAAGTGTAAAGGTGAGAATTAGAGCACAGTAACCTAAATGAACTATTCACACCTAGTGGCGAATACTTATGAACTCATTTATGTTATAGTACGGAGCCCTCAGTACGTCAACCGACTTTCTCGTTTTTTCTCTAAATCCATGTGGAATGTACAGTTTATTTTAAATCTAAGAATTCTACTATATTTTTAACCAACTTCAAAAAGGAGGAGGATATCAATTCGATCGATATTTTTTTTATGTATGTACACCGATTTCTCTGAGATTTCTGATCCGATTAACGTAATTCTTCTTTTGTTTGATGCGAAATAGATGCCATTCGGTCCCATAAAAATTTTACATAGTCTGGCCCAGTTGTTTTCATTTTATGAACAGTTATATGAACATACAAATAATAGTATTTTATTAATATTAAAGGTAAAATTGTTATTTGATTCTTTTGACTTTTTCAAGTCGGTTTTTTTAAACGTAGTTTATTTTTTTTGTTTCTTATATTTTTATTCTGCACATCTATTTAGAATATTACTGCTTGGACAAACTGTTCACTTAATATATTAAGCTACTTGTATGCCAGAATGAATATTTACTGAATAAGTTCCTGTTATTTGGGAAGGTAACCTCTGTTCTTGGGACACATTCTGTTAAACCTTTAATAATCTTGTGAGTACACACAACAATCTTGTAAGCAGTTGTTCTACCTGCAACTTTATGTTCGAACATTTGACTTTCGAATAAAATTATGTAATGGTCTACAATTTAACTTTCCTGAGGCATTATTTGTATTTCCTGTCGTTTCGAGGGGTACATCACTGATATTCATGAGAATAATTCGCTGTTTTATCCTCCAGTACCTGGACGACCGAGCCATGCTCAGATTTTTAAGAAGGTACAAAACTTGAATAAAAAAATTAATAGGACATGGACTAATGGATTCGAACCGGGGTATTCTGCTTTCCATTTGTATTTATCATGTTGTAAAAATATATGTCGCCCAATTAAACACTTACCAACTCGACTTAACTGAGTAGTAGGCATAACAACTTTATGTTTAATCCTCGTGTTAACGTTATGATTGTCACTTTTTCTAGCAATTTCCTCAATATATTATGAACATATAAAACTCTATTAAGAATATATTGAGATGCAACAGTCAAAATGTTTATTTCTTTAGATTTTTCTCTCAATGATTCTTTAGAACCTTTGTTATAAATAGCGCGAATAGCCCTCTTCAGCAGCACAAAGATTGTATTAATATCGGCTATATGATTATCGAGATATCTACATAGACAGAAAAACCTCCGCGGCTATTCATGTTCTTCTTCTCACCACGTATTTTTTTCTATTTATTATTTACGCACTGCCTGTCAGTTGCTACTTCAATATAAAATAATTTCACTGAGTGCGAACACAGTCTCCTTATTTGAAACAGATAACGACACATACATTATTCTTACACTCGGTCTAAATGTGACATGTGATGTGGGTATGCAGCGACCATAGTCATAGAAATGACTGCGACAGTGGAAAGTGCTTTTTGTGTGAGATAATATATCTCTATAGGACACTTTTATGAAGTGTATTGTTTGGACTATTGACTCGAAATGATTTTGAAGTGAAAACTTCTTTAGCCTCGTTGGGCAATTTTTGGTAGGGGAAAATCTTATAGGTTCGCGTCACCGACATGCTCATTACTGGCGCACGCGATAGATAAAAAATATTTATATTACTAGCTGACCCAGCAAACGTTGTAATACCCATATTAAAATCGCGATACAAAAGTAACTGTTTATCTTAGATGGGTGAAAATTTGAAAATGCTGCCTCACAATCAAACAAACTTAAAAAAACATGTCAAAAAATTAAAAAAAAAATTCGTAAGGACCACCCTTAACATTTAGGGGGATGAAAAATAGATGTTGTCCGATTCTTAGACCTACCCAATATCTATATATATTATTTTGTGAAATTTAATGGATTTAGTAAAAGATTCAATGTGTATTGTTGAAATAGTATTTTGTTTGATTAATATATTATTGAAAATAAGTTTAAGGAATTAATGAAATTAATAAGTTAATTAATCAAATTAAATTATAAGTTTTCACTTTTATAACAGTGTCTTCAACAGCCAATTTTTTTTTTATTATAACATTGATATCTTTTTTCTCGTAGGTACAGTGTTTGGTATAGCATAGTATAGGGGCCTGTTTCCGCAATTAAACCACTTAGTTAGGTCAACTGTACATTATTGTATAGTATTGGCCAGTGACTCCAACCAGCCCAGCTCATCCTGGAATGTTCACATACTACTCGGAGCGATTCGCTTCGGTATTTACAAAGGTGAAATGACAACATTTCTAGGCATTACATTAGACTTTAAGCTACAATGGGGTGCTCACATAAAAAACTTATGTAATCGACTTAGCTCTGCAGTATTTGCGATAAAAAAAATTAGGCAGCGGACAGATGTTGAAACGGCTAGACTTGTATATTTCAGCTACTTTCATAGTGTCATGTCTCACGGAATTATATTGTGGGATAGGGCTGCAGATATTGAAAAGATATTTGTGCTGTAGAAAAGAGCAATTCGAGCAGTCTATAAAATGCGTTCAAGGGATTCATTGAGAGAAAAGTTTAGTGAAATAAATATTATGACAGTACACTGCAAGTACATATACGAGAACCTCCAGTACGCCCATAAAAATATTAGCCAATTTAAAAAGAATAGTGATGTACACAGTGTCAATACTCGAAATAAACATAAACTCGCAATTCCATCTACTAGGCTCCGTAAAATTGCAAAATCTTTTAAAGTGGATTGTGTTATATTTTATAATAAACTCCCAAATGATATTAAAATATTGCCTATTAAAAAATTTAAATGTATCGTAAAAAATAAATTAACATCTAAGGCCTATTATAATGTGAAAGATTATTTGAATGATAAAGATAGTTGGAATTAATGTTCTAAATTTTGTTAATGAATATTGTTATACTCATTTGAATGCTATTGTAACTTTTGTACTTCATCCTGACTTGCACTAAATAACTTATAAAGTTTTACAGTGAATAAAGATTTTTTGACTTTGACTTTGGTTCTTGCCCGAAGGGTGGCCACTTTTGCACATTAACAAGTGTTTTTTAATAAACTTTTAAATATAGCTAGTGTAGGCTCACGTCTTATGTCCTCGGGTAAACTATTGAGTAAACATGGAACTCGTTTTTTTAACGTTCGATCTCCATAGTTATTTTGTATCATGGGTATTTCAAATTTACCTTTGGACAATGACCTTGTGCCATTTTTATATTTCACCAAATTAGTGAAACGATCCTGTTTACTATGATTGTTTACAAGTAGAAGATATTTATGTTTCAGACTATTATGTAAAATTGTACATATTTAATATAGTTTAGAGTAATCTTTACATTGATTCTTTGTCTTTTTATTAACGAGTAATTTTAAAAATCTTGATTGCAATTATTCTATTTTATCTATGTATGTTTTAAATGTTAATCCATAGCAATCAAGAGCGTAACTTATTATGGAATCTTTTCTAGTAATATTCTTAATTTTCTACATACGTATTCTATTTGGGAATCCCAGGAAAAAGAGGTATCTATTTTCACTCCTAGGTAATTTACACAATTAACACATATTACGTCCATACAAAATTAATACTTTATAAATTATAACAGGTTCTAGTTAAAACGTACTTATATATTTATTTATTTAACATTCCTAACACTGAGGAAAAGTGTAATGGAGACAGATTTCGTAAAACTCGTTACCATACGTTGTTTGAAACTATGTGATTTTATCTACATTTGTGTAGGAAGCTGGAACATTGAACAAATTGAATTTGTTCTGCAATCGTGTGATCAAAACTCCTATCTGTCCCAGAAACTGTAAGTGTAACATCGTTGTAGTTTCAACAAAGTTTTCAATACAAACATAGTTTTAATTATAAACTTATGTTATCACCGCTCCTCTACCAATTAAGCTTGTTATTTGTTCCTGATTCCTGTTCAATTCTATAGTTCTCTCTAAATAATCATACTTACACTTTTAAATTTATTAATAGTATGCTACCAAAGAATAGTATGACGTTACTACGCAGTATTATTATATGCTTGTATTCAAGCTTCTTTATTTAAACTGATATCAAAACTATTTTGAAGCAATACTTATTACTTCTTTTCGTGTGTTAAAGAAACACATAGACAGCCAAATTCAATATATTGACGTTAGTTGGTCAAAGTGCCATTTCTATGTTACCTTATAGCGCCACTCGCGAGCGTCCAGAGAACTAATTTTGGCGTATAATATAAATGGCTGCGAAGGAACGTACAATACTCTGAAATATCTTTGGATTTTGAAATAATTTCGTACGTTTTCCGTGTTATTTATACTTCAAGAATCCACGTAATAAAGTACTTAATATTTTATTGTAAATAGTTTCCCACCATCTATGTTGTCCACTAGGTTGTCATGGCCAACAGCGCCAAAATGGCGAATCTGAAACAGGCACTTAAGCACTTTGCCAACCGCCAGTCTAATGGTATATACCTAGTAGAGATCAGAGGGCCTACCATCAACTTTTAATAGGCGATGCGATTCCGATGCAGTTTAGTTTAGGTACCTAAACTTAATTACTAAAATTCGTACCATGAAGTACCTTTTACTGAATGGCGCTTGAATCGCTTATGAAGAATGAACGAAATAAATTTGTCTGTGGTCCACGATGTGAGAAAGAGAGGACGCTCTACAGTCGTTGCATAAGTTTGTCTCTCTTACTCGAACTATATGGCATATGCGCTGCGTTTCGAAACCTAAAATGATATGATTCTATCGGTATTTTTGCGTAGAAAATACTAAAAATACATTTTAAAATTGCGTTTCATAGCGTCAAATTATAAACGATTAAGCCCTTTTTTGTACTTATTAAATAATAGCAATTTAAATGAATATAGTTCTTTGAATTACAAATTAAATGTTTGCTTAGGTGTTTTCGTAAACAGAACAAGTTATAAATAAATGCACCTCCATTGATGTTTACAGGACATTTTGACAGGACCACAGAGTACAGTTTTTTTAATTCGTTCTTGCGAATAGGCTATAGTCCGGGTCCTTACTGCCTCTTCTTTAGTATTTTCATTTTTGGTATTTATTTTCGGTATTTTGTTTTACAAAAAAGTCCGATAAATATTCTCCGATAATATCTCATCTTTCATCAATAAAATTTTCCTTTTCTGTATGTTTTTGACATCATTGCGATTTAATCATTTGATTTGACGTCAATCTAAATAAGATAGCTCTATTCACGTCGTGGTACGAAATAGCAAAGCATTCCCTAGATAGGTCTCCACATGCATAAATCCACGGGAAAAACTCTCGTTAAATATATATAAGGAAATAAAACTGCTAAAACATATTTTAGACTGAATGGGTATTTTAGTAATAAACTTTGTGGGGAACGTTTATAGGATTTAGGGCGCATAAATTTTATTGTGCTGTGTATTTTCTCCGATCTGAATTATATGAACAAGAGATATTATGTGAATGGTAAATTGTTTTTTTAAATTATTTTTAACCACGATCTTTAATTTGACGACCTGTATAGCGGAGTGGTTAGCGATCCTATCTACTAAGCTAGAGGTTCGTCTTCCGGTAGGTGCAAGCATTTATATCATGAATACGGATGTTTGTTTCCGAGTCATGAATGTTTAAATGTATTTATGTATGTTTAAGTAAGTATATTGTATTAAGTATATCGTTGTCTTGCAACCCATAACACAGGCTATATATGCCTAATTTGCGGCAAGATAATTTATAATAATTTTAGATAAAAAAATCCACATTACTAGCTCATGTGTTACATTAAATAATTGTAACACATGGTCTAGTAATGTTTTTGGTTTTTAATTAAATATAATAAGCTCCCCCCACTACCATAACAGAATTGCCTGACAAAACATTCAAGACATATATAAAAACTGTTTTAATGGGAAAAGGTGAATGGTGAATGAAGTTTGGAGTACGGCACTGACGTATTTTTAATTAAAAAGGCATAAAAGGCATTTATTTTCTCAAAATTGATTCCTTTAGATTTCTTTTTGATGTTATTTCTAATATACTAGATACTACCTCGGAAAGAAACGGCGTTCTGAGAGAGAAGAAGCGGCGCAAGAATCTCTCCCAGCGCTCTTTTCAATAAAAATATACAATATTGTACAGACATTTCTATCGCTATAAGATAATCATAAACATTTACATACACACATTTTATGACTATTTACAAATGGTTTTTGTAAGTTTACGTATTTTTTTTTTTTCATTTTTATCCTGGATTGTATTGTAATGTGAAGGTCGATTACTTACTTTCAGGACGTGTTCGTCTACTTGTCTCGTAATTGTTAATTAAGTTAATTGTAATGAGAAAAAGATATTCTAATTTAAAATTAACTCAATATTACGAAATGTACTACATAAAACTAATAATATAATCTAAGTTTAAAATTCCTGGCTCGTATTCAATGCATACAAATTTGACTGTAACATTTTGCGCACACCTTCTTTGTTTGTACTGTGTAAGCACTTCTAGGAAGTATTTTAATAAATATGCTCAGGATACAATGTTTTTAATTCAAAGTAACCTTGCAAATATGTATTCCACATATTCTTAACTTGTACAAGCAACAATTTACTTTGTTTCATTTCTTCACTGAATAATTAACCAAGCAATAAAGATTTTTATGAAATAATGATAACACGGCTAAATAGAATTTAAAGAATCATGAGAAAAATTTAATGAAATAAATATTTTGACTGTTGCTTCTCAATATATTCTTGATAATGTTTTATATGTTCATAAGCATATTGAGGAATTTGCTAGAAACTGTGACAATCATAATGTTAACAAGAGGAACAAACATAAACTTGTTATGCCTAATACTCGGTTAGTAAGTCTTTTATTGGGCGATGTACATGCTTCTAAAACATGATCCCAGATAATGTACAAAACAAATGTGTTACGAAATTTAAGAGTTGTTAAAAAAAAATTCTTAATGATACCACAGACAGAAGCGAACACCCTCAGGCTCTTTAATTATAATGTTTACTGTACGATATTACATTGTAATATTTTTATAAAAAATAAGCCCGCTTAGTTTCTTGCGCCTGTTCAAAATAGACTGTCTCAGGTCAGAGGCAGTCTATTTTGAATGGGTGGTTGTTTTTGACGTTCAATAAGTGATTTTGAATCCTATTTTAATAAAATATTTGAATTTGAATTAAAATCCTATAAATTTTCCGGGATGCAATCCAAAAAAATTACGATAGCAAAATCAGAAGATACAGGTGCTGTAGATACATCCATATCCAAGTTTATTTATACCAATCTATAGCTAAAGAATCAATAAATTATTACGTTCAGTGAGGCTGGAAAATGTTACGCTTGTTCTGTATCAGGTATCTTCACTGGCTTCCATCATTTCCGTTTGACTTGAAGAACCTACTCACTTTTCTATTTTCAATCGTCAGCTCTCGTCGATATCTGTATATTGACGTTCAAAAGTGAGATGCCGAGCATATCAGTCCAATAGATCTTAATCAAAGCAGTAGATGTTCAATATATATTGTGGGTAATTTTGGAACCCGGTTCCATATTATCTGCACCTGTAGGGTTCCAAATTGAAAACATTACTATGTTAACAAATAATCCAGAAAACTGAAAGTTGGTAAAATAAACCTAATAACTTACCTCTAGCAATCGGAACTTATGCGTATTGACTTCTTTTACCTTTTACAAAAATAATTATAATATTAGCAAATTCAAGATTCAACGTTTGTATGTCACATGAATTTTCAACTTTGTTAGAACTGTTAAACTCGATGCAAAGTTTACGTTAGTGTCGATGAATATATTCAATCGTATCCATTTAATGTATTTATGTACTTTTTCAACAAATGTAGCTGTGTCTGTTTCTGAGATATTAAGGGGTTCTTAATTATCAGCAGGTTCCATATTACCACCCCTTCCTCTAGCCTGTTCCTGAAGCAAGGCGCAGACTTGGTAATATACCCAATCTAACGTAATATAATAAATCTTTCAGTCAGTTCTAGTTCTTGCAGCAATGCTATAACAGTTATACATTCACCCTTGTCTCCATAAGGGTAGGCAGGCATTTTGATCCTTAATACTTGCCTCGATTCTTTCACTTACAGCAATTCTTACACAAGTGCTCTTTTTTGCTCGCTTTTTCTTAGCTTCACCTGTATGTACTTCACTGTTAGTACTCATTTGGACGTAATTATGATTCACTTTAAACAGCCAGATTTCTTTCAAACATTAATTTGATAAAAGTATTCCATTTTTCAATTTGCGAAATAAGATTTTTGTTAATTTATATAATTCCTGTTAATTTTTATGTGGCCAATTTTCAACACAGAATCCTCTCTACATCAATAGCCGCTGCAACATTTTCAGAAACCGTCGCTAACGCTATTTCTGCCATAACGCTATTTCTCCACATCGCTGTCTTATGTCATTTAAAGTCAAAGACACAAATGATTTCTAGAAATTAATTAATGTCTTCCGTTTCAATTATTTCTTACAATAGAATCACACATTTCCTTAATTTTTTTTTTCTTTGTGAACATCCATTTATGACGATCAAACTCGATCCTATGATCTGACTATATTCGTGTGGTTTTCCCTTTTTTCGTGTAAGCAATGGATACAGTCGCATAAACGAATTAAGAATTATATAAATGGCCATCTTATGATCTCCATTCAACATTAAATACCCCGTTAATGGATAAACAAAATCTATATGACAATGGAAGTAAATTATCTTCTATAAAGAATCAATTTGTTTAACTTACTAGCACGTACCGTCAATGATATGAGCAGAAGATACTGCTCCTTTTTGCCTCTTCCTTTCAAGCTCTTCCTATTCCAGAGTGGTACTAAAATATGGTAAAAAGTATAACTTTAGATATTCATAAGTGTCATTTCATTGACCTAAATGAATAAAATGATTTTGATTTGATTTGATTCCGCAACTTCATACATTTATTTTGCTTAACTTAGTAGAAGTAATAAGGGGCAATAAAATAACTAAAGCTTCGATAGTATTCCTCACTGAAACCGGTTAGTTCAAGTTAAATATCAACAAACTTTCTGTAGCGTTGAATCGTCAACGCTCTGCTAAATAATTTAATTTCGGTTGCAACACTTCGTAGAAATGAACCAAGCTGAGATTAATAACAAATATGTGACGAGCTGAAAGTAAAAGTTACGAGGGTTTATAGAAAAACAGTCCAACTATTGGATTTTTTGTATTTAAAATAATATTAAGGCATTTATGTATAAGAAAGTAACTACTCGTACCTCTTACGTTTGGATTACAAAGATGATATTAATATCATCAAGGTAAAACAGGTCCCAAGCCAAAGAGATTTACTGGCAAATAATAACAAAAATTTTACCTACTACCTCATCACTAGGTAGTAATTATTTTATTCATAATATAAGAGCGCCGGTACTAAGCGAATATTGAGGCAGAGAGCGCTGTTTCAGACAGGTTATAAATAAATACTTAACGTTATAATAAAATAATGAGAGATTCACAAAATAACCTCAACTTGAAAAATAACTCAAAAACAAAAAATATCTTTAAAAAAGAGGATGAAATTATTTCTAACATACTGCGTCAAAAGCTTTTATAAATGAGTTGAATTAATTTCGTTAACATAATGATAACCAGAATAAACAAGAAACTTCTTTGCAGTGATCATATTAGTAAGCAGGTACAAAAGTATTAAAAAAAACTACGTACAACAACAGAGACTTACAAAAATGATCTTAATATATCCTAATCAAACACAGACTTAGAAGTAATGGAACTGAAATAACAACATCATTACGTAAGTAACGAAAAACTTTGCTGACAGCAAATAATTATAGCCATTTCTGCCAGGGCGGCCGTAACTAATACCTAAATAATAAATTATATTCCAAAAGACTGGATCGCAATCAAGGAAACTAAATGAAAATAATATTAAGGAGTGGTCGGTCTTTGCATTATGTATTGTTTGGTAAAGTGCCAGTTAATTTATACTTTGAAGATAGATGCATGATAAAGTGCTGTCTATCGCTGCTTTGTTTCTACGGCAAGTTGAAGTCTGGAGCCTGTCTGTATTGTGTCCCGTTGTTTGATGCTATCAAAGAGTCCGCAGTCTATTAGACAAATGAAGGGACATAAGTTGTACATTGGGACAATGCCCCAATCAATCAACAGATAAAACGTTGCAAATGGACCTGGATAGGCTACACACTCCAGAGCGATCCAACTATATACCGAGGCAAGCCCTAGACTGGAATCCTCAAGGAAAACGCAAACGTGGAAGTCAAAAGCAAAGTTAAATTAAAGTTTTTTAGTTTTTTTGACTTTCAATAAGTGATGTCACATCCTATTTTGAATAGAAATATTTGAATTTGAATTTAAATACAATCCTGGCCTTGGACTGTCATTGACGAAGCGAAAGACACCGGATACACCGGACACCTGCAGTGAAATCAAGAGAGATACTTAGAACTGATCGCGATGGAGACACGCTGTGGATGGTCATCCGAGGTCATCATCAGAGGTCTCTGCCCCAGCTAGGGAATACAGAAACTTAAATAAAACAGCACATGCATACCATAACTGTAACCATAACTGTAAAAAAGCAGAGGAGGCATACAGCAAGAAGAAACGCCACAAGTCGTGGAGCAGGAATATTGCAAACCAATAGACACAAATTGATTCTGATGATGAGTTTTTTAGCTATTTTATATCGTTATTATATCGTTATCCCAACGAGTTACGGGTCTACCTTTTTTCTAACACCAGCAAGGCTCTACATATTAACAGAGGATGCATTCTGCAAGAAGAAATGCCATAACACCTGATGTAGGAGTATTGTCGAGAAATAGACAAAAATTTATTCGATCCCAAAACGTATTGCTTCCAAAGCCGGCATCAACCTAAAGAGGCTGCTAATTTAATATGATACGCAGAATGGCCTGATCAAGGAGTTATTTTATTGAATCAGGCTTTATAATGTTATAGTTATCTTCCACAAAATAGCGCCTCATGCAATAAAATTTCTTAAATCAGAGGCAATAGCTGAACAGGTGAAATTATGTATCAAGTTGAACAAGCTTTAGTTACATGCAGCCCAAAATGAGCGGTTCTATCCCATTAATGAATCTAAGCGGAAGCAAAAGAGTAGTTTATAGAAGGTGTTTTGTTTGTATGTCACATTGTGTATTGTCTGGTAGGCACGCTAGTCTCAGAAACGGCTAAAACAATTTCACTGATGTCATCTAGTGTGCGTGAAACAAAAAAGTTGAAATAACAATCTGCAATCTACGCGGGCAGTAATGGGCGCTCTCTCGTTAAGATGGAAAAAAATTATCGACAGAATTGAATACCAGTGTTTTAATTATTGTTTGAATTTTTAATTTATATTTTCATCGAGCTAGTAGTGTGACTTCAAATTGTATTACTGAAATACTAACAAAAAAAAAATTAATAGCGATTCGAGAAATATTGCGTTTACTTACTACTTTGCTTCTAATTACGTGATTGTCATACCTTCTCAGCATGATTTATTTCAAAGGTATTTGCGCAAATATTCCATAAAATACTAAAAAAATACACTCAAAACTTTATACTTTGACTTAAGATTTTATTCTCTCATTTTTTAACTAATGCATAATAGCAGGTATGTAAATAAGCCAAACCTAAGTGGTTATAGTTGTGTTTAATTGTAATTATATCTAAAGCTTAATTAAATAAAAGTGGAGCTATTTAAGTCATAAATTGCCCCCAGTTGCGAATGAAAACATTGATAAGGATAATCGCTACAAAATGACGTTAAAAGTACTTCTAACAGTGCATATTATCGAGACTAATTCATAGTTTACAAAAAGATGATCTTCATATTCTTCCTAAAAGCAAAAGTGTCTCTCATCATCACTATCATCATCATCACAGATGTCTACTGTTGGACAAAGGCCTCTCCCAAAGATCTCTACGACGATCACCCCCGCGCTGCCCTCATCCATCCATTCCGGCGATCGATCGAACAGATCGATTGAACAGATCGTTGGTCCAGCTTGTGGGGGCCTACCAACACTGCGTCTTGCGGTTCGTGGTCGCCACTTGAGGATTTTTCTGCCCCACCGCCCATCAGTCCTTGAAACTATGTGCCCTGTCCACTGCCACTTCCGTTTAGCAATCATTTGTCAATCACGTGTGTCACTTAGATGAAAATAATCAGGATAGACTGTCACTAATAGTAAAACAATTATTTTAATTGTTTCGACACTCAGGAAATATTTTCAAAGTGAAATTAATTAAAAGACCATAAAAACTGGTCATCAATCTTCAGTTCGGAAGGCAGGCTGGTATCAACCCGTGCGAGACAACGCCTCCATCAATCTCTGCAACGTAAAATATAGCTGCAATCTAACTTAATACCCTTCCGGTATCTTTTTAAAGTTATTTTTTAAACGACAATAGATACTTTATTGTTGTAAATTATCGCAAAGAACAAAAAAAAACCACGTTTAAAAAAATCGACTTCGAAAACTGAAAAGTACAAAATAAACTTAATAAAGATTTAATTTAATAAACCTCTTATGCAAATCTTATACCTTTAATATTAATAAAATACTATTATATTTATTGGTCTAATTAAAGGTCTATGTGCTTTCAGATAAGCAAAAAAAGTTTTGTAAAAATTCGACTGTTTTTTCAGTTATTGAGCTCATTAGAAATATGGAAAAAGTGATAACCCGCGTTCGTTGCATGGTTGCTATTTCCCTAAAATCATTATAAGATCGCGTTTTTGTAATTGAAATTTTCTTTAGCGGCGCGCGGCGTTGAGAACTTTTTGAATGATTTTTCGGTTATAGCAACAATACAACGAACGCGTGATATCATATTTTCTATATTTCAAATAAGCTACATTACTGAAAAACCGTCGAACTTCTAGAATACTTTTTTTTTCTTATCTGAAAGCTGATAGACCAAATAAATTCCCATTTGCCCTTGTCCTACCTATTCTGGGACACCCAGTATATATGTTTACGTTAGAACTTGGCTAATATTTGAGAGAAGATATTTAGGTACAATGTTTATTAGATGGGATGCAGTTAGTTACGTCAAAAAACAGAAAATAAGACTTATTTTACGGTGTAGCAATAAAGATTTAATAAAATGCTAGACTACTTAAATGTAATCAGTTAAAATGGACATTGTTTATTTATAGGAATGCTGAAAGAAAGCGGAAGGTGTCAGTTGTAATTAAAGTAAATTAGAAACAGCAGCAATTTTCTTATTACACCAAGGGAAGAAATTACATTTCCACAAGAAAAACTTAGCTCTAGCCGGTTTTCATTTTATCTTAAATAATAATCTTATACTGGAATGATTATAAATTCTTTTCTTATAGAATGCATTTCATAGAATATAATGCATGGGCTCTATTATGTCTCTGAGAAGAATTACCTATATTTAATATTTTTATAATACATACCATTTTGGAATACACAATTAATCCTCTTAATAGCTTGATTGATTTGGAATTTTGCTTGTGAGGATACATTTTGATCGATCTTAAATATTTTGGAACTGGAACGTAGTACTGAACTGAAATTTTTTTTGATAAAATTCTGAAGGATCCAAAAACGCGAAAATTTTACTTTTGAATTCGAATATACCAGTTTTCCATAACGAGGACCGTATAATTGTTGCCACCTGAATAGATCTGGAATAGGTATAGGTCTTTACTAAAAGTACAATTCAATACTGTCGATACATGTACAAATAAGCTCATTTAATATAGGTAACTATAATAACAAATGAAAATGAGGAAAGTTTGCATGGCAACTATAACAGACATAAATATAGCTATTTCTTGTAACTTACTCACTTTCGCTCCATGAAAAAGGTATAAGAAGGACGGCAATATAGCTCGCCCAGTCAATGTATGCCGCTACTATCAGGAAAATAAAGATTATTCTGGAAAAACAGACATGGAAGATTATTCCACAGCTTAGGTGTACATCTAATGTATTTTGAACGCTTTGTACAATACGATTTATCAGAACATAAGATTGCACTTTCTACGTTTAATGGTCTTTGTTTTTCATACAATAACTTTGAACCGAAGCGATAATGACGAAGCCTATATTACAATAGCTTTAAAACGTGTTGCAACAATTAGAATGTATTTCAGCCATTGAATGATAGATACCGCGCTATATTATATTACAATACTGGGGGTCTACTCTCATTCTCCGAAACGAAACTTCGTAAACGAACGAAATTTAAAAGACGTTTCGATAATGACCCTACTCTATTTTGTTTTCGGACACACCGACGAAGTTCGGAACTATACACAATATTCGTGAACGAATGGTGAACGATTGAAATGAATGTTATTTTTATGCGACTAATTTGAATAACACTATTTAATGCCAACGATGGGTAGTAACTAATGACAACCAAAAATATCTGTATTACAAACGTTTTACTAATGCAGCTCATGCCACTTGAACTGTCTGTAGAGCTTGAGGTAAAGAAGCAGCTGATTAAGAGGGAACCCGCCAGCTTTTGTCTGATTGGAGTTCAGACAGTGGCAACTCGGGAATACCAATACGATCCCTTATACAACTTATGTAAAACACAGCAGACTATTATTTATTTCTGTTTCCTACAAACTCTTAGTCGAGAATTTCACTAATTATTAAATTGATTGCGCAAGCGGCGTCGGTTGCTTCCACGTTATAAATGTTCTTCACGTAGAGCAGCCTCGATTAAAAGCATTCTTGAAGCCATTTCAAGCTAATTTTCTACAATATCCACACAAACGAAAATCAAAAGGTAATCTTTGGTTTCGTCAAGTTGAAGTTAAAATGCAACGTAAATGAATAGGTAGGTAGGTTTAGAAATTCGGGACGCAACTTTGGAATGAATGGAACCATAGTAGGAAACACCCGAAACTTCGATTGAAACTTCGTTTTTCGTTGAATAAGAGTAGACCTACTATAAACTGTCCGCTCCATGTCATATTATAAATGATTTAAACTCTTTATCCTCCCTAAATGTCAACTGTTAATATGTATGGTACCGATCATATGTGATTATCATATATGATCAATTAAAATAAAAAACTAAGAAAATCGATATATGATACAATAAATTTACATTTTTTTAAGGGTTTAAATACGTTTTCGTAATTTTAATTTCAATAGTTATGTTTGCTTTAGCTAACACTGTTTAATAAGTGCTCTTCACATTTTAAAAGTAAAACCTATCTTATTTACACAAATAAAATTTGAAAAACAAAATTTTATGAACGATGTGGGACTCGAACCCACGGCCTCTGGCGTTCCGTGCCAGTCTAACCAACTGAGCTAACCGTTCAAGTGACGTATCGTCATAAAATCTTGTTTAGCTTTGATTAACTCTCAGATTGTGGCTTCATCTACAGGATCTACTTTACAGTTGATAACCTGCTCAACCCCAATATTTGCATATTAGGAAATTGACTTGAGATGTCGCTCTTGTAAATCTAAACAATTTGTTATATTTTTAATTTTATATCGTATTTACTATCTTAAATTAAGACGCTTTTATTTAATAGACATCTAAAGTTTTCGAGACACAATTACCAAAAGAGTAAGACGCCTGACAGTAACATAATTTGATAAATTCCACGTCTCGTGGTAAATAAAACGCTAAAATCTAGAGAAAATCGTGGCGATTTTTCATACGCTATCTGGATGGCAACAATAAACCTTTCTCAGTCAGGACATTTTTACGTATTCAATTTAATCTCCTAGATTTTAGCCTTCGATTCTAGATCGGTCGGAATTCGAATAGGGATATTTAGGTTGGAGCATACATCTGAAGTCGATTTGAATGAACTGAAATGGCGTAAAATTCATTGATTTTCTCAAAATTGATTTCTTAAGAATTATTTTTGGTGTCATTTCTAATACTACTACAGCTTCGGAAACAAATGGCGCTCTGAGAGAGAAGAATCGGGGCAAGAAACACTCGAAGCATTCTTTTTTTGCACTCTTTTTAATAAAATATACAATATTGTACTATCATTGCTATTACTATAAAATAATCATAATCTAGTCCCAGGCTGTCAGATCACTTAGATATTCAGCTGTTAGCAGACATTTAAATTTATTTATACATAATGCCTGAACAGTGGCTGGTACTTTATTATAAAAGTGTATACAAATATTTACCCTTAAAGCTATTATGTATCTTAGAACCCTACTATAATTAGTTACAAGCAATCCCTTATTTCTAGTTTTATATTAATGAAAATCACTATTAAAAGCAAAAAGGTGACGATTTTTGGGAACGTATATTAAATTTTTATAAATGTACTAACAGTAAACTGATTTATAATATGTACAATTAAATACCAGACAGTATACTAGGAATCACTGCACCAGTTATACCAGTAGGAGGCTCCTTTGCATAGGATACCATGCCCATAGATTATGTGTCCCATAACGGCGTCTATTTCTGCAATTAAGCAGTAATGTGTAAGCATTATTGTGTCTCGGTCTGAAGGGCGCCGTAGCTTGTGAAATTACTGGGCAAATGAGACTTCACATCTTATGTTTCAAGGATACGAGCGTAAGTGTAGTGCCGATCAGAATTTTTGCGATTTCCAAGAACAGGATTCTTGGAAATCCCAAAAATTCTGATCCGGCACCACATTTTAATGGGCAGGCTTTTACCATCAGCTGAATGTCCTGCTCGTCTCGTCCCTTATTGTCATAAAAAAGCACAAATTCAAGAAATGTATTAAAGCTTCTGTGAGAAAAAAAGCTTACTAAAGTATAGTAGATTATATAGAGGTTATATCTATGGGTTTTATTTGATTCTGCGCAGGCCACGTATTTTTTTTAATTATTTTAAGTAGGATAAGTTTCTTATCACTTCTTCTCCCCGTGTCAAATCCTCTTTACGAACTAATGTAGCCTTATGACGTTTAAAACGTGTTGTTGCAATATGTTATGTTATTGTAACTCGATATTGTAAATAAATATATTTCTTCTTCTTCTTCTATCCAAATATTTATGAGATAAAAAATTATAACTTCAAATTCATTACTTAGACTCTTAGACTATGCAAAATAACAGTAACATCAATTACTAGTCTCAAAACTAAGAAACCTCAACATTCACAAAGAAAATTTAACATTTCCTATTACAAAGAGTTTTATTGTTTTGTCATTTTCTTTGTAATAATTACAATTTTAAAATTGTTTTAAGAAGTGGCTTTAAGAAAAAGCGTGTCTAAAAGACACAAAGATATTCTAGGCATAAGCGATATTCAGGTCATATCAATTTGGTTAATGTTTGCAAAAATTTTAATGGTATTTCATATTTTCAATATTCAATGGAATTAGTTGTTCCCACTTTTCAATTATTAAAATATAAATTCTAGAAACAAACTTAAACCTGTCACGATATATATTATTATGTCTCCACAACATTGTCCTAGAAAATATATAAAATACCTCTTTGGAAGCTTATAAGAATTTATAAAAAGTCTGTGTTACAAACTATATTAAACATTGGCTATTGAGCGCTGGGCACCAGACTATTTCATGAAAAAGATATTAATGTATTGAGGGGTGAAGATAGTTACAATTTATAGTGATTGAAATAGTATGATAGTAAAAATGGAAACTTTATAATACTTCTGAAACACTGTAATGGTATTGCCAGTGCAGCGATGCGAATAGTAAGGTTTGGTAATTGATTTGGTCTTATCAAATCAAAATCACCTTATAAATGAAGTTCAAGAGAATGACACTTATGAATCAAAATTTACAGCTTCTTCGTTTTACAATTCATTTCAATTACAATATATATAAAATGATGCAACAAAAATACTTAAATGTCAAATACTTAATGCCTTTCGCGAGTAGGTCAAAAAGAGTAAATGTAACTTATCAAATAAATATTGTCTATTTGAGTACAATAGATGCATACATCCTGTAAATAAATATCTAAAGGTTTTATGCAAGCATTTTACAAGTTAATATAATATAAATATATTAATAACTTTACTTTAAAAACACAAAAACAGAGTTGTACTGGTAACAGGATCATCCAGCCACCACAAGTGTTAACGAGCCTGACGCGTGAACCAGACATCGCCTCCCTCGATCATATTTTAAGGAAGGCGAATATCGATCCGTCCCACGAGGCCGCCACAAGCGGTGGCATTTAAGCGATCATGAAGACTCCTGTCACGAAAAATCAACCAAATAACGAGAAGGAATGTCCATCTACATAATATTATGCAATACTCACAAAGTAACTTCCCTGTGTCGACCAGGGGCTTGATCTTTAGGAAGATATAATTTCTTTTTAATAATCTTTACCTGGATATACTTAATCAACCGTTCCATAAGCTGAATGAACCATCAAAGTGGTCACCTCTCTCACTTATTGTTGAATTTTCATGATCACTTTAGCCTTCTAGAAACAACTGCCGAATAGCATCGAAACCAATAATAAATGCTTAATATCAACGTATCAAATTTTAACAACAATCCCATCCAATTGAAGAATCGTTGCCACTTGAATAAATCTTGAAATGTATGTTATTCCAACTTCACATTTATTCCATTTCCTGTGGTTGATATGATCAGAATTTCGAAAACTTTAGATATATATATTTATATTTCAATTCAATATCAAACAACCCGTGCACTTCAAACCCAAACAGTAGGAGGCTCCTTTGCACCGGATGTCGGCTAGATTATGGGCTTAAAAACACAACTCTATACGGCCAAAATGGCGCCGCTAATGCTATTGTTATACGAGAATCGAGAGAAAGCAAAGATTATAGTAACTATAAAGCAGTCAGGGAAAATAAAAACAGAGCTCCAACACAAACAACTGTATTATGTACTTTACGTACGTGATTTTACTATTATAATAGTATTATAATTTAACTTTTAAATATACACTCACGGAATTATTTAACAACACTTTAACATGGCAGAATAATCAATTACTTATCGTGGGTCATCCACGCAGGCTCTCACGGGCCTCAGGGTAACTGCTCGAGGCGATGGCCCCTTTCAGTAATATTATCATCGCCTGCAACTACAGGCGGGGCTCTGGGTGGGACCAGTTGGTCCGTGGTGTCCTGTCCATGATGTCATATCCGGTGGTATACTGCTGCAGTGCGATCGAGCACGCGCAGTGTCGCGAGCGATCAGCAGACTGCGGTACGATGGTAGATCCGTGGTTTACTTTCACCCGCCGCTCAGCAAGGTCGAGCCCGCCGGTTATGTACCGGTGAGCGTCCATAAGCCAGCAGCGAGGAAGCAGTCGTGTCCTAGGATACTAGGTTACGTGGTAGTCCTCTTATGTCCAGCGGTCGTCGATGGCATGGCGCGATGCCACGCAAATGCTGGGATCGCACTCCGTCGGCGCATGCGAACACAGGTGCTCGGGCGACGAACGAAGTCGTCCAGGCTCTCCATGCGCAGGTGGAAATAACTTGAGTCCGTGCGAAGTGTGGTGCTCCGGAGATGGTGCGGAGCGTCAGCGACTCTCTCACAGCGACTTGCGACCCGTCTCGCTTGTCAGCGCAAACCAGGCGGGGCCAGCGTAGGTGAGTCGCGTGCGAACGTACGCCTTGCAGGATCAGCTGATGCAGCAGATTACGTACGGGATGCCAGCACGGGGCGGAGAAGTTCCGTGCGGCGCGTGTCTGGTCGACCATGTTCTTCACATGGGGCCGCATCGAGTATAATCAATTTTATCCCGAGCAAGGCATTATATACCCTTCGCTACCCCTCTCCTCTCTTCTTCTCATACCTCAACGACTCGCACCACACTTAACACCGCTACACTAGCACCACCTCTCAGACACCCGCTCCTCACTTCACTTGACTCGTTACAGAGTACAATACCAAATAGCCAAAAGCATACAATATGTTATTATTAACATTTCAGTAACCTACACATTTGATAATCCTCGTACCATTCGAAGTTTAAAATTCCTGGCTTGATCTCAATGCATACAAATTTAGTTGTAAGTTTCTTTGCATACCGTGGGAGCACTTTATAATGGAAATGTTTTATTTAATATGAAAAGGTAACGGTAATTTTTTAATTAGATAAAGGAAATATGCAAATAGGTATTCATGTTTCGCATATCTTTATCTCGTATCACATACTATAATAATCTCCCTTTGTGGCTAACAAAGTGAAATCGTTCTACCATTTATAATTAACCTGTACCTGACAAATGAAATGGTTATGATTAAATTTGAAAACTTTTAGCTGTTATACATTGGTTCTTGTATTTAAACTAATGCTTATATAGAGCGTAATTGGTAATACGACGTATTCCCGATAGGTGGCGCTAGAGGTAGTAGTATTTGTGATATTGTTTTTTCAGTTTCTTTGAAATAAATTCCTAGTTGTTATGGCATTGTTGGAGAGTTGAGAAAATGGTAATTGGCGATTGTATGAAAGGTGCAGTGATTGATACATACAGTGTGTTTTAAATATATGGATATTTAAGACGCATACAACATAGGGATAAACTATGAGGTTCTTCTTTGAAGGTGGTTTTATGAACCTAAGGCTTCGAAGGTTAAATAAGCCGTTTGAAATAGTAAGAAACTGTCGTAAGTTTTAGCAATATATCAACCCTTGTCTGGGTAGCAGCAATCCACCTTCCCGATAGCAATCCTAAGAATATCCATTTGAGCGTCTGAGTTTTCGTTTACAAATTGTAGAAATCTTATATGTTGATACTTGGTGGCATTATTGATGATAAGACATAAGAAATAAGAAGAAGAAAGAAGTGAGAGTAAATCTCATCATTTATGTCCTATCTATATAATATACAGAATGGCTTTTTGTAAAAAAGAAATCGAGAAAGGTAATGTATGTGTGGATTGTTTTTTAAAAGTAAACAATATCATTTTTTTTTACAAGTGGGAGAGTCACGCTTCCGTCTTATGACGTCAGCGTTTAATTAGTAAATAGGTTTGTATAATAGAGCTGCTTAAGGTACAAGTGTAATAATTATTATTAGTATGGTTTGGTTTGAGGTCGCTTGACTTAAAAATGGTACAGAAATAGTAGTAATAGAACTTTTAAGTTGGAAGCATGATCTAATGTGGAAGGTGCCTCAGTCGTTTCGGCTTACCAAAATTTCAGCCGGTGATTTAGACATCAGATTACATCATCATTTCTCATTCACGTCACGGGCCAGCGAGTTATCGTCCTCGTGCAGAGGCGAAATGACAGGCCGGCAGAAACTGCAATGTGCTTCCCCGGGGCATAAAAATAATAGCGAAGTCCCAGGCCCAAGGATGTCGTAAGAGGCGACTTAGGATGCCGGCTAGATTATGGATACCACAACGGCGCCTTTTTCTGCCGTGAAGCAGTGATGTGCAATCATCGTTGTGTTTCGGTCTGAAGGGCGCCATAGCTAGTGAAATTACTGGGCAAATGAGACTTCACATCTTATGTCTCAAGGAGACGAGCGCAATTGTAGCGCCGCTCAGAATTTTGGGATTTTCAAGAATCCTGAGGGGCACTACATTGTAATGGGCAGGGCGTAGTAATTACCATAAGCTGAGCATCCTGCTAGTTTCATCCCTTATTATCATAATAAAGAAATCCTTGAATAGCCTTGGCAAGCGACCAGAGCGCACGAGTTCACGAGGGAAGGCATGTAAGTCTCTCGCCAATATATATTAAATTATAGCTTTAAAAGAGATTGTTCAGACGATTAACTCGTGATATAATTAGATATAAATGGGGTAGAAGATGCAAAGACAATATGCACACAACGCCATCGAGCCGAATGGAAATGATAATTTGATTCGATGATTCGAGCCAAGTGAGTTAAATGATACTCACAATAATAATATAAGTGACACAAAAAATTAAAGAAAAGGAAACTCAAAATCCTTATAGTTTATTTAAGATATATATAATTACTCAAAGAATTATCAACAAATAAATTATAAAATGTAATGAGCTGAACTAACAACACCATTTGTATGTAGTTAATGAAAAATTTTGTGAGTTCAAAATATAGCCCAAGCCATTTTTATAAGGACGTAGGTAATTCATACTTAAATAATAAATATAGGGGCACGGCACGCAGGTAAGCGGACATTTTTTAACGCTAAAGACTAGCTTAAGAGTCATTAAATAAAAAATCAAGACTATTTTGTTACTTTGACAATATGAATAAGCGAATCATTATGCCTTAAAGATTACATAAATATATCATAAACCTGCTCCTAAGCAAAAACAAATTTTGTTTGTATTTTCCAGCAAACTCTCTTCAATCTACTAAACAAATATTTTAACGTCAATTTGCTTTGAGAGGTATAACTATAGTTTTAAATCGATATTTTATACTAACCACACCTTTAAATATTTGTAAATTTAAATATAAATATTAAAATATATATACTAAGGACTTAAGGTAATAATGCTAATATAATATATATATATAATAATATTAAAATATATTATAAATTATTCATGTTTATGGATTTTAAAGCATTGTTTCGTGGTTTGTTTTAACTCTACAGCTCTGTATTAAAAGTAACCACTAACTTTAATAATACAACTTTAATTTAATGCAAACTTAAGTTCCAGAGACTTTGTTGCGAATTCCGCAATAAATTTTGGTACAAACTATATTTGTATATTTAAACCCATAAGTGAAAGAGATTACGTAAAA
Source organism: Leptidea sinapis (assembly GCF_905404315.1). Taxonomy (NCBI): domain Eukaryota; kingdom Metazoa; phylum Arthropoda; class Insecta; order Lepidoptera; family Pieridae; genus Leptidea; species Leptidea sinapis. The sequence goes on along the minus strand of NC_066296.1, from coordinate 9,639,089 downwards.
AAATACAAATTTAATTTTAATCACTTACTCTTAGACTGAGTGACATAAATATTTTATATGACAAGCAATAACAAACGTTAAATTACATAGCGGAACTATAAGCCTGTTATTTCGGTTACTTTAATGAAAGAATTTACGATTTGAATATTTCAGGGGACAAGTATTATATACACAAATTGTTGTTTATCCATTAGGATTAACTTGGCCCATTAGGACTATGTTTTATAGTAAAGCAAGGTTAAGCAAGGTTAAGCCAGTTAATGTACTTTAATCAACTTCTATACCTTACTGAAGATTCTGAATCGGATTTATTCTATTAGTTCAAAAAACGACACTTATGAATATAAAAAGTTATACATTTTTGATGTGAAAAATACTTCGTTAGGAATCGTTGGAGATTTTTTTTAAATTGTAAAAAACTATTGAACTCAGACTCTGGTCGACCTGTTTTAGTTAATGAATCATTGTATTTGTCGGGTGCAATTACTAATTGTGACAGTAATCACGACCATAATGTTCACTAAGCATCCTTACACAAACATTGAATACAAGCTCTAAAGGTTGATGCATCCATTATACGATAACTTATATTTGTGTTGTTAATACTTTATTACTTTTTATGAAATAATTTATATTATTTAAACACGACTAATATATTGGATGCATCACCTTACAAACTTTATTATGTATATTACAGCCATTGCAAAATACTCTATTTGATTGAAATGAGGAGCCGTTGAGTTTCTTATATTATGTTCTTTTCACAAGCTCAACTTTTTACGAACATATATATAATGTACTGAAGATTCAAAAGTGCTTAAGTTTAAGCCTAATTGAATAAAGTTTATCTGACTTTGACTTTGACAGTTACCGTAACTGACATTTATGTAGATAAGTTTGTAGGAACATATATTGTTATCTTCCTATCTAGATACATAATATGTATGTTGGCATTTTTTTAGGATGAGAAAAAAGTATTGAACCTTCGACACTGTCACCGTTACCGACACCTCTGTATCTGGTTATAAATACTGTATCAAAACAACTACTGAAGCGGTACGGAAAGGTCACAGAAGAATTTTGTTTACGGATGAGAAGATTTTTACAATTGAACAACATTTTAACAAACAGAATGACCGTATTTATGTTCAAAGCTCTAAGGACGCTATTAATTAGTCAACAGAGTGCAACGTGGGAACTATCCGACTTCAGTGATGGTTTGGTGGGGTATTAGCTATGAATGAGTAACTGAGCGATGCTTTTGTCAAAAAGGTTCAAAACATCGGTAAAAGTGTACCAAGATACCATTCTTGAGAAGGTAGTGAAGCCCCTTGTTCTTGTTGACAACACCGTGTTCAATAAACAAGAATGGTCCTTCCACCAATACTTGACGCCGGGTCATAAAGCTCGGTCTACGCAGTCTTGGTTGGAAACGAACGTTTCGGACTTCATCAGAGCTGAAGACTGGCCGCCGTCTAGTCCCAATCTTAATCCGCTGGATTATGATTTATGGTCAGTTTTAGAGAGTACGGCTTGCTCTAAACTGTCTGCAGTCTGACTGTATTGCAGCCAATGAAGACCACTTCGAATAATCTTTTTATATTTATGTATTAAACTACGAAAGTGTTATAAATGTGATTTGCAATAGAAATATATTTTTCTTTGTTTCAGTATCTATTTATGGCTAGACGACTGACAATTCACAAAATAAACGCATTAATGTTCAATTTCACACATCCCCACCATCTGGATGTGTGGCGTTTCTCCACAGTGCGATTTTTAAAAAACTTTTTTCCACGTATGAAGCTAATTCAAAGGTTGGTTACCTTATAATTAGCTTCCTTGTGCAGTCTTTCTAGGGCTATACGACATGGGCATCGTGAGTGTCAACGTCTTACACACAAAAATAATAAGCCTGGTCTGTTATCATGCGCTGCCAAACAGCAAGATGCTCATAAATTTTTAAAATTTTCGTGAGTCCTTATTAAATTATTTATTAATACGGCTTTACTATCATTTTCTGTTGGTGTCGGTACCTACTAGTTTCGGACCATTCGGAGGTCCTTCATCAGGAGTGAGCGTGGTGGATTCGCGATAACGTCCCACCTCTTACTGCGGACTGGGGCTCGTAGTGCGCGGCTGGACAGGGCGGGAGGCGTGGGGTGCGCCGGTGATGACGAGTGCACAGAATGTACTCACAATGTCCACTTCGTGATCATCAGCACTATGAGTCTTCTTGCGAGACGCGCTTTGTAACACAGGTTTCTGCCATCAACTTTGAAAAAAAATATAATTAAGGCATAAAAAGGCATAAAAGGCATTTATTTTCTCAAAATTGATTCCTTTAGAATTCTTTTTGATGTCATTTCTTATACTACTAGATACTACTACCGCTTCGGAAACAAATGGCGCTCTGAGAGAGAAGAAGGGGCGCAAGAAACTCTCCCAGCATTCTTTTTTTTGCGCTCTTTTCAATAAAAATATACAGAAAAAATGTACAGTCATTTCTATCGCTATAAAATAATCACAGTCTAGTCCCAGGCTGTCCGATCATTTAGATATTCAGCAGTGGAGTAATAGGATTTACGCCAGAGCCATTTTTTTATAAAACATTTAAATTTATTTATAGATAATGCCTGAACAGTGGCTGGGACTTTATTGTAGAAGTGTATACATTTACCCTTAAAGCTATTATGTATCTTATCAGGCAAGAGGCTCTATCTAAATAGATATAAATTATCAAAAATATTCGCTTTGAAAATATAAATTTCTTAATATGAATGACCCCACGACATGTCACGTCGATAGTTATTTATTACTTGTTATGAAGTTTTTGTTAGGAAAATGCGAAAAACTGTGCAATATAAATCAAAGTTAAGAAGATAACAAAAAAAACTCCTTAATAATTTGCTCGTGGCTTTAATGTCAAGATTTGTCTTAGTGTGACGGTTCTCGTTAAAGTAAGCTTTTGTAAGCAATGAGACTACGATTTTTCTTAATCCTGTCTTAAGTTCATTGTATCCAAGATAATTGGAATTAAAATAAGTAAAGGAAAACATTTACGCTATCATTTAAATGTGTCATATATTATATTTTAATAACTTTAAAGTTATACTTAGTGTCTATAGTAAATACTTTTTTAATATTTTTAATATATTGGACTCAAAATTGAAAAACGTTTATTTAGTTATACGTGGGTAACACTAAAATGCTTAGAACTGGCCAGTTAGAAACATTGATAATGAAAACTTTTTTGAATTTCAATTTTTGAACTCTTTAGTAACCTTATGTAGTATATTGCATTCATTTGTCATTTCTTTTTTGTGAATTGGCGGCAAATTTAAAACTCGTGTTACATGTGAAAATGAACCTAACGAGAGAAAATTTTCGGTCAATTATTTATTATGACTTTCGTTGGCGGCTTACTCAATAACAAAGCTACGATAGGCTACAATTAGCATTTCTTAATGAAGCCCCATCTCGTGCCTCTATCTACAATTGGTTTAACGAGTTTAAGTGAGGACGTAGCAATCTCAATAATGACCCGCGTGAGGGACGCCCTTTAACAGCGACTACTGAAGATAACGTCAGTACTGTGCTACGCTTGATAGAGGAAGATAAGAGAGAGACCTATCAGCAGATACGGGCAAGCCCTAGGCATTGGTATGAGTCAAGTTCAAAAAATATTACACGAACATTTAGGCGTCAGAAAGCTTTGTACCAGATGGATTCCCCATACTTTAACCGACGACCAGAAACACCTTCGCATGGACTGTTGTCGCCAAATGTTAGATAAGTTCAACGGCGGTGACTCAAATGCTGTATTAGACATCGTCACAGGTGATGAAAGCTGGATATATTGCTACAAACCCGAAATCAAAAGACAATCAGCTCAGTGGGTGTGTACTTTCGAAGCTCGGCCAAGTAAGATAAAGAAAGGAAGTCGTGAAGGAAAAAAGATGATTGCCTCATTCTTTGGTCGGAAAGGTCATTTCGCGACAGTTGTGCTAGAAGATGGAAGGACAGTTACTGTAGACTGGTATGTCAATCGCTGTTTCCTGTTGTCTTGGAAACAATTCAACAGCAGCGCCCTCGAAGCAGGATCTTCCTTCACCACGAAAATGCTTCAGCGCACTCTGCAAAACGGTCTGTTGATTATTTTACTTTGGCAGGTGTCGAGATAATGAGTCATCCGCCATATACCTGACTTTGCGCCGTGCGACTTTTATTTATACCCAAGAACTAAAGATAAAATTCGAGGTATTCGCTTTACGAGCCCTGAAGATGCGGTAAAAGCGTATGAAAATGCCATAGGGGTCTCCCCTAAGGAAGAATGGGCCCACTGCTTTTCTCAGTGGTTCCATCGAATGCGACGATGCAATGTGTAAAGAGCAAAGGAGATGAGAAAAACAATAAAAGTATTGGCAATTATCTACATTAAGCCGTATTTCATTTTCAGTGTTACCTACGAATTATTCTTTATCATTAGACATGTCAATGTGTATTTTTTATTGATTTAATTATCAAAATTTATATTTTTTTTTTTTATATTTCTCTATATCTATGTACGTAAGAGAATCTTTGAAAGTGATTTTCAGTCACTTCAAGACGTCCTTTTTTAATTGAAAATTTGCACTTTTATGACAGTATAATATATAATATTTATTACATTGGCCTTAGACAATTTATACGACAAGCTTCGACTTACACTCGCGGTTTGTATGTTATATATATGTTTTTTTTTTATTATATTAAAGTAAGGGACGAGACGAGCAGGAAGTTCAGCTGATGGTTATTGATACTCCCTACCCATTACAATGCAGTGCCGCTCAGGATTCTTGAAAAACCCAAAAATTATGAGCGGCGCTACAATTGCGCTCATCACATTGAGACATTAGATGTTAAGTATCATTTGCCCAGTAATTTCACTAGTTACGGCGCCCATGAGACCGAAACACAGTAATGTTTACACATTACTGCTTCATGACAGAAATAGGCGCCGTTGTGGTACCCATAATCTAGCCGGCTTCCTGTGCAAAGGAGCCTCCCACTAGTTAATGTCAGTTTGTGTTATTCTTGCCTAAAATAGAGGTTAACTCATCAACCTCATCTTTTTCGTTTTACGTTATGACGACTGTCACAGTCTATCTGGACGCATAATGATATAAGACCTTGGCCTTGTATCCCATACAGGGTTTATTAATTAGTTTTATGTAAATTAAATGTATAAATATTATTGAACATTATTATTGCCCACTTCAACACGTGAATAGAAAAGAATAATACACACTTTGTAAGAAGCCTGACGAGATAGTCCTCATCCTGTAATCGTTTAACACCACTTACACTCACATCACAAATCACACACCTACAATAACACTACACACAAATAGTCACACACTTACACACACACATTCATTCACACATAATTACAAACACACATACATATATCACCGCACTCGCCGGTGAGTGCGAAGTCTCTTCAAACCTAGAGTTCATCGGACTAACAGATATATTAGATCGTTAGTGATCTTCTCTCCATGCAGCCTAGTGAGTAGGCGGTCCGAGGTTCGAGTCTCCTTCCGAGACGCCACGCGCCTGTGACCTACATTTTCGGCCTTCAAGGCCTCCGCCAGGCTTCGCCTTAAAAGCCTTGAGGGCTATCAGAACAAAGGTTTTTTGTCGGTAGTGAGTGTTTACACCCGAGCCTGACATATGGGCCCCGTTTCGTGGACTCCAACACGTAAATGTATGCCTTTTTAATGACTTAATATTTAAAATAAATACTAGTAATGATATTTATAATAAACATTGTTAAATATTATCTTAATTGTTTCTCTTACTATTACATTTTTCTCGCTAGTCGAGGTGAAGAGGTGTATGTTGCACACGAGAGCAATTTTTTTGTATCGTGCTTTTAATCACTCACTACCTCAGTAGTCTATATTAGAATCACTCGCTAAGCTCGTGATTTAATTCTAGACAACTTTGCCAATTTGTGATTTAAAGTCAGTACTCGCAGCAAAAATAACTTTGCTCACTTGTTGAACAAATAACTATTCCAACTGTCCAAAAAAAAAGAATAGAACAATAAATAGAGATTTCATTACTACAAAGAAAATTAATATAATGTTGAGTGCTCGGAGGAGTTGTTCAGGTTGATACCAACTGTCTAATTCCTCCACCAGATATTACATCCAAATGTCCTCCCCCCCTTCATATTGACGTCTGGTATTCTACAACCCCCGTTTTACGAGAAATTTCTTGCCTCGCACAGCCACTTTGTGGAATCAATTACCGCCTGCAGTTTTCCCGAACCGATACCACTTAATAAATAATTAATAATTAGAGAGATTCTCCGTAGACTTTATGTCGCCAAAGAACAAATTCTCCTCCATTCATAATAATATAATAATTCATAATTCCAAACTGGCTTCAAAGAATCTGGGCGTCATAAATAGAGCACGGCAATACTTCAAGCCGGCCCACATTCTAGCGCTCTACAAAGCGCAGGTCCGGCCTCACATGGAGTATTGCTATCATCTCTGGTCTGGCGCACCCCAGTATCAGCTCGATCTATTTGACCGCGTGCAACGCAGAGCAGCTCGAATTGTCGGGGACCCAGTACTCTGTGAACGGCTGGATCACTTGGCGTTGCGTAGAGACGTCGCTTCATTGTGTGTCTTCTACCGCATTTATCACGGGGAGTGTTCCGAAGAGCTATTCAACCTGATTCCTGCCGCCGAATTTCACCTTCGCACGACACGCCACAAGTTACGATATCATCCCCACCATCTGGATGTGTGGCGGTCCTCCACAGTGCGGTTTTCAAGGAGCTTTCTTCCTCGTACCACGAAGCTGTGGAATGAGCTTCCTTGTTCGGTGTTTCCGGGACGATACGACATGGCTACCTTCAAGAAAAGCGCGTACACCTTCCTTAAAGGCCGGCAACGCTCTTGTGATTCCTCTGGTGTGACAGGAGAGTGTGGGCGGCGGTGATCACTTAACACCAGGTGACCCGTACGCTCGTTTGTCCTCCTATTCCATAAAAAAAATTATAAATACTTTCTGCTATAAAGGAAGTTCTTTTCGGTTACAACTATCCTTTTGTAAATTTCGTTGGTGCTTACGGTATTTGTATGTTAACATGTTTATTTTATTTATAAGGTTTGACAACAGGTTTACATCTTAGTTACGACCAGAATTCACATACGTATTAAAAATAGAGATGAAGACCCAATTACAAGCAAACACAGCTTGCGTTAAAACAATATCGATCTGGATACAGATTAAATATTAATAAAAATATGGAAGACATAATTATTACGAAAATTTTGAATGCAAATTATAAATTACAAATTGTGCGATACATACTAGATAAATAATTAAATTCTTGTAAACATATTGATATTCTAACTAATTTGTTTAAATATCAATTAATGGAAGGTGCGAAACTCATCAATTTGAGGCTTTCACCTCGATATAAGTTTACTATGTTTCAATTGTTCATTACAAACTTTAAGGCCACTTCCCTCACGGGACTCATTAGGATCAAATGGTACAATATTCTGGGCAAATTTAATTACAGTCTACTACCATTTCCTAATAACATTAAACTTACATATTGCTATTAATATTTTGTTTGTTTGTTATTTATAGTTACGTCAGTTGGTGCTGGGGCACGACGGCAAGAGTCGCAAATATGTTGGTCTCAGTGAGTCATACATCTTTATGCCCTTTGGTGTCGAGACACTTGGCCAGTGGGGACCAGAGGCGCGGAGAGTGTTCAAAATACTATCTTCGCGCCTCAATAAGGCTACTGGAAACCCAAGCGCTGGCAGCTATCTCGGTCAACGGATCAGCCTAGCTTTCCAACGCGGAAATCCTGCTAGTATTCTTGGTACCCTTCCACGTAATGATAGTTTTAATTTTATGTAATCATAGTATTGTAAATATAGTTATAATATTTTGTAAATTCATGTTATAGGTATAATGCGTACTAACAGCATTAAATTCTTAGAAAGATTACTTTAGTTAGCAGATTCACTAAATCCTGACATTGTACACTGATGCCACGGACTAGAAAAAAAATAAGGACTCCGTGTCACCTTAGATAACAGTGTAGCACCAAAACAAGCCGATTAACGTGTAAATGCATAGCCCCACGCACACCCTTACACTACTACAGGCCGATAGGCGGCCATTATGAGAAATTTCATCGTCTGTGACAGATCAGTTTGCGTCTCAGTAAAATATTTTAAAAATGCCGCCGTGCCTTGTGAAAAAGTGTAAAAACAATACTATCTAAGTATTTGTAGCCATATATGATTATTTAAGGGAGACAAAATGGTGTCACTAGTATCCACACTCACTAACACAACGGTGCTTCGCTTGCTAATATCACGAAGCGGAGTCCTTCTTTTTTTACTCGTCCCTGACTTATGCATATAATTAATATTATATAAATGAGAGTAACGTCGCTAACTATGGGCCTGATGAGAAAGCCCATGGTCGCTCATAGGGCAATAGAAAGGGCTCGGAGTTTCCCTGCGAGATCGAATCAGAAATGAGGAGATCCGTGGGAGAACCAAAATCACCCACATAGCCCAAATGAACTCGAAGCTGAAGTGGCAGTGGGCCGGGCACATAGTTTGACCGACAGATGGCCCTCGAATGGCGACCACGTACCGGAACATGCAGTGTAGGCGTCAATAATATGGACCAACGATCTGATCAAGATCGCCGGAATACGTCGGATAAGGGCAGCGCAGGACCGATCGTCGTGGAAATCTTTGGGGGAGGCCTTTGTCCAGCAGTGGACGTCGTCCGGCTGATGATGATGTTGATGAAATAAACGTTAATCTGTCTTGTTTCATGGTTAAACTACTGATTTTGATAAAATTGAGTACGGATATAGTCTAGTTTAGTCTAGTTAATAACTAGACTATATCCGTACTCAATTAACTCAACTAAAATAGCTGACTTTCATCGCGTCTAGGTCTTGAACATTAAATCAAGGCAAATCTTTGGTGGTGATTATATCCTTAGAACATATATTTCTTATTGTAATAATGTTAGGTAGCTATATAATGTAAGTGAAATGTATAAGGGAATGTAGTATTTTTTAAATCTAGACACTACCTTCCACCTAATGTAGAGAAATTATTTTTTACTTCTAAAACAACGTTTTTTTTTATGGAATAGGAGGACAAACGAGAGTACGGGTCACCTGTTGTTAAGTGATCACCGCCGTCCACAATCTTTTGCAACACCAGAGGAATCACAGGAGCGTTGCCGGCCTTTAAGGAAGGTGTACGCGCTTTTTTTGTAGGTACCCATGTCGTATCGTACCGGAGACACCGCTCAAGGAAGCTCATTCCACAGCTTTGTAGAACGTGGAAGAAAGCTCCTTGAAAACCGCACTGTGGAGGACCGCCACACATCCAGATGGTGAGGACGATATCCTAACTTGTGCCGTGTCGTGCGAAGGTGGAATTCGGCGGCATGAATCAGGTTAAATAGCTCTTCGGAACACTCCCCGTGATAAATGCGGTAGAAGACACACAATAAAGCGACGTCTCTGCGCAACGCCAAGCGATCCAGCCGTTCACAGAGCACTGGGTCCCCGACAATTATAAAATGTATTCGTTTTTTAAGAAAATGATAATGCAGCACCGCTCAGGATTGTTCATTGAACACCAGATTTTTTGCGGCATCAGGATAGGGCTTGTTACTTTGAGATATAAGAAGTTAAGTTTAATAAAAACTTCAATAAAGATCTCTAAAGATGTCTCCCATATGTAACATATTACGGTGTATTCTTTTAAACTAATTTATTCATTAATTTCATGGATATTCAAATAAATAATTGAAAGTATACGGAGACAAACTAGTACCACATTTATACCCAAACATTATATAATAATATGAGATTAATACTTTCAACTGAGTCTATTCTGCATGAAATTAATAAACTCTTATGCTTGAACTGTAAAAGACACCAGTGGGAGGCTCCTTTGCACAGGATGCCGGCTAGATTATGGGTACCACAACGGCGCATATTTCTGCCGTGAAGCAGTTGTATGATGTACAAGCATTACTGTGTTTCGGTCTGAAGAGCGCCGTAGGTAGTGAAATTACTGGGCAAATGAGACTTAGCATCTTATGTCTCAAGGTGACGAGCGCAATTGTAATGCCGCTCAAAATTTTGGGTTTTTTGAGAATCCTGAGCGGCACTGCATTGTAATGGGCATGGCGTATCAATTACCATCAGCTGAACGTCCTGCTCGTCTCGTCCCTTATTTGTATAAAAAAAATTAAATAAAAAAAGATTCATCGTTAGTTAATCAGAATAATTTTTGTGGCGTGTTGTGTTATACATTTTAAATGTTGGAGACCAAGCCTGGCCTTCAGGGATCAATCGCCATAGTTTTAATTCAGAATTAAAAGTATTTTTATTTTTTTATAAACATAAGGGGACCCTGTTGTACCTAGGACAGTTTTTTATATATCTATTTTTTATTTTTATTTGACGAACTGTACTCAAACGATTTTTGCATATTTTGGAAGGTCAATTATTTGTGTATTCACTGCCAACATATCAAAAATGTATATTTCATACTTATAACTGTCTTAAGGTACAACATACCCTATGTACCAGTACTATGACAGCACTTTGGTGTACTTAGGAATTGGGGTAATTTATGGAAAATATAGGTATTCTTATCTAAAGCCGTATTATTCGCTTAAATAACATATTTAACAAAAAATAACTAATAAGTTTCGATCATCAATCGATTTTTTTATACCCTAAAAATTTATTTATTGATTTTTTAATTACCTTATATGACAATAGAACGTTTGCTGGCTCAGCTAATAATATTATAATAATATGTTATAACTGAATGTCAAAAAGACATTTGCAGTCGCATTTCTTTGTAAGTCAGCCTTTGATGATCATTTGATGACATCTACTGACAGAACAGAGCGTGCTCGTCTTGTGGCTATGACACAAAATGAGTCGGGCTTTTGGTGACAAGCCTTGCCTTCTGCGCCGATTGGAACGCTACTTGACAATATGACATTGTCAATATGTGTTTCACTCCCGCTAGGTATAAAACTGAGTGAACCACATCAATGTAGATGTGACGTGCTGGTAGTTGCTCTTGGGTGTGACGGGCTATCCTGCCTAATAATGGCAGGCCGTATAAGTCGTCACGCCAGCATTAATTAAGTCATCCGCAGAGCATTTGCCGCTCTTAACATACCAGCTGTTTTAGAGCCAAATGGTATTTCCTGCCTCGATGGGAAGCGTCCTGATGGAATGACCCTAGTGACTTAGGCACGGGGGAGGCCGCTGGTATGAGCGTGACTTGCGTCGACACTCTGGCTCCTTCTCATATCTAAGTTACGTCAGTTGGTGCTTCGACTGCCGAAGACAGCAAACGACGCAAATATGTCAATCTCAGTGATTTATACATTTTTGTGCCGTTTGTTGTCGAGACACTTGGCCCGTGGGGCCCAGAGGCACGGAGAATGTGATTACTCTGTAACAAAGTACTCTCTACGTGTCTCAATCAGGCTACTGGACGTCCAAGCGCTGGCAGCTATTTCGGTCAACCGATCAGCCTAGCTATTCAACGCGGCAACGCTGCCAGTATTCTTGGTACACTTCCCGTAATGATAGCGTAAATTTTTATAATAATAATTCTTTATTTGCATAATGTGTCTATACAAGTTAACAAAATAATTCTATACAAATCAACACATAAGCCAAAAAGGGCATAATAAAACTCTAAGATTACAGCACATAATATTTCATTGTTACATTATATTAGCATCTACACAAAATACATATACATATTATGTAGTCAAAGTTAAATACAAGATTATAAAAAAAGAAAATCACAAATTGAAAAAGTCGGATACAGCATAAAAATTGTAACTAATTAGCCATTGATATAATTGAGTTTTAAATGGACCGATATTCAACATTTTCATAGCATCGGGAAGTTTATTAAATATTTGAATACACGTGGAATGACAATTTTTAGTAAACAAAGTAGTCCTGGGTGCTGTTAGTTAATACACTGTCATAAATACGAAATAACAACCATGGTACGGAATCAAATAACATATAAAACATCCTCATACATCATATAAAATATGTTCGCATATACCAGGCTTCGAACCCGGGACCTCTTGTTCACAGCTCAGGGTCACTCACCACTGTCTGTATGGGTCCTAAGCAATAGAAACAATGTTACTTTAACTCAGTTATCATAACTATCATTTACAACACAATGTAAAACAACACTATACCACACGTATTCTCTCACGCATCCAGTAAAACCATTTGCTACACAAACATAAATAGACAAATACTGCAATGGTAAATCGAAGATACCAAGGCCACTTTTTATACGTTCTTTACATACCAAAGAACGAAATGTTATTCCAAATTTATAGTAAAGTTGAAGGTTCGGTTGCGTAATGGTTGTTCGAGACCTTTGTGTCAAGGTCGGTCATTGAGACTTAACAACCGATAACAAAATGTAAAATATTTTTCCTTAAGTGATTCATATTTATCACTTCATATCATATATTTTTAGTTCATTTCTTAATGGTTCCCTTTGTCAAATATGACACTGTATTGTTGATACTGTCAAATCATCACATAAATGAAATAGATACATTTCAAAAGTTCGATTCTGTACGCAAAATTATCAAATAGAATCTGCTAGATCGTGATTGTAAGTTTTGAGTTATGATGACATAAAGTCACCATGAGTACCGTACAAATATTCTAATATTAATATAATATACAGGGTGTCCCAAAGTTATGGGACATGAAGGGAAAGTACCTTAAATATCGAAGATAGGCTATTTTACTGAAAGAAGACTTTATGTTATTTTTAAAAGCTAGTAATTCTGCATTCAAAGATTTTCTTAAAATTTCTTGCCTCGTCGTGGAATCGAACCGACTGAAATGTAAAAAAAAACACCCCTACTTTTATAATGCCAATCGAAAGAATGGCCAAAAACTAATAACTCTTCGTAATGAATATTAAACCTAAAGCTAACATCATCAGCCGGAAGACGTCCACTGCTGGACAAAGGCCTCCCTCAAAGATCTCCACGACGATCGGTCCTGCGCTGCCCTCATCCAACGTATTCCGGCGATCTTGACCAGATCGTCGGTCCATCTTGTGGGAGGCCTACCAACACTACGTCTTCAGGTACATGGTCGCCATTCAAGGACTTTGCTGGCCCAACGGCCATCTGTCCGTCGAGCTATGTGCCCTGCCCACTGCCACGGTGACTTTGGCTCTCTACTACTACGGATATCCTCATTTCTTATTCGATCTCGCAGGGAAACTAACGTATAAAAACAAAAAAAAGCTAACAAACACATTGGCATATCAAAATTGATCACGCATTATCGATTTATCGTATTTATGACATACAGTTCGCTGATTGATAGACGCAAACGACGCAAAGATGCATCGACAAACAGTAGCGGTCCGGTGGCTCACCCTTCGAGTTTGAATCCTGCAGTCAAACAGTACAGTGTTCATTTTGCCATGCACACAGGTTTTCATTTCATAAATTGTATTTGATAAATAAATCAAATGATCATTTTTCTTTATAATAAATATTTTCTCATGATTCATTGCAATTAGTGATTGCGGTCAGTGGGAAGTACCTTACAAGTAGGTACTTGCAAGAATACAAGCATTGAAGTAACCACCTGATTGTTCAAATATTTGACTAAGCTGCTGTATCTTTTGATAAAAGTCCAATTTAGTTTAATTTAAGACCGCTCTCTCTCTCTCTCTCAACAAAGTGATAACTTATAAGAATGCCTTTAGTTCTATAAATTTTTCATTTCATGTTTTCATCGTATATCTTCAATTCAGCAAATGTGTGGTTCACTTAAGAATTTTTATATTGTTAATATAATTTTACTGCCTGGTCACCTTCGGGTCATAAAATATTATTGTAATTGTATTTATTACTAGCAGCCGAGAGTGACTTCGCTTTTAAAGATTTACATTAGATATTTTAATTAATGAGTTTTAGTTTTCCCACCGAATCTTTATTCAGTTAAGTTGATATGGCACGAATATTCCAGTTAAATAAAGAGCTGACCAAAAAACTAGAAATACAGTTAACAATATTTTAATTTCAAGTAAAAGTACCGTCAATATTCATAATATGCATTCCGTAAAAAGCTGTTATTTTGACATTGCAAAGAGACACATAAATTATTTTTACCTTTAAATTTCACAATTTAATAATGTGACAAAATTATTATATTTACTAGCCATTCCCGCCCGCTTCGCTGGGAGAATTTTAACAGGCAATAAATTAAACAATAAAAAATAAATAGCCATAACCCATCTAGAATAAATTTCGCATCGAATGGTGGTAGTTTCATGTCGATACGATCAGTGGCTTAGGCGTGAAAGAGCCTCAAACAATGACTATTTTCATTATATATATATCTATAGAAGATAATATGGTTAGACACACTACTTGAACATTTCCAGGAAAACAAAACAACAACCAGGGTTAGTCTCTTTATTGACTTTCCTGTAGTTGTTACAATTCTCAGAACTTGAACATTACAAGTTCAACTTGAGCTTTCTGGTAACTTAAACTGACCTTTTTCTCTAGTTTTCTTACGCTTCATATCAGCTTGTGCGATTAACAGAAATAATATTTACACCAACATAAGGAACTTGTCATATAAAAAACCGTGTCACTATTTTACACCTCACTTCACTTACTCCTGATGAAATAATTCACTTATTTTTCAACCTTCACATAAATGTAATTCGTTAACGTATCACGTCACGAGGGAATCAATTTTGAGAAATGTCTATTATACTCTTGTTTCGTCAATCATTTGGAAAACATAAATCGCCAACTTTCTGAAACCCAGCAGGACAATCTTCAGGTAAATTAATCCTAACATCAATATCGTAAACTGGACTTATTAAATTCGAACTGTCAATTTCAACATCACTTTGATTGTAATTAGTTGGTCCTTCAAACACGATCGCGTCCGGTGAATGCGTGAATGGATAATACAAGTTCAAATTCCTCGAACAAACTTCTGCGAATATATACAAAAATAGTATGAATAATTTATCCATGACGCGTGCTCGAGATCTGTGACTTAAATGTGTGAACTTACCAACCACGTGTCGTCTTATATAAGATCATACGAAGTCGAACGTGTGGCCTCTTACAGTTTGAAATAAGAGTTGACGAGGTAAAAAGTGGTGATTCTGGTGAAATTATTGAAGTATTCTCGGGAGGAAATTCATTATTGCAAATTGTTGTAATTTTTGTGTTTGTATTACAAGAAATAGATTAAGGTTCTGATTTGATGACTTTTAAGATAAATACGGTGCATATTTTAAACCGTAATACAATAATTAACTTATATGAATATATATTGGAATAGACATATATATAATAAACAGTCTACTATGATGTAAATCAAATGCGGTGGAAAGATCATGCAGATTTAGGATTTTTTGTATGACAATAAAGGACGAGACGAGCAGGACGTTCACCTGATGGAAATTGATACGATAATTTTAGTGACGACACAAAACTGGTATCTAAATAATTTTAAATTAGATATCAAATATACCGTAACCCTACTGCGATTTTCTTGTAATGAGTTTTATTCAATATGCACCGAATTCCATAAATATTTCATTTACTACTTATTCTTTTGTGTATTACTCTAATAGGTAATAATAGAGTAAAACACAAAAGAACAGTACGTCAAAATCACATCAAAATCTGACCGTCCGTTTTGGAAACATTTAGGAGAACTCCCAACCAATATTTTCCAGAAAATCACAACACAGTGTTGGTTATTAATTTATTGGATACTAATGACGAGATGGCTGGTAATCTTGTTACCGGGAGGTCTGCTTCATGTTTTCTTTTTTTCAATTACTAACCGACTTCAAAAAAGGAGGAGGTTCTCAATTCGTCGGAATGTTTTTTTTTATGTTTGTTACCTCAAAACTTTCGACTGGGTGAACCTTTGATAATTCTTTTTTTATTTGAAAGCTGGTGCTTCTTTTAAAATTAAAGTTATTATATATTGTATTTAATAACAGGCTCGAATAATGCCTCTATATATTTACGGTATGTGTGGATTGATGCATCTACTGTACTCAAAAACTCTTGTTAATAATGATTAAATAATTATTATTAGAAAAGGAAATTACTTGGATTTACTCTTGTAAGTCTTTTGGTTTTTAAAGTTCTAGTATTTTTGTTGCATCAATTTGCATATTATATTGTAATTGAAATGATTTGTAAATTACAATAAAAATAAGAACTTGTAATACCTAATCTGTTTTGAAAAGAGCAACCTTAGAGTTTCTTACCAAGGAAATCCTTCCGAATGAGCAATATGAAAAAAATGATATATATGAATTGTAATTTAACTATGAAATAAAAATATTTTTGATGTGATTTGATTTGAAAATAATATTATTGCACGACACTCGATGTCCGCGATGCATTAGTTCAACAGCATGCTATAGCAACACGTGTGCTGTACGACAAGTGTCCATTTAGCGCACATTTAAAACTTCCAGAACAATTTTAATCTAAAATAGATCAGTCATTTTCAATACCACTAAAGGCAAAATATAAATACTAAAAACATTAATTACAGACTAAAAGATTATCTATTACAAAAATTATAGCAGCTAAGAGAATTTGAACCTGCTAAGTCATATTTATAAGTTATATTTATTCGTTTTTTTGTCTTTTAAAATATTTTCACTATTGTTCATTTAATTTATAGCATAAGTTGTGAGTTGTGACGTATTATTAAGTGTTATTAGCATTAGTTGTTAACCTTTGTGGTTTTTTTTAGATGCTAAGTTGACCTAGTTTTAAATCGGTATATGTAATATGATAAATGAAAAAAAAATAACTATTCAATATTTTCTTCACTATTAGGTTCACTATTCATGGTTTTAAAAGAACTAAAAAAATATTTTTGTCGAGGAAAATCGATAAGGAAATCAACAGTTATTATATTAATTACGTTCGAAAGTTCACAATTGCCATAATAAATATGATAATTCCTTTAAAACCGTTCCGTGATAGTTTGCTAGGCAAGTAAGGTAAATCCCCGACGACCGGTTAAAAGTCATCCAACTGAAACAACAAGTTAAGCCTTCACTTTATATTTGAATTGTTATAATAATAAGATTTAATTACTTGACTACATTGCAATATGATTCATTGTTATACTTAGTTTTTTTTAAAGTGAAATTTTTACATCGTCTCAAACTTTTTCGTCTGCGTGTTGCATGTCGCGTGACGGTCGTGCGTCGCCTATAGTTCGCAGCAGCTGACGGTGTAGTGTCTATTAGTCATTTAGTTGGAGACTTAGTCTATAATATAATATTATTATATTATAATATTTAAATCTCTTATGAGATACAATGACTTTTCTCTCTACTACTTCCTACTAATCCCATACTAAATGTATGGGATTAGTAGAAAAGTGTTCGATAGAAAATATTAGATTATTTCGTTTGATTTTTAAAAATTTATTGATGTCATCTTACTAATTACGTAACATACTTTCGATATCAGTTCAAAGTTTTTTGATATTTGTAATAGTTAAGGAATAACCCCCGGTCACGGTTAGTAATTTATTGTTGTTAATTTGGGTGTTTGAATATATTAAATTTTGTAATAATATTTACGTCATTGTATATCAATTTGACTTAAGCTTGTTATGATAACGATTTTATGGTCCGAATTTAACGGATTGTGTTAATATAATATTAACGATAGATCACAATATAAGACAAGATATATAGGCAAATACTATATAAGGCAAATTCGGCTTATTTATTTAATATAAATTGTAACGTGTCTGACATGTGCAACAATTACCATGTACATAGCTATGCCAAAATACTTAAAAAATACTGATACTAAATGACTTTAAATTTTACAATAACTAATAACAATAACATAAACTAAATTTTGAAATGCCCCCAAATCTTCAAACACGTCCAACTCAATGCGGCCATTTATTAAATTATACTTCTCAATAATGCGCTTAAACGGGGACTGCCTAGATTCGATCTACACGGTGGTGTATAGAAAATTTTAGATAACTTAGCTCTCGGATACTTGTAGGGAACCTTAAGTACAATACGACTGAACTGCACATCAAGTACTGTTCTCAACTATGGGCGGGTGCTCAGAGGAGCTGTTCGGGTTAATAATAATCACGTAGGGGTCACCAATTTGCCTATCATGTAGTTGATGGAATGAAAAGGTAACTGAGACGTATATATTGTAATAAAACTTACAAAATTACATTATTCGATTTCAATACCGTGCTAAGTTAGGATGGCGACTGGCGACAGAATATATAATTGTTAATTAATTAGAACGATGTAGCATATCGAATATCCATTTGTTTCTAGGTTTCAATATGGACAGCCAGTTCTGCTCACATGTAGACAATACAAAAAGCCAAATATCTACCTGGATCACGTTGACGTCTGGCATTCTACAACCGCACGTTTTGCAAGGAACTTCTTGCCTCATACAGCCAGTTTTTGGAATCAATTGCCGGCTGCAGCTATTCTGAACCGATACAACTTACAGCCGTTCCCAATATACTATCTACAGATAGAGATAAATTACTACCTTCTACTGTCAGTGATTAGCTGTCAATAATCTGAAGCTGTCCCAATATACCCGATAAGTCATTCTTATCGCCTTATACTGGATCGGGTGAATTGCAATTTCCATACAAACTTCTATCGCTGGTAAGCTGTACATCGTCCCATTGACAGACAGCGTGTACCGTTAAGTCGAGTTAGTAAGTCTTTTGTGGGGCGATGTATATGGTTTTACAACAAGATCCCAGAAAATGTTCAAAACAAAAGTATTACGTAATTCAAAAGAATTGTTAAAAAACGTTTGTGTGGTAAAGGTTACTATAACATAAATGACTTTCTTAATGATACCACAGATTGGGAATGGAGTGACCGCTCTCAGGCAATTAAATAATAAGTTTAATTGTACAATATTACTTTGTTAACTATTTTATATTCGATGAAAAAAAAGCCTGCTGAGTTTGTTGCGCCCATTCTTCTCAGGTCCGAGGCATTCATTTTGGAATGGATGGTAGTTTTTTGACTTTCAATAAGTGATGTCACATCCTATTTTGAAAAAAATATTAGAATTAGAATTTGACTTTACCGTCGTGGGACAGAAGAGCCAACGATAGTTACGATTTTTATCTGAAGTAAGAGATAGACTGAATATGGGAACGGCCGTAAGGGACCTTTAAGCTTATATCATACTCCTAAGTCAAAGGCTGGCAACGCATCTTTTGACAACTGTTGTTACATGAGTGGTTGCCTAACTACTTCCCATAACGTGTGCCTCTTGACCATTTTCCCCCTTTTATATAAAAAATAACAAAATATCTTTCTCAAAGCAAAACAACACGTCATGGGTTAGTATCAAAACGTTGTGTAAGACATTGATGACCTCAGAGTTGACTAACGGGACATACTTTACTCTAAATGAGCAAGGTTGATTTGCACTGAGTCATTTTTGCATTTCATTTCATTTCATAATAAATAAAATACGTGATTTTTTATTGGGGATGCGCTTGAAAGGCTTGCGTTAAAGTACTAATTAATGGTATGAGAGATAAATGCGGTGAAGTGGCGCATTCATATGCAATCAGTCGAGAGACTATGAACAGATGTATTCTGAGATTATTGGAGATCAGAGTAATTTCCTCATTAGGAGTTCCTCTATATTTAATCACGGCTGTCTAGTATATGCCGTATTTTCAGCCTGCGCATTACCTCAGGAAGACTTTATTGCTCAGCAAGTTGGTTTGGGTGGGCCATCACTTTGTTTTTCTATTAAATTTTAGATATTATTGGAAACCATAGTGCAATTGAGGTCTGTTTCAGGATGTTGTTCAGACATCTTTGTATTATACTAATGTTGGAGACATATGCCCTCAGTTATATTCCATAGATCCATATTGGTCTTGAGATGGTCTTATGTATAAGCAACTTATTTTCCAGTAACAGTCTGGAGTTCCGTCCCAACATCCAATATAAACTACTGTATTTAATATTAATTTCATCTCTTAGTCTGTATGTGTTTTCTCCATGTTAAGCGACGGTTCAAATGCATTCCCAAGTATTTTGCTTAGTTGTTTTGGAGGAGTTGAGTATTCCGGAGGATGACGGGAGGGGGGGGGGGATTGAGCCGCAGTCTTCTCTCCTCAGGCTGAATGGTTCTTGGACTGACTTTTGGGCACGGACATTAATTCTCCACTTACCCAGCCACTTTTCAATTTGATTTAGGCTGCGTTGGAGAATCATCATTACTTCGTTGCAATGGGTTAGATCATGTGTATATTATATCATGTATGTTTTCTTAGGAACTTCAAACATTTCACGCCATTTTACATATATTTTAAGGGTAAACAAAACGGAATTGTGATGATTGAAGCCGGGTTTTTATCGTCATAATACAAAATACATAATGTTTATTTTCTGTATCAAGTATATATATAGATCAATATTCATGATTGAAGCCTCCTTTTACTACAACAATAGCGCCTGTGTTAAAAGACTCCCCTCCTCCACACCTGCTCTAAGCCACCGCCGATATCGTGTCACGTAAGAAATCTCTAGAACAAGAGCGACTTAATTATCCATGGAAATAGTGCATATATCCATAGCTTCAGTCATTACCAAAGAAGTTTAATGCCTGCGTTTAAGTTTATGGTACACCAGGTACATAACATGCCCGAGTGGATAATGTAACGAAACGGGGCCGAGTTCACGCAAGAAGTCATTTTCCGCAACCCCCTCTCCCCCCATTTTCCTGCTCCGTTTCTCCGCTCTACTTCTGCGATTTGCATTTTAAATGTGTGCATATTTAAATTACTTTGCACATACCTGGCCACTGCAGCAAAGCAGAGACTTTCAGCAATCCTATTAATTCTGCTCTAGCGGACAAGCCAAAGCTTAAAAAACACATTGCGTATATCAAACATAGGCGTCACTCTTAGTCAGCTGTATGAACGTAACAGACAGTTCGACCAACCAAAAGTTTTGGTAAAAGAGAATAGATTTCTCCCAAGGCTGGTACGTGAAGCAATTGAAATGAACAAACACCCAAATTTAAATATAGAAGATGGTCTAAAATTATCTACCACCTAGGGTCTGTAGCTGTACCTACAACCAATAATATCAATTAACACAAATGTCTAATATCTAACTTGTAACGTAGCATTATAGATCGTAGAAATAGTAATCATGCATAATAACTGTAATAAGCGTATGCCGAAAGATTCGTTCTGACAAGAACATTTTATTTTATGTAACGTAATACTAATATTACGTTACATAAAATAGAGAGCTAATATTACGTTATACAAAATAAAATGTTCTTGTCAGAGCTAACTCTGACAAGAACATTTTATTTTGTATAACGTAATATTAGCTCTGATAAGAACCATTTCATAATGCTGTACATCAACTCATAGAATCATACAGATCACCAGTAGTCTTCTCAGTGAAGTTTCAAGCATCGTACTTTCTCTCGACGATCGCAGACATACTCACGTGATCAGTCATATGCTCCGCGTTACACAACCCCACAGCAAGGCCGAGCGTACTCGACTGACGAGTGAAGCGGCGGGACTTGATCGCTATTCATGCAATTTTAATCAATGAGCGTCAACGTAGGTGCGAAATACTCATTGACATCGTATGATCGAGGTTCGACGCGAGTTTACACAAACTGCGATAGCATTAGTTTTAGAGCGAGATAGTATAATATTATTCTCAATTCTTATTGAATGAAACGTTTTACTATTGGTTAAAATGTAAGCTTTAGTATTGGTGTGTATTTTCTGAACTTGTAAATATTTTTTAAGTAACGATTGTAATTGGGTAACTAGTTTTAAGGATTTTGTATATATATCGTGTAACCTTTTAATAAATCATATCTTCCATATATCTTCCACATATTCCTCACAGTCAAACAGTTGTTTTATTTAACCGCTCTGTCTCTAAAGTGGTGACCCCGAACATGAACACCGACGGAAGGAACCCGAATAAGAACACCGACGGAAGGAACCCGAACAAGAACACCGACGGAAGGAACCCGAACAAGAACACCGACGGAAGGAACCCGAACAAGAACGCCGACGGAAGGAAGCCAGAACAGAATACACCGAACCTCTGCCCGGCTACACATCGAAGAACAGCTTCACCAGCTCGCCGAAACGACGAATTCCTGTTCGACGAATCTCTGCTCGAGGAATATCAACCCGACGAAGAAATGGAAGACACAAACCAGGCTCAGCCACTCCCAGCGCCAACCGCGACAGAAATCTCCACCATTTCACTGTCGATGCGCATACCACCATTTTGGCGGGAAAATCCGCGATTGTGGTTAACAGTTATTATATTAATTAAGTTCGAAAGTTCACAATTGCCATAGTAAAATATATGATAATAACTTTATAACTGTTCCGAGATAGTTTGCTTTTAAACATTAACGGCAAGTAGGGTAAATCCCCAGCCGACCGGTTAAAAGTCATCCAACTGAAACAACAAGTTAAGCCTTCGCTTTATATTTGAATTTGTATAATAATACGATTTAATTACTTGACTACATTGCAATATGATTCATTGTTATACTTAGTTTTTTTTTATATTAGAGAAGGCATGACAGTGTGACGTAAATAATTAACTTAAGAAGACAATAGTAATAATTTCTATTCCTTTACTAAAAATTAATTATGACAATGTCTCTACGCCTTATCGTTCTACAGATATATCGTGATGAGTCAATACATAGTTGAAAATCTCTTATACAATAATGATTATATAATATTATTATATTATAACACGAAATTAATATGAAAATTTTAGATTATTACGTTTGATTATTAAAAATTAATTGATGTCATTTTACTTATTACGTAACATACTTACTTGCGATATCAGTTCAAAGTTTTTAGATATTTGTAATAGTTAAGGAATAACTCCCGGTTATGGTTAGTTTTGTTGTTAATTTTGATGTTTGAATAGATGTAATTCTGTAATTATGCTTACATAAATGTATACCGAGCAGTTTTTTTATGAAAATAATAGACGAGACGAGCAGGACGTTCCATTACAATGCCGTGCCGCTTAAGATTATTCAAAAAACCCAAAAATTCTGAGCGGCACTACAACTGCGCTCGTCACCTTGAGACATATGATGTCAAGTTTCATTCGCCCAGTAATTTCACTAGCTGCGGCGCCCTTTAGTCCGAAACACAGTAATACTAACACATTACTGCTTCACGCTAGAAATAGACGCCGCTGTGGTACCCATAATCTAGCCGGCATCTGGTACAAGCTTCAGTTTGTTGAAAAAGGAGAGAAGAAAATTTATTGATGCAGGCGTTTTTTTGCGGAAATCCATAATTATATAAATGATTTGAGTTTTCTTTAGTGTTGATTCCGCTAATATTTGTCTTTAAACAATTCGACACGTGTTTCGCCTCTACACGAGGCATCCTCAGGAGGTGTTGTCTCGCCAAAATCTCGTCAAAAAGAGTCTCGTGCCAGACAGAAAGTGTATTAAGAAACATTTTGTAAACCTCTTAGTAATACGCTATAACAAAAATATCTTGGACTTTCCAGCAAGATTCTAAAATTTCTGTACGTACTACCCAAGCTTGGCTGGGGGCCAATGTTCCGGACTCTTTAAGAGCTGAAGACTGGCCTTTGTCTAGCCCAGATTTGAACTGCTTGGACTACAAATTACGGTCAGTTTTAATCAAAATGACCTGCTCTAAGCGACCGCCAATATCGTGTCACGTAAGAAATCTCTAAAACAAGTAGTGAATTAATATTCGAGTGAAATAGTGCGAATATCCATAGACTCATTCACTACCAAAGAAATTAAATGCCTGCATTTAAGTTTAAGGTACACCAGGTACATAACATGCCCGAGCGTATAACGTAACGAAACGGGGCTGAGTTCACGCGAGAAATCATTTTCCGCAACCCCCTCTCCTCCCATTTTCCCGCTCCGTTTCTCCGCTCTACTTCTGCGATTTGCATTTTAAATTTGTACATATTAAAATTACTTTTCACATTCCTGTCCTCTGCAGCAAAGCAGAGACTTTCAGCAATCCTATCACTTCTGCTCTAGTGGGCAAGCCGCCAATAGTTGAGAACAGTGTTTTAACTACCTATGAAATTACCATAAATTTTTCAATTTATTTACCCAGATGAGGATAAAATCGAACTATCTGTTGAATCTGTAATTCATTATTCAATAGTCAGTAATCTTAATAATAAAATATTATGAGTATAAAATAATAAAATATCATCAAAATCTCGTTTTATTAAAAACCATAGATTTTAGGCTATATTAAGTATTATCAAAACGTATACACGCACGGGAATGCCAAGCGCTGACCTTAGATTAAGGATTGGTCTCCGCTGCGCTCAAACAGTCAACGGATATATATATTATATAGAATATATATAGGTTAGCGATTTGTTGTTGTTAGTATTGACACGAGAGTGGGTCAGGGATTGGAAATAATACTCCGCTTATAGGAACGAGTCTTTATTTGCGTTCACTTGCCGGTCTGCCGCTGTTCCTCTTGTGGGCGGCAGTACCTTCAACGCGTCACACTGCACCGAACACTAGGTCTCTTCTACCTTCTTCTTCTTGGAACACTTCCACTTTTCACTACTTCTTCTTTTCTTCTTCTTCTTCTTTACACTTTCGAGTCAGAACTAGAACTGCCGTGGGCCACGCTTAGTACGGCTTATATACCCCTGGATCTGTTCCATTTGCAAAATGATTCTCCCATTCCATCTTTAAATTTAAATTGTACTAGAAAATTCTTTCAACTATTTTCATCCTGCTTACACATTTTCCATCTCTTTTTTTCTGTTCGATTCGATCCTGGGCACCTATTACGAAAATCGAAATACGTAGTTTCGGTCCGAAACGAAAGAACGACGAACTTCGATTTAAATCCTATTACCAAAGTACTTCGGATCCGTATAGTGCGGACGTAATTCGTTTCGGAACTATAGACATAAAAAAATTGTACAAAGATGATATGAATGTACATACTTATATTACCGGTAAATCGTGCCAAAACCGATAACAAATTAGAAATTTACAAATAAGTTTTTCGTTATGTTAACATGTATTTAAATAATGGAATTGCTTTATATTCCGTTTAAGTTATCTATTTAAAAAATAATCCTATTTTACTGAAAGAAAATATGCTTTATTAGTTAAATTAAATTTGACGTATCATGTCATCTATTGCATTATATTTTTATTTAGTCTGTGGTAGTTTAACATACTTTCGCGGTTTTTTAGTTTAAATTTTTTCAGAAGTAAAGTGAAAGTTATATATATGCGAGTAAGTATTATTTAGAATAGAATAGAATAGAAACATTTATAGTGGCTTTATTAGTATAATCTCTTCACAAAGTTTTTCAAATAAAGTATGATTATGGCGATAATTCATAACAATTTAGGGAATCAACCATCGGGAATTTGTTTATTTAATAAATATTGCCGGAGTCGACGTCGCTCTCTTGCTCTTTCAAGGTTTTCTTCGTACAAGAAGACCTCTTCGTACATTAAAAAACGTGCCATTTTATAATAAAATAAATATGTTTTATCTAAAACGAAACATATAAGTCTGTCGTTAAAAGTGACGTTGTTGTTACGACCATAACAATGTCAAACAACGAAAACGTATGTGTCGAGTGAATTTAGGAATAAGCTAAACGAAAGACAAAATGTCTAATCTCGAACTTCGTTTCGATCTTCGGATTCGAAACACATTCGTAATAGAAAAATGTACGATCCGTCAACCGAAACTTCGTATTTCGATTTTCGTAATAGGGCTCCTGAACTTACTAGAAATTTCCATTAACTTTACAAAACCCAAAAAATTCCATACACTGGTCGGTGTATCGAACCCGGGTCTACAGCGTCTAAAGTAAACACTTTTACGCTAGAGCTACGAGTGTTGCTGACGGAGCTGTTGAAATTATCAATGTCTTGAAGTTTGACAACTCTCGTCATATACGTCAAAGCGATGCTACGCGACAGTATCGATATTTGAATAAATTTTATTTGGTAATTATGCTAACGTAATTGTCACTGTTACTGTGAACAGTAAAATCTATAAATGATAACAAAATTTGCTTCGTCGAATTAACATTACGAATACATTATTGTTACTGATAATAATTGGTATTAACACATTGATGCAAGCCGATACAATAATTATTGTTCAATTGTTGTACTCGTTGAGGAAATAATATTAATATGTTATTTTTTATGTCAGTGAATCAATGCATGATCCATACTTCCTAATGGATTAGGTTTGATTTTATCGACTTTTTTATGAAGTCACAAGATCACTGCTCTAACTGTCACAGCCTGTATCAGCATGCAGCGTCGATATATTGAGCGACGTTCTGTTCCGTGTTCACTTGGAAGAGAAAATTAGGGCGTAAATTCGGCCTCAGATGGAGTACTCTTCTCGCCTCTGGGCGGGTGCTCCCTAGTACCAACTTTTTCCATTTGACCGCATACAACGAAGAGCGGCTCGAATCATCTACGATCAAGTCATCTCCGATCGGCTGGTTTCTTTGGTGTTACATAGAGGTGTGGGTTCTCTGGATCTTCTACCGCGTTTATCACGGGGAGTTCTCTGGCATTCTACTACTCCGTGATTGAGAGAAACTTTTTGCCTCGCACTTTGAGGAATACATAAACACCAGCTGTAGTTTTCCCCAATCGATATGACTAAAGGACAGTTTCAAGATTACAGCATGCTCCCAATTTAAAGGGCGGCAATTCAGGCAAGAATGTATTGAGAAGCAACAGTCAAAATGTTTATTTCTTTAAATTTAATTTATTATATATTTATAACTTTATTTATAACCTAGGTCCTAAAGAATCATGAAGAATCAAATATTTTTGAGCAAAGTTTCATCTCTTGGTGCTGTGGATGTCCAAGGGCGGCTGCCTCACCATTTTCCACCACGCGAGCCTCTTACCCGTTTGTCCTTTCTTATAAAATCAATCTTTAGGCGTGTTAAGTACATTATTTTTGTGGGGATTCAATCATACTAAGCTGCGACGCTCGGCCATGTATTGCTCGTATGGGTAAAGATAACTGTAGTCGAAAATTATCAGAGTCATTTATAAACAAGAATTTGGCTTAAAATAATATTATTAATATTCTCTTTTAATGTTTTTATTGTTAGTAAGTAACTGATTTTGTGTTTTTTTGATAAAAAGAAAATTCAAATTCAAATTCAATTTTTTTTTTCAAAATAGGATTTAAAATCACTTATTGAACGTCAAAAACTACCACCCATTCAAAAGAGACTGCCTCAGACCTGAGAAGAATGGGCGCAAGAAACTCAGCGGGCTTTTTTTTATATAAAATATGGATTACAATGTGATATCGTACAATAAACATGTATAATTAAAGAGCCTGAGGGTGTTTGCTTTATTCCCAGTCCGTGGTGTCATTAAGAAAATCGTTTATGCTATAATAACCTTTCCCACACAAACGTTTTTTAACAATTCTTTTAAATTTCGTAACACATTTGTTTTGTACATTTTCTGGGATCATATTGTAGAAGCATATACATCGCCCAACAAAAGTCTTACTAACTCGACCCAACCGAGTAGTAGGCATTACAAGTTCATGTTTGTTCCTCGTGTTGACATTATAAATGTCACAGTTTCTAGAAAATTCCTCAATGTGCTTATGAACATACAGAACATTATCAAAAATTTATTGAGAAGCAACAGTCAAAATGTTACTTTCTTTAAATTTTTCTCTTAATGATTCTTTCTTAATGATTTTAATAAAAATGTACATTGATTATAAAAAGGCCCGTCACTAAAATATTCTCATATTGATGAAATATTTGTCATTAATGACCTAGGCTGAGATCTATAAGTACATAGACTTTGCTCAGACTTTACTCATGTAAAACTAAGCTGAGTGTGATAATACGCGAACTTGAATTTTGCATTGGGCTGTCATAGCTTACGCTCAGTATATTTTCAGCTGTTAAATGACTATAAAAACGATCTCAAAGATTATGCTAAGCAAAGTCTAAGAACGCTCAGTAGATCCCGCCTTAGAAACGACTAAGCATGCCTCGTATGGTCTTTCCAATATTTTTACTGCCGTATTCTTCAATAATAGCTTCAGTAAGCTGTTCAAGTGTTTGAGTTGTATTAGGCCGCTTCTGGATGCTTCTGTTAAGCAAGTCCCAAATGTGTGGAATCTTTGATTAATGTCGTGATATGTGTGGTCATGGAAGACATTATATGATTTTCGTAATGTGGCAACTAATCTGTCGGAACGGCTTTAACACATGGACTGTCATTATCTTTCATTATAAAGCTAATAACATACATTGTGGACAAAACACGAACTTAGAGCAGATTTTGTTGGGTAAAATTGAGAACACAACCACCTGGGGACAACGTAGAGATCTGGGCGCTCGTCCAAACTAACTCAACCGCAAACCAAAAGAAAAAGAGCCACATCCAAATTAATCACACTCCTGGACTACAACTGCACTGTATTTTACGCCTAAGCGTCTATAAATGTGAAGATAACTGCCGCCACGTGTGAAACTAAGAAAAACTGGTTGGACTCCACGCTCTAAAGTTCCAGCAATCGAAATTTTGACTAAAAAAAAAAACATTTAAAATATATTTTCTATGATGAAAAGTTAATACAATCCAACGTCACTTTATTTCTAGGTGTTGATAGCGATGACGCTGTCCCGTACACAAGGACATATCAATTGCTGTTTTATAGCGGAACGGCAAAAGTGTGCATAAAGACAATGTAAGCACACTTTTCTCCTTAGTCGTGTGTCAACTGTGTGTCAATCACCAAGTCTAAGTGTGCTATAAAAATTGCTGAAATAATACTTTAACCACGCAAAGATAGATAGTGTGACTTTTCACGTATAAGTTTATTTTAATTTATATAAATAAATTGGTTTGCAAAAAGCGTAAAAAATTTAATAAAACGAAATTTTTTATATTAAATATTATAGTACAATTATTGACAAGTATTCACATCCGTTTCTCTCCCGCTTGTCAGAAAAAGACAAGTGAAAGGACGCGATCAGCACACAGTCTGAAATTAAAACTAAAGAGTCGGTCTTGTTTAAAGGCCCAGTGAATAATAAAAAGAAATATTGTTTTTTGTGTACAGAAAGTCATTGACGTTGAAAGTGAACGGCTTACAAGAACGTGAACAATTATAAACTAGTGCTCTAGTATGATCTAGTATAATCTATCTGTAAAAGCTAATTTATATTATATATATATATATATATTATAAATTTATTCAGCCACATCTATAATTTGACAAAAATTGTCAAACAAAGATAATATGTTGATCTTCGCTTGCAAGCTGGAAAAGATGTCCAAATAAAAAATAATATTAAAAGAAGTCTAAAGTCTAAAAGACAAATATATACAAAATTAATTTATTTCTGGAATCTTAACATTTTAATTACCAGTTTACTGAATTTTTTTATGTAAATAAAGATATTATATTTGAGTGTTTGTTTCTCTCATTCATGAATTAAAGCTCTAATGTCTAAATGTTGATGCATCCAATATATTACATTAATTTTTTAATTTTTATTTATACAGTTAATTCTTTATTACTTTTCATGAAATATTTGATATTATTAAAACACGATTCATATATTGGATGCAGAACTCCATTTTGTAAATTACAGCCGTTGTAAAATATCTATTTATTTATTTAATAGGTACACACAACAGAATTACAACAACTTAAAAATATAATTAAAATAAATTTATAATAATAATTATAAATTTCTTGGATGTCTTTCTCACGAGCTCTGTATTTTCCGAACATCATTATGGTACATTCTGTAATTTAAAAGAAATAATGACGATTCAAGAGCGCTTAGTTTAAGCCTAATTGAATAAAGTTTTTTTGTTACCTTAACTTACTAGATCCAAATCCATTTAGAGCGTAAAGGAGTAACAAAATATATACTCAAGCCAATTAATAAACATACAAACTTTCGCCTGTAAAATAAGATGTGTGATTTTAGATTAAAAATGTAAAAAATCCCGACTCAACAGATCTTGATCAGAAAATAAGGACAGACTGACAAACGTAATACTTATAGTAACCCTCTTTTTCGTCAGAGCTTAAAATATACCTAAATGCTACTCCAGTGATGTCACTGTCCAAATCGGATTCTAAATTTAACATACGCAGCTTAAACTGAAAACATTTTTACATTGCTGCCTATTGACCGATAATATTTTAAACAACTGTATACGCAGAAATGTATAGATATGGCATTCGAATCTTAGTATGGTATAATTTGTTACATGTGCCATATTTTGGTGTGGTTTTTGTATTATGATTTTTATTATGGTTCGGGTATTATGACGTGAATTGTCAATATGTATAGAACGTCATTAGTTGATAGACTTTGGTAATTTTATTTAGAACTAAAGTAGAGTCATTTTAATAAGTAATATTTGACAGTTCATCAATATTCAACAACGTAACCTTGTAACGGCTGGCATAAACTGCACTGAACTGCACAATTGCTTAATTTTTTTCAATAAATATTACATATTTATTGTTTTGATATCAATGATTGATACGAGTAATTTTACGATTTGCTTTCACTAACAAACCATTCTAAACATAAATAAACAATGTCTGATCTAAAGAACTGAACGTCATTACAACATTACGTACGTAACATAGCTTTTTTCTTTTTAAATACTAGCGATGTTACTCTAAAAGCGAAAGCTGATAAGTAGAATCGAATACTTAGAATAAGTAAAATCGCATTGGTTACTTATGACGAAATCATCATAAATTAATAACCACGTTGTGATTATAATAATAATTAATAATATATAATATTTATAATTCTTTTAACTAAGTCTAAAAATACAAAAAATAATTAAATAGTTAAATAATTGATATGAGGTACAATTTAGGTTGCTGGCAGTCTTTTGTTCTTGTGCGAAATGACTATGCGTTTTTGGTGTGCTCTCTGTTATTTTTATTCTGACCCGGTTTTTTTATTAGACTGATCTCACTGACTACGTTTACCTGGATATAAATTGGACTCCGATTGCTTAACGGTTAGTAAACAAGAACAACATTAGTCTTACCATGTCGAAACGGGGAAAAGCGCTACACAGTCAATCTCGCAAACTAGTGTTGAAATTGTATAATTATTTTGAACGTGAATCAGTTAACGATGAGCCTCTCTTACCATTGACACAACCGAGAGAACGCGTTGCCAAAGCATTGGGAATAGGGAAGAGGACAGTTATAGAAATTCTGAAAGAGAAATATGGACCATCAGGCTACATTATTACGAACACCGAAGAAAAGAAACAGGGACAAGAAAATTATTGGCGTTGATAATTTTTGATGCTGCTGCAATTCGCAACCACATTTATGGATATTACTCGAGAAAAGAATATCCTACAAGGGAAAAGCTAATGAGTTCGTTAAAAGACGCAGGCTTATTCTTTGGCGGTAAATCGTCTCTATCAAAAGTTTTGAAATCGATTGGCTTACGATTTAAAAAATTGGACAAGCGGAAAAATCTGCTAGAACGATACGATATTATTTTGAAGAGAGTAACATTCTTACGTCAAGTAAATAAAATTACACATTGGAATAATGTCGTGTTTACTGACGAAACATGGTTGAATGCGAATCATGAGGTTTCGCGAACATGGACTGATGATACAGCAGCCTCCACCTGAAAAGTTCCATCGGAAAAAGGAGCCTGATTTATTACATGTCACGCGGGATCAGCTTCTGAAGGCTTTATTCCAGACTGCCTCCTCGCGTTCGCCTCTAATACTACAACTGATTATACCATGAGGAAATGAACTTAGAGGTTTTTAAAGAGTGGTCCGAGAAGGTGCTAGTCAGCTTAGAAAACCCATCGAAAATAATAATAGTCATTGCACCGTATCATTCTCTACAAGTTGATAAACCACCAACTCAAGCAAATAAAAATGGAGAAATTGTCTCGTGGCTGGTAAGAAATGGTGTGGATGCAAGTCCGAATTTATTAAAAGTTGAGTTGTTAAATCTGGTAAAAGCAACTAAGCCTTCCAAGCTCCGCTACGTAATCTATGAACTAGCCCAAGAGCATGGATACGAAGTTATTCGATTGCCTCCCTACCATTGCCAGTATAACGCCATCGAGCTTATTTGGGCACAAATAAGGGGTCATGCAGCGCGAGACAATACTGGACCACCCTTCAGTACTGCTAAAATGATGACGCTGCTTCAAACTGCGTGTGCAGAAGTCACTACAGAAGACTGGAGAAAAGACGTAGAGAAAACAAAGAAAATAATTTGACAAGATTTTGTACGAAACGTGAGAATAGACAATATTATTGATAATGAATTAATAATATCTCTGAGTGACAGCTGACAGCAGTGATGAAGATGACGATACTAATAAAAGTTATGATAGTTCATCTGAATAAATGCATTTTTTTGTTAAATTATGTACATGTCCTATTTTGCTCCTTAAATTTAAAAAAAAAAAGACGACACAGGGATTCGCCTGATGATTTCTAAAATTCACATATGTTTCATGTCCGTATCGATTCATGTACTTTAATCGATATTGAGCAGGTCACCTCACTATGAAGATAAAACTGACAGACGTCATATGTTACCTATTAAAATTACTCCACTGTCGTAACAAAAATGCCGTTGCTCTTTTGTTTTTGAATTTCTTCGAAAATGTTTCATTATTTAGTCGTCAGTGATATAGTGGACTTAAATTTTAAACAAAATTTTCAAACATGTTGTTCTTCTTTATAATTTTATTTAACAATTTATCATTAGTGATATCCCTCAATTCTGGGATTAATTATACAAATTAAATTTGTAACCAAAACCCACCTGAGAGCTGAACAAGACATACCAAGATTTAAAATCCATTCGTCACTCTAACTGTTGGCTGAGTTGCTAAGATCGCTCGGACGGAATCCGGGTTCGAGTTCCGCATCGTTCATAAATTTTGGTTACAAATTTAATTTAAATATTAAAATTACCAAATTTATACGTCCTTGGAACATAAGAAAATATTTAAGCTGTGTTTGTCAACTCATCGCGACTTCAAAAGAAAGAATTTTCAACTCATTATGTAAATTTGAGGATCCAAGGACTGACAACAATGAAATTATAATTTATCAACTTTATTGTGTATTTAGTGACATTTAGAAGAATAATAATTATTATGGTAATAATATATTTACAATTCAAAGAGTCTTTGTAACAAGCATGTTGTATTTCATATACGATAGGATTTTAGCACATAAAACTAGAGGGTACAAAGTGAACTTCGCTTACATCGCAGAAAAAAATGAATTTGACAAAGACCTAAACAAACCATTTCAGAATAACATAATATGTATATATTTTGATTCATGATTAAAATATTAAGTGTCATAGATCATAATGTAGGTACTGATTCCAAGTTATTTTTAGCTGTTGGATTTACTGGCCTGACAAATACTCTGAAACTCAAGTCTTATATGAAAAATCATTGCTTAATCTATATCATGTGGCGCAAATAGGCATTCGAACGACTATAAATGACGAAGTCACCCCGGCCGGCTATTTGCCGAGATAAGTTCGGTACTAGAATCGGAGAAAGGCCAACTTAAGAAGACTAATAACTTTCTATTATTGTACAAAAGAAGGTTTAAAAGGGACACTTGAAGTGAAATAAGAAGGAAAGTTGGACTTAAACTAGAATATATAACACTGTGTACTTTTTATATACATAGTCTTGCCATAAATACTATTACAAATCTTAAACATTTTAATCAGAAATCTGTCATTTTTTTTAAGGAATAGGAGGATAAACGAGCGTA
The DNA here is from genome assembly GCF_905404315.1 of Leptidea sinapis. Lineage (NCBI taxonomy): Eukaryota > Metazoa > Arthropoda > Insecta > Lepidoptera > Pieridae > Leptidea > Leptidea sinapis. Next base: position 9,605,006 of record NC_066296.1, on the reverse strand, counting down.
CGGGTCACCTGTTGTTAAGTGATCACCGCCGCCCACATACTCTTGCAACACCAGAGGAATCACAAGAGCGTTGCTGGCCTTTAAGGAAGGTGTACGCGCTTTTTTTGAAGGTACCCATGTCGTATCGTCCCGGAAACATCGCACAAGGAAGCTCAGTCCACAGCTTTGTAGTACGTGGAAGAAAGCTCCTTGTAAACCGCTGTGGAGGACCGCCACCCATCCAGATGGTTGGGATGATATCCTAACTTGTGGCGTATCGTGCGAAGGTGGAATTCAGCGGCGGGAATCATGTTAAGCAGCTCTTCGGAACACTCCCCGTGATAAGTGCGGTAGAAGACACACAATGAAGCGACGTCCTTACTACATTTATATGAATATATATACGGTAGATTTACCAAACTAACATTGTTTAGAATTTTTGTCCGTGTGTCTGTTTGTTCCGGATAATCTCTAAGATGGCTGGACCGATTTTGACGGAACTTTTATTGGCAGGTATCTAATGTAATAAGAAGTAACTTAAGCTACGTTTGTTTTAGAAAAAATCTTTTGGTTTAGAAAAATAATATAACTAATGTTTTAATGTCCAAGAAACGGTATAACTCTAAAAATAATTTGTATGGCAAAACAACGTTTGCCGGGTCAGCTAGTAAAATATAAAAAGGTAGAGTTCGCAGCCTAAACAACTATAATGAAATCGTGTTAATGATACTGTTATTATGCCGTTCAATCGAAATACTCTGAAACTATTAAATCTACATGATAATATGTAGACCTTAAAACTTGAGTATTTATTAGTTCTAACCAATTATTTTTATTTAACTAAGCCCCGTCGGTCAACAAAAATGTTTTATTTATTCTCACAGACGATTAAATTCCTTGTGCGGCTTCTTTCATGGGTGAAAGTTAAGTGTAATAGATTTTATTATGTTCAAGATATTAAAATCGTTACATGAAGGATAAGCTTAGCTTTAAATTTTTTTTTTAAAAACGCCTGTTTACTGCACATGCTCTCGACATGCCAAAAAAGGCAGTTTTCTCGAAATTTATATTAATTTTGATTTATTTATATCGCAATTAAAGGTTCATATGAGTGCACTTATATCTAGTTAAATTATCTGTGAGGGCAAATAAAAAATATTTCAATACCAACTATAGGGAAAAATTTTAAATCAAAATTTTCTTTCAAATCGAGACAGCTCAATTATTTTCATCAGTGACTTCGGTAATAGTTATATTCAAGGTTTCCTCTTACTTCCTTACCACAATTGTGTGACAATTGGTCGATGATTGCTGAAGTATGTTACAATGGTATAAGACATTGTCAAGATATCTAATAAATACAGCATCTATTGTTTTTCCATAACTTACATTCTCTTGGATTCTTGTTAATTTCCAGGAAATTCTTCCTGGATGAATGAAATTAATGATATTGATTAATTTTTTGCAAAAATATCAACGAAATTCCCAGGCAAGGTTTTAAAAATTATTAAGCCTCTGCGACTATAATAGAAATAATCTCGCAGTAAAAATGAAATGATATCCGTAATTTTATTATTAGGTGCAATGTAGACAACGATTAAAACACACTTCTCATACACTACTGCATATCGACTACGTATAGTACAAAATACATTCCATCATATTTGTGGCAATCCGGCCTGTACCGCCTCACCAACAATCAGATTTTCGCTCGCCTATAGATTTTACATCAATTACATTAAAAATAATATTTTCAGGACATCCGTGTATCTGTGTTTATTGACCGGTATATGTGGATAATTGGTCGAAAAAATTATAGTACCGGGATATTTATTTTATTAATTAAAGTTACACAATGTGGTCTTTCATAATTATTATGAACGTTCAAATAACTGTCGTTTAATTATTACTTATATAAAACTAAGACACAACTGTGTATTTTCTTTGTAAGTATTTTATTTTCAATTTTTTTCCTCTTCCTAGAATATTGTAGAAAATGAGACGATGAGTTTCTTCAACATCAAAATATTAGATACATACACCTCGAAAACATTTGTATCATGACACAATAGCATGTCTTTTAAAACAAAATAAATTGTACATTGCTTTGTTCCACTTATAATTACTTACAGCTTCATTCGGTTTTAAGTAAAATAGTGAATTTTACAAGTCCTCAATGTATGTATGTCTTTGTCTTGAAAACACATCATTAGAAAATAAAGAAAATCATAATTCAAAGTAAAACATTTCTTGCCTTTTAGAAATAGCAGAAAGTATCTTCGTATTAACTTGTCACTTGAACAAATGTTTGCATTGCATCATTTTGTTAGAGAATTAGTTTTATAAAACGCAAGAGTAAATAAATCTACAGATAAAATGGAAGTTTAATTATGAGTTGGTTAAGTGCTAGCATTTTATTATAACTGAGTGAGTTCACTCTGACTACTGGCTGCTATACAGGACGTGCAAACAAGTTATTATTTTGATTTATCATTGTCTTCTTTCGATTGATAGCTATTGAAGGTAAGGTAACAATAACTCGCTTTATTTATAATAATAATACTTCTGGATGCGCCGCAATTATTATTTTATAGGAATTTGGTTATGGCCCATTTATAGCCGACGCTTTTCTGTAGATAGAGAAATACCATAGACATCAGACACATATCTGCGAGGTTAACATAATGACAGTTGTCTATTGCGCCGCAGAATATATCCAAATTGTCCCTTGCAAGAACGCAATACGCATATTATAAACACGGACTAGTAAAAAAATAAGGACTCCGTGTCACCTTACATAACAGTGTAGCACCAAAACAAGCCGATTCTCGTGTAAATACATAGCCCCACGCACACACTTACACTACTACAGGCCGATAGGCGGCCATTATGAGAATTGTCATCGCCTGTGACAGATCAACTTACGTCTCAATAAAATATTTTAAAAATAAGTATTTGTGGCCATATATGATTATTTAAGGGAGAAAAAATTGTGTAACTAGTATCCCCCGTAACCGCACACACACTAGCATAACGATGCTTCACTTGCTAATATCACAGCGCGGAGTCCTTCTTTTTTTACTCGTCCGTGATTATAAACAGAAAATTGATACTAAAATCAGTGGTCAACGATCCAATTGCAATAAGTTCTCGGTGTAACGCAAAGTAAAACGCTATTCCTACACACGCCGAGAGGAAGTAGCACGCACCTTAGCACAAGGAGTTCCTAGAGGACTAGCGGGTACCCCAACTGCAGACCATCGCGTCTAGGAATCTCAGGTACGTCGGCATATTAATTAGGCATAACTGGTTGCAATTTTAATAATATAATATAAACTCTTTTCCTACGCACGCGACCTACAACTTCAATACGAAATATTAAAGTTTATGCTTGCAAGTTCTTTTTCTTGCAAGTTTGTGCTGAATAGAAAACACTCCAACAAATATGAAATTGTAATTTAATGGAGAAGGCAGGGACGAGACATGAGAAAAGTTGTTGTCAATCAAACGTCACACGAGGAAGTTCGATGCTATTGTTACCCTCGCAATATATATTTCATGCTGACTCACTGACAGAATTTGATGGAAGCGCTAAGTGAAATATGCTGTATGAATGATACATGAATAATCTGTTCTTTTCTGTTATTGCTTTGTGTTTTCTATCTTTTTTATACCATCAGTATATATATATTTGATGCTTTAAAGCGTCCTTATATAAGAATCAATAAGAAAATACCCAATCTACATTAAAATAAATTATTTATCAATTTTTATTGTATTTTTAGTTATACTATTTTTGCGATAATGGCTTACACTTGTATATTCAACGGTTTTTGCTGCGCACGGCACCCGAATTACTCGCAGATGGCAGATGTGAATAATACACACTATGCCTTTATTAATATCTATGTATTATTCTGATGTGTAAGCTTATCCTATTGTAAATTTTCATCAAAATCCATTCAGTAGTTTTTGCGTTTTATTTGGATTCCTTAATATGTTTGAGTGTACAGGTTGAGAAACCGGTTGAATCAAGTGATGGTTGTAAATGAGGCATTAAAACAATTATTCGTGGATTATATTATATACAGTGACCTTCTGAAACACGGAGGTGAAAAATGGACATAGTAACGCATTGTGCCCCTAAGTTGTGTATTTTTTGAGTTCGCATTCTAAATGAATGAAGATAATTCTTTTAAAGATTTTCGTCTTATTCCTCTATGGTAACCTTATCAAAGAAATATCTTTGTTTAAATAGCTTTACCGGCATGGTGCTCAGATGCATTTTAAGGCGTGGGGTTCTTAATGTCAATTGTATATTTTATTGACAGACATAGGTAAAATTCGTTTTGGAAACATATTAAAAAACCACCCAACAGTTTCTTGAAAAAAAATATATTCAAATTTATAATTTTTTATTCATAATAGGATATAAAATCACCTATTGTAAGTCAAAACTACCACCCATTCCAAAAGGTATGCCTCAGACCTAAGAAGAACGGGCGCAACAATTTCAGCGGGCTTCTTTTTTTATATAAAAATATGGTTACAATTTAAATCGTACAATAAAATTTATTATTTAAAAGCCTGTGGGCGGTCGCTCAATTCTCAATCAGTGGTATTATTAAGAAAGTCATTTATGTTATAGTAACGTTTATTAACAATTCATTTGAATTTCGTATTACATTTTTCTTGAACATTATCTGGGAGCCTGTTGTCAAAGCATTTACAACGCCCCACAAAACTATGAAAACAAGCAAATACAATACTATGAAAATAACTAAACTAAACAAGTTGCGCCGTATCTACGTCTTCTATATTTTCAACCGCATGTGCTGCAGAACTAAGTGTATAATTAGCCAATACTTCAATATGGGGGCCCCGTTGTAATTTGGTATCCAGAGTAATGCCAATAAATAAAGCAGATTCCACCGGTCTTACCACCTCTCCGTTTAACAAAACACTCGCATTAGAATTTTTGTCGCTTGGGACGGTAAATTTTATATATTTCGTTTTTTGCTATTTAACATTACAGCCCGAACATGATGTAAGTTAGAATATCGTTTACTTCATCATATTATATAACCTAGTTTCTATCTTTTGTCACTTTAAACATCAGTGAAGTATCTTCCGCAAACAATACTACTGTATGTTTTTTTCTATAGGGTTAGGAAGATCATTTATGTAGATTTCGTTATCTAACGGAGGAACGTTATCTAACGGAGGAATTTCCAAGAATAGAAGACGAAGATAGACCTTTGTGGCATCCCCTTACTGAGAGGAGTCCCAGGAGATCTGCTGCCATTCACGTCAACGTTCTGAATTATATTGTTTATATATAAAATGAGAAGATCAAGCGCAGTTCCTTTTATGACATAGTGACGGTCAGAGCAATCAAAGGCCTTAGATAAATCACAGAAGAACCACCAAGTGCATTGTGAGATGTCTTGGAGCGTGTTGACGAAAATTGAAAAAAATTAATTGCGTGCGTTATCTGCGTCAAATTTCAGTATGGAACAAGTTAATTAATATTTATTGGAGGAACTAAATTTTAATCTATGACCTAGAAGAGACCATCATCTCCAACCCCTAAGAAATTTGAGGTGAGTCGTTTGGCCGGGAAGATTGGTTGTCTTTTCTGAGATAGCTAAGGGGTTTTATAACGACTTTAGAGCTACCGGTACTAGCTTTGTATATGCAGAACAAATAAAACAGGTGCGTAACGAAATTTGCGAGAAAGGGAAAGGTAAGTTAGCAAAAATTTTTCGTTCCATCAAAATAATAGCCACAGGATAGCCGCTTGATAGGGCTGTAATTGGGGATGCTTTCTTCGAAACACGAGCTTTCTGCATACTCGATTTAGGCAATTTGAAAGGGCGGAGATTCAAAAATGATGAAACCGTCGATGTTGTAGGTACGGGAATTCTAAGGTGTGCTTGATGAAGAAATTTAAAACTGGAAATTTAATTTTAGAAAAGATTTACTTTTCAAAAATAAAATAAGATTTATTAAAAGCTACCGGCAACGTACGCACTCTCACTTTTTATTGAATGCGCTACGTACACACCAAGCTAGTGAAATGCGACAGGCTATTTAAATTAAAGCACTGTCATCGATTTTTGAAAGATGATAGAAGTGTACAATATTTCAAATTAATCCAATGTTTTGAAGACATCGATTGTCAAAAAGCTAATAAATGCAAACATAATAATAGTGCTAATAACAACTTACAACATAAAAGGAATCTGCTACAAATTTTAAACGAAATAAGTGGAAAGAATTGATCTGATGTTTCATTTGCTCATGCTGAAATCAGGACGTAACGTATTTAATATTTTAGTTTGACCATTACATGAGATTACTCATATACAAAAAACATTATCTTTTACATCATTAATCAACTCAAACCCAAGCACGTAGAATAGTTACAACAACTTTTGCTCATCACCAAGTTTTACTGCTCCAGTTGTATTTGGAACTAGTGCAAGGAAATAACTTTCTCGCGTTTGTGTATTTCTTTCTTTAAGTAGTTCCTCTATTTATGAGCAAACTTTTCTGCAGCGAAACAATTTGTGTTTTTTTATATTATCTTGTTTTTGTTTTGATGTTTATTAAATAAACAATTTAATTGAAAGGTCAACACCTACACAAATACTTTCATTTGATAATAAATCCGGTACTAAGTGACTGTGTGCTGATAAGGTTTTTGGAAAGAAGTTGAATTTGGAAGTATTAGAGTAATTTTGAAGATATAATATTTTTTGTTCAATCAAAAGAACCCGTTGGGGATCTTGAATGGCTGGATCACTTGACGTTGAGTAGATTACTTCATTGCATGTCTTCTACCATATTTATCACGGGAAGTGTTCTGTACAACTGTTCAGACGATACGTATTCACAAAATGGTATATCATTCTCATTGTCTGGATGTATTGCGTTATTCCACAGGTGAGATTTGGAACCTAATTTCACATACAACCAAATTCCGAACTGGGCTGAGAGTATTTCTGAGTCGTTCTATTTTATAAAAATAGCCATAATTTAGCTGAATTATATTGGAGTATTACAAAGCTTTTGTATCTACTTAACAAAAATCTACAGTTATTTTAAAAATTATAGTTAAAAAAAATCCGTGAACTGATAATATCACAATTACATTCAAACCAAAGTGACGTTCTTATTTTATTTTTGCATGATATTGTTATAAAATTTAAGACTGCTTCATCCAATGTGATACATTTTTTGAACTGCCAGTAATTTTTATAGTAAATTTGTATCTGGTCCCGTTAGGTTGATATAATATTATATTTAACGTGAACATTACAAATTACTTTATTATTATTTTTATTACAAATTTAAAATTGAGGTGAAAGGTATAGACAAGTATTTAATGGGGACCTATTATGTCCAACAAAATTTTAAGAAACAATCTGTGAAATATTAAGAAAATAATAATAAAAAGTAAAACTTATAGATGAATGATTTATTAGAAATAGTGTTCCTATGTCAAATTGATTTGTGTTTAACTTTACTGCAATCATATACTTACCTTTTAAAGAATAGCTCCCAAATTTAGATAACTTACATTCTAAATTTGATTCAGATTGGAATCAAATAAAGATATTGTAAATTATGTAATCATTTTAGTATTTATAACAGCAGTACAAATGCAGTGGAACAAATAATAGAAACTAAGTAGCATATTAAAATAACGTATGAAACAATAACATTTAATTTATTTCAAGCAAAACGATTCGAGTTTCGAGCATGTGATTTAGAAATGAGAATTCAGTGAACTATGAATTTATATATTCAGCGCAAAATCTATTTCTCGTTTTGTTCTCCTTCAATACTGTTTCACTAACTAAGCATATATTGGATTCTCCATTCAATTGTAAATGTGAGCTTATGCTGGGGGTTAAGGTATTAAATTGCCGGTTTATGCTGAAGAATTAAAATTCGTTTTTTTTTTTTATTTAACATATTTATTTAATCAACAAAATTACCTTTATTATCGATAGAATTTTGTACTGCCTCCTGAAAAGAAAACTTTTTATCACGTATCCAATCAATAAAATAATAATTGTAGTCGATTGAAGAAAGGTCTGGCGAATACGGAGGGTGACGAAAGGTTTATAATTGCAGTTCCTGTAGAGTTAAAACGGATTCTCATGCTGTATGTGGTCTTGCGTTATTATGGAGCGATAATGGTGAAGATTGATTCATGATGGATGTTTCACTGATAGTTTTACTGTAATTGTTCCCACATTGCCAATGCAGCCGGCTACGTTCTTATGCATGAGCATTCACCACCTCCCTTGAATCGTTTTCCTGGAGGATAGCCCTTTTCCCTTTGTCTATGCGCAAAAAAAATAAAAAGAGATGAACTGTTTATGACAGATACTCCACGTATTCGTGTAGGAGAGTATTGTAATTACAACAGATTCTATTAATATATATTAGCTGGGTTCACACAACTACCAGAGAACCCATCCGCCCCCGATCGACAAGTTGCGGCGCTCTAGCCGAAGTGTCTCTACAGATCCTCAATCCATTTCCAACAAATTATTCCATCATGTATGGCAAAACGTATACAAATTTAATTTAGCAATAATAATTCAATTGATATTGGAAAGGTTTTTTTCCGAATATCAATTTTCGTAATATTAAAATGGGTCTCGTATCAGATAAGGATATACTCTATACGGTACTTTATTGGTTGTTACTCATCATTTTTTCCAAAATGAAAATAATTACGCCGTTAATTGAATAAAAACGACAAACGATCAAAATATCATATTGTAATCTCAATTGCTATGTTATCCACTTTCTTCAAATTGGACAAAGAATCTTCCAAAGTGGCAACTCATAACTATTATGTAGAACGGTTGTCCACTACGAAAGTAAAGATACAAGTATTTTTTTAATTACTTACTCCTACGAGAAGACATCTTCGTCATTGAATTTTTTGAATTCATTATAGGTATATCACGTGACGTCAACGACGGAAAAGACCTCAAGGTATGACATTGATTCCTTGTGTAGACACACTAGCACCGTTTCACCGTAAAATCACCTCAAACCAGGTTGGAGCAATAGCTGAAGTTGATGAGAACCATAAGCTGAGGAAATATGTGTCACTAGGTGATGGATACAGATTTCCTTCGTTTGGGTTGGAGACTTTATTTTGTATTCAGTAGTTCGTTACAGTTTATTATTCATTTCCTTAAATATTATATAAGATCTTATTTTTTTTCCTTAATGTGAATATTTAGTACCTTAGTAATAAAAATAAATAAATTTATTCATGCTTTTTAAAATTTAAATAACTTTATTTAAATAGCGAAACTGGTTTTAACTAATAATAATTAATATTGACACCATAATTATATGCTCATTCAAGTTCGATCATCGATTTCTAATTTAGGGTATACTTGGATAAAATTAGCCATCGAAGATATTAATACATAGAAAGATCAAGGTTAAAGATTAGAAAAATGTTTTTAAATAACTTAACAGTTTTTAACCGACTTAAAAAAAGGAGGAGTAGTGACAACTTTATTATCATGCCATTTTACAATGCATACTTTATTTTTATTGAACACTTCTCGAGAGTATGAGTCTCTTCCTATTTTTTTCTTTAGAGCTTTGGCGGAGAAAAAGTCTCCGTACCACTCAATTACGTAATTCACAATTCCTACACGCAAATTAATTGCAATATCTTTTTCGTTCGTTGGAGTTGAATATAAATTACTTTGTTCTGTTATCATATTCAGGTTGTCATCGAGGAGATAATGGAAATATTCTAGTGGAGTTTTAATACTGTTCGTAGTTGGTAACTCTTTATTATGTATTTCAGCTTCGTGTTCAATTTCTTGTTTACCCATAGAAATTTAATTGCTTTCTTTGTATAGGCGCTGTTCTTTTTACACCTAATCTTGACTGCTTAGAACGCGCTTGTTGGATGATGATTGTGAAGCTACTACTGTTGGTGGCGATGGCTCAGGTATTTCAGGTACTATTCGGTTAATCCTACATCTTTTGGTTTGACAAAACTTCAAGTAGGTAGTTGGTTACGGATGAATGGACGAAAGAAAAGAATCTTGAGCTGAAGAGTCCATGGAAATGGTAACAATAAGGGGTTGTGCTGGTACTGAAGGCCCGGAATCGGATATCGTTTGCACTTTTCCAAGGTCACATTCATCATCAGAAAGTAAGTGAAGATTTTGAAACGATCAAGGAAGCACATGAACCGGTGAAGATTCATAACTAAAGTGCTTTTAAAAAATAATATTGTCAAATACACAATCAGACTCCGAGTTTTCCACGTCATTTGATTGATTGGGTTCTGGAACCAAAGCAAGTATTTTTCTGCCCTTTGAAAGCACATGCAACTTATTTACCTAAAAAAACAGAAAATAAGCTAACCTTTTTTAAGCATAATGAATTGCTTATGGGTTTGGCAGTGTGCACGTGTAGATACAGGAAGATTCTATAAGGGTTCTTAGAGAAGTTGCCAGTGTGTATCACGAAATACACCCCAAATAAACACAAAACTGTTGGACACTTGGTAATGCGCACGACGAGACAAATCCATTTAAATTGTGAATAAAACCACCCACCAGATAATTATTTATGCTGCAAATGATTTAATTTAGTAGAAAAACAATTATATTTTATAATTTTACAAAAAAATGCATATAATAACGTGTGTTATGTTTTTTTTATATATTTTATTATGCACCTTATTCATCTGATTTCTTTTTCTTATTTATCCTACAAATATAAAGGACACAGTGTTTATTATTGTTAAGAATATTTAATTACTTTTTTCTATTAAATGTAATTTTAATTAAACTATGTTTTTATTATTTTTTCGTACGAAAGTCCAGTCCCTATCGGAACTTAAATACTTACTAACTTAACTTTAAAATAAATATTTCAAGGTAGTGAAGTGGCATTAATGGCAGATAATATTATAATCGTGCATTTTGTATCATTGCAAGAAAATCTTGCCCTTGTTTATTTAGAATTTCATTAATTATGAAACTGCTATCACGTAATTTTCCGTAGTAACTACAAGTACAATGTTCTGTTTTATAAGTTCATGATCAACGAGTTATTATAAAAATGTTTTCTAAGTGATCCATTGACACTCCCATGCTTTCAACAGAACTATATTAATTTAATGATAGCTACAGGCTAATTGCTACAACAAATTTGTATGGTATCACAGCGACATACATTACAGAATATCTCTAAATTACGGGTACATCGGTCCATTTGATATGAAAATGTTAAAAAGACATTTTTAATTAAATCTAAAATAACTCGAAACGTTAAAATGTTTTAAAATACCAAGAGAGGGTAAATAAGCTCTCTCTTTATAACAAACTGCATTAACAGATTCATTAATTCTTTAAGAGAGTGTTCGATTTATCCTGTTTAAGTCAACTCTGTCTGTTAAATAGTGAGTACGCAGGTGCTGAAACTTGCGATGTCTAAGCAATACTTTTTACACAAATATCAATATTTAGTTGATGTTTTCGGCCCTACGCAAATCTTAAGAGGCGGGGAAATAATAATGTTTGTAAATAATAAACATAAACGTAACACCCATAACATTGCTACTAACCATTTTGTTAATATTATTTGCTCCATAGCTACACACCACAATAACACTTGCAATATATTATATGCCGTCTATAGACCACCCAACAACAAATAAATATCTTTTCATTCATGAACTATTTAAATACTTAAACCGTTGATAACGAACAATGATTTATACCTATTTTTTATATAAGAGGGGGCAAACGGGCAAGATGCTCTCGGGATGGAGATTGGTGAGGCAACCGCCCATGGACATATCCAACAATTTATTTGGAGATGTAAATATTAATGTAAACCAGGATAGTCCTGAAAAACACCCTTACAATAATAGCCTTGATAGTTTAGGGCTTCTATGCGGAATTGGTGTTGCAAGAGATTGTGGGCGGCGGTTATCACTTAACAACACGTGACCCGTACGCTCGTTTGACCTCCTATTGTATAAAATATACACAAGGAATACACAAGGATAAAGATATCAAACGGTCACGTAAGAAGATCTTGTATCGACCACATTTATGCTAAATCACATACACAGGTTCGATTTACATCGGCATTAGGCACAACACCGGCTGATCACCGTGCAATCAGGCTCGCGTGTGATGGTGAGTCTGATTTCCTAAATAATAATAGAGTTTAATGATTTAATGGTTTAATTAGAGTTAAATGATATATACATATATATATATATATATCATTTAACATAACAAGAAAATTCAATGATATTTGTACAGAGTCGATAGTAGAAACTGAATTAAACAATAATTCTGAATCAATCCTTGATTAATGTAACTATATTACTATAGAGATCAAATATTATTCAATAAATGGACAAAATATAGTAACAACGTACAATTAAAAAAAGACTATAACAAAGCCAAATATAAAGCTAATAAATTGATACAAAAAAAAAACAAAAACAAATTACAAATATCAAAAATAGCAATGAAGAATAAAAACCATACGAAACTATGAAGAATACTTAATTAATTTACCGTAAGTAGGAAAAAGCGAAGCTGATGTTATAGCCTATAATGCATTTGGAAACCAGAATATAGGTAATGCTGACTTAGCCAATAATTTTGCAAATAACTTAACAATTATAAAGATCATATATCAAAATGTTCACAAATATTACTAAGTAGATCTAGACATAATAATGCTGCAAATGTATCAATGCGTCTGAGAACAGCAACAGATATAGAAAAAAATATTCAATCCATAAATGTAAATAAATCTCCCAGCTTCGCCGGTATAAAAGCCATAGACGTTATAAGATTACGCACAAAAATAAGTCAAATTAAAGCGAATTTAATAAATAAAAATGTAAGTGAATTCATTTATCCAAGTAACTTAATGATTGGTGTAGTAAGACTTATCCTCAAAAAAGTAAGTCGAAAGGTTTATGAAAAATTACAGACCAATAACAATACTTCCAATAATAGACAAACTAGTCTAAAAGTATATTTGTAAGGAAATCCAAGAGCTTAAAAAAATACTAAAAACAGCACGAAATATGGCTTTTACCAAAAAAATACAATTACTCAGTGTATTTATAAACAAAATTTACAAACAACTAAACAATAAAGACACGTAATGGTCGCATTTCTAGTTTATAGCAGGGGTTTTGACACTTTACAGCATCACACATTACTACACTGCCTTGAGCGGTGCAAAAGCTACCTAGATAATAGAATATTCATTGGTTGAATAAAAAAATACATAAAGTGACTAAATATCTGTATGTAAAGGTGCAGCACAGGGCTCAGTAATCAGGCTATTACACTATTATTACTATCACACCAAACGTAGTTACATCTGTGAGCAAGCCTACGGGGCAAATCTGAAAGATGCAATGAAGAAATTACAGCTTGACTTTGACAAAATATTTGAATGATTTCATTACGTCAGTGAGAATTACGGAGGCCCACTCCCTTTTCTCCCCAGAGCCCCGTAGGTCCACTCTGCTTCCCCTTCCCACACCTTTTCCTGAAAGGCCAGTACCTGCAAGCCCTGCGGTCGTGCAGTTTTTATGGGCGGCAGTGATCACTTCCATCAGGTAAACCTCATGACCGTTTGCCCTCTTTTTCCACAAAAAATCATTATTTCTATTAAATAGTACGTACGTAGTTGTATTAGTTTGAAATAGACTTCTATTTTAAGAAATACTTAATTCAAAACTCGGTGAAAGGCGAAATGGCAAGAATTCTTTAAATTTATATATATATTTTAATTATGATTCGTTAATATTTAAAAAACTCACTTGATTTAAATAATTAAAATATTCAGCAATATAATGGTGTTTTACTTTTCCTTAACATTATCATATTTTGAGATGATATAGGGAAAACAATATTACTAAAACTAAAAGTGTCTCAATGCATAGTCCTGTTTTTGTACACATAAGAGCGCTTTATTTACTAAATAGTACTACGAATAATATACGAAAATAAAATTAAGATAAGATTGGAGTTTGATAAAATAATGTTTAGATTGAACCGTACGTAGGTGTGCATATGAATTTAATTTTAATTGAGTTACTCACGCGATTGTAGAATATTCTCATTACATAGTCGTAACTCGATATAATACTTTTGTTATTGAAACAAATCTACCCTGAAGACGCAAATTGGATTAAGACTCCGTAGCGGATGTCAACATTACGCATCAATTTTCTTTGAGTTTTTGTTACAACTTCCAGCGAAGCAATCCGAACGAGCTGTCTAATGAGCGCGGAAATTAGAAATTCTTTGTTCCCAGAAGTCGGACACAAACTAAGTGCTTGCTTTGTTTTATCAATCATCCATATTTTTGATGTTATATTTTTTTGGAGCGTTAGGAAAAAATATCAGATTGAATTTCTACCATGCGCGCGCACACCGTCTCCCAAATACGACACCCTGACGTTAATTTTTTTTATCGACCAAAGGAATGATTAGACAATTCATGGGGCACACTAAAAGTTCACTTCTAGCTATTCGGAATTATTTGAATTTCGAATGTTATATTTTTAACCGACTTCAAAAAAGGAGGAGGTTCTCAATTCGTCGGTATGTTCTTTTTTTTATGTTTCTTACCTCAAAACTTTTGACTGGGTGAACCGATTTTGATAATTCTTTTTTTATTTGAAAGCTGGTGCTTCCCGTGTGGTGCCATTGTAATTGTAATGGTCTAGATCTGACAATGGCATCCATGAGAAAAACCATAAAAATCTTAAATTTGATATACATACGTATAAAAAGCATAAAAATAATTGCGTATTTTTATACAACCTAATTAATTAATCTAATTCTAGATACGATTATTGTAATTTTTGGAGTCGGTGTCATACAAGATAGGTTTGTTACTGCATACATAGTTATAGGTGAGATGTGCTTGAGTTGTGAGGAGGCGAGAGGCGAGAGCGGATCGCGGCTGAAGGACACCGATTCCAAAAATAACATGAACGTTAGAAATATGTGATTCCCATCTAATGGTGTCATCCAGGAGCAAAAACTTCGTTTGATTTGCTGTGTTAACAGTGGTGGTATTATAATTACAAATACAAATACAAATATTTTATTTTGTCTCAAAAGAAAAACGTATTATACAAAAAAGCCATGTACATACTACTACATACTCATAATACCTACTACACAACATTATACATCATCACAACCTTTAGATACAAACATTAAGAAGCCTATATACTTATGTTTGGTAAGTGCATCTAGACAAGTAGGTACGAAGTTTTTATTGCTAGGACTTCTTAAAGAACCTAGGCACATACAGACAGTAGGTTTTATGTGAAGCAGACATAAAAGCTGGTGCCTTCCCAGAAAATTGATATTTTGCTGGAGTGGTAGGTATGTAGTCTACATTATGACAACAATCTACTAGTACATGGCTGAGCTCTAACTCCTAACTAAGTTTCCCTGTGTTTAGGATATTAGTACTCCCCGTGTATCGGTCTGTTATTCCATAGTTCAAGAATTTGTATGTCTGACTATTATAATGCACAAGATGAGTAGTAGTTTAATAATTTTGAAAGGAAAAATAAATAAGAAATATAATATAGTATATAATTAATTTAAAGGTAATTATAATTAACATTTAGAATTGTGGTTTCGCGTTTAGTTGCGTTAAATTGAACATAATTTGTCTTTGCCAGATTTATCTTCAGGTTTTTATGTCTAATCCATTAACTAATTGAATTAATCGTCATGTTTATTTCAGATTCATGATCACTTACGGAGGCATTTTGTCCGAAGCCACAACTATGGAAACATCGTCTGCAAAGAGGACACATTTGTATCTTGTTATGTTTAAAATGTCATTAATATAAATTAGAAATAGAAACGGGCCAAGAACACTTCCCTGAGGAACCCCGTATTTAGTTAATTTGTGGCCAGATGCGTATGACTTCATCTCGTTATACTCATCAAATTTCGGTATGATAACATATTGAGGTCTGTTTGAAAGGTATGAAGTTAACCATTCAATGGTGGTTCCTCTCGTATACCATGATCTTCAAGTTTTTAATTAATATAGGGTGAGAAACTGTGTCGAAAGCCTTTGAAAGATCAAAAAATAGCTCAGTAGCTGGACTACTGAGCTATTTTTTGATCTTCTTCTTGTTGAGATTAGATAAGATTTTCTGTAGTAGTGAAAACATTGCTTGAGTCGTCGACTTCTCTTTCTGGAATCCATACTGATCAGTATTAATTACATTAAATTTGAGGCAAAATTCTATCAATCTTTTGTGAATGCATTTTTCAAAAACCTTTGAAAAGTTAGAGATTAATTTTATTGGACGATAATTGCTAATATCAGACTTTCAATTATTATATATTTAATGTTGACCTTTCTTTTTGAATTATAAATACAGTTTTTTAAAATTTTTGAATATGTTAGGTATTTATTTTTGTCTCTCTTGGTTTTCAGTTTGTAGCAAATATAACGCAGTCTTCTTTTTGTTTTACAGCTTTGCTTCAGACCTTTACCAACCCAGTTTTGCTTGAAGATTTATCACCGAAAATTTTAGATTTATCACCGGGAAATGTATATATATATATAATAAATACACTCGCCGGTGAGTGCGGTAATGTATTGTCTAAGTGTGTATGTATGTGTGTATGTTGTGAGAGTGAGAGTGGAGTGAAACTATTAAGGGAAGAGGACTGATGTCTCGTCGGGTATCAAAACAATCTGTGTGCTTGGTTGTATCTAGTTTGTTGTATCTAGAGTGACTAGAGCCAGCGGTTTGCTGTGAAAGACTGCGCCTACGCCTGCGAAGGCGGTGTGTGTGCGTCTGTGTCGGTTTTTATGTTGGTTCGCTTTAGCGGTAATGACATCGTCATTAGGGTCTACCGTGACGTGCCGGGGACGTTAATACTATGGTGAAGCGGAGTGTACCCACATGCCTTCCTAACCAAGATGTTGGGATGGTTAGGCTCCTTGTCAAAAATGCATCGCGATATCTTTTCAAAGCGTTGCGCAATTGTCGGCAGCTCAATATCGCGGTAAAGGGCCAACCACGGGGCTCCGGTTGCCTTGCGCGTGAATTTATTCTGAACTTCTTGCAAACGGCGCAAGTAGCTCGGTCGGGTGTGCGGCAAATACGACGCTTGCGGTATTTAGTAAGGGCCGTACGATGGTTTTATCAGCGTCACTTTGTGTTTGCGCAGAAGTTTGCTTCGCCCGCACACAAGTGGATAAAGGCGACTGAGTACAAATCGGGCTCTACTGCATACTGTATCGTTATGTTTCTTGAAGTGCATATTTCTGTTGAACGTGACTCCTAAATATTTGTAATGAATCAGCCACGGTATGGGTATTTCATACACTTAAATAATGTTGTTTTTAGCTCCGATGCTATCCACGTACCAAAGAGTACCGATGCACTCTTGGTGGGGTTCACTTCAATCCGCCTTTTTTTGAACCAGTTGCCTAGTTCATCGACGGCGGCTTGAAGCACTAGAGTGCCGTATCGTCAGCGTACTGAGCGAGCTGGACACTCGGAAACTTGGGAAACTCTATGATCACTCGTGAAGAGCGAGAATAGAGTGGGAGAATGGACCCTATTGTCCAAATCCGGCCCGGGGCGTTCTTGGAGTGAAGCTTTTTAATATTTGTTGCACCTCTTCATAACAGGTGGTTCTTATTAAATCGCCTGAAGGGCGCAGAACGGAGCATCATCATTGAATGTCATCTTTGCACATTAGTACTCAACTTAAATATTTAATCACCACAGGCACAAAACGTAGATCATTTATACGTCTAGAAAGACTATGAAGGCTGTGAAAACGTAGATAAAAACGCATACATATTTGTGTATATATATATATTGCCTAGCAACTGTCCGAATACAATAATGGTGTGTTACGATTGCCTAAAATTCAGGCCATTAAAATGTAAATCTCATTTTGGCTGTCAGATAATATTTTTATGTAAAATTTAAATCTTTTTAAGAGCTGTGGATTATGTAATTATAAATAATTGAACAAATTTAGGTTGACAGTTAACCTCTATTCTGAGCAATGCACGTGCACTACACACAAAGTGAGATACATCGCGAGTGTAAGAAATAACTTGTCACGCACATAAAGTAATAAATCTGGCCTGTTTTCATCGGTTGTCTAGCGGCAAGAGGCTCTATCTAGACATATATCTATATTATCTGAGGATCTAAATGTTTTAAATCAATAATCAAGTAAATTGATAATATATGCGTAATAAAACTTGGTCCAGTATAATATTTATGCTATATTTATGTTGTTGACGGGTGCGTCTGTCTTTTCGTCACGACTTCAAAAGAGCAGGAAATCATTCCCGGGAGACTCGTAATGGAAAAAATATAAGCGAAAAAGTTTCCTTAGACTTTGTATAACGGATCTAAGGACTGTCGTAAATGTATATGATACTGGCATCTTGGCCTGCAATGTAAATTCTTAAGAGCATATTTTTGAAGAATTATTGCGTAAAACATATATTAATCTTATTTAGAAAACTTTTAATGGGATAATAAATGCAAAAAGAACACTCATGAGAACTGTTTTGTATTAGTTGTGAGATACACCCGCTTTGTTTTGGGGATATTATTTGTTATTCAGTAAGTATGTATTTTGAATAAAAAATATCTTTTGGTGGAATATTTTTTCATTTTATTGTGAAATATCTCTTCAAAGTATTCCGTACACTCCTAACCACATCTAACTAAATATAAATAAATATTGACACACTTTTATTACACAAATTATTTTGCCCCAAACTAAGCGTAACCTGTACTATGTACAGGGTCTGTCGTAAATAATGGATAATCCGATAAGTGGAGGTAACCCCGATGTCAGGCTACAATAAAATCTAGTTTTTACGTCAGTTTTACCAACAGTGTATAAATGATGCAAACTTTTAGTTTTTTTCTAAATTTTTGCTCCTTTGATCATTCAATCGGTTGCCATTTCTTTAAAATTAGGTATTTTTATGTATTTTTTTGTCATCGTACTCCTAAAGACTTGTTTTATTAAATTTAATTACATTTATAGCCGTTTTTATTGTAAAATATTATTAAATCTTACATTTTAAGTAATTTTTTTCAGTTTTTTGTAATTACTTGTAGTTTTGACCCTTGATTGTGGAAAAAAAAAGTATGGTGCTATAGCTGCCCATTATCTTAAAAACATGGCTAGTATGTGTAGATTCTGAAAAGGTATGATGATATGATAGTGGGTACCTTAGCAAATAATATTAGCTCCAGGAGCAAAAGAACTAAGCTAGGTCGGGATTTCAATTTCTCAAGTAATGTCATAATTTTCGTGATTTAAGCTATAACACACCAAGACATGATTTTATTCATCTGTTAATTTGCATTCGTAAAAAATACATGCGACTATGTGTAACCAGTTACTACAAGTTTATTCCAAATTCAAAGGGATCTTCAGGGTATATAACCGTCTTTGTTGTTTTTTTTACCTGAAGATCCCTTTGAATTTGGAATAAACTTGTAGTAACTGGTTACACATAGTCGCATGTATTTTTTAAGAATGCAAATTAACAGATGATTAGATACTATTTAGATTAAAATTGCATTCTTAATGGAATAAAATCATGTCTTGGTGTGTTATAGCTTAAATCACGAAAATTATGACATTACTTGGGAAATTGAAATCCCGACCTAGCTTAGTTCTTTTGCTCCTGGAGCTAATATTATTTGCTAAGGTACCCACTATTATACCTTTTAAGAATCTACACATACTAGCCATGTTTTTAAGATAATGGGCAGCTATAGCACCATACTTTTTTTTTCACAATCAAGGGTCAAATCTACAAGTAATTACAAAAAAACGGAAAAAAATTACTTAAAATGTCAGTTTTAATAATATTTTACGATAACAACGGCTATAATTGTAATTAAATTTAATAAAACAAGTTTTTAGGAGTACAATGCAAAAAAAAAATACACAAAAATACCTTATTTTAAAGAAATGGCAACCCATTGAATGATCAAAGGAGCAAAAATTTAGAAAAAAACTAAAAGTATGCATAATTTTTACACTGTTGGAAAAACTGACGAAAAAACTAGATTTGATTGTAGCCTGACATCGGGGTTACCTCCACTTATCGGATTATCCATTATTTACGACTGACCTTAATTGATATATAATATTTAATACAATATACTTACTACATAAAATTAAAACTATCATTACGTGGAAGCGTACCATGAATACTGGCAGCATTTCCGCGTTGGATAGCAGGGCTGATTCGATGACCGAGATAGCTGCCAGCGCTTGGGTTTCCAGTAGCCTTATTGAGGCGCGAAGATAGTATTTTGAACATTCTCCCAGAGGCGTCTGGGCACCACGGGCCAAGTGTCTCGACACGAAACGGCACAAAGATGTATGACTCACTGAGACCAACAAATTTGCGACGCTTGCCGTCTTCAGCAGTCGAAGCAGCAGCCCCAGCACCAACTGACGTAACTTGGACATAGAAGAAGCCAGAATGTCGACGCATGTCACGTCCCACACCAGCGCCCTTCCCCGTGCCAAAGCCACCAGCGTCGTTCCATGAGGACGCTTGCAATCGGACGACCATTTGGCTCTAAAACAGCTGGTATATTAAGAGCGGCAAAATTTATGTTATTTTATGTAAATTTATGTAGTCACAGTATTGTAAATATAGTTATAAGATTTGTTTTCTCTTATATATGATAAAATATATAGGTTACATATCTGAATAACACTTTATATTATGTTCATAAATTTTGAATATACTTACTTAAACATACATAAATACTTATGTTTATAATAAATCCATGACTAAGAAACAAACATTCATATTCATAATATAAATTGTTCTCTAACTCAGTTGGGTCCTTAACCACTGGGTTATAGGGGTCGTCAAACTATAACTACACACTCTGATAAGGATTTGATATTACCATTATATTGTGTTAAATTAGTACCTTAACACCTTTGGTATTAACAATAAGCTGTTGAATTTCTAGTCATTCCTTTTTTCAACACCGATATTTTGACATTCGACATCCTATTAAATATGATTGTCACCATCTTCTAAATGATCGGGTATGGTCTTCATTCATTCTAGTCATATAGACTAAGTTTAATACAAAATGAATCGTTTTATCTTCGTACTTAATAGGTTAAGAAGAATAGGGTCACACAAGCTATCCCTTATGGCCTATCATGGATACGCTGCATCATTTGGACTACTAATATGGGGTAATGGTTGATATGTTCAGCGAGTTTTTGTTGCCCAAAAAACTTGTTAACTTGAAAATACTGTCAAATAAAATGTTTATACCAAGACTCTTTAAATGGCTGCTTGAAAATATTTTTATTTTATAGTATTAATGAATATTTAAATAAGTGTTAAGTTTTTGCATGCTTTTAATGTAAGCTTGATAGAGGACACATTGTAATATTTAAGATCTCGACATAAATCCCTGGTGAAAGTAAACCTATATTTGTCAACGAGCATCTCACCCCCATGAATAAAGCACTGCTTAAGGCCACCAGGAACAAATGTAAGGAATTGGGGTTTCAGTACGTATGGACACGGAATGCAAAAATATATGTAAGGCAACACGACAAGGCTCCCGCTACTTGAGTCTTCAATTTGGAACAATTGCTCAGGCTAAAGAAGAGTCACTAGAAAATGTTTACAACGGATACTTTGTCCTTCAAATAATATTTATCCTTTTTTATAAATGTACACATTTATCTGTCCTGTATGATACTTGCATTGTAACCTCAGCACATACACACACACTAAACTTACGACACAACACAACACAACACAACACACACTTACACTTGTTCAGTCTAATTTTTTATTTAATTTAATTGTCATCCGCACAAAATGCTACGGTAGTTATATTTTCTTTCTATATTTATTTTTACCATTTTACTACGATGACTTTTAAGTTATATTTTCAAAACTCACGTAGCATTCGCGGCAAACTCACAGAGTTTAAACACGGGCTACTTCTTCACGACTATCACGTGGTCGCTATTTGCGAAACTTGGCTGTTAGATAGCATCCTAGATACAGAGGTAAGTGATAACCGGTATGACGTGCACAGGCGTGACGGGCCAGTGGTAGGCGGCACCCGAGCGGTCGGCGGCGGCGTCATGCTGCTGACGCGCCGCGAGCTCGCCGCACGTCCTCTGCCCGCACCCGCTCCGTCTGATGCTGCCTATGATCTGATGCACGTAGTGCTGCCGGCCCGCGCTCTCTGTGCCGCGCGCGATTTGCATGTCATCTGTGCCTATCTGACTGGCTGACTGGAGGTTCACGATGCTCAAGTTAAACACCTAACGACATACTTATGCCATTTTATAGAAACAAATCCTGCGGATGACTATATTGTTTTAGGAGATTTTAATTTTTATGAAATTACTTGGATAGATAATCCGGACAGACCCTTCCGTTTGCCTCTAAATGTATCCAATGAGCTGCAGCAAATTTTCTTGAATTCTCTCTCTAATCTTGGTTTGGATCAATATAACACGATTATAAATGGTGACAACAGATTCCTCGATCTTATTTTTTGCACTTTGGAAGTACTATGCACTCGTTGCAACCTCCCTCTGACGCGTGAGGATATGCCACATCACCCCACTTTAGACTTAGAAATACCTAACTTACTAAACAATAATATATTAAAGGATCCAGTTTATAAAATTTACAACTTTAAGAAGGCTAATTATGACGTCATTAAATCTCGGTTATGTTCTATAGATTGGTCCTTTTTATTTAAATGCACCAATATTAACGACATAGTGACAAGCTATTATGAGGTATTACAGAACATAATTGATGACGAGGTTCCACAAGCAATGTCTAATGACCGCCGTTACCTGGTTTGGTTTAGTAAACCCCTAATCAAAATTATTAAAGAAAAAGCTAAATACCATCGCCTATGGAAAATATTTAGTAATAAGTTAGATTATGATTCATTTTCCGTACTTAGAAAATGACAAAAATATATTCAAAAACAATGCTGGACTCGATACATTGAAAAATGTGAAAATTCAATTAAAAGTAATCCTAAGTTTTTTTGGTCGTACACTAACGCTTTGCGCAATGATAAGGGGTTGCCCGCCCAGGTATCATATGGCGATATTGTGGCTGACGGTGGCCAAGAGGTCTGTAACAGCTTTTCGGATTATTTTCTCTCAGTGTACAATCAGCCTCATAACTCCAACAATTATAATATTAACTTTCCTACTTTGCAGACAAATTTTATTAACACAATTAAGTTAGCAACTTGAAGTGGACTGACTATCGTACCAGGGGAGTAAAAATTATCGTACATGGATCGAAATTATCGTATTTTTTAGGATCATGTCTATTATAGATAAATAAATCATATAAATTGTAATATTGATATGCATGCAAGTACTTCTTTCTTCACTTAATTTGAATAATTCCGTTTGTCAGAGCGAATACAGACATATAATCATAATAATATAACGAAATAACTGCCAACTTTTCTACACGAAAATATACGATACATATGAAGTGTGAACATAATCGAAATATCGAACTTATATTCTCTTGTTCGCATTGGTAGATGCTATACTAACCAATAAGAAAGCGTGTACAGCAGGCGGTGGATAAAGTTACAGTATCGGCAGTGGTGAAACTTAGTAGAGCGGATCGTAAGGACCAATAGGAATAGAGAACTTGTATTTCCCGGTATTTTCCCAAGATTTTATTGGACAAAATAAAATCATGCTACTGCGATTTAGACTATCAACGCATGAGTGAAATAATATAAATTCTCAAATTTTGCATCATGATAGAAATTATCGTACAATCTGCGTACGATAATAATATGCTATCGTACATCGTACGTAGGCACAAAATTATCGTATGTGTACGATAATTATCGTACGGTTCCGAACGCTGGGTCGATCACTATTCATTTAATTTTAATCAATGAGCGACAGAGTGGGTACCTAATGACATCGGATGATCGAGGATCGACGCGAGTTTAGACAAGCGCTCGCTGACCGGCTTACTGCGATAGCATTAGTTTTAGAGCGAGAGAGAACACATAATATTATTCTCAATTCTTATTGAATGAAACGTTTAACTATTGGTCAAAATGTAAGCTTTAGTATTGGTGTGTATTTTCTAAACGTGTAAATATTTTTTAAGTAACAATTGTAATTGGTTAACTAGTTTTAAGGATTTTGTATATATATCGTGTAACTGAAGTAAAATATTTCTTCCACATATTCCTCGCAGTCTTCATACTACTCAAGCAGTCGTTTTATTTAATCTCCAAACGCTCAGTCTCTAAATACTTATTGCCAATCCATATGCCGTTGGCCTTCCAGTCCAATTGTTTAAAGACATTCTCCAATACTGCTATGAACAATTTCGGTCTTACGCCTCTTTCTATTTTTATTTCTTCTCCTCTAGTTTCGAGGCGTATTGTACTCGTACTTTGTAAGTAAATATATAGCCATGAGTAATACTATCAAATGCTTTAAAGTAATCTACAAATTTAAATGTTAAGTTCTTTGAATTAAATAAAATTTGTCTTTTAGACTTAGATATCTTTTCCATCTTTTTGGTATATGAAGTGTAAGCAGTCATATAAAAATATCAACTTAACGGTATTTTGTATGACAGCAATAAAAAAAATTTACAGTGTATTTGGGATATAAAAAGGTAACTTTCGTGGAAATTAAAATTTTGTATAAAATAAAATTAAAAACCAACAACTTAGATATTTTAATTTAACACATAAATTTTGTATAAAATAAAATTAAAAACCAACAACTTAGGTATTTGAATTTAACACATAAATTTTGAGGTTATGTGAAAAAATCAAATTTTTAAAACAAAACTTTGCTATTATTATTTTTATTATTTTTTTATTTATTTTTTATTATTTTTATAGGACTTCTTGTAGTTTCACCGGAAATCGAGTTTTTAACCTTAAACCCCCCCCCCCCGCCAAACTATCACTTATACCCGAAAACGCAACTTTATCTCTCGCATCTATTCTCTTAATGGTACCACTATTTCCAGAGTAGAGCACGTCCGTGATCTTGGAGTAATGATGGATAATAAGCTTTTGTACACTTGTCACTATGATTACATAACACAAAAAGCTTATAGAATGCTTGGATTTTTACATAGAAATGTTAAAAGTTTAAAAAAAATTGCCTCCCATAAAATTTTGTATTTCGCTTATGTTCGTAGCATTATGGAGTACGCCTCACCGATCTGGTCCCCATCGTATGTTACTTACATATCTCAATTAGAGTCTATTCAGCGGTCCTTTACACGTCGCCTAAATAATGTACTTCGAAGAAAGGACGAATACGAGGATAGACTCAAATATTTTAGTCTACTTACCCTTGAAGATAGACGGAAAGTAGCAGACATGAAATTATTATTTGATGTGGCTAACTCTGCAATAGATTGTTCGCTTCTGACCGGACGGATCGGAGTATGGGCCAGTACAGCACATACACGGAGTAGACGTCTTTTCGACGTTGGCCAACCGCGTACTAACTATGGCAGACATTCTGTTTTGCACAGGATAGTAAATTTATACGAAAAAAAATTTAAAGATATTGACATTTTTTTCATCAGCTGTAATAAATTTATTAACTCAGTGATCGAGCACACGTCCCAAGCTGAGAACGATGCCCATTAGACTGAACACTACACACTACTCACAACTCATAATACTCTCACATATTCATACACACTTTATACATATCTGTTTAATAATCATGTATCACAAGCACACATTATTCAGGACTTTTTCTTCTTTATTTTATATAATTACTTACTATTTATTTGTTAGCGTTATTATTTCATTATAATTTAATCTGCCAAACTCTGTTAAAGGCAATACATGTATATAGTTTATAGAATTAATCTGTAGAATAGAAATGCTGTAAAGTTTGCTTAAATAAATAAATAAATAAATAAAAAATACCCAATTTCCAAATTCCCATATTTCCATAGCAAAATTATTGATTTCATTTCATTTCACATTTCTACCTTCTCTAAAATATTGAAAGTGACGATGTCTACAAAAATATATCATCAATAAAAATTAAGACACCATATATTATTGAAAGATAAATCACACAATCATCCGTTTCTATCCGATCAATTAGTCACTTTAAAGATAATCATTCGTCATTATATTGTCTCACATGGTCGCTATATCTCAAAATTTGTTACAATTACCAAAATTATCTCAGTGATATGTGCCCCTTAATAGCCCTCTACGAGAGTATCTACCATCCCAAATCTCCTTAATTTCTAAAAGCATAGCGACCCATTTGCATTATTTTATGAGTTACATTATGAACGACCAAAGTTTTGGTTAAATTTGTATAAAAAAGCGGATATTTGGAGGGTTAAATTGAATACTTCGTCTTATTTTTTTTTGCTTCGATAGAAACCTAGTCACAATGCACAAGATCAGCATCAGTAAATTAAAAGTGAGAGCAATGTGTTAAATTAGATTTCGCCAATTTCTCGCAATCTAGTGTTACACGATCTAAATATAGCATTTATTATTTATTATTTACACCCTTTGTGACGTCATGAACATCCAAACACGACGAGAATACAAAGTTTCAATACGGCATACTAATCAGTTTCCTGGTAACAATTTTTGTAGAATCATTCAAATTTTATTGTTTGCGGTCGCTTTGGTATCGTTATTCAAATACTTATCTTAACATACTGATTCCTATATCTGGTCATCTTCATTAGTATCACTTCGCCAAGTGTCTCCTTAAATACGTACTTATATTATGTGAATGCTGGACTTATTTTTGAATCAATTTAATTCGTATGAATTTTCTCAATAATTTTAAATAGATCTAGTAGAATTTTGAATTCAAATTCAAATAGTTTATTTCTCAAAATAGGACAACTGCATCACTTTTTGAAGTCACAAGAAAATATAGAAATAATAGAATAATACATACCTACTGCTTATAACTTAAAATATAATGCAGACCTTAAAATGATTTACATTGCTTTAATCCCATGCACTTTTATCTGTTATATGATCTTTAATTGTATAATAAGCTTTTTTTAGTTTCTGTTTAACAAATATTTTAAACGTTTTTAATTGTAGATTGCATATTTCTTCAGGGATTTTATTATAAAAACGGACACATTGTCCCCTGAATGATTTGTCTATTTTCGTTAGCCTTGTGTGAATCAGATCAAGATTTTTTTATATATTTATATGAAAAAAGGATATATTTATATGAACAAACGAGCGTACGGATCACCTGGAAAGTCACTATTTTTTTTAAAACGGTCTATATTTTTATGCACAAATATTAGGTTTTCAAATATGTATTGACACGGTACTGTTAATATGTTGATCTCCTTAAATTTATCTCCCAATGTATGTCTAGATGGATAGATTGTAGATTGCTCGAACAGCTCTTTACAGCAGCACAAAATTCCGAATTACCTCTGATACTGCAAAAGAACTTCACTAGCGGTGATTTATAAGTATAAAATACAGATAAAAAACGGACATGTTAGTGAAATAGGTTGAACCATTAACTCTCACCTTGGTGACACCGTGTGAACCTCGTTCGCCATATTATGATTTCTATTTTTCCATTCGATGATGACGTTTATCGGCAACACTGTGATGATTTCTCTAGTATTACAAATGAGTATGGGCCGCGTTAATCACACACCATCAGGTGATTTACCAATGGGAGGCTCCTTTGCACAGGATGCCGACTAGATTATGGGTACCACAACGGCGTCTATTTCTGCCGTGAAGCAGTAATGTGTAAGGTTTATTGTTTTTCGGTGTGAAGGGCGCCGTAGCTAGTGAAATTACTTGGCAAATGAGACTCATCTTGGCATCTGGCATATAACATCATATGTCTCAAGGTGACGAGCGCTGTTGTAGAATTTTTGTGTCTTGCAAGAATTCTAATCGGCACTGCATTGTAATGGGCAGGGCGTATTAATTACCATCAGTTAAACGACCTGCTCGTCTCGTCCCTTATTTTCATAAAACAATATTCGTATGTAGGCCTGTTTTGTACTCGTCTTACATAAAGAGAAGAATGCATTTAAGGCATATGAAAGGCTTGTTGTCACGTCTCATATAAATTTGTATTATTATATTATAACACACAGCAATCATTCCAACCACGGCTTAAACATATCTAAAACGTCATAATGAAGATAGCTTTAAAATTGTAGCATTCATTTAACAGATTGCTTTAAAATAACAATGTAATTGTTGGTAAAGATAAGGCAGCAATAAAACCCGAAATGAAATTTCACGTTTATTTTATAAAGGAACAACAAACATAAACTTTTCAAGTCTAATATCCCTTTTAAATAAGGGCTCAAATTATTTCAAAGGGATATACTCCATAGAACTTTTCATCATTTGCAGGGAGTTCTCAAAGCAATTTAAAATTATCGAGACACCTCAGAAACTGTATTACTTTTTACAATTTTCAATTGAAAACTTTAATTACGAATTTAAGATATGTACAGACGAACAAACATGATATTAATATTTACACTAACCTTATATCGTTGACATCTAGGGTATAATAAATTTTATATTCTATGTATAATAAATATTATAATAACCTCAAGGGAATTATTATGACTACATAATGTGCTATGCACGTCGCTAAGTACAGAATTAAAATAATAATTACAAAGGCTATCACAATGAGTCTACTTGAAAAAAATACTTTAATTACCACTAGATATTAATAATCATAATTATAGACGTTTAGATCAATAATAGGTCGCTATTTGTCATATCGCTTATACAATAGTTGAATTTAGTTAAACATGAATATACAAATTATAATAAAACATCATATTGAGCAAAATTATAATATACAATAGATTTATTTACATTTTGGCACAGCCGCTTAAATTTTTATACATAGCAATTTCTTAAATGCTCTACGAAAGTCCATATTAAAAATCGTATAGATTAAAGGGTTAAGCGCCGAGTTCACGTAGCCCAGCCATGTTATAAAGTTTATGAACTTGTTTGATAAACAACAACTCGAACAAAATGGTATAACCAGGTATATCACAAAAAATGGAAGCCAACACACTACAAATACTCCCATAATGATACCAAGGGTTCTCGCGGCTCGACGTTCACGAGTTAATGAAATCCTTTGTTTTTCTTCAATGAACTGGTAAACTGTATTTTGTTGATTGGATTTAGCGTGTTTTTGAGATTTAACTACTTCAACTTCGATGATTTCCATGTCCTCATCGTGAGTTTCTTTGGAATTGCTTTCAGATGATGTATTCCTATTTTCTTGATTATCCACAATATCACTGGCGGAGTTTTCATTAGATAAGAATGGTACGATAAGTTTATTTTGGAACTTATCATTTTTGGTCCAATATTTTAGTTTAGATTTCTTCTTTGGAGCACTTTTAGACTTCTTTTTCTTATCAGTGTCTGAAACTAGACGCGCGATACCTTGATGTTCGTTGTGATTGGCTTCTGAACTGACAGAATCTTGGTCGTGGTGATCTTCCTTGAGTGCACATTTATTTTTTCCGGTTGATATTGTACTTATTTTAGTAGCTTTGGCTCGGTCTCTCAATCTTTTTTTTGTTGCAAGATATATCTCAAAATACACTACAGTCATTATAACTAATGGAATGTAGAAAGAGCCAGATGAAGAAAATATTACAAATCCCGGCTGAGAAGTCAATCGACAAGGCGTGTCGGGCTCAAACACATCGGGCCAATCGTTCCACCCTAACAAAGGCGGAGAGCTAATGATCAAAGACAAAACCCACACAACACCAATCATTAGAAGCACCCTTTCTAGCGTTCGTTTTTGAGCGTAATTAATGGGATCTGTTATTGCCCAATATCGGTCTAGAGCGATGGCACAAAGGTTTAAAATTGATGACGTACAGCACATAATGTCGCACGTAAGCCACATCTTGCACACGTAAATACCGAACACCCATTGTCCTAGAATAGAATATGCGACATTTAGTGGTAAAACTAATATTGCTACCGTTAAATCGGCTACAGCGAGGGAAACAATGAAGAAATTTTGGACGATACGTAATGGTTTATAAGTGAACACGCTGAGAATAACTAGGATATTGCCAACAATAGTGGAGATAATAATGAGTGTGAGCACAATGGCCGTACAAATGGCTTCCCATTCGGGGACAGCGAGGGTTAGGCCCAAGCTGCTCGGATATTTGGGGTCGTCCGCGACTGTACAC
Organism: Leptidea sinapis; assembly: GCF_905404315.1. Taxonomy (NCBI): domain Eukaryota; kingdom Metazoa; phylum Arthropoda; class Insecta; order Lepidoptera; family Pieridae; genus Leptidea; species Leptidea sinapis. Next base: position 9,574,643 of record NC_066296.1, on the reverse strand, counting down.
TCGTCTTTATCGAACCCCGCTATGTCATATGGCTGGCTGTAATTGGACGAAGTGTAATTATCGGCGTGCGTGCTACTCTGAGCCATTTTATTAATTCACTTCACGTAACATAATTAAACTGGCCAGAAGGAATGACAGCTATTTCTTCTATAAATTCTTTTCTGTTTATTTTACTACCTAAATCGCTGGGAATTTTCCTCAATTCCATATTTCTGTAACAAATATAAAGAAGATAAGAACGTTGAATCAAAATTTTCAATAGCGCCAGGAAATTACAACGTTATGAAACTCACCTTGTTAAAAGTTTTTGAAGGCGTTTCCATCTTTGGATGTTGCACATGTTATGATTTATCTGAAACAAACATAAATATTTTAATTTTTTATATATATTACATATTATATTATGTATTAAAAAGATGATTTCAAGAGAAAATATACAAACTGAAATAACTTTCAGATTTGATAATATTGTCATGTCTGATTCCAAATTTGAATAAATATTCGTAATATTATAACAAATGGTGGGGTGATCACCACACATCAAATTAGGTCAGTGATGACTGACTTAGAAAGCAGCTAGGTATGTAAAAGACTACGATTCTGCGAGTCCTCTTGTTTTGCAAGTTATTTGGAGACCTATCCGCTCATTAGACCTCCTCTTCCATAAAAAATAAGTAAAGCCATAATTTAAAGGCATTTCATTAACTTTGAACATTCATATTCATCCTGTGATTGTTTTACATACTTGTGTTAATAAATGTTGTTTAAAATCCCATTCTCATGATCTCAGCTCTATTCAAATAGAATCTTTAAAAGTCTATTGAACGGTTAGTTACATTTTATCATTTATTTATTTATTACACTTTTTTGACACCACATTAACAAAATATAACTTAACTACTAACATACATTATTACATGATATGGTGCAAATGGCGGCCTTATCACTACTATATAGTGATCACTTCCAGGCAACCATTTGTAATACAGTAAAAGAGAAAGACAATACATTAAAAGGGTAAGAATTATTAATATTAAAGAATTTCTTTTATATCTATAATAATAATTATTAAAAAAAAATCTATATAAATTAAGGTAAGATTTACAAATTATATCTCACTCCACCCCTTCATGGTTAATCTTGTTTTAAATTGGGTATGATAACTTTCTATTCAAAGATGTTCTCTGGTTCATAAGTGCCTCAGTTTTCTCGAAGCGTCTATAAAATACGGAGAAAAACGTGTCTTTGACAGCCGCGGCTTGAGACGCAAGAGCAAGGCACCTACTTGGGTCTCTAATATCTTCATATTTTCTTGCTTTCCTCAGCACCGGAAATCAATACATGTTATTTTGTTCCTGCTGTACTTCTTGATATATATTTTAAGTAATAAAATTTTACAATATTAGAAGACATGAAATATTAAGACAACACAATAGCTTATACTTTAAAAAAATTAAAGAAAATGATATCCTTTAAAGACAATACCGGCGATACAGCTTGTAAAAAACCTCGATTAAGACTGCCTACGTAAGGAAGTTCTACTGCTGGTAAGGTCAAACTTCATATTAAGGCAAACTAAAAAATTAATTTAATTAATAAAACAGCTTACTCTCGCAAGAAAGAAATAATGACATGGCTACTTAAACACGATTATGACGAAACAGAAAATCTGTTAGCCCCAATGTTACTATCATTATCGTCATCATCATCAGCCGTAAGACGTCCAATGCTGGACAATGGCCCTGCGCTGCCCTCATCCAACGTATTGCGGCGATCTTGACCAGATCGTCGGTCCACCTTGTACCAACCAACACTGCGTCTTCCGGTACGTGGGCGCTATTCGAGGACTTTACTGCTCCAATGGCTATCTGTCCATCGAACTATGTGGCCTGCCCACTGCCACTTCAGTTTCGCAATCATTTGGGCTACTTGTGTGTTGCCAGTGATGACTTACAGTGCGCAGACGTGGTCGCTAGCTATGGGCCTGATGAGAAACTCATAGTCGGTCAGAGGGCAATGGAGAGGGCTATGCTCGGAGTTTCCCTGCGAGATCGAATCAGAAATGAGGAGTTCCGTAGGAGAACCAAAACCACCGACAATGTTACTATAATCTCGAATAAATATAGATACATAATATTATAGGTTCATCTTTAATTGTACACACAAATACTGAACACATTATTCAGATTACACAAACTTAAAACCTTTCCTTTTTAGTACGAGTAAACCAAAAAGGACACTCTCATGCATGCATTCATATAAATCATTCACAAACGCACAATCATATTTTGTATTTCGTCTCAATAATAACAACGACAGTAAAATAGCACAGATTCTACCTAGTTTGAGCTCCTGTCTCCCAACTGTAGTTTAACATTTCAAGAAATAACTATGTTGTACTATTTTTACTACACTTAGTACATGTTGGAAGAAATTTATTTGTATTTTTACATGAAATACGCATATTATTTTTTTTTTATATGAATCGACATATAATACATAATAGGGGATGAAGGAAAGGATAGCTCTACCATCATTCCGGGCTTAATTTGTCATTGCGCGAGTGTAGGCAGTATATAACCACCACCCTGATCGACCTTGGGGGTTCAAATTCCAATCACAGTCTGATGCAAAAGGCAACGCAAAACCAATGTTACTATCTTTTATAAGAAATTTGTGACGCAGCACTCCTCTTATGCAAACCTAAAACCTAAATATTTTTAAAATACTAAAATACTGTTTAGTTTATGAAATAGTTTTTTTAGTTTTTACTTATTAGTGTCAGTAATAGGTTGTTCCGTTAACTACAGTAGGTTTTTTCTCGATTACATCAAGTAAACTATAATATTTCGTTGCTTAATATTGTCATATTATATTGAATAGTAATTTGTTAAGTAGCTTTAGGCCATTGAAAGGTGCCGCGCACCTTAAACAATATAGATCCGAATAAACGGGAATGGAAAAATGAATCGACTCCAAAAAATTCTGTTTGAAACTCTGTTTCACGTTCTTGTGAGAAAATGAAATATCGTGAAGAAAGAAGAAGCTATGAATGACAGGTAGCCTAAGACCCACTTATCGAGACACGGGCTAATACTAATCAATCGAAATGAATACTCCTAAAAAGCCTCACCTACACAAAATAAAATTACATCGTCCACGTAAACAAAAACATCATCTATGTAAACATGAATATTCATTAGAAATGTTAATTAAATGAAAACTACTGGGCCAAACTATGCAAAATTTTAATGGGACCAAATGGCAACTATTCCGCATCAACCAAAAGAAGAATCACGTAAATCGATTCATAAATCTCAGCATAATCGGTGTACATACATAAAAAAGTACCAATCGAATTGAGAACCTCCTTCTTTTTGAAGTCGGTTAAAAATATTATTAATAGTAGTACGTTCACAAGCAGTTCAAGTGAATGCAAACTGAAAACTGTCAAAATATTCATCAAGATTTTCAAACTAATTGCAGCATTTAAAATTCATTATTTTAATAGCTTTCAAGTGATCCAAATGAAAGTATTAAAAAATCTGTATTGTTGTATAAATTTTTTTTCTTATGAAGTTATAAAGTTATTCAAAACACGACCGGGCTTCGAGAGTATGTTATTTGATGTAATTAGCATTTCAACACTATCTTAGTGATATTTTTCCTTTAAAAACGAAAAACAGGCCACCAGTGGGAAGCTCCTTTGTACAGGATGCCAGATAGATTATGGGCACCACAACAGGAAGTGTTGAAGCAGTAGTAAACATTATTTTGTTTGGGTCTGAAGGGCGTCGTAGCTAGTGAAATTACTGGGCACATGAGACTTAACGTCTTATGTCTCAGAATTTTCGGGTTTTTCAAGAATCCTGAGCGGCGCTGCATTGTAATGGGCAGGGAGTATTAATTAACATCTGATGAACGACCTGCTCGTCTCGTCCCTTATTATCATAAAAAGGCACTAGGCATTCTAGAAACAAATCTAAAAAATCTCTTAGTAGTCGTGTGTCGTAATTGTACAACCACTTTAAACTAAAGAATAATTAATTTCATCGCAATCGATTTACAACGCATGGATTGGACTGTGGGTTGGACGTTATCAATACTTGAAATAAAAAATATACAGATAAATGAGAACGTAAGAGTAATTTGTAATTAGAAATGGAACAATGTTTCCTGCTTCATTTGTAGTTGCGACCTGAACTAATGTTAACTTCTCGTTATTGTGTTCTGTAATTAGTTTTACAGAACGTTCTAGTAAATATTCAGATAACATAATTATTACACAATTGGGTAGTTAAGATTCTGTAGGTAGATCATTATTATTGTGTGGAATTAAACAGACTTCAATAGTGGCTTGATCAGGTGTAATTCTTATGAAATTGTTATCATATTTTATTGTTGACAGCAGGCTAATAGACCCTGTATGATAGTAATTAATGAAAAATGTTTAACACTATTTAAAAAAGGCAATTGTGTGTTTTTTGAAACCACGATGCAAGTGAAACTATTTCTCACAAAATAACATAGGTTAATACCTATTAATATATCAACATAGAAAACAAAAACAAATTTATATATTATGCTTTACATTTTCATAAAATAAAAAAAAAATCAAGTGCGTGGGGTTCGAACCTACTCTTCCACCCGAACGCAATTGCACCCAATATGCGAACTATAGGCGCCGGCCGACACTGTAATAAAAGTTTCACTTTAAAAGGCACCCTTATAAAAGGAATGCTTCGTAATTTGTCTGACAGTCTATCAGTACTCCTTTTTATCTCTAATTGGAGGTTTATTACCAGGTGATTTAAGCTTTTCAATCAGATTAAAACCTAACACTTTAATACTCAGATAAATAAAAACATTATAGGATAGGACACATTGTCAAAGAAACGTCGCATGTGGCAAGTAATCCAGTCTTGAAATTGAAGTAAATGGGAAGAAGCTGATTGTATTGTATGGTTTTTGTTTTTTGTTGATGTACGAAACATTTGATGCGACAGACACATTGTTGCACATGCCCAACTTAAGTATGTTATAGATAAGGCTACTTGAAACCCGAGCGCTGGCAGCTATTTCGGTCAACCGATCAGCCTAGCTATCCAACGTGGACATGCTGCCAGTATTCTTGGTACGCTTCCACGTAATGATAGTTTTAATTTAATGTAGTCATAGTATTGTAAATATAGTTACAAGATTTGTTTTGTTTGAATAATAAATACCATTTTGTTATTTTTAAAGTGACATCCCTCTCTTCTGGGATTAATTAAACAAATTATAATTAGCAAGTCATTGACATTAAGTCGGTAGAGCGCTGGAAGGTAATCCGAGAGCAGGGTCGAGTACCGCAACGTCAAAAAATTTTGATATGAAAATTTAATTTGTTTAATGATACATTTTTATTTCTATTTTAATAATTATGCATTATTAAACACAACTATAAATTTGCCTTGAGAACTACAGTGGCCTTTTACATTTTATACAATAAAGTTTTATGATTTATAACTGTTAAGATTTTCGTTCAAACTAGCTTTATCTAAGTGATTTAATAAATTAATATAATAAAAGTTTAGTAATAAATTTTACACCACTGTCTTTCTAAAAAATATTAATTTTAATTTTCAAAAAACTTAGTATAGCGAAAAATGTTGTTAGACCATCTGTTTCTCAGTTGAATTTATGCTAAAGTAATGGGGTAACAATCAATTCATTAAATTACAAAAATTCTCAAAATACGTAGGTTGATGTAAAATTTCACCTAAATTATAATTACTCTCTTTTTAAACATGAAGCTGTTATCTTGTTCCTATAATAATGAACAGACAACCAATCCTATCGCGAGCTCGTATCTACAAATTACTTGTAATACATATTCGGAATTCTTGTTGACCTCGTTGGTACGTGGTTATTGGTTCCCACCAAAGTAACGCGTTCATCGCTTTAGGCTTCATATTAAGAAGTTCAGCTTAGTAATACAATATACTATCAACGGTGAATTACGTTGTTCTATATCCAAATATTAAACGCCTCTATTATTTATTTTCATGTAATCTACAGCGTCACAATTTATATACAATAAAGGCATAAAGGAATAAAAGGCATTTATTTTCTCAAAATTGATTCCTTTAGAATTCTTTTTGATGTCATTTCTAATATACTAGATACTACTACCGCTTCGGAAAATGCGCTCTGAGAGAGAAGAGGCGGCGCAAGAAACTCTCCCAGCATTCTTTTTTTTGCGCTCTTTTGCTTAAGCTATAATATAATCATAATGTAGTCCCAGGCTGTCCGATCACTTAGATATTCAGCTGTGGAGTAATAGGACTTACGACAGAGCCATTTCTTAATGAAACAAAATTATAATATAAAGTAGAAAAATAAGGCCAAAACTGATTACAGTATATAGGTATTAAACAAAAGAAGTAACATTTTATGATTTAACAAGCCAGAATAAGGAACAAAATATTAACAATTACTATACTCGTAATAAGCTACTAAGAAAATAAACTTAACAAAATAAGGTTACAGGAGTGTGTGTGCGTGTATGTAAGGTTGTTTTTAGTGTATTTGAGGGTGTATGCAGTATGTGTGTGTGTTTTGGATTTCTTAGTTCTTTTTTTTGGCTATACTTTGGACAAGCAAAACATATCTATATTATAATAAGCTTTATTGTAGGTGAGAGCCAGACGTTGCAGAACAGAGTTTTGTGTGTAGTTGGTGTTAGCTTTTGGTACAGCCAAAAGGTGCGTGTAAATGATGGGACGTTAAATGAAAAACTCGCTAATAAGGAGGGACAATCAGTTTTACCATTAAGGATTGCTTGCAATAGCAGCATGTCGCTTAGCTTTCTTCGATTCTCTAAAGTGTCAATTTCGTAGTGCTTACAGGCTTCTTCATAGAATGAAAAGTTTTTTAATTGTTTGAACGCTATATACTTTAGAAATTGTTTTTGTATGGATTCAATCCTATGTGTGTGTATGATGTAGTTGTTTGTGTGTTTATGTTTCGACCTGTTAATCACAATGGATAATATTTATAATATTATTTTGAAAGTAATTTTAATATTTCATTATTTAAGTCTTTTTGAATCTACCATGTGGTTTTGAAAATTTTTAATGGTTTCTAGTATTTTCGTTGATTAACATGATTGTTACCCATTTATAAAAATTAATTACTTTTTAAAAGATTGCTGTTACGCGCTCTTTACATTAAAGAAATGCGTAAAAATCAATACAATTTTTTTTTGTAAATACAGAAACAATTTGAAAACAGATTTTCTCAAACGAGAGAAAACTTTTTACTTGCATCAATTTCGAACAGAACTAGAATGGATAAACTTGGAGATGAGTAAAAGTTGTTGCGAATGAGTTGAAGCTCGATATGATTAATGATTTTTTTTATAATGAAAATAAGGAACGAGCCGAGCAGGACGTTCAGCTGATGGTAATTGATACAATCTGCAAACTGAGCTCTGAGAATTCTGAGCGGCACTACAATTGCGTTCGTCACTTTGAGACATAAGATGATAAGTCTCATTTGCCCAGTAATTTCAATAGCTACGGCGCCCTTCAAATAATAATATCTATTTATTTTCTCCTCACAAAGATCTTAAAGCTAAAACAGTACAGTAGTGTTACATTTTTTTAACAGATTTTTTTTTGTGAGGAGCTGGTGTCTGAAGTAGGTTGACCCTGTATTACAGATCACCAGGACCTCACCCCCAGATATAAGGATCACAATGATTAAAATAGTACACATCCGTACTAGTAGCTAGAAGAGCAACAATAGATCATAACAATAAATGACTTTACATTTGTAAATTACTAGTAATAAAATGTGTGTGTGTGTGTGTGTGATGAAATGTAGAAGGAATAAAGCTATGAGTGAATTAGTTCATTAATATGAGTGAATAAATAAATTAAATGACATCATCACCACTATAACCCCATTCCTTTGACGCCACTTAATTTATAATAAGGTAAATTTAAAAAGGGTCGTAACATTTGTTGTTTTACGGGCCATAATTGAAAATATAAATCTGACATAAATATTAAGAGTCATATTATCTTATTCGTTAATATTGTGTTGATATTTTTGCGATGTTTCTTCTTTCTCAGAGCGTAATTTTGTTTATTTAATTGAAATCAAATTATTCTATAGGAAATTATTAAAGTAAAAAGTAAAGATTTGTATTTTTGTATGTATTTTATTGGTAAGCTCAGAAGCTTCTAGATTGATTTTGAAATATGTTCCACCAGTAGAGTGGAATATAGCTAAGTAGCATGGGAATTTATATTTAAAAAAAATCGCTGGTCTAATTTTAATAATTTCGATAACAGTAAAGCTTTGTAGCTAGTGTTTCTAAAGCTTATTGTATTAAAGTCTGGGTGATTGATTTGCGATCATACATAATAATATATAAAATACCACTCAAGCAATACTCGTCTGTTTGTGGCGTAAAATACGATTAAAATTTCGGCAGATGAAAATTCCGCAAGAACCGCGATTTGGATGTTCGCCACAAATTCAAACAGAATCACAGTTGAAAAGATGGAATATATTGCGATGCTGTTGTTTAGTGACGGGATAAAGGCTCAAGTGCCTTAAATGTATAAATGTCATTTATTTTTTCAAGATTGATCCCTTAAAATATGTTTTTAATTTCAATTAAAGCTAATTATGGTAGGGCATGGCTTTGGAAACAAATGGCAAGCGTAGAGATGAAACACCTAAAATATAAGGAATACTATATTCTACAAGATATTAATTTGCAGTGTTTGAATGTATCTTAAAAATTAATAAAGCCTTACACATATTTGTGAGCGTTTATAATAATTATAGGGAATTCCAGGCTGTTCAATTGCTTAGATAGAAATAGATCTGTAAGAAAATTGTATTATTTTTTTTAATACGCACTAACACGCACGTCGGCTCATGTATTCCGTAGAATCTTCAATCTTCCTTATTTTTTTTTATATGAGAGGGGGCAAACGGGCAAGAGGCTCACGGGATGGGGAGGGGTGAGGCAACCGCCCATGGACATCCGCAACAACAGGTGTGTCAAGAATGCGTTGCCGGCCCTTAAGGTGGGTGTATGCTGTTTTCTTGAAGGTCCCTAAGTCGTATCTGTTCGGGAAGACCGCTGCCGGTAATTGATTCCACAAAGTGGCTGTGCGAGGCAAGAAATTTCGAACAAAACGCGCGGTTGTGGAATGCCAGGCGTCTACGTGATGCGGATGGTACTTTGCATGTAATGTCCGGTGGTGGAATTCGGCCGCTGGAATCAAACTAACAAAAAAATCATCCAACGTATTCCGGCGATGTTGACCAGATCGTCGGTCCATCTTGGATCTGCCAACACTTCGTCTTTCGGTACGTGGTCGCCATTCGAGGACTTAACTGCCGCAACAGCAGCCATCTGTCCGTTGACTATGTACCCCTGCGCACTGCCACTTCAGTTTCGCAATTATCTCGGCTATATCAGTGACTGGTTCTCCTACGGATCTCCTCTTACAGATTACCCTCTGAGCGACCATGAGCTTCCCCATAAGGAACATAGTTAGCGACCACTTATGCGTTCCCAACGTTATCACTGTCAATACAGACTGGTTAAAACCTTCGTCTTCAGACGTATTTATTATAATTAATATTAATACACATGCACGTGTAATAATAATAAAATATATTATCATTAAATTATGGTTATTACATAAGCTTCCAGCAACTAGAAACTCTTCCAAGTCGAGTGATAATACCCGAGATCTGTCCCCTTTTACATGCGCAAGACAGTCCGGGTGATGTTGCCATCTAAAAATCCATATATAATTCCACCTTCACTTAAATAGTAAATTATCCTTCCTTTATCTATTCCATTATCATTACGATCTTTGAGCTAAATCAAATCAAATCAAATCAATTATTAATAACTCTTACAAGTCATAAAGCAAAAATAGGTCAATTTAAAATTCAAATTATCATTTTATATAGGTAGGGAAGTCCTACCTCACAATAATACAGTATTATGTAATTATATATTGTTATGTATATAAAGAAAATAAATATTTTTTACGTGTTGTAAAATAAGTTTTACCTAGTCAAATAACTGGCATCTTGTAGAACTCCTCAACTGAGTAAAACGTATGTTCGAGAAGCCATTTTCGGAGTTGTGTCTTAAACACCTATTATCCTATTTATATAATGTAACTGTAATGAATAATTATGGATGCTTAAAACAGTGTTTACACATTATTAGTATCCTTAAGAAAAATTTACATACAACATTTTCCCGTGATCACGAAGCTTGAAATAACAAGGAAATAATATGGAAAACTTAATAGTCCATGAATACGTCCTGATATTCAGGGAAAAATAGCTTACACAGTGGTTTTTGAAATGGCAAAGTATGGGAAACTCAATAATCCCGATATTCAGGGAAATATTGCACAACCAGCGGGTTTTTAAATTGCTCAGCATGGGGCATTCATAGACCGTATACAGAAAAACAGTCGAAGGGATCAATAGTAATTTTGATTGGGTCCTAGTAAGATTTTTGTTCAAATTTGAATTGTTCTATTAAATGGAGGAATGCCCATTTGCCACCTAAGTTTTTCTCATTCATCAAAATGAAATGAATATAGTAATTATTTGCTCAATTTTTGCCATCATCTGGCCATGGGAATCATTGATTTGAACAGAATTCAATTTAAAATAAAATAAAACATTAAATAGATTTTCCTGTAAATGTGGGTGACGGAAATAAACCCATAAATTTCTTTGTGTGTTGCGATTTAAGAAATGATTATAATTCAGGTACTATTAACATTTATTGATTCGAAACGATGTTTTTGTATTTGAATAAATTTTGGCAAGATCACATACTCTGAAACCAGTCTCGTAATAGTCTGTTTTAGGTAATCCGGCCCACATTCTAGCGCTCTACAAAGCGCAGGTCCGGCCTCACATGGAGTATTGCTGTCATCTCTGGTCTGGCGCACCCCAGTATCAGCTCGATCCATTTGACCGCGTGCAACGCAGAGCAGCTCGAATTGTCGGGGACCCAGTACTCTGTGAACGGCTGGATCACTTGGCGTTGCGTAGAGACGTCGCTTCATTGTGTGTCTTCTACCGCATTTATCACGGGGAGTGTTCCGAAGAGCTGTTCAACCTGATTCCTGCCGCCGAATTTCACCTTCGCACGACACGCCACAAGTTACGATATCATCCCCACCATCTGGATGTGTGGCGGTCCTCCACAGTGCGGTTTTCAAGGAGCTTTCTTCCTCGTCCCACGAAGCTGTGGAATGAGCTTTCTTGTGCGGTGTTTCCGGGACGATACGACATGGGTACCTTCAAGAAAAGCGCGTACACCTTCCTTAAAGGCCGGCAACGCTCTTGTGATTCCTCTGGTGCTGCAGGAGAGTGTGGGCGGCGGTGATCACTTAACACCAGGTGACCCGTACGCTCGTTTGTCCTCCTATTCCATAAAAAAAAAAAAAAAATCTAAACTAACTAATAATTTTAATTTTTATCCTTACAAGCCCTTATCCCATATTATGTATCCATAATATAGCCGGCATCACGTGCAAAGAAGTCTTCCACTGGTGTATGATTTACATTTCGCATAATCAGCTCAGTGCTAATCTGATCGAAACTCTAAAAATTGACCCTCGATTAGTTAGTGTCGAAGATTTACTTTTAGTAGGATGAAAAAAAAACATTTATGGTCAAAAATTGATTCTTCATTCGATTTCAGACCGCCATTTCTACTACCTCACAACTACAATGCCAGATCCATTACAGTTTGTTATTATTTATTGTGTCGATCAGATTTTTACTGTCCTCCCAAACTTCATAATTGTAATTATTACAGTATTTTAAAGCATGATCGCGTATATTGTTTTGTACGTAAGGACTTATTTGCATACTTTAGAAATAGGATAGGACGTTTTAATTTATGTTTGTGTGGTTCTAGTATATAATATATGAGTGTGAAAGCGACCAATAAAATCTCCAAGTGTTGAAATATTAAGTTGTTGTATCGGAGGAAATAAAATTTATTGAAGTAGGCGTTACTTTGCGGAAATCCATAATTATACAAATGATTTAAGTTTTCTTTAGTGTTCATTCCGCCAATATTTTCTTTTAGTCTCGCGCCAGATTTTGGCGAGACAACACGTCCTGAGGATGCCTCGTGTAGAGGCGAAACACGTGTCGAATTGTTTAAAAGTAAATATTGGCGGAATTAACACTAAAGAAAACTTAAATCATTTGTATCGGAGGAAATAATTGAGATGGCAATTTTGTTCAATTTTAAAGTGCTTGAATGAAATTTCGATAATAATTGTACACTGATGAATGTAATAATAATAGTAAACAATCATTTGGTGATTATCATTGAGGAGCTTGCAGTATTTAATCGCTAAATAATTCACCAACAGTACAAACAGTGAAAAAAGTCTATAACGCTTTGCTTCTGAACGTTTTAATGAATATTAACGACCGTTTTCGTAGCTTATCCACTTTAATTTCTAAATGAATATTTCTTTTACGGATTAAGTGCTTGAGAACTGGCAAGAATTTATAAAATGTAATAAATAAATGTTATTAACATTCATAAGCCATGTAGAGTACTAAAAGTAAATATTAAAAGGTAGAATGCGAGAAAATTTTACAATACAATTGATTTCCAAAATAAATCAATATATCTATATACATAAAAATGAATTGCTGTTCGTTAGTCTCGCTAAAACTCGAGAACAGCCGGACCGATTTGGCTAAATTTGGTTTTGAATTATTTGTGGAAGTCCAGAGAAGGTTTAAAAATTGAATAAATAGGAGAATGCTCGGAATTATATAAAAACAACAAATTTGATTTTCCTTTGAAAATCAAATTAAGAGAATTTTTACATTACTTTCAAACTTCTAAACTTTCTAAACTTAAACTTAATTTTAGCTTACTATAGTTGGTAGATTAACTATCTATCATTTTATGAAGATTGATAAATCTTAAGTTTAGTCACAAATATAATTTCGCAATTATAATATTTGACAACCAAATATATATTTAAGTAGTGTGCAATTTTTTACACGGTTTTGATCCACTTTAAACGGCCTGTTTTCGTCCAAACAATTATTTTTATTTCCAATATTTGTTTTGTATGGATATATTTTCTATGAGATAATTTATTGACGCACAATTTGACAGTTCATTATGTCATAAAAATCATTATTTTATTTATTATATACAGAACAACGTCTGTCGGGTCAGCTAGTTTGTAATAAATTTTTACGTTAATTTGTCACTGCCAAACAAAATTTATACTACAAAGAGACAAGAATATAAAAGTCACAACAATATAATATATAATTATTATTATGAACCGTGGCAATAATTGACAGGCAAAGTGTTGATCGGCTGAGCATGATAAGGAAACATGTCTTTCATGCCTAATGGAAGATCATTATTTTTGCGTGAATTTCTGGAGGACAGGATGATAATGACAAAAAGTATAATGATGATGTTACGTTTTGAGAATATCAAAGTACGAAATAAAAATCTGATCTAATGAAAAAGAATTATAATGCGACCAATATAAGATGAAGAAGCGAAAAGAACTTCTAACGGTTTTAAAAAATATTATAACTATATTATACTTATAATCAACACACAAATTTTATGTATGAATAATATTAGTACACTACATAAATTGTTTTGCTCAAAACAAGCCATAGCCTGTAATTATGGTTGCAAGATAGCGATAAATTTAACAATACTTAATTAAAATAAAAGTAAAATAAAATAAGTAAAGTACTTAAGTAAAATAATTAATACATACCTCAAAATAAAGAAACACACAAAAACAGGGAATCGCAAACAAATATATGTATTCAGGATATATATTAGGGATTTGAGTCTGGGACTTCCAGTTCAGTTGACAGGGTCGCTAAGCACTGAGCTGTATGAGCCGCCAATACAATGTTAACATAGCCTTTATCGTAATTTTTAGTCCTCCTAGACAGTAATACTGTTTATTCTGTTGATCATAAGTTTGCTCAACGAATTCCATTGCTCGTAAAAGTGGCCTGAATGCTACATTCATTAGAACATCTATCTCATGACGTCACAGCTCAGCAGTTTTTACGTTTTTCTCAATTCCAGCAACTCATCGTCACACTCGTTTGTATTTATCTGCTCAACTGCACGAAAGCAAATAGGTATGAATGAATTTCATTAATACTGTTTCTTTCAGAAACATTGTTAGTGAAAAATGATGTTCACAGATGTGGTATATAAATATGTTGATATTTTGTATTGAAATTGAGAAACTACAATCCAAAATCTATTATTAAAAACATCGAAAAGGTGTGCCTCAGACTTGAGAAGAATGGGTGATTAAACTAAGCAGGCCTGATAACTATAAAATTGCATTACATCTAATACACTTGTGGCGGATTACCCATTCCCAAGGTGTAGATTAAATATATATTTTAAAAAAACTTCACGTAGACTGATCACAAGAAAAAGCTTAACTTGACGAGTTGAGTTCTTAACGAGAGACAAAAATATTGTTAGTAAAATGACGAAATGAATGCGAGGCCTATTTTAATTTGACGAGTTGTAAATTGCAAAAATTATTACTTAACGATACTTGGAGCCTAGATTGTTGATCAACATTAACAAAATATCAGTATAGGTATGCAATCAATTAATCATTTCAATACATAGATCTTCAAAAAGCTTTGGACAAGTTACTATTTGTTATATTGTAACAAATGGATACAAGATCAGATAATATGCGCTGTCATCATTGGAAACCTAAATTGGCAAGCTACCAAAGTGAGTTAACTTGAATTCAATAGACGCTTGCTCGGTTTTATGCTCAGCTGTAGTAAGCAAATTATATCCCATCGCATGTACAGCATTGGAAATATCAAGGGTTCTTTAGTGTTTTTGAAATTTAAACATATTTATAAATATTTTTTTATGAAATAGGAGGACAAACGTACGGGTCAACTGGTGTTAAATGATCACCGCCGGAAACACTGCACTAGGAATCTCATCCCATGGCTTTGTAGTACGTGGAAGAAAGTTCCTTAAAAACCGCATTGTGGAGCACCGCCACACATCCAGATGGTGGGGATGATATCCTACCTTATTGCGTGTCGTGCGAAGGTGGAATTCGGCGGCAGGAATAAGGTTAAACAGCTCTTCGGAACACTACCCGTGATAAATGCGGTAGAAGACGCACAATAAAGCGACGTCTCTAAGCAACGCCAAGTGATCCAGCCGTTCACAGAGCACTCGGTCCCCGACAATTCGAGCTGATCTGCGTTGCACGTCATCAAATAGACCGAGCTGATACTGGGGTGCGCCAGACCAGAGAGGACAGCAATACTCCATGTGTGGCTGGACCTGCGCTTGTATATGCATTTGTTCTGAGTGTTGATGGCTCCTCTGCAATAGAAACCAGCTTCATGGCCACCACAGCGGTATTTTTTCTACCGCTCCAGCGGTGTATACTATCTGTTTTTTCAGAGTTTGGAAAAGATAGTTAAATTACTGGAGCACTGAAAATATTTTATGTCTCAATGTAATGAATGGCAATCATAATTTTACTCAGAATTTTGGGTTTTCAAAAATTCTAACCAGCTCTTAATAATGTGGAAGGTTCGGGTATCTTGGTTTCGTTGCTTCATTATCAGAAACAGTTCTTAATAAAATAATGGAAATTTTAACATCCATATATTAATTATAATATAAACATAAATATCAATATTACGAGATAAAAATACCTTACACACATTCTATACTTTATGTACCTCATATCAATACGAAATATATTTGTCTCTCAGCTAATAAGTATTATTCACAAACTCAAAATAATGTACAGATTTTTACTTTTTAACCGACTTCAAAAAATTCTCAATTCGTCGGTATGTTTGTTACCTCAAAACTTTCGACTAGGTGAACCGATATTGATAATTCTTTTTTTATTTGAAAGCTGCTACTTTCCATGTGGTCCAGATCTGACAATGGCATCCATGAGAAAACCATAAGTCTTAAATTTGCTATACATACGTATAGCAAAGTGGATGATAAATTTAAGAATAACTCAGCATCGCACCAACCGATTTCAATGGTTCTTTTTTAATTGGAAAGGGTATCCTTCAAAGATAGTTTGGTGAGAGTTTTGTTAGGTTCTGATTACGGAATCCATGATAAAGTAGCGGAACTCTTCAATGATTAGGAGCAAATTAACGATATTCGGCCGAATCTTTTTTATGCTATCCGGATATATAAGTCATCTACCATAACATAGTTATGGTCAAGTAATTGTAGTAGTCGAATATATCAATGGGCAGAATTTCTAACTGTTTGTAATCAAATTGCAAAGCGCTTACGTTTAAAAAAAGTTTGGTATATCTACACATATTTACACTTAGTCGTTAGTTAAATTGTTAGTTAGTGTACTATAAAATTCACTAAAAATCAAGATTATTACAATTTTAACGAGCAAAGGATAAAATTGCTTCGTTATCCTTACGTTCAAATTCTAATTGGAAACTGGATTTGGGAAGACTTAAGCTTCAATCATATACCCGGAACCCACATCACTTTGAGAGGTCCGCATACGGATAAAGGGAGTGGTGTGATAAAAATAAGCAAAGGATTAGAAAGGACATTCGCTAATTACAAAATATGGATTAAAAACAAATTGTTTTGTTATGAAACTTATAAAGAACAACATTAGAATTGCTATAAGTTCTAGTAAAACATATAAGTTCATTTTTGGATTACCTACAACACCATTGTATAACATGTTTTATGAAAATAAATATATTATTATTAATAGATATTTCTGAAAAGCCTAGTTTGTATAATGTGTTTATATAAATTATATTTATACAATTTAAATAGTATACTTAAACAGTATCACTTGTTAGTTAAGTCTAATATAAGTATAACTGTAATACAATTAGTAATATTATTACATCCTCACAACAAACGTAACAATTCTGGCATATGGTTACCGTGGCACAAAAGACACGAGATAGCAGCAGTTAGCTTAAGATCCTATCCTCCTCCACCTTTATTTACTCAAGACCTTTTTGTGGTGCCGAGGCGCCTCTAATCCATAAATTCTTAAGCAATAAAGCAAAATAAAAGAAAACCGCGATACAGTCACTAGATCTTGCTACTTCACCATGAGTATGTCAGGCTACTAATGTGCAACTATCATTGAACGCGTGCAAAACTTTACATAAAAATAGACAGGAGACAACTGCAAACCATCACGGTTTCCTCTCTGCCCATGGCAAATTCAATGGACACTTAGCCTGGTCTCTGTAGTCCAGTCTATGATTCTGCTTTAAGATTTCAGTGAAGCAATGGCATCCTGTCCCATACTAACAGCCACGCTTTACATACTTTTAAAAGTATAAGTTGCTGAAAGTGTTCACTCAAAATAGTCCATCGGAATTAAGTGCTTCATTCCCAGATTTATAAAAAACTAGGACAATTAGAAAAAGGTTATAAAATCGGTTTAATTTTCGTCTAAATTCACTAATCTTGAATTATACATTAACATTAACCCCGAGAAGGCTGTGCTGATATATTATGCTAGGTTAAATAAAGGTTCATTTTAATTTGCTCTCAAATATGTACGCTTATATACGGCGTGCTTATAAATCATGACGTTGAAATGTGTGGCTTTTTGAGATAAAATTTAACTGTTTCAATGCTATTGACGGATTCGCTCCAATTTACAAGTTTAATGTTTACCTATATTTATTTATATCTGTATATCTTGTGAACTTTCAGCCTTTGATTGTGTAAGTTTGTATATCCTTAAATAATATTTGTTTTAATGTTTAAAAACAATTGAATATTTGAATAAAAAGAGCGCAAAAAAAAGAATGCTGGGAGAGTTTCATGCGCCGCTTGCTCTCTCTCGGATCGCCATTTGTTTCCGAATCGATAGTAGTATCTAATACATTAGAAATGACTCAAAAATACTAAAGGAATAAATTTTGAGAACTTATTTGCCTTTTAATGGTATCTTAAGCAAGTATTAAATACTTTACCATATATCGTATATCTTTGTGCCGTTTTGTGTCGAGACACTTGCCCCGTGGGGCCCATAGACGCTGAGAATGTACAAAGTACTAATTACGGGTCACAATAGAGCTACTGATAACCCAAGTGCTGGCAGCTATTTCGGTCAACGGATCAGCCTAGCTATCCAACTTGAAAATGCTGCCAGTATTCATGGGACGCTTCCCCGTAATAATAGTTTTAATTTAATAATATAATCGTAAGTAGTATTTTAAATATAAGTATCATATATATTTCCATATTGTACTCTTTCAGATGAATGCTAAAATAATGGATCCCAGATGACGTCAAGCTAAGTTGCGGATTGAATGCTTGCGAATATTGTTAATTGTAGGTATAATGTATGCTCGTTACAGTTTATGGCTGTGATAACCTGAATCAACTGTTCTCTATCACCACCGCTTATGTTAATCTCTTCCCTGAATCTTCATGTTAGTTTAACATTTGATTGATAAATCGTACATTTCCTCACTTTACGAGTATTTTCACGGTTATTGTTCGACACCGCGACTCTTTACGACTATGTATTACTGAACACTATAAAACACACTAGATGACTTGAAGATTCCATGTCAATCCCCGCTTACGACATCACTGTCGCATACCACACAACACACAATCCAGACAGTTGGGAAACCATACTGCCTTCGACGGCCTAGGTCTCTCGTTTCCGATACTAGTATTCGTCACGCGGGTCGCACCCTCCAACTAGATTTTAATTTCTCTTTTTTGGTTTCCCTTATAACTAGACCAAGGTTTGAGTCTCGCAGGAAACATCTCTTTGCTATACTCAGCAAATGGACAAACAATTTCACACTAAGCGACCGCCTGCAACTTTATAAGGTGCAAATTCGGCCTCACATGGAGTACTGTTCTCACCTCTGGGCGGGTGTTTCCTAGTTCCAGCTTCTTCCATTTGACCGCATACAACGAAGACCGATTCGAATCATCAACGATCAAGTAGTTTCCGATCGGCTTGATTCTTTGGCGTTGCGTAGAGTTGTGGGTTTTCTCTACATCGTCTACCGCATTTATCACGGTGAGCTCTCAGAGGAGCTGTTCCGGTTAATACCAGCGGCATTCCTGACCCGGTTTGCAAGAAACATCTTATTTCTCATCGCAACCATTTTCTGGAATCAAATATCAGCTGCTGTTTTCCCGAACCAATACGACTTAGGGACCAAAAAAAACATTTTACGGTCACTGACATTGCAAATGCTATTTTGAGCTAATATATATTTTAAAAATCCTTCCCAAAAAGTAGTAAGTTTAATACATTAGTTAAATTATTTCCTTGCTGTAACTCAACCAAAGAGTAATAAAGTATTCCTCGGATGACGTCACACGATTACTGGCTGAAACGTCTCTAAAATTACCCCGCAGTGCTCATTGTGAGTTCAGGTGTAATTGTGCTCGTTGGTGGTCGCGGTTGTGATACCATGGGACATCAAGTGCGTAATGCTTGCTATTAGATTCACAGCCCTGAGCCCTCATTTAGGTTATTTCGTCCATATTTGTATATTGTATTTATTTGTTAATTTATAGTAGATTGTGTATATTGGATGCCATGAATTAATTCCCTACTAATATTAAAAATGTGAATGTAAGTTTGTCTGTTACGCTTTCACGCCTAAACCACCGAACTAATTTTGATAAAATTTGGTACAGAGAATACTAAAAAAGAGAGAGACCAGAGCTTGAAAAAGGAACTAACCTACTTTTTATTGCAAAAAAATTCATGGAGGGGTTGAAATAGGGGATTACAGTTTGGAAATTCGTCATAGTCGAAGATAAAACCATGAAACTTTGTATTTAGGCACTTGATAAGAAATGATTTACAAACATTTGTTCGAGCTATTTTGAATCTTTGACCTACATGGGAATAAAATAGGAGGTTAAAGTTCACAGGAAAATACTATTAAAGAGACTATTTACAATGACAAGGGCCGTAAGCGTACATATTTGAGCGCAAATTAAAATGAACCTTTATTATATGCACTGTATCATAGACGAGCTGATACCAGCAAAAAGAGTAATTTGTATGTGTATTATTTGAAAAGTATCCTAAAAGATAAAAAAACTGCTCAAAGTAACTTTTCAACGAGGACGAAGTCGCGGGTAGTTATGAAATAAAACAAGGTAACCCAGCGTTTATGTATTCATATAACAGTAATAAAAAGTTGTTAAATTCAATGACATTCTTATTTGATTATAACTTTGACAGGGTTATGTCTGACGGTCTGTCTTAGTACTGTCGCGTAGCAACGCTTCGACGTATATGACGCGAGTTGTCAAACGTCATATCGTGTAGCAACGTACATGACGAGAGTTGTCAAACTTCAACACATTGATCATTTCAACAGCTCCGTCAGCAATACTCGTAGCTTTAGCGTAAAAGTGTTTACTTTAGACGCTGTAGACCCGGTTTCGATACACCTACCAGTGTATGGAATTTTTTGGGTTTTATAAAGTTAATGGAAAATGTGTAAGCAGGACAAAAATAGTTAAAAGAATTTTCTAGTACAATTTAAATTTAAGGATGGAATGGGAGAATCATTTTGAAAATAGAACAGATCCGGGGGTATATAAACCGTACTAAGCGTGGCCTACGGCAGTTATAGTTCTGACTCGAAAGTGTATAGAAGAAGAAAAAAAGAAGTAGTGAAAAGTGGAAGTGTTCCAAGAAGAAGGGGATAGAAGAGACTTAGTGTTCGGTACGTGTCACGCGTTGAAGGTACCGCCGCCCACAAGAGGAACAGCGGCAAACCGGCGAAGTGGAAGTTCAGAAAAATTAACGCAAATAAAGACTCGTTCCTATAAACGGAGTATGATTTCCAATCCCTGACCCACTCCCGTGTCCAGTACTGTTGATTTAAAGTGAAACATCTATTCAATCAATTTGATTTTGCTTTTTTTGTTGTATTAAGTTCTGATATTTGTCGACTTCCACGCGGTCTAACGCCTTTCACTTTACCCTGAACGATATGACGTTGTATGGACTTGCTGCCTCGTCTCACTACGTGTCTAAAGACGTCGACTGCGGGACTGCACTATGGAAGATAAACGCTGTTTGATTTTTATACGTTCGTACGAAATTTGGACCAGCACCACATTTGCCAGAGCGTCTATATTCTTCTTTTCAAGCTCTCGGATAATATTGATACACTCTTATACAAATTATCTTTCCCCATACTAGTCATTGCCTGTACTATGGGTACAAGACAATATATTTACACTTACTTAAACATACATAAATACAAATAAACATCCATGACTCGGAAACAAAAAACCATATTCTTCATATAATTTCTGGGGATTCGAACCCGGGACCTCTAGCTCAGTAGGCAGGGTCACTAACCACTGGGCTACAGGGGTCGTCGCGACCGTCCACGTTTCAACGAATACAAAATATGGGTTCTTAATTGAATACTAATTCAGTATATTTCTTCATATTCTATAAGCACAAAAAGACTTGCTTTGATATTCAAAATGATAACTACACATAATTAAGGTAAGGGCAATTGTATGATAATAGAAGCCATATATAATTGCTATTCAATTTTGATATTGTACGTATTTCATACAAAATCTACTTCATGATTGTAGAACCAATATTATGTAAATATGGCGACAGCCGTATTGGTACTGAGACGTAATATCGATTCTGATACACTTAGTATAAACTAGCATAGACGAGCCAACAGCCCAATAGCGCGTGAATAATTTTAATATTGTATTAAAATACTATAATATTTTGCATTCGTAAGAAGTATTCTCGAATATCGCAGCATTATTTGGAACCCACGATACATAAAACATGTCCAAGAAATAGAAAACATACACGCAAAATTTTTAAAACACATCAATTATCGCGCACGACATAACGTTTACGTGAACTACCCCGAATCATGCAGGTTTCATAACATGATATCACTTGAGGACAGGCGCAAGGTTCTGGATATGTCTTTCCTTCATAACATAGTTCATGGTAGGATCGACAGTAGTACAGCTAACTGAACTATTCTTACAATCACGCGTCTCTATTCCAAGTCCCGCTGAGTCACACCACTTATTATGAGAATTCGGTAATCTGTCGCACTATATGCAAGTATAATAAACAATTTAACACAACTGAACTTTTTAATAACAGTAAAGGCTGCTTAATGACTGTTCATAAAAATCTATAGGAAGGTATAAATTAAAAGTAATTCACACACACACACACACACACACACACACACACACACACACACATAACACACACACATAAACACAAAAACACACTCATACACACATAACACAAACACAAACACACACCAAATCATATAAATATTGTAAATCCGTTATTACAAGTACTTTCTACAATAGCAAATAAATGAATATGTGCGTTAGTAAGTGTTTAATATACAAACTAGGAGGTAATGCCAAGTAATGGCTGACTGCTTACGACCTGTCAATCAAAATTGGTTGCAGTAACAATAGAAATAGATTTTTTTTTATCTATCTTGCTGTATGTGATCCAGCTATACTGACTACAAGGCAAGCTCTCACGTAACAACTTTTTACACGCTTTTATTAGCTTCATACGTATGTTAGTTTGTAACGGCATCTTTTGTTCTTAACGGCAAAACGTCGGATTAACTCGAAATTTGGCATACTTATAAAGGACCGATGACAATTCAATATAACAAAAAAAAAATGAAAATTAAATAAACAATATTTATAACTATTGATACCATGCACTCCCCGCTTTTTTACAATAAAATCATTTTTTCTTACACAATTTTTAATTCAAATTTATTAAGTTTTACTTTCTATTTTTAGTGGAATTTACTAAGCGTATTTTTTTTGGTTTTTTTAAACTATTATTTCTGATTTCATATGGAAAATGGAGCGTACTGATGTCAATTGATCAGCACAGCTCTTTAAATTATTCTGCAACATCAGAAGAATCACAGGAGAGTTGCCAGCCTTTGAAATGGAGTTGGAAGAAAGCTTTACAACTTTACTGTGGAGGAATACAACATAGCCAGGACTCAGGGTAATTAATTGTTGCGATTTTAGACTTTATATTCATAATCAATATATATTCAGTTTGTGATGTTTCCGAGTATTTTAAATTAAATTGTTCATTCCAATTATTTAATTATTTATTAAAGGAAAACTAACAGATGTATTACAGAAAATAAAACAAACAGAACACACAAAGTAAGAAACAAATTATGAATTTAATACATGAACAAAACAAAGAGAAGAAATAGTATATAATCAAAGTGATATAATTTTATTAAAACATGAAGAACTAGAAAAGCCATGCACAGACATATTAAAATATCAAACGGTGAGTCTTGAGCTCTAGAGTTGAAGTTGTCACTCGCTCGCCATTTAGACAAGGAATTTTATTTGTGGAGACATATGGGATTATTAGATCGTGATAAGAATGCAGGTATTTTGAGTTTTTTTCAAGTTATACTTCTTTAGGCGCGTTACGAAAAAATTATGAGAGTGAAATTTTAAGATGCGCGCGCATCACTGTAGTACAAAATTAACAGGGTGAAGTTGGTTTCTAAAAATTTTATATTTTTTTGCTTTCTTTTTCCAATAGTAAGACAGGCAAAGGATTCAAGCCCATCACACCCGTATTCATTATTTAATAATTAATTGTCAAAGCCATCTTTACAAACTTTTTACAAAAATGTTCCTTCTAATAACGTAGAATAGCACGAGGAATTAATCATTTTAATGATTTTTGCTTCGTTAGGCCAAAGAAGTATAATTGCGTGCGTGCATACACACCTATTTTTTTGGTTTCTTTATTATTAGGATAGGCAAAGGGTTTAAGCCCGTACAGCCGTACTCATTATTTAATAATTAATTGTCAAAGCCTTCGCTGCAAGATTTTTACAATATTGTTCTTTCTACAAACGTAGAATAGCACGAGGAATAGATAAGTAATTTTAAGGATTTTTGCTTTGTTAGGCCAAAGAAGTATAACTTCTTGCGTGCATACATAAGTACAAAACACACTTTTTTTCTGTAAGAATAGGACAGATCTGTATACCTTCTATCAAATGACCAACCACTTCATTCTCTTTTAGTTATAGTATAACCAATTATAAGAGTAGCACTATTATCCAGGTATTATGTAATTCACTTTACATATTATTACCAAAATGTGATTTCGACTTAAACGCTAAAGTGTTTTCGTTTACAGCGGAGGATATAAATCTCATAGTAACCCTCGTTTTCGATTACAGCAAAGGCAATTACTAAACTAAAAAGAACAATTTGTTTAGCTTTAAAACGCTTTTGTAAACCCTTTTGCAAGCCCTTTCTAGTATTTTGTTTCGGCCGTCGTTAACAACTCAAATGGATTACTAATAATTACAGGGAAAGCGTTATGCTTTCTTTTAAAGTTAAAAGTATTTATTTAGTCCTTATCTCTCTTAGTTATTATTTTGCATACTATTTCTATGTTCGTTTTTTGTAATAATACACTGGTATTACGTTTTCACTTTTATATTGTGAATAGAATTTTAAAAGTTATTCATACACTTTCAGAGTTAAAACGATTTATTTGTAATTCTGAACCAGAGTATTAACTCTAAAAGAATTTTGCTGAATTTGGCCTCAGAAAAAAAAAATTATCGACAAATAGTAATTTTAAGAATGCCTAAAACTAAATCGCAGGACAAAGTTATAAATGATATAAATAACAAATATTGATAAAGGTTTGTGTGTGTTAAAAACACGTCAATTTGTTGAGTCGTTTCAAATAAATCTATAGCAAGTAGCCCTAATACTATTATTTACTGACTTATGTTAATGTAACTTACGTTGTATTATTTCATTGTGTTACATAAAATAAAACCAGAGGCACAGTCACGAGTACACGTCTATACTAAATTATATTATTGTATCAATATTTATGGCCACTAAAATGCAGTACCACAGCATTAATAGACATTTATTTTCTCAAAATTTATTATTTAGAATTCTTTTTGATGTCATTTCTAATATAATAGATACTACTACCGCTTCGGAAACAAATGGCGCTCTGAGAGAGAAGAAGCAGCGCAAGAAACTCTCCCAGCATTCTTTTTTTTGCGCTCTTTTGCTAAAGCTATAATATAATCATAATCTAGTCCTAGGCTGTCCGATCACTTAGATATTCAGCTGTGGAGTAGTAAGATTTACCACAGAGCCATTTTTTATAAAACATTTAATTTTATTTATTGAGAATGCCTGAACAGCTGCAGGGACTATATTATAAAAGTGTATACATTTACCCTTAAAGCTAATTTGAGCTTGAGATTTCGAGACCTAGTATTCCGATACTAGAAGAGGCTTTAAGGGAAGTGTTGTCGAAGAGCGGTGGTACGACAAATGGGGTTTTTTTAGTGGTAAACTCGCAAACTTGAGTCTTCTGGGGGTTAAACTGGCCAAGGTTCAATTTACCCCATTCCGCGACCTTCTCAAGAGAGGACTCAATTGAAGATACAAGTACCTCCCGGCACTGCTCGACGATTTCCCGAGAGAAAGCTGCATGGCCTGTGTATACGGCATCATCAGTGCTGTCGTCTGCTTAGCAATGTATGTTGGAGGTGTCCAACATATCATTGATATGCAGAAGAAACAGCGTGGAAGATAGCACACGCCCTTGGGGTACTACAGCATTCACGGGCTTCGGGTTCGAGCAATATCAGTCGACAACGACCAGTATGCTACGCTCAGTGAGGAAGCTGGAGGTCCACTTGCACAACCTCTCGGGAAGCCGAAATGATGGAAGTTTTGAGAGGAGCCCCTTGTGCCATTCCCGATCAAAGGCCTTCGCTATATCCAGGCTAACTGCCAGGCCTTCCCCCTTGCTTTCAATACCCGCCGCCAATCTATGTGTTAGGTATACCAGAAGATCACCTGCCGACCGATAATGGCGAAAGCCGTACTGTCGGTCGTTGATCAACTGGTTACCCTCTAGGTATAGCAAGAGCTGGCGGCTAATTATGCTCTCCATGATTTTGGAGAGCAGGGAGGTAATAGCATTAGGCCTGTAGTTTGCTGGATCCGAACTGTCTCCTTTTTTTTTGGATCGGATGTACAAGGGCTGACTTCCATGAGGGACTACGCCTTTTGAATAAGAGTGCCGGAATAAAACCGGCGTCAACTCAAGGGCACACGATGTACGCACGATTGGAGAATTGCCATCCGGCCCGCTCGACTTCCTGTCATCAAACGAAAACAGAGCTCGCTTAACAGTTTTCTGTCTGAACTGTGCTTCAGGCATAGAGCTCTGACACCGCGGGATGGTCGGCTGTGTTTTTCCGCTGTCGGTAAGAGTCGAGTTGAAGGCAAAAATAGCGCACAGGAGATCGGCTTTCTCTTTTGCCGTATGGGCCAGGGTGTCATTCCTCATGTGCAACGGCGGTAGGGACGAATTGTTGAAGTTGCCAAGAGCAGCTTTCGACAACGACCAGAACTTGCGTGTTCCGGTCGGGTAACTGAAAAGCTGCTCGCCGATTTCGACGACGTGCTTTGATTTCGCACGGGCGATTTGCCGCTTAAAAATCTGGAGGCAAGGTTATGTTTCCTCTTAGGAACTTTGCAGTTCGGATCCTTTGCGCCCAGCGCCGCAACCGCAAACCGCAAAGTTCGATACGCCTGTTTTTTGCAGTGATCTGCCACCGGTTGGTACTACAGAGCTTGGTGTAATAATCTATCCATGCCATGTAGTATCACATCGGCTACTGCAACATCCGAAGGGAAACAAACCTTGCCCCAAGGGTAGGATGCAAAAAAGGAACGCATCCTATGCCAATCTGCTGACTTGTAGCGCCAAACGCGGCGGATCGCTAGTGGTCTGCGACGTTGGCGTCGGATAGGCACTACACTCTTGACCAGACAATGGTCGGACGCTCTGAGAGGGGCGTCGACAAAGACCTGGTAACCATCGGGATGTGTAGTCAGCAGAAGATTTATTAAGGACGGCATGTGGCTATCCACATCCGGGAGCCGTGTTGGTGACTCAACCAATTGGGCAGACCATATGCCAATGCAAAATTATGCACAGATCGCCCTGCGTAGTCTGTGGTGGCCTCCGGTCCTCGACACTAACCTATGCGAAAGATAACGGCAATAGGCCGCTATCTTTCGCATCGCTTTACGACGATATTCCGTGCGAGTGTGATATGATTCTGATTGAACCCAACTTCTGAGCAGCATCACAATTGCAATCCTCACTTTGAGACATATGATATTAAGAGCCTTTCCCAGTCCTGACTAACGTCAACGCGAACATGGTCGAAAATCATGTTGTTTCATCCTTCGCATACCTCCTGTTGATGACAGGCAAGAGAAAGCGATAACATTGGACGATAAATTGTGTCTAGTAATTATATAAAACATCTTTCAGGAAATACGTGTTTTTGTGTAATCCTCCCGAATTAGTGAAATAATTATTTTTGATATAGAATCTCTATATACGCGAGGATTATATCGCAATGTTTTCTTTATTTAAACAACTTAATATGAGTATAACGAACGGCTAAAGTTCAGGTAAAACTTTGCAAAAAAGCAGATATTTTTAGGATTATACTGAATCTGTTTCTTGAAATTTGTATTTTCTGCTTCTAAGGAAATTTAGATAATGCACAAGATACCTCTTAGTAATTTTTTAAAAGAACGATACATTAAAACGCCATAGTTACTTACGAGCGTTTGTATGAAAAATATAACGGGTTGGCTGCTCTTAAATCTAATTAGCCCAGTAAAACAATTAGCTACGGCGCCTTTCAAACCGAAAAATAATAATGTTTGCACATTACTGCTTCACAGCAGAAAAAGTTGCCACTGTATACCCACCACCGACTGGAACACGCAAGTTCTGGTCGTTGTCGTAAGCTGTTCTTGGTAACTTAAACCAGCCGTCCCTGCCGCCGTTGCACATGAGAAATGACACCCTGACCGATACGGCAAAAGATAAAGCCGATCTCCTTTGCTCTCGTTTTGTCTCCAACTCGACTTTTGACGACAACGGAAAAACACCGCCGACCATCCCGCGGTGTCAGAGCTCTATGCCTGAAGTACAGTTCAGACAGAAAACTGTTAGGCGAGCTCTGTTTTCGTTGGACGTCAGGAAGTCGAGCGGGCCGGATGGCATATCTCCAATCGTGCTTAGAACATGTGACCCTGAGTTGACGCCGGTATAACGCGTTTATTTCGGCACTCTTATTCCAAAAGCGTAGTCCCTGACTCATGGAAGTCAGCCTTTGTCCATCCGATCCAAAAAAAAGGAGACAGTTCGGATCCGGCAAACTACAGGCCTATTACCTCCCTGCTCTCCAAAATCATGGAGAGCATAATCAGCCACCAGCTCTTGGTATATCTAGAAGGTCACCAGTTGATCAACGACCGACAGTACGACTTTTGCCATGGACGGTCGGCAGAAGATCTCCTGGTATACCTAACACATAAATGGTCGGCGGCTACTAAAAGCAAGGGGGAAGGCCTTGCAGTTAGCCTGAATATAGCGAAAGCCTTTGATCGTGTATGGCCAAAGGCGCTCCTCTCAAAACTTCCATCATTTGGGCTTCCCGAGAGCTTGTGGAACTGGACCTTCAGCTTCCTTTCTGGGCGCAGCATACAGGTCGTTGTCGACAGATATTGCTCGAACCCGAAGCCCGTGAATGCTGGAGTGCCCAAGGCTGTGTGCTATCTCCCACGCTGTTTCTTCTGCATATCAATGATATGTTGGACACCTCCAACATAAATTACTATGCAAACGACAGCACTACAGCACTGGTGATGACGTATACACGGGCCATGGGAAATCGTCGACCAGTGCCGGGAGAAACTTGTGTCTTCTATCGAGTCCTTTCTCGAGAAGGTCGCGAAATGATGAAATTGAACCATGTCCAATTTAACCCCCAGAAGAGTCAAGTTTGCGCGTTTACCACTAAAAAACCCCATTTGTCGTATGACCGCTCTTCGACAACAATTCCCTTAAAGCCTCGCCTAGTATCGGAATACTGGGTCTCGAAATCTGGAGCAATTGCCAATTCCGTGGCCATCTGGAAAAGCCAAATTGGCTTCAAAGAAACTGGGCGTCATTAATAGAGCACGGCAATACTTCAAGCCGGCCCACATTCTAGCGCTCTACAAAGCGCAGGTTCGGCCACACATGGAGTAATGCTGTCATCTCTGGTCTGGCGCACCCCAGTATCAGCTCGATCCATTTGACCGTGTGCAACGTAGAGCAGCTTGAATGGTCGGGGACCCAGTGATCTATGAAAGGCTGTATCACTTGGCGTTGCGTAGTGACGTCGCTTCATTGTGTGTCTTCTACCGCATTTATCACGGGGAGTGTTCCGAAGAGCTGTTTAACCTGATTCCTGCCGCCTGATTCCTGCCGCACGACACGCTACAAGTTAGGATATCATCCCCACCATCCGGATGTGTGGCGGTCGTCCACAGTGCGGTTATCAAGGAGCTTCCTTACTCGTACTACAACGCGGTGGAATGAGCTTCCTTGTGCGGTGTTTCCGGGACGATAAGACATGGGTACCTTCAAAAAAAGCTCGTACACCTTCCTTAAAGGCCGGCAACGCTCTTGTGATTCCTCTGGTGTTGCAAGAGAATGTGGGCGGCGGTGATCACTTAACACCATGTGACCCGTACGCTCGTTTGTCCTCCTATTCCAAAAAATAAAATCTAGTAAAAACCCTGACCAAAAATCCTCTGATAAATCTTGGTAGAAGTGAACTCTTAGGGAGGACACTTGGAGTGAAGTGAAGATGTAAAGTGTTATTTGCCCAGTAGTTTCACTAGATACGGCGCCCTTCAGACCGAAACACAATAATGTTTACCCGTTATTACTTCATGGCAGAAATAATTAGAAGTCATTACTTAAAAAATATAAATTTCAGTCAACATTAGTTAATTTACTAAGAAGTTTTCCTTTTTAAAGTTTTTACTTTAACGCAAATGGTTTCGTATTATTAAGTAAGAAATAAACGAGCAAAAGAGCCGCTTATAGTGAAAGCAAAAGCTTCTAATTTTCACTTTGAAATTAGTATACAGAAAAACGTCTTCTAAAGAGTCCTATTAACATAAATGGCTTTTACAAACTTTAATATTCTTCACGTACTTTTTAAGCAAGTTTTATTCATGTTCGAAATCAGCAGCCCTTAAGATTTTTACTTAGATTTGGTAAAAACCATACTGAGTTAATGATACACGGTAAAGTTTATAGTTTGAACGATAAACATTTTTTGTCATGAAGATCCCACCACCACATCCTTTACAATTGGCCATATCAGTTATCCATTCTTATGTACAGCATAAAGCTCTGTTCAAACTGAGGCGAACAACGCGCAAAATCAAACTAACAAATATATTTATTTATAATTGTTTTTTATTTATAATAAAGCCAAACATTTGGCAACCTGGCCTCCTGCTTATATTAAGCAAGGTTATAGTTTATTTATATAGCAAGGTTATAGATATATCTTCTAATATATTAAAGTTAAACAATAATATTATATCAAGGGATTCCTCTAGTAGAGTATATACTGAATGTACTAATAGAAGTACTAAAATGTATAAGTACTTTAATATCTAATAATAGTACAAATCATAGTTCTAAAATTGCAAATCTTATGCACCTAAACTTGTAGGGGTTGTTAGGTTTATTACCTACTTGGACTGGAGTTATTTATGAACCATGAAAGTATTCATATTTTGTTTAACAGAGCACTGGCTTAAAAAATTTGAGCTCATCTTTAGTGGTCATCAGCGGGTCTATTATACATATAAGTAAACTAGCAGTCGCCCGCGACTTCATCCGCGCATAATTTCTGATTTCCTATTAGATTAACTTATCGACAAAAGTCCAACCGCTAGTAAAAACCGCACTTCATAGTTCATATCTAAAGAGGTCGCAATTAACATTGCTTTTGGAATAAAGAGCTGCCAGTTCTATTTTTCCAAACTTCTCCGTAAACAAAATTTTAATTTACATATTGTTATAAGCACAGGCTTTAAGCCTCCACGTAGGTACAAGTGGTCGTGAAAGAAACAATTTCTGAGATATATACCGGCTGTTTTCTTCTGGGTTTATTATTATAACAGGATTATCGAGTGGCATAATTTCTTAACCGGAAATTGTTGCTATTAAACTGACGACTACAGGCAATTATTAACTTTATCTGCACGTGTCCCTCGAGAGAATAAGCAACGTCTGTCTGAAGTCACCAGCCAATAGTACCTTGGAGAGTCCTATTTAGAGGTTCAATGCTTCTTATGGGCTATAGTACACTCATCCCATACAATAATTTTGGCATCTCGAAGCACGTGTTCAGGTTCAAAGGTAATTTGAAAGCAGAATGGGCCGTCTTAACTCCATCAAGCAATCCCTCTTCCATAATATCACTAATTATAATAATATTTATTTAATAATTTTATCATCGAAAGGCGTACCTTTGACACCTGTCAAAGGCACTTTAATTATAAAGGTATCTATACAAAAAATACCACTATGACCGAACTTCATAAGACTTTCATCCAACATTCCAAACCCAATTTCACCCCCTTATGAGGGTTTTGGTAAAATATTTTCTTAGCTGATACCTACTCCCTAAAAAGACCTACCAAACTTTTAACAATAATTAAAACTTTCCCATAAAAACTTTACCTCCCTATTTTACCACCCTTAAAAAGGGGATTTCCCAAAATGACTTATACAAATTTGTATTATTTAAAGCTTGTAACCTAAATGTTGATTTTCACGTCTCTAACTTCAAAAACATGGGACTTTCATACAACCTTAGACCCCTTTAGGGGTGAAGTTTCTCAAAACTGTTTCTTAGCTAACACCTACGTTTTAGAAAGAACCTACTTTCCAAATTCTAAGTTTGTAGGCTTTGTAGTTTCTGAGATTTCGTGATGAGTCAATTACCAGTGGAAATCTCTTTTATATAATATAATAGATTATTCATAGATACGATATGTTTTCACTGAGTTGATCATGGAAACATCATTCAATATATATCTTTTGGTCGAAATAATCAAGTTTTGGCTTCCGACTTTGTTCCGGCTTCATGAAGAAGGAGTTCATCATATAGAGTTCCTCTTTTTCCATGAAGTGTAACCAAATTTCCCCACTCTCAACCCATGACAACGTTGAAGTGTGTCTTAGTAGTGTAAATGGCTGTTGAAATGTCCTCATACATGGCTTCCACCTCCTCGTCTGAGTGTGTGGAAGTCGGAGCGTAAACCTGGATGATCTGCAGCGAATACGGTTTAGTAATTCTAGGTATTAAGTAGGCTACTCTAGTCGACATGCTCGCCATCTCAATTACGTTGCTGACGAGAGACTTGTGAACGAGGAACCCAAAATCACCCTGGACAGTTGGTCGTCCTCGCGGACTCTTATCTAGTCTTCGGATAACATAGTCTGCTCAAAGCTTCCTCCAGCTCCTCGTACTTCTCATCGGTCCGCAGTGTCTTGATAATATATTATGTTGCAAGAGCCTTTCTTCGTTGTTGGCAGAGTTGGTGAATCCAGGGATTCTTAGAATCCCCTGCCCCGTTGTTTATGTGGCTGCTACCATGGCAACCACGAGCAGTGCCGCCGGTGACAGTGGACCGCGGCCTTATATTTTCTGTCATTTTTGCGCTTGGCGCCCGCGTAGTTGGTGATTCAGTTGATGGTGGTGCTATCTCGGAAGGATGTTGCTGCCCATCTTCCACTCTTCTTCTTCCAAACAAAATTGATGAAATCACAAAAAAGTTATTACAAATTCAGAAACACCTACTTAAGAATCGCAAAAATAACAAAAATAAACTTAAGAAGTAAGCAAAAATAAACATCAATATCAGAAAACACCAAGAAAAGAGTGCAACATACATAATGAGAAAACACATAGAAAGAACTGGTGGAGTACAAAAAGCACAAGAAATATTTCGCTCAGAAAAAAAAATGGATCCCAAAAATTAAAATACAAAAACTGGCATCAGAAGCACTATACGATCAAACATTGTACATCTGCCACTGCATTCTACACAGGCATATACGAGGACGAAAAACCACAAACATCTGATAAAACTAAAAGAGCTCGAGTAGGAGAAGACAAAATCTCACCTATTCTAATTCTGAGCAATATATTCGCAAAAATATGACAAACCACCAGGCGGGGAAAATATAAGCAACGAATTATTAAAGGGCACAACAAGACTCTTCAATGAAATAATCGACACAGCAAAAATACTTCACCAATGGAGTCAGACTATTATAACAGTTTTACATAAATAACGAGATACAAAATTAATAGAAAAATAAGGACCAATAAGTTTGATGCAGAAGCTGTATAAAATATTTTCATAAATAATATTTGGCTAATAACAAGAACATTAGATGAGAGCGCAACCCAGAGAACAAGCAGGTTTCCGAAACAATTACGCAACCATAGACCATATACCATCAAAAAACAAGTCACAGAAAAATGTAAATGTTGAATTCAATCAGTCATACCATATAAATTTCGTGGAATACAGGAAGGCCTTTGACTCTATTATACACTAATATCTCTGGAGATGGCAGTAGAGGAAAAAGGAATTCGAGAATAATACATACGACTTATAAAGATGATTTATGACAGCAGTACGGCCAGAGTGAAATTGGATAGAAGACTCTTCAATGAAATAATCGACACAGCAAAAATACTTCACCAATGGAGTCAGACTATTATAACAGTTTTACATAAATAACGAGATACAAAATTAATAGAAAAATAAGGACCAATAAGTTTGATGCAGAAGCTGTATAAAATATTTTCATAAATAATATTTGGCTAATAACAAGAACATTAGATGAGAGCGCAACCCAGAGAACAAGCAGGTTTCCGAAACAATTACGCAACCATAGACCATATACCATCAAAAAACAAGTCACAGAAAAATGTAAATGTTGAATTCAATCAGTCATACCATATAAATTTCGTGGAATACAGGAAGGCCTTTGACTCTATTATACACTAATATCTCTGGAGATGGCAGTAGAGGAAAAAGGAATTCGAGAATAATACATACGACTTATAAAGATGATTTATGACAGCAGTACGGCCAGAGTGAAATTGGATAGAATAGGGAAACAACTCCCAATACAAAAAGGCGTCAGTCAAGGAGACCCTCTATCACCTAAACTGTTTTCAGCAGTCTTAGAACAAATATTATGTTGTCTCATTTGAAACTCATAAAATAATATATAAACATAAACGGCCTATGCTTACATATTCTTAGATTTGCTGATTACCTAATTATAATAACTGAAACACCAGTAGACCTGCAGCAGATGCATCAAGAGTTGGTAAATGAAAATGCCATAGTGGGATTGAATTTTTATTACGAAAAAAACAAAAATTATAAGCTACAAAACACACGTACATATAAAAATCTACAAAAATACATTGATGTGGAAGAATATACATACCTTGGCCTAATAATATCCCCAAATCAATAAAACAATTAATGAACAAAAAAAAAGATAACAGAATAGTCAACACTTCGAGAAGATATTGGTTACTTAAATAGATAGATACTAGATAAAAAGATTGAATAGGGAAAAAGAAAATACGTTTTTTGTGGACAGCTTTGTACCCACGGCCACAAAATTATTGACATTTATCAATTGTTTGTTGTATCAAAATGCTGTATGTTTTAGATATTTTTTTGTATTATACTGAAGTATTTTAGTTCCAATCCGTATCAGGCACGGGTATGATTATCATTGTTGTCTACTCTGATAAATGATCGCTCGTTTACTGACATTTATCGTTTAAATGAGTTCTCTAAAAATCTGTCATGAAGGGTTTTCAAAACGTATTTAAATATAAATTACCGTTATATTAAAAAAATTGTGACTATACAAACTTGAAAATGCTGTACAGAACATTTTTTTATTTTGTTAAGGTCAATTTTTTACTTAACCAGAGCTAGGACACAAAATTTACCTTAAGCGAGATTCATTAGAACCCTTTAAGTTTTGTTGGTCAGAGTCAAACGTGAAATTCTCATCACTTAAATGTTCTTTTTCGTAAATTCTAAAACATCAAATGATTTTTAGAAGACTTTTACACTTCAAATATACCTGTAAGATTTGGGAAGTAGGGTACCAGAGTTACTAATTAATCTTTTTGTCAGTAAATAATTTTCAAAACTAATGGCGATAAATAATTCTACCAACTGTTCAACTGCCTGAGGTATAGAAAATGTTAATAAGAATTGATAACAGTAAAATATGTCGGTCATTATCGCCTTAACGTTTTGCAGCATCTGAAATATGCGAGGCATTTATAATATTGTTTATCAGTCAACACGGAGGTAATGTAGTAGAGCAAATTACCACAGCTTAAAGGAGAGGAAAAAATATCACCCGTGTGAAATTATCATCAGATTCCTCACATTTTATCTGACATATGCAATGGAGAACATAGTATTTTAAATTAAAACACTTTTTAAAGGGTTAAAAGGCGTGTAATTGTAACTGTGTTTTTACATAGGTTTTTGCGTAAAAGTTACATTTTTTGTACCATTTCAGAGCACGGTTTCAGGGGTACTGTGTCTAACAGGAATCGAGATAGTATTTGTAAAAGTTGTGATTATAAAGTGAATTAGTTATCTATGGAACTGTTGTATAGTAAGGGGAAATAAAACATGAATGTGGGTTGTGATATCGCATGAGTGTTTTAATATCTAATTATCAACAATACAAGACTTTATCAACACCCATAATATGAATCCACACTAAAAGATTCTGAAACATTTAGCTTACTGGTAAAATTAAAAGAGCCAGTCCTAGTAACCATGACATCATCAAAACGGATGATATAATGTTGTACTGAATTTCATTACAACACTCGTTTGGATGATGGTTATTAGGACATTGGGTGTTTTCATGTTGGCAATAAGCTAATAACTGTTTTAGAATCTTTAATAGAGGATTTAAAGCATGGGTGTAGATAAAATAATATCAAGTTTATGTAATACTTTTGTATACTAGCGAAATATACAAAACACTCTCCTCATTACGGCGAGACTAAATTAAAAATGTTCATGTGTGCTAGTTTTACAAATGTGTTAGTGACTTAGTGAAATGCGTAGTATTTTGCTTTTGGTCAATTCCTATGATAAATATTGATAAATGGCATCATATTCACGTATACAATATTTTATTAACACATATTTTTTTAATTGATATAATCTCTAGAAAATACAGTGTTTACTGCGTATATAATTTGAAATACATAATATTTTAGTGAATATGTTCTACGAAAATAAGCACCACGACAGCAGTATAGAAGTATCAGATTTTAGTTGTGAAATGTTTCTTTACTTGGATTGTTGCTGGAGATAACAATATAATTTAACACAGAACACGACATAAATATAATATTTAATAAATATCTGTTTAAAACACAGAAAAATTACGGAAAACCCTAAAATTAAACTGCGGTCCAATTTGAATCCTACTAATGGACACAAAATTGTTTCAAAACGGTTTAAAGGTTTAGGATAGTTATCTCACTTTCGCTAGTATACTAAGTTAATGAAAAAAAAATCAAAAATCGTCTGTGGTGTCGTGGGACACCGGTTAGGAACAAAGTTCCTTTTTATAAAAATATTAATTTTACTGACTAACTAAAAAAAAATGGGCAGTTTCCACTGAATTGTCAGAAATGTGTCTGTGTGTGTTTTTGTCTCATAAAATATTATCACTGAAGTTTGTTGAACTTTATTCAACCTTCTGTTTGGACAATATTTTAGCATAGGTTATATTAAGGGTCAAAATACAAAATTGCCGTTGCGTACTGAAAATTCAAACAGTTTTTGTATTTAATCAAAGTTAAAAGCTTGTAATCTATACAGTTCTGCAATCTCACGGGAAGGTCATTAATGTCTTTGCGGTTGAAGTTTGGGGACTGAGTTTTTACAAACACTGTGAAGGCATTTTTTATTTCTTTTCGAGATGAATATTTTATTTTATAAAAATTGTCCGTAACGAGGAAGAATAATAATAATAATACTTTATTTCAATTTTTTTTACACTCAATGCAAATAACTTAAATTACTAAATACAATATTTATTATATAATACTTATTATTTGCATATTTTTATTGTTAATTGTAATAATAATAACATTGAAAAATAGTTTTGCAGTGATATTATAGTTAAAAGTATACACTTTTATAATAAAGTCCCAGCCACTGTTCAGTCATTATCTATTAATAAATTTAAATGTTTTATATAAAATGGCTCTGTCGTAAATACTATTACTCCACAGCTGAATATCTAAGTGATCGGACAGCCTGGGAGTAGATTATGATTATATTATACCAATAGCAATGACAGTACAATATTGTATATTTTTATCAAAAAGAGCGCAAAAAAAGAATGCTGGGAGAGTTTCCTGCGCCGCTTCTTCCCTCTCAGAGCGACATTTGTTTCCGAAGCGGTAGCAGTATCTAGAAATGACATCAAAAAGAATTCTAAAAGAATCAATTTTGAGAAAATAAATGCCTTTTATGCCTTTTATTAAAAGGGGTGGACTTTTGACCCCGAAACTAGTTAAAATTGTATTGTAGTAGTAGATTGGTAGTTATTTGCGGCCAGTTTTAACTGGTTCCTTGAGCCTTGTGAGGTTTTGCTTTATCATGGAGCAATAATCAGTAACTGTAACAATAGATTATCTTTACTTTTCTATTTTGCTGTTTTTCTGTTAGACATGTTCTTCTCTCTCGCACATTTTGTTCCGAATAAACGCACGTATACTGTAAGACTATGCAATTTATCCTTATGAAGAATTAGTGTTTTCTTTGATTGTCGCGACTGTTACACATTTAAAAAACAATTTTAAAGAATTAAGACGTGTTTTTACATAAGATTTTTGCGTAAAAGTTACAATTTGTATGTCTCTTTCAGGGAGACTGCAGATGAAATGAGTCGAAGATAGTATTTGTCATAGTTGTTATTACGAAGTTAAGCGCCATTTATTGCCTCGGACGTGGTATTTGCTATAGACAGGTGGTTTTGGCAAAATTTACTGACAGTGTCCTTTCCTTTTTTGGTATGTGTAGTTGTGGGTTTAAATTAAGAGATTATTGGATCCCTGTTAGCTGTTAGATAATGTTAAACCGTCTTCTCTATTGAAATTTGGGAGTTTTTTTAATTTTAATGGCTTCACGTACCAGCCTTGGGAGGAATCTATTCTCTTTTACCAAAACTTTTGGTTAGTCGAACCGGATGTAGTGTTTAGGACGGACTGTTATGTGTTCACATATAGCTGACTTAAAGTGACATCTGTGTTTATTATCCGCCCAAGAATTCCCAAGCGAGAACAAAACGAACTCCAGATATAAAGGATGAAGTTGAAAGAGACGAAATAGAATGAATGTGCAGTATAAATATAATATAACGCTTTTGTGAAGCTAAGCCATCTTCTCTGCAATCGATCGTTGAAGATATCTACCAGAGTGCGGTTGGCACGTTGCTATGTGTTTTCGGTTCTTTTGTACGGTGTGGAATCATGGACCTTAACCCAAAATTTGAGCAACCGCTTAGAGGCCTTTGAAATGTGGGTGTACAGAAGAATTCTGAAGATATCGTGGACGGATAGAATATCAAATGAAAGAGTTTTGCATATAATGAACAAAACAGTAGAGATCTTGAATACTGTCAAGAAACGCAAGCTGCAGTACTTTGGTCACAAAATGCGTAATGATAAATACGACCTGCTCCATATCATCATGCAAGGGAAAATCCAAGGAAAGCGTACTCCCGGAAGAAGGCGTACGTCGTGGCTTAAAAATCTCCGGACATGGTTCAACCTTAGCACACTAATAGCACTAATGATAGCCGACCTCCGGTAGGAGATTGCACCTCAAGAATAAGAAGATGTAGTATAAATGAAAAGAAAGAAGATTTGTATCTGGCTTTTATTCGCTGTCTTCTTTGCACAAGATGCCGGCTAGTTCAAGGGTACCAAAACGGCGTCTATTTCTGCCGTGTAGCAGTAATGTGGGAACATTATTGTGTTTTTGTCTGAAGGGCGACGTAGCTAGTGAAATTACTGGGCAAAAGAGACTTAACATGTTATGTCTCAAGGTGACTGTGAATATTTAGGTTTTTCAAGAATCCTGAGCGGTTCCTAACCATTATCTGAACGTCTTGCTCGTCTAATCCCTTATTATGATAAAAAAAATATGGAGAAGGCCTAATGAGAAAAGTCGTTGGCAGAAATTGGCAATGGTCAAAATGGCGTGTAATAAGAATCTATGCATGCGAGTTTGAAGCCCGACTTTCGTTTTCAATATAATCTATTATTAATATTTCTAAGACATAATAAATCACAAAAATATTTTTATATTTATTATTTGTATTTCTAACAAAAATCTTGATACGCTTCACAATCCGGCATTCCTAAAGTCATAGATAGATTACTGATGCAATATATACTTTCAATACATACAATCAAACAATGTGATACAGTGGCAGGCAAAATAAATAAGTTCGTTTTCGCTTTGGGAAGTTTCAGACAAACTGTAGCCTGCACTTACTGCATACCACGTTTATATTGCTTCAGTTTTACGGTATGGGTTAATACTATGGGGAAACTCCACTAATATTGCAAATGTTTTTCTGGCACAAAAAAACATCTTAAGAACTTTATGTAATGCCAGTCCTCTAGAATCGTGTAGACCATGATTCAAAAAGTACCGTCTGTTAACGCTTACTGGTCTATATATATTAGAAATAATTGCGTTCATTAAAATCATGGTGAATTTTTCAAACCAGCAAAGGACTGTTCCATATTAGGATTAAGAGATCCAAAATAACGCAAATGTTATGTGTATAACCACCTTCCAAAGAATATTAGAGAGATGCCTAAAATAATAATGCATAAGAAATTTAAGTTATGGCTAATAGATAAATGCTTTTAAAGTTTAAAAGAATTCTTTAGCCAAAAGTAATAGTATGTAAATGTTATTTTTTGAGAGGTTTACCTACAAACTAATAATTATTTTATATTATTGAATTATAGCTATATAATGTGTATTTATAACGTATAAATATAAAAAAATCAATTTCATATTATCATTTTATTTCAATTCAAATTTTGAATATATAATGAGTAATGACTATATAACATGGAGCCGATAAGATTCGCCCGAGCAGCGCTGGGCTATTTCCGAACCCTTAATATTTGTATGGCGTACAGGAAAGCCAGGCATAATATCCGCTCCAGGGTTCCATGAATGTGAGTTACTTTTACGAAGATGAATTGTCATTTGAGCCTTACGAGCGTGTAGAAAATTTAGTCTTTCCACTCTTGTATAAGCAGACAAATCTGAATCATGAGGGTTTCAGACTCGTATGTTATTGAGATAAAAAGCGGCCAAGTGCGAGTCGGACCCGCATGAGGGTTGAAGGGTTCCGTTGCAGCAAGTATTATATAGAAGTTGTTTAAAAAAGATTATTATATTACTACTATTCAGTTTAAAAAAAAGGTATTACAAACGTCAATACGTGTGTGGGTTTGATTAAAAAAATATTTTGCGTTTCAGTTCCAAGTATGGGGATACATTTTTTTTTTGTGTGAAAATGTTAATGCGGTTCACAGAATATATCTACTTACCAAGTTTCCACACTATATTTCTTATAATTTGGAAAAAAGAAGGAGTGACATACATGGACAGGCAGACAGACATGACGAATCTATAAGAACCCTAAAAAGCCTAAATCTTCTCAGAAAATTTTAACACTATGCGATAGTAATCATAAAAAGTTATATAAGCTTTAAGACTATATCACTAAAGTGATTACTAAATTAGGGCGAGGGGATTATTAAGAAATATCACTATGCTCACCAAGAGCGTCACCCTTAGTGGACTGAAGCCGACTTTATCCGACCAAACGTAATATAGCCGATCGAGACGTGAGCCGTCATTCAATTACAAAATAAAGTGTTCA
This sequence comes from Leptidea sinapis, assembly GCF_905404315.1. Taxonomy (NCBI): domain Eukaryota; kingdom Metazoa; phylum Arthropoda; class Insecta; order Lepidoptera; family Pieridae; genus Leptidea; species Leptidea sinapis. The sequence goes on along the minus strand of NC_066296.1, from coordinate 9,533,505 downwards.
GCGCGCTAAAGGAAGTTTTTATTTCAAACTACCTACATATATTTTTTTAAATTCAAAAAATATTAATTCACTATTTCTCTCTTTTCTTCTTCATATAGAGTCTAGTCTCTAGCCTGTATACGACAAGAGTAGTGCGGACCCAACGAATAGGAGTCAAAGGAAATCTATAAAGAAACTTGTTTTATCTATTTTTTCCGGATTGACCATATAAATACATATTTTATAGTTGTTTCTTGCATAATTTTATGCAAGAAAAGGTTTCACTACAGTAAAAAAGTGTGTGTGGACTTATGTATGTACGCAAGAAGTTATACTTCTTTGACGTAACAAAGCAAAAATCCTTAAAATTATTTATTCCTCCTGCTATTACGCTACGTAGCAGCTACGAGCCAAACGTGACTAAGCACCATGCCGCTGTACCAACGAAACCTTAGTAGACTTAGGTTTGCAATTATAGCTCGAACAGGCAATCAGGAACAAGCTCCTATTGGCTGTATTGACTTTAAAATCCAAATGAGCTACTTTTTAGTTTTAAGATATCAAAACATAACTCTTTTAACTTTAAGTTATTTAAATTGGGTTTTATTCAGTGTTATTTAGTACTTTATGGTTATTAAATAATAACTCAAAAGCTAATTATCCAATGATTTGAGTTTTCTTTAGTGTTAATTCCGCCAATCTTCCGCCAATTAATTCCGCCGTCTTTAAACAAATCGACACGTGTTTCGCCTCTACACGAGGCACCCTCAGGACGTGTTGTCTCGCCAAAATCTGGCACGAGACAGATTAGTCTCGTATTTAATTGATTTATTTTATTGATTGATTTATTGGCGGAATTAACACTAAAGAAAACTCAAATCATTTGGATAATTATGGATTTCCGCAAAGTAACGCCTACTTCAATAAATTTTCATAAAAGCTAATAACCTTATTAATCTAATAAAATTTCACTCATCATTTTTTCATAATGTGCCCAAAGAAGTATAACTTCAAAAAGATCATTCATTCTATTGTCGGGCAATTGAACAGTAAATGGGCAGCTAATCTTAATTATTGCATGATATAACACAGTTAAGCTCAACTGGCAATTGATAATCTAAATTGATGCCTAAATCAATATGGAATAGGCATCTTATTAACTTAAGAGGCTTAGCTTGTGGCTGTAGGCCGTAAACGCCGGAGATTGCATCGTTAATATTGTAGTGCTAGGCAAGTATTAGCGGAGGATTGTGAGATTATTCTATTAAGAAATTATTGTGGGCTTAATGTTCATCTAGGCTTTACCTTGCTGGATTTAATGTCACATAAAGTAATTAATTATTTAATCAATATGTTATTTTTAACGACAGTTATTAACGAACATTTATTGTTTATTTATTAAGGCTTACCAACTAGATACATAATTTAACATATACGAATAAGATAAACATTAAGAAGAGTTACTATTTACATATCTAAATTAAATTTATTAAACTAAGTAATCCTAAAAACAAATAAAAAAAAAAGTAACGAATGTACTACTAATTACTTATACATTAAATCTTTTTAATGACGAGGACACCTGTTTTTATTATAATAGGTAAAATTTGAAAAAATGTCAATATTTTGATGTAACTTAAATATTTTATTATAGCTTACACATGAGCTGGGTGGGAGAGTTTAATCCATAGTTATTTCTATAAAATTTTATAAATAGTGGGGATTAAGTAACTATTCGACAATTAATGCTGGTACACAAACGCCAATATTTTGATACAATTATATTGTTACTAGTGGATCCGCCGTCCAGTGGTCCAGCCGTTAGGAGGAGATCACTAACATACACATGAGCATGAGAATTATATTATATGGACGGAATTGAGAATCTCACACAAAAAAATCATCAAAATCAGTCCAGCCATTTAGGAGGTAGTTCAATTGTAAATCTAAAATATTCTCGAATCCACCTGAAGACACACAGAAAGTTTCATTAAAATCGGTTCAGTCGTTTAGAAGGAGTTCAGTTGCAACAGACGCTCAAAAGAAGTATATATATTAAAATAATTTGATAATAGATATCAGTTGCAATTATGTTCGTATATCACACTATCAATAGATATACCAACACAGCCCCTGTCGAAGATAACAAAATATCGGAGATGCCGCATAATGTTAGAACTAAGAATGCGGTTAAACCAGAATTCACTGAAACCCTATAAAGAAAAAAAATATGAAGAATCTTTCTAGAATCATCAATGAAGCTTGGTGATGATCTTCCACGTACTGGACTTGTCCAATTGCTTGATGTGCCGATACTCAGATGAAAAGTACACTACCAGTAGGAAACTTTGCACCATGCCGGCTAAATTATAGGTACCACATGCCTATTTCTGCTGTGAAGCAGTGTAAGCATTACTGTGTCTCAGTCTGAAGGGCGCCGTAGCTAGTGAAATTACTGGGCAAATGAGAATTAACATTTTATGTCTCAAGGTGACGAGCGCAGTTGTAGTGCCCCTCAGAATTTTTGGGTTTTTCAAGAATCCTGAGCGGCACCGTATTGTAATGGGCAGGGCGTCACAACTACCATCAGCTGAACATCCTGCTCGTCTTGTCACTTATTGTCAAAAAGTTCCTTTTCACTGTAGAAAAAATATTCCACATTTTAAAAATAGAAAAAAAAATAAAGTTTGGGGGTTTTGGTAGTTAGAACTAAAACTAAAATTTTTTTTCATCACGTACGTGTAGGTATTCAAAAATGATACTTGATAATGAGATTTCTTATATCATTTTTATCTTAATTGAATAGTTTGCGCGAGAAAAACTTCCATAGTGGAAAATGTGTGACCCTGTAACTTCTAAAACAAGAGAATGATACAACTAAAAATAAATATATGATGTATGTTAATTACCATGCAAAGTTCCACCGAAAATTGGTTTCAACGAGATCTAGTAAGTAGTTTTTTTTAAATACACAATTTTTAAAACATCAACGTTACAACGAACTACAAGAACTTTTATATTATTTTACTTGCTGCTACGGAACCCTTCATGGGCGAGTCCAACTCGCACTTCGCCGTTTTTAAAAAATGTTAAAAATTATATTTGTATGGCAAAGTTTTGGTACGATACGCGGGTTCGAGTCCCGCAGTATTCAAAGTCCGTCGTTCCAAAGATTTTGGTACACAAATTTAATTTGTATAGTATACTTGGACTTTCCTGAAATACTACACCTAGTCACAGAGTTAAGATTACTTTACGTCGTAAAAAATAAATTCATTGTAAGTTGTAACAGATTATGGCCCGACAAGGTATAATATTTATCCATGAAAATGGAACATAGCTACGTGTAACAAAGCATCTGAAACTTATTTCAAAATTTGACAAGTTACAAAACGTACATACATCTCTCGACACAAACTTTACATTTTGAAACTCCAAGAAGTTTGATACAATGTTGAATAAAGTAAGTTAGGCAGCGTACGTATAGTTTGTCAAACATACGAGTATACATATAGTTAGTATACAGTACTACATGTTGCTAAATGTAGATAATTCTGTAAATTTTAATTCAAGGCCATGTAGAGCTTAATCATGTTAATTTGTTGATCATGTAGAGACGATGAATTGAAGTAGATTTATTGTACAAACACAAGTGTTAACACAGTTTTCGAAAAGATACACAGTTTCTACTGTGACATATAGCATTTATCCCATTTTCGATTTCTAGCCTAATTTCGTTCTTATAAATTATCTAGAGCATGCTTTTAATAAGACAAGATTTAATTTCCTATGTTTGTGTGCTTAGTAAAAGTCTAAAGCAAACGACAGATATTTCTTAAAACTTTCGTGAGTCTTCAATTATCTATTAATACGGCTTTACTCACGTTTTTGTCGGTTTCGATACCGACTAGTTTCGGACCATTCGGAGGTCCTTCATCAGGGTGAGTGTGGTGGGTTCGCGATAACGTCCCACCTTTTACTGATGTAACTGAAGTAGTGAAGTAGTCGGTACCGATACCGACAAAAACGTGAGTAAAGCCGTATTAATAGATGACAGATATTTCGATTACATTCAATATTATATACATACAAGTCAGCAAAATCTATATGAAAAGTATGAAAAAGAGTTTTATTATATTTTGGTGAGATGTCAAGGACAGTGCAAAAAAACATACAATTAAAAATAATTATATTTCAGATTTTTAAATAATTATTTTTTTGAAAGCATATTTGCTCACTTGGTGTTAATTATTTACTTATATCTTACATAGGAGAGTTTCTTGCGCCGCTTCTTCGCTCTCAAAGCGCCATATGTTTCCGAAGCGGTAGTAGTATCTAGAATATTAGTAATGACATCAAAAAGAATTCTAAAGGAATCAATTTTGAAAAAATAAATGCCTCTTATATAAAATTCTCGTTTCTCGGAATACCGAGTTTGGTAACAAATATGTTACCAAACTCCTCCGAAACGGCTATTTGTATGAAATTTTGTGTGCATATCAGGTAGGTATAGAATAATAAGGATTACCCACCCCTAAATATTTTTTTTGACAATATTTTTTTTAATTGTGATTCAGCATTAAAAAATTCATACAATTTCAAATTTTCACCCGTCTACGATCATCACCTATGTATCGCGAATTTAATAATATTCTATTCCATCCACAGATACGCAATAGAGTTGCAAGATAGCAATCGAATATAATGATTGTAGTACTGTCGTACTGAGAATCGGTCTTCATCTATTTTTTAAACCCCATAAAATTTTCCTTATTGAAATCCTTTTTTTTTACTTTATATGGATATACGACGTTTGCTGGTTCAGCTTATTGTAAACGATAATATTATCGTTTTTCTTTTATCTAACAATTTATCAAAATACAAAGTTGTAGTAGCAGAATGTAAGTGAACATTGAATAAAAATTAATAGGCTTACGACCGTTCCCAACACTCGGTCTGTCTCTTACTTGAGATAAAAATCGTAACTATCGTTGACTTTTCCGTCCCAATAAACTTATCGACGGCAACTCACCTTATCCGTACGCTGTCTGTCAATGGGACGACGTATAGCTTACCAGCGATAGAAGTTTGTACGGAAATTGTAATTCACGCGTCCTAATATAAGGCGATAAGAATATCTTATTTGGTATATTGTGACAGCTTCACATTATTGACAGCTAATTACTGACAGTAGAAGGTAGTAATTTATCTCTATCTGTAGATAGGATATTGGGAACGGCCTTAGCCGGTACCATAGACTTAATTGTATGTGTATAAGTCTGTACTTGTGTTATTATAACACTAATATTGTAAAATAATTACTGTCTTATTCATAATGACTTAGCGGAGATTTAGAACATCGCTAATATACGCTTGTTAAAAATGGTATTCATAATCGCATATTAGAGCTAAAACGCTCATTATCTCTTCGATAAAACTGACGTGAATTATAGCAGCTAGGAACCTTCTATAAACCTATTTTAAGCACTCGAACGCAAAAAACATGGCCGATATCGATCAGCTGTTCGTTAAATAATGTGTTAAATAGCTTAAAGTTGTTGGATATCCGTCATAGATTGACAACCGACAAACTTCAAAACTTTGATTTTTGAAGTTTGAAATTATTAAGACATCGAATTTTGACAACTGACAAACCATTGACATTGAAACGATGTCTGTTTCCATTGACAGTTCCTCATTAAATTAGTTAAAATCATATTTTTTTGTAAGAAATGGCAACATTGCGTACTAAAGAGACGTATTAGTTATGCGAGATTTATCTAACGAATATGAATAAGGAATTTTATCGAACGTTCGATAGACTTAAAACACGTTTTAACTAATATAGCTTTATACCTTCGATAAGCTTTTTATTATGAATAAGGCAGTTAAAGTTTACTAAATAAATAATAAATCTCTCACATTTCTATTTTTCTTCTAACAACAAACACAATATTGCTATTCAAATCCAAGCAGTGCCATTAACGAGATGAGTTTATACATCAATAATTGGACGTAATTCCAGAAAAACTTTCCAAACCACAATAATGTCAAAATTGAGTTAAGAACACAAAATTGGTCACGTGATTCGTGATATTAACGGATTTTTTTCAGAAACTACGTCCAATTGTGTTCTTCAAGTTTCAGAAACTTAATATTAGTTTTTCGTGCATATTTACCGCTACATAAGAATTAATATTAAGTCATTATATTTGTTTATTTGTATGAGAAAACATTGATTTTTTTTTTATAAAATACTGCACCACTTCACGTAAAAATTCCATAAGCTTATAGAAAGTTGTGTTGCATCAGAAAACACTATGAGGCTGTATTTAGAAAAGAAAAAACCTTATCTATAAATACACTTATTCAAAGAGTGCGCTGCGAAAACTATGTTAGGTTGTAAGTATTTTGTTTTGAAATAATCCAATCGTATCTGTAGTATTAAATTACAATAAAATACTAAAAAGGAAACCACAAAAACAGCGCTTATTCTTGGGTCTTATTCAAACGAGCATTTCATATCATCGATAAATATTATTCAAACATCGAGTTCTGTATTTACTGCATTGTAAAAATCACTCCCAAGTTCATATTACTTAATATGGTGTGTTGTTTTTCAGTTATATCTTCTATTTCTCAGTAAATAGATCATTACTTACAATATGTCTTTAAAGTAGAACTTAGTCTATTATCTGTTCCACGACAGAACATCGAAGTTAGCTGTCTCATTTACATGATAAACGAACAAGAGCTTACTCAGAACTACTTGTACAGAAATACTTGTATTGATTGAATACCTTGAAAAGACTATATTATAACTAGACTAGACTATATTATATATTTTTTTTTTGAAAAACAATTTATACAAATTTTACTTAAATTAAATTAAATAACCGAGGCTTAAAACATAGTTAGTTTGACTGGAGTTCACACTTATACATTGTTGCAAGCTCCCTGAAATATTTAGTTTTCACAAACAAAAATTTCGCATCGTTCATAAATTTTGCTTTGAAATTAAATTAAATTAAAAAAAAAAACAAGTTCTTTAGATACTATATGTTACATAATATGAGATTACAAAGTTATATATTCAGTTAGTGTTTGTGTTGCAAGTTTTCGTGGCACTTTCGAGAGTCACGTCTAACTTATGTCAGCTTTGGAAGTATCAAGGCACAGGTATTCTCAACTTGTGGATACAATAGACTAAGACGTATTTACCATCTTGATTTGTGAAAAATTTTAACATCACCTCCGAGAAATCCACATAGCGAAATTGATGGGCTTTTTTATATGGATAGAGGTGGCAAACGCGCAAGAGGCTCAAGGTATGAGGAGTGATGAGGCAACCACTGGATGGACATCCGCAACAACAGGTGTCTCTTTTCACGAAGGTCCCTAAGTCGTATCGGTTCGAAAAAACCGTAGCCGTTAATTGATTCCACAAAGTGGCTGTGCGAGGCATGAAATTTCTTCCATGACGCATGACTGTGGAATGCCAGACGTGACGCGGGTGGTGTTTTGCATTTTGATGAAATGTCCGGTCTTAGATGCCAGTTTGGCCTTCTCTTTTAAGTGACCACGGAACTGAATGTCGCTCAATATATCTACGCCAAGTATGCCGATACAGGCTGTAGCAGTCAGAGGAGTGATCTCAAATTGAGGGTATACGACAAAGGGAGACTTTATAACGGTGAACCAAGAAACGTACGTATGTCTTCCTGGGGTTGAACTGGACCAAATTACGTCGGCCCCATTCCAAGACTTTGCAAAGCATAGACTCGATTTCAGACTCAAGTTAATTCCGGTTCTCGTCGACGCTATTCCGGGATATGTTGGCACGGCTGGTGAAGGAAGCTTACCCTTTGCTTTCGTCAGCATAGCAATAAATACTGCTGATTTGCAGCATAGCAATAAATACTGCTGATTTGCAGCATATCTCTGATATGCAGAAGAAACAGTGTAGGGGATAGCACGCAGCCTTGCGGGACACCAGAGTTTATGGGATTTAAGTCGGAGGAGTCGATCAACAACAAGCTAGTGACCGATTTGCAGTTTCACTATAAGCGCTATATGCCACATGCCGATCAAAGGCCTTCGCTATGTCCAAACTTATCGTCAACGCGTCTCCCTTCGGCTTAACCAGTTGCGCCATTTATGGGTGAAGTATGCAAGAAGATCACCAGCTGAGCGACCCTGACGGTTGCCATTCTGGCAGTCGCTGATCAGCTTTTGGTCCTCTAGGTATCCCAAGAGCTGGCGATTGATAATCAACTCCATTACTTTGAAGAAAATTGAGGTAATGGCAATGGGGCAATAGTTGGATAGATCCGAGCGTACACTTTTCTTAGGGATCGGGTGCACTAAAGCTGCCTTCCATAATTTCGGGACTACGCCATCGGGCCCGCACGATTTATGGAGATCCAATGTAAAAAGCGCCTAAGGCAGGGAGTGCATGCCGAAATTTTACCTCCGGCATGCACTCGCGTCGCAGAATATCCGGATATGCACTTTGGTAATCCAGAGTGGAATAGGACGCAAAGAAGGAGCCCAGGAGATCAGCTTTTTTTTTCACGTCATGGGCCAGCGAGTCATCGTGCCGTCGTAACTGTAACTGAAGCTCAATAAGTAGTACCGGAAAAGAAATAGAGGAGGAATACCTACAAAAATAAGAAAAGCTCATAAAACAGATAAACAGCCCAGTGGGCTTTAAGAAAATCCTGCTGGTGGAATTCTAGAAGTAGAAGGTACCGGTTAGGAATAAATTTGGATTATCTTTCAAAATAAATGAGATGCCATCAAAAACATAACTATTAACATAACCAAGTCTCGCAACTCAGTTCTTCTACCGTAAAAAGTTGTGAGATCCATATAACAAGTCAGTCATTTATTTAGTCCTTAAGGATCCTTCTATCTTAAGTTAGTACGTAATCATCTTACCTAACAACATCTTACAGTGACCATATCAATATTGAAAATATTTTATGTTTTAAATAAATAGATTGACTTGGCCATCGAACTGAACAATTTATTTTTATATAATAATATGTATTTCCTGTATCCCACATTGTGTTTATAATAAAAAACCTACACTGTGTTTTCAAGCGATGGAAAAATTTACCATTTCAGGCACCAGCTCCTCACAAAATACCAGCTGTTAAAAATGTAACACTACTGTACTGTGTTAGGTTTAAGATCTTTATGAGGAGAAAAAAAAAAAGATATTTAAAAAAAATAAATAATATCATAGAGGGTAACAAGATAGTTTGTGTAACAAGAACTAGTCTCTAAAACAAAATGTGTTTTCATCATTGACGTACAATAACAACAAGACTCACAATCGCCTATTAAAAGGTCGTCAAGAAATATTCGAGCGCCGTTATATATACATATACATTAACTTATACAGTTGACATTAAAAAGTTCATTTAAATTAACACCTAATTCTGTAGCAGTAATGTTCAATGCCTATTATATATGTCGGCGTTACGCCAGGGTTTCCTTGACCAAGGTTCACCATGAAGAAATACAACACTAATAATTTCTCAGTTTATTGAAGCACACCTGCTAGTATAGATATGAACCATCTTTACATAAAACAATCGCTTTTATAGCTTCCGTACAATAGATGAAACAGAGTAGATACAACTTCTTTTAAAACACAAATAAAATTAGGTATTGTAAAATAATTCGTAAATACATCTCAATAAATGTTTTAGTGAATTTATATAGCTTCAAATGATTTATATAATAGTTTGTTCATTTAATTTGAACAAACATTACGAAATAAGAAGATGGCGCTGCAAGCAAGTTTCGAAATACAATTAAAAAAAAGACTAATTGCATAAAATAATAAAGTTGGACACAGAATAACGATAATAATTCTAATACAAATAAATTTGAACATTTTCACATTCAATTAAGTATTTTAACAATAAATGAAACATGAAACATCAAATAGTCAAAACAGTGTCTATTAAATTAGTTAGACCTTAATAAATAACAGTGTTATGTTTACAAATAGCTATTTGTATTTAAATCTTATATATTTCAGATATATCTATAATAATATATTCATTTCAACGATAAACTAAAACATAAATATCAATAGTTGCAAACAATTGACGGTAGGTGGCGTTTTGCGCCCATATATACGACCAGTAGAAGCTTATTCATTATGGTGTGAAATATCTGAAAGAGACGTCCGTCTCTTTCGGCGTCGTTTTAGCAATTGAAATGTTATTACTTAGAAAAACGGTTCACTAAATTTAGTTGTTGGGGCGGTAAAGTCCTCAAATGGCAACCACGTACCGGAAGAGGCAGTGTTGATAGGCACACCCCACAAGATGGACCGACGATCTGGTCAAGATCGACGGAATACGTTGGATGAGGGCAGCGCAGGACCGATCGTCGTGGAGATCTTTGGGGGAGGCCTTGGTCAGCAGTAGACGTCTTCCGACTGATGATGATGGTAATGATAATCCAATTTAAGTTTGGATATGCTGTTATTAGGACGATTTTTCACTGAACACTTGGTCATTGCGTGGTGTCGTATTCTAAGCGCGGTCGAAACACAACTGAACGTAAACTCTACCTAATTAGACTCTACCTAGACGCGTCGACAGAGTTTTACTTCAGACAATTTGTGAATCTTGTTGTTTATTGTACTTCAATGGTTTTCCCTTATTTAATTCATATGAATTTCTATTCAACGCTTTATATGGTCAGCAAAATACTAATGATTCTTCTGGTGTTACAAAATAGAATGAGCCTTTGATGAGATACCATCAGATGTAAAAAGGCATAAATGGCATTTATTTTCTTTAGAATTATTTTTGATGTCATTTCTAATATACTAGACACTACTACCGCTTTGGAAACAAATGGCGTTCTGAGAGCGAAGAAGCGGAGCAAGAAACTCTCCCAGCATTCCTTTTTTTCGATATTTTTAATAAAATATATAATGTTGTGCTATCATTGCTATTGCTATATAATAATCATGATCTAGTCCCAGGCTGTCCGATCACTTTGATATTCAGCTGTTGAGTAGAAAGATTTACGACTGTGCCATTCTTTTATAAAACATTTAAAAGTATCCTATCATATTTTTATTTTATTTATTTAAATATACCCAAATGTATGTTCGTTAATCCTCCTCTAATATAAAAATAAATAAATAATTCACCAAAATCTACGGTGAGTCTGGCAACAATATTCTTATAGTGTCATAACAATTTTGCGTATCACAGACTAAATTATATTTGAATCGGGTAAGTAAATAAAGTTCACATGTAGGCTTCACAGATAAAACGGTTCAGATAATCCCAACGGGACCGTGAATTTCAAGTATCGCTACCGGTTATCTTCACTTATCTTTACTGATATTTATGAGAAGAAACCCTGTTATACGAAATAAGATATGAAGTTAAACAATGGACGATTGAAGTGTGTTCCACATCGTACAGGCTCTACTTACAAGTGTTGATTTCTTGATATAACAACGAGTCTAGGTCGATATTGACCTTGGTAACGTAATAAACTATTAAAGCAATTCCAGACGGATGTTTAAATATGTGTATTCAATAGGTTAAGGGAATGTAAGGTTATGTTTTTTTCTAATTGCGAGCAACTCAGAGCTTCTCGAATTGTCGGGGACCCAGTGCTCTGTAAACGGCTGGATCACTTGACATTGCGTAGAGACGTCGCTTCATTGTGTCTTCTACCGTATTTATCACGGGGAGTGTTCCGAAGAGCTGTTTCACCTGATTCCTGCCACGAATTCCAGCTTTGCACTACACGCCACAATATCATCCCCACTACCTAGATGCGTGGAGTTCCTCCACAGTGTGGTTTTCAAGGAACTTTCTTCAGCTGCATAATGAGCTTCCTTGTGCGGTGTTTTTGGGAGAATACGACATGGGTACATTTAAAAAAAGCGCGTACACTTTTTAAAGGCCGGCAATGCTACTGTGATTCCTCTGGTGATACATCAGGTGACCTGTATAACATTTAGTACGCTCGTAAACCCTCTACTCCATAAAAAAATATGATTGGTCAATTGTATCAAATTCTTAAATTAATTATATCAGGCTTGATCTATATATTACGAACGACGGCAAAAGAAAGCGAAAAACCAACGAGAAAGATGAGTGTGACAAAACGACTGAAAGAGAAGAGAAACTTTCGCTAGCGTGTGTTCGCTTTATGTGGATAAGACCTTATGGTAGTCTTATGAATTATGTTATTGTGAGTATTAGTCACCCTTCTGAAAGTTCAATTGGAATGATACCAATTAAATTTTTACCATACGAAATTAATAAAGCTTTAAAAAAGAGTACAGAAATCTGCTACTATAGTGCAATGTATTACGTTAATAATTATATTATATTAAAATACAATAATTTACTAGTTGCTGACGTCACTACGTTTGCTACAGATTAGAGGTATTGTCGGTAACGTCACCACGTGATCGGAATGAAAAAATGCTGTTAATGTTTTTTTATATAAGAAATAGTAAATTTATTAACGTAGTAACTGCTTCAAATGGTCAGAATTTGTAAAATCTTTAATCTCCAAGGAATTTTTCTTCGATATTGAAAGCGTGAGTAAATACGATACTATTAAAATAGTAGTAAGTAAAATATTAAGTAGCATACTGAAATATTAATTCTGATGAACAAAATTAAATATCAACACCAAATAAAATTAAAGACATATCATGAGTTGAGGTTTCAGAAATAATTAAGAGTAAAAAAAGGATGTCTTCATTAAGGTGGAGCGGAAGAAGAGGAGGCCTCCTAGTCATAACCAATGTGGCACAGCACCGATAGGACAGACCCAGCTCCTACGTCTCGTAATCCCAGTGACGTATATCTACGTCTCTCGCTTTCACCGCACCACCAAACCCTCCGACATTGTTCAGTACTTGGTGGAGAAGACAAGGTTCGGTTGGGGGTCGAAAAGTTGGTGACGCGTCACGCAGTAGACTTCAACTCTTTTGTTGTTCGCTTCCCGACAGAACATATATCGACCTTCCTGGTCGTGAAGCTGTGGCCGAAGGGGGTCGTGTTCCGCAAGTATCGCGTACGTCGCCGACCGCCGGAAGCTACCGAACCCGCGCCTCACATCGCCGCGAAAATGTGACGTAGATTTAAGTTATATATGATATGTATGTTAGACTATAAGGTATTTATTTTATAGGCCTTGGAGCCTTAAGTAAAGGAATTATTATTATTATAAAAAAAATCATTGCATCCTACAACGATAAAAATTAACATGGATAAGACGATCGAGCTACGGGCATGAAGTACATAGATACATATTGTGTAACATTGCGATCCTCAGCTCCATCTGGTACTTGGACGTGAACGCTATAGTCGGCCAAAACTCGTAAAATTTATTCCTTTTGTAATGGCAACAATTGTTCATATTTTAATATACATTTATTCTATTACAATGGTTCTGCTAGTTTTGAAATCTCATCTCTGTACAAGTAGAGCAGAGCTATTATGCATGAATAACTTTCCTGCCTTAAAAATAGAGTGGATGCTTACTACCTTAATAAGTAGTCTATTATATTATAAGAATTTAATGAGTGTTTGATATATTGTATGAATGTTGTCGCCCCTCCCGCATCCGGGCCGGTGCCCCTAGCGCTTCGCTAGTCGCCATTCATTACTCATTACTCATAAATGATTTAGTAATAAACGATCCGTTCGACTGAGTTGTTGTTGTATTCCGCCTTAAACAGTTAAATGTTATTTTGAATTAATTAACATTTACATAATATTTAATAAACGAATAGATCATTTGATCTTATCAGCTATGATGTCCAATTTTCGCACCAACAAAATACGTAAACGTTTTGTAAATTTGAAATTGGTAAAATTGTGGGTAAGCTATTGTTTTTATGGAACAGGAGAACAAACCGCTCGTTTGTACGGGTCACCTGGTGCTAAGTGATCACCGCCGCCCACATTCTCTTGGAACACCAGAGGAAAAACAAGAGCGTTGCCTTTAAGGAAGGTGGACGCGCTTTTTTTGAAGGTACCCATGTCGTATCGTCCCGGAAAGACCGCACTAAGAAACTCATACCACAGCTTGATAGTACGTGGAAGAAAGCTCTTTAAAAACCGTACTGTGGAGAAACGCCAAACATCCAGATGGTGGGGATGGATGGGCTCTTCGGAACACTCCCCGTAATAAATGCGTTATAAGACACACAATGCATTTGAATATATTATTTGAACAAAAGTATAAAATTTATTAAATAAAGGTTAAAAAAGTAATTTTATGTCAAATATATTTAAAACATAGAATCGAAATCTTGAAAACATAACATCTGCGTACTAAGACATAAATATTGAAATAACACACCGCTACTCAAATAAACAGATCAAAATTCTTAAGCCTCTTATCATTCCCGCTTGTTAGAATATACATTCACGAAAATTGTATAAATGCTGTGAAAGCATTGAATATGAATGGAGTGTTTCAAAACGCTCGTGTGAAAATACATGTTTATTAATTATTGATAAGCTGATTGAGCTTGATCTAAACAGAAAAGATGACAAATTTACTTTTGAAATGTTTTCAAAGAGACTGTCGTAAATGGTATAAGGTACAAAATAATAGATTTTTATTGTGCCAGTATCCCATTGATGGTGAATCGTCCGGATTTCCAATGTTCGGTGTTCAATGTGTTCCAAGCATTTGATTTTTTTTTATTATATAATTTTTAATTTAATTCATATTGTAAATAAAATAACTTGTCAAAGCCGTCAATACTTTCATTTATTTACAATTCCAAGAATTATGATGATTTGATAGTTACCCTAACCAGGTCCAGGTATGCACACAATCAAAGCACACTTTATCTTAAAACTTTATAGATAATCGTAGATAATTTAAATCTGTGCGTGTATTTATGTGTATATAGTCATTTATCTCTGTAGATATACATTAAACAATTGTTTGCGAAAAATTACCCTTGATGGGTGGGCTTTCCGGATTACGGAGCCACCATAGAAACAAATGGCGTCTTTGACGGCCACCGTGAAGGGGGTATGTAACATAAAAAAACTGTTTTTTTTTTTTTTTCAAAAATTTAAATTTTTTTCTTAAAATTGGTCTATAAGAAAATAGCTCAATGTCTAACTTTTTAATGGGGTTTGATCACTATAATATAGTGTGACACCCTTATCCCTCCTACAACTTTTTCAAAGAATATTTAAATACTTATAATTTTTATGTATTATATGTATAACACAAAATTTTAGTTTTTCATTCCTGTTTTGAATACAATGTTCTGGCACATTAACACTAGTCCAATTTTGACAAGCCAAGATTAAAAACCTTTACTCTATTCTTACTAGTACTTCTTTAGTTAATTTTAAATATGGCTTTATATACGCTGCCCCTCACCCAAACATATCAATCACTATTTTTCTTAATTTCTAAGATTCAACATAATAAACTGTATTCAATTTAAATTAAGTCTTTATTTAACTTAAATACTACACGCACTAACTATGCACAAAATAAATATCTATTTATTTTCTCCTCACAATGATCTTAAAGCTAAAACAGTACAATAGTGTTACATTTTTTAACAGATAGTATTTTGTGAGGAGCTGGTGTCTGAAGTAGGTTGACCCTGTATTACAGATCACCAGGACCTCACCCCTAGATATAAGGATCACAATGATTAAAATAGTATACATCTGTACTAGTAGCTAGAAGAGCAACAATAGATGATAACAATAGATGACTTTAAATTTGTAAATTACTAATGTGCGTGTGTTTTTGAGTGTGTGTGTTTGTGTGTGTGTGTGTGTGTGGGCGTACTCTACTCTCAGTTACTATAAGTGAAGAAGGTTTTCAGTAGAGGTATAGTCCAATTTCTGTAACCACTCTGTCAAGATACGCTTGCATTAAGTTCTGTTGAGGTGGTAAATTGACAGCACTTTGTTTACCTTATTGTAAAAAAGAAGAAAGAAAAAAAAGAAGAATCTTTGGGAGAATCTAGTATTAAACAATAATTTTTCGCCTTTGCGCTTTATTTTTTTCCGGATCGTAACTGGTAAGGCTATGTTTTTTTAAAACTGTATGCAGGATATAAAGCTGACGCATAGTTAAAACCTTTGATAGTTTATAGAGTTCTGTAGTGGGATGGTAGATTGGTAATGAGTTACTTACTTTCAATATATCGCTAAAATGCCTTCATTCATCGTTCTTGTGTAGTATACAACAAAGAATACTGTTCAATTGATTACTTTTCAGGGTCGATACAGATCTTGATTGAACAAATTAAGAAAATGTCTTAGTTTTAATTTATTCTCATTAGTATTAAATAATATTGCATCTCTTTTCTAACTTAAAAATTTATGCTAATATTATTACAACTAAATCCATCAATAATTTTCTGTAATTATTTTATTATTTTCAATTTAATATATTTAATTAATATTTATTATTTTCAATACAAATAGGTACTTTTAAATTGTAATTCATTTGCTCGCATTTTTCTATGTACTATTTAATTGTGGAAACTTTTATTGGTCAGTGATTTATATTTTAGGTTTTATTTTTTAGGTGTATTAAGTTGTAGTGTTTGTTTGCCGACTAAATTAACATAAATATATTGTAAAAATTATTATTTAAAAGAAGATTTCTATTTTCAATGAATGTAATTTGAAAAAGGATACATTTTTAATATGAAATTATATATTATCTAGTGACCTTCAGTCACATTATAATTATTAAATTGATTATATTTTTTATTGTTTTAAGTAATATATGACTTCATTAGTTTTTGCAACGCGCGCCGATTAGATGAAGTTAAATATTTAATGCCCTTTCTCTACGAAAATCGCAATTATGTAACCCCGCAGTAGTTAATAAAAAGTTTTATCAGAGGCTAAGTTGATTTTAAGTGTATCTTTTACAGACAGATTTTAAATCAAATCAAAATCACATCATTCATGTAAGTCAAGAAAATGGAAAAATGAATGTCAAAAATGTTCTTTTCTCTTTAGATTTACCACCACTTCAGAAAAAGTTCAGCTTTAAAGTAGCCAGAAAGTCAATGCCACCCTTTTAAATCAAGTTTTACAAATCATTTCAATTATAATTTATGTTAAGTGATGCAACAAAAATACTCAAACGTCAAATATTCAATGCCTTACTGCAACGAAAAGTAAATGTAAATTAATAAGTAAAAACACAAGAGTTATTGATGAATCAATCCACACAACCGCAAATAAATAAAAGTGTTATGCGAGCATTTTATTAGCGGTTATAAAAAATAATAATTTCATTTTAAGAACACGAGAAAATTTAATATTTCTCTTTATAATACTATTATCATGGTATGAGGGGCATGCAATGGTTTTCTAGCAAGGTAGGCACTGTGGATCTAACTAGTCGTAGTTTAGCTTTAGAATATGCAAACATTGCTTACCGTAGGTATTTAGTATGTAGCGTAAGGAAAAATTTTATGAGTGGGTCACCAATAGAAGTTTTGTTATAAAATAACGGAACCAAATTAAACAAAATTAACTTTAACACTTGTGCTATATTTATTTAGGTTCATAGCGAGGTAGGTACTGCCTAATTGCCTATATGATATGCACGCCCCTGATGGGTATGTTATAGCTACAACAAGACTAACGAGGGTTTAATAGTGTATTATCCACCTTTATTTAACAGTGTATAACAATTTAAGACCACTATTATATATTAAACAGTCACTCTTGTGCCAGGATACATCTAACAGGTAATTAAATTGGCTAAACGTGAGTGCTCATAAACGTTAACATTACCTTTATTACGTTCTCGTATAATGTATTGTACATACATTGTAGTACAGACTAAGCATGACACACTGCTTCTACAGCATTCTCTTCATATACTCGTATCATTATGCAGAATGGTTAACATGTAACGTATAGAAATAGGATGTAATGTTTAATCTATTTAGTCTTGTTTATCTAGTCAATAAATATTTTCAAAATAAACATTACAAAACTCTACTTAATATAACGCCAGGTGAGGATGAAATCATTTACTGACACCCATTAGGATTTTGAACTATTTTAGATTTAAATTAAAAAATATATATTTTAGGTTATTTATGTAATTATTTCTTCTTTCTTAAATATACATTACCCATTTTCATTTATAATATTTGTATAATCGTGTATCATATATATAATCATTGTATACTCATCATTATAAATACTTAATAATATGATTCAATATAATTTCAGTTTATACGGTCTATATATATTTATGATATATTAACTTCCAAATACAATTTTTTTATAATATTGGATATAACTGTCACTAGAGGCTGCTAAAATCCAATGTTATTGTGGTGTCCCCAGCACACAACTAAATACTGAGTCAGCTCCCTTTACCATAAACATCACGGGCCGCCATCAACTTACAATTAGCAAATCTCAGCCTACGCGTCTATTAGGCAGAGTTTTCGTTCAGTTGTGTTTTAACCGCGCTTTGAATACAACGCCACGCTATAACAAGGTGTTCAGTGAAAAACTGTCTAAATAACAGAATATCCAAACTTTGTTAAGGATGGAGTGTTGTATTACACGTTTGTGCTTCTATAAATTAACAACATTGTAAAACTAAATTGACGTTCTCAATCATTTTGCAAAATAATTACATTTCAATGGCTAAAACAAAATACATCGCCGACGAAAATATGTACGATAGAGATGTCCATCTCTTCGGAACCAGTAGAATTTTCAGTCTTATTTACTAAGATATTATATCGTGGGTTACTTCTATACGAGATATATATGATAATGAAATCTATATTTCATTATAACTAGGCAGTTGAACATAATTTACAAATGGAACTTAGAGGCCAAACTGGATTCTAAAAAGCTTGGTGTACTCCGTAAGACGAGACAGTACTTTAATATAAGTAGCCGACTGCTACTAAATAAGGCGCAAATTCGGCCTCACATGAAGTACTGTTCTTTCCTGTGGGCGGGTGCTCCCCACTACTAGCTTTCTTCATTTGACCGCATACAACGAAGAGCGGCTCGAATCATCGACGATCAAGTACTCTCCGATCGGCTTGATTCTTTGGTGTTGCGTAGAGATGTGGGTTATGAATAAATCGACTACTGCATTTACTACGAAGAGTGCTCAGAGAAGCTGTTCGGGTTGATACTAGCGGCCGAATTCCACCAGCGGCTGTTTTACTGAAACGGTGCAACTTAGAGACCTTCAAAAAAAGAGCATATTCTCAACTTAAAGACCGGCAACATATCTCTTGATCCCTGGTGTTGCGGATGTCCTTGAGCGGTTGCCTCACCACTCCGCATCTCGAGAACCTCTTTCCCGTTTGCCCTTCTCCTTTTCTTATAAAAAAAATATATTATATTTGCAATGGAGAGAAATATGTTAGGCGTTAAGAAAAAGGACAGGAAAAGTAGCACAGAGTTTAAAATGGCGACAGGAGTTGAAGACTTTTCAGTAAAAGTGAAAAGATTGAAGTGGAGATGGGCTGGACATACCATAAGATGAATTGATAAGTGCAGCAAAAGGGTAACAATCCGGCATCCAAGAATCGGAAAAAGAAAGTGAGGACGGCAAAATAAAAGTTGGAGAGAAATGACACATAGAAAGTTATGGACTAGGACTGCAAAGAAAAGAGTGATATGGAAGAAGTTGGACGAGATCCATGCCAAAGGGTACACAGACTAAAAAATAAAATAAAATAAAGTCGTTTATTAGTAGACTACTGGTATCTTATAATGTTCAATTTTCCTGTCAATCCTTAAATATCATGATGTTGCAAAAGTCTACAGCGAATGTGCACCAGGGTGTTTTGAGCCACCTGCTTGTTTGCCCCGAGTCAGCACAGGTTTGCCCCCTCCAGAATACGCGGGGCATCCTCTAACAGGTATAGGTCCTAATTGTGGACGCCCAGGGACGGATTCTCCAGGACTACATAGCCTGGTACCGTCCTGAAGTAGTCTATTTTTAGTCCGTGATGAAATTTTTATCAGTGTGGGCCTCCGGATACCCCGCTCACCGGACGAAACACAGCGGCATTGTAATAAATAAATATGAATATGAAAAAGCCGCTATTGCATGCCAGTTTCAAGTGGGAGAGTGGTATTTCTCCGGGCGTGCCGGCCTAATTCGGTTGTATCCGTTGGGACCCAACATGGCACTACCACTAAATTTTTTTATTAAATTATTAATATGTTAGAATGCTCTTATAATGGTAACTGATTATGCTTAAATTCCTATCTAAAAGTATAAATGAGTGTTATTGTGTTTTTTATTTCATTTTCACCTAAAAGTAAAATTATTACCTCACCAAATTAAGATAAGGTGTGACCATTTCCTGACCACTTAGCACTCAGTACCCCTCGCCCGCTCACCTCAATTGGCTGACTAAATTAGTTGCATTGCGAATATTATATGAATCTATTGGACTATAAGATCGATGATTGAAACCCACATACCGATTGTGAAGCCATTTGTGAAAGGCCAAATGAAAATTTACATAACATTATATCAACGTCAGCTTTAGTTGACAATCTTATGAATATTTATATCATATCAAAATATATTATTCTATTGAATAATAATGTATTTTATGTGACGCTTATAAGTTTAGCACTGCTCAAAATATTGCGATGATAATATATGAAATAAATTCGTAAAACAAAACATTTAACTTCATAATTATAGCGTACTAAAAAATAACGTCATTAAGAAACTGTTTATATGGTTCTATTCATTAAGTTACACTGTTACATTTAGAGGGCCTTCAGATTCGCTCACGTTTAAAAGGTTACTAAGTTGAAGTATTAAGTAATTAAAGTAACTTCTGCTAATTAAACTTTAGCTAATTACGGCACGCTATTGTTTTATTATTTTACTTCACGTCATAAGAACTATACTATTACATTTAAATAAACTCATTTCACTAGAGAGTTAAAAGAATTTGTTAAGAGGTTTTGATCATGTACAGAGAAATGATGAAAGTTGATAGCCTCCACATGAACAAAGCATTAGCTCTGTAAATGTAGAGTGTAATGTTTTGGACAAAGTTCAACGTAGATGAGAGAAACAAGCAGGACGTTTAGCTGATGGTAATTGATACACCTGCCCATTACAATGCAGTACCACACACGATTCTTGAAAAACCCAACAATTCTGAGTGGCTTGTGTTCGTAACCTTGAGGCATTAATAATATGTTACATCTCATATGCCCAGTAATTCCACTAGCTATGCCGCCCTGTAGACCGAAACACATTACTGCTTAACGGCAGAAAAAGGCACCCTTGTGGTACAATCTAGATAATAGATAAAGCCACACCCTGAGAGTTGAACAAAGCAAACACGATTTCACGACGATATGTCGCTCGAACGGTTGGCTCAGTTGGCAAAGCACTCGCACGGAACTAGAGGTCGTGGGTTCGAGTCCAGCATCGTTCATAAAATATTTGTTTTTTTGTGTATCACAACCATTTCAGAAAGGTGCCCCTAAACGTGGAGCCTAATGGTTAAAGTTGTCACACAGTCAAATAATTTCTTTGTCGGCTTTCACAATTCGCAACTTCACAGAGTTAAACTTATTTGCGACAAGCGAATGGTTTTCTTCATTACACCTAAATTTGTCACCTGAGATCGACATTTCAATTTAATTTGTGATTGTATAATTTTAATTACCATCTATTTTTAGGCCCATATTCCAATCCAATTTTCAGTCATCACTCAGTTATAGATTTTTTGATAGTTTCAAAAAATGCTTTGTGAACTGACGTTTGTCACGTATTTGATAATTAGTTGAAATAAATCATATGGCCGTTTTCAATAACGTATCTCTAGTTACGGATAGATTGCTATCACCGTTTTATGTCAAGATCTTATCTATCCAAAGTTATGTCCAATATAGTTTTGTTATTAGTTACAGTTCAATGCTAGCTGTCGTTAGGTTATTTAAATGTAAGTAAGCTTAAAAGGATAGATTTGACTACCTCTAGTAAGTTAAACTTAGAATAAATAGGTTATTGATAACGGCTGTTAGTTCATTTGGTTTCTGAACTCTGATTTGATTGACATTCCCCAGAGGCGTCAATACGTAGACATGATAATTATTGCACTCTCAATAATGAAATTGGGCATTCCCATTCATAGTACACGTTTCGCATTCTTATTGGACGTTTCAACGCATACTACACCATTTAATAATGTAGATAATTCACAATTTGATTCATTATAATATGTAATTGCATAAATTGATTCTATTTCACGTTTATTTATTAATTCTAGAATTTAATCACACATATAATAACTATTATATTTATACAAATATATCAATATTAGTAATACAAGTATTATCAACTATGAAAGTATTAAGTTTTTATTGATTTGAAAATCACAGTAACGAAAAGGTTTTTTAAAAATATATTGGGTTACGCGATTACGTAAATTGGAATAAGGTTGACCACACAATATAGTAACGTAACAATAATGATGTAACGGTTTAAATTCAGATAAGTGTTAAGCAATAAGTTAATAAACATGAAATATCTATATTTTACAGTTTCCCCTAATAATCAGAATTTGGGCAGCGTTACCCCTTAAAATTCACAATAATGTCCACTCCAACTGGACGCTCTTATATAGGGAATGATCGTCTACCGTAATGCCAACTGTTAGTTGGCACTGCTGTAGTGTCACCTAACTTACACGAATCAAGTTAACTAAAGATCTAAGTATTATATACTATTATTGTTATTTCTAATCATAGTGATAATTATATTAAATAGTATTTAAATATTAACAGTAGTTAAATAAATGAAGTAATAATTTGACGACCTGTATAGCCGAGTGGTTAGCGATCCTACCTACTAAGCTAGAGGTACCGGGTTCGAATGCCGGTAGGTGCAAGCATTTATATGATGAATATGGATGTTTGTTTCCGAGTCATGGATGTTTAAATCTATTAATGTATGTTTATGTGTATGTTTATATGAATTTATGTATGTTTAAGTAAATATATTGTATTAAATATATCATTGTCTTGTAACCCATAACACAGGCTATATATGCTTAACTTGGGGCAAGATAATCGGTGTAAAAAGTGTGTCAATATATTATTATATTATATTAATAATTGGGATATCTTATGGCAGTTCATGACGTTGGTAGCGCTTGTTTACACATTAAGCTGACACGTGTAACATAAATACGTAAATTGGTATAAACTTGACCATAGAAAGCAGTGCAGCAATAATTGAAAATTGGCTGATTTCTGATAAGTAGACATGTACGATTTGTGAATGGCTCACTGTCAATTTTTGGACATCAGAATGAAAAAAGAAATTTAAGTAAAGTTTCATAGCTTGAAAGTAATAAGCAAACAAAATATAATCGAAATCATCAAATTACATTTTACAACATAGCAATTAAGCAATCAAACATGAGAGGCTGGATTCATGTCAAAATAACGAATGGTCTTGATTTATGACGTCATAGTCGATTTTAATTAAACTTTTATTGAAAATGTGTGCGGCTATGAAAATTCAGGGCGTGATTTTTAATCAAGCATCTGTAAGTCTTCTTAGCTGACTAATCAGGTTTTTAATCGATTTTAACACACTTTATATGATATATTTATATCTTTGTCATGCTTGCAGGATTAATTTGATACCTCAAGTGTGCATGTGTACCTATAATTTACTTAGATAAGCATTTAAAGTGGCTCTGTTTAAAATATCTCGTACTGTTTTTTTTGTATTTCTGATTCAATTTACCAATGTTATTGTTAGATTTGGATAAACATTGAATAAAAAATTTACCTCATTATAATTGGTTGCGCCAGGGAATTTAAAGTGGACTGTAATTATAAAATTGGTACTCTTCTGCAAGATCCTTGGTTCTTCTTTATTCGCTTGAGTGTGCTGGCAAATCATATTAATATATTTCTCGGGACATTTAACGAAGAAATCACTACTCACGGTGGCAAATCTACAGGAATACTGTGATTTCCTGGATTTATAATTAAATGTAGCGGGCTCAACCTTCGCGTGCGCTTGCACTTGACGGAATGTGTGTTACGCCATACGACCATAGATGTCGCGGCTCCCGGTTTGTTCTTAACTTGTACCGGCTAAGTTGCTAGGATAAAGGTGTGAGGGGTTAAGGAAAAGGTTGTGTGCTATTTGGACAACTGGCGTTAATATCACAAATTGTACTATCACATATCATGTAACACTTTTGAATACTAATCTATATACATAAAAATGAATTGTTGTTCGTTAGTCTCGCTAAAATTCCAGAACGGCTGCACTGGGTTGGCTAATTGTGGTTTTAAAATAATTGTAGAAGTCCAGAGAAGCTTTAAAGGGTTTAAAAAAATAACTATAAAAATGCTCGGAATTAAAATAATAGTTTAAAAATAATTACTAATTAGAATTTCTATATTCTCTTTCTAACTTTCTCAAGATGTTAAAAATAAACTTAAATTTAGGTAACTATCAGATTATTTTTATGTAGATTGATAAATCTTAAGTTTTGTCACAAATTAAATTTCTGAACGCAAACAATATTTTTTGACATTTGACAGCAGACAATTTGTAGATTGATAAATCTTAAGTATTGTAAAAAAATAAAGTTTCTGAACCTAACCGCACCACAAAACAAAACAAAAAATATAGTTTATCAGAAAGCCTTAAATTAATTAACAGGCTGTATCATCTGTGTGTGTCAATATCAAATTGAAACCTTATAAATAGCCAGTATTTCAGGAAAACTCTGTTTTGTAAGTAAGCAACATCATTTTCATTGTGTAATTAATCGAAAATAATAATAAAATTTCATTCATACCGAGCATTTGTTAATTTGTTTTAATAAAAAAAAAGGATTCCTCTTGTTTGTTTTAAGTTTATTTTATACAAAAGCTTAGGTCTTTTATTTATCCATTGAGGCTGTACGAAGTCTGCCGGGTCAGCTAGTGAACAATAAAAGTAGAGTTAGGCTTGCATTGTAGGTAACTGTATTAATTATTTAATAGATAAAAATAAGGTAACCTTTATTGTACTGTTTTAAATATATTCTTTACACCAGTATCACTTCAAATGAACCAACAGAATATTCTAGAAAGTAGGTAAAATGTAAGAGGCTTAGAAAAACTGTTTTGTACAAAAAAAACGTACGCTCTTTTGTTCCCCTTTTCCATAAAATAAGATACTCTTTGATGTTAGAATTATTCAATAGAATATTTTACCTAAAACAAAATCTTTCATCAATTCTGTGAAACAAACCGACAGAATAGAATATAATTCAATAAGCTTTCACTAGTTCCACAGATTTGAATCTGTTTTCCGTTCGATCGCCTTCACTAAGAGATCAATGGCCTAGTTTTAAATAATTTCCCTCAAATTTTTATTAATTCTGCAGATCACACAATTAATATTCATTCATAAAAGATTGCCTGACTTAATTTTAATTTCGTCTATTTTAATAGTTTATTTTTTTGTGAGAATTAGATTTATTTTAAAACTTAAATTGGAACAGGATTTTAAAATCACTTATTAAACTTGAAAACCTTTATACAAACACTTGTACATGTATTTGAATGTATATTAGTTCAGTTTTTGGTTAGCTCAGTTGATTAGAGCACCGGCACGGAACGCCGGAGGTCGCAGGTTCGAGTCCCGCATCGATCATAAAAATTTTTGTAGTAGTAGTAAGTGACGGTAATCACTTTAAAAACAACAAATTGTTTAGATTTACAAGAGCGACATCTCAAGTCAATTTCCTAATATGCAAATATTTTGAAATATATATCATAATATGAAATGAAATGTCATTGACTGAACTATTTGAATGGCCTATATATATTGGCCTATTGTATAGCTATATATAGCTAGTTAGTATAAGTAAAAAATAGGTTTCCGATAAGTAAACACTATAACATATTATACTGAATATTTTTCCGAAACACGCTGCATCTAATGGTACAAATATTATTTTGATCGCTTCAGTACTTTTTGCAGTATAACCGAAGGCAAAAAACGGCTGTACATTTATCTGTATAGATAAAATAACGATTAAGAAGAATCTAGAGATTGGCCATAAAGATGTTAAGTGAGGCAGTGGATGCAATTTCCTTTAGCTCCCTCCGGCTTTGACCCATATTTAATATGAAAGGTTATTAAAAACGGAACTTATCGCTTAAATCTTTATTGGAATACATTTTTTATTAAAGTATTTATATGCAATTTTGTGCCATAGCTTTTGCCATCTTGTAGGCTGTACAATGATCCTTCGTAGTTCCTTAATTTTGTATTCAGTACAGAGAGTAACATTTATAATTTTAATTGCTTTTTAAATGGTGTTGAGGATAAATTCCCTTAAATTCGAATACGGCTATAACGTAATAATGTTTTTGCCAATCAAAATTATTTTCTCTTTTCAAGGTGTTGAATTCTCGATAAATAATAATGTCAGTTATTTTACTGTTTTACCCTATTTACTCAATTTCATGTCCAATAAAACATGAGTTTAGTTTCCGCGATCAAATTAAAAAAAGCAATATATTTTAAATCCTTTGTAGAATATTATCCTATATTATCAGAAATTATTTCACCATGGTTATTTATAATCTTATACTGTTAAAAAAAACTTAATTAAATAAAATAGTACTTAATATTTTTCAGTTCGTAGTCGGTAAAAAATATTACGTTTTTTATTTGTATATATAATTAATAAAGCCTTAGTAGCTTTAAGCCCAAAAATTTCATTAGAATAAATTAATATATAAGAAGTTAAATACATAAGATACATAAAAGCTGTAAGGGAAAATGTATACACTTTTATAATAAAGACCCAGCCACTGTTCAGGCATTATCTATAAATAAATTTAAATGTTTTATAAATAAATAGCTCAATCGTAAATCCTTTTACTCCACAGCTGAATATATAAGTGATCGGACAGCCTGGGACTAGATTATGATTATTTTATAGCGATAAAAATGACTGTACAATATTGTATATTTTTGTTAAACAGAGCGCAAAAAAGAAAATATTGGGGGAGTTTCTTGCGCCGCTACTTCTCTCTCAGAGCGCCAATTGTTTCCGAAGCGGTAGTAGTATCTATAAGTATATTAGAAATGACATCAAAAATAATTCAATCAATTTTGAGAAAATAAATGCCTTTTATGCCTTTATGCCTTTTAAACAGTTCGTACTGTGGGTGCGGAGGAATGTCATTTGGTATGCCTAGTGAAAGGTGATATGTACAAGAAAAAAAGAAATGTATATATTCGTGCTATTACTTATGCTCTAAGTATTAAGTGCTACATTATATTGCTATGGAACTATGAAGTCGATATTAATTCTTATTATCATAATCATAGTATTAACATCAGAAACAAAAAGACTTATAATATCTACTACTCGGTGAAGTCGAGTTAGTAAGTCTTTTGAGGGGCGATGTATATGCTTTATGTTCCCAGAACATATAAAAAACAAAAAAGAGACATTTTGGTAAAGGTAACATTAACATAATGACTTTCTTGATTATACCACAAACTGGGAATGGAGCGACCGCCCTCAGGCTAAGTATATATGACCTAATTTCCTTATATCCAAATTTTATAAAAAAGATAGGCACTTTTCTTCCTGTTCTTCTCAGGTCTGAGGCTTCTTTTCCGAATGGGTGATAGTTTTTGACTTTCAATAAGTAATTTATTTTGGATAAAAATAATATTTTTGTTCTTACTGAAATTGTCAACCAAGAGGACAAAGAAATGTTTGTTTTGAGGCCAGATTTTTGGTAAATTACCAAATTAGTGTCTTTTTCATTAACAGTTAATTATTCTTATATTAAAATGATAAATTGACACTCTTATCTAATATAAATGTTCATTCTCAATTATTGTTCAAGAATGCTTTCACAAGATAATTGGGAACCTATCTTTGAAAGACAAGGCATGACCTTACAGACATGAAACTTAGCGATGACGAATTAAAATTACAAAAAAACTCCTTTAGGTTTATAAATCTATATATATAAATAAAATTGGAGTGTCTGTTCGTAATATTGAAAAAATCGTTTTTTAATACATGTATTTGAATATATATATACGGTACATACACCGAACTAATATTTTACAATTTTTGTCTGTCTGACTGACTGTTTGTTCCGGCTAATCTCTGAAATGGCTGGACCGATTTTGACGGGACTTTTATTTGTAGGTAGCTGATGTAATAAGAAGTAACTTAGGTTGCAATGTCCAAGAAGCGATTAACTCTAAATATAATTTATATGGCAAAACAACGTTTGCCGGGTCAGCTAGTTGTATATATATTTTATACTGATTCACTTGCATTCTCAAACATCATCTATTTTCGATACTCTTTCATTTGTAAACTCAAATATTCAAGTCATTATCCATTTTATTTATGATTACTAGCATATTTATTTTTAGCACTGTGATCGCTTCTGAGAAAGCGGTTCCTGAATGTAAGAATCTTCAAAGTAATCTGTCTTCCGCTCCGTTAACTCGGATATGAAATGACATGAGCGATTCCTTTACATTTTTAAATTTGATATATATATAATTTTTAAATAATTGTATATATTTTGATAAGTAGCGGTTCTGTCTTGTATTTTCAGTTAGTGAGTGATGAGAATTATAAAATAAGACGATATTATAAAGATAATGTTATTGTTGTTCCCACAAAATGGCTGCATTGTGCAGGATGCCGGAAAGATTTTATGGGAACTACAAGCAGCAGCTATCAGCAGCTGAATCTCCTGGTGAAACTGCTGGTCTCGTCCCTTATTGTCATAAAAAAAAATATTCACGATAAATAAGCCGTAATACACCTCTAGCTGACTCATTTAATTTATACCTTTGCCTGTATGTTTATGATATCACAACTGACTCTCTAAGTCGCAATCAATGTCGCGCTTAGATTGCGAATTGCCCACAAGACAAGAATTAATAAATAATACGTTCACTGAAAGATGAACATTGGGCTTGTTAAAAGCAAATAAACTGCACATTTTCCAATCAATTACTAGATAATATATTATATAGTATTTTATTTAAACCTGTCTGTCTTGTGTTATTAGTAAATACCTTGCCTTGCTATAAAATTATACGCAATACAAAGTAGCAAAACTACTAAACAGAAAAACCAGTCCAGAAAAAAATGTATAAGGATTCCTTTTAAATCTTAAAAAATAAACATTGCTGGAGAAAAGGTTATTAGTAATCTAAATTTAGTAGTTTCTCTGGAAAAAGTATAGATATATCATTAAAATTTATCTAGAACTATTGTACCACATGACAAAAAATATGATACTGTGACGAAAATTTTGAATAATCTACAACATTTAAAGTTAAAACACATTACTTGAGCTTTACGATCGGCTACAGTATTTCGACTTACCTCTTTTTAAAGTTTTCAGGATTCATTGCAATCACCAATCTAACTCAAGATCACGTTAAAATATTTTACAAATTTAAATGTTATACCAAAACAGTTTATAACCATTTCATAAAATCAATGTAATGAAACCACTTCCGTAGCAAACTTCATATAAGTTCGTAGCACGTAGCGTCCATCCGATACGGATCTTTCTTATCAACTGCCGCTACGAGACTAGTAGACATCGCGGCTACGCGCCAAGTACTACGCCACTGTAGAGCCACTGCGAAAAGTTTCAATGCAATCAGATTCATAATAATTCTTAAAGTCTGACTTTTGAGATTATTATATTAACAAATATTCAAGACCCTTTTCATAATATTTATAGCGTATCAGCTCTCTTCTTTTCATCGGTAATTGAATTTCTAATTTTAGAAGTACTGATTGCGTATTGTTTTAAATCAAATTATGTATTTTATTTTTATACAAATATTTCATGCATTTTGATTGAATCGCATATAATTTAACATTGGTTTTGTAAAGTTGATCAGAATACTTTATAATAACTGATACAATGTTATAAATTAATGAGCCGTATTCTAAGGAATATCACTCATTAAGGACAGACTTACAATGGACTTAATCTTAAGCAATATTTTTAATATATTCAGAACATCTAAAAACCAGATATACATATCTCTAAATTAAGTACCTATTTAAGCCCACATAATCTCAAAGGCTGTGGTAAGCATTTTAAAATAGAAAAACCGAAAAATACGAAAAGAAAATACTCGTAAACAAGTATTGTTGAAATACAAAATTAAGAATATGATAGATATGTATAAGCTCTTTGAAATATTTCTGCTCAGAGTAAAAATATTTGAAACTAAGTATATATTTCGTTCCCTCAGGCTATTAAATAATAAGTTTAATTACACAATATTACTTTGTAAACATATAATTTTGATGAGAAAAAAGCCCGCTGAGTTTTTGGCGCACTTTCTTCTCAGGTCTGAGGCATTCGTTTTGGAATGGGTAGTAGGTTTTGACTTTCAACAAGTGATGTCAAATCCTATTTTGAATAAAATTATTTGATTTTGTATTGAATTGAACCTGACTACAGTAAGCCTCAGACTTAAACATAATACAAATAGAAGTATGTACAAGTAAATATATGGTATAGTCGTAGAGATGACCTCGTCTGTGTATTTGAATTCGTTATTTCATTATTAGTGCGTGCATTTCGGTACTTACAAGGCTAACCTTCATATCTGCGTGGTTTAATCTAAATAACAATATTATTTTTAGGGTTCCCTTGCCAAATGGCAAACAAAAGCTTACTCCCTCCTACCCTAAAGGCCAGCATTTCTTGACACACCTGTTGTTGCGGATGTCCATGGGCGGTTGCCTCACCTCTCCCATCCCGTGAGCCTCTTGTCCGTTTGCCCCCTCTTATATAAATAAAAAAAAATGGCAAAAAACGGAAGCCTTATAGATTCGTCATGTCTGTCTGTCTGTCCGTGTATGTCAAAGTCCACTTTTTTCCAAAACTATACGAAACTATACAGCTGAAACTTGGTAAATAGATGTGTTCTGTGAATTGCATTAACATTTTCATACAAAAATTGAAAAAAAAGCAATAAATTTTTGGGGTTCCCCATACTCAGATATGGTGTTGGGTATTTATGGATAGGTCTTAACAGGCATAAAAGGCATTTATTTTCTCAAAATTGATTCCTTTAGAATTCTTTTTGATGTCAATTCTAATAACTACTAGATACTACTACCGCTTCGGAAACAAATGGCGCTCTGAGAGAGAAGAAGCGGCGCAAGAAACTCTCCCAGCAATCTTTTTTGCGCTCTTTTCTTAATAAATGATATTGCGGTTTCTAATATAATTTTATATTTTTTTTATTATCCCCCCTTTAACTTATAAGATAGGAGAATGATAAAACTAAAAAAAATACATAGTATACATTACCATGCAAACTTACACCGAAAATTGGTTTGAACGAGATCTAGTAAGAAAGTTTTTTTATACGTATAAATGATGAGAGCTCATTTGCCCTGTATGATTTTTAGCAAATATTTTTAGGCTTTTCCATTTAAATAATTTAATATCATTTTCCTTTCTATATTACTTTTATATATTACTTTTGCTGCTAGGGAACCCTTCATGGGCGAGTCCGACTTGCACTTAGCCGCTTTTTAGATTTATGATGATATGTTTGACTTATCAGAAACATATTTTATAAATTTTCAAAGAAATTATAAGAGTCTGTAATTTTCGTCAGAAAATGAACACAATATCTCTTGATGGCTACGGTTTGTAATTACAATATTTTTTATCTCTTTAATTTGTTATTTTTCTCTTTTTTATAATGGTTGGCGCTTGTCAGGGTATATTGTATAATATATGTTCATAAATAAACGATATTCATTCCGTAGAAAATAATTTTGTTCTTTAATTTACATAATATTATTTACATTTCAAGCCGGTGCCAAATGTATAATATATTTTACAGGAATATTTGACTATTTCGTTTGATATTTCATTATTCATAATAATACCAGGATAAAAAGACTACCAACAAAAAAAGACTTTTAATAACTTTTAACTTGAAGACAAGTTAAGGTTAAACTAAGCTAGTAAGTAGTTTGTAGGGCGATGTTTATGCTTTTAATACATTATAGAAGATGTACAAAACAAATTTGTTATGAAATTCAAAATAATTATTAAAAAACATTTACCATAAGGGGTTACTATAAAAATAAAAACTTAAAAAATAAATATCCAAATGACTTTCTTAATGATATCTTGAATCTTGGGATTTTTTTTATGAAAATACGGGCCGAGACAAGCAGGACGTTCAGCGGATGGTAATTGATACGCCCTGCCCATTACAATGCAGTCCTTGTAAAGCCCGAAAATTCTGAGCGGCATTACAATTGCGCTCGTCACCTTGGGACATAAGATGTGAAGTATCATTTGCCCTTTCACTAGCTACGACGCCCTTCAGACCGAAACACTGCTTCACGGCAGAAATAGGCGCCGTTGTTGTACCCATAATCTAATCAGCAACCTATGCAAAGGAGGCTCCCACTGTTATTCGGAATGGAGCGGTTATTTTATTAATAAACTTAGGTCTTATGGAATAGTATCGCATAGGTATATTTTCGAATGGAGTATGGTTTCTGACGTTTAATAAATGTTATAAAATCTTGAATAATGCATTTTTATGAATGTAAATTTGGATTAATCCCTACCTCTTCTAGACTTTGCTTAGTAGATAAAGATGAGAGGCAACACTCGGATAAATTCATACCAAAAAAGTGACTGAGATGGAGTGAGCACTTAATTATTTGAAAAGTGTTGTCGACGCCAGATTTCCTATCGTCGACTGGATTAAATTTAATCTTATTATTATATCAAGTCATACACCTAAACCTATCAAACAATTACTCTAATATTACTCCATTTGCCTACTCTGTCACTATATCTACTTCATCCTTCATCTATCTGTCAAATATAACATTCGTTCATTCACTCTTCTACTTCGGCTACTAGCACACGACACCTAACTACACAAGAACTATTTTATCTAATCCTGTTAAGACAGATGAAATATAAATCTTTAAGAAGATATAAATCTTTCTTTTGTTCATCGCGAACAGTATAGATAGGAGAATACACCACGTCTTCTAATATAATTTATTATATTGTACTAGCAGATGCGAACTGGTATGAAAATTAAATAAAACAGAGGATTTTGTAAATTAAAAATTATGTATTTCTGTATGCTTATTACCTCAGAACTAATAAACTAGTCACTCTGTTGTTCGTCTGTCTGCCTGTTTGTCTGTTAAAACCCTTTATCTAGGGAGAACGTGGGGCTATCGAATTGAAATTAAAATGATATATTCAAATTTATAGTTTCATGACGCTATTAATAAATCAAAATTCAAATTGAACGTAAAATAAGTTACAGCCTTTTTAACACAAAAAACGTGTATTTGGAAAGTCTCATGGGAATCAAAATTTATAGGGTACTTTGCAAGTAATACCATAAATAAAATTTGGCTACACATAGACAAACTTTTTAATGCTACCGAATCCAAATATATGAACAATACCAGATAGGTTAAGTAAGAGTAAATGTAAGAAATTATTTTTCCACATATTTTGCTTAACTTTTTTCACTGATGTTAACCGTCTATTTAAAGTTTATTAAAATTATTTTGTTCATCCCGAACTTTTGTGTCAACAATATGCGTAGTCAATATATAAGTTGTGAACATAATTCAAAAATTTGATGTACAGAAAAATATAACGTTAGTTATAGAATATTTGAATCAAACATATAATTGCTTGCTCTTTAATTCTCCCATTAATTATATAATAAACAATTTCGAAACTGAAGTGGCAGTTGGCAGGGCATATAGTTCGACGGACAGATGGCCGTTGGGGCAGAAAAGTCCTAAAATGGCGACCACGAACCGGAAGACGCAGACCCCCCACAAGATGGACCGACGATTTGGTCAAGATGGCTGGAATACACTGGGCACTGCAGGACCAATCGTCGTGGAGATATTTGGGGGAGGCCTTTGTCCAGCAGTGAACGTCTTGCAGCTGATGCTGATATAACGTAAGATTATTGAACAACAAGATCTGTAAAGATAATTAAATTTCAAAACGGCTGTAACGAATCTCTAAAATTGTTAAAATATGTACTATAATTTGTTTCGTAAAATAACTTCCATTATAAATAGCGTAAATTATAAATTAATATTATAATGGTCACATCTCATAGTACAGTGACTATAAAAATTTAATTGAACCTCGTTTTATGTGCGAACTCAACGCTTCTCTTGTTAAACTCTTGAGCTGCAAATTAAAATTTTATTCACTTTGAACTTTATCCGTAAGAATTTAATGGAAGATTTAAAATATGCCGAGATAGATTTAAGTCAACACTGACGGAAAGGCGACAGCTACTTTATTATATACTCATTTTATTTAGTAGAATTTTAAAATTGAATGTACCGAGAAATTTTAATGATAATTATTCTGTTATTATATATTATCCCGGTAGGAACATTTATATTATGAATATGAATATTTGTTTCCAAGTCATGGATGTTTATATTATGTGTTTATGTGTGTTTAAGTTAGTATATTGTATTAAATATATTGTAGTCTTGTCCCCCTAATATAGGCTATGCCTAGTTTGGGGCAAGATATTTTGTGTAAAAGTGTGTCAATATTATAATATTATACTAAAATCAAATCAAAATCACTTTATTCATGTAGGCCACAGAAATGACACTTATGAATGTCATAAATTTTTTTTTTCTTATAGAATCTACTGCTACTTCGTAAAGTGTTGAGCTAATGAGAAGAAGTAGCAAGAAACTCATTGCCACTCTTTTAAATCAAGATTTACATTTTCATTGTTTTAAAAATCATTTCAATTGAATCGAATATTAATATTTCAATAGATATTATCTAAGTAAAATTTATTTGAAAACATAAGCATTGAATTATTTTTGTAATATTTATTAATTATATATTTTTTTATTTAATCATGTCCACTGAGTGATCACTTAGGTACATTAGGTGAACATGTTGCTCGTCTCGTCACATTTTTTTTTCATAAAATAACCGGCCACTACTCGTCATTGATTATTTGAGGCTTGGACAATTTTCTGACAAAATTCACTACGTAATCTCATTTTCAGTTTTTCTTGTAAACGTTTAAACAATTATTTCATTTTAGTTATCATCACATAAAGTGGCTAGTTTTTATGGTGCAAGTGTATATATTATGTTCAAACCTAACTAATAATTCTATCAAGAAAATACTGTGTGAAGTTTTATTTCTCTGTAGGAGTAAAGTAAACAATTGAATTGGAAACTATTTTAATATCTGTCTCGATACTAAAGAAATACAGCCTTCCAAACTCCCCAATAGACATTAGTCAGGCTTCAGACAAACTTCCACTTTAATGTGAATATTTTCACCCCGTTCAAATAAGTTGTTGAATAAGAAATTCCTCATGGAATTGTAATAAATGAGAATTTAAACTGTAGCAACAATTTTTTTTTATTACAAGTCTGTCTTGATTAATAGAATCTCTAGTAACTTAGTTGGTATTTAGTAAGTTGGTTTAGTTACCAATGGCCAGTAAACATTAACTATGGACTACTAAATTAATTGAACGTATATGTTCTATGACAAAACAATGTTATGTAACAATAATATGATTTGTACAATACTATCTATTATTACATTAAATTAAAACTATAATTACGGTCAAGTGTACCAAGAATACTAGCAGCATTTCCAAGTTGGATAGTTAGGCTGACCCGTTGACTGTAGTAGTACTTTGTACATTCTCCAAAGGCCAAATTTCTCGACACCAAACGATTTAAAGAAATATGACTCACTGATACCGACATATTTGAGACGTTTGCTGTCTTCGGCAGTCGTAAGCAGCAGCCCCAGCACCAACTGACGTAACTTGGACATAAGAAGGAGCCAGAATTTCGACGCAAAGTCACGAAGTCGCGTCCCATACCAGCGCCCTTCCCCGTGCTCAAGTCACGAGGTTCATTCGATCACGACGCTTAGGAATTACCAGCTTTAAAAGAGCTGGTATATTAAGAGCGACAAATGCCCTGTGGATGACTACATTAATGCTGGTATGGAGACAGATACGATCTGCCGATTTTAGGCAGGATAATATATAAATATATTAGAATGAATCCAACGTCGATTTGTTAATAACCTTGAATATAAGTGCAAGACATACGACAATGATTATGAGTTAAAATGCAAGAGACATCATATATAACCATTCCATGAGAGACGCAAAATAGTTGATATTCTATTCTTAAGAAAAATAGCACAATGTCACATTGACGCTCCACATCTTCTCTCGAACATATATTTAAATATTCCCAGAATCTCCGCAAGACAACCTAAATATTTACAAATACCCTATATGCGTCAAATTACAAACAAAACTCATTCTTCTCAAGAGAATCTCACTACGTGAATAATCTAAAAGGCTTTCCTGGGTTTGTCCTGTTTAATTCATCCACAAATTCTATCAGATCAAAAATTACTAAAAACTGATTTAATGTGTTTCCCTTACTGTTAATATAAACATAAGGCTATAAAAAACAATAATATATAACATAATTCTTTAGGCCATTATAGATTACTCATATTGACAATATTTTTTACAATAGTTTTACAATAAGATATATTATACAACAACTACCTCTTGTGTTACTTATTTACTGTGTGTATGTTTGTGTGTGGGTGTGAAAGCGTATGTGTGTTGTTAGTAGATATATGTATTTATATTGTTTTTTTTATATATATATGTATATATATTTGTTTATAATATATGTATATATTTTAAACATATGAGTAAGGCACTGCTTTAGACTGGTGTAATTTAATAATTTCACATTTTAGTTTTGTTTTGAGAGTAAAAACTAAATTCGATAAAATTTAAAAACACCGTTGTCTAACAAATACAAGCAAGTGGTAACTAAAATATGTAATTATTACGGTATGCCGTTTTTTTGTGGAATAGTAGGAAAAACGAGTGTCTCTTGCAACATCGGATGAATCACAGGAGCGTTGCCGGCCCATGTCGTATCGTCCCGGAAACACCGCATAAGGTACCTCATTCCACAGCTTTGTAGTACATGGAAGAAAGCTCCATGAAAACCACACTGTGGAGGACCGCCACACATCCAGATGGTGGGAATGATACCCTAACTTGTGGCGGGTAGTGCGAAGGTGGAAATCAGCGGCAGGAATCAGGTTAAACAGCTCTTCGGAACACTCCCTATTCTAAAACAAAAGAAAAAAGTAAAAGAAATCAGAATATCCAACGCATTACGACAAAAACAACGACTTAACAAAATAGTTTGTGTTAAAATATATCGCAAGGTTTGTCTCTTCTTTATATTTTTAAGTATTGTTTTAAAGCGTCTCTTGTAAATAGAATTATAGTAGCTAAGCAAAACAAAGCGAGGGTATTTAAATAAGGACATAAAATGCTTTTGATATATTTTGTTTCCGTTTGTACAGCATTTATACGATTCGGGAATAAAATTATATTTTACAGACTGGAAACAGAATAATATATAAACTTAACTAATATATTATATATATTAGATTATTAATAAATTTTTTAGTTAGATAATTTACCTGTGAGAGGCTCCTTTACACAGGATGCCGCCTAGATACCACAACGGCGCCTATTTCTGACGTGAAGCAGTAATGTGTAAACATTACTGTGTTTTGTACTAAAAATAAAATTGAAATACACGAATATTTAGAATTCGTTTTGCTCCTTCTCTGACTTTTCAACAATATAAAGTGGTTTAAAATGAAAAACAACGTGTAGTTAAGACAAAACATAGATTGCCCGCTTTGGTCTTAGTTTCTGAACGTTTTACTAAAATGCATCAGATTGGTGGTCCATAATGATGCTGTATGGTCACTCAATAATAATTAAATAATAATATCGTCCAATTTTATTTGGAACAAGAGTTTTAATAAGCGTACAGTACAGTGATGGTGAGTCTTCTTGAGTGTTAATTCCGCCAATATTCGTCTTCAAACAATTCGACACGTGCTTCGCCTCTACACGAGGCATCCTCAGGAGATGTTGACTCGTTGAAAGTGATCAACACCGTCCACACTCTTTCGCTATTTCTGTTCCCTTTTACGTTACACGCGCTTTTTTTGAAGGTTCTCATGTCGTATCGTACTGGAAATACCAGCAGTTAAGTTCATTCCACAGTTTGGCTGTCGGTGCAGAAAGCTCCTTGTAAGCCATATTGTGGCCAATGCCACATATCCAGATGGTGGGGAAGGTTTTTGGTAGAGTGTGGTGCGAAGATGGACTTTAGCAGCAGCAGACATATCTATCATCTCTTCGGAATAATCGCTGTAATAAATACGGTTGGAAATACACAACGAAGCGTCGTATCTACGAAGAGCTGAGTGAATTGAGTTCTGGGTCCTCGACCGTTGAGCAGATATGTGTTTGACGTAGCCAAATAGCTCGTGCTGATTAGGTTAGGTTACTGAGACTACCAGAATATCAACTATAGACATCATCAGACGGTGATCATAATTATAATACATGCTTTTCGTCTATCTATATTTTATACTGGATCTTACTCATTATTTTATATATATACCTATAAGTCTCACATATTTGTTCCCTTTGGGATGAAGAAGATGGGTGCTTGGGGTTCATCGGAACAAAAACTTATAACAGAGTTATCCAGGCGTCTAACCGATGAGACAAGTAAAGCAAGGCCTGGTTCGTACCTCTGTCAGAGGATAGTTTGGCCATACAAAGAGGTAACGTTGCCAGCTTCATGGGCACCTTACCTACTGACAGTGATCTTCGCAATATATACTTTTTGTAATTAATTAGTTTTAATAGATTATTTAAGTTATTTTTATATAAAGAGTGTAATGATTAAGTCATGTCATGTGTAAGTAAAGTAACTTTTAAAGAAAAACATACTAAAAAGTAAATTTATCTAATTTTATAATAAATTTATCTCAAGGAAAATATGTCCCGCATTCATCCAATGCATTCTACATTCGGTCTAGTAAATATTTAAACTATTTTTCCCAACTTATCGTGCTTTCGCAGATGTTAAAGT
Organism: Leptidea sinapis; assembly: GCF_905404315.1. Lineage (NCBI taxonomy): Eukaryota > Metazoa > Arthropoda > Insecta > Lepidoptera > Pieridae > Leptidea > Leptidea sinapis. The sequence goes on along the minus strand of NC_066296.1, from coordinate 9,494,377 downwards.
CAAGTCGTTCTTGAGTTTACTAGACAGGTCTCAGTTTGTCACAAACATCGTTTCGATTCGCTGCAACTTGTAGTTTAATAAATACAACTAAAAATAATAATAATATAATGCCGTACTCACAGTTCATACTCTCATGTGTACATTTCATTATAAAACTTTCACAAATAAAATAGCATTATGATAAAATAATATCCGGACTATGTAGATTTTGCCAAGAGGCCTACGAAGATCCTAAACACATCCTTCGGGAATGTGAGGTCATCACCACAATGATGGCGGGATGCCTCAAAGTTCAAATTCAAATTCAAATATTTTCATTCAAAATAGGACGTGACATCACTTATTGAAAGTCAAAAGAAACTACCACCCATTCCAAAATGAATGCCTCAGGCCTGAGAAGAATGGGCGCAACAAACTCAGCGGGCTTTTTTTTATAAAAAATATGTTTTACAATTATAGTAACATTTAAAAAGTAACAAAGTAACATTGTACAATTAAACTTATTATTTAATAGCCTGAGAGCGGTCGCTGCATTCCCAATCTGTGGTATCACTAAGAAAGTCATTTATGTTATAGTAACCTTTACCACACAAACGTTTTTTAACAATTCTTTTGAATAACGTAATACTTTTGTTTTGAACATTTTCTGGGATCCTGTTGTAAAAGCATATATACATATCCCACAAAAGACTTGCTAACTCGACTTAGCCAAGTAGTAGGCATTATAAGCTTATGTCTGTTGCTGGTGTTAACATTATGGTTATGACAGTTTCTCGCAAATTCACTTATGTGCCTATGAACATACATTACATTATCAAGAATATATTGAGAAGAAACAGTCAAGATGTTAATTTCTTTGAATTTTGCTCTCAATGATTCCTTAGGGCCTAGGTTATAAATAGCGCGAATAGCCCTCTTCTGCAGCACAAATATTGTATTAATATCGGCAGCGCTGCCCCACAGCATATATATCATAGGACATAATACTATGGAAGTAACTAAAGTATACAAGTCGCGCTGTATCTATGTCAGTTAATTGTCTAATATTTTTAACCGCGTATGCTGCAGAACCCCATTGTAATTTGGAATCCAGAGTTACGCCAAGAAATTTAGCAGATTCCACCGATTTTATCACCTCAATATCCAGTCCTCAATATCAAGGCAAAGGACCTACCTTGTGTCCACTGAGGATACTGCACCTATTTAAGTACTTCGATTATGCAAGTGAATAATTTTGTTGTCCAACTATCTCATCACTGCGAGCATAGTCATCACTAGGGAGTGCTTTCGAGCATCAACAGACTATAGGGCTCATTTCGCCAATAATAATATGAAAAACTAAAACTTATAAAATAAACTTAATAATGATTTAGTTAAATGCACCTATGCAAAATCGACTAAAAACTACCTAATTTTGATAGGGTTTAAATCGGTGCCTGTCCGCTTGGGTTGTTTGGTTCTAGACGAAGCTATCCCGCTCAAAGTCACACGTGGCGAGTGTAGGTACCTGCTATTACATTTGGCTTGAGACTGACATAAAACCTATATATTAAACAGTATTTTTTTAAGTAGCTATAGGCCTACGAGAGGTACCGCGTGCCTTAAACAATATAGATCCCATATTTCACGTTCTTGTGAAACACTGAACAATTATGAAATACGTTTGTTAGCTATAAATGAAAGGTAGTCTAAGACCCACTTTCCGGCAAACGGGTTAGTAATAATAATATATAATAATCAAACTAAATGAAAACTCCTAAAAAGCAGTACACAAACTATAATAACATCATCCACGTAAACAAAAATATTGATAAAAAATGTTCCTAAAATGTAAACTCCTGGACCAAACTATGTTAAATTTTAATGAGGCCAAATGGCTGGCCAAATGGCCTGGCATCAAACTAGAGAATTACGAAAAATGGATCATAAATCTCAGTGAGAAACGAATCAAAATGAGAACTTCTTCCTTTTCGAAGTCGGTTAAAAATACATTGAGTATCACGCATATTTATTTATTTTTATTTATTTTAGATGTACCAACAACTCAACTTAAAATTAACAATTGATTTTTCTGGGTTGGTTATTCTAATTTAGTACATTCAACATTTTAAATAAGAAAAAATTATGTAACTTAATAATGAATCTTAATTCTAGAAACTATACAATGTAAATAATACACAAATAAAATTTGAAAAACAAAATTTTATGAACGATGCGGGATTCGAACCCAAGACCTCCGGCGTTCCGTGCCGGTGCTCTAACCAACTGAGCCACCGTTCGAGTACCGCCTCGTTATAAAATTCTGTTTGCTTTGTTCAACTCTCAACTTCGTATCCCACATCGTTCGTAAAATTTGTTTTATAAATTTTACTTGTTTATTTATCCTCGAAGTGAGGGCTATCACCTTCAAAACATAAGAAATTGTAAATAATTATAATGTGACAAGTATGAAATTACAAAAATAAAAGTAAGAATTAATAAGTGGTTAACAATCTAATACAAACTATTATCTACCGTGGTCGTTATTTTTTCTAAAACTTTATTTCTATATGACTTAAACGTGTCGTGAAAACTATTTATTTAAAAATATTTTATTAATCGCTTATAATAAATATCTCTATATTTTTTCTTAATCTATATTATGCTTTAAAGCATTTCAGCCGTGAAAAGCAATATCTGTTCATAAAATTAACGTCACAATGACGATATGCTGACTGAACGTTTTGCACAATTTTGATAATAATCTCACAAATGAATCAGAATAAACATAAATTAAAATAATATTTTATCTTAACGAATATCGTTTCTCTGACGACGAGTTCAATTAAATCCCATTTGACCAATTCGTTCTCAACAACGTTAATTGCTTTGATTTTACAATTTGTTGCAATCACCTATCAATTTAATTGAAAATTTTAACGCTGAATACGAAAATTTAATGCTTTTGTTTTGTATTGAACGCTTAAGAGGCATAAAAGGCATTTATTTTCTCAAAATTGATTCCTTTAGAATTCTTTTTGAGGTCATTTCTAATAACTACTAGATACTACTACCGCTTACAATTTCAGTATGAATTATCTGAAGCGATATATATTAACTTGCATAATTCGCCCGCCTGGAGTCTAATCGGGGCCCCGAAACGTGAAGAAAAGTGTGCAGAGAGGAGTGCCTCCATTCTTCTTTGGTGAAGAGTTGATTTCGGGGCTGTGCTAGGAATGACGAAACGGCCGATACTGGATTAGGAAACAAAAACTCGTGATACCCGTCCGTTAAGCGCATAGAATTTATCTGGAGCTCAATATGCCCACCATATATGGCGGTGGCGGTGGGTACATCTCATGATGGTCCTTCGAGCCGATTAGCCCTGTGAGATACTTAGATAAAACTATAATTTTAGCTTACGAACCCTGATCTACTTACTAAATAGATATAACATAGTTATTAGCGCATCTAGGAACCAAATTTTTTTTTACCACCCTATTCTTTTTTAAATTATCAGTTTAGAAATGACCAATACGTCTCTTATAGGCTGCAAGTCCTAAGCCATCTTTTAAAGTACGCGACATGGTTCTGGGTGCTATCTTTAACTCCCGAGATAAATCCTTTGCTTTCGGATAGGATTTCTTCGAATTCTTTCTCGTACTGTTTTGACCACCTTTTTCGTACGAATACTACGTTGACGGCGAGATCTTTTTCTGTCAGACAGACAGAGGAGGTCTCATTGTACCTATTAATATCCCGGTACACAAATATTTTACTAATACCAAGATTCCAAATTCAAATGTAATATTTTGTTTCTTTTTAATTGTAACAGTATCTATGGTCTGACTAAGTATGAGTATGACTATGATATGAACGAGAAACTGTTAGATGTTTGAAATAATACGAAACTTATATGCATGATATAAGTTACCGCTTCGTCAATTACCAATGAAGAATATATTATTATGAACAAAGTTACAGCGCTGTTATTGCGTGAGCGATCCAAGCAATACTTTGTGCAATAAATTTTCTTTCGCTTCGCACATCATGAAATTACTTAATAAATTTACGTCCGGTTGAGATAACTTTTAAATAATATTATAAAATTATAAAATAATAGTCAGATAAACTAAAATACTATACCTATGGATAGATTACCGATACTTACAAATTTGTTTTTGTAAGATAATAAAGAAATTTTGATTATCCCCTCTATATATTTATCATAAAAAGGCATAAAAGCTATTTATATTTTCAAAATTGATTCCTTTAGAATGCTTTTTGATTTCATTTCTAATATACTAGATACTACCACCGCTTCGGAAACAAATGGCGCTCTGAGAGAGAAGAAGCGGCGCAAGAAACTGTCCCAGCCTTCTTTTTTTGCGCTCTTTTCAATATTTTTTTTATAGATAATGCCTGAACAGTGGCTGGGACTTTATTATAAAAGTGTATACATTTACCCTTAAAGCTATTATGTATCTTATTACGTATTATTGTATAAACAATAATCATATAAAATGATATGTTTGATTTAATAAGAGAACAACACTATAGTCGGAATATATAGTTCGTGAAATGTAAAAAAATTCTGCAGCCTAAAAGTTTTTCTTGCTTGGTTACATAAACACAAATATCACGGGACTACACATCATTTATTTTCTTTTATATCTCAGAAAGCTCACAGGGCTAAGTGAAACTCATTCATCATATGCTAGCTGACCGCAGAAAAAGTCACATTTCGAAGTAGGTTGACTAACTTCATATTGTGATTCTTTTAACAGATTATTTGATGGTTTTATTACTTGGAAAGTATATTTAAATATATTACTATTCGAAACTTGCAGTTTTCCATTTCAAGAATGTTTTTTTATGTAAGAGGAGAACCAATAAACCTACGGATCACCTGATGTTTAATGTCCGCTCACACTCTCTTGAAACACTAGAGGAGTTGAACGTTGCCGGCCCTTTAGAAAAGTGTAGCTGCTTTTTTAACGTATCCATGTCATAATATCATCCAACATCCGGCAACACTGCACATGGAAGCTCATTTCACACCTTTTTTATTTTTTTTTTGACAGTAAAGGACGAGACGAGCACGACGTTCAGCTGATGGTAATTGATACGCCCTGTACATAACAATGCAATGCTGCTCGGGATTCTTGAAAAACCCAAAAATTCTGAGCGGCACTACTACTAATTGCGCTCGTAACCTTGAGACATAAGATGTTAAGTGTCATTTGCCCAGTAATTTCACTAGCTACGGCGCCCTTCAGACCAAAACACAGTAATGCTAAAACATTACTACTTTACGGCAGAAATAGGCGCCGTTGCGTTACCCATAATCTAGTCGGCATCCTGTGCAAAGGAGCCTCTCACTTGTGGAAGAAAGTTCCTTGAATACCGCATGTGGAGGGTCGCCACACATCTAGATTGTGGGAATGATATCCTTATATGTGGCGTCTCGTGAGAGGTTCTAATTCGGCGGCAGGAATCATGTTTTTGTTCATTACAATACAGCGCAATAAATATTGGTTTTCCTAGTGGAGTCTCCTCGATATCTCAACCAAGTGACACTCCTATATAACGTACCTCTAGAGCACATAATTGTGTGCATCATGTCCAGATAGTTGTGTTCGTTACGGGGGATTGTTACTTATGTCTCAGCAATTTTAAAGGTCACTTTAAGAATATCTATCTACCACGGCCACTACAAGTACTGGTTCCACTGGTCTTCAAGACAGTGGTCTTGAAGACGTTCAATACGAAGCTGAAAATATGCTTGCTTCATGGGTTTACTACCCCTTCCACTGGAATACGTAATATGAATAACGGTAGTTCAGAGAGAAATTTCTTCAGTCACCTATATTTTTCGTTGATTCTTTTAAGCTGTCGTCTTCTGCATATCAATAATGCTATGGATTTCTCTAAAATGCATTGTTTTTTAAATACAGGTCTGGAGTTGCCACAAAAGCTGACTGCACAGGTCTCCAACGGGCAATTATCAACGAGTGTCAGAAGTAACTTTTCTGCTATTGAGATTTCCAGTTGTTGCAAGCTCTGTTGTCATAATATACTTCCACCTGTTATTTTGTATATTTGGAATGCCTTATAGAGTATTTTAAGATACGTACAAAATACAGGAGACTAACGATCTGTTGTATTTTTTTTATATAATAAATAAATAATAAAATAAAATATAATAAAAAGCCTTTTATTTCTCGCATTATAAAAAGTAAAAAATTACAGACATACTTTATGTGAGGGTGAAGGCCTCCTTCAGACTATTACATTTGTCTCTATCTTTGGCAACTGTCTTCAAAATTTTACCATGTATTTTTCTAATATCATTATCCCAGCGAGTTTCTGGTCTTTCTAACACCAGCAGTGCCTCGCCACAACGTCAGTCTTGAAGTCCATCGGTCATCGCTCATCCTGGCTACATGGCCAGCCCAACGCCATTTTAGCATTTGTGAGAAATTAAGCGCATCTGTGACTTTAGTATTTCCCCGTATGATATTGATATTTATTTTTATATAAGATGGGATAAATAGGCATTTGACTCACCCGATTGAATTAAAAAAAAACAGCCACCAATAAACGTCAGTAATACCAGAGGTAAAGAGAAGCGTTGCCGGCCATTGATATGAGAGTACAGTGAGTAGACTTGAAGGTCCCTTTGTTGTTTTGGATCAGTAATGCTGGAGCTGGTAGATGATTCCATAAAGAGTTCGTGGCATAAAGTAATAAGAGAAACCCGCAATCGTGTATTGCACAACATTATGCGAGGAAGCGGGTACTGGGGAGCGCTCGCTAAGAGTTGAGAACATTGCTCCATGTGAGGCGACAAACAAGCTGAGCATTTTTTGCGGCATTTTGATGTTCTTATTTTAAAAATTAATCCAAAAAAAATATACGAAAATTTGTTAACAAATCATTAAACAGCCTTACAAATAAACTTGGTATAAAGAAGGTAATAAGTTATTTGATAAGAAAAAAACAAAATTTTTACAAAAAGATAATTTTGTTATGTTGGTTTATTCTCAGATATTACTTTTATTTGTTGGTAAGACCGTAACAATATAATGTTAAAAATGATTGGAATTTACCGAATTATAGAAATTTCGACCTTTTTTCAGTTCTAGAAGAATTATTTTTGCCTTATTTAATGGACCACGACATGATCCATGACAACCTGTTTTAGGGCTTAATGCGAACTGCAATTCCTTCGATATCGTCAGCTTGTCAAAGCGGGCCCCAACTGACTACAATTTTTTATGATTTGTATGATTTATTACATGGCTTATAATAGTATTTTCTTTGGTTGACGCGAGTGTTACACATATAAATAAAAGACTTTTTAAAAGACTAAAACGCGTGTAATTGTAACTGTGTCCCCCTGAATACGTGATCTGTAAAGGTCACAAAACACAGTTACACACGTTTTTGTATCCTTTAAAAGGTGTTTTTTACTAAATCTCAATAGCAGATACAGTAGGAGAAGTTTAAATGAAATGGGTTGTTTGAAATGCATTTGGTTCCGGTCATTTGACCCCATTAACCTATCTACAACAAAAAATAGTATTGTAACCGATACCCTTACCCTTCATAAGATTCAGATCAACTTTGGAATTGAAAAAGAATTAAGTGAGTTTAATTTATACTATAATAAAACTGTAAAGTCGACGTGTCTGAATTTTTTTGTACATGATTCTTCTTATTCTTCGCGACAATCTTGGCAGATCGGTCGTGGTCATCACGAAGTGACATCTTTTGGGACAGATGTGATTCGCCCCGCGAGCATTCAACTTAACTATGCGACTCTGTACTAACACTGAAAGGCGTTGTTTTATGCCAAGTTCTTGGAGAATGGAGACGTTGGCGTGAAACTCGGTCCATGAAACTTCTTCAGAGCATCAGTTATATTTTTCTTGACTTGTTGCAAATTCCACGTCTCTGCAACATACAAAAAATTGGAAAAAACAAGTGCTTGGACGAGCCGGATTTTCGTAATGCTAGAGTATCCTCAATGACAAGAGACAACCGCTGTATCGTAGAAGAGCACCGCTAGCAGTAGAAAGAGCAGTTTGTATATGTATTATATGCAAAGTATCCTAAAATGACTCTTATACTCAAAAACAAGTCCTTTTGCTATCTAAAGAGATAGGTGTGGTAGTCTGTCATACATGTTGTAGATGGACAAATGAGCGTACAGGTTACCAGATGGGATGTGATCACCACTGAACATACTGCGCTGCAACAACTGAGGAATCACAATACCGTTGCCAATCGTTAAGGTAGATTTACTCCTTCTTTTAAAGGTATTTGAAAATCTGTAAGAGAAAAGTATGTCAGATAAATTCATCTATAAGTAGATGGTTTGTGATTCCATTTCTAAAAGGAAAATAAATAAATAGCTTAGGAACTATATACAAAGCTGTCTGCAGTTGGAAACCGTCTTCCCGGTTGAAATCCCTGTGTTTGGAAAACGCAATCGGGAGGCCGTATCAGTCGTCACGCTATCATTAATGAAGTCATCCACAGGGCATTTGCCGCTCTTAATATACCAGCTGTTTTAGAGCCTAATGCTATTATTACCAGCCGCGATGGCAAGTGTCCTGATGGAGTGACGCTGGTGGCTTGGGCACGGGGAAGGTCACTGGTGTGCGACGTGACTTGCGTCGACACTCTGGCTCCTTCTCACGTCCAAGTTATGTCAGTTGGTGCTGGCGCTGCTGCTTCGATTGCCGAAGACAGGAAGCGTCGCAAATATGTCGGTCTCAGTGAGTCATACATATTTGTGCCGTTAGGTGTCGAGACACTTGGTCCATGGGGTCCAGAGGCGCAGAGAATGTTCTAAATACTATCTTCGCGCCTCAATAAGGCTACTGGAAACCCAAGCACTGGCAGCTATTTCGGTCAACGGATCAGCCTTGCTATCCAACGCAGAAATGCTGCCAGTATTATTGATACGCTTCCACGTAATGATAGTTTTGATGTTATGTAGTAATAGTATTGTTATTGTAGTTATAAGATTTGTTTTGTTTGAATACTTCAATTCGTGGATTCCTGAATAGATGGTGCTAAATAGTAACGTAATTAAGATTACTAATTGCAGGCTTTGTAGTGGCTTTGAGTACCTATAGCTCAATCCGGCGATAAGCTTCTTCTAAAAGTGTTTGGATATTGCACAAGAACAATATATTTAAAAAATATGTTATGTGATTCTTACAATATACGGGTTACATGATGCCGGTTGAGACTCACGCCCCACACGATATATTATTTACAATTCTATAACCCACCGGGAGGTGTGTGTTCGCACCAATTTTTATTAAATCTTCTAGGATATGTTCAGAGTGAACAAATGTGAAAAAGAAAAGAATCTGACTATTATCTATAAATATAACAATACTGAAAATATACCGAAATCCTTTTATTTAAGAACTTTAGTTAAGTTAGTAACAATAATAATAGTAATAATATTGACACACTTTTACACAAATCATCTTGCCCCTAATTAGGCGTAGCCTGTGGTGGTTGCAAGACAACGATATATTTAATAGAATATACTTACTTAAAGATACATAAATATACATATAAACATACATAAATACATATAAACATCCATGACTTGGCAGCAAACATGCATCATATAAATGCTTGCACCTACCGGGCTTCGAACCCGGGACCTCTAGCTTAGTAGGTAGGATCGCTAACCACTCGGCCAAATACAGGTCGTCTACAATAAATACATCACTTAAAAAGCAAAGCATTGATTTGATGATAAAATAACATAACTGTTATTTTGTTCTAATTACAATCTAGGATTTCTTTTAATTAATTATTTTAATTATACGGTGAACCTAAAATTCACAAAGAAAATAAACGTGTCCGTCCAGTAGTTTCTTATATCGGTGCCCCGACGTACGACCTTGCCAAAAAACTTAATGTAATAATAAAAAACAAATCATTATTCAATCCTCAGCATAGTTTGAAAATAGTCTAGATTTGATAAATAAAGTAAATAATACCAACCTTCCACCAAATGCCAAATTATTGTCTCTCGATGTAGATAGTTTATTTACCAATGTTGCATATGAACAAAGTTTAATTATCCTTGATGACCTCTTTGAAAAACAGAGGATACATCCCGGTGAAAAAGAAGACAACATCAATCCTACTAGGTTATGTATGAAACAAAATTATTTTAAATTCAAAAATCAATTCTATCGCCAAAAGGAAGGATTAGCAATGGGATCACCAATTATTCATACATACAGTTCCGATCGGGTAACTGGAAAGCTGCTCGCCGATTTTGACGACGTGCTTTGATTTCGTACTGGCGATTTGCCGCTTAAAAAACTGGAGGCACGGTTATATTTCGTCTTAAGAACTTTGCAGTTCGGATCTTTTGTGCCCAGCGCCGCAACCCGGTTTTTTGCAGGCAGATGCTGCTTTAACTCCCATCGAACAAGGGGTATAATCTGCCACCAATCGGTACTACAGAGCTTTGTATAAAAATATCCATGCCCTGTAGTATCACATCGGCTACTGCAATGGCGCAGGCACTAGGATCATCCTTGCCCATCAACAAACCTTTCCCCAAGTGTAGGATGTAAAAAAGGAACGCATCTTATCCGTTGGCGTCGGATAGGCACTACACTCCTGACAAGGCAATGGTCGGACGTATCGAGAAGGACGTCGACAAAGACCTGGTAACCATCGGGATGTGTAGTCCGCAGAAGATCTTATAAGGACGACATGTGGCTATCCACATCCGGGTGCCCCGTTGGCGACTCAACCAACTAGGACAGACCATACGCCAATGCAAAATTATGCACAGATCCCCCTTTGTAGTCTGTGGTACGTGATCCAAGCCATTCGGCATTGTGCCCGTTGAAATCACCCAAGACTACGATTTCAGCAGAGGGGATTTGTGCAAGTACGTCGTCAATTGCCGTTTGAACGCAGCCCATGAGATGATCGGTTTCTGCGTTAGTACTATTGGACCTGTAGACACACGCATAGATGCGGACGTGGTCCTCTAAATCTACGCGATCAGACAGGTCCCTACCCTCAAAATTGCCGATACGGCGACAGCAGATACCCTCCCTAACATACGCACATACCCCGGCATGGGGCAAAAAATTATGCTCAATTTTGTACCCGGGGTACGTTAAATATGACGTATCGCTAGGTCGAGATTTCTGCGTCTCCGTAAGGAAACAGAAGGCCGGCTGCGCCAAACCACCTTGGACGTGGCCGGCGCTTAAATTGGACTAAATTCCCGTGATATTGGAAAAGTCTACGTCGAGCGTGGAGTGGGGTGCCGTGGTGTAACTGCCTGGTTTGTCCTTGGTCATGCGCGGTTCTGTGCCCTCCCCAGAATACGAAGGGCAGCTTCTAGTAGAGCCGGTACCCTCCTGGGGTAAATGAGTCAGGGGTTCTAAAGATTTTTGAAACTGTTTAATATGAAATGTTCTTTTTACTGTAGCATAATTAATGGGTTGTTTTTTTTAGTGCTGTCTACGCATTCTACTTCATATGCGTGTCAATTATTTTACAGGCTTTTTTTAACACACTGTATATACATATTTAAATATAGTTAAATCACAAGTTCACAAGAAACACCGTGATTCTATATTTTTATTTTATTTTCTGCTTAAAATAACTCACATGGGTGGCGTCTTATCATGAGCATCGCATTGAATATATTTTCTCGGACGTTTAAAAAGCATCTCGTTTACTCTGGTACTATTCAGTAAACAATATCGCGTTTATGAACATATAAGGTACGCATGGAAACCTGTTCCACTTTATTATACATCGTATTTTGTTCTGGGTACTATATATATGTAGTATGGCCATAAGTTCTATTTTAATTAAAAATGCAAAATTATATTATATATCGTAATGTAACATAAAAAAAACTAATAAGTGTATATTCATCCAATTGTTTGATTATTATTATATTTAAATCATACGATGGTCGTATAACTAATAATTATTTATCTGTCCGACAATTTTCAAAGTAAATAATTGTACCAAAATCTAAAGGAAAATATGCATTACCTTGTAACAAGATTAGTAAGTAGCACTATAATCGTGGACTAAAGCTCATATAATCGTCTATCAACTGTCTTAAAATATATATTTCTTTTGTCCGTCTGTTGTAACTGAACTCATCGTAAACGGCTGGACCAATTTTAATGAAACATTCTGTGTGTCTTCAGGTGGATTCGAGAATGGTTTAGATTCACAATTGACCGAATTCGATGATTTTTGTGTGTTCCAGTGAATTTGAGATTGGTTGAGATTCTCAATTCCGTCCATACAATATAATTCTACTGCACATGTGAATGTTAGTGAACTCCTCTTAACGGCTGGACCGATTTTTTCAAATTTAAGACATGTGTACAGGACAATGTCTGTCGGGTCCACTAGTAATTTATAAAAATTGGCAAGTTAAGTTATGTTAGAACAGTTAAAACAATAGTGTGCCAGAAAAAATTTTAGGCATTTCTTTCCTCCCCATAAAAATGTCCCAACACTTAAAAATGTAATAATTTGAGGTTAGGTTATAATGATTTTTTCTCTGGAACGGTGCATTACCTTGTAATAAGAGTGGTAGTATTATAATCGTGGACTAAAGCTCTATCCATTACAATATTTTTTACCTCATAATTCGTGCTACGGGATTTTTTTTTTATATGAGCGGGGGCAAACGGCCAAGAGGCTCACGGGATGGGGAGAGGTGAGGCAACCGCCCATGGACATGCGCAACAACAGGTGTGTCAAGAAATGCGTTGCCGGCCTTTAAGGTGGGAGTATGATTTTTTCTTGAAGGTCCCTAAATCGTCGTTCTGTTCGGGAAGACCGCTGCCGGTAGTTGATTCCACAAAGTGGCTGTGCGAGGCAAGAAATTTCGAACACAACGCGCGGTTGTGGAATTCCAGACGTCTACCTGATGCGGATGGTACTTTGCACGTAATGTCCAGTGGTGGAATTCGGCCGCTGGAATCAACCCGAACAGCTCTTCTGAGCACTCCCCGTGGTAAATGCGGTAGAAGATGCAGAGAGAACCCACAACTCTACGCAATGCTAGAGAATCGAGCCGATCGGAGATGACTTGATCGTCGATGATTGGTAATGCGTGGGTAATTTTCGATTTTTTTTCATTGCCTTATTTTATTATTTTAAACTTTATGCACCTTCTTTATCCACCCTTCCATAGCTTTTTCTATTGTTGCTATATTATGACCACATTTGGCAGCCATAGAAAAAACAAAGGAAGAGCCAACTGGTACTTGGTAGCTATTGGTCGGTATTTTTTGCATTTGTTTCTGAGTCTACTTAGAGCTTCCAAGAGATGATTTTATCACTACAAAAAGTAGTGACAAAATTATCTATGGTAGGTCTGCAGATTCTACAGCTAATAGAACTATATTTTCCGCGAATCTATGGTTGTTCAAGTGCCCTGAAATATTAAGGAAAATGATTTCAACCATTGCGACAAATCGTTTTGGAATCAGTCACTTAGTATTACGCCAGATAAGTATACCACAGCCGTAAGTAAAACTGAATTATTAATAATTTGTTGTTTTTAAAGTGATAACCCTCACTTCTAGGATTAATACACAAATAAAAATTGAAAAACAAAATTTTATGAACGATGCGAGACTCGAACTAACGACCTCTGGCGTTCCGTGCCAGTGCTCTAACCAACTGAGCTAACCGTTCGAGTGAAGATTAAGTAAGACATTACGCAACCAGAAATCAAAATTAAGTAGTCCGCCTTGAATCCAACCAACAACAAGTTAAGAGAATCTATCGCCGTAATCCTGATAGGAATAATAATATAGATGGCAATATAAGAACAATGGTTATGAAAACTTTATGGTTTAGCGCTCGTTTTAGAAAAATATAACACCAATTTTTGATTTTTATTCAGTCACTGACATTCAGTCAGTCACTCAAAGAAAAATTTAGAGAAATAGATCTTATGACTGTTCATTGTTAGTACATTTAATAAAATTTAATATACGTTCACAAAAATCGTCACCTTTTTGCTCTTAATAGTGATTTTCATTATAATAACACTAGAAATAAGGGATTGCCTGTAACTAATTCTATTAGGCTTCATAAGATACATGATAGCTTTAAGGGTATGTGAAACACTTTAATAATAATGTCCCAGCCACTGTTCATGCATTTTCTATAAATAAATTTAAATGTTTTTAAAAAAAATGGCTCTGTCGTAAATCCTATTACTCCATAGCTGAATATTGTATATTTTTTATTGAAAATCGCGCAAAAAAAGAATGCTGATAGAGTTTCTTGCGCCGCGTCTTCTCTCTCAGAGCTGTTTCCGAAGCGGTGGTAGTATCTAGTATATTAGAAATAACATCAAAAAGAATTCTAGAGCAATCAATTTTGAGAGAATAAATGCCTTTAAATAACCGGACGGCTCCGAGCAGCCCGTTAGATGATTGTTGCGAAACTTGAACGACGCTCGAAAAAACTACAGAACTAATAGTATTTGGTTGGCAGGCTACTTGAATTGTGCTCGGCTCATCAATATTTAAATCATAAAGTTCTTCTCTAATTAAAAGTCAGGTCCGAAGGTCTAGGAGCTTTGACTTCTTTAAAAAGTAATATACTAATGAGTCCCTTTCTTTGAGCTTGCAGTTACTGCCTGTTTCAATATTATGACTGGGCTGAAATTTACTACATATTAATTGTAATGTTTAGAAAATTATATTGATGAGAGTATCGTTAAAAAAGAAATCTAATATTTATAGATACTTTTTGGTACTTATCCTTTATTATGCTCGAAATCCCAATAACACTAGTTTATCCAAATGATTTGAGTTTTCTTTAGTATTAATTCCGCCAATATTTGTCTTAAAATAATTCGACACGTGTTTCGCCACTACACGAGGCATCCTCAGGACGTGTTGACTCGCCAAAATCTGGGACGAGACGAAACACATGTCGAATTGTTTAAAGACAAATATTGGCAGTCTGTTAAAGAAGATTTGTCTATATATCATAACCTTTTGGATATTTTCCAAAGTTTCATCAATTATAGATATGATTGAACTCTTAGAATAGCGAAATCTCGAATTTCTCCCTTTCGCTACTCTTAGATAATGCAAAGGGATATACGTTCACTGAAATTAAGCGATGGCTGGGGCATGCCTGACTACTGGGTCAGTGATCAAGCCGATGCTTCATAGTACGTCTTCTAAATCATTTATCACAGGAATTGTTCTGAAAAACAGTCTGACCTGGTCATCTTCATCATATCAGCCGGAAGACTTGATGATGATGAATTGAAGATTGCTGGACAAAGGCCTCCACTATGATTGGTCCTGAGCTGTCCTCATTCATCGTATTCAGGCGATCTTGACGAGATTGTGGGAAGGGCCTATAGACACTGAGTCTTCAAGCTCTAAAGGTTATGCATCCAATATTCAATAATTTATATTAATTCTGCTGCCATGTGAAATATGGTGAAAAACTTTCTTTCTAATGAGGAGCAATAATTATAGTTTTTATGGTATTATTATATTATTCATAAAAACACGAGACTATTTTTTTATAAGACAAGCTACTACTAGCCGCTGTGAACTCCACTTCCTTTATGTAAATTAATGTGATTTTGTGCTTACTTTTAATGTAAACCATGCAAACAAAAACATAACTTTTTTCGGCATGCACCGATTTTGATCAAAATACAGCTTTGATATTGCTCCAGGCTACGTTGAAGGAATTCGTGAAAGTTTCATAAAAGTCTGTACAATAGTTCCAGAAATTTGTGTGTACGAAGAACAGATAGACAGACAGACGGGCAATTTTTATATTCGTATTTTTGCGTTCACGTAACCCATGTCAGCTTTATCACATACAATCGGTTTGTAGAAAAAAATATCCTATGTACAGACAAGACAATTCTACAGTTTTATTAATGTAGTTATTTTATTAAATATAGCATATATATATATATATATATATATATATATATATATATATATTATCACTTTAACACGCATTATTTAGACGATTATATCTATAATAAAATTCAAATATGATCGATTATGGTTTGGATGTATGTATGTATGGTTGATGAGAATCCAGAACTGAAATCCTTTAAACTCTCGACACAGCAATTACATAAAATATGCACATTAATGTCCACAACGTTGACCACACGTATGAGCTGAAATTGTCCCGATAATTATTGTTACGTACGTTTTAGATAGATTTAAGTATCAAGTTGTTATGGTTTTTTTTTTCATATTTTTTCAAAAATTAGGTACTCCTTGGCATGGCATGTATTTTAAACTTAAAAAGAATCCATTGGATATACCAACAATCTCTCTTAGAAACTGTTTTTCTATGTTTCACTAAAGCGTCATTTATTCCTTAAAATCAATAAACAATTTTGAGATTTTTTTAAAGCCCAAAATACTCAGTATCACATAATTATATCGGAAGAAAACCAGGGCTGCAGAAGTTTGTCTGAAATTTATAAAATATATATTTTGAGTCATAATATGCTGTGTTATTAATAAACTCGAAGAAAAGTTATTGTAATTTAATAGTACATTACGATACAAGTGCGCAAAGTAGGTCATCCCCGCACGAGCCAGCGAGTGCAGGATGTCCTACGAGCACACGAGTGTCGTATATTATTTTTCCTATTATGTTACGCAAAGCTCGACCACTATAATTATTTTCAAATATTCCCGCACGCTCTTGTCAACGTGTGGGAAAGTGGTACGCGGACGCAAAGGCATGCGCAAAATCGAACTTTGCGCACGATAATAGAAAAATAACATTTTCTCTGTCGTATAATTATGTAGTTACAAAGCTAAGATTAAGACAAAAAGATTTTAATTTGAAATAACTTTACTTCGCGTTCATTAATAATATTGATGGTGTTTTAATAAGAATTCTATGAAAATTCATCGGAAAAGAATGGCTTATATTATATAATAGAACACTGAAAGCTTCTGTAAACATATTTCATTTCATGACAATACATGTTATTCATCAGCATCATCATTTCAGGAAAAAGATGACCACAGCTGAACAAAGACCTCCCGTAAGGCTGAATTCAGTGCTTGACCGACGGTCAGCGCTGACGTCGGTCAAGCGTATCGCATACCATACACCTGACCATGTTGCGTTTATGCTCGGCTGACAGCAAACTTGATTGCGCGTGCACAAATGAAAATGCAAAGTGAATTCATTTTTAACCTCTTTGATATGTGCGTACTAGTAACGAAAACGATAACGGAATTAAAATCGAGAACATATTATGTTCACCCAGTTATTATAGAGCGCCTAATAAAGGAAGAAATTTGTACAATATATTCGAAATTGCCAGAACACGAATTTTTCTTTACGATTTTTGATGACGATGTTACACGCGCGTACGGTCGGTCGCTCGGTCAGCGTAGCACTGAAGGCACTCATTTGTGGGTTCGACGATTCTCGTCAGAGCGACGTAGCTCTACGCGCGTAGCAATTCATCAGCGCTACGCTTCACCGAAGTCAGCGCTGACATTCGGACGAGCACTAAATGCAACCTTCACAACAATCGGTATTGCACTACTCTCCTCCAACGCTACCGGCGATTTTGACCGGATTATGGCTCAATACTTGAATCGAGGACTTTACTGCCCCAATCACCACATGTCCCTCGAGCTGTCTGACCTGTTCAGTGACCTGTCCACTGCCTCTTAATTTTTGCAGTAGTCCGGATTGTGTCGGTGATTTTGGCTCGCCTATGGATCTCCTCATTTTTGATTCGACCTGACAGTAAAACTAAAAGCAAGCTCTCTCCATTGCTCTTCCCCGTGCTTAAGCCTCGAGGGTCATTCCATCATCGGTCGCGCCAAATTTAAGACATACCCAAATACCATTTGGCCCTAAATATTTTTAAAGCATGCTTATAAACTCGGCGTCATAAATAACAGTAAGTTAAGTAAGAGCTTGTCTTCTAACTATTATCACATTAACACAAAACTTTTAACCTTTCATTCTTTCTGCCACATCGCTTGCAGTCACGGAGTGTATATAGATCATTAAAATATTTCATGCAACATTTCTGCAATAATTCAACAAAATATTTTTCCAATCTTTTATTCGATGTCAAATACTGCTAGTTACTTTTATTTACGTGAGTGCGTGTATAGATTTGCTGCAATAGTGAAGACGTGGCAATCAAAATGGGAAACAGATTGATATCTTAGCTTTGGGATACAAGCGGTTTTTTTTGGATGTTAATGTAAGAATCTCAACGCCATACTACTCTCATCAGTAAACAAAAAGATATCCCAAAGCGGTTAGAACAATAAACTGATCGTCTGAGAGTAGTACATCGATTTCTACCATTTCCTGGTTTTAACATGTAGATATTGGTATTCCGATACCTATTAAGACCATGCCTTAACTTATTGTACCCAATATTGACGATGATGTTATTAAGGTGCGTAATAAATAAACCTAGTTTAATTATAGAAGTACACATTATAAATATACAAATATATGATGGTAACACTTGAAACATCTATTCAGTTCAGTTTTGTGAGTTTTGTTATTAAAACTTTTTAGTTGAAACTAGACTTAATAGGTAAGATCGAATTAAGAAAAGAAAATATAAAATAAACTTCTTTTAAAAAACCGAATTCAAACCTATCAATTGGTAGCACATACAAACAACAGTAGTTTATTAATATTAAAGTTATAACATTTGTATAAGAGGTCTATTAAATTAATTCTTAATTAAGTTATGTTATACTTTTCACTTTTTGAAGTCGGTTTTTTTAAACGATTTTTTTGTCTTTTTAGTGTCATTAACTATAAGATTTCGTTGCTTTTTCTCTTCATATAGTAAATAGATTTTTTTTTAAGTAGATACGGGTAGGTCTACGAAAGGTTCCGTGTGCCTTAAACAATAAAGATGAAAGAATGACGAAACCCAGACCACAAATCTCAGCGTAATCGAACATAAAAAAATACCAATCGAATTGAGAACCTTCAATACGTGATAGAAATAAATATTATGTAAAAAATATAAGTAACGTCTAAATACAGATTGTCAACGAATGACCAAAATATAATATGGTGAATTTTATTGTCAAGGACGGATTAGTATCCACATAGATCACCCTCAAGTTTGTTAACCCGCATCTTACCTGAACACTAGATAGATAATTCCCTTAGTGACAATGAGCTACTTTTGTCGAACCCAAACCGCAAGCGATTGCTATTCCAATGCTTTGAAATCTTCTTAAAATGTCAACATTTGCAAACAGTTGTTACGTCGATGAAATATTAATTAATTAATATAGTTGAGATCAATTTGAATTGAGATTATTGTGTTCTTTATTTTTATCACCACTTTGATGTTAATAGATGCAAGAACATCAATTACTACAATTGAATTTACAGCAAATCAAAATCACTTTATTCATGTAGGTTAAGGAAATGTCACTTATGAATGTCAATTTTTATTTTCTTTTCAAATTTACCACCACTTCGCAAAAGGTTGAGCTGAGTAGAAGTATAGGAAAAGAAGAAACTCATTAACACTCTCTAAACATTTACGGCTTTATCGTTTTAAAAATCATTTCAACTACAATATATGTAAGGTGACCCAACAAAAATACTCAAACGTCAAATACTTAAAAATAATGCCTTACACATGTAAATCAAAAAAGTTAACATAAATTAATTATTAAAATCTAGAGTTATTCAGTACAGGTACTGTGGGCATTTTATTACATATTATTTATTTAACTTACAAACGTTAATATTAGTTTAAAGTTTATGAGCCATGCGGAATTTGAACATATTCAAACTTAAATAATATTTATTCACTGGAAAACTTTATGAGTTATTTAGTGCAAGGCAGTATGAAGTACAAAAGTTACAATATAATTCAAATGAGTGTAACACTAATCATTAACTTTAGAAACATTAATTCCAACTATCTTTATCATTCAAATAATCTTTCACATTATAATAGGCTGTAAATGTTAATTTATTTTTTTGATACATTTCCATTTTTAATTGGTTATATTTTTATATCATTTGGGAGTTTATTATAAAATATAAAACAATCAACTTTAAAAAAAATAGCAATTTTATGGAGCCCTGTAGATGGTCATCATATGATTATGGTACAATGTGTCATTTGACAGTTAGCTTAGAATTATATTCGTTGGGCTATCAGTGCCAGAGACGTTACCTCTAGACGGCAGGTTCAAATTTCGTATGGTCGGCATTTAAGCATAAATAATGTTTTGAATTTATTTCCAGAAGCAACTTAAACTCAATAGAGACCCTATTGTATATTCTTTGCATACTAATTAGAGAATACATATACAGTCTAAGGAATATAAATGATAGAAACTTAATTGAGAATATTTACCTCATGACAATTTTAATTACCTCAAACAGGGCTAGGATTACGATACCTACCTTGGATTGATGAATCTACTGTATCGTACTTTAAGTATGTACTCAATAACAATGTTTTTACTTATTCATTTACATTTTTAAAGTGAAACTTTTATTACATGCATCGTCTCAAACCTTTTCGTCTGTGTGTTGCATGTCGCGTGACGGTCGGGCGGTGCTTATAGTTCGCAGCAGCTGACCGTGTAGTGTATAGACTATTACTCTTTTGTGCCAGTGATCCACGCTATTTTATTTGTTTTTGTCAGTGTTTGGTGTAAATTTTGTTTATCAGTATTTGATGTTTCAATTTTCCAAGTATAAAATTAAGATTGGTAAAGCGATTTTA
The DNA here is from genome assembly GCF_905404315.1 of Leptidea sinapis. Taxonomy (NCBI): domain Eukaryota; kingdom Metazoa; phylum Arthropoda; class Insecta; order Lepidoptera; family Pieridae; genus Leptidea; species Leptidea sinapis. The sequence continues at coordinate 9,473,571 of NC_066296.1, read as the reverse complement.
ATACCCTTAATGGATTATTATTCCAAAAACTTTTAGCTAAATGTCTATTATGTGAAAAAAAGTTCACTTTTACAGTGCTTTCATAAAACCACTTAATCCTTTTTTTAACTTACTCGTGTAGGGCATTTAGTAATTGACGTTTGTGTATTTTGTTACATCACTTTGCATATGTTGTAATTGAAATTATTGTAAAATTAAATTGAAAATAAGAATCTGTTATACCATTCTGTTTTGAAAAGAGCAACCTTAGAGTTTGAGGTTGCTCTTCAAAAGTGACCATTTGTTTAACTATAAAATTTAATGAAATTACCTCAATTTCCTTTAAATTCCATCATCAGATCTAATTTTTTCAATGGCTCCAATCTGTGATCAATTTCAAAACATAATATAAAGTATCAAATATACAAAAAACACAGTTGAGTTAGAAGGACCGTCACAATATACGTGGCAATAATCCCTAACATTGTAGATGCTTTATTATTTCATTCACGTTTCTCTTGAGTTCAAATTGCTTATGTTTCCTAATACAATTCAGGGAAGTTGCCTCAGCTTTAGTCCCTAAAAATAAAATAAATCTTCGACAGCAATTTTTCTCGGATTTCTATCTGAATTAATTTATTTTTGTTTCATTGGTCTCAATTCATAAAGCAATTGTTATGATTATAACAAGGAGGTTGCTTTATCTGTGGGTATTATGCACAGGATGTTTAGTAAATATCTCATTTTGATCATGTTTGCCAAATATTAAAAAATATTTCCCCATATTATTATTATTGTAATCTTTATCACACAGGTAATTTTATTACAAAAATACAAATTTAGATTACTATTGGTAAAGACCCAGATCTCGATGAATAAGAAACTCAAAAAGAAATATAGTTTTTTTTTTGAAAATTGGTATTTCATATTCAGTTTTATTATTTAGTATTCTAGGTACGTAATGATAGTTTTAATTTTATGTAGTCATAGTATTGTAAATATAGTTATAAGATGTGTATCAAAGTAAATTTATTCAGTGCCTTAAGCAATTTAAGGCAATAAATAAATTTACCAGTACCTTTGCACAGAATGTTGGCTAGATTGTGGGTACCACAACGGCGCCTATTTCTGCCATGAAGCAGTAATGTGTAAGCATTATTGTGTTTCGGTCTGAAGGATGCCGTAGCTAGTGAAATTACTGGCTAAACGAGACTTGACATCTTATGTCTCAAGTTGAGCGCAGTTGTAGTGCCACACAGAATTCTTGAGTTTTTCAAGAATCCTGAGCGGTACCGCATTGTAACGGGCAAGGCGTATCAATTACTATTAGCTGAACGTCCTGCTCGTCTCGTCCCTTGTTGTCATAAAATAAAACCAAATGTAACTTATACCAAATATTTCCATCTTGATATCTTAAAACTGTACTCAGTGTAAAGTTGAATGTTTTGCAACACTCAACAAACACGTTCGCGTCGACTTAGAGTAAAATAAAGAGACGCTGTAATGGCTGTTTGTAACCATAAAACTCTCGTTTAACTACGCAATGTACTGGTTGAAGTTATTTTGATAGAAGTTCTGGATTTTGAAGTAATTTCATCTAAAGTAATTTCATATCAATTGTTTATCATAAAAATTATTATCTAAAAATTTTAAGTAATGCAAATGTAATATAATTTAATACACAAATAAAACTAAAAACAGAATTTTATGAACGAGGCGGGACTCGAACTCGCGACCTCTTATGTTCCGTACGAGCGCTCTTTCCAACTGAGCCAACCGTTTGAGTGACGTGTCATTGATAAAATCTTATATGCTTTGTTCAACTCTTAGGTTGTGGCTTCATCTACAGGATCTACTTTACAGTTGATAACCTGCTCAATCCCAATACTTGCATATTAGGAAATTGACTTGAGATGTCGCTCTTGCTAAATCTAAACAATTTATTATGTTTTAAAATTTTATCAAAGATCCGTCAGTCGCACGGTTGGCTCAGTTGGAAGAGCACTCACACGGAACGCGAGAGGTCGCGGGTTCGAGTCCCGCATCCTTCATATTTTTTTTTTCAGTTTTATTTGAGTATTTAATCCCAAAAGTGAGGGCTATCACTTTAAAAAAAATTATATAATTTAAGTTATTGGGAATAGTTGCATTTGATTAATATTCGATTTATTTTGGATGGGTTTTAAGCATTTTATATTTTATATAGGCTGGGTCTGTATACATCCATATGTCTCCATAATATTGCTCTGATCTCGTTTAGTGCACCCCATCATCAGATCTAACAAATTTCGCATGCGATCTGCACTTGGCGCTGGAATCATTGTGTGTTCCACCGCATTCATGACCAAAATTGTTTCGACAAGCTGTTTATTCATGCTATCACTCCTGTTCTGAATATCTGCTTCACCTGGTTCCTGCCGCCATATTCCACAATTATCGCAATAAATTTAGCTATAATCCTTAGCATCTGATTGTGTGGCGATCCTTCACAGGATGGTTTTTTTCCGCTACTATCTTCTGCTAATTAATCTGAAGATTATAAAGGTTTTGCTGATTACATACCATCAGGTTACCTGTAATATGCTCGTTTGTCCTCCTGTAATATTGAAACTGTAGCTATAAGAAACTGTGGGGCTGCCGTAGTTCCAATATTATATTAAAAGGCATAAAGGCATTTATTTTCTCAAAATTGATTCCTTTAGAATTCTTTTTGATGTCATTCCTTATACTACTAGATACTACTACCGCTTCGGAAACAAATGGCGCTCTGAGAGAGAAGAAGCGGCGCTAGAAACTCTCCCAGCATTCTTTTTTTATGCGCTCTTTTCAATAAAAATATACAATATTGTACAGTCGCTATAAAATAATCACAATCTAGTCCCAGGCTGTCCGATCATTTAGATATTCAGCAGTGGAGTAATAGGATTTACGACAGAGCCATTTTTTTATAAAACATTTAAATTTATTTATAGATAATGCCTGAACAATGGCTGGGACTTTATTGTAGAAGTGTATACATTTACCCTTAAAGCTATTATGTAGCTTATGAAGCCTACTAGAATTAGTTACAAGCAATCCCTTATTTCTAGTGTTATAATAATGAAAATCACTATTAAGAGCAAAAAGGTGACGATTTTTGTGAACATATATTAAATTTTCATAAATGTACTGACAATAAACAGTCATAATATTTATTTCTTTCAATTTTTCTTTGAGAGACTGTCTATAACCAAGCTGATATATAGCACAAACAGCTCTCTTTTGCAGTGCAAACACTATATCAATGTCAGCAGCATGACCCCATAGTAATATACCGTACGTCATGATGCTGTGAAAATAACTAAAGTACACTAATCTAACGGTCGCAACATTCGTGTACTCTCTAATCTTTCTAACTGCATATGCCGCAGAGCTGAGTCTATCTGCTAGATGGGTAATATGTGGACCCCACTGAAGCTTTTTATCTAACGTGATACCCAAGAAGACCGTAGTGTCCACAAGTTCCAATCTCTGGTCATTTATAAGTACGTTGGTTTGTACCTCCGCTGTGTTTGGTGTAATGAACCGTAAACACTTTGTTTTTTTACTGTTTAAGTGCAGATTATTCGTCTCAAACCAACGCACTATCTTTGAGAGTGCATTGCTTACCTCATCATCAATATCCGCACGTCGCTTCACTTTAAAAATAAGTGAAGTATCATCAGCAAACAATACAATCTCATGGCTATCATCTACCACAAACGGTAGATCGTTAATATATATAAGAAACAAGAAAGGACCGAGAATAGAACCCTGTGGAACACCTATTCCCACAGGTTTACCCGAAGACCGTTTGCCATTTACATCGACTATCTGAACTCTTTCGCTTAAATATGATTTCAACAGATTTAGGGCTCTATTTTTCACTCCATAATGCTTTAGTTTTAGGAGTAAAGTTTCATGGTGGACGCAGTCAAATGCTTTTGACAAATCACACAAAATGCCCAATGCATCCTGTGACTCTTCCCAGGCGTCAAAGATGTGCTCAATGAGTCTAGTACCCGCATTAATTGTTGATAAGCCCCTAGTGAAACCAAACTGATTTTTGTTCATTAATTTACAAAAATGCATTTGTAGCTGTTGAAGCAAAAGTTTTTCAAAACTTTACTAAAAACAGGCAGCACTGAAATAGGTCTGAAATTAGCAGGGTCAAAAGTACTGCCCGATTTAAACAAAGGTATAACTAGATATATAAATATAAAAAGGAAAGAACATAGAATATCTTTATCCAAGTAAATACTATTACAACATACATTTGTTGATACTCTCAGTTTTTTTTAATTTTATATGTTAGATAAACTATCAAAACTTTCGTGAATCAAATTTTCAGTGTTTATTACTACTAAACTTTCTGTGTCTTATTTTTAAAATAATAGGTACATCTTTTTTATTTGTGAAATCATGAAATTAAACCAAACACTAAGTACTAATGCATCATTACTTTATTTTGCATACAACATAAGCCATTTCGAAAATTAGAGTTTACACAAATTTAATACACAAACTAGTTTTACACAAATATCTTCGTTTTCTAGCAATAATCAAAGCACGAAGAAGGCTTTGGAAATTTGATTCCTTAGCAAACAATCAATAGGTACAGACCCCATAATATGTCGTTAAAAACGTCTCAATGAGAATCGCAAAAAAATTATGAGTTTCGTTCTAAGTGGCCCGGACCAAAAGATATTTACCCCCTTATTCATAATAGTCTGCTAACTTAAAGCATTGCTAATTCTCACTCTGTCTTCTTCTATTGACCTAAGTCAGAATGAGTAAAAACACTCCTAAGCGGCTGTTTAAAGTTAGGGGACTATTATGAATAAGGGGCTAATACCATCGCGTAGCATCGGGCAGCAGATACTCGACTGAAGATCGGATCGTCTCTAGTCGGTCTTAGAGATGCTGCACATAATGCTGGTCTATTATTAACCGTAATCAATAATTACTTGAATCACAAGCCTATGTATTCTCCTATATTGATTAACTTCTATCGAGCAACAAAAGTTTTTCCTAAATTATAATAATAGCAACAGTTTCTCATTATACATCAAGAATGTTAATCAAAAGTTAGTTTCGCTTTAGAGTGATAATTACAAAACTTTACTCACTCCACGTTGTCGCGATACAAGGCAATCAGAATAGCATTGAGTTGAACTGTTTTCATTATAAGTAATTATTAAGTAGTACGCTTATAAAATATAGCTTTTCATTATGCATCATATTTTATGGGTTTATCAGCCCGTTGATCGTCCGTTTCGAGTCTAAGTTGGCACTTAGAGGCCCATGTTCTGGCTTGCTATTTAATTTTTTTTTTTGAAAATAAGGGACGAGACTAGCAGGACTTTCAGCTGGTGGTAATTGATACCTACGCTCTGCCCATTACAATGCAATGCCGCTCCGGATTCTTGAAAAACACAAAAATTCTGAGCGGTACTACAATTGCGCTCGTCACCTTGAGACACCTCCAGCACCCTTCAGACCGCATCACAATGTTTACACGTTCACGGCAGAATTAGGCGCCGTTGTAGTTTCCATTAAATCTTACCGGCATCCTGCACAATGGAGCCATTTTGTGGGAACAATAATAACATTATCTTTATAATATCGTCTTACAATAAAACTGCTCGAGGATACAAGACTCTACAAACAGCTAAATCGCCATTGTGTACAGATGTTCTACTGCATTTATAACAAGAAGTGTTCTTAAGAGCTGTTTGATCTGATTCCAGCTACCCGTTCCCAGATTATACAACACTCTCCAACTTATGATTCCCTTGACAGTAATCGTCACGTAAGGAGGACGCGTTATGTTTCCTCTCTATAAAAGCTTTAGCACATATTTCAACGAACGTGGTAGTCATTATGTAACTTATAGCCTAGCATCCGACAAATTGTGAAAGCTTACTTTCTTCTTTTGTTGAAGTGAAATATTCTTTAATCGGTGCTTACCTTTTAGTCTTCATGGTACTAGATAAGACTGAACTGTCTCGGTTATTTTACGTCAGCTCAAGTCTACTACGGGAGACTTACTCGATTAGAACGAGACTAAATTATCTCGTTTATGTTACAATAATTCGGCTAAAGTCAGCTCAAGTCTACTACGGGAGACTTGCTCGCTTAGAATGAGAGTGAGTTATCTCGTTTATGTCACAATCATTGGGCTAAGGCCAGCTCAAGTCTACTACGGGAGACTTGCTCGATCAAAATGAGATTCAATTATCTAGTTTATGTTAAAATCATCCGGCTAAAGTCAGCTTAAATCTACTACGGAGACTTACTCGATCAGAATGAGACTGAGCAGTCTCCATTATGTTACAGTTGTTTTGCTAAAGTCAGCTTGAGTAGCATTTGCTCGTACTAGCGTAGCTACTTTACGCATACATCATCCATTTTTAAACAAGTCCACCACCACTGAAGCTGAGCTGGCATTTATAATGCAGGTAATATTTTCAAGAAGGAAAAGAAATTCAATAAATTTCACTGAGGCCATTCTTTGTAACTGTTGTCGCTGTTCTCCAGCTTTGCATCACTAAAAGTTTGCTGGACAAAGTTACCTATGATTTGTGCTAAAACTTTAACGCTTGCATACATCTTGCAACCTTCAAAAATTTATACAAAGGTTAATAGAATTCCGCATGACTTGAAAATACCACAGTAGTCTGGGAATTAATTTCAGAAAGGAGCTAGAAGAATATGGAGGTTTGAGCAAGACGAGCAGGTTGATCAGCTGATGGTTATAGCCCTGCCTTACAATTCAGGGCCGCTCAAGATTATTGAAAAACCCAAAAATTCTGAGTGGCACTACAATTGTGCTCGTCACCTTGAGACATAAGATGTTAAATCTCATTTGCACAGTAATTTCACTAGCTACGGCGCACTTCAGACCGAAACAGAGTAATGCTTACACATTACGGCGTCACGGTAGAAATAGGCGCAGTTGTGGTACCCATAATCTAGCCGGCATCCTGTGCAAAGGAGCCTCCCACTGGTTAGATGTATAATTGTGTGACATTAGTTACCTTATGACATATTTAGTTTTATATTGATAATATACTATTTTAAGTTATTCGTTTAAATATTATATAATTGTTGACATAAATACCTTTACTTATATCCAGTGTATGCGAATTGATAAATCTACTGCATTCGTTTGAGCACACTTTTGAGTTTTTTTTATGATTAAAGACTTCTTTTTCTATTTCTTCTTAACTTAGCAAGTAATTCAAAACGTTTGAGTCATTTTGGGGCATAACTCTATATATATAATAAAATATAATGTAAAAGCTGTGAATGCTGAAACTGTAAATATAGATTAAAAAGAATGGCAATGAGTTTCTTGCTACTTCTTCTCATTAAGGTTTAACTTTTCCGAAGAGGTGGAAAAGGTTTTGCTATTCATAAGTTTAATTTGACCTAATTGAAAAAATTTTTACTTTCTTTTTATAGAATTAAGTTACCTACCACATTTTTTTCTTAAACTAATGCCTTCACTAAATCCTTGCTATTTACTGGTTCGATATAATTTTAAACAACCTATTCCCTGAGAATGCCGGAGAGAAATGTCTATTATCGCAAATAAAACGACAGCCTACGCTGATGCCAAAAGAAACTTACTACAGCCAGTATTTATTGTATAACAATTATCTCAAATAGGCCTGCAATACCAAAAAAGTATAGCAATTTTTCGGGTTCCGTAGCCAATTGGGAATAGCCAATAACGGAACCCTTACAGATTTGTCTTGTCTGTTTGTCTGTCCATCCGTATGTCACAGCTACTTTTTTCTAAAACTATAAGAACTACACTGTTAAATTTGGTAAGTAGATGTATTCTGTGAACTGCATTATGATTTTCACACAAACATAGAAAATAAAACAATAAATTTTGGGGGTTCCCCATACTTAGAACTGCAACTCAAAAATTTTATTTCATCAAACCGATACCTGTTGGGCATCTAAAAAATTATATTGAAGTTCTAATATCATTTTATTCTAAACTGAATAGTTTGCGCGAGAGACACCACTTCCAAAGTTGTGAAATGTGTCCCCCCCTGTAACTTCTAAAATAATAGAATGATAAGAATAAAAAAAATATATAATATGTACTTGCTGCTACAGAACCCTTCATGGGCGAGTCCGACTCGCACTTGGCCGCTTTTTTATGTTATTGTCTAGCGCCAACTGAATACTGTCATTGAATTCTACACACGACTCATCCTCGCGTAATTTGGTTACACCGCGTTCCCTTGGATACATTAAATTTCGGGCCAAAAGTACCCTGTATCCTTTTCTGTACCCATGACGAAGAGTGAGCAAAACTCACATTTGCATATTTTATAGTTTTAGTTTGGAATTTTTAGGTATCGTGGTTTATGAAGGTTTTTCTCGAGAAAGTTTTCAATTTACTCGGGTAACTCGTGAATTATACGTGTAGGAATAGAGGGCAATTAAACGTACGATTATAAAGTCATACATTATTATAAAAAACTGTGCACTTATAACTTAGAATACTTTTTTTTTATGGAATAGGAGGACAAACGAGCGTACGGCTCACCTGTTGTTAAGTGATCACCGCCGCCCACAATCTCTTGCAATACCAGAGGAATCACAGGAGCGTTGCCGGCCTTTAAGGAAGGTGTACGCGCTTTTAGGTACCTATGTCGTATCTTCCCGGAAACACCGCACAAGGAAGTTCATTCCACAGCTTTGTAGTACGTGGAAGAAAGCTCCTTGAAAACCGTACTGTGGAGGGCTGCCACACATCCAGATGGTGGGGATGATATCCTCTACTTACTTAACTTGTGGCGTGTCGTGCGAAGGTGGAATTTGGCGGCAGGAATCAGCAATCTCCCCGTGATAAATACAGTAGGAGACACACAATGAAGCGACGTCTCTGCGCAACGCCAAGTGATCCAGCCGTTTACAGAGCACTGGGTCCCCGACAATTCGAGCTGCTCTGCGTTGCACGTGGTCAAATGGATTGAGTTGATACTGGGGTGCGCCAGACCAGAGATGGCAGCAATACTCCATGTGTGGCCGGACCTGCGCTTTGTACAGCTCTAGAATGTGGGCTGGCTTGAAGTATTGCCGTGCTCTATTAATGACGCCCAGTTTCTTTGAAGCCAATTTGGCTTTGCCCTCCAGATGGCCACGAAATTGACAATCGCTCGAGATTTCGAGACCCGGTATTCCGATACTAGGCGAGGCTTTAATGGAAGTGTTGTCGAAGAGCGGTGATACGACAAATGGGTTTATTTTTGTGGTAAACGCGCAAACTTGAGTCTTCTGGGGGTTAAATTGGACAAGTTTCAATTTACCCCATTCTGTGACCTTGTCAAGAGCGGACTCGATAGAATACACAAGTTTCTTCTGGCAGTGGTCGACGATTTCCCGAGAGAGACCTGCATGGCCCGTGAATACGGCATCACCAGTGATGTGTTGCAAGAGATTGTGGGCGGCGGTGATCACTTCCTATTCCATAAAAAAAAATCGTGGCCCTCTCTATCAATTCTAGATCACTACAATGTGATTATTTGAGTCTTTAAAAGCTTATTTGTTCATCATGGATAATTTACTAGGCAAGTTTGTTAATAACTGGAATCTGCGGTCATTAACATTAAATAACATTAAACATATAACATTAAATTTAACTGCGTCTTCTTTTTTAAATCATAAGAGATTCATAGTAAATCAGAAGTGAGAGTTGGCACCAGCGATACTCTTATAAATATTAAAGAAGTATCTTAATATATATAAATTACGTGACACGTTGTTTGTCCGCGATGGACTCCTAAACTAATGAACGGATTTTAATGGGGATTACTTTATTGAGTGCAGTAAAGTCCAAATTGAGAGATAGGATAGTTTTTATTTCGATTTGGGAACGATAATTACTTTTATTTTCAATATTTGTTTTGTATGGACATATTTTCTGTGAGAGAATTTAGTGACGCACGGTTTAACAGTTCCACTGTGATACAATTTCATTATAACAACAGGGAGCATTTTTTACGAAAAAATTTTTGACCTTTTGAAATATTATTGGCAAATTCCTATGGGTATACAGTTTTTTTTTTATTATCTACAAAACAACGTCTGTCGGGTCAGCTAGTAAAATATAATTTTTAGTTAATAATGACAGTTATCTTAGATAACAGCAATATACAACAAGGTACCGCAAATAGCTGACAGTAGAAAGGAATTGCTTGGTTTTGTTAATCTAAGTATTCTCATTTCATATTAATGACATGGCTTAACAAAATGGCGGCTGCAGAATATTGAGTCAACTGTCAACCAGGGTATTATTATGTTTAAATTATAGAAGTAAGTAAATCTTTTGTGGAGCGATGTATATGCTTTTCGACAAGATCCCAGAAATTTATCAAAACAAAAGTATTACGTTATTCAAAAGAATTGATAAAAAACGTTTGTGTGGTAAAGGTTACTTATTATAACATAAACTACTTTCTTAATTATGCCACAGATTTGGAATGGAGCGACCGCCCTCAGACTATTAAATAATATAATATATAATTAATAATAAGTTTAATTGTACAATATTACTTTGAAAGCATATTTTTTTAATGAAAAATTAAAGCCCGCTGAGTTTGTTGCGCCCGTTGTTCTCAGGTCTGAGGCATTCTTTTTGGAATGGGTGGTAGTTTTTGATTTTCAATATGTGATGTAACATTCTATCTTGAATAAATATATTTGAATTTGAAATCAAATACGATCCGTTTTGAGTTACTACTTCAGATGTTAACAACGTTATGCCTAATATTTTTAAATAAATCATTAATTATTATATAAATAATGTAATTTAAGAAATATATTATATACCAATATGTTATAAAACAAAATTTTGTTTTTAAAATTTTATTTGTGTATTAATCCTAGAAGTGATGGTTATCACTTTAAAAACATAACATATTGCTTAGATTTACAAGAGCGACATCTCAAGTCAATTTCCTAATATGCAAATATTGGGGTGAGCAGGTTATCAACTGTAAAGTAGATCCTGTAGATGAAGCCACAACCTGAGAGTTGAACAAAGCAAACAGAATTTTATAACGAGGCGGTACTCGAACGGTTAGCTCCGCAACGAACCCGCTTGTAGAACTGTGTCGAAGGGTCTGACCGACAAGGATGGCTTCATTAAGGTGGAGCGGACGAAGAGGAAACCTCCTAGTCACAACCGATGTGGCACAGCACCAATAGGACAGAACCAGCTCCTGCGTCCCGTAATCCCAGCGACGTATATCTACTACGTCTCTCGCTTTCACGACACCACCAAGGCATCCGACATTGTTCAGTACTTGGTGGAGAAAACAAGGTCACACTATAGACTTCAACTCTTTTGTTGTTCGCGTTCCGACAGAACATATATCGCTCTTCCTGGAGGTGCAGCTGTGGCCGAAGGGGGTCGTGTTCCGCAAGTATCGCGGACGTCGCCGACCGCCGGAAGTAACCGAACCCGCGCCTCACATCGCCGCGAAAATGTGACGAAGATTTAAGTTATATATCATATGTATGTTAGACTATAAGGTATTTATTTTATGGGCTTTGTAGCCTGAAATAAAGGAATTATTATTATATTTTTACACGTCTAACTTTAAATACTTCGAAAATACAAAAAAGAATCTAATCAACATGTTATTTAAAAGTTTCCATATTACCATTATATTATAAAGCGCCGGCTTAGAGAAGATCTTTTCAGAAAGCAATTTGTAGATGTGTTTTAGACTGCTCGGGGAATATGAAAGAATGCCACGTTTATAAAAGGTAGATACAATTTTGTGTTCTCATACTGTTTGTAGCAAATTAGATCTTATTGGATGGATCATAAGGTTTAGATGATGTAGTGTATGTTTTAATTTGTGGGGTCTCATGACAACGAAGTGTTTGAAGTGCGTGGTCCTTCCGCAAAACATGTTCAAATATTTCGAGGAACACTTAATATAGAAGACAATGATATTAATGTAGTTTTAAATTCACAGGCAAATATTATCAATAGTTGTGGATTTTTTATATATTAGTAAAAGGAGTTTTGTGTTTTTATCACCCGCCTGTTTTCAACAAGCATTTTGATACAGCCTCTTTACATTCGGGATTAATTTATATATATATATGGACGGTTAGCACCAGGACTCTACAATTGTAGGGCAATTTTTATTTCCTTTTAGAATTTCACTGAATTCTGGCTTTAATAACAATAAGTTTATAGTGCCCCCTACTAGGCTCTGTAAAGTAAACAATTCTTTTGCATGCAATGTATTAAATTTTGCAATTAATTAACAAAAAGTATATCTGAATTATCTTTAAAAAAATTAATTCTTTTATTTAACGCAAACTTACATCAAAGGCTTATTGCAGTATTGAAGATTCCGTAAACAATATTACAATGTGGCATTGAATAGTATTATGGTTGTTATTTTTGTGGATTTTATTGTTCAGCCTTGTATTGTTTTACTGAATTGCATTATTTATGTTCATAAAGTATATATTATTATGTTTAAACTTTTGTGTAATTAGCATGTATTTGATTTGTATTTTTGGTGATTGACGTTGACGAGCAATCTGTTGAATTTATGACAGTAAAATATTTTTGACTTTGACTTTAATAGCATTATCAACCTTTTTAGTTCTAAAAGTACGCGGCTGCCCCGACCATTTATGTCTTCGACAGACGGACAGTCGTGTCGGTATATCTATGGAAAGTGTAATATATCTATCGTTGACTTTTCTGTCCCAATAAACTTATCGACGGTAACTCATCTTATCCATACACGCTGTCTGTCAATGGAATGACGTATAGCTTAGTAGCGATAGACGTTTGTATGGAAATTTCAATTCACGCGTCCCAATATAAGGCGATAAGAGTGACATATCGGGTATATTGGGACAGCTTCAGATTATTGACTGCTAATTACTGACAGTAGAAGGTAGCAATTTATCTTTATCTTTAGATACTATATTGGGAACGGCCGTTATCGAGTATATTGGGACTGCTTCAGAGCAGTCCCAATATACTCAATAATCTGAATTATTGACAGCTAATTACTGACAGAAGACGGTAGTAATTTATCTCTACCTGTAGTATATCGCTAACAAGTTGTCAATACAATGATTATTATTATTCTGAAGTTTTCCTGATGTCAAGCCTTGCAAGAAAACGCGGGAAACGTTATACGTCCTAATAAACCAATCATAAATGTCTATTTGTAAGCATTTTGCATATTCTTGGTTTATTCTCAGATATAACTTTATTCCAATTTTATTTGTAAGGCTGTTTTTGTTTGTTATAAATTACAAAATTGTAATTCGACAAAGTGAAATTACTAAAAACAAAAATTTATATAATTAATTTTATCCGAAAAAATAGGTATTTATGAAAAGGGCTAATTAAAACTAATACTAATTTAACCTCACATTTGCATACATTAGTAGTTGTAGAATAAGCCTAGCTTTGAAAAGAAAATGTGGAACTAGTCTTGAACATAATTTATACCTTTTCATATTTTACTTTGAATAGAATACTTGAACTTTCGTCAAAGAATACCAAATGTGTCAATAAGGTCGAGATCATTATTATGTATATACAATTTCCTTTCGGGTTAATTTTTTTCATGAAGTATTTATTGAAAACACAAAATTTTCTATCAAAAATTTGTGTATTACCATTGTCATTACCATAAATAATTAATCGATTTATTTTATATTAAGTTGCATAATCGAATTACATGTACTAGGTTTTCACCCGGTAGAAAAAAATACGCCCTATCCGCTGTAAAGTGGTACCGCTCAGATTTCTTGAAAAAACAAAAATGTTTGTGCGGCGCGACACCGCGAGTAGTCCGGTCCGCGTCGTCTAACTATATAGATCTCTCCATGGACCAATTTCGTGCACACCCATTCTAATTTTGACAATTCCCACTTTCGGTATAAGTTTTCGATTAAAAATAAAGAAAGGGTCATCCTCGTCCATATTTTCAAACCTCTGACAACATGTCACACTCGCGCCAATGCCTGGCGACCAATGTGAACAAGAGCTCACGACGTCCACCGCGCACGCACCTGACACCGCGGACGCGCATTTCAACGTGAACAAGCACAACGATTGATGATGAGGATATCTACAAAATTGACGGCGGTATAGTGTTCAAATTACATATTAAAAAGTTTTATTGTTTTTATTTTTTTTTTCTAATTGTTAATTTTGATTTAGTTCATACCAGTGGGAGGCTCCTTTGCACAGGATGCCGGCTAGATTATGGGTACCACAACGGCGCCTATTAATGCCATGAAGCAGTAATGTGTTAGCATTACTGTCTTTCGGTCTGAAAGGTGTCGTAACTAGTGAAATTACTGGACAAATGAGACAACATCTTATGTCTGAAGGTGACGAACGCAGTTGTAGTGCCGCTCAGAATTTTTGGGTTTGTTCAAGAATCCTGATCGAGCGTATCAATTATCATTAGCTAAACGTCTTGCTCGTCTTGTCCCTTATTTTAATAAAAAAATACCTTAAAGCGTAACAAAATACGCAATACAATATTTTTTGTCTTTCAATTGTTGGTTTCTATGGCATTCATTGATATCTAATTTCAATGCCATCAACCTGAACACTATCTTACTATACTCTTAAATTTGAAGAGCAGCCAAAGTCAGGCGGAAACTTATTTTTAAAAATGGTCTGAATGAGCTGAAGATTGGTCCTCGTGGACATTTTATTATAAAAAAATAAAATATTTTTTATTTGCAACAGAACTTAGGGATAGATTAAATATATTGACACGAGAGTGGGTCAGGGATTGGAAATAATACACCACTTATAGGAACGAGTCTTTATTTGCGTTCACTTTTTCTTAACTTGCACTTCGCCGGTCTGCCGCTGTTCCTCTTGTGGGCGGCGGTACCTTCAACGCGTCACACCGCACCGAACACTAAGTCTCTTCTATCTTCTTCTTCTTGGAACACTTCCACTTTTCACTACTTCTTCTTATCTTCTTCTTCTTCTTCTTTACACTTTCTAGTCAGAACTAGAACTGACGTAGGCCACGCTTAGTACGGCTTATATACCCCCAGATCTGTTCTATTTTCAAAATGATTCTCCCATTCCATCTTCAAATTTAAACTGTACTAGAACATTCTTTTAACTATTTCTATACTGTTCACACATTTTCCATCTCTTTTTTTCTGATCGATTTGATCCTGAACTTACTAGAAATTTCCATTAACTTTACAAAACCCAAAAAATTCCATACACTGGTAGGTGTATCGAACCCGGGTCTACAGCGTCTAAACACTTTTACGCCAAAGCTACAAGTATTGCTGACGGAGCTGTTGAAATTATCAATGTCTTGAAGTTTGACAACTCTCGTCATGTACGTTGCTGCACTATATGACGTTTGACAACTCTCGTCATATACGTCGAAGCGTTGCTACGCGACAATATATACGCAAGGAATAAGCTTTTTTAACATTTCCATCACCATCTTCTCAATATTACTACGGTAAAGTAAAATATAAACCGCAAATTGTGTGATTTATATCAAAACTGTTATAAATGAACGTAATATTAAATGTTATTTCATTCAATAAGATTCCACTAAGCTGATTTGAATAAGAATGTTGAACCTTGACTTTTAAGGGCAGCTTAAGCAGATTTCTTGGCTTTATTCAAATATTATTTGTGAGGCTTGCGAATCGGGGTCTTAATCCAAACGTAAATACGAAATAATACTTTCAATAGAAAGTATTTTCACCGCAATCGAAAGTAGTTATTGTTAAACAATCTTTTGTTTTTGAAGGGGCATTACTCTCTGGGATTAATTAAATTAAAATTGTAACCAAAATTTATGAACGATGTGGTACTCAAACCTGCGACTTTTCGGGTTCCATCCAAACGCTCTACCACTGAGCTTACCGTTCGAGTGACGCATGGTTCGTTAATCCTTGTATGTCTTGTTAAACCCTCAGGTTGTGGCTCCATCTACTGTATTTACTATACAGTTGATAACCCCAATATGGGGATTAATTAAATAAAATTTGTAACCAAAATGTATGCAATGTATTCATCATATAAATTCATTCATTGTTTCTTTTCAATTTTAATTTCCATCAAATACAAAGTTTACTACTTATAATAAAATATAAAATTACATTATACTTTAATCTCGCATTTTCAGCTCGGAGCAACTTCAGTGCCTCCTAAACGGAGTCAGCCTCTCTTCTTTGGCAGTAGCTACTTCAACATTCATAACAGCTTCAAATATGTGATTTTTTCCACAAGCCACTTAACTCACGACTTAGGTGATGTTACTTGTTACCAGAATCCCGCCAGGTTTGCGAGCAAAACCCATATACTTCACCACGTTTCCTTGTTCGGTGATCGGGATTTTTTTTATGACAATAAGGGACGAGACGAGCAGGACGTTCAGCTGATGGTAATTGATACGAACTGCCCATAACAATATAGTGCCGCTCAGGATTCTGAGCGGCAAGCTCAATTGCGCTCGCCACCTTGAGACATAAGCTACTAATAATATAAATACTGCTTCGCGGCATAACAGGCGTCATTTTGGTACCCATAATCTAGCCGGCATGCTGTGCAATGGAGCCTCCCACTGGTAATTGGGGTTGGAAGCATGCGGCGTACCTATCTCATTTCCTGCTCACTAATGTTTTGGGTACGTCATATTCCCACACGTGAAAGGCCGGCCAGTTCCTTAAAGGTAGATCTACCCATGATTAGAAATTATGTGAATCTTTTCTTAGTTGCCCCGGATAGCTTCTTGGGCTTATTCGTTTTGGTATTCACACTTCTGTTTCCAAAGGCTGTTTCAGAGTTGCCATACCTCCTTAAATTTTCCTAAAGGCTTGGGTAATCTTTTGGTTCCTTTGGGGGCAATTGGCTGACCACCCTCAGTTACCGATTTATTTTTATTTTTCATTGTAAGCAAGGGAATAAATTTCATGATAGAGTAGTGCTCCGCTTCTGGTCGAAGAGCACTTTTCAGTTAAAGTGATTCAAGAAAAAAATTAATTTCCTTAAAGAAACTACATTCAATAAGTTCAACATTTTCAACCGTTCTTAAAATGTTTATAACGATGTTTCTTTAGGTGGATAAAAGTGGCGAAAAGATTAAAAACATAAAAGTGTAATTTCTTAATTTGTTTCTTTTTATGAGAGAATCAGCCCAATAAATTTCTCATGCCAACTAATAACCGCAAAGTCTTCTCCTTTGCTTTCAATGGGCGCTGCCTATTTGTGTTTTAGATATACTAGAAAATTGTCGATCATTGATTCAGTGGGGATGTTCTAGATACGGCTACGTCTCACTGATCTCTCGGTTAACAATAGGGCTTTAGTTAGCCGGTTGCGAGTCCTCGCCTTTTCAGTGATCGGGCAAACAAAGTTAAACCTTCATAAGTGAGCTTAGAGTTACTACCGTATATTCTAGTGAATTTAAATAGTAATAGGAAAAGCAATGTATTGAAGAAATATATCAGTAACAATACTATTAACCCACATTTATATTATTGTTGTTCGTTATAGCTTGTGATTTGCGGTCATTTGCTGAAAGCGTTTTCATGTTTGTCTTAACTTATGATACACTCAATGTATAATAATATATGCGTTCACTTATATACGATCTGATAGTATTTCAGCAAATTAAAATGTCTCTGTTTTTTTTTTTTCTTAGTATAGTTTAGCAAAGATCGGGTAACATACACGAAATAAAAAAAGTGTGTGTGTACTTCTTTGCCCTAACGAAGCAAAAATCATTAAAATGATTTATTCCTCGTGCTATTCTGCGTTTTTAGAAAGATCAATTTTGTTAAAATCTTGCAAAGATGGCTTTGACAATTAATTATTAAAATAAAAACCTAGCCATCTACTATAATTTTATTTTTTACCTTATGTTTTGAGTACTATCATTTATTTATTTATTATTTATTACATAATTATTTTATTTAATAATGGAAGCACTTGTGGCTGTAATCGCGACGGCCGCCTTACTGAAGGTAGCTACTGAAAATGCAGTGTTGGGTGATACCCAACTAATATGCTGAGTAGCAAACCTTTTTGGGACATAACACTGCAAACACCACCTTATTATGTTGATATAGAATAAGCCTTACTTTAGTTTTTAATGTATGTTTTTTTTAGTTAGATTAGGCATATCATAGTAATTTTTTAGATAAGTTTTTTCATATTATTTGTTATTATATTTTGTAAATGTTCACGTGTATTTGTAGTGTTTGTTCCAAATAAAGATATACTTACTTACTTACTTACTTAAGTAATGAATACGGCTGTATGGGCTTGAACCCTTTGCCTGTCCTAATAATGGACGAAGATATAAAAAAATAAGGTGTGACGCAAACGTCAGAATTTTTTTGGAACCAACTTCAACCTGTTACTTTTGTGTTACAGTGATGTGCGCGCATCTTAAAATTTCACTCTGATCATTTCCTCATAACGCGCCTATATGAGTATAACTGCAATAATTAACATTTTACAAAAAATACCGCTTTGACACCTATTTAAAACTAAGTTTTTAAAAAATATATATAAATATCCGCTGCGTTTCGGAGTTATTGAAATATGTGTTTGAAGGTGATTTGAATTAATTAATAAAGAAACTTTTCAAAATATTAATACAATTATTTCATAGTTTTTAGTTACAAATATGAAAAATGTTTCTGTTCACTCCATTTAGAATAATACACTAGAGGATTGAAGCACTTACGATTATTATTTTATTTATATTCTACATTTCCTTTCCTCAGGCAATTTTACGTGTAAGGTTTGAAAAGCTAACTTTTAATGTTGGAAGCAATTCTTAAGATATGTTTTGAGAATACAACTGTAATACTAAGACCCAAAGCTTCAGAGGGTTTCTGTATAAAGTTTTAACTTGATGGATAAATAAATTGGTACCACCATTATGGTCTTCGAGTGAGAGTATCAAGAAAATTAGTAGGTACCTATATAATTAATTAGACATTAATTACTAGCGACCTGCCCGGCTTGGCTTAGGTTTAATTTTTAAAATACGAGTTGAAAATTGTGAAGTATTTTATATTTTTTTACACAATACGAATATAGGACCGTATCTCCAACAAAGGTGACGTTACTTGCGTCGACACTCTAGCTACTTCTCATGTCCAAGTTACGTCAGTTGGTGCTGGGGCAGCTGCTTCGACTACTAAAGACAGCAAACGTCACGTAATATGTCGGGCTCAGTGAGTCTTACATCTTTGTGCTGTTTGGTGTCGAGACACGTCATGGCCCGTGGGGCCCAGAGGCGCGGAGAATGTAGAATGTACTATTTTCTGTCCTTAAAGCTTGTGTAGATGTATGTCAATAAATGGTTTTCTCCATGTAACTGTTCTTTATTGAGTGAATATAAATGAACAAAAAAAAAATATATGTTATTTATTGGACTTTATATTTTAGTTTGAACGTTTGAAATTATTCTTATAATGTTATAAATAGATGAAAAAACATCTCAAAGTGAAGCCTTTTTTGTTTGAATTTTTGTAACTTGTTCTAAATGGCATTGAATTTCATTATTTTTCTTTAGCATAAATTTTTGGCTAATAATTTTCCACAAAGTGTACGATTGGCGACTCAATAGAATGACTTATTAGGTTAAAAATAACTATTCCTTGTTTTCTATATAAATTCGCATGGGCGGGTCCGTGCGCCGTCCGTTCAAAATACTATCTCGCGCCTCAATAAGGCTACTGAAAACCCAAGCGCTGGCAGCTATTTCGGTCAACGGATCAGCCTTGCTATCCAATGTGGAAATGCTGCCAGTATTCTTGGTACACTTCCCCGTAATGACAGTTTTAATTTTATGTAATCTAAATGTTTCAAGGTAAGAGTAAGTTAAATAGCTCTTTTAATCCATTCATGGCATGTAGTTGAACTTTATTGCAGAATTGAGATATTCCTATTTTAGACAAACTGGACTTCTGAGAGACCGGGCTACTACTATTATTAATTATAATTATATTATTATTTTCTGAATTTTTAATAAGAATGTTTTCTCCGAATGAAACTCGCATTTTCATAGCTCGCATTTACTCTGAATAAAATATCAATATTTCATCTCTAAAATGGACGCCCGCGTGGGTGTAGGTATATTATATTTGTACTATTTTTGGCGCTAGTGTTACGCTACGGGCATACTACCGCTAAAAGACTATGTACCTCATTTTTTTATTGTTAGTAACAATCTAATTTTCATCCAACTAACCTAATATACATACATACATACATTTAATCACACCTCTTTCCCGTAGGCAGAGACGACTTCTCTCCACTTGCTACGATCCTTACATAGTTGTTTCGCTTCGTCCACTTTCATTATTCCTTTCATACATGCTCTTCGGCTTAGGGTTCTTTTGACCTGGCATTTTTTCAAGACGAGTTGATCTCGAAACGTCCGCCTGGGTCTACTCCTTCCAACACTTTCATTCACACTGGTCTAATACACTTTCTTCGTCAATCGTTCTTCATTCATTCTCTCGACATGGCCAAACCATCTTAGCATAACCTAATATAATAATAACAATAAATCTTTATTTATTCCAAAACACTTATTACATTTTGTTTTTGTATGAATATAATTATAAAATTTAAATTAAAACAGTTAATTCTAATGTAAGCTAAGTTTGTACAGTTAATACTACTTATTGGTTTATTTTGGACCCCTTCCTAAAGCCTCCTCCATATTTTTCAATTGTTTTATATCCTATCCTGTTTTCATCCATTCCTTTATATAACCTACAGAAAGTA
This sequence comes from Leptidea sinapis, assembly GCF_905404315.1. Classification (NCBI taxonomy): domain Eukaryota; kingdom Metazoa; phylum Arthropoda; class Insecta; order Lepidoptera; family Pieridae; genus Leptidea; species Leptidea sinapis. Next base: position 9,452,744 of record NC_066296.1, on the reverse strand, counting down.
AAAAGACTTACCTTACTGTTTTTCCGTTCAAAGTTCATATTGTTTATCCTATAGAAGGTAAAAAATGACGATAAAACAAACGCATGGAGCATTATAAAAGTCACGCTGTCCGTTCTCTAGTATATATCACGAAGCACATCTCTCCTTGATTACAACGAGACAAAATGGCGTGTGAAAATTTATGTTTTTCTGTCGCCCCGTTTGTTTGTGGAACCTTCTAGCTCTTTAAACGATATTTTTGTATAGCTTAACAAAGAGACTAAGAAGTACTGCTAACTGATATTTTCAAATGGAACTCTAACATTAATATAAAATTATCTTTATATTTTTTATTGTTTCATAATAATTTTACGTGATTTTCTTACTTTGATCATGGATTCTTGTGGTGAACTGTTATATAATTATACTAACTAATAACATATTAACCATATGATAAAAAAATTAAAAAATTAATAATTATAATAACTACAAAATTAAAAGTTTACAACGTGGTGCTAATTAACAAAAAAATAATTAATTGTTGCAGGTTATAACTAAACTTAAACTGTAAAGAAGATCCTGTAGATGAAGTCTCAACCTGAGAGTTGAACAAAGCATACAAGATTTTATAAACGATACGTTACTCGAACGGTTAGCTCAGTTGGTTAGAGCACCGGCACGGAACGCCGGAGGTCGTAGGTTCGAGTCCCGCATAGCTATAAAATTTTGTTTTCAAATTTTATTTGTGTATTAATCCTACAAGGGAGGGTTATTACTTTTAAAACATAACAAATTAAATTAATTAATTGTAATAATTATTATCAAATTTTGAAGTTGTTCGAATACATATTAAATTTATACATAAAATGACATATTTCAAGTCTAATATGATTTACCTATGAAATAAAAATATTTTAGATTTGATTTGATAATTACTTATAAACCTTGATATTAACAATTTTTTGGAGTTCTTAAGAATTGTTTTTCAGTTATTGCTCCTAGGTTGGAATATTTTACGAGAGTTTGGAGAATTTTACGTAACTTGCAAGTTTGATATTGTGACGTATGTATATGTTGTATAAAATCCAAGATTGCATGCAAATTTATTATATGAAAAGAAGAAGGGGACGATGCGTAAATGTTTGGTGTCAGTTTAAGGACAATGTCATAGTGTAATTATCAGACCTTACCGGGCCTCACATATTATGTGCCTGGTGTCGCCCCAACTGTACAGCAAAAGTATATGATACACCAATACTCTCCATATTGTTGAAGTCCTTGTCATCTACTCAACTGTGAAAATACTTTCTGTTGAAAGTATTATTTCGTATTTACGTTTTCTGCTTTGTTTTGGTTGTAGTGATTGCCTTACTAATTCCTAGGCATTACATAAGACTTTAAGCTACAATAGGGTGCTCTCATAAAAAACTTATGTAATCGACTTAGCTCTGCAGTATTTGCGATAAAAAAAATTAGGCAGCTGACAGATGTTGAAACGGCTAGACTTGTATATTTCAGCTACTTTCATAGTGTCATGTCTTACGGAATTATATTGTGGGGTAGGGCTGCAGATATTGAAAACATATTTGTGCTGCAGAAAAGAGCAATTCGAGCAGTCTATAAAATGCGTTCAAGGGATTCATTGAGAGAAAAGTTTAGTGAAATAAATATTATGACAGTACACTGCCAGTACATATACGAGAACCTCCTATACGCCCATAAAAATATTAGCCAATTTAAAAAGAATAGTGATGTACACAGTGTCAATACTCGAAACAAACATAAACTCGCAATTCCATCTACTAGGCTCCGTAAAATTGCTAAATCTTTTAAAGTGGATTGTGTTGTATTTTATAATAAACTCCCAAATGAAATTAAAATGTTACCTATTAAAAAAATTAAATGTATCGTAAAAAATAAATTAACATCTAAGGCCTATTATAGCGTGAAAGATTATTTGAATGATAAAGATAGTTGGAATTCTAAATTTTGTTAATGAATATTGTTATACTCATTTGAATGCTATTGTAACTTTTGTACTTCATCCTGACTTGCACTAAATAACTTATAAAGTTTTACAGTGAATAAAGATTTTTTGACTTTGACTTTAATGGAAAACATTCGCTGCTCTTGGCATAATAAATTACCTATGCGTTAGGGTTCATACGAGTTTGGTTTGTGTCCGTATAGCTACCGTAGGATGAGTATTAGTAAGGCAATCACTATAACCAAAACAAAGCAGAAAACGTAAATACGAAATAATACTTTCAATAGAAAGTATTTTCAACAGTTGAGAAGATGACGAGGACTTCAACAATATGGAGAATATTGGTTTGGTATCTAACGAATTTGGGATGAGAACAATTTTTCAAGTCGAAAATGGCCGCTGAACTAATGATCATACGAACAATATATTCCATATTGTTCTTTTCCAAAGTTCTCGGCGTAGTAGAGCTCAAATTAGGGTTCATTGTAGAAATTGTAGGTGACTGCAGCGCAGAATTATCATTACAACAATATGAATATCGTTTCGGTTCTCGGTATGGTAAATACCGAATTTGGCATTTTGTTTAAAATTGAAGATGGCTGTCGAATAAAATTATCATTGCAACAATTTGAATAAGTATTCCAAGGTTCTACGGGGTGAAATGAACTATGCTGTATACATTTTTTATATCAAGTTTACACGCAAAAGCGCCAGCGTTTATGTGAAGCAAAATAGATTTTTTCTTAATTATGAGATCTGCAAGAGGAAATAAGTAGATCGACATTTCGAAACCTAAACTTCCGATACTTAGCGATGACACAAGGGTGAAGAACTCCAGCGTGCACGGGTATAGAGTTCGAACAATGTCCGTTGAGAACAAACTGTATACTATATGCGCCCAGGAAGAAACCAGTGGGAGACTCTTTTGCACAGGATGCCGGCTAGATTATGGGTACCACAACGACGCCTATTTCTGCCATGAAGCAGTAATGTGTAAGCATTACTGTGTTTCGGTCTGAATCTTATGTCTCAAGGTGACGAGCGCAGTTGTAGTGCTGCTGAGAATTTTTGGGGTTTTTCAAGAATCCTGAGCGGCACTGCTTTGTCATTTGTCATGAGCAGGGTGCATCAATTACCATCAGCTGAAGGTCCTGCTCGTCTCGCCCCTTATTTTGATAAAAAAAAAGAAAGCAGGCCTCTTTCAAAAAACCCATGCGATTGAAGTTTAGTGTGTAGCTCCTTTTACCATACTATTAAACGTCTCAAAAATCCAGAGTAACTCCCAACCCTGTTTGCTTGATTACGATAGCCGTGACCCATTAGTGTCACGAATTGGGTACCAGAAGAAACACAGCCAGTTGACCATGACGGAAGTCGTACTGTTAGTCATTGATATAACAAATCGGTACGCCAGAGATAACTGTAGATGGTTTGCCTCATCCTACGGTAGCTATATGGAGACAAATCAAACATGTCTGACGTTTCGATAATTTATTATGCCGAGAGCAGCAAATGTTTTCCATTAGTAAGGCAATCACTACAACCAATGCAGAAAACTTTCAAAAAATACCAGAAATGCGAGACTGACAAAGATATTGGCACTCCTCACGGAAATTTATTGAATAATAAAGCTCATTAGCTTAAGTATGTGTTTCTTTATGTCCATAGAGTAATTTGAATGATTGTATGATTATTGGTAAATCTTTATTTAAAGAATAAATAAATATAGATTCTTTTTTATAAGCATACGAAATAAAAGCGTAATTATAAAACCTATGTTCGTTAGGCCGATAGTCGGCTTAGGTAAGGCCGTTCTTTCATTTACATACAAAGTAAAAGGCTTTCGTTGATCCATCACATCTCTGAGGACCCTAACGTAGCTTACCTCGTCAATCGCTGGCGACAGATACAGATACGATTGGATTTATTCGTACAAATTATGCCAAATACACAGAGTACTGACCGGTTAGCTAGGGTTTGGCAATCGTTTAAGTCCTCTCCGACTTAATTTATTTTTGTTATACTTCTGTACTATTGTTGACATAAATCAAATATAACAATTTTACAGTTGATAATCTGCTCAACCGCAATTATTGTATATTAGGAAATTGAATTGAGATGTCGCTCTTGCAAATCTCAGCGGAATCCAAGAGGCTTTAGAAAATTTATAGACGATGCGGGGCTCGAACCCGCTACGAATTTTGGTACAAATTAAATTTGAACACAAAATTTTATAAATTTTGCAATATTCATCCAACGCATGCAAAAATATTTCAATTTTTATTGTTTTTTAAAATTAAAAATTTTCTTGAGAAGTTCAGCATCAGTTTTGTGAAAGAAATAAGGGACAAAAATAAGGAACATTCATAATCTTGTTATGCCTACTACTCGGTTAAGTCGAGTTAGTAAGTCTTTTATTGGTATATGCTTCTATAATATGATCCCAGAAAATGTACAAAACAAATATGTTACGACATTTAAGAGAATTGTTAATAAACGTTTGTGTAGGAAAGGTTACTATAGTTCGCCCTGTGCTGCCCCGGGGCGTAAAAAGAATAGGGTAGTCCCAGGTCCAAGGGTGTCGTAAGAGGTGACTACGGGCTTTTTGAAAGTGGGAGAGTCACGCTGCTGCCTTATGACGTCAGCACAATCGGGCCAGACTCGTCCGGGTTACTTACCACACTCGCACAGAATACCGGCGTGAAGTAGCGGCCTAGTGCCGCTATGTTTCGCATAGGTTAGTGTCGAGGACCGGAGGCCATTCCCCCCGTCCTTCCCCCCCCCCCCCCCCCCAACAAAATATGAGAGCGGTCCTAAAAAAGAAATTACCCCAGGTGGGTACCGGCTCTTGGAGAGCCGGAGAATCCCTCCCCGAGCATTCGCGCTCGGGCTGCCCCTCGTATTCTGGGGAGGGCACAGTACCGCGTATGTCACAGGACAAACAGGGCAGCAACACCACGGCACCCCGCTCCACGCTTAATGTGGACTTTTGTAACATCCGGGGAATTCACTCCAAATTAAACGCCGTCCACCACCAACTTGAGACGGCGAAGCCAGCCCTGTGTTTCCTTACGGAGACGCAGATATCTCGACCTAGCGATACGTCATATTTAACGTACCACGGGTACAAAATTGAGCATAATTTCATGCCTCATGTCACGTACCCCGTGTGTACGTTAGGGAGGATATCTGCTGTCGCCGTCTCGGCAAATTTGAGGGTAGGGGCCTGTCTACTCTCTGGCTCCGCGTAAATTTAGAGGACCGCGTCCGCATCTATGAGTGTGTCTACAGGTCCCATAGTGGTAACGCAGAAACGGATCACCTCATGGGCTGCTTTCAAGCGGCATTTGATGACGTGCTTGCTCAGATCCCCTCCGCTGAAATCGTAGTCTTGGGTGATTTCAACGGGCACAATGCCGGATGGCTTGGATCACGTACCACAGACTACGCAGGGCGATCTGTGCATAATTTTGCATTGGCGTATGGTTTGTCCCAATTGGTTGAGTCGCCGACGCGGCTCCCGGATGTGGATAGCCACATGCCGTCCTTATTAGATCTTCTGCTGACTACACATCCCGATGGTTACCAGGTCTCTGTCGACGCCCCTCTCGGAACGTCCGACCATTTCCTGGTCAGGAGTGTAGTGCCTATCCGACGTCAACGTCGCAGACCACCAGCGAACCGCCGCGTTTGTCACTACAAGTCAGCAGATTGGGATAGGATGCGTTCCTTTTTTGCATCCTACCCTTGGGGCAGGGTTTGTTTCCCTTCGGATGATCCTAGTGCCTGCGCCGTTGCAGTAGCCGATGTGATACTGCAGGGCATGGATATTTTTTATAACAAGCTCTGTAGTACCGATCGGTGGCAGATCACAGCCCTGGTTCGATGCGTCAGTTAAAGCAGCATCTGACTGCAAAAAACGGGCGTATCGAACTTGGGTTGCGGCGCTGGGCTCAAAGGATCCGAGCTGCAAAGTTCTGAAGAGGAAATATAACCGTGCCTCCAGATTTTTTAAGCGGCGAATCGCCCGTGCGAAATCAAAGCACGTCGTCAAAATTGGCGAGCAGCTTTCCAGTTACCCGGCCGGAACACGCAAGTTCTGGTCGTTGTCGAAAGCTGCTCTTGGTAACTTCAACCAGCCGTCCATGCCGCCGTTGCACATGAGGAATGACACCCTGGCCCATTCGGCAAAAGAGAAAGCCGATCTCCTGTGCACTCTTTTTGCCTCCAACTCGACTCTTGACGACAACGGAAAAACACCGCCGACCATCCCGCGGTGTCAGAGCTCCATGCCTGAAGTACAGTTCCGACAGAAAACTGTTAGGCGAGCTCTGTTTTCGTTGGACGTTAGGAAATCGAGCGGGCTGGATGGCATTTCTCCAATCGTGCTTAGAATGTGTGCCCCTGAGTTGACGCCGGTGCTAACGCGTTTATTCCGGCACTCTTATTCAAAGGGCGTAGTCCCTGGTTCATGGAGGTCAGCCCTTGTCCATCCGATCCCAAAAAAAGGAGACAGTTCGGATCCGGCAAACTACAGGCCTATTGCTATTACCTCCCTACTCTCCAAAATCATGGAGAGCATAATTAACCGCCAGCTCTTGGTATACCTTGAGGGTCACCAGTTGATCAACGACCAGCAGTACGGCTTTCGCCATGGTCGGTCGACTGGCGATCTTCTGGTATACCTAACACATAGATGGGCGGCGGCTATTGAAAGCAAGGGGGAAGGCCTGGAAGTTGGTCTGGATATAGCGAAGGCCTTTGATCGTGTATGGCACAAGGCGCTCCTCGCAAAACTTCCATCATTTGGGCTTCCCGAGAGCTTATGCAAGTGGACCTCCAGCTTCCTCACTGGGCGCAGCATACAGGTCGTTATCGACGGTTATTGCTCGAATCCCAAGCCCGTGAACGCTGGAGTGCCCCAAGGCTGTGTGCTATCTCCCACGCTGTTTCTTCTGCATATCAATGATATGTTGGACACCGCCAACATGCATTGCTATGCAGACGACAGCACTGGTGATGTCGTATACACGGGCTATGCAGGTCTCTCTCGGGAAAACGTCGACCAGTGTCGGGAGAAACTTGTGTCTTCTATCAAGTCTTCTCTCGAGAAGGTCGCGGAATGGGGTAAATTGAACCTTGTCCAATTCAACCCCCAGAAGACTCAAGTTTGCGCGTATCACCGCTCTTCGAGAACACTTCCCTTAAAGCCTCGCCTAGTATCGGAATACTGGGTCTCGAAATCTCGAGCAATTGCCAATTCCGTGGCCATGTGGAGGGCAAAGCCAAACTGGCTTCAAAGAAACTGGGTGCACCCCAGTATCAGCTCGATCCATTTGACCGCGTGCAACGCAGAGCAGCTCGATTTGTCGGGGACCCAGTGCTCTGTGAACGGCTGGATCACTTGGCGTTGCGTAGAGACGTCGCTTCATTGTGTGTCTTCTACCGGATTTATCACGGGGAGTGTTCCGAAGAGCTGCTTAACCTGGTTCCTGCCGCCGAATTCCACCTTCGCACGACACGCCACAAGTTAGGATATCATCCCCACCATCTGGATGTGTGGCGGTCCTCCACAGTGCGGTTTTCAAGGAGCTTTCTTCCTCGTACCACGAAGTTGTGGAATGAGCTTCCTTGTGCGGTGTTTCCGGGACGATACGACATGGGTACCTTCAAGAAAAGCGCGTACGCCTTCCTTAAAGGCCGGCAATGCTCTTGTGATTCCTCTGGTGTTGCAGGAGAGTGTGGGCGGCGGTGATCACTTAACACCAGGTGACCCTTACGCTTGTTTGTCCTCTTATTCCATAAAAAAAAAACATAAATGATTATCATAATGATACCACAGACTGGGAATGAAGCGAACACCCTCAGGCTCTTAAACTATAAAAGTTTGTTGTAAGATATTACATTGTAATCCATATCTAATATAAAAAATTCGGAGTTTCTTGCGCCCGTTCTTCTCAGGTCTGAGGCAGTCTATTTAGAACGAGTGGTAGTTTTTGACGTTCAATAAGTGATTTTAAATCCTATTTTGAATAAAAATATCTGAATTTGAATTTGAAAATACATTACTTAATAATTCAATTGAGTTAACAGTAATATTTTCAGCAGTACCCGCAGTAACATTCAAATCAAATAAGTACAATATCCCAAACAGCGTAATGACAAACACAATGTGTTGTAATATTAAACGTGAAAGGATTTCCATCCTCCGTGAAGGTTCTATATTGTTCATATCATTTTACACAGATGGATATTGTAAGAGTTAATGTACTCTTTTGTTACCTTTTACCTTTATTAGATGAAAGCGTTAGCGAACCAAAGTGTTATCTGAATGGGGGAATTATTAAAGACAATTAATTTGAATATTCTTAATAGTAATTAAATTTGCCCTGTGCTTCCCTGGGGCGTAAAAAGAATAGGGTAGTCCCAGGCCCAAGGGTGTCGTAAGAGGCGACTACGGGCTTTTGAAAGTGGGAGAGTCACGCTGCCGTCTTATGACGTCAGCACAATCGGGCCAGAGTCGTCCGGGTTATTTACCACACTCGCACACCGAATCCGGCGCGAAGTAGCAGCCTAGCGCCGCTATGTTTCGCATAGGTTAGTGTCGAGGACCGGAGGCCATTCCCCCCCCCCCTTCCCCCAACAAAATATGATAGCGGTATTCAAAAGAAATTACCCCAGGAGGGTACCGGCTCTAGTAGAGCCGGAGAATCCCTCACCGAGCATTCGGGCTCAGGCTGTCCCTTGTATTCTGGGGAGGGCACAGTACCACGTATGTCACAGGACAAATAGGTAGCAACACCACGGCACCCCGCTCCACGCTTAATGTGGACTTTTGTAACATCAGGGGAATTCACTCCAACTTAAACGCCGTCCACCACCACCTTGAGACGGCGCAGCCGGCCTTGTGTTTCCTTACGGAGACGCAGATATGTCATCCTAGCGATACGTCATACTTAACGTACCCCGGGTACAATATTGAGCACAATTTTTTACCTCATGCCGGAGTTCAAGCGGCAATTGACGACGTGCTTGCACAGATCCCCTCCGCTGAAATCGTAGTCTTGGGTAATTTCAACGGGCACAATGCCGAATGGCTGGGATCACGTACCACAGACTACGCAGGGCGATCTGTGTACAATTTTGCATTGGCGTATGGTCTGTCCCAATTGGTTAAGTCGCCTACGCGGCTCCCAGATGTGGATAGCCACATGCCGTCCTTATTAGATCTTCTGCTGACTACACATCCCGATAGTTACCAGGTCTCTGTCGACGCCCCTCTCAGAAAGTCCGACCATTGCCTGGTCAGGAGTGTAGTGCCCATCCGATGCCATCGTCGCAGACCACCAGCGACCCGCCGCGTTTGGCACTACAAGTCAGCAGATTGGGATAGGATGCGTTCCTTTTTTGCATCCTACCCTTGGGACAAGGTTTGTTTCCCTTCGGATGATCGTAGTGCCTGCGCCGTTGCAGTAGCCGATGTGATACTGCAGGGCATGGATATTTTTATACCAAGCTCTGTAGTACCGATCGGTGGCAGATCACAGCCCTGGTTCGATGCATCAGCTAAAGCAGAATCTGATTGCAAAAAACAGGCGTATCGAACCAGGGTTGCGGCGTTGGGCACAAAGGATCCGAACTGCAAAGCTCTTAAGAGGAAATATAATTCTTAGCTGTTAGGCGAGCTCAGTTTTCGTCGAACGCCAGGAAGTCGAGCGGGCCGGATGGCATTTCTCCAATCGTGCTTAGAACGTGACGCCAGTGCTAACGCGTTTATTCCGGCACTCTTATTCCAAATATGACTTATGGAAGTCAGCCCTTGTCCATCCGATCCAAAAGAAAGGAGACAGTTCGGATCCGGCAAACTACTACTATTACCTCCCTGCTCTCCAAAATCATGGAGAGCATAATTAGCCGCCAGCTTTTAGTATACCTAGAGGGTCACCAGTTGATCAACGACCGACAATACGGCTTTCGCCATGGTCGGTCGGCAGGTGATCTTCTGGTATACCTATCACATAGATGGGCGGCGGCTATTGAAAGCAAGGGGGAAGGCCTGGGCAGTTAGCCTGGATATAGCGATGGCCTTTGATCGTCTATGGCACTCAAACTTTCTCGGGAAAACGTCGAAACTTGTGTCTTCTATCGAGTCTTCTCTCGAGAAGGTCGCGGAATGGGGTAAATTGAACCTTGTCCAATTCAACCCCCAGAAGACCCAAGTTTGCGCGTATCACCGCTCTTCGAGAACACTTCCCTTAAAGCCTCGCCTAGCATCGGAATACTGGGTCTCGAAATCTCGAGCGATTGCCAATTCCGTGGCCATCTGGAGCGCAAAGCCAAATTGGCTTCGAAGAAGCTGGGCGTCATCAATAGAGCACGGCAATACTTCAAGCCGGCCCACATTCTAGCGTTCTACAAAGCGCAGGTCCGGCCACACATGGAGTATTGCTGTCATCTCTGGTCTGGCGCACCCCAGTATCAGCTCGATCCATTTGACCGCGTGCAACGCAGAGCAGCTCGAATTGTCGAGAACCCAGTGCTCTGTGAACGGCTAGATCACTTGGCGTTGCGTAGAGACGTCGCTTCATTGTGTGTCCTCTACCGCATTTATCACGGGGAGTGTTCCGAAGAGCTGTTTAACCTGGTTCCTGCCGCCGAATTCCACCTTCGCACGACACGCCACAAGTTAGGATATCATCCCCACCATCTGGATGTGTGGCGGTCCTCCACAGTGCGGTTTTCAAGGAGCTTTCTTCCACGTACTACAAAACTGGGGAATGAGCTTCCTTGTGCGGTGTTTCCGGGACGATACGACATGGGTACCTTCAAAAAAAGCGCGTACACCTTCCTTAAAGGCCGGCAACGCTCTTATGATTCCTCTGGTGTTGCAAGAAAATGTGGGCGGTGGTGATCACTTACCACCAGGTGACCCGTACGCTCGTTTGTCCTCCTATTCCATACAAAAAAAAATAAAAGAGAATCAACAGTAAACATTTTCAATGGAAATACTTACCATTCTAATCCACGTTCCTATAGTTTACATGGAATCTGTTTTTCGTCACTAGTTTTTTTGTATGAAGGAGCATAAATGAGCATTGGAACAGTTCGCTGATGGTAAGTGATCACCTCAGCCCAGTCAAGAACCTATTTTGCCATCATCACTTCAAACGATGTTTGTGTTCAGCTGATCAATGAATCCTAACTTATTGTCACGTTATAACAATCGGTATTGTTTAATTAGAACTTTTTAACTTTAAAACCTAATTTAGTGTAAATTACGAATATATTAAAATAGTGACAAAACGGTCGGTTAAATAGATCAAATTCGAGTTTAGCCAAAAAAGAAGCTATGATATATATATATATATATGATATAAGCTATGAAGGCTTAGTAATTATAATAATAATAATAAAGCCTTTTTATTTCATATCTTAATATGTACATTTCAGATGTTTTTATTTAGTGTTGGTTTATATTTTTCTTATTATCGAGATGTTAGTACGTGTTACATAACTGTAGTGTTATTTTTGGATATGAACCCCTCCTCGGATGAAGGCCTCCTTCAACTTTTTCCACGCGTCTCTGTCTTTACCCTTTATTTGTCAGTCATTCCCGGCTTTATCTAGTACTTCATCAGCCCACCTTCTCTTCGCTCTTCCTACTCGTCGTTTTCCTTTAGGTCCCTTCCACTGCGTGGTTCTGAGTGTCCACCTGCTGTCTTTATAGCGAGTTACGTGACCAGCCCATTGCCATTTCAAGGGCTTGCATGAGGGCATCAGTTACCTTGTTTTTTGTCTAATTTTTTCACTTCTGACTTTGTGTATTTTCCTTATTTTTAATATCCTTCGCTCCATGGCTCTTTATGTTGTCCTGATCCTCTGTTTAGCTCTTGTCGTGAAAAAATATCCTGAAGTCATCGATATATTTAATAAAAAAAAATCCTTTTTTATGGCAAGAAGACATGATGACGGTAATGACATACCATCAAATGCAGTTCCAATATATTCTGCACACTGCAGTGATAGTTACTGACTTCAATCAGATTAAAAAGAATCATTCACATTACAAGCACACTGATTAAAAAAATTGCTTATTTTCATGAGATCATAATATGACATACATATTCAGGGCATACTATGTATGTTCAGTGTGTAAATCACTTACAATTGGAACCAACTTTACTAAATAGTCGTATTTGAGCGTCTTCCTTGCGTCCATGAGATAAATATACTTAAGGAAGCTATTTAGCTTCCTTTCCCGCAACCATAGGTGATTGGCTCCTCTAGCTGAGCTAACTCACTCACTCTCACTCTCCGCGACATCAAAACGTACTCCGAAATGCATTCTTTTATTGCAATATGCTTATTAACATTTCGAACTTTCAAAATGTTCTTAATTGAAAATAAAACAATGCTTCTTATAACATAACTATATTAACAATACTATGATAACATTAAATTAAAACTATCATTACCAATTGTACCAAGAATACTGGCAGCATTTCCTCGTTGGATAGCTAGGTTGATTCATTGTGACAAAATAAGATTTAGATTTATATTTAGAGATAGTAATGCTTAACGATTTTATTTTTTCAAAACTTACGAACTAGCCGATAAAATGTTTTGTTGGATTTAAAATAACATCTGCACTTTAACAGACAGGCAAGGGATATAAACGACCTATACTTTAAATATACATCACTTTCTATAAGGGTTTGTTGGCGTTACTAACATATTTATAATTATAATTCATTTATTTTTTATATGTGGTTGATTTAATTTAATTAGCATGATTTATTTTATTAATAATTTTATTGTTAAATTGAAATAATCTATTAAAATGTAAAATATAGACAGTCAACTGACAACACCAATGTGACGTTGTCAGTTGACCACGAATACAGGCATTCAATTTGTAGCACCGGTACGGGGTGGTCGATTAATGTTTTAAATTCTATTATTACAGTAATTTGTTACTAAATACGATCTTTAATAATTATGGGGTTTGATCTCAAAACAGTGAACAGTGCTAATAGATTCGTTTGTCGTTAAAGAGAACATAACCATAAGGAATATGCAGCCAGGAGGGATTCATGCAATGTAAACAGCACAAAACAAACATTGAGTTTTCACAACAGCAAAGTGTTGAATCAGAAAGTTCAAATAAAACAAAAGAGTATTGTAATGCCGGGATCACATTTGCAACAAAATGGAAGTCCCGATGGGTTTCACTGTATTTGTTAAAGTAGCTTTATGCTTATTGTTTTTGAACTTACGCTTGCAAAGTTATTTTGAATTTTGTTTTGTTTCATCTTTATGACTGAAGCTATAAAAAGTATCGGGATTTAAATATTTTGGTTTTTGGTTTCTCTAAATCACTTCGATAAGTGTTTTGCCTTTACACGAGGCATCTTCAGGAGCTGTTGACTCTCCAAAATCTTGATCGAGATTGAATCCCGTCCTGTACGTATATTGCCACAAAAAATTATCATCGATTACATTTATAGGAAATGGCAATCAATGGGTCTAACGCCTAAATATCTATAAAGAAATATCGCGGCTTACGCTTCATTCATTTAAACAGATCCAACTTTAACATTTCTAGCACTGTTTATAATCTCTGTCACAAAATAAATAATTGCAGATGGTGGGAGACTCCTTAGCACAGGGTTCCGGCTAGTTTATGGGTACCACAGCCGCTAATTTCTGCCGCGAAGCAGTAATGTGTAAAAATTACTGTGTTCGACGTTCAGCAGATGGTTATGGATACGCCCTAGCCATTACAATGCAGTGTATTTAAATTTCTAATAATTTTTAAAAAACGAAAAAATTTCTAATCGGCACTCGACACCTTGAGACATAAGATATCAACTCTATTTTGCACAGTAATTTCACTAGCTACGTTAGTCATCCCTTAGGCCTGGGACTTCCCTATTTTTTTATGCCCCGGGGAAGTACAGGATACTTTTACCTCTATATCTCCTAAGGTAAATAATTATATATAAGTAAATTAAAGCAAATTTTGAAACAGATGCAGCATGCAGGTGTACGGTGAATTTAAGCCAAATATTTTAAATACGCAGTTAAATAACAACTTATAGAGTACCTTACCAATTTCTATATATTTTTTAACATAATATTATTATTAAATAAGGCTGCTCCTAAGTCTTGAACATGTTCTCTGCTTTGAGTTCATGTTGTTCACAGATCAACTCGGTAAAAAATGTCAAACACCAAACACTTTAATTTTTTTAAGGTATTTTAGTAACATAGCCTGTAATTCTTGCTTTATTAGAAAAAAAACCTTATCATAACTTTAAATACTGGAAAAAATATGTCCATCGCAGCAGTGATCGCAAAAAGCATTCGTATAATAGTAATAATATAATATACAGGTTGTCCTAAAGTTATGGGACATGAAGGTAAATTACCTTAAATATCAAAGGCTATTTTACTGAAAGTAGACTTTATATTATTTTTAAAAGTTAGTACTTCTGCATTCAAAGGTTTTCTAAAAATTACTTGCCTCGTCTGGGAATCGAACCGACTGAAATGTAAAAAAAAAGACACCCCTACTTTTATGATGCCAATCGAAAGAATGGCCAAAAAATAATAACTCTTCTTGAGTAATAAATTGAAAAATGACATTAAAAGGATTCTAAAGAAATCAATTTTCAGAAAATAAATGAATTTTGTGCCTTTTTAAAATACTATGAAATTATAAACATAATCCACTAGAAATGTAAACGAAATTTACTCCGGCAGAGTCGCCGGGGCTGCACGCTTAAAAATATAATAAAATGATAACTGGTGCAGTAGGAACGACATTCATCCCAATATTTAGAAGCAAACTATTCAGACCGGTGAAACAGAATTGTTAACTTGTCCAGATTCTCAGCACATACGTCTGGTAAACAAATTGCCCATTTATTATTAAAACTTACGCAGCAAAACTGGCATTCACACGGCTAGTCTAATCCCAGTACCGTTAATAATTCATAGCACGTTTGTATACTTCACTTGATCGCTCGTGTGATAAATTACCTGAATAATAAACTATATACATTAAGATGATGATCACTATTCATTGCAACTCACTGTAAAGGAAATATTAACATAATTATATTTATCGTATCAGGCAATTTGTATGTAACAGGCAGATATTCGAGCTTGTAAGTTATTTCACGGTAACTTATTACCAAATACCCGCCTTCGCTTCGCTTCGATTATTTATAGTTATAATAATAATGATTATTATACTTTATTTCAGATATACATACATACATAGATTATCGGTACCTATTTCTGGCGTGAAGCAGTAATGTGTAAGCATTAATGTGTTCTGGTGTGAAGGGCGCCGTAGCTAGTGAAATTATTGAGTTTACATTGTAATTGTCAAGGCGTTCAGGTGAACTAAATTTCAACGGAAAGTGACCCTTCTACGCGGAATTTTCTGTATAAAATATTACATACCTTAGAAATATTGATCCACGTTAAAAAAAATTGCATGTTACACCTTTTCTGTGTAAAAGAAGGACTTTACTATATATAGAAATATTACACAGACATTGATTTGTCAAAGGTTTACGTGAGTTTAGTAAAACGTTAATATAAACGTAACGACCTGTGTGAAACATCAATCCTGAATAAATTCAATTTGAAAACTCACTTGAAACGTTTTTCAAAGGCAACGTGTAACTTGAGAAGGGTAACGCAATATTTTTACTTTATTTATTACTCACACAGGTTAATGGGGTCAAATGGCCTGAATTACATTTGTGCTGATCGTAACCGCTTGTGTTATTGGTAGAAGTCAATAGTTTTGTTGGATCTTAGTGTGAAATGGGCTGTGATGGAGATTTCAAATTATTAAATCACATATTTTGATTTTTTTTATTGTATATGACTACAAATTCCTGGATATATCTGTAAGAACTAATATTAAATATTTAATGGATAAAAGAAACAATAATCGTAACTAGAAATAGATTAATTAATTAGATTGTATAAAAATACGCAATTTTTTTTATACTTTAAAGTGCATATTATATCTAGTTTGAGTTTTTGAAGTGGGTTGGTTTTTGGTTAATTTTTTTTTATTTTATTGCGAAAAGGTATTTATTTTGAAGCAAAAATACATATTATATAAAAAAGCATCCAGTGAAATTGCGCGTGGATCGACCGAACACGCCGTTGATCGTCTGTCCTTATCTGCTAACTATGCAACCACGATCTCACTTCGCCTTAATAATAGAACAAATTTCAGTTTATAATCAGTAATATTTTGAAACTTATATTAAATAGCATATTTTTTTCAACTTTCTTCATTTTAATGATTCGAAGTAGGATCTACCTAATGTTTAGCCCTATTCTCCTATAATGCACCGCCGCTTTGGATTCTTGAAAACCCAGAATACTGAGCACTACCGTAATAAGGTATCCAGTACCAAACTTAACGATATTATTTTATACAATATACAGGAATGTACATGTCATGTCTACCCTTCATGTCCCAAAGTTATGGGACATGAAGGGAAAGTACCTTAAATATCGTTGATAGGGTATTTTACTGAAAGAAGACTTTATGTTATTTTTAAAAGTTAGTAATTCTGCATTCAAAGATTTTCTAAAAAAATACTTGCCTCGTCTGGGACTCGAACCGACTTAAAAGTAAAAAAAAACACCTCTACTTTGATGATGCCAATCGAAAGAATGGCCAAAAACTAATAACTCTTCTTAAATAATTCTTTCTTCATAGTATTTTAAAAGAAAGGAGCAACGTAAAATGTTTGAATCAAATTTCAAGAAAGTTGTTTATTGCCGTCGATGACGTCCGAAAAGTAGAGATATTATCATTCCATAGATAGCATTGATTATTCGTAAATAAGTACCCAGTTCATAATTAAAATACTTTATAGCATAGTTTTTTATTAGTTTACAAGCGTTACGAGAACGTGGGCGAGTTACAAACAGAATTGTGCCATGCCAGGTCGAGTATTCACCATAAAATGATAAGAAAGTCAAAAGGCAGCGGACTCATTAAAAGATTGGCGATTTGCGTAAGACAGGAGGGATCACATTTTGAGCATTTAATTAATTAATTTACAAAAAAATATCCACTTAATTGACTACTTTCTCATTTCTACATATCATAAAAGTAGGGGTGTTTTTTTTACATTTAAGTCGTTTCGATTCCCAAACGAGGCAAGTAATTTTTAGAAAATCTTTGAATGCAAAATTACTAACATTTAAAAATAACAAAGTCTTCTTTCAGTAAAATACCGTATCTACGATATTTAAGGTACTTTCCCTTCATGTCCCATAACTTTGGGACATATTTGTATATAGGACATAATATTATGGATTCGAACCCGAGTCTTCTGCTTTCCTGATCACCCAATGTCCCATCTGAGCCATTATAGTCTTGTATATAGTGGCGAAATTTACCTTTGTATTGCAAAATTTTAAAAATTTTTGGAGATTCAGATTATATATTATATACAAGAATTGCTCGTTTAAAGGTATAAGATAAATATATTATATGATCATCAATACAAAACTTACACCTACCGCGACTCGAACCAGGTACCGTTAATATTATGTTCTAACATAACCGTAACCCCAAAAAGTTGATTATAATATATAAATAATAATAATAAACATATAACATTTTATTGGAACTAATCGATCCAGATTTAATTTCACGAAAGGTCACGACAGATTTGTGAAACGAATATTTGCTAAATTATTGGCGGGTCACGTATTCGCTTTTTATTCAAAGGACAAAATACTTCTTTCGAAGATATTTCTGAATTGAGATTTAATTAAAAAAAATACGATCAGTTAATGTTCCATAGATCTGGGCATCAAACATCTTAAATGATTTAAGTATTTTCTGCACAAGCAATATCCGTGATGGTGGCTCGTAAATACTCATATAAAAGCATCATTTAGCAGACTTTCAGTTTAGTGATTTCTTTAAATTTAAAAGATGAAGGATTATTTGAGACATCATATAAATATACATATATATATATGTACTTATTCTGGCCATAAATACTTTTACAATAAAACAATATAATTATTACATTTAAATTTGGAATTTGTATATGATTGTTCATTGCGTTCTCATTTTGGTGTCAATGCATTGTACAATATTTTGCGTTATTAAAATGGAGTGGGGTGATAAAGAGAACCGAATCGCTGTGATTGTAAAGAAATTAGGTATGGAGCTAAATGCAATTTTCTAAACTTTGCATACGCTTGGTTATGGTAAAATGTTTGTATAACTTCCACGTACTATTCGTACGAGAAAGGAGGTCAAAGCAGTAAAGAAAAGAATTCGAAGAATGTATGTATAAGCTATGAAGTAGTGACTTGGCCATACTTTCTTGAAAAATGTATCAAAACATCGCCACAAATGTATCAAGATACCATTCTTGAGATGGTACTGAAGCCCCTAACAACACTATGTTCAATAACCAACAATGGTCCTTCCAGCAAGACTCGGCGCCGGGTCATAAACCAAAGTCTGGCCGTCGTGTAGTCCTGATCTTAATCCGCTAGTTTATGATTTATGGTCAGTTGTAGAGAGTACGGCTTGGTTTAGACGCTATGATAATTTGGTCCTTAAAACAATCCGTACGATTCGATGCGTTCTTCTATTGATAACTGGCATTAACGTTTAAAGATTTTATTGCAGCTTAATAGAGACCACTTCGAATTAGCTATTTATATTTCAAATTGTTTTATATTTATGTATTAAATTAACATAAAATGTTAATATTAAATGTTATTTATTATTTTTACAGTATGTTAATTTAATTTTATTTGTATTGTATTTAATTTACTGCAATAGATATTTTTATATGAATACCATATTATGCAGGTCCTTTAAACGGCTTTGTACTTGTCCGTTGGTATGCCAGTCTTGCCCTTTCCCGCAGTTTAACCGCACTGGTTTGGTGATATCATTGTGAGTTTATATAGTCTCCTGACCATAACTCTTTCCCAGATCTTAAGAGTATGTGACGTCAACTTGATAGCTCGGAAATTTCCACACTCTGCTATATTTCCCTTATTCTCGTAGAATGGTATCCATGTTGCTCAGTCTCCACATGTCTGGAATAGTTAAAAAATAAAATAAGGCTGAATAGATTTGTTAGTCATTTTACACCATAGGCAGGTGCCTGGAAAAAAGCAGGTGCTTTTTTCCATAGCTCTGCAAGTATTTATTTCATCTGGGCCTGTTGCTTTGCCATTTTTCATTTCAATAATAGCGGTTCTTACTTCGGTAGGTGCAATGGCTTCTATAGGGTCAGAAATTGGAGAATGAGGAGATGATACAGAAATTCTTCATTTAGTATTTTTTGAAAATATTCTTATCACATGTTATTGATTGATGTCTTTGTCTGTAGTTAATAATTTTCCTGATGTATCATTGATTTATTCGTTTTGTTTAAATACTTATGATATGTATTTTTACCTGTTCAATAATTTTACAAGAGTACAGAAATATGTGCAAACATTGTAACGATAGCATAGAGAAAAGAGTAACAATAAAGGAAATAGAAGTGAGTAAAAAATCAATAGACACATTCGCGCCAATTTTTATAAATACACTTTCACATAATATAAATTTGTATGTTCAGACTTTAGTTTGAACATAATTGGGGCTAGTATGTAATCCTACACAGCCATACAAAACCAACCTTTATACAAAACTGTAAATGATGCCAATTTCCTATTTCTGAACAAGCGTGATATCGTAGCAGCTGTGTAGGTGCGATAAAATTAATTTGAGAAAATTACGACCTATCTGATAATTTGGCCGATAATTAGGCGGGTCGGAAATTACTGTCATAGACATAATATCATTGTAATTCTTTACGGCCAGGAGTAACAAGATAATTGAAGGACAAATGCCATTTTCCCATAAATTGCGGACCTGACTTTTGAAATAATAATCAGTATCACAATAAATAATAATTTCTTCTTCAATATATTTTCTTAGATAATTAATTATACTTCTAGATAGAGCCTCTTGCTGCGTGACAAGCTACGTCATACAATTGCGATTTGTATATCTCTTTGCGTTAGTGTGCGTGCATTGCTCAAAATAGAGGTTAAACTCAATTTTTTTTCAACGTTTTGACAGCTGACACAGTCTATCTAGATGTATACATAATAATAATAATAATAATAGCCTTTAATAACAATCTTTACATAGTTTTCGATTTACATTTAGTTTGCAGTAGACATCGGCACAGATTGTTTTGCTTTCGCATAGGCCTCCCCCAGGCTCTTCCACTGTTCTCGGTCATGACATGATCTGCTCCACGTCACACCAGCGGCATCTTTTAAATCGTCGCTCCATCTACGACTCGGTCTCCCTCTCTGTCTTTTTCCTTCTCTAGGATACCATTCTGTTATTATTTTGGCCCATTTTTCTTGTTTGCCTCGTTTTAGGTGTCCTGCCCATTGCGATTTGAGTTTACTAATAGTTTGTGATACGTCTGCAATGTTTGTTCTTTTTCTTATTTCTTTTAAGTTTATTCTATCGCTTTTCTTAACCCTTAGTATACTTCTTTCTATGTTATGTTGACATGTTTTTAGTTTGTTGAGATTATCGTTGGTTAGCGCCCATGTTTGACATCCATACGTCATGGCTGCATCCATATGCAGGTGTTGTAAACAATACTTTTGAGTTTTAGTGACGGGCTTTTCATAATCTCCTTTAGGGACCAGTAACGTTACCATGCTATATTTATTCTGTTATGTATTTCCTTTTAAGGTAGTATTCGTAGGGGAGATTATCTGGCCGAGGTAAGTATATTCGTCGACGTAGTCTATTGTTACGCTGTTTACTTCAATCGGTGATCTTAAACTATTCGTCATCAGCTTGGTCTTCTTTGTATTCATCTGCAGGCCCACCTTTTCGCTTTCTGATTCTAGTTCTTTGAGCATGACCTGCAGTTTACTTGGCTTGTCTGTAATTATTATCAGATCATCGGCAAATCGGAGGTGGTTCAGCATCATCCCGTTTATTCGTATCCCATATTTTGTCCAATTTAATTTGCGAAATATATGTTGTAATGTAGCCGAAAATAGTTTAGGGGAAAGAGGATCTCCTTGTCTTACACCTTTTTTAATTTGGAATTGATCTCCCGCCCTTTCGGTTTTTATTTTCGCTGTCATGTTTTTATAGACATTTGCAATTATTCTGATGTATTTCTTTGGTACTCCTTGGTCAGCTAATGCTTTCCATATCGGCCCATGTTTGAGAGAGTCAAATGCTTTGTTTTAGTCAACGAACGCTAGATAATAGGGTAGACCATATTCTTTGTATTTTTCTGTGACCTGTTTTATTGTATGTATGTGATCTAAAGTAGAAAACCCGCTTCTAAAACCAGCTTGTTCCTTCGGTTGGTTTTGCTCTAACACGCTCGTGATACTATCCAATAATATCTTCGAAAATATCTTGTAAAGGTTTGACATGAGGCTAATGGGTCTATAATTGCCAATATCGTCTTTTTTACCTTTTTTGTGAATTAAAGTTATGGTTGATGTTGCCCATCAGAAGGGTATTTGTTCCTTCTTTAGAATCTACTTAAACAGATTCACTAAGTTATCCAATACAGCATTCTTTAACCATTTAAGCTCATTATTTAAGGTCAATCGCTTTTACAACTTCGTTCCTCATTATTAATGGAATCGCTTCTTCTTGTTCTGTATAAAAAAGGTGTTTTATTGAATATATCGTGTCATCCTTGTACAAGTTCTGGAAGAAGAATGTTGCTATGTCTAGTATATCCTGTCGTTTGGTTTTATTCTTTTTATTCTCGTGTTTGCTCATTTCTGGTATCCAATTTGTATATTCTTGCAGTTCTCTTTGTGCTTTTTTAACTCCTCCGGTAGTTTCTATGTGGTATTTAATGGTTTCTATTCTTATCTTTTCTTTATGTTTTCGAATTGATGTGTTTATTTGTTTGCTTATAATTGCTATCTCTTGTCTATTTATTGGTTTTTGTTGTCTCATATTTCGTCTTGTTTGGATTAAGTCGTGGGCTTCTTTTCCAATTTTGTCCTTTATCAGGTTATTTGAGCTGAGTTTTTTTCTGCTTTTTTTAATTCGTTAACTAAAACATCACACTGTTCTTGTACGTTCTGTATTGCGTTTGTTTTTTCTTTTAGTGTTGTTTTAACATATTCCAACATGTTATCTGGTACAGGTATATTTGGTCGCTGTCCGCCAGATTTAAAGTGTTTTCTTGAGTGTTTTTTATTGCAAGTCCTGATTTGGGCGCGCACCATTCGATGATCAGTGTTGAAGTCTAGCTGTTTTATCGTATTAACATTCAAAAATATATTTGGATTGTTAGTAAGTATAAAATCTATTTCGTTTTTGAAAATTCCGTTTGGTGAAATAAATGTCCACTTATGTTGAAGTTTCCTATTGTAAAAACTATTCATTATCCGTAAGTTATATTCTTGAGCAAATTCAATTAGTTTCTCTCCATTTGAATTTCGTTTTCCGGATGTAAATAAGCCTAAGCATTTGTTTTCATTGCTGTTGCGTATACCAATTAGACTATTTAGGTCTCCCATTACTATCACTATTTTGTGTAAATTCTCCATAGTTCGTTTTAGACTATTATAAAAATCGTCTTATGTCTCTTCTTTTGCATTTTCTATTGGCATAAACTTGCACTATTTTATCAAGAACCCAATTTCATAAAGACCTGGGGTTTTATTTTTGTAATACAATATATATTTATTGTATTCTTCAATTTGCTCGTCAGATCTTCGTATTTCGCTCAGGCCGATTATATCCCATTTTATGTTCTTTAATGCATGTTCTAGTTCGTATAATCTTTCTTGTGTTTTTAGTGTTCTTGTATTTAGAGTTTCTATATATATATACTTGTATTTTTTGGGTTGTTGTTTTGTCACTTAAAGAGTGGGATCTGGATCTCATATATGCAAACGGATCGGTTTTGTGTAGTTTCGTTGGTGCTAATAAAGTTTTCTCACCATCTTGTTGCGAAAGTGCCTGTGGTGATATCGAGCTGTCTCGTTTCCTTTTCTCTATTTCTTTGGGTTTTATAATAATCTTATTGCTTTTAAAAATGCTATATTTCCTTTTTCTCTTTCTTGTTTCAGTTCTTGTTGGAGTTCTATGCGCTTTTGTAAAGTTTCTTGAGAGAAATCCTCTGTAATGTAGGTGTTTCCAGGCATTTTCTTTTTGTCTTTAAGTATTTCAATTTTTTTATTATAGCTTGTAAAGGAGATAAGTACTCCTTTACAAGATGTATAAATAATCTAAGTTTATTTTAATAATGCAAAAAATATTTTTGTCTTTTCAGGTTATATGACCTAGATTACAACGATTATAATATTATAATATTCAATCACAGTTTTGTATTAAAACTTTGTAGCTACCTACACAATAAAGTTATAGTATTTTCTCTGTTTACGCGAGTGTAACACATTTAAATAAAATACTTTTAAAGGATTAAAACGCATGTTACTGTATTTTTTACATGAGGTAAGGCGTAAAATTTACTATTTTATCATTTATTTTTTTACTACTGAAAACTTGCTCCCGCAAAGGTCACGAAACAGAGTTCAATAAATAAGTTACTAAAAAGTATTGTTAGAGTATTAAAAGTGTTTGTTACACACTCAGTTTAATGGATTATGAACTGATAAGGAATTTAAGTTAAAAGGGTTTATTTCTTTTGGGATTAGGAAGCTAACGAGCATTTTCTTTGTGTGATAGAAAGTGGACACCGGTAATTTTCTCTCTTACAACACAATGGAATTGGCATCCTTTTGAATTTTCTTTGGTAGGCGCTTTTATTAAGGGTATACATGTCGTATGTCGATACACCGGGGAAGTAAGATTAATCGACAGTTTGATTAAACGTGGATGAAAGTGCATTGAAAACTTTTTTTTTTTAAATTAAGGGACGTGACGAGCAGGACGTTCTGTTGATAGTATTTGATACGCCATGCCCATTACAATGCAATGCCGCTCAAGATTCTTGAAAAACACGAAAATTCTGAGCGGCAATACAATAATTGCACTCGTCACCTTGAGCTATAAGATGTTCTCATTTGTCCAGTAATTTCACTAGCTACGGCGCCCTTCAGATCGAAACACAATAATACTCACACATTACTGCTTCATGGCAGAAATAGGGGCCGTTGTGGTACCCATAATCTAGCCGGCATCCTGTGCAAAAGGGCTTCCCATTTGAATACTTTTGGATTGGACCTGTTAGAAACATAATCAGTTTTGATAATGAAACCTACCAACAGTCAAGAGAACGAACATCATTTGATAAAACAAAAAATAGCTGTTTGACACTGTTTGTGCACTGTTTGTAATATCGACATATTACGTTAAGAGACATGCATCGACACTCCTTGATAAAGCCATGTGTTTGTATGTATTGTCATGCAACTATACTATGTTTTATCAAATGACGTTCGTTCTCTTGATTGTTGGTAGGTTTCATTATCAAAACTATGTTTCTAACAGGTCCAATCCAAAAGTATTCAAGTGGGAAGCCCTTTTGCACAGTATGCCGGCAATATTATGTATACCATAACGGCGCCTATTTCTGCCGTGAAGCAGTAATGTGTTAGCATTACTGTGTTTCAGTCTAAGGGCACCATAGCTAGTAAAATTACTGGGCAAATGAGACTTAACATTTTATGTCTCATGGTGACGGGCGCAAGAGCGGCGCTGCATTATAATAGGCAGATCGTATCATTTTCTATCGGCTGAACGACCCGCTCTTCACGTCTCTTTTTTTAACAAAAAAAACCTCTCCTCTTACAAATTCCCTCACGTTTGATTGAAATAATTTCCTTTTTAGGTAAGCTACTTGTGCTTGATTCATACACTATGTGTGGAGTAGGTTGTCTGACACGATTAGTGCCATAAAATTCAGACAAGTTAGAATCCCCGATAACCAATAAGTAACAATATTCCCACAAGCTCTATAAAATTGATACTTACATAGAAAGTTAGTGAGAAAAACAGAGTATGAGAAAAAGGCTACAATGTCTGCTCTAGTTTGTTCCCTTTACGGCTATTACGAAACGGTGTTTATAAGAAAAACATTAATGTTCACATCAAACTATCTAGAGGCACTCATAGGTGTATTTATTGATAATTTGCTGACCTGACATGACACCTACATGGCCGGCACTGATCTGTTTAGATACCACTGGACAGGCTGTGCCATATGTTGGACAGCAATTTTTTGCCTATTTTAAGCGCCACCTGCGTGCATTCAGAGAACTAATTTTGACCTATAATGCAAATGGCTTTTTTTTATGGAATAGGAGGACAAACGAGCATACGGGTCACCTGGTGTTAAGTGATCACCGCAGCCCACATTCTCTTGCAACACCAGAGGAATCACAAGAGCGTTGCCGACCTTTAAGGAAGGTGTACGCGCTTTTTTTGAAGGTACCCATGTCGCATCGTCCCGGAAACAGCGCACAAGGAAGCTTATTCCACAGGTTTGTAGTACGAGGGAGAAAGCTCCTTGAAAACCGCACTGTGGAGGACCACCACACATCCAGATGGTGGGGATGATATCCTAACTTGTGGCGTGTCGTGCGAAGGTGGAATTCGGCGGCAGGAATCAAGTTAAACAGCTCTTCGGAACACTCCCCGTGATAAATGCGGTAGAAGACACACAATGAAGCGACGTCTCTACGCAACGCCAAGAGATCCAGCCGTTCACAGAGCACTGAGTTCCCGACAATTCGAGCTGCTCTACGTTGCACGTGGTCAAATGGATCGAGCAGATACTGGGGTGCGCCAGACCAGAGATGACAGCAATACTCCATGTGTGGCCGGCCCTGCGCTTTGTAGAGCGCTAGAATGTGGGCCGGCTTGAAGTATTGCCGTGCTCTATTGATGACGTCCAGCTTCTTCGAAGCCAATTTGGCTTAGCCCTCCAGATGGCCACGGAATTGGCAATCGCTCGAGATTTCGAGACCCAGTATTCCGATACTAGGCGCGGCTTTAAAAGAAGTTTTCTCGAAGAGCGGTGATACGACAAATGGGGTTTTTTTAGTGGTAAACGCGCAAACTTGAGTCTTCTGGGGATTAAATTGGACAAGGTTCAATTTACCCCAGATGCTGCGAGAGAAACGATAAATACAATACTCTGAAGTATTTTTGCATTTTGAACTAATTTCGTTCGTTTTCCGTTTTATTTATACTTTAAGAATGAAGGTAAAAAAGTACACAATTTTTTTTGTAAATAGTTTTCCACCATCTATGTTTGCTGAGGTTGTCATCACTAGTTTAGGTACCACAGACTCTCGCTACATGGCCAACAGCGCCAAAACGGCGAATATTAAACAGGCACAAAATCACTTTGACAGCCGCCAGTCCAGTGGTTAATAGTAGAGGTTAGTGATGGCCGATGTATACAGGATCATTTCATTATCTATAACCGTATTTCAAAACCTTTGTAGCTGCAGAAAAATCATGCTTATTAATACGCCAAAAGACATTGCCCTTTGTGCCGAATATTTTATCATATATAATCAAAAACTCCATTGAACACAGAGTACAGATTGAAACATTCGTACCAATCTCATTAAACCGAACCATGAAACTTATCTTAATGTATTTATCAAACAAGTAAAGGAAAAAATCCTACATATTTTATTTTGTTTTATATCATTAATTTGGATGTAATATCAAAGACAATACAATTTATAATTTATAATTAATAAATTCGTATTTTTTCTGTAACTTCTATTAAAAAAGACCATTAAAGTCATATTAACATCGGAAAGCTTTTTATGAAATATTTGGTAATGCGTTGACCTTTCGACGTTAAACGAAACTTTTAGACATTTAACAAGTTAATTGGTTGCCAAGATAACTAAATTACGTACTAAGAACTTCATTAGTCTTTTACTAGACATTGTTTAAAAATTAGTGAATGAACTAAATTATATATTACAGTCGGCCAAATAAGTATAATTTCTTGCGTGTTTACATAAGTACACACACAGTTTTTTCTTCATAGTAGAGAGCCAAATGTAACTCAAACATAGTTAGTGTTTCACAAGGCATGCTGTTATATTTTTTCACACAAAAAATGTTAAATATGGCATTAATTGACTACTCATATTAAATAGAGTGAGTAAAATTAGTAGACTTTAAGTAGCGAATTAATTTGATAATATTTCATATTCTACTGAATAAAATTTAAATATATTAAATATACGATGTTAATATTTTGTATCCCGATTATGAAGCCGGTCATTCGAACGACAGGAATTTTAATTAAATTTGTATTACCATCTGGGGACTTCAGACGACTTCTAAAGTTTTCAATTATTATTAGAAATTCTATACTTAATTTGAAATTCGACCTTTATTATATTATTTATTGGAATTTTTTTTTTATTATAACTGTTATTTTTTCAGATCAAGAATGAAACATGTTAAATGAATTAATTATTAAAAATGTATTTTTTGTTAAGCCTTGCGCAATATCGCTACATATTATAAAACAAAGTCCTCCACTGCATCTGTTTGTCTGTCTGTACGCGATAAACTCAAAAACTACTTCTCAAATTTTCGTGCTGTTTTCACCAGTGGATAGCGTGGTTCTTGAGGAATGTTTAAGTATTTTATTACATTTATTAAGTTTTTGTGTACATTTCTGTGTACAAAAACGATATTCCTTCGAGATGTTGGATAAAAATAAGCCATCTGGTAGCTTTCAACGAAAACTCTGTCTAAACCCTTTTAGTTAAAACAAAATAATGTATTGTGGAATTGTGCATCTTATATAGGTCTATAGAAAATCACTTAAGGATAACATATTATATCCATCTTAATACATGATATTGACACACTTTTTACACAAATTATCTTGCCCAAAATTAGGCATAAATAGCCTGTGTTATGGGTTGCAAGACAACAATATATTTAATACAATATACTCACTTAAACATACATAAATACATTTAAACATCCATGACTAGGAAAAAACATCCATATTCATCATATAAATGCTTGCACCTACCGGGATTTGAACCTGGGACCTCTCGCTTAGTAGGTAGGATCGCTAACCACTCGGCTATACAGGTCATCAGTTATAATGATTAGTTTGAAGACATGTTTTAATAGAATTTTTAATGCCTAATTATTTACTTTTTTTACACTTTTAAATTAGCTAATTTTAAATTAATTAATTCTACACTTTCAAACTCAAATTCAAATATTTTTATTGAAAATAGGATGTGATATCACTTATTTACTGACACGTTTACAAAGTAATATGGTACAATTAAATTTATTATTTAATAGCCTGGGGTCGGTCACTCCATTTCCAATCTATGGTATCATTAAGAAAGTCATTTATGTTATAGTAACCTTTACCACACAAACATTTTGTAACAATTCTTTAGGAAGATCGTAATACTTTTGTTTTCAATATCGCCCCACAAAAGACTTACTTACTCGACTTACCCGAGTGGTAGGCATTATAAGTGTATGTCTGTTCCCGGTGTTAACAATATGGTAAAAACAGTTTCTAGCAAATTCATTTATGTGCCTATGAACATACATTAAATTATCAAGAATATTTCTTTTAATGGATAAATATTTAATTTAATTAAATTTAAATTTTTCTCTTAATGGTTTCTTTAGGACCTTGGTTATAAAGAGCGCGAATAGTCCTCTTCTCCAGCACAAACATGGTATTAATATCGGCAGCGTTGCCAAATTATTCCTACTTTATCTACCCATATATCATTAGCCTTCATGGTGCATTCACGAGACCACCATACATTTTAAATGGTAATGGCGTTAATGAAGATTTTTCTGGCAGTTGCTATTGTTTTTTTTTTAATTCAGAGACAAACTAGAGTAACCCTAACTATGATATCGTTCGACAAATTGACATTTCATTTGGAACAAAACGTCATCTCGACTGGTATTAGAATAGAAGTAAATCAAATTTCTTTATTTTTCTAAGATGTTCGAAATTTGAATGAAATAATATTTTCAAAAACGATGTTATTATTTAGCAATGATAACATTGTCACAGATATGATAGATAATAATTTGCTTTACCAAAACAGTCTATTGTTAACGTGGTCATAATGTGCGGTTCTTGAACGCATGATGGAGGTTTTATGATATTAAAGTATATAAACACACTTTTATGTTTGTATTAATTAATATTGAGTGTAGCATAATCACAAAATGTAGTAACGAAATTTTTATTTATAAATATTTACCAGTGCGAGGCTCCTTTGCACAGGATGCCGGCTACATTATGGGTACCATAAAGGTGCCTATTTCTGCCTTCATGGCAGTAACGTGTAAGCATTACTGTGTTTCGGTCTGAAGGGCGCAGTAGCTAGTGAAGTTATTGGGCAAATGAGATTAACCATCTTAAGTCTCAAGGTGACGAGCGCAATTGATGTGCCGCTCAGAATTTTTGGGTTCTTGAAGCATCCTGAACGGCAGTGCATTGTAATGGGCAGGGCGTATTAATTACCACCACCTGAACGTCCTGCTCGTCTCATCCTTTATTTTCTTCAAAAATATTTATTCATATAGAATATTTGAATTGATAATTTTAACTTAACGTACTTAATGTACTACCTACTATTCTAACTGATCACGAATATTAAAGATTTAATCCAAAAAATCCCTTCTAAAATGAAATATTTACCGTGAAAGTCAAGCGGTAATTTGAAAAGTTTTTTAACTTTATGATAATGTGTTTGGGGGCTATAATGAACGCTAATTACACTAACCTTCCGTTTCTAAAATTAAAAAACGTAACTTTTGATAAGTTATTAAAATCAAGAATACAGATTCAAATTATTGTTAAGTTAATAATATTAAACATTACTACTACTGATTTTATGATTTATCTTATAGAAAAACAAACTATGTAATGATTCCTTTAGCTTAAATTTAATTGACTCTGTACCACATAATTATGTTGAAGGTTATTTCATTTTTTTTTAATCCTTGTTGATCATTATTGATGATGGCCAACACCGTTCATTGTTATTAAGAGATACTACTAACTGAGGCTGCGGATTTTTGCTTTCATTTCTATCAAAATTTAAAAAGATATCGTACTTTATGGTCTTCAAATAAAACGAGTTGTTGTGATGAACAAAAACTTAAAAGAAAACCAGTGGGAGGCTCCTTTGAACAGGATGCTGGTTAGATTATAGCTACCACAACGGTGCCTATTTCTGCCGTGAAGCAGTAATGTGTAAGTATTATTGTGTTTCGGTCTGAAGAGCGCCGTAGCTAGTGAAATTAATGGTGAAATGAGAATTATTAACAACTTATGTCTCAAAGTGATGAGCACAATTGTAGTGCCGCTCACAGTTTTTGGGTTTTTCGAGAATCCTAAGCGGCACTGCATTGTACTAACTGCAGGGCGTATGGTATTGCTCGTCTCGTCCCTTAATGTTATAAAAAAAAACAGGACATGTATGTTGAGGTGTTGTCTTAACTTCTCTTAGGTAAGTATTCTAAAGAATAGAATAGAAATATATTTATTTATCATAGGAGTGCCATTAACATATTTTTTTTATTTTATTTATTTATTTATTTATTATATACAGACACTTTATCACATAATATTACATTATATTTGGTCCCTACACTAGGCGTAGCCTGTCCTGTAGGCAACCAATTTACATCCTAAGGTTAACAATATGAACCGAAAGGTCAAAAAGTGCACTCTGTATATGTGTGTGTGTACACGTGTGTGTCTCTGGGTGTGTGTATGTGTGTGTGTGTGTGTGTGTGTGTGTGAGGGTGGGTGTGAGTGAGTGTTAGTATCTGCTTAATCATGTTACAAAGTATTAACATTATATGAATGCTAAGCTATCACTTTAAGAATAGCTTCCATGTCTGCATAAGTGAGTGTGTGTAACCATCTCTGTATTTTAAATTTGACCTGATGGACCGAGCAATTTTTAATAGAACATTTTAAATTTACCTTGTTGTATATATATGTATGTAAGAATGGGCTAAATCTACTTGCAAATGTTGTATTTATTATTGGTGTTGGAATCTTGTACGAACGGCTATCTAGTAGGTTTTTATAATTAGGCAAATTCAAGACCTCCTTATGCATGCTTGTCATAACACGCAAGATAAATATACCTCGGACAGAAAGAAGTTCTAAGTCTTTATATAGTTTATGTGTTGGGTATCTAATAGGTTTTTTAAAAATCACTTTAAGGACAGCTCTCTGTGCTCTTTCTAAGAGTATCATGTGTGAAGTAGCCGCCCCTCCCCATACGGTGATACAATAAGATAATACAGATTGACCGATTGCAAAATAAATGGTTTTTAGCAGATTTAAAGATGCCGAAGCGCGTAAGTTCTTAAAAATATAGATCAGCTTGCGGACTCTTTTCGCTGTTGTATTAAGATGTTGCTTAAAGTTTAAGTTTTCGTCCATGACGACTCCTAAGTATTTTATATGAGTAGTTCTACTTATACTATTGCAAGAGCAAGGGCCAGATAGAGCAACAGGACATGTGTGGACTTTAATATCAAAAATGTGGGAAGGGGATGAAGTTTTCGTTTTATGGAAACAGATGTACTGTGTTTTAGTGAGATTTAAAGTGAGAAGATTATTTTGTAGCCAAGTTGCAATATTCCTCATTCCTTGTTCCGCTGTGTGTAGTGCAGTATCCCAGTTTTTCCCGTAAAATAAAAGAGCTGTATCATCGGCATAACAGATGACGTCAGAGCTGGATACTTTAGTTTTGATGTCATTTATATACAAAAGGAATAACGTGGGGCCTAATATACTTCCTTGGGGGACGCCAAAATCTATTGTACTTGGATTGCTTTTCTTATGATCCACTATAACACACTGAGTTCGGCACATTAAATAGCTTTTGAACCAGTTCAGGCAATTACCTCGAATACCTAGGAGCTCAAGTTTTCGTAAAAGTATAGGAATACAGACTGTATCAAAAGCCTTCGCGAGGTCTAAAAATACACCGATACATGCTTGTTGCTTATCTAGTTTGGAAGAAATAATTTTTGTTACTAAGTCTACAGCGTTTTCCGTTGATTTTTTAGTGCGAAACCCGAATTGTCTGTCAGATATTATTTTATGTGCGTCAAGAAAACTTGTCAATCGCTTGTGTACTAGTTTTTCCAAAATTTTTGAGAATGATCCTAATAAAGAAATCGGTCTATAGTTCGTAGGATTCAATTTGTTACCCGACTTATGAATAGGAACAATTGCAGCCATTTTCCAGGCAGTAGGAAAAATGCCTTGAGATAAACTTAGATTACATATGCTCGTCAGGGGGGGAGTAATATATTTTTTGCTAATATTCAAAAGGCGGTTTGATATTCCATCCAGTCCAGGAGCACTGTCAAGATTAGCGTTACTTATCAAGGATTCAATTTCTCGTTCATCAGTGGGTCCTAAGAAAAATGATTGCGTTGGAGTATTTTCGAGTATTATCTTACTAGCGAGTGAAACTTCTGTTTCATTGCATGCTGTGAGTATCTTGTTTGCAAGAATTTTACCTATGCCTGCAAAATATTCATTGGAATAATCCAGAGATTCCGTTACAGTATCTTTAATATTGGTGAGTTCTAGTGGTACTTGATTTATTTTCTTGGTGTGGGAAATTGTTCTTATACTCTTCCAGAGCTTTTTAGGGTCATGTTTGTTTTTTTCCAATTCAAATGACTCATGTTTGTGTTTTAGTTTTCGCAAAAGATCATAGTAAAAATTTCGGTAACGTGTGTAAATGAGTTTGACCGTGTTATTGTTGGGATTCTTACGTAAGTGTAAATGTAAGCGATCTTTGTGCCTAGCACACCTAATTAGACCAGGCGTCATCCAAGGCTTGAAAGTAATTCTGGATCGACTTATTCGTTTCTCTTCTAAATGTTTGCTTATAATGTTTGTTAGAATAGTATCAAAAACAGATACTGCTTTGTTTATATCAATGCTATTATAGACTTCTGTCCAGTCAGCCTGTCTTAATTCTTCTACAATGCGCTCTAGATTATAATTCTTTGTGAGTCTGCAAGTTTTATGTTGTTTGGTATCTTTAGTTACTATTCCAGCAATTGTAATATCTGATTTGTAAATAACTGACTCCGAGTGGTACTTAGAAGTTACGTGAATGTGATCTAGGCACGAATTAATTCGTGTAGGTTTATTTACGATAGGCTGAAGGTTTAGCTCTGCTAACAAACACAGATATTTCGCGCAAGTAGCCATTTGACTATCATCATTAGAGCAAATATTAATATTAATATCCCCAGCAACAATTACACAACGAGCATCTTTAATATCTTGGATTACTGTAGCTAGAGAATCTAGAAAAGGCGATGTATTTATAAATGACGGCGATCGATATAGGGCTAGTACGACAAGTTGATTTTTTAAAGTAATTTTTAAGCAATTTGCATCTTCAAAAACGGGCTCATCAACTTGCGGTGACCAACGTTCAATATATTGCAACAACACTTGGTAAAAGCCATGAAGCTGCATCAGTTCGTAAGATTCAGATCATATTTACTTCATCATCATCATCAGCTGGAAGACGTCCACTGCTGGACAAAGGCCTCACCCAAAGATGTCCACTACGATTTATTTAATAAATTTATTGATTCCTGATCTACTTAATCAACAAAATTTTTGAAGTCGGTAGATACAATGTAAGTAAGCATTTTGATATCAAACTTATACCCGATTGTTCTAAACAAAATATATAATTTACAAATAAAATCGGTTCGTATCCCGGTAGGTGCAATCATTTATATGATGAATATGGATGTTTGTTTCCGAGTCATGGATGTTTAAATGTATTTATGTATGTTTATATGAATTTATGTATTTTTAAGTAAGTATATTGTATTAAATATATCATTGTCTTGTAACCCATAACACAGGCTATATATGCTTAACTTGGGGCAAGATAATTTGTGTGAAAAGTGTGTCAATATTATATTATATATTATTATTCTACACGAGAGAATCACACAATGGAAAAACAAATCCATTCAGTATGACTTTTCGATTTACCGAGAACAGAAATGTTTGTTTGTGGAGAATATTCAATCCCTTTATAGATGTGGAAAATGTGCACTGATTTTAAAAGCCTTATTGAATCTTTGTATTGATTTGTATGTGACCGAAATTTCGATGCTTAGAAGCAGTTTTATAAGTTACTAGTTGGTGACCGGTGAAAATTTTAAATCTTTTTTCTTAATTACGAAATTTGTAGTTTTTCCCTGTTCTTTTAATGATATAATATCACAGGATTGGTCTCCGCTGCTCTCCAACTAGATACCGGAAGCGTAGTCGTAAATTCCGGTAACTAATACTACGCCCAAGTGGGTGTACTCGAGCCAGTCTCGAGCGATGTGTGACGTGCCACATGTTCTGTTGAAATTTGCTAATATTTGAAACTAAAATTTGTAAAAATAATACTACAAGAAATAAGAAAAACACTGGGTTCACATATCATCAGTAAGTATTTTGTATTTTATTAATTTCAATGTAGAATAGCGTTGGGTTACAAAACTGGAATGATGCCATTGAGTTTCAAGACGCCACGCACACAAGAATCTAATAGTTGCCGTAATAAAAAAGTTATTGTTCTTAGGTAGTGACCAATTCTTAATCTAAGATCACAGTAACTTCCAAACTTTGCGTCAAAAATATATTTTATAGGATTATTCATATAGAAAAAAAATTTAAATAAAAAAAAATTAAAGGGTCGCGAATTGAAATAAGAACAAACTGCACAGTGTGAAAAATTTGCTTAGAATCTATTCAGTAGTATAGGTTTTCATCGCGGACAAACATTGTGACATAAAAAATACGAAAAGTCGGTGTTTGCCCGCTTGGGTTGTTTGGTTCTAGACAAAAGACGAACCTATGCCTACTATACTATTACCTACTATTACATTTGTCTTGGCACCGACTTCCAACCAATCAATATCTAGCACATACACATAATAGTATTTTATTAATATAAAAAATAAGAGAATATAAGAAAAAAATCGTTCACAATTCATATCATTTACATCTGTAAGATACGAAAACACGTGAATTCATAGTGTTTTGTTACAAAAACAAAGCAATTGATTCAATTGTTACTTGAAATTTTGATAAATCTTATATATAAAATTCTCGTGTCACAATGTTCGTTCCCTCCTCCAAAACGGCTTGACCGATTCTCATGAAATTTTGTGAGCATATTGAGTAGGTCTGAGAATTGGCCAACATCTATTTTTCATACCCCTAAATGTTAAGAGCGGTCCACACGATTTTTTTTTTTAATTTTATTTGACATTTTTTTTTAATTTGCTTGATTATTTGTCAACCTTAAAAAATACATACAACTTCAAATTTTCACCCGTCTACGATCAACAGTTACTTTTGTATCGCGATTTTAATATCGGCAATACAACGTTTGCTGGGTCAGCTAGTAATTTAATAACAATCCTATTTAATTACCAACGTCATTTTAATAGTGACTGCAAATAAATTCAATATATCGATATTTAGTTTGTATCGACAAACTGCTCTGAATTTTATAATACTGCGTCTACCATAACTATATCGGGAAAATAAATATTTACATGTGTGGTGGTTGAAGATTAAAGAGTTTGTAATACTTTAGTAATATTATTATATAGCGACGCCCCATAATGCCCACTGGTTAGTGACCGTAGTTAGTACGTAGAGGACCCGGGTTCGAATCCCGGTAGGCACAAACGTTTACATGATGAATATGGGTGTTCGTTTCCGAGTCATGGATGATTATAAAAATTTATGTATGTTTAAGTAAGTAATTGTATTAATGTATACAGTACATGCGTAGTTTGGGGCAAGATAATTTGTGTAACGTAAGTGTATCAATATACGAGACTTAAATTATAATTTAGAAATCTTTGATAAAATAGAAGGTCACAACATTCGCTGTTTTATAAAAAGTATTTTACAAAATTATAATGATCATTTATAACTCTCGTAAAACTTAAACATTGATGAAAAGCCTTTCATTGCTTTCAGTGAAATGAATGAAATAGCTTATAGATGTATAAATTTCTATAAAAATACTAGCTGACCCGGCGAACACTGTTCCGCCTTAGAGGCAATAAATGAGCAGATTTTGGATTTAATTAATTTCAATATTTTAATAGGATAATAAATATAAGGAAATAAAAAAAAATCAAGTTCGTTAATGATTCTTTATTGGCTGTGTATTTTGGGGCTTGGGTTGTACTCTTTAGTGAAGCACCTTGTGATAGACGACATTTACCGTTTTATTATCATGCGCAAAAGCAAATAACGCAGATGGTCTACCATCCCGTGAACATGCCACTTATAATTAATTGAACATGGGAAATGGATTCTAGATTCAGACCACAAACTTTGAAGGATTGGGCTTAAGATTTGAATGGTCAGGGCGAATGCGAGACGGATTGGAAAGGAAAGATTTGCGGGCTAACTCGACGTGAAAATGTTCATGAAGTAGTTGCTGCAGATCTTGGAGAATTGATATTTTCATTGCTGCATTGATCTCTTGACATCGATCAAGTTATTCCTCCATGTTGCCCATGAAGTATAATTGTAAAAATTTATGCTGGGCATCTTCGAGAGGTTGCAATGATTAAATCCGATGGTGAATCTGTCCTTAATATCGAAAGCGAAGTCCGTATTACTGATTTATAAACACTTTTTTTAGAATTAGCGGTATATTTTATTGTATAACAATAATTATTCACAGGAATAAGTACTTATGTTATTCTTCTACTGTATTGTGTGTAAGTATATAAATAAATAAATACCTTGAATGTCTTCGTTCTTAGATAATGTCTGCCCCAAATGGGGTCATTTAGAATCAAACATTGTATTTTTGAGTGTTTGCTAGAAAATTATCCTCGATTCAAATCAGAACTTCATAAATTTCTTCTTGTGCGTCGAAAATTATCTAGCTGTTGATCTCTGATCTCACATTTTCTTGTGATTCATAGCACGAAGTCGATCCATACTAACGCGGTTCTTTTCACCTGCAATTTCTTGTTCTTCTTCATTCCTTTCATTGGCAATGTTTCAAATCCTAGTTGCATTACGTCTTTGTCGGGAATAATTTGATCGTCTTGGTCGTGACATTGTTAATGATAATATCAGCACAATAAGCTAATAGAAACTCGAAACAAACACACCAACCACTCAACTTGAATAACATGACGTGCACTGTCAGTTGTATTATGTTACTCATGTAGCGTGAAACTAACAAAAAACTTAATTGAATTCTTTCTATTCTCGAGATGTCATCAAAATGTCAATACATACAAAATGTATCAGATTTTTTTTTTATAACAATATTTTTTCGTGATTTTTTTGATATGTTATTACTTATTATCCTATTCCTGACTAAGAGAAATCGAAAAAATCTAACAACAGGAAAATTGGTCTAGCCGTCTTGAGTTATAAACAGTGTAACTAACACGACGTTGTTTTATATATATAGATTTCCACAAAAATAAGCATAATAAATGCTTATTTATATTTTCATTTTGTTGTGAGCAAAGTCTAATTAATTAAAGAAAATAATTAACAGAATGAGGCAATTTGTGGGGTAAAATTTTACAGGCAAGGTATTTAACACAAACTTTCTTTAGTTAAGTAAAAATAAAACTTTAAAGGTTAATAAAATGTTTGACAAAAACTATTTCCTATGAGCCTAGTTTATTGCAAACTGTGAGATGTGTAAATATTATCTATTATCGACCGAAGTCTTGTAAAGGCAGACTTGGTATTTCAGCGCTCCGGTATTTCAGAAATTTTCATTTGCATATCATAAACTGCACGAGGAATCCAATAATGAATGAATGAATAATGATCAATTCGAACAATTTTGAATAGCGTACGTAGTTTACTACAAATTTTACACCTTTACTTCTCATGATTTAATTTTATTCAATAACATATTTAATTAATTAAACTTCACTTGAAAAAACACACTACAAAAACTGATTCTCCTAAATATTAGTCTTAGGTATATTTTACTAATTACCACCACTTCGAAAAAGTTAATAAACAATGACAGACAGTTTTACTTATCAGCCGAAATATTATGTCCACTATGACCTATTGTCCTGCGCTGACCTCATCCAACGTATTGCGGCGACCTTGACATCGGTTCATCTTGTGGGGGGCCAACACTGCCACTTGTTGCCCCATGCCCCAATGACTGCTCCAACGGCTAACTGTCTTTCGAGCTATGAGCCTACCCGCTGGCACTTCAGTTTCAATATCATTCGGGCTATGTTGGTGGCTTTGGTTCTTCTGGTTCAATCGCGCAGGGAAACTTCGAGCATAGCTCTCTACATTGCCCTCTCAGCGACCATGAGGTTTTTCATAAGGTCCATTAGCTTAGTTAGCGACCACGTCAGACAGTTTCAGCTTTGCAAAAATATTCATACAGTTTGTGCGAGGATCACCTTGTGGTGACGTAGTAACTCAAATACGTTTCGACTTACTTGAGTAACTACGAAAAATTTAATGAATAGTTTGGAAAATCCAAAGGTGCACGCATCACACGATTATTATATACAAAGAGAAACTTTAATGAAGTCATCCGCAGGGCACTTGCCGCTCTTAATATACCAGCGGTTTTAGAGCCAAATGGTTTACCCGCCACGATGGCAAGCGTCCTGATGGAATGTCGCTGGTGGCTTGGGCACGGGGAAGGAAGTTGGTGTGG
Source organism: Leptidea sinapis (assembly GCF_905404315.1). Lineage (NCBI taxonomy): Eukaryota > Metazoa > Arthropoda > Insecta > Lepidoptera > Pieridae > Leptidea > Leptidea sinapis. Next base: position 9,413,974 of record NC_066296.1, on the reverse strand, counting down.
GTCGCAACTTGCGTCGACACTTTGGCTCCTTCTCATGTCCAAGTAACGGCAGTTGATACTGGGGCTGCTGCTTCGACTGCCGAAGACTGCAAGCGTCGCAAATATGTGGTTCTCAGTGAGTCATACATCTTTGTGCCGTATGGTGTCGAGATACTTGGCCCATGGGGCTCAAAGTACAGCACCCAGCTATTTCGGTCAACGGATTAGCCTAGCTATCCAACGCGGAAATGGTGCCAGTATTCTTGGTACTCTTCCCGGTAATGATAGTTTTTATTTTATGTAAGTACCATAGTATTCTAAATATAGTGTTGACAGTGACAGGTGGACATGGTGAAGACTTCTTTAAAAGGCGACGTCTCCCTAGCATCGATACATTTTCGTTGAAACCGTTGACTAGTTAGGTCGTTACTCTGCCCAATTTCTGTTCGAATATTAGTCATCGTGATATTAAAAATGTATTCTCAGAAGCTTAAAAAATTTATCTATAATTTAAAAGTTAATTATTTCGATGTGAGCTTGTTAGTGAATTTTTAGTTGGTGGTATTAAAATTCCCTTTTGATCTTATTTCCTAGAATAGTAATAAGATTTGTTTTTTTTTATAAGAGAAACTAAATTCTTAAGAGCGTTAATAGCATTTGCAGTTAGGTTAGCACAGTATTCACGTGGAGCATACATCATACATAAACAGTAATTAGTGTAGTCCAAATAAAATACTTTCTATGTTTTATAATAAAAGTTTAGTATTATTGGTCAGTACAAGTTCCTTGCGATCTCCCAGTGTTCAAAAACCACCTGTATGCTGGAACCAGTGAGGACGCTGGTCGTTGGTCAGCATAATAAAAGGAAGCCCAAAATTATGGAAGTTTCTAGAGAAGTACCTGTCTACAGAAGGACTCAACTGACAGGCCTTCCCCCTTGCGTTCGAAAGTCGCCGCCCATCTATAACACATAGTTATGACAGAAGATCGCCAACCAGACCACCATTGCAAAGCATTGCTGACAGTCAATTGGTGTCCCTCTAGGTATACCCCGTCAGCAACCGTGGACACCAACAGTAATACAGTGTCAGTGATACCGTGCTCGTAATCACCGGCGCACCCCGCGCGCCCCTCAACCACCCCCCTGTCCAGCCGCGCACTACGAGCTTAAGTCCGCAGTAAGAGGTGGGACGTTATCGCGAACCCACCACGCTCACCCTGATGAAGGACCTACGAGTGGTCTAAAACTAGTCGTTACCGAAAACGTGAGTAAAGCCGTTTTAATAGATACGAGTAATTCAATAATGACGCACGAAACATTATACAATTCTACAACATAAACTACCACAAATAAAACTGTGTATATATGGTATAGTATAATATTAATGTTAAATCTTAATATGCTAATAAAAAATGCTTGCATTGGAGGAGCTAACCTTATTTGACATGCTTAGCCCCATTCAAGACAATGCATGTTGGTACATAATATACGTATCTCAAAAGATAATGAACCTTTTCCCTTCTCCTTACCCTTATATAATAAGGGATTAAACAACGCTTTTCATTTAACGACGTAAGCTGTAAATAAATTATGACATTGTTGGCGTGTAGAATTAACTCTGCAATATTATGTGAATGAGTGAATATGGGTGCGTGATATACAGGTTTAACCCTTTGCGGATATTAGTCATTAAACCTTTACCAGAGCGAGAAATTATGATAGCAATTCAGCTTACATGTCACTGTTTTTCTTTCCGGCTTTTGTAAATACAACAAAGAAGGACGAAGGCTTTTAATTGAAGGAGAAATAATATACTGTACTTTCCGCTCAATAGGTTCAATAGGTTAGCTAAATGAATATCATTGCTACAAAATCGAATTGTGGGTGGTGGTCTTTGCACAGGATACTAACAATGTGGTGTTTTTGAAATCCAAGAGGATCACCGCCCATATAGATATCATTGCTACAAAATGAAGTTGAGGGTGGCTTCTTTGAACAGGATACTGACAATGTCGTATTTTTGAAATCCAAGATGATCACCGCGCAAATTTATATCATTGCAATAAAATGGAGTTGTGGGTGGCTCTTTGTACACTTAATGAAACTAAAAAATATATATGATGTATATTAATTACCATGCAAACTTCCACCGAAAATTTGTTTGAACGAGATCTAGTAAGTAGTTTTTTATAATACGCATAAATGATGAAAACCACTGTATGATTTTGAGCAAAGATTTTTGTCTTTTCCACTAAAATAATTTAATATCAAATGATATTAAATTTCTATTTAACTTTTATATTATGTTACTTGCTGCTACGGAACCCTTCATTACGAGAGAGAGTATCTTTCCGTTCTGATATAACTCTTTTAGTTACGCTATGAGAGTGAGAGTTGACAAGATATACCAAGATTTATGATCCAAGTGTCACTCGAACGGTTGGCTCAGTTGGTAACATCGCTCGGACGGAACCCGAGTGATGCGGGTTCGGGTCGTTCATATCGTTCATAAATTTTGGTTACAAAATTTATTTGTATAATTTATCCCAGAAGTAAGGAATGTCACTTTAAAATAACAACTTGTTTTCACTCCCTTATTTTATGTTATTTACTACTGAGAAGTCACAATGGGCTTTTGTGTCATCACTATCAGCAATTTGACTTCACCAAATAATTCTAATAATTTAAACACACACTGTTCATCTAAGCATGTTTTAATTTTGGCAGGCTAATGATTTATCGATGGATATATTAGTAGTAAGACAAAGTGTTAGTAGGCTCCCCTCAAGATGGACCGACAATCTGGTCAAGATCACCGGAATAGATTGGTTGAAGGCAGCGCAGGACCGATCGTCGTGGAGATCTTTGGGGGAGGCTTTTGTCTTGCAGTGAACGTCTTACGACTGATGATGATAGTAGTTTTAAAAAATAATTTCAGTAAAACTCTAACTGGAAATGATTATCTACTATCAAATGAATATGAAATTAATTGCTTGCTAGGATTGTTTCATTTCGAGTGACTAGATACTCAACAGGACAAATTAAATCGAAATTTAAATTTACTTTTCAATGAGTTCAAGTAACAGTAAGCATTCCTTTAATTAAAGCCAGTTGATTTTCTTCTTTGTTGCGAATGCTATCTCGATTTACTTTATGAAAACAACACCTTCCTTTCTTTATTTTAGTTGGAAAAAAAAAATGGTTTTTAGAATTCCGAAGCCAAATGGCAAAAACCGGAACCCTTATAAATTCGTCATGTCTATATCTGTCTGTCCATCCGTATGTCACAGCCACTTTTTTCCGAAACTATACTGTTGAAACTTGGTAAGTAGATGTATTCTGCGAATCGCATTCCGATTTTCTACAAAAATAGAAGGAAAATACAATAATATTTGGGGTTTAGAATTAAAACTCAAAAATTTTTTTTGATCATACCCATAGGTGTGGGATATCAATAGATAGGTATTTCAAAATGATATCGAGGTTTCTACTATAATTTTTTTCTATACAGCATAAGTTGCGCGAGAGACACTTCCAAAGTGGTAAAATGTCCTCTCCCTGTAACTTCTAAAATAAGAAAATGATATAACTATAAAAAATGTATCATGTACATTACCATGCCAACTTCCACCGAAAATGGTTTGAGCGGGATCTAGTTAGTAGTTTTTTTTTAATACGGCATAAATCATAATATTTTGAATAACTTAATTGAAAAGAAATACTATACTATTATAATATCGATCAAAGTTACTACGAACTACAAGATCTTTTATATTTTGTTACTTGCTGTTACGGAACCCTGCATGGGCGAGTCCGACTCGCACTTGGCTGCTATTTTTTCATTTTTCGTCTCTTATGTACTTAAATCAAAAATATATATTTGAAACCTTTTTTTTATCTAACTGGGGAAAAATGGAAAATAGACTCACGAGATGCGAAGTGGTGAAGGCATAGACTTACAATATACTAGCGTATATAGAAACAGCATGAGAGAGATAAAAAACATCTTTGACGAAGATACAGTAAGATAGAGAAGGAAAGCGAACCTTTTGTTATTGTCACCGATTGTTATTGTCATTCGCTGCTCCTTAGTATTTACACACTTCTTATTAGCTTCACCTGTATGTATGTTTGTTTGTAACCGACTCATTTGTGATTTTCACCCACTTTATATCTCCAGATTTCGTTCAAACTTCGTAGATTTATCGACGAGCGATGACAATACATTAATTTGATAAAATCATTCCATTTTTCAAGTTCTTCTATCTTCGATAAGGCAGGAATTGATGTTAATTTTAAATTTCAACCATTATCTTTTCAATCAAAGCGTGTTTTTTAGTTTCTTAAACTATTCTTATTTGAATATTAAACATCTAGCTAAGAGTCACATTGACAATTCAAATTGGTTATCAATTGGTTGTCGGGTTGTCTAAATACTAGTATATTTTAATTCTATGGTTGTGGCAACCACCATGGACATTAAATAATTGAGACAGCTAAAAAGCAGCGTCCAATCTGTGTAGGCACCGACCGCCTAGTTTCAGAACAATCGCAAGTCCTTCACCAGTGTGAGTGCGATGAGATCGCAGATTCCATTTCATTATTTAGATTCCTTGTAAATAACCAGATCTAACATTCAATCAATAACAATGGGTTTGGTAAGAGCCTTGATAAATCAAATAATATTATATGGTTTAAGAAAAAGTAAATGAAACAGAAATGAGTCCGTTTTGATTTAAGAACTGAGATTAATAAGATTTTCGTGCGGTAATCCAAGTTGGCCGAAGTCATTTCGGCGTTTAACTATGCATGACAACTTTCTTTACGTCTAACTGTGTACTAACAATTACATAATACACTATCTGACATGACAGACGTTGTTCTGTTTTCACAGTCAAACCGAGCGTCAATAATTTCTATCATTGAAAATATGTTCATACAAAACAAATATTGGAAATAAAAATAATAATGGGTTCTACTTAATCGAAATCAAAACTATCTTATCTCTCAAGATGGACTAAACTGCACTCCATGAAGTTATCCCCATTAAAATCCGTTCATTAGTTTAAGAGTTCACTGGGAACAATCATCAGGGTACTGGATTTATATATATTAAGATTTATGAGAGACGCACAGAATGTAATCGATCTGAGCTTACATTATAAGTAACCCAATGTTAATCTTTTTATATTATGCTGATTCAGTAACAACAAAGGTTAATCTTTTGATGTTACTAAAGTAAAATAAAATCTAAAATCTTTCTAAACTCGTAAATAGTACAATCAGTAAATGCGAGAATAGTTGGACCGTAACCCTCGTTAACTAGTGATTTTATGTTAAGAGCGCCTCTCTCAACGTTTGGCTGATTTTTGTAGCCACTTACTGTACGCCTGTTGAAAAAGGTTAAAATTTAATGTAATATTAAAATCAATTAAAGTCATGTTAAATAACCATCAGAAATAATATTAATGAATATTTCTATATTATATATAATTATCTTTTGGTGTATATTCACCCAAAACATGTACTTTTGAAACAATTTTAAATATGTTTGTATTTTTTTTACGAATAATAATTAAATTTTTTAACATATTAATATGGTAAATTCTACAACACCTTAATGATAAGTAATACGCCCTATCCAATACAAGTCAGTTTCATATATTATTCTTGATGGAACCCAAACTTTTGAGTCACAATTGCATGAGTAACTTTGAGACAAGATTTAAAGTGGTAATTTCACTATCAGCGACCTTCAAACCGAAACATATTACTGCTTTACGCACGAAACAGGCTTGACAAAGCGCTTGGTCCCATACGCTACTACTACTAACTGCCAAACCTTCTCCCATCCTTTTGATAGTCACCGCCCATCTATGTGTTAGATATACCAGAAGAATGCCTGCCGACTGACCATGGCGAAAGCCATACTATCGGTCGTTGATCAACTGGCGATCATATAAGTATTCCAAGAGCTGGCGGTAAGCCGGACGGACTACGCCTTTTGAATATTAATGCAGGAATAAACGTGTTAACATCGGCCTAAGCTCAAGAGTACATGTTCTAAGCACGATGACAGAAATTCCATCCGACCTGCTGGACTTCTTTACGTCCAACAAAAAACAGAGATCGTTGAACAGTTTTCTGTCTGAACTGTACTTCAGGCATACAGCTCTGACACCGCCGGATAGTCAGCGGTGTATTTTCGTTTTTATTCAGTTCGAGCCAAAAAGAGTGTACAAGGTATCGGCTTTCTTATTTACCCAGTGCCCAGTCTTTGTGCCCAGCACTGCAACCCAGGTTAGATACGCTTGTTTTTCTCAGTTAGGTGCTGCTTCAACTGACACATCGAACCAGGACTGCCACCGATTGGTACTACAGAGTTTGGTATAAGATATCCTGATATATGATATGCTCTTTAATATCATATCGGCTATAACCACGGCATCAAAATCACGGGATCATCCAAAGGGAAACAAACCTTGACCCAAGGCTAGAATGTAAAAAAGGAACACATCGTTTACTATCTACTTATTCAAATCTATATTTAATCTATTGTATATCTTTAAAACAAATATTCACGTAGTGACATTAATTTTATAATACGTTGCATAAAATGATATATAAACGTCTTATGTACATGTATATAAAAAAGATAATAAAGTGAAAAGTCGTTACTTATACTTATTGTCTGTGTCTTCTTCTTGTTGTAAAAGTTAGCGGCAAAGATAATGTTCATTATTTTCAACGACGTTGTTGCTCAATAAATCTCAAACTTCTACAAAGAAGCGCAATTTTTATTGAATAAAAGAGATTATAACTCAAGATTCATAACCGCTAAAAAACTTGATTTTCATTTTAATGGTTTCATTAAAGTCTCTTCCCTACTTCGTTCAAAATACGCGTAAAGCATAATAATGGTTTCCCTTGAGTTGCCTTTTAGAAATCATAACAAAAAGTAACAATATAGGATAGGCAAGAAGTTTTTAAGATTAGCATAGAAAATAAACTAAACATTGAATTGAAATGAATATTTAATTAAATAAAAGGACTTACTCAGATTTTCGAAAATCTTCAAAACAGAACGCTGGGTATGTTAGCCATTTCTTGGCGAATATTATTCTTTGATTCTGGTATTGTTTCCGGTTTATTCTTGTAGACTCTTCTCTTAAGATAACCCCATAGAAAGAAATCAGCTGGAGTTAGATCTGCGTTCTGCGCGAGATCAATTTGTTACGGAATTGTCCCTTCATCACGGATAAACTTTCATTATATGTATGGCGGGTGGCGCCATTTTGCTGTTTTTATGTCCTACTGTTGTAACCTTCAAAATGCTGTATTTATGGTTAAAAAAATTCCGTAGCATTTAACGCCTTTAGAAGTTATTGCCAACCAACCGTCACTTTTGGAGTATGTAAAGGTATTTTATGTTTTACTTTAGGGTTTTTACACTCTCAAAATCTGCAATTTTATTTGTTCACATGCCCATTTATGTGGACGTGGGCTTCGTCAGAAAAATAAATTTGCTGAACCGCTCGAATATTGTATCAACGAACTATTTTCTCAAATAACTAACTATAATAATAAATAACATATATCCAACAAATTGAGGAATCTTTAATAAAATGTACTTATGTTAAAATACTAAAATAGCACTTACTAGCCTCCTTTAATATTCACATGGGGTGACGCTATTAGATTATTAAAAGGTACTAATAGAGATAATAATATCAGAACAGAAAATAGAGAATAATATAATGAATAATAATTATAAGTACTTAACTCTGACGTGACCGTTCGGTGCGGCAGCTACGAGCCAAATGTGACTAAGCAATACTGCGCTGCACCAACGAAACCTTAGTAGACTTAGGTTGGCAATCCTAGCTGCTTGTTTCTGATTGGCTGCTCGACCATCGAATAAGCTAATATTGGCTGTATTGACTATAAAATACAAATGAGCTACTTTTTAGTTTTAAGATATCAAAACTATTAGATATTAAATAATATCCTCAAACTAAGAGCCCATGTTTTTTGTACCACATTGTCACACGAGATACTCTCAAAATCGATCAACGAGCCGCATTCCCAACATCTATAATACGTCTTTCACGGGATTAGATATTTTCCACCTTACCAAAAATAAATTTATTTTGAATGTTATAAATATATTGTTAAACAAAGATGACATCAGTCAAACCACCAAAATTATTAAAAAGCACCGACAATAACAACACACTACACACCCAAACACACACATACACAGAAAACACGATATTATGCTTACATTTATTTTTTCTTCCTTGCTTGCTTCGCTATATTTGCTTTATCTTGAGTAGATTATTTATGAATTCAAGATTATTTTTTAGTATTTGCCTATATAATATAAAATCACTGCTGTCCAATGATCTGTACTTTATTATCTAGCTAATAAGAGATGTAATGTGCTGTTTTATAAATAATAATAAAAAAAAAAAACGTAACTCTTTTAACTTTGAATTATCTACATTATTTTTTATTCGGTGTTATTTAGTACTTTATGATTATTAAATAGTGACATAAAAGCTTCATAAACTTAATAAAACAACACGCTTTTCTATAATTGTATATATCATTTTATATTAAACAAACTTACATTATATATAGTATAAGCCTGGTAATCTGGTATATATATATATATATATATATTAAAATTTTAATTGCTCAAATCCATTGCAAAACACATGCTTACAAACTTGTCCGAATGCAATTTGGCTTGGCTTTCGGAATGCTTAGCGTGCATGAAAGGACACAGAAATATGAAAGGTTGTGGTTGCTGCTTGCTATTCTGAATTAAGACATATATACATTTAAATAAGGTTTAGATTTGTATGTCTATGTATACGTGATGTCTCAAGTAATGAAGTTAACGGAATGCGCGGTCAATTTGGCCATGTCATATTTCCAAGAGCATTTAATTTTGAAGATTATTTGTATATATATATCTATAACTATATTATTGAACTATAGTTCAATTGAATTTATGGAACATAGAGATTTTACCAGTGGGAGGCTCCTTTGCTCAGGAAGCCGGCTAGATTATGGGTACCACAACGGTGCCTATTTCTACCGTGAAGTAGTAGCTAGTGAAATTACTGGGCAAATAAGACTTAACATCTTATGTCTCAAAGTGATGAGCGCAATTGTAGAGCCGCTCAGAATTTTTGAGTTTTTCAAGAATCCTGAGCGGCAATGCATTGCTATCGGCAAGGCGTATCAATTACCATCAGCTGATCGTCCTGCTCGTCTCGGCCCTTACCGTACATAAAAAAAAGTTATTCCATGGTAGGAGAAAAGTCTCTTCATGTCTCAGTCCTACAACAGAGACCGATCAATTTATGTATTACTTTAATGCGTTTTTCGCCAAACCATAATCTTCTTATTATTAATTAAGTATTTTGAGTCACAAGATTTTAATTATCCTTTACTAACGCTGTTTTAAAGATTTAAAACGAGAGTATGATAGTATGTCTTCTTATGTTAAAATCAGAGGCAAATAAAAGAAAATAGCCAGCCTTGTGCCACAAGTGCAACTTTAACGGACAAATCTTAAAAAGCAAATATTTAAAAGTTGTCAATATTTTACAAAAAATATTTCAAAGAATTTAATTGTAAAAAAATATTTCACAAAAATGTATTTTCAAAAAAACATTCAATAATTAAGTAAAGCATTCGTTTTTTCTTTTTTTTTTAATGCTTCAAAACAACATTATTCAAGAAAATGGAAAAAACTAATGTTGTTGGCTCGATGTATGTTTGTTCGAAAAAAAATTAGCGAATTCAGTAAACATGAAAACACTTCTCTTTTCCCATCCAGGGACCCCACAAAACTACAAGTACCTTGCTGTAGAACTACATTATTTCAGAGAAACTGTTTGTGTATGTGCATAAAAATCTATAATCACATCCCAAAAATAATACGAGAGGTATCGTCAAATAGGAATTTCTCATCTAAATTGAAAATATACCTGAGTAAAAACTGCTTATATTCATTAGACGAATATTTTCAACTAAAAACTTGACTATATACTATATAATACTGCTACTAATCTTTTGTTAAATTTATATTATTGAAACTAATGATTTAGAAATGTATTTTATAAAATTTGTACGTCATAAATGTGGCAAACATGTTCTTAATAATATTTATGTAACATCAATCTAACATGTTTATGCAAATAAAAACTTTGACTTTGACTTTGACCAGAGCTTAAATCTGTCGCCTTAAATCGCGCGAACATACTTGAAAGCAGTTGTTGATATTAATGATACAATTTCATCCCTACAAGTAATACGTCATGCAATAGATGGGCGAAAAAATTTGAGGCGATGTAATAAAAGCTTCAGTTTAAAAACTATTAATATTGTAACTACTATTCTATCGAAATTCTATCGAGTTCTGAATCCTAGTATCAGAATACTGAGTCTCAAAATCTCGATCGATTGAAAATTTCTTGGTCATCTGGAGGGCAAAGCCAAATTGGCTTCGAAGAAGCTGGGCGTAATAAAGCATGGCAATAATTCAAGCCGGCCCACATTCTAGCGCTGTACAAAGCGCAGGTCCACACATGGAGTATTGCTGTCATCTCCATGATCCATTTGACCGCGTGCAACGCAGAGCAGCTTGAATTGTCGGGGATCCAGCTCTGTTTACCGATGGATCACTTGGCATTGCGTGAGACGTCGTTTCATTGTGTGTCTTCTACCGCATTTATCACGGGGAGTGTTCCAAAGAGCTGTTTCACCTGATTTCTGCCGCCGAATTCCACTTTCGCACAACACGCCACAAGTTAGGATATCATCCCCACCATCTGGATGAGTGGCAGCTCCCCACAGTGCGGTTTTCAAGGCGCTTTCTTCCACGTACTACAAAGCTGTGGAATGAGCTTCCTTGTGCGGTTTTTGCGGGACGGTACGACATGGGTGCCTTCAAAAGATGCGCGTACACCTTGTTTAAGGGCTGGCAACGCTCCTGTGATTGCACAGGAGTTGCAAAAGAATGTGGGCGGCGGACATCACTTAACACCAGGTGACCCGTACGGTCGTGTGTCCTCCTTTTCCATTAAAAAGTATATATATATATATTCAAAAATCGACAGTAATAATTGATGTCCAAGAAGCAGTGGTGACATGCTTACGTTTGGCGATTAGTGAAGTAACTGGTAACTAACATTTTGACTTAAAAACGAACAAGAATCAGTGTATTATTAATAATCTAATAAAAACTGATGCAGCCTATACTATAATATATATATATACTATAAATATTTCGAGCACTCAAACACCCTTATTAACTATCTTAAGTCAAGACTTATGCGCAGCTTTAAAATATATATTAGAGTGCCTAAAGTTAGTTTTTATGTTTTGTAACTCCCTAGAGAAGTCATGGTCAAACAGGTCGGGAGGTTGTAGACAAAGGGATTAACCCTCATAAGCCAGTATTATTTCTTTCTGTGTTTACTTGCATAAGGATTTGTCTGAATAAGGCTGGATTTATTTTATCCATACTTAACGATTGGCGCTATGTATATCTTAATATTAATATGTTTAATAAATTAATTTTTTCCTTTACTCTATTCTTGGCAGTGAGCATTGTTATGCAGGTCACGCTTTAACAAAATCCTGACCGTAAATTAAAAAAGAAAAACATTTGTTTAAATACTGCGTTAGTCTAATAAGTAGGTACTTAATTTGGATAAAAATGTCAATGTTGTTCAACTCATTGAACAATAATAACTTTATTATTACTACTTATTATGTAATATATAATATTAATAGGATAAATACACAGACTAAAATTATTGTAATAGTTAAAAATATTTCATTTCAACGTAATACTTATATTAAAATATTCTATATATTGTTGAAATCATAATTTTGTGCGGCGGCCATCTTGAATTTCAAAAATGATACCAAATTCGTTCTCTGCACCATCGAGAACCTCGGACACGATATCCATATTGTTGAAATCATAAATATGCGCGGCGGCCATCTTAAATTTAAAAAATAATGCCAAATTCGTTCTCTGCACCCTCGAGACCCTCGGATTCGATATCAATATTGTTGAAATCATAAATTTGCGCGACGGCCATCTTGGATTTCAAAAATGATCCCCTGATTTGCTATAAAATTTCTCTCATACGTTGATAAAAAAGTTTCTGATAACTGCTCACTGTAACTGTTAACTGTTTACTGTAACTGTAACTGTTAACTGTTTTACTGATCCCATTATCAGAACCTAACCAAACTGTCACCAGAATTCCTTTGAAGTATATTGAGAACCTCCTCCTTTTTTGAAGTTGTTTAAAAATATTCTAATAAATAAATGTCAACGAAGCAAGTCGCATAACAGACTATATGTTGAACTGTTAATCTAGGGCACTCGTGTAACTATTGAATCTAGGTTACTCTTGTAAATATTTTGTGACGAATATTAATTGAGGCAATAAGTACGCAACCATTTAAATTTGGCACCCCGACAGTACACTATTATAAAATCATCGTTATTTTATGTATAAATACTGTAGGAAAATGTAAATAAATTAATTTAAATCAAGAACTGTGTCGAGTATCACTTTCCCTCCGAAGAAGATAAAGAAGTCCCAAGCAACTGCTGGTAGAGCTATTGAAGCTGTCAGCCACGAGAAGTCCCTAGCACCAGCTAGAAGAGCTATTGCAGCTACTCTATGCTTTTAAGCATCCTCTCACTGCGACCAGGAAACCTTAAGCAGCCAGTCGTGGGTCTTGTGAGTCCGCTTGACCAGCAGTGAGAAAGTCCATCCTGTGTACATTGCACAATGTACACCCTCTCTCCTACCCAAATACCGTCTGTCACCGCAGGAGCCCTGGTGACAGACAATTCCGTACTAATCTCTAAATATTTATATATATTATTCAAACCCTATGGTTAGGGCTAGGGCGTTAGGAACACGATAGGAAGGGGCCCGTAGGTACACAATTAGGATTGGTAAACACACATACACACGCGCACTAGCTAAAGTAACCGTCATGAGAAGCTATAAATTTTGTAAACAAGTGTTCAGGAGTTCACAACATTTGGACCAACAAAAAAAATGAATTTGTTTAAGATTTAATAAATTATGAAATAACTAATATTAATTAACATATATTATTTAAGAATAATTATTCGTCAGATTCAGATGTTCCCATTTCTGTGTCAGAATCAGTGACATGTATCACGAAGCTGTCTACAGTTTTATCAATTATCTCATCGATTTTGGAATAAAAATTATCTTCTTCCTTGATAACATGCTCCACACAACGCTTCCAATTTTCCGAAGTAATCTGCTGCAGTCCCTCTTGTAATAATTGTTTTACCTCGTCAAATTTAAAATTTGTATTTTTGCGAGCAACATATCCTTTTACGTTGGCCCAAATTAGCTCAATTGGATTAAGCTCACAATGATATGGCGGGAGTCTCAATACTTCCACATTATATTTTTTTGCGAGCTCGTTCACTACATATGTTTTAAAATTGTCTTTAACATTTTTTACTTTTAGCAGTAATTCAGTCTTAATTTCATTGTCGTCGTAAGAAATATTCTTACTTACAAGCCAATTTTGTATATCATTTTTTTTCCAGGCAGTAGTAGGAATTCTTTCAAGACGCCTTGAGTGGTATGGTGCATTGTCCATTACCACTACTGCATTTTCTCCACGTTTTGGGAGAACGTTTTCAAACCATTGTTTAAAATGTGTTGCATCCATTGATTCTTTATTTCCTTTTATTTCCTTAGATGAATTTATTTTTTTATTTCCTTAGGCGAATTTATTTCCTTAGATGTACTGGCTACTGGCTCCATTATACGTAATAACAAATAAAATTAACGCAACAATTAAAGTAACAACAATAAAAAAGTGATAACGAAAATATAAAAAAATTAACAATAACAACCAGATCCGCGATACATGCAATGCAATGAAACAAACTCGTACGCATTCGAAACTCGAATGACGCCTTTATTTCAAAATGGCGTCCCGATAGATTACAATCCCTGCGACGGACGCGTTCCGGTACCAAGAAACACAAAAGCGTCGTTAAAATGTGATCCGACTGAATTAAATAGGTTGTTACTTTCATATAACCCGTCTATATTTCATGTCGATTGAATATGGTAATTTATTATTATCTCGCAGTATAAAATGTTTACTTAGTAAAAGATGTTTGTTTACATAATTTATAGCTTCTCGTGACGGGTACTTTAGAATACATGCATAAGGGTCCAGATCCAGATACCTACAATTCGGAATTAGTTGCAGGGGCAGATGTTAGGAGTAGGTTTGTGTTGTTTTATTCAAAAAAGGATTAAGATCACCTATTAAATATGACAATCTACTCATCCGAAAAGATATAAGCTTCCTACATATAGGTACCTCAACCTCATATAGCTAGACCTGAAAAGAACTGTTTGAAATTTAAACGGCCCATTATACATAGATGTAGCATTACAAGTGTAACCGTGACACATAAATCCACAATCAAGAAGGATAATAGATATCCTCAAATCCTTCAAATATATATCTGAATTTGTTTATGAAACATGCAATACAACGAAACATTGGATTGTAGCACCGATCGTGATGCATCAAACCAAAATGAACAGCGGAAATCGTGTGAACGAGATTTGGTTAGAAAATTTGATGCATCAAAATTTTCATCTATGTATGTACACAAATATTCTCCTTAAAAAGAATCAATTTGGTCTTGTATCATATGTGTATCTACTAAATATAATACTGTTCATCCTGGATAGGCTCCTATATCTATACTCCCTCCAGTGGTACTACTATACCTAGGCAGATGAGGCTCCTTTGCACAGGATGCCATCTAGATTATGGGTACCACAACCGTGCCTATTTCTGCCGTGAAGCAATAATGTGTAAGCATTACTGTGTATCGGTCTGAAGGGCGCCGTAGCTAGTGAAATTACAGGGCAAATGAGACAACATCTTTTGTCTCAGGGTGAGGAGCAATGTTGTAGTTACGTTCAGAATTTATGGGTTTTTCTAAAGAATCCTGAGTGGCACTGCATTGTAATGGGCAGAGCGTATCAATTACCATCAGTTGAACGTCCTGCTCGTCTCGTCCCTTATTGTCATAAAAAAATACTCCTCTAACTTCCTGGTACTTACCTAAAAGCAACTCTAGTTTGATTCAACTGGTGTAGAAAAAATAATAACAAGAAATAATATCGGCTGTGGCCAGTAACAATCAGACGACCCGAACGCTATTTCATCCTCCTCTTTTTAAAATAATTCATAATAGATTCTATTGATGATATCAAATTGTGATGTTGCCCGAGGGGAGTTCGTTTTTCAATCAAAACCTCATTTTCAATTTATATTTCATTTTATATTTCACTTCGCTATGTGACTAAGTATTAATTTCTACTCCGCTTCTACTTGTAAGAATATTATTAATGAACATTTTACCGTTTCAATTATTTAAAATGATTATATCTATACTAATATATAAAGCTGCAGTGTTTGTTTGTTTGTTTGAACGCGCTAATCTCTGATACTACTGGTCGGATTTGAATGATTCTTTCAGTGTTGGGTAGTCCATTTATCAAGGAAGGCTATAGGCTATGTTTTTTTTTTTCAAAATTAGGGATCCGTAATAAAATTGCTATTTTGTAACACAAGGTGTAAAATCGAAAACCTATTTTTGCGTGCGCTGCAAAAACTATTGACAATAGAACTAAATGATGTACAGACTATAATATAGGCAATATTTTATTACTTATAAAACTATCGCGTGAATTATACTTTATATGGCAAAACAACGTTTACCGGGTCAGCTAGTATTTGTATACACTCAAACAACCGAACATTGTGTTGTGAGTTGTTTTTCTTAAGTTGACATTAAAATGTTTTGTCTAATGATTTAAACATGAAAATATTATGTATGTACGTATTTTTACAAATCCCAAAAAAATCCTTACACTGTATCGAACACGGGTCTATAGCGTCTGAAGTAAATATTTTTCCGCTGAGCTACGAATATTGTTGACGGTGCTATCGAAATTATCATTGCCTTGAAGTTTGACATCTCTCGTCATGTACGTCGAAACGTTGGTACGCGACACTAAGTTTGACAACTCTCAACATGTACGTAGAAGCGTTGCTACGCGGCATAAAGCTTAAAAACTCTCGTCGTGTACGTAGAAGCGTTGCTACGCGACATGAAGATTGTAAACTCTCGTCATGTTCGTAGAAGCGTTGCTACGCGACATGAAGATTGACAACTCTCGTCATGTACGTAGAAGCGTTGCTACGCGATTCTAAGTTTGACAACTCTCGTCATGTTCGTAGAAGCGTTGCTACGCGACATGATGATTGACAACTCTCGTCATGTACGTAGAAGCGTTGCTATGCGACAGTGTGTACTACGTACTTAAAATATTAAACGTTTTACCTAATATTACCTAACTTAGATTTAATTGTATGTGGTACCAAAACAACTGTTGAAAAAGAAAATAATCTTTTTCTACTTGTCTCCTTGTATCTGTCACTTATACAGCCACGATCAAATCAAATCATCTTTAATTGCAGGACAAGGTGCTCTTAGCCTAACCCGTAAGGCATGCAGACTAAAACTGGAATACAAACTCAGTTCACGTTTTAAATTCTGTTACAATTATAACTAAAAAATATAACAACGATTAGTAATATAAGTACATACTTTAATGAGTCTTAGAAAAGTCTATACTCTATGGCCTAAAAAAGCAATATTTACTGCACTTATAGTGCGCCAAAAAATCACAGTTGTTTCGGTGCCACAGACAACTATATCGTGGCGTCATTCACCACCCACGACAATCGCGTTCTTTGACGCTTCTTATACAACGATTGCATAAAATACCATAAAAAACTTTTCTGCTTGGTGGCAGATAATCGCGCCGCTGCGCTGTGGTAGCGACATAGCCTGCATTCTGTACACAGAACCCTCCTCCTGTAGAAAATAATTTTGAACTTCCTTGTTCATATTTGACCGCATGCAACTCGAATTGTCGAGGACCCAGTGCTCTGAAAACGGCTGAATCACTTGGCGTTGTGTAGAGACGTCGCTTCATTGTATGTCTTCTACCGCGTTTATCACGGGGAGTGTTCCGAAGAGCTGTTTAACCTGATTCCTGCCACCGAATTCCACCTTCACACGACACGCCACAAACTAGGACATCATCACCATTTAGATGTCCTCCACGTTGCGGTTTCCAATTAGCTTTCTTCCACGTACTACAAAACTGTGGAATGAACTTCCTTGTGCCATTGTGTTCGGGAAGATACGACATTAAAAGGCAACAACGCTCCAGTGATTCCTCTGGTGTTGCAAAAGAATTTGGGCGGCGGTGATCACTTTACATCTGGTGACCTGTACACTCGTTTGTCCTCCTCTTCCATAAAAAAAAATATTCTTAAGCGATGACAAGTTCCCAAAGACTCATTATTATATGCCAAGAGTTTCATTAAAAAATTTTAAATTCAAGCCAATGTAAATTTATCTGTGGAATAATTACCACTACATTTTAAATTAATTTAGTACTCAGTTGCATTTGAAACGGATAAGGGACAGAGAAAACAGAATAAAAGTACTGTTACAATGTTTTGTAGTAGGTCACCTAGATTAGTAGTGCTAATTAATTAGTTCTTTATTCAACCCACAGCAGAGTTAACCTATATTTAGATTATCAACTGTTATTTGAAATGACACTAGATAAGTAAATATGAATATTATATCTACAACCAGAATGTTAGCTTCATGAACATTTGAACATAACCATCTGCATAGCATTCAAATCAATAGAAACATGTTATTAAAACCATCTTGCAGCTTTCTAAACATAAACAACTACGGCGGATTATTAGCCACTATTGTCAAAAAACCCAAATAAGTCATAACCCAAATAAATATAATGGCCGATATGAAAATGTTGATAAATCCACATAGAATTGTTTTTAAATCGAAAATAATAAGCATAATGTATAAATATACTCTTATAAATATTTTGACGTATTTCTATTCAAAAGCTCCTGTTTGCTAGCGGCGGACTTCTATAACCGAAATGGTGTCACATGTCGTTGTCTGCGGCCGCTGCGTGTGCGTCACAGCAAGGTGACATCGAACAAAACTCTAATTTTGATATATATAACCTTCTTAGTGTTTGTGCCGTTTTAATCTAGGTGTATTGGCATACATTACTGATGTCAAACTTCAAATGTCACATTGGCTACTACTACACGAAGTAGGTATTTGAATTACGCGCGAAAATTGATAAAGCGAACGATAAGTGATGAAAGTTTCGAGACTCTTATCATAATATTTTTGTATGAAATGTATATTAATAAAACATGTAACATGGAAACAGTTCATTGAAATACATTTGCTTCTGTATTTTTATCGAATATGGAACTTGTAACATAAGATAGCATTTATTACAAGTCCTAAACGCGGCAATTTATTGTCCTTCTTGTGTTCTTTATCCTCTTGTAGCAAGATTTCTGTGTTGTAGAGTTATATTGTGCTTTCATATAAATGTAATAATATTATATTTTCTACAATGAAAATCAAAAATTTTAGTGCCTGATATTTTATTTACCAAATACGACCGCTTTATGGACATACAATTTTGAATCGTAAAAATATGCCATTACGGTTATTTTTATTTTTTCAAACTCATTTTCTCGACATATATGGTATGTAACATTGATTGTTTTTGACTGAATGCGCAAGGAAATTAAATCTTCTTTTCAATAGTATATTTAAATACATAGATTTAGTGAAATGATTTTTTAGCCATTTATAATAAAAATGTCAGATATTTCCTTACCCAGATACAATGGCGTTGTTCATTATAATAAATCAAGGAAACTCATATTATTCGTTAGCTATAATCAAGCTGGGTCGTCTGTCAACTAAATAAAAAACACCTGATAACAATCCATTGAGTATTTTTCTGAAAACAAGCAATAACATAACATATCAAATGCGTGCGGTAACCCTGCGGCGCAAGTACGTCACCCGCCGATTGTCGATTGTAATTATAGGTTGAAGCTTTTATTCATCTGGTCTAAACACTTTTCGCAATTTTTCTATTAGTCTATGGTGTCAAATACAATTTTCAATAGCATTGAACTCCGGATCAAGCGGACAATCGAATAAAGGATATTTTTTTCTAGATATCTTCATGTTAGAAAAGAATAAATTGAAGCGTGAAATTATTAAATTACATCAGTCTAAAGCAGTTCCGTACTCATTTCTTTAACATACATACATATTATTATCTACTATACACACATATACGCATTCACACCCACCCACAAACATATACACAGAAAATAAGAAACACAAGAGGCAGTTGTTCTGTAATACAGCTTGTTGTAAAATAATATTGTCAATATGAATAATCTACAATAGCCTTAACAATAATGTTTTATATTATTGTTTTTTAACGTTTACTGTTACGCTGTTGATTACCAATAAATACATAAATAAATAAATAATGAAATTTAAATCGTAATTCAAAGCAAATGTAATTAAAATTCAAAATAGCATGCAACGTTTTTGATTTGCAATCAAAAATCTTTGCAAACCCTAAAATGCGTTTGATTCACATATCAACCAAAATTTCCATTATATATATCTGTAGATTAGCTATAATGTAGAAGATTATTTTTTTTCAGTCACAAACTAAAACAGTCTTTCCCTTATCGTTTAAATTTAAATTAAATTTAAATTTTACAGGATGTATTTGAGAAGGGTGGTGATGGCCAAGTCGGAAACTACGAGACTTAGAGAAAAGTCATGAGAGGAGTCATGCCTTCGATTTATAAAAAACTAATAACTGCATATTTAGTTTTTTAATTTCTTGAAATTTTGACGGAAATCGACTCGAATGATTTTACAAAAATATTACATCCTGTATTATTGGACCAATGGACTATGTTGCTCATAAGAATCAATCTTTGCAAAGAAATGTATTACTAAAAATGAAAGGAAATACCAAATTTTCTGTTTTATTATTTTTACACGGAAGAAAACTCACCTTCTATTCAAACTTTGTTAGAAATCTTACTTTTTTGTTGATATTCTATCGAGGATAAACCCTGTAATGGTATCAAATGCAGTAAGGTCATTAGAGAGACGTATAAACTCATGCATTGGAGTCAACGGAAACTATTTTGAGCAACTTATTAGTTAGGTAATAGTGAGATATGAAAAGCAATGTGCAATTTTTTTTGTATTTGCTCTCATTTTTCTTAACCAATATCTTTGCAAAGATATGCAGTTATTGGTTTCATATAAATCGAGGTCATGAATACTTTCACGACTTTTCTCTAAGTCTCATAGTTTTCGACTTGGCCATCACCGCCCTTCTCAAAAAACCCATCCTGTATACTAAGGTATTTGAAATTTGAAAATCGGTTTATTATGCAAACGAATGCTTTTCTTTTATTAAACGGAATTCTGACAAAAGGTTTGTTTATAATCATCAAGAATTTTCAAAGCACAATTACTAAAATATACAAAATCTAAAATAAAAGAAAATTTTCCGATATTGAAACATCCAAGGCTTATTTATTACGTGTTTTAATTAGAATTCTCATGTTTACGGTTTCGTAAAAAACACTGATGAAATCTAATAGGGGTAATCTCTCGTAGCACCCCATGGATTGGGTGCATTAAAATATTAAATAATTCGGTATTTTAAATTGGCAGTTAATAAGAAACTAAAAATAAATGAACTGTAATTCACTTGCCAATTATCTCGCAGATATCAAGTTGTCATGTTTATTTAGAAATATGATATGAATGTAACGTAAAACCTCAATGAGACCTCTTAAATTCAATTTGAAAATTGAAACTTAATGCGTTATTTCAAAGTATTTACCTCTTGTTTATTACTGAGTTCGTTACAAGAGGAACCATTATTTTTCTGTTCCTTACAATTCAAAAACCTACAGATGTGTATAAAAATATCAATTATATTATAACTAGATATAATACGATAGAGAAACTAAGCATTATATATACCATGATAGTTAGACCACGGTTTCAACTGACAAAAATAAATAATTAAATTGACAATCTTGATTAAAATACTAAATTTCAGCAACATATATAAAAAGGTACATCTGAGCGCACACATAGTTCTTTTTTTTTATATGAGAGGGGGCAAACGGGCAAGAGGCTCACGGGATGGGGAGAGGTGAGGCAACCGCCCATGGACATCTGCAACAACAGGTGTGTCAACAAATGCGTTGCCGGCCTTTAAGGTGGGAGTATGCTTTTTTCTTGAAGGTCCCTAAGTCGTATCTGATCGGGAAGACCGCTGCCGGTAGTTGATTTCACAAAGTGGCTGTGCGAGGCAAGAAATTTCAAAGAAAACGCGCGGTTGTGGAATGCCAGACGTCTACGTGATGCGGATGGTACTTTGCACGTAATGTCCGATGGTGGAATTCGGCCGCTGGAATCAACCCGAACAGCTCCTCTGAGCACTCCCCGTGATAAATGCGGTAGAAGATGCAGAGAGCACCCACATCTCTACGCAATGCTAGAGAATCAAGCCGATCGGAGATGACTTGATCGTCGATGATTCGAGCCGCTCTTCATTGTATGCGGTCAAATGGAAGAAGCCGGTACTGGGGAGCACCCGCCCAGAGGTGAGAACAGTACTCCATGTGAGGCCGAATTTGCACCTTATAAAGTTGCAGGCGGTGGCTTTTAGTGAAGTACTGTCTCGCCTTACTGAGTACACCAAGCTTTTTAGAGGCCAGTTTGGCCTTCTCTTCCAAGTGACCACGGAACTGAACGTCGCTCGATATATCGACGCCAAGTATGCCAATACAGGCTGTGGCAGTTAGAGGAGTGATCTCGAATCGATGGGATGGATACGACAAAGGGAGACTTTTTAGTGGTGAACGCACAAACTTGTGTCTTCTTCGGGTTGAATTGGACTAAATTTTGTCGGCCCCATTCCGAGACTTTGCAAAGCATAGTCTCAATTTCAAATACAAGTTTGTTCCGGTTCTCGTCGACGCTATCCCGGGACATGTTGGCACGGCTGGTGTAGGAAGCATACCCCGTGCTGTCGTCTTCATAGCAATGAATATTGCTGATTTGCAGCATATCATTGATATGCAGAAGAAACAGCGTAGGGGATAGCACACAGCCTTGCGGGACACCAGAGTTTATGGGTTTTAAGTCGGAGCATGCACCGTTGATAACAACCTTGATGCTCCGATCAGCCAAAAAGCTAGTGACCCATTTGCACAACTTCTCGGGAAGCCCATAGGATGGCAGTTTAGTTAAATTAAATTAGCAAAGGCCTTCGCTATGTCCAAACTCACCGCCAACGCCTCTCCCTTCGACTCAACCGCTTGCGCCCATTTATGGGTGAGGTACGCAAGAAGATCACCAGCTGAGCGACCCTGACGGAAACTGTACTGGCAGTCGCTGATCAGCTGGTGCCCCTCTAGGTATCCCAAGAGCTGGCGGTTGATGATCGACTCCATTTCTTTGGAGAAAATGGAGGTAATGGCAATGGGGCGGTAGTTGGACGGATCTGAGCGTACTCCTTTCTTAGGGATCGGGTGCACTAAAGCTGCCTTCCATAATTTCGGGACTACGCCTGATGAGTAGGAGAGCCGGAAAAGATGGGTAAGGACCAGCGCCAGTTCCGGAGCACATGTCCACAGCACTATCGGGGGAATGCCATCGGGCCCGCTCGATTTGTGAATGTCCAAGGTGAGAAACGCCTTAAGCACGGCACCATGCCAGATTTTTAACTCCGGCATATATGAATCGCACCGCGGAATATGCGGTGGAGGTGCACCTTGGTCATCCAGAGTCGAGTTGGAAGCGAAGAGGGAGCCCAGGAGATCAGCTTTCTCTTTCGCGTCATGGGCCAGCGAGTCATCATCCCTGTGCAGTGGCGGAATGGCTGGCTGGCAGAAGTTTCCTTGGACAGCCTTGGCGAACCAGAACGCACGAGTTCCCGAGGGAAGGCGTGCAAGTCTCTCGCCAATTCTGCCAATGTGCTTCGACTTCGCGTCAGCAATAACTCTTTTGAAGGACCTGGAGGCATGATTGAAGTGTTTTTTAAGTTCGCTGGAATTCACATCCTTAGATACCACCGCATTGACCCAAGCCTGATAGCACTCCTGCTTGCGGCGAGAGGCCATTTTGCAGGAGCGGTCAAACCATGGTTGGGACCTGCCACCGATAGGCACAGAGGAGGATGGAATGAAGAGTTCCATACCTTGCAGTACCACATCAGCAACAGCGTCAGCAGCGGCATCTGGATCTCCCAGCGAAAAACAGATCTGCCTCCACGGGTAGGATGCAAAAAAGCACCGCATCTCGTCCCACTTTGCTGACCTATAGTGCCACACGCGGCGACAGCCTAAGAAGCGGGGCCGTGTTGGGCGCGTGATCGGCACGGTGCTCCAGATCAGGCAGTGGTCCGACGATCCCAGTGGAGGGTCAACGGAAACTAGGTATCTGAAGATGTATGATCTTGCACATCTGGGATTCGCGTTGGCGCAATAACCAGTTGCGTCAGACCATATGCTAAGGCGAAGTCGTGAACAGATCTCCCTGCATGATCTGTGGTACGTGAGCCTAGCCATTCGGCGTGGTGGGCGATAAAATCGCCAAGAAACACGTTCTCTGCAGTGGGAATCTGCTCCAACACGGAATCTGTAGCTATTTGGATGTGTTCGAGGAGCCGGTCAGTCTCTGCGTTACCGCTATGGGACCTATACAGGCATGCGTAGATTCGCGGATGGTCATCGCAGTCTACACGCAGCCAGATGATAAATAGGTCCTGTCCTTCAAGAAAACTTCGACGGACAGGTGGCTATTTGGGCAGTAAAGTCATCGAATGGCGACCACGTACCGGAAGACGCAGTGTTGGTAGGCCCCCACAAGACGGAGCGACGATCTGGTCAAGATCGACGGAATACGTTGGATGAGAGCAGCGCAGGACCGATCGTCATGGTGATCTTTGGGGGAGGCCTTTGTCCAGCAGTGGACGTCTTCCGGCTGATGATAATGATGATGATCACATCTGAGCGGTAGCGCGCTACGGTGCTGTCAAAGAATTTATTATGACATATTAAATACGAAATCGTCTTGTCAAAATTATACTCTTAAAATAAATAAAATACTTAAATAAAATTTCTGAATTAGAATTACTTTTATCGAAAGCAAAAAATTGAAGCCTATATAGAGAATTTGGATTTTTCATTTATGTCAATTGTCAAGTATCAATATTATTATAAACTTGAAACTACTTTCTTTCACCAGTGGGAGGCTCCTTTGCACAGGATGCCGGCTAGTTTATGGGTACCACAACGGAACCTATTTCTACCGGGAAGCAGTAATGTGTGCATTACTGTGCTTCGGTCTAAATGGCGCCGTAGCAAGTGAAATTACTGGGCAAATGAGAATTAACATCTTATGTCTCAAGATGACGAGCTTAGTTATAGTGCCGCTAGGAGTTTTTGGATTTCTCAAGAATCCAGAGCGGCACTTCGTTGTAATTGGCAGGGTGTATCAATTTCCATCAGTTGAACGTCCTATTCGTCTCGTCCCGTATTGGCATAAAAAAAAACTACACAAAAATCATCGAGTCACAAAAAACTGACTACGCGGATATCTGTATTTTTATAAATAATTAACATCCAATTGGTTGAAAACTGTCCGAAAGATAATGCTTACCTGGATATTATTAATAAAATTAAAATAAAAACACTATTTAAAAGTATAAAACGCGATTAATTGTTAGTGTGTCCTTACACAAATAAAACTGAAAACAAAATTTTATGAACGATGCGGGACTCAAACCCGTGACCTCTCGCGTTCGGTGTGAGCGCTCTTTCCAACTGAGCTAACCGTTCGAGTGACGTATTGTCATGAAATCTTACTTAACAGTTGATAACCAGATTGCAGTGATTTGCATATTAGAAAATTGACTTAAGATGTCGCACTTGCAAATCTAACCAATTTGTTATGTTATTACAGTGATAACCCTCACTTCTGGGATTAATTACACAAATAAATCTGAAAACACAATTTTATGAATGATGCGGGACTCAAACCCGCGCAAAAACTTTATTCTTGCTAATGACTTTGGGTAAAAGTTACATTTAAATTATTATTTTAGTTATTCCGACGTTTCGAGACCATTTCAGATCACGTTTTTTAGGGAGACTGCAGTTGATAAAATGCAGCATGTAAATTCTGATATTACGTTTGTATTCAAAATAATTAACAATTAATAAAACTGAAGGAATAAGAATACATAATGATTTTTGCGTACATAATAAATAACTGATTGTGAATGTATTAAATCTCTTCGAATTACAAAATGGACTGCAATCATTTATCGTGTGCGGTTAATTTAATCGGACAAATAACTTTTAACTAGTTGATTGACAAATAAAACTGGGGCATTATTTAATGCAATTTCGTTTCAATATTACGTGTCAAAAGCTCGCTTGATTCCATAATAACAAGTTATTATCAATAGTAATTGTTTCACCATTATTTTGTTATTTAAAGTAAATCAACGCAAATCTTTACCTGTTTGTTAAAATGTCTCCTTAAATTTTGAATAATGTATTTTTATTAGTAATATTATTCTTAATATATCCTGCGTGATCGAATCAGAACTGAGGAGATCCGTAGGAGAACCAAAGTTACCGACATAGCCTAAATGATTGCGAAACTGAAGTTGCAATGGGTAGGGCACATAGCTCGACGGACAGATGGCCGTTGGGGCAGTAAAGTCCTCGAATTGCGACCACGTACCGGAAGACGCAGTGTTGGTAGGCCCCCCACAAGATGGCGTGACGATTGGGTCAAGATCGCCGGAATGCGTTGGATGAGGGCAGCGCAGGATTGATCGTCGTTGAAATCTTTGGGGAGGCCTTTGTCCAGCAGTGGACGTCTTCCGGCTGAAATGATGATGATGAATATTATTCTAAATGTATATGATGTCCTTCAATCTCATAAAATAATCTTTATACAGTAGTAATACTCGAAATTTATATTACAACTCTTCTATATTCTACCAGCGAGTATTGAATCTCAATCGGTTTGGTAGCATTGTATTCAAAGTTGTATAATATATTACCAAAAATGCGATATTAGTCTCTATTTATGTTATGCTTGTTAGTTCTCTGTTATTAGAACGAAGCAACATCTTTAATTTAAATTTAAAAATGATAAAACGATAAACCATACAAATATAAGCTTAAAATATTGGGTCAATCTTATACAGTAAAATGTGGTAAATAAGCATTTTCATACACTTTATTAAGAATAATATATTTAAATAACTACAAAGTGACTTTTTTTTTTGTTTGTTTGTTACCTCACGTTATATTCACTATTTATGTATTGATTGAAAATACTTTTTCGTTTGAAAGGCTATTCTCCCAGTTTGGTCCCAATGTTAGAAAAACAGATTTAAAAACAGAAATCTATGCGTTATGTAGAACATTTCGTGTGTTTTGTGTTGATATATTTTATTAATTAACATTTATTTTTTTACCTACTCGTGTAAGGCAATCAGCATTTAACGTTTAAATATTTTTGCTGCATCACTTTACTCTGACTTTCATTCCCTTTCTCATAAAATGAAGAATATATTGATCTGTAAATATACAACTTGCAATGAATATACAAACAGCTGAGCAATCATGAAACACTAAATTATCTACTAATATTATCATTGAACGTGGGACATGATTAACTTATTTAGTAATACAGCTTTAACTCACGATTTATCGTTATGGGTAGCCAATACTTTTTCGCGAAAAAGCTTTGTGTCTCCCAAGCTGCTGGAAGCCATAGAAATAGACCGTCGACCTAATTGGGTTGGGCTCTGCACGAACTTGAAAACCAATGTTACAAAACGCGTCTCGCAATAAGACCCACAGTGCCGATGATCACGTAGTGGACATTGTGAGTACATTCTGTACACCCGTGGACACCAATAGTGACATAGTGTTAGAGATACGGTGCTCGTCATCAACACTGGCGCCCCCCACCCTTTCCAGCCGCGTACTACGAGCACAAGTCCGCAGCAAGAGACGGGACGTTATCGCGAACCCTCCACACTCACCCTGATGAAGGACCGATGGTGCGAAACTAGTCGGTACCCACACCGATAAAACGTGAGTAAAGTCGTATAACTAAATAAGTTACCATGCAACACTAACTAACACTATTGTTGTAAGTAAAAGGTAAGGGTTGTTTCATATATTTTATTAAGGGTATAAACGAGACTTAATAATGTTTAAGTTACGAGCAAGTTTGATGAAATAGTACATTGTTTGTCATTTCCAAGAGGAGAATGCTAGCGATTTCTACGAGGGTGTAATATTTTGTTGGAATGAAGCTTAGGGCTTCAAGACACCCGAGTTACTATGTCGCACTTTATTATACGAGGGTGGGACTGAAAATTTCGGGAATCAAGGAAGTGACACAACATTACTATTTAAAAATGTATTTATTGCTTTTCTAAGTATTCTCCACGAAATTTGACACATTTTTCCATACAATGGAACCAATCATCAATCAAGCAACCATTCCATTCGGAAGTTAGGGTCTCCAAAATGGCCGTTTTGTAGGCGTCCACAGCTTCTTCAGGTGATGAAAATCTCTGACCACGCAATTTATTCTTTATTTTAGGGAACAAAAAAAACAACTTTTTTACACCTAATTGTTCATGCAAGATTATTTGTATTTGACTCATGCCAATGTCTAAAGTTGCCTGAATTTCGCGGTATATCACATGTCGATGTTCCTCAATCAACTTACGCACAGCATCAACGTTTTCTTTGGTGACTGCAGTTTTTGGACGACCTTGACGGGGATCATCACTGAGCTTGACGCGTCCACGTTGAAATTCATCAAACCAACGATAAATTGTGGTTTTGGCTGGGGCTTCATCATGAAATTTATGTAAAAAGATCAATTTAAATAAATAATTCTTATTCTTATCATCCGGTCAACACACTGTTTTTGTGTTAAACCACTACGAAAGTCATAATAAATCATCGCTCTAGAATTTTCTCGAGTCAATTCCATTTTCTCAACGACTAAACAAGTTTGACAAAACCTTGTGACCGAGAATCTTTTTAATACATAAATGGTATTCAATTTTTAAAACCAAGGAGTTTTAAATTAATTTTTTTTTAATATAACAAGAACAGTGGAAATAATCCATTCCCAATACTTTTAGTGCAGCCTATGTATGATTATTGTAGTGAAAACTTCTTTAGCCGCGTTGGGCACTATTTGGTAGAGGAAAATCTTATGGGTTCGCATCACCGATATCTCATGACTAGCAATAATAATAAAAAAATATAAATATAAATAGTTACACACTTTTTGGATAGGTGAAATCTCGTTAGCTCACGTCACCCAAATTTTTATAACAGCAAATCTGCAATGCTATTCAAAAGAATAGATAGGTTACGTATACAACATTCGGTGTTTGAAAATGATACACTAACGCACAAATGAATAATTTAACATTGCAATATCATACTACATTACGATTACACGTCAAAGAAGGATAGTAAATGCAATTATCGCAAGCAAGAAAGGGATAACTCTAATTTGGTAATTGCTTCGTATTTGTATAGAAAAATACAGTTAATTCATCAGATATGATTTTTTACCGTATACCGTGATTTATGCCTAAATAACGATTCATTCATGAGTTCATGCAGTAAAAGCTATATAGTAGTAAAACTGCATTGAAATTAGGTAGATAATGTGTCATTGATTTTATAAAAAAATAATTGAATATTGATTATAATATATAGCCACATTGATGATATCAACAACCGAATTTGGCTGGCACGCCCGGAGAAATACCACTCCCCCACTCGAAACCGGCGTGAAATAGCGGCTATGCCGCTGTGTTTCGTCCGGTGAGTGGGGTATCCGGAGGCCTACACCCCCAAGAAGACACAAGTTTGTGCGTTCACCACTAAAAAGTTTACCTTTGTCGTATCCCCTCGATTCGAGATCACTCCTCTAACTGCCACAGCCTGTATTGGCATACTTGGCGTCGATATATCGAGCGACGTTCAGTTCCGTGGTCGCTTGGAAGAGAAGGCCAAACTGGCCTCTTAAAAGCTTGGTGTACTCAGTAAGGCGAGACAGTACTTCACTAAAAGCCACCGCCTGCAACTTTATAAGGCGCAAATTCGGCCTCACATAGAGTACTGTTCTCACCTCTGGGCGGGTGCTCCCCAGTACCAGCTTCTTCCATTTGACCGCATACAACGAAGAGCGGCTCGAATCATCGACGATCAAGTCATCTCCGATCGGCTTGATTCTCTAGCATTGCGTAGAGATGTGGGTTCTCTCTGCATCTTCTACCGCATTTATCACGGGGAGTGCTCAGAGGAGCTGTTCGGGTTGATTCCAGCGGCCGAATTCCACCATCGGACATTACGTGCAAAGTACCATCCGCATCACGTAGACGTCTGGCATTCCACAACCGCGCGTTTTCTTCGAAATTTCTTGCCTCGCACAGCCACTTTGTGGAATCAACTAACGGCAGCGGTCTTCCCGATCAGATACGACTTAGGGACCTTCAAGAAAAAAGCATACTCCCACCTTAAAGGCCGGCAACGCATTTGTTGACACACCTGTTGTTGCGGATGTCCATGGGCGGTTACCTCACCTCTCCCCATCCCGTGAGCTTCTTGCCCGTTTGCCCCCTCTCACATATAAAAAAAAAAGAACGATATCTACAGTAAGGTTCCTTTTTTTACAATTTTACTAACGACGGCTCCCAAAAAGTTTTAGGATTACAATTGTTATTTTTTGTATCTCATATTATTAATGAATGTCTTTTTGTTGAGGGTTTATTACAATAAGGTAATGGGAGAAGAAGAAAATAATCTATTGATTCTTCTGTAGTTAGCAAGGGATATACTGAAAGGGACAGTGTTACTGAAATAACTCCTACGTAAACAAATAGCACTCACTGTCTACATCCGCTACCTACCCTAAAACTTGTTTTAGTAGTTTGATAGTTCAGCTACCTATATACGCACTTACATTCACTGCAACAACGACCTTTTTACATCATTTCCTAAAATATTCTACCTCAATCATCCCGCAACAGACACCATCAATATTTTGTCATTTCTGTACGTGAATCTATGATCGGCTTGGCGGCGATCGGCGTTGTCATGGCGACATATTTATTTTGTTAGATAAATAATGAAATCAAATAAAATGTTATAATTCATGATTTCTTAACTGTGTTATGTAATTCTATGATTTTTTTTTTCACTTTCCTAATAAGTGTATCTTCCCATAACACAAGACGGCATTTTAATGTTGTACCTATATCAAATTGTAAGCAATTCTGTCAACAACAAACGCGTGTGTACCGTTTTCGTATCGAGAGAGCGACTACGACCAAAGGAACCAATTGAATCCATTTCTGCGATTGATTTTCGGCGCGCTGGTGACATATCTACCTCTTTCAATACTTTAATATCATTGCATATCTGTAGCCATAGAATAATAACGGTCAGAACGATAGTTTCATTCATAGTTATGTCAATATAGACGTAACATTATAATTACTTCAAAATTACTTACATTCGCCAACACGCACACAGAGAGCCAAATAATGTTGCAAGTGAATAGACATTTCCCTAAATCAGTAAATTGTAAGAAACACTAGATTATATGTATTAAGAAAGCAGACATAAAATATTAATTAAGAATTTAATAGAAACAATTTTTTCAGTGTAAGTTAAGGAGTTCTTTAGAATCGTTGTTATTTAAAACTCGATGAAACGAAAAACAAACCTTGATAATACTTGATGGCTAAATTGGTATATAATCATCACCATCAGAAACATCATGTGCAGGGCTTGCATATCCGTCTAACTCATGATTGACGTTGTCTTCTTTGTCCGCATTTTTGATCTCGACTACAACGTGTTCAGAATTTTCGTCATCTGATCACGGAGTTCCCTCTAACACGTCTTTATCTAACTCCAACAACCATAATTCAATTCACCGTTTTTGGTGCCATTGTCGGGTCCAAAATAAAAATAAAAAAAACAATTACATAGCATAGAAGTACGAACAATAGGTTATTTCATTAAATTGAATACCATTTATTACTAATGATGCTATAAATATAATATAGAACAAGAATAATATCGTTTACATGTAGGAAAAAATACTGACGTCAACAGTCGCGCGGATGACATGCGTCCTCCACCCACAATTTCGAACTACTCCTGACTCATCCAAGCCACTCCAGCATATGGATGTTACTGATATCACGAAGCGTATCAAAGGCATTACTAAACTCAGCGCCAGATAGTTGTTCCCATATAAAAACGAAAAATTAATTAGCATGGATGACATATTTCATCCGCGCGACCATTCTAGGGTTAATGTTCTCACGATCACAACTTTTTCCAAACATAATGGTAAATTCAGTAATTTAAAAGAAATATTTATAGTGACTCTTCAAAGCGATTAGTTTAAGCCTAATTGAATTAACATTTTTTGACTTTGACTTTGAATACTTATAGCATCATGTGGCGTAGTACATTATAGCCTCCATTCAATATCTATCAATAAATACAAAAAAAACTATCCCAGCGGAGGAACTCGGGGTATATAATACGTTTATAGCTGGCAACATATTTTTTTGATGGCGTCTGTTATGTTTACAAAATATTTTGCTGTTTTGACGAATGTATTAGCTTAAATTAAAAGTTGTGAAATAGTATTTAGGTGTGAAATGTGATTTTCTTATCATATTTTTTATTATGAGACGCTTTGTGTCACCCTTTCACTGCACAGTTAGTAATTTTTCAATTAAATTTCGCGCACTGAGTGTCCTGGAAGTTGACAGAATGACACTGACGCGGCGGGAAACTTATGTGGTCATAAACGACGTGGTGAGCCCCTTAAATATTTTACACCCATTGTTACATGTTTTCTGGCAAAATAAAGGATTTATGGTATGATTTATTTATGATTCGTCTTAAATCAACACTCTGTCTCTTAAGGAAAACCACATCAAAATCGGTTCAGGAGTTTATTATTAATTTATCTTGAACAGATGGACATAATACAGACGAGGCGGGGGATATTATGTAGTGATTACAAAAATAGGCGATCCAACTTTTTTTTGTGTCAGCTTCACGTGTAATTGATGTGGCCACTAAACTTGATAACTGATTCTCTTTTAACATTTTAGAGTATACTATAATAATAATACTAGTATAATATTCCTAGTACATATTATAATACAAGGAATATTATATTATTGAGTGAATTTACCACTAAAGTTGTTTAAAATAATACTCGCTTCGGAAAGCATTCGCTTCAATAGTTTTGTTCTTACGGTTTACGACACGGCGCTGATGGTAATGATATTGAATAAATAAAGTTTATCAGTTGTAGGTCAGCAGCTACAAAAAAAGCTTATTAAATGATTGCAATTTGTGTGTTTTAATGATAATAAATAATTGATTACGACAGGCCAAGGAGCTATAATAGTACAAATAAATTGAGGGGGACTTCCCGTGCTTGTTTAACCGGATACCAACTAGATGGCGCTGTGTATATTTACATACAGTAACAGCAACGCGCTATTAAATTTTTTTCCGCATTTGTTAATATGGCGTAGATTATTATTGCGACGCGGCGTGTCCTGGGATTACTACATCCTGATTATTTTTGAAGCGAGAACCTGTTGCCTGCGGGATGCGGTTCTCCATAAACAATACCCTAATTCAAGTACATCCCTCCACAACGGAAGTCAAACATTGGTGAATCACTGAATTAAAGTGTCAACCTTATAATACTTTCATAGTTAAAGTTATTATAGTTACGTATTAAGTAATAGTTATTATACAAATAATATCAGAATATTCAATCCTCTGAAAATCAGCGCTGTGTTGGTATTATTCCAATGCAGCATGACGCTGAGTCATTTCCTTTAGATAACAATAACTGCTACACAGTACTTTTAAATTATAATAATCACTATAATATTATGCATACATTTACTTTTTTTATCATTTGTATTTTTTTATGCTATAAGTTTTTAATCATTTTTTTACCTCTAAGTCTTTTTTAGTTGTATTATTCTGTGTGGTTTGTGTTTGTTATTAATAAAGTTTTCATTCATTCATTCAATATAGTAGAGATAAATATCATAAAAAAAATATTATTCAGTAGGTACCTTAGATTATTAAAGTGGTAGGTAGTAGGTACTATAAAATAATTATAAAGGTTTTTCTTATGAAGCGGTGAGTCATAGGTATTATGCACAAAATAGCTGTGAATAATTATTAATTAATACGAATACGAAAAATATTAGAAGAAAGTGGCAACGTGTAATCTTAACGCGCGATTGAAATAATACTTAATAATAATTAACTTTAGGAATAATTAACAGATACATTAATATATTACATTAAACTGCCTTGTTACCAAATAAGGATATATAGGAGTGGTAGTGCCATGTTGGGTCCTCACGGACACAACCGAATTGGGCCGGCACGCCCGGAGAAATAACACTCCCCCACTAGAAACCGGCGTGAAACAGCGGCTATTCCGCTGTGTTTCGTCCGGTGAGTGGGGTATCCGGAGGCCAACACCCCCCCTCCACAACTGCACACTCCTCAATACAAATGGCAGCACGGACTAAAAATAGACTACTCCAGGACGGTACCAAGCTATGCAGCCCTGGAGAATCCGTCCCTGGGCGTCCACAATTAGGATCTGTACCTAATAGTGGTTGCCCATGCTGCCCCGCGAATTCTGGAGGGGGCAAATTTGAGACGGCTATTTTTGCTCACCTTTAGTTGTGATCACAGTCAGACCATTCATTTTTAATTATTATAGCAACAGGGTAACAAAATTTTTTGTTAGAGTAAACATACTCATGGTCACAATGTAACAGCCCTAGGGATAATGGACTAACAGTAGCACATACTGAGTGTTTTACTGTGGAGGCGCTTTTTAAGCGTATTAAAAATAAAGGTTTATTATTATTATTATCATAGGAATTAAATAGCTACCAATGATGAATTGAAATTTCAATCAATCCCTTATTACTAGTGTTATAATATTTATATCTACACATGTTTAGCTCCGAAGGTGTCTGCTTCCGCTGTCAGTTGTCACCTGCTAGATAACGAACGTGGTTCTACGTACTACGTTCGCTAATCTGTACTTAGAATAATTTTATATTGGTTTTTTTTTATGACAATAAGGGACGAGACGAGCAGGACGTTCAGCTGATGGTAATTGATACGCCCTGCCCATTACAATGCGGAGCCACTCAGGATTCTTGAGAAACCCAAAAATTCTGAGTGGCACTACAATTGCGCTCGTCACCTTGAGACATAAGATGTTGAGTCTCATTTGCCCTGTAATTTTACTAGCTACGGCACACATCAGACCGAAATAAAATATTGCTTACACATGACTGCTTCACGGCAGAAATAGGCGCCGTTGTGGTATCCATAACCTAGATGGTATCGTGTGAAAAGGAGCCTCCCACTGGTATGAACTAAATCAAAATTAACAATTAGGATCTGTATTCTGACACACAATTTGATCAATATTCAGTGACTTTACTAATGCTCTTGGATTCAGCTCGTCAAAATTATTCGTTCTGGGATTGATAGTGGATAGTTTATCCACTTTATTTGTGTTATTTTCACTTTAGTTATAAAATCTGGGTTCGGCAGAAAATTTAAAATTATAATATCCCTTTTGTAGTCTATTCTATTTTTTCGTTATATTTTTATATTTTAAATTTGGAAAGTTAACTATTAAGTATATTTAAAGATACATACAAATTATTTTAACTACTGAAACTGAAATACGCTGACGTGGATAAACAATACTGTTTATAATTTAAGTCTGTTTTATATAATTGTGAAATGATGCTTGTTTTAATTATTGATTTCTTATTCATTTACGTTTAATTCAATTTGTAAATATTCCGATTTTTATTATGCATTCTATTTTATTCAAGACTTGTGTTTGTGTCTAAGTTTTAGAAATATGTGTAACACCTATAACGGATCACTTAGATATTCAGCTGTGGAGTAGGAGGATTTACGACAGAGCCATTTTTTAATAAAACATTTCAATTTATTTATAGATAATGCCTGAACAGTGGCTGGGACTTTATTATAAAAGTGTATACATTTACCATTAAAGCTATTATGTATCTTATGAAGCCTACTAGAATTAGTTACAATCAATCCCTTATTTCTAGTGTTATAATATTTATATCTACACATGTTTAGCTCCGAAGGTGTCTGCTTCCGCTGTCAGTTGTCACCTGCTAGATAACGAACGTGGCTCTGGTACTAATACTAGTATTGGTGGTAGAACCACGAACCGGATCGAGCAACTGATAAATAATAGATATCTCTACGTTCAATAATCTATTCTGAGAATAACGTTATATCGGGGTTTTTTTAAAATGATTTCGAATTAAGAATTTACTGATAGTAAATGATTCTCCCTGCCCATTACAATGCAGTGTCGCTCAGGATTCTTAAGAAACTCAAAAATTATCAGCGGCACTACAATTGCATTCGTCACAGTCAGTCGTACAGAGCAAATCTATACTAATATTATAAAGCAGCAGTGTTTGTTTGTTTGAACGCGCTAATCTCTGGTACTACTGGTCCGATTTGAATGATTCTTTCAGTGTTGGGTAGTTCATTTATCGAGGAAGGCTATAGGCTATGTTTTTAATGTTATGTTATTTTTATTGTTAAAATTGCTATTTTGTAACACAAGGTGTAAAATCGAAAACCTATTTTTGCGTGCGCTGCAAAAACTATTGACAATAGAACAAAATGATGTATAGGCAATATTTTATTACTTATAAGACTATGGCGTGAATTATACTTTATACGGCAAAACAACGTTTGCCGGGTCAGCTAGTGAGACATAAGATGTTAAGTCTCATTTGCCCGGTAATTTTACTGGCTTGCGGCACCCTTCAGACCGAAACAAAATAATGATTACACACTACTTCTTCACGGCAGCAATAGGCGCCATTGTGGTTCCCATAACCTAGCCGGCATCCTGTGCAAAGGAGTCTCCCTCTGGTACTAACTGAACCAGGAACTGTATTCTGCCACAATATTTGATAAATATTCAGTGGCTTTACTTGGCTCCTGGATTCAACTCATCAAAATTATTCGTATCGGGATTGCAATATCTGCTCAGATTGATGAAGAACCTCAATATTTACTATTAGATTAATTCAAAACGAATCACTTTGAATTTTGATTTCTTATTGTGCAACTGCCTATATTTTGCTTGTGAATGCTGTACTAAACTTAAACTATCCACTTTATTTGTGTTATTTTCACTTTAGTTATGAAATCTGGGTTCGGCAGAAAATTTAAAATTGGAATGTCTCTTTTGTTGTCTATTCTATTTTTTTGTAATATTTTTATATTTTATAATTGGAAATTTAACTATTAATTATATTTAAAGATACATACAAATTCTTTCAACTACTTAAACTGAAATAAGCTGACGTGGATAAACAATATTATAATGACATAAGTTTGAAATAGTAGTAATGACAGTATGGCGAATGGCCACGAAGTATAATCCGGCTAAGTTTAAAAGCAAACAGGTGCTTTTAAAACGTAGTGGATTTCCGTTTTTTACAAGATTATATCCGTCATCTGTCAATCTATCAATGACTGCACGTTTCATACAATCGAGTTAATCGCTTTTTTTTAGAGAGTTTCGGTAGGCTGTACAGCATTCCGTTATTGTGATTTAATATTTAAGAAGTTCGAAGTAGCGGTCAATGAATTTGAATCGAAATTTTTAAATTCCATAGTATCGTTCTAAATTTAAATTCAAAAGTATCAAAATGAGATGTTTTTATGTTGTAAAAATGTTTGCGGCCAGACCACTTCAGACTATGTTTTGTGGCTTAGGTTCACTTTGCTCGCTGAGATTTTTTTAATGAGTCGTAATAATATATTCGCGCCGCAATTGTACATTCTCTTTGTTGTAATTTTTTGTTATGGCAAACTATAGTGCTGATACTTCCTGTTAAAAATAGAGAGATACCCATAGACAACAGACGCATTTATATCTGATTGGCTAATCTGTGGGAGGCTCCTTTGCACAGGATGCCGGCTACATTATGGGTACCACAACGGCGCCTATTTCTGCCGTGAAGCAGTAATGTGTAAGAATTACTGTGTTTCGGTTTGAAGGGCGCCGTAGCTAGTGAAATTACTGGGCAAATGAGACTTAATATCTTGTCTCAAGGTGACAGGCGCAGTTGTAGTGCCGCTCATAATTTTTGGGGTTTTTCAAGAATCCTGAGCGGCACTGCATTGTAATGGGCAGGGCGTATCAATTACCATCAGCTGAACGTCCTGCTCGTCTTGTCCCTTATTTACATAAAAAAAAAATCTAAGGCCAGTTGACTCTCGCGCAAGTTATAACAAAATTGTCACCGAGCACCGAACAGAGTTCGCATGCAATATACAATACGCATAACAATTAAAATAATAATTCATCAATGGCCAACGACCTAATCCCATCGCATCAAAGTTCTCGTTGTAACTCAATTAACAATTTATTCTACAAACGTCGAGAGGACAGTAACACCCACTTTAGCACCAGGGGTTCCTAGAGGATTAGCGGGGGCCCCCAGCTGCAGACTATCTCTTCCTGGAACCCCAGGTGTATGTCTGTCTATTGTTTCGCCATAACATATTTTCATTTTTAATATCATAATATATTTTCCTACACACGCGCTAAGACTATTTGTATCTGGTAACAATTGAGTGGACTGTATACATTAAATACGTTAACCAATAATTATTACTTCTACAGGCTCATCTTATATCATATATACGTGTAGATAGACTGTGACAGCTGTAAAAAGTCGAAGTAAATTAGAGTTGACAATGAACGTCTATTTTGAGCAATGTACGCACACTAACACAAAGTGACATACAAATCGCGAGGCCACGTTCAGATGATAAGCGCTCAACGCTCGTTGAACGTGCGTTGAATTTTTGTATAGAGTTCACATGGTACGCGTTTGTCAGGCGTTTAATTCGCACCGCCATGTTTTAGTTTCCCCTTCGATTCATTCTCTCTCTCGTCTCCTCCGTTTGTGTTACTGACTATGGAGTGTGTGTTACTGGCGATGAAGAACCCCATTGCTGTAGTATGACCATAATGTGCTAAATTATTTGGCACACTATATTGCTGTGATTTAAAATCATGATATAGAAAGCCTTCAACAGAAGTTTGATCACGCTGCTCTTGTGACAAATAATTTATTTCTAAAATACGTCTATCCACGTCAAAAGCGCGCGCTCATCTGAACGGAAACATAGAAAACAAATGATCGAGCGCTAGGGCAGCATTCAACGCGCGTTAGAATATGTACGGCCTGAATAAAATGTATGTAGTTGTAAGCGCGCGTTATCAAAACGCACGTTGAGCGCTTGTCACCTGAACGTGGGCTAAGACGTAGCTTGTCACGAACACTAGAGTAACAAAAGTGGCCTTGTTTCATCGGTTGTCTATCAGCAAATCTATCCTTCCTTAAAGGCCGTCAACACTCCTGTGATTTCTCTGGTGTTGCAAGAGAATGTGGGCGGCGGTGATCACTTAACACCACCCGTACGCTCGTCTATCCTCCTTTTCCATAAAAAAGCCTCTTTTTTTATCTAAATCTAAGAGGATCATCACACGTTCACTTAATTTGATTAGACAGACTATTTATTGTGCTCTATGGGTTGAGACAAATGAGAGAATAGAAAGACCTTTAATCAATTTATAGCTTTATTTAACATTTTCTGCGTCAAGTGTTTTTGTTCACTTTTCCACTCAGCCGAAGCTTTATAGCTTGAATAATTGAATTTTATTTTGTTGATTGATTTGTCTGCAAAGATTGAATTTCTATCTGTATTTAATTAGCTTCTGTTGTTTTGATTCACAGAATTTGCCAAAGTGAAACTAGTGATCCTTGTACTGTTAATATAATTTTCGTTTTAATTTACTTCGAAAGTGGTTTTACTTTAAGTAACTACGATCTAATTATCAACAATCCTTTCTCATTCGTTATATTCAAATACTTTAATTCAATGTCTGTTTGTGTTATAAAATAAGGCATTTTAGCTATAGCTGTTTTTACTTTTTTTTATGAAAATAAGGGACGAGACGAGCAGGACGTTCAGCTGATGGTAATTGATACGCCCTACCCATTACAATGCAGTGCCGCTCAGGATTCTCAAATTCATGTTTCTGAATTAATCTTCGCAAAAATGGAACACCCGTCGGAATAATTGATTACAAAAATTAAACATTTGTTTTTCAGAAATATAACTAGCACATTTAAACATGTTTGACTGAAAATGGTAAGCTACATCTAAGACAAGACTTAGGAGTGCTTTTCGTGATATAACATGTACATGGGATGCATTGGTATGGCCTATTCTCAGACGTGTTAATATTCATTGTACTTTTCTATTAAGTTTTAAAATATATTTGGTTTCACCTTTAAAAACATCTCGCCTGAAATAGTGCAAATATATGATGATATATCACTATGTAGCTCACTATGTAGCTCACCATTTACAGTCAAACATGTTTTGTTCGAATGTGCTAGTTATATTTCTGAAAAACAAATGTTTAATTTTTGTAGTGATTAATGTTAAGTGATCCTGATATGTATTGTAGTGTTCTACAATTCCTCAAATTTTGTAATCTGTTTAGTTTGATATAATTATTGTAATTGTGTTTCTGGTCGCTGATAACCTTGTTGTTCTAAGCGTTTTTTCCCCTTTATTTAATTAAAGGGAAAAAAATATTTATGAATGTTAGTACTTTTTGAATCTTTCTTACATATATATTATATTCGTTTGCACTTATAGTATGTATGAGATTTATTATAGGTTTATTTATGACATGACATGATCACGTAATATATATATTTATTTCTACCAATAGCTGAAAAGGTGTGATATTTTTAATTTTTAAAATAATTTTATTAATATAACTATCCTCCAGCCCAACATCTTTATATATATATAACTCCAGTGTCCTGATGTTTGTTGCCAGTGATCTTCTAAAGTAATGGACGGATTTTACGGGGATTACTTCACGGAGTGCAGTTTAGTCCATCTTGAGAGATAGGATAGTTTATTTCGAATTGGAACACATAATTATTTTTATTTCCAATATTTGTTTTGTATGAACATATTATCTATAAGATAATTTATTGACGCACGGTTTAAGAGTTCAGTTGTGAAATAATTTGATTTTTACAACAGGGAGCATTTTTTACGAAATAATTCTTGATGTTATGAAATATAATTGACAAATTCATAGAAAAACAGTATTTCATTTATTATGTACAGAACAAATTCAAATATTTTAATTAAAATAGGATGTGACATCACTTATTGAAAGTCAAAAAAACTACCACCCATTCCAACATGAATGCCTCAGACCTGAGAAGAATGGGCGCAACAAACTCAGCGGGCTTTTTATTTTCATCGAATAAATATGTTTACAAAGTAATATTGTACAATTTGTACAATTAAACTTATTATTTAATAGCCTGAGGGCGGTCACTCCATTCCCAATCTGTGGTATCATTAAGAAAGTCATTTATGTTTTAGTAACCTTTACCACACAAACGTTTTTTAACAATTCTTTTGAATAACGTAATACTCTTGTTTTGAACATTTTCTGGGATCTTGTTGTAAACGCATATACATCGCCCCACAAGAGACTTACTAACTCGACTTAGCCGAGTAGTAGGCATCATAAGTTTATGTCTGTTCCTGGTGTTAACATTACGGTTATGACAGTTTCTGGCAAATTCACTTATGTGCCTATGAACATACAGTACATTATCAATAATATATTCTTCTTCTTTTCAAC
Organism: Leptidea sinapis; assembly: GCF_905404315.1. Taxonomy (NCBI): domain Eukaryota; kingdom Metazoa; phylum Arthropoda; class Insecta; order Lepidoptera; family Pieridae; genus Leptidea; species Leptidea sinapis. Next base: position 9,372,941 of record NC_066296.1, on the reverse strand, counting down.
GTCGGTCAGGTCAGCTGTGGTTATTACAATGTGCTTCTGAAATACATCAAGCCTCGAATTAAAAAATCGAAAGAAAAATAAAGCGTTTACTCAGAATACATGTTAGGAAGGAGGTATCATAAAATTGAGCGTGAATATTTTCACACCGGGGTAATGAATTCTAAATAATATTACAAGCACGCTGATGTCGTCTGGTATCACTGAAGCCGTAAATATTTCGTTCTCACCTAAAATATTTCTGACATTTTATTTATTGAAGGTATCGCAATAGTTTAAATCGTTGACTCTCACCACTTAGCCTCTGGCTCGATCCTCGCCCGCCACGTACCAATTTGTTTTCGAATTCATAATTATCTATGTTTATTCGACGCCTATATATACATGGGGCACACTAAATGTTTTGCACTTCTAGCTAATCGGAACTATTTGAATTTCGAATGTTATATTTTTTTAAACGTTTCAACCTTCTAAGTAATAAAAAAAACAATTGGCGGGAAATCATTTGTTTTTTTATCACAAATCAAATAAAATCAACGAAAATGGAATTAAGTCGAAAAGATTTAAGAGCGATGATTTTTTATGATTTTAAAAGTTCTCTCTCTCTCTGCAAAACTGTGCTGCTCGTCTTCAAAATGCATTTGGGAGAGAAGCACCTTGCTTGAGCCTGTGCTCCATCGCCTCACTGTGGAGGCGATGGTTTGCTGAATTTTAGAGAGAGACATGACGAATGTTGTGAAAGGCCACATGGCCAACAAAACTAAGTCATTTTTAGCTTCCGAAAAAGTACAAATGGTCACCCATCCTGCACCGACCTAGCACCCTGTGATTTCTGTATTTTCCTTAAAATCAAAGATTTGATGAGAGTTTCACTTTTACCAATTCCGAAGGGGCAGTGATAGCGTTCAATCACGTAGAAAACATGCCTTCAGATCTGTGGTCTTCTTGTTTTAAAAAATGGTTTGAACACATGAAAAATTTTTTAAAATGTTAAGTAGAGTATATTGAAAAGCAATACACATAATACTTAAGTTATCACATATTGTTTTTTTAAGTAACGCAAAACTTTTAATGTGACCTACATTTACCTAATCTTTATCGGAATATAATATTCAATTTTCATCACATAGAATATTATCAACTTCAATATAGAGTGAGATGTCGGTAAGTTTTGTGGTGATGAGGGCTGAAGGGCAGGATGTCGATTATATATAACTATCGGTCGTAAAAGCTTTAAACTGTCCATAGGATCTTTAGTTAAATATTATTTCAGATAGGTCAATATTACTTGACCCCACATTTAAAACGACTTTGCATAATATTAAATGGCCCAAAAGTTGAAGTAAGCCAACAAAAAACTACTTACTAGATCTTGTTCAAACCAATTTTCGGTGGAAATTTGCATGGTATTTAATATATTTTTTTTTGATTTATCAATCTCATATTTATTTTATTTTAGAAGCTGCAGGGGGGGACACATCTTACCCCTTTGGAAGTGTCTCTCGCGCAAACTATTCAGTTTAGAAACAAATGATATTTGAAGACCTATCCATAGATCCCCACACGTATGGGTATGATGAAAATTTTTTTTCTGTGAAAATCCTAATGCGATGCTCAGAATACATCTACTTGCCAAGTTTCAACAGTATAGTTCTTATTAATTTGGAAAAAAAGTGCCTGACGGACTGACACACAGACATGACGAATCTATATGGGTTCCATTGTTTACGAAACCCTAAAAAATACCTGAATCGAAAGATTAGCACAATAAGAACTCCATAGAAGGAACAATACAGTCAAAGCAAAACACCTAGCTCGACTTAGATGAGCAGTAGGCATAATAAGTTAATGATTGTTTAAGTAAATCAATTATTCCGACGGGTGTTCCATTTTTGCGAAGATTAATTCAGAAACATGAATTTGAGAATCCTGAGCGGCACTGCATTGTAATGGGTAGGGCGTATCAATTACCATCAGCTGAACGTCCTGCTCGTCTCGTCCCTTATTTTCATAAAAAAAAGTAAAAACAGCTATAGCTAAAATGCCTTATTTTATAACACAAACAGACATTGAATTAAAGTATTTGAATATAACGAATGAGAAAGGAGTGTTGATAATTAGATCGTAGTTACTTAAAGTAAAACCACTTTCGAAGTAAATTAAAACGAAAATTATATTAACAGTACAAGGATCACTAGTTTCACTTTGGCACACTCTGTGAATCAAAACAACAGAAGCTAATTAAATACAGATAGAAATTCAATCTTTGCAGACAAATCAATCAACAAAATAAAATTCAATTATTCAAGCTATAAAGCTTCGGCTGAGTGGAAAAGTGAACAAAAACACTTGACGCAGAAAATGTTAAATAAAGCTATAAATTGGTTAAAGGTCTTTCTATTCTCTCATTTGTCTCAACCCATAGAGCACAATAAATAGTCTGTCTAATCAAATTAAGTGAACGTGTGATGATCCTCTTAGATTTAGATAAAAAAAGAGGCTTTTTTATGGAAAAGGAGGATAGACGAGCGTACGGGTGGTGTTAAGTGATCACCGCCGCCAACATTCTCTTGCAACACCAGAGGAATCACAGGAGTGTTGACGGCCTTTAAGGAAGGATAGACATGCTGCTAGACAACCGATGAAACTAGGCCACTTTTATTACTCTAGTGTTCGTGACAAGCTACGTCTTAGGCCACGTTCAGGTGACAAGCGCTCAACGTGCGTTTTGATAACGCGCGCTTACAACTACATACATTTTATTCAGGCCGTACATATTCTAACGTGCGTTGAATGCTGCCCTAGCGCTCGATCATTTGTTTTCTATGTTTCCGTTCAGATGAGCGCGCGCTTTTGACGTGGATAGACATATTTTAGAAATAAATTATTTGTCACAAGAGCAGCGTGATCAAACTTCTGTTGAAAGCTTTCTATATCATGATTATAAATCACAGCAATATAGTGTGCCAAATAATTTAGCACATTATGGTCATACTACAGCAATGGGGTTCTTCATCGCCAGTAACATACACTCCATAGCCAGTAACAAAAACGGAGGAGATGAGAGAGAGAATGAATCGAAGGAGAAACTAAAACATGGCGGTACGAATTAAACGCCTGACAAACGCGTACCATGTGAACTCTATACAAAAATTCAACGCACGTTTAACGAGCGTTGAGCGCTTATCATCTGAACGTGGCCTCGCGATTTGTATGTCACTTTGTGTTAGTGTGCGTACATTGCTCAAAATAGACGTTCATTGTCAACTCTAATTTACTTCGACTTTTTACAGCTTTCACAGTCTATCTACATGTATATATGATATAAGATGAGCCTGTAGAAGTAATAATTATTGGTTAACGTTTTTAATTTTTTTTTTTTTTTTTTGCGCCCAGACAAAGGGAAAGGGCTACCCTCCGGGATTACGAAGGGAGGGAGGTGGTGAATGCTCATGCATACCAACGCAGCCTAAGGCTGCGTTGGTTATGTGGGACTCACGTAAGAACCTAAGTGCCTACCCACTAAACACCACCTGAGGTTGGCTTTGGGCAGTGTGCCCTCTAAGCCTTCATCGAAGGCGACCATCTCTCGGGGAAGAGAGGCGCAAGCGGCACTCCCTAGGGAGTGTTCGCTGGGAATGCACAGAAGGTGCTGTCTAATAGAGACTTGGTGACATCAGAAGGATGATCACAAACGGGAGGTGAGGCTACATGTATCTGGTACCTGTCAATCCAGGTCAGACGAAAAATTGAGAGAGGAGAATTTTAAAAATAGTGATTTGGTAAGATCGAGTGATACGCCCCTAGGCTTCACTCGTACCGCACTATGTGGTAAGCGTTAAGCGCTTTAGGAATTACAAGGAGGCCACCAAATGGTGGTGCTCCGCCAGCGCAAAGAGGCGCTCCTTGGAGGACTTAGCCGTCCTGAGTTTCCGTGCCAGGACGGATATTTCTTGGATGTCGACTTCGCCTAGTGAGGCGTAAATCTCTTCCAGGTCTTTCAGGGTGCTTTGCACCTGTGATTGAGCCTGGGGAGGTACTGCCCGCCTGGGGCCACTGAAGGTGGCCGGGGCGGGGCGGGAGTAGACATTGAATGCCTGAGAGGGAGGGGCTGATTGTCTCCATGAGGTGGAGAGTTGGGGCCCGACAGTTTTATTCCTCATATGAGGAAAGTGGGATTGGGTGAGGTTAGAGGCCAGAGGTGGCCTTTGTTTTGGCGGCCTGGAAGTTTGCTTATTAGCAGCCTTCGGGGCGGAACGAGGGGCACAAGGGCATCCGCGATAATTCGCGGTATGGCCCTCCTGGCCGCAGAGCACGCATGCGGGAGGTGTTACCTCGTCGCGAGTGCGTTTGCACTCTTTGGTGCTGTGGGGTTCGAGGCACTTTACGCACCTGGGAGGAGCAGAGCAGTTTGCCGCTGCGTGGCCATACATCTGGCAGCGGTGACATTGGCCGGGGAACCCCCGCTTGTGTGGGGCTTCCACACGTATGTTGGAGAGCCCACATATGGTGAACTCTCCTTTGAAAAGTTCCCTGGCTTCAGGGACGTTAGTTTGAATGACTAACGCTAACGGATATTTCTTTCCGGTACGGCTGTACATTTTATGTACAGCCTCGACCGGAAAGCCTTTCTTGACAAGGTCCTCCTGTATGAGCTCATTAGAGAGCTCGTACGGGAGGCCTCGGAGGACAGCCTTGACCTTGCGCTCTTCCGGGAGCGCATAGGTGTGGTAAGGCACGTTGTTACGCGAGAGGAGGAGGGTGAGGTTGCGGAAGTCGTCCGTGGTCGGTACGACTATGCGTATTGCCTCACCTGTGTTTGAGGCACGGGTGTATCGCACCTTGTGATCGGTGCAAAGTTGGGCTACATATGTCCACTTTGCCTTATCACGGAGGAAAATAGGCGGTGGAGGCTTGTTGCTAGGGTGGACGGGCGAGCGTGTCGCCGGTTGGCAAGAGGAGGGGAGCGAGTCCGGGGGTAAACTAATGTCGAGGGACATTAATGGAACTGGGTGGGAAGAGGAGGTTGAAACCTTGTCAGACGCGACGCGCTTGGCCTGACGCTTCTTTCTGGACTGAACCAGTTGGAATGAATCGTCTGAGGGACGATAGGGACGGAGAGAGGTGTCGCGTACGGAACCAGTGAGAGTTCCGTTATCTGATTCCTCCGAGGAGGAATGGACTGGCCGCTTGCGGCCGCAGGAGGCGGGGTCGGAGAACTCCATGTCCTCAGAAGTAGGTTTGTGAGCGGAGGGCTCATCGGGGGACGCGGGAGAGTCAGCAAGGGGCTGACTTTGAGAGTTAATCGCGGTGGAGATGAAGATATCGAGAAACGTCTGGTCGACGTGGATATTTGCAGCTTTAAGTAAAGCCGCAATCTGGATTAAAAGGGCGTTGCGAGGGTCCGCTGATGGAGCCATACTGATGGAGAAGCCTCCCCGCCGAGGGCAGGGAGCAATGGGGGTTGGAAGTGGCGCGGCTATCCCTAATGGTTATAGCCGCGAACCGTCACCCTTGGGAAAGCCCAAGTGCTATGGGATCGGGTCGTCCGGTTTCTCTCAGGTCAGGAGGCCTGAGAAACGCACCGGGTCAACGTTAGCCGAGTTAGTTGTCACCGTTAGGTATCCTTCAGCTCAACCGCGATGGCACGCAACTCACTTACTACAACAAAAATTGCTGTAAGCAAGCTGCGGGCCGGAACGAATTCGACGTAACCAGTCGAACTTGACGTAGCGTATACCTCGTACCACACGTAGCGGAGCTGCGTAGCGTAGCACTGGGCGTAGCGTGGCGGCGTAGCGGAGCGTGAGCACAGGCGCGTGTAGTTGTCTGCTCGGCGCGGGGGCCGAGACGAGAATGACGTTTTTAATGTATACAGTCCACTCAATTGTAACCAGATACAAATAGTCTTAGCGCGTGTGTAGGAAAATGTATTATGATATTAAAAATTAAAATATGTTATGGCGAAACAATAGACAGACATACCTGGGGTTCCAGGAAGAGATGGTCTGCAGCTGGGGGCCCCCGCTAATCCTCTAGGAACCCCTGGTGCTAAAGTGGGTGTTACTGTCCTCTCGACGTTTGTAGAATAAATTGTTAATTGAGTTACAACGAGAACTTTGATGCGATGGGATTAGGTCGTTGGCCATTGATGAATTATTATTTTAATTGTTATGCGTATTGTGTATTGCATGCGAACTCTGTTCGGTGCTCGGTGATAATTTTGTTATAACTTGCGCGAGAGTCAACTAGCCTTAGATTAGCCAATCAGATATAAATGCGTCTGTTGTCTATGGGTATCTCTCTATTTTTAACAGGAAGTATCAGCACTATAGTTTGCCATAACAAAAAATTACAACAAAGAGAATATACAATTGCGGCGCGAATATATATATAACGACTTTTTTTTTGAGAGGAGGAAATACGGTTACGTATTTACGCCCCAGAACGGGGCGTAATATGTCGGACTCGTGTGTCCGCGTAAGCGGACACCCCATACCAACTAAAACCTCCTCTGTGCTGTTAGCAGCCCTGGCTTTCACAGCGAAGTAGGACGTGGGCCGTGGAGGCCGCAAAGACTACGCAACAACAGTCGCGGGGCGTCTCATAAGGAGACTCGAACCTCAGACCGGCTGTGTGCTTGTGGGATACTATAACGACTCATTAAAAAAATCTCAGCGAGCAAAGTGAATCTAAGGCACAAAACATAGTTTGAAGTGGTCTGGCCGCAAATATTTTTACAACTTAAAAACATCTCATTTTGATACTTTTGAATTTAAATTAAGAACGATACTATGGAATTTAAAAATTTCAAATTCATTGACCGCTACTTCGAACTTCTTAAATATTAAATCACAATAACAAAATGCTGTACAGCCTACCGAAACTCTCTAAAAAAAGCGATTAACTCGATTGTATGAAACGTGCAGTCATTGATAGATTGACAGATGACGGATATAATCTTGTAAAAAACGGAAATCCACTACGTTTTAAAAGCACCTGTTTGCTTTTAAACTTAGCCGGATTATACTTCGTGGCCATTCGCCATACTGTCATTACTACTATTTCAAACTTATGTCATTATAATATTGTTTATCCACGTCAGCTTATTTCAGTTTAAGTAGTTGAAATAATTTGTATATATCTTTAAATATAATTAATAGTTAAATTTCCAATTATAAAATATAAAAATATTACAAAAAATAGAATAGACAACAAAAGAGACATTCCAATATTAAATTTTCTGCCGAACCCAGATTTCATAACTAAAATGAAAATAACACAAATAAAGCGGATAGTTAAAGTTGCACAATAAGAAATCAAAATTCAAAGTGATTCGTTTTGAATTAATCCAATAGTAAATTTTGAGGTTCTTCATCAATCTGAGCATTAGTGCAGATATTGCAATCCCGATACGAATAATTTTAATGGGTTGAATCCAAGAGCATTAGTAAAGCCACTGAATATTTATCAAATATTGTGGCAGAATACAGTTCCTAGTTCAGTTAGTACCAGAGGGAGGCTCCTTTGCACAGGATGCCGGCTAGGTTATGGGAACCACAATGGCGCCTATTGCTGCCGTGAAGAAGTAGTGTGTAATCATTATTTTGTTTCGGTCTGAAGGGTGCCGCAGCCAGTAAAATTACCGGGCAAATGAGACTTAACATCTTATGTCTCACTAGCTGACCCGGCAAACGTTGTTTTGCCATATAAAGTATAATTCACGCGATAGTTTTATAAGTAATAAAATATTGCCTATATTATAGCCTGTACATCATTTTGTTCTATTGTCAATAGTTTTTGCAGCGCACGCAAAAATAGGTTTTCGATTTTACACCTTGTGTTACAAAATAGCAATTTTATTACGGATCCCTTATTTTGAAAAAAAACATAGCCTATAGCCTTCCTCGATAAATGGACTACCCAACACTGAAATAATCATTCAAATCGGACCAGTAGTACCAGAGATTAGCGCGTTCAAACAAACAAACAAACACTGCAGCTTTATAATATTAGTATAGATTTGCTCTGTACGACTGACTGTGACGAATGCAATTGTAGTGCCGCTGATAATTTTTGAGTTTCTCAAGAATCCTGAGCGACACTGCATTGTAATGGGCAGGGAGAAACATTACTATCAGTAAATTCTTAATTCGAAATCATTAAAAAAAAAACCCCAATATAACATTATTCTCAGAATAGATTTTTGAACGTAGAGATATCTATTATTTATCAGTTGCTCGATCCGGTTCGTGGTTCTACCACCAATACTAGTATTAGTACCAGAGCCACGTTCGTTATCTAGCAGGTGACAACTGACAGCGGAAGCAGACACCTTCGGAGCTAAACATGTGTAGATATAAATATTATAACACTAGTAATAAGGGATTGATTGAAATTTCAATTCATCATTGGTAGCTATTTAATTCTTATGATAATAATAATAATAAACCTTTATTTTTAATACGCTTAAAAAGCGCCTCCACAGTAAAACACTCAGTATGTGCTACTGTTAGTCCATTATCCCTAGGGCTGTTACATTGTGACCATGAGTATGATTACTCTAACAAAAAATTTTGTTACCCTGTTGCTATAATAATTAAAAATGAATGATCTGACTGTGATCACAACTAAAGTTGAGCAAATAGCCGTCTCAAATTTGCCCCCTCCAGAATACGCGGGGCAGCATGGGCAACCACTATTAGGTACAGATCCTAATTGTGGACGCCCAGGGACGGATTCTCCAGGGCTGCATAGCCTGGTACCGTCCTGGAGTAGTCTATTTTTAGTCCGTGCTGCCATTTGTATTGAGGAGTGTGGAGTTGTGGAGGGGGGGTGTTGGCCTCCGGATACCCCACTCACCGGACGAAACACAGCGGAATAGCCGCTATTTCACGCCGGTTTCGAGTGGGGGAGTGGTATTTCTCCGGGCGTGCCGGCCCAATTCGGTTGTGTCCGTGAGGACCCAACATGGCACTACCACTCCTATATATCCTTATTTGGTAACAAGGCAGTTTAATGTAATATATTAATGTATCTGTTAATTATTCCTAAAGTTAATTATTATTAAGTATTATTTCAATCGCGCGTTAAGATTACACGTGCACACTTTCTTCTAATATTTTTCGTATTCGTATTAATTAATAATTATTCACAGCTATTTTGTGCATAATACCTATGACTCACCGCTTCATAAGAAAAACCTTTATAATTATTTTATAGTACCTACTACCTACCACTTTAATAATCTAAGGTACCTACTGAATAATATTTTTTTATGATATTTATCTCTTCTATATTGAATGAATGAATGAAAACTTTATTAATAACAAACACAAACCACACAGAATAATACAACTAAAAAAGACTTAGAGGTAAAAAAATGATTAAAAACTTATAGCATAAAAAAATACAAATGATAAAAAAAGCAAATGTATGCATAATATTATAGTGATTATTATAATTTAAAAATACTTGTGTAGCAGTTATTGTTATCTAAAGGAACTGACTCAGCGTCATGTTGCATTGGAATAATACCAACACAGCGCTGATTTTCAGCGGATTGAATATTCTGATATTATTTGTATAATAACTATTACTTAATACGCAACTATAATAACTTTAACTATGAAAGTATTATAAAGTTGACACTTTACTTCAGTGATTCACCAATGTTTGACTTCCGTTATGGGGGGATGCACTTGAATTAGGGTATTGTTTATGGAGAACCACATCCCGCAGGCAACAAGTTCTCGCTTCAAAAATATAATATTCCTAGTATTATAATATGTACTAGGAATATTATACTAGTACTATTATTATAGTATACTCTAAAATGTTAAAAGAGAACCAGTTATCAAGTTTAGTGGCCACATCAATTACACGTGAAGCTGACACAAAAAAAAGTTGGATCGCCTTTTTTTGTAATCACTACATAATATCCCCCGCCTCGTCTGTATTATGTCCGTCTGTTCAAGATAAATTAATAATAAACTACTGAACCGATTTTGATGTGGTTTTCCTTAAGAGACAGAGTGTTGATTTAAGACAAATCATAAATAAATCATACCATAAATCCTTTATTTTGCCAGAAAACATGTAACAATGGGTGTAAAATATTTAAGGGGCTCACCACGTCGTTTATGACCACATAAGTTTCCCGCCGCGTCAGTGTCATTCTGTCAACTTCCAGGACAATCAGTGCGCGAAATTTAATTGAAAAATTACTAACTGTGCAGTGAAAGGGTGACACAAAGCGTCTTATAATAAAAAATATGATAAGAAAATCACATTTCACACCTAAATACTATTTCACAACTTTTAATTTAAGCTAATACATTCGTCAAAACAGCAAAATATTTTGTAAACATAACAGACGCCATCAAAAAAATATGTTGCCAGCTATAAACATATTATATACCCCGAGTTCCTCCGCTGGGATAGTTTTTTTATATTTATTGATAGATATTGAATGGAGGCTATAATGTACTACGCCACATGATGCTATAAGTATTCAAAGTCAAAGTCAAATAATGTTAATTCAATTAGGCTTAAACTAATCGCTTTGAAGAGTCACTATAAATATTTTTTTTAAATTACTGAATTTACCATTATGTTTGGAAAAAGTTGTGATCGTGAGAACATTAACCCTAGAATGGTCGCGCGGATGAAATATGTCATCCATGCTAATTAATTTTTCGTTTTTATATGGGAACAACTATCTGGCGCTGAGTTTAGTAATGCCTTTGATACGCTTCGTGATATCAGTAACATCCATATGATGTAGTGGCTTGGATGAGTCAGGAGTAGTTCGAAATTGTGGGTGGAGGACGCATGTCATCCGCGCGACTGTTGACGTCAGTATTTTTTCCTACATGTTTACGATATTATTCTTGTTCTATATTATATTTATAGCATCATTAGTAATAAATGGTATTCAATTTAATGAAATAACCTTGTTCGTACTTCTATGTTATGTAATTGTTTTTTTATTTTTATTTTGGACCCGATAATGGCACCAAAAACGGTGAATTGAATTATGGTTGTTGGAGTTAGATAAAGACGTGTTAGAGGGAACTCCATGATCAGATGACGAAAATTCTGATCACGTTGTAGTCGAGATCAAAAATGCGGACAAAGAAGATAACGTCAATCATGAGTTAGACGGATATGCAAGCCCTGCACATGATGTTTCTGATGGTGATGATTATATACCAATTTAGCCATCAAGTATTATCAAGGTTTGTTTTTCGTTTCATCGAGTTTTAAATAACAACTATTCTAAAGAACTCCTTAACTGACACTGAAAAAATTGTTTCTATTAAATTCTTAATTAATATTTTATGTCTGCTTTCTTAATACATATAATCTAGTGTTTCTTACAATTTACTGATTTAGGGAAATGTCTATTCACTTGCAACATTATTTGGCTCTCTGTGTGCGTGTTGGCGAATGTAAGTAATTTTGAAGTAATTATAATGGTACGTCTATATTGACATAACTATGAATGAAACTATCGTTCTGAGCGTTATTATTCTATGGCTACAGATATGCAATGATATTAAAGTATTGAAAGAGGTAGATATGTCACCAGCGCGCCGAAAATCAATCGCCGAAATGGATTCAATTGGTTCCTTTGGTCGTAGTCGCTCTCTCGATACGAAAACGGTACACACGCGTTTGTTGTTGACAGAATTGCTTACAATTTGATATAGGTACAACATTAAAATGCCGTCTTGTGTTATGGGAAGATACACTTATTAGGAAAGTGAAAAAAAAATCATAGAATTACATAACACAGTTAAGAAATCATGAATTATAACATTTTATTTGATTTCATTATTTATCTAACAAAATAAATATGTCGCCATGACAACGCCGATCGCCGCCAAGCCGATCATAGATTCACGTACAGAAATGACAAAATATTGATGATGTCTGTTGCGGGATGATTGAGGTAGAATATTTTAGGAAATGATGTAAAAAGGTCGTTGTTGCAGTGAATGTAAGTGCGTATAGTATAGGTATAGTATATAGTATAGGTAGCTGAACTATCAAACTACTAAAACAAGTTTTAGGGTAGGTAGCGGATGTAGACAGAGAGTGCTATTTGTTTACGTAGGAGTTATTTCAGTAACACTGTCCCTTTCAGTATATCCCTTGCTAACTACAGAAGAATCAATAGATTATTTTTTTCTTCTCCCATTACCTTATTGTAATAAACCCTCAACAAAAAGACATTCATTAATAATATGAGATACAAAAAATAACAATTGTAATCCTAAAACTTTTTGGGAGCCGTCGTTAGTAAAATTGTAAAAAAAGGACCCTTACTGTAGATATCGTCCTTTTTTTTTTATATGTGAGTAGGGGCAAACGGGCAAGAGGCTCACGGGATGGGGAGAGGTGAGGTAACCGCCCATGGACATCCGCAACAACAGGTGTGTCAACAAATGCGTTGCCGGCCTTTAAGGTGGGAGTATGCTTTTTTCTTGAAGGTCCCTAAGTCGTATCTGATCGGGAAGACCGCTGCCGTTAGTTGATTCCACAAAGTGGCTGTGCGAGGCAAGAAATTTCGAAGAAAACGCGCGGTTGTGGAATGCCAGACGTCTACGTGATGCGGATGGTACTTTGCACTTAATGTCCGATGGTGGAATTCGGCCGCTGGAATCAACCCGAACAGCTCCTCTGAGCACTCCCCGTGATAAATGCGGTAGAAGATGCAGAGAGAACCCACATCTCTACGCAATGCTAGAGAATCAAGCCGATCGGAGATGACTTGATCGTCGATGATTCGAGCCGCTCTTCGTTGTATGCGGTCAAATGGAAGAAGCTGATAATGGGGAGCACCCGCCCAGAGGTGAGAACAGTACTCTATGTGAGGCCGAATTTGCGCCTTATAAAGTTGCAGGCGGTGGCTTTAAGTGAAGTACTGTCTCGCCTTACTGAGTACACCAAGCTTTTTAGAGGCCAGGTTGGCCTTCTCTTCCAAGCGACCACGGAACTGAACGTCGCTCGATATATCGACGCCAAGTATGCCAATAAAGGCTGTGGCAGTTAGAGGAGTGATCTCGAATCGAGGGGATACGACAAAGGGAGACTTTTTAGTGGTGAACGCACAAACTTGTGTCTTCTTGGGGTTGAATTGGACTAAATTTTGTCGGCCCCATTCCGAGACTTTGCTAAGCATAGTCTCAATTTCAGACACAAGTTTGATCCGGTTCTCGTCGACCCTATCCCGGGACATGTTGGCACGGCCGGTGTAGGAAGCATACCCCGTGCTGTCGTCTGCATAGCAATGAATATTGCTGATTTGCAGCATATCATTGATATGCAGAAGAAACAGCGTAGGGGATAGCACACAGCCTTGCGGGACACCAGACTTTATGGGTTTTAAGTCGGAGCATGCACCGTTGATAACTACCTTGATGCTCCGATCAGCCAAAAAGCTAGTGACCCATTTGCACAACTTCTCGGGAAGCCCATTGGATGGCAGTTTCGCTATAAGCGCTTTATGCCACACCCGATCAAAGGCCTTCGCTATGTCCAAACTCACCGCCAACGCCTCTCCCTTCGACTCAACCGCTTGCGCCCATTTATGGGTGAGGTACGCAAGAAGATCACCAGCTGAGCGACCCTGACGGAAACCGTACTGGCAGTCGCTGATCAGCTGGTGCCCCTCTAGGTATCCCAAGAGCTGGCGGTTGATGATCGACTCCATTACTTTGGAGAAAATGGAGGTAATGGCAATTGGGCGGTAGTTGGATGGATCTGAGCGTACACCTTTCTTAGGGATCGGGTGCATTAAAGCCGCCTTCCATAATTTCGTGACTACGCCTGATGAGTAGGAGAGCCGGAAAAGACGGGTTAGGACCGGCGCCAGTTCCGGAGCACATGTCCGCAGCACTATCGGGGGAATGCCATCGGACCCGCTCGATTTGTGAATGTCCAAGGTGAGAAGCGCCTTAAGCACGGCACCATGCCGGAGTTTTACCTCCGGCATATATGAATCGCACCGCGGAACATGCGGTGGTGGTGCACTTTGGTCATCCAGAGTCGAGTTGGACGCGAAGAGGGAGCCCAGGAGATCAGCTTTCTCTTTCGCGTCATGGGCCAGCGAGTCATTATCCCTGTGCAGTGGCAGAATGGCTGGTTGGCAGAAGTTTCCTTGGACAGCCTTGGCGAGCGACCAGAACGCACGAGTTCCCGAGGGAAGGCGTGCAAGTCTCTCGCCAATTCTGCCAATGTGCTTCGACTTCGCGTCAGCAGTAACTCTTTTGAAGGACCTGGAGGCATGATTGAAGTGTTTTTTAAGTTCGCTGGAATTCACATCCTTAGATACCACCGCATTGACCCAAGCCTGATAGCACTCCTGCTTTCGGCGAGAGGCCATTTTGCAGGAGCGGTCAAACCATGGTTGGGACCTGCCACCGATAGGCACAGAGGAGGATGGAATGAAGAGTTCCATACCTTGCAGTACCACATTAGCAACAGCGTCAGCAGCGGCAGCTGGATCTCCCAGCGAAAAACAGATCTGCCTCCACGGGTAGGATGCAAAAAAGCACCGCATCTCGTCCCACTCTGCTGACCTATAGTGCCACACGCGGCGACAGCCTAAGAAGCGGGGCCGTGTTAGGCGCGTGATCGGCACGGTGCTCCAGATCAGGCAGTGGTCCGACGATCCCAGAGGAGGGTCAACGGAAACTAGGTAGCCGTCCGGATGTGAGGTCAAAAGAAGGTCCAACAGTGAAGGTGTATGATCTTGTACATCTGGGATTCGCGTTGGCGCAATAACCAGTTGCGTCAGACCATATGCTAAGGCGTATGTAAGTACGTGAGCATATGTAAGTACGTGAGCCTAGCCATTCGGCGTGGTGGGCGTTAAAATCGCCAAGAAACACGATCTCTGCAGTGGGGATCTGCTCCAATTCGGAATCTGTAGCCATTTGGATGTGTTCGAGGAGCCGGTCAGTCTCTGCGTTACCGCTATGGAACCTATACAGGCATGCGTAGATTCGCGGATGGTCATCGCAGTCTACACGCAGCCAAATGATGGATAGGTCCTGTCCTTCAAGAAAACTCAGGCGTCGAGAACAGACATCCTCCCTGACGTAAACGCACACGCCAGCCCGTGGTATAAAGGAGTGTTCCAAATTATACCCCAGGTAGGAAAGGTAAGATGAATCAGCCAGGGAGGATATCTGTGTCTCGGTTAAAAAGAGCAGAGCCGGTTTCGCCGTCTCCAGGTGAAAGTGGACGGCATTTAAATTTGAGCGAAGCCCCCTGATGTTGTAAAAGTCCACAGCTAGTGTGGAGGAGGGTGGTTTGAGCCTCCTGCTCTATTTGCCCCGAATCAGCGCAGATTTGCCGCCTCCAGAATACGCGGGGCAGCCTGGGCAACCACTGTTAGGTACAGGCCCTAATTGCGCCCAGGGACGGATTCTCCAGGGCTGCATAGCCTGGTACCGTCCTGGAGTAGTCTCGTTTTAGTCTGTGCTGCCATTTGTATTTGGGAGGGGGGGTGTAGGCCTCCGGATACCCCACTCACCGGACGAAACACAGCGGCATAGCCGCTATTTCACGCCGGTTTCGAGTGGGGGAGTGATTTCTCCGGGCGTGCCAGCCCAATTCGGTTGTGTCCGTGAGGACCCAACATGGCACTACCACTCCTTCGGTTCGGTTTTGTTTTGGTGCCTGTATGTTTTTTTATTATTTTATATATAAATAATTGATATCATCAATGTGGCTATATATTATAATCAATATTCAAATATTTTTTTATAAAATCAATGACACATTATCTACCTAATTTCAATGCAGTTTTACTACTATATAGCTTTTACTGCATGAACTCATGAATGAATCGTTATTTAGGCAAAAAATCACGGTATACGGTAAAAAATCATATCTGATGAATTAACTGTATTTATCTATACAAATACGAAGCAATTACCAAATTAGAGTTATCCCTTTCTTGCTTGCGATAATTGCATTTACTATCCTTCTTTGACGTGTAATCGTAATGTAGTATGATATTGCAATGTTAAATTATTCATTTGTGCGTTAGTGTATCATTTTCAAACACCGAATGTTGTATACGTAACCTATCTACATATTCTTTTGAATAGCATTGCAGATTTGCTGTTATAAAAATTTGGGTGACGTGAGCTAACGAGATTTCACCCATCCAAAAAGTGTGTAACTATTTATATTTATATTTATTTATTATTATTGCTAGTCATGAGATATCGGTGATGCGAACCCATAAGATTTTCCTCTACCAAATAGTGCCCAACGCGGCTAAAGAAGTTTTCACTACAATAATCATAACTGCTGCACTAAAAGTATTGGGAATGGATTATTTCCACTGTTCTTGTTATATTTAAATCTTTTTAATTTAAAACTCCTTGGTTTTAAAAATTGAATACCATTTATGTATTAAAAAAAGATTCTCGGTCTTGTCACAAGGTTTTGTCAAACTTGTTTAGTCGTTGAGAAAATGGAATTGACTCGAGAAAATTCTATAGCGATGATTTATTATGACTTTCGTAGTGGTTTAACACAAAAACAGTGTGTTGACCGGATGATTTCTGCATTTATAAGAATAAGAATTATTTATTTAAATTGATCTTTTTACATAAATTTCATGATGAAGCCCCAGCCAAAACCACAATTTATCGTTGGTTTGATAAATTTCAACGTGGACGCGTCAAGCTCAGTGATGATCCCCGTCAAGGTCGTCCAAAAACTGCAGTCACCAAAGAAAACGTTGATGCTGTGCGTAAGCTGATTGAGGAACATTGACATGTGATATACCGCGAAATTCAGGCAACTTTAGACATTGGCATGAGTCAAATACAAATAATCTTGCATGAACAATTAGGTGTAAAAAAGTTGTTTTTTTTTGTTCCCTAAAATAAAGAATAAATTGCGTGGTCAGAGATTTTCATCACCTGAAGAAGCTGTGGACGCCTACAAAACGGCCATTTTGGAGACCCTAACTTCCGAATGGAATGGTTGCTTCAATGATTGGTTCCATTGTATGGAAAAATGTGTCAAATTTCGCGGAGAATACTTAGAAAAGCAATAAATACATTTTAAATAGCAATGTTGTGTCACTTCCTTGATTCCCGAAATTTTCAGTCCCGCCCTCGTATAATAAAGTGCGACATAGTAACTCGGGTGTCTTGAAGCCCTAAGCTTCATTCCAAAAAAATATTACACCCTCGTAGAAATCGCTAGCATTCTCCTCTTGGAAATGACAAACAATGTACTATTTCATCAAACTTGATCGTAACTTAAACATTATTAAGTCTCGTTTATACCCTTAATAAAATATATGAAACAACCCTTACCTACTTACTAACTTACAACAATAGTGTTAGTTAGTGTTGCATGGTAACTTATTTAGTTATACGAATTTACTCAAGTTTTATCGGTGTGGGTACCGACTAGTTTCGGACCATCGGTCCTTCATCAGTGTGAGTGTGGAGGGTTCGCGATAACGTCCCGTCTCTTGCTGCGGACTTGTGCTCGTAGTACGCGGCTGGAAAGGGTGGGGGGCGCCAGTGTTGATGACGAGCACCGTATCTCTAACACTATGTCACTATTGGTGTCCACGGGTGTACAGAATGTACTCACAATGTCCACTACGTGATCATCGGCACTGTGGGTCTTATTGCGAGACGCGTTTTGTAACATTGGTTTTCAAGTTCGTGCAGAGCCCAACCCAATTAGGTCGACGGTCTATTTCTATGGCTTCCAGCAGCTTGCGAGACACAAAGTTTTTTCGCGAAAAAGTATTGGCTACCCATAACGATAAATCGTGAGTTAAAGCTGTATTACTAAATAAGTTAATCATGTCCCACGTTCAATGATAATATTAGTAGATAATTTAGTGTTTCATGATTGCTCAGCTGTTTGTATATTCATTGCAAGTTGTATATTTACAGATCAAAATATATTCTTCATTTTATGAGAAAGGGAATGAAAGTCAGAGTAAAGTGATGCAGCAAAAATTTTTAAACGTTAAATGCTGATTGCCTTACACGAGTAGGTAAAAAAATAAATGTTAATTAATAAAATATATCAACACAAAACACACAACTTGAAATGTTCTACATAACGCATAGATTTCTGTTTTAAATCTGTTTTTCTAACATTGGGACCAAACTGGGAGAATAGCCTTTCAAACGAAAAAGTTTTTTCAATCAATACATAAATAGCGAATATAACGTGAGGTAACAAACAAACAAAAAAATATAGTCACTTTGTATTTATTTAAATATATTATTCTTAATAAAGTGTATGAAAATGCTTATTTACCACATTTTATTGTATAAGATTGACCCAATATTTTAAGCTTATATTTGTATGGTTTATCGTTTTATCATTTTTAAATTTAAATTAAAGAAGTTGCTTCGTTCTAATAACAGAGAACTAACAAGCATAACAATAAATAGAGACTAATATCGCATTTTTGGTAATATATTATACAACTTTGAATACAATGCTACCAAACCGATTGAGATTCAATACTCGCTGGTAGAATATAGAAGAGTTGTAATATAAATTTCGAGTATTACTACTGTATAAAGATTATTTTATGAGATTGAAGGACATCATATACATTTAGAATAATATTCATCATCATTATTTCAGCCGGAAGACGTCCACTGCTGGACAAAGGCCTCCCCAAAGATTTCAACGACGATCAATCCTGCGCTGCCCTCATCCAACGCATTCCAGCGATCTTGACCCAATCGTCACGCCATCTTGTGGGGGGTCTACCAACACTGCGTCTTCCGGTACGTGGTCGCAATTCGAGGACTTTACTGCCCCAACGGCCATCTGTCCGTCGAGCTATGTGCCCTACCCATTGCAACTTCAGTTTCGCAATCATTTAGGCTATGTCGGTAACTTGATCATGTCATGTCATAAATAAACCTATAATAAATCTCATACATACTATAAGTGCAAACGAATATAATATATATGTAAGAAAGATTCAAAAAGTACTAACCTTCATAATTATTTTTTTCCCTTTAATTAAATAAAGGGGAAAAAACGCTTAGAACAACAAGGTTATCAGCGACCAGAAACACAATTACAATAATTATATCAAACTAAACAGATTACAAAATTTGAGGAATTATAGAACAATACAATACATATCAGGATCACTTAATATTAATCACTACAAAAATTAAACATTTGTCTTTCAGAAATATAACTAGCACATTCGAACAAAACATGTTTGACTGTAAATGGTAAGCTACATCTAAGACAAGACTTAGGAGTGCTTTTCGTGATATAACATGTATATGGGATGCATTGGTATGGCCTATTCTCAGACGTGTTAATATTCATTGTCCTTTTCTATTAAGTTTTAAAATATAT
Source organism: Leptidea sinapis (assembly GCF_905404315.1). Lineage (NCBI taxonomy): Eukaryota > Metazoa > Arthropoda > Insecta > Lepidoptera > Pieridae > Leptidea > Leptidea sinapis. The sequence goes on along the minus strand of NC_066296.1, from coordinate 9,353,546 downwards.
TTGGTTTCACCTTTAAAAACATCTCGCCTGAAATAGTGCAAATTTATGATGATATATGAGTTTTGCGTTATGAATCCTCTTCTCCTTCATGAAAATAAAAAAAAAGACGTGTTGCACTCGGGGACTGCCGCGGTAAAGCTATTGCATAGCATTTTTTATAATTTAATCTACACCCATGCTTTAAATCCTCTATTCAAGATTCTGAAACAGTTAGATTATTGCCAACATTAAAACACCCAATGTTCTAATAACCATTACATCACCCAAAAGAGTGTTGAAATGATGTACTGAATTTCATAACAACACTCCTATTTTTTTTTTATTCCCTTCATCTATATGAATTTCAAAAAAAGGAAATAATGGTTTACGCGCGTTCCACACCACCAGAACGTCGCGCGCCGTAAAAAAAAGTAGGTTATTCGAATCCCCGCCATTATTCTTCGATATTTTTATTATTTTATTTACAAAAAATGAGCGATTAATTTCCAAAAGAACATTATATTCAAGTGAATTTCAATTATTGCACTATACAAAATGTAAATTACTACTAAAATCAATAATTGTTTCATTAATACTTAGTTTATTTGTATATAATCAGTAATGGATGATATTAGGTTACTACTAGGACTGGCTGTTTTATTGTTAGCAGTAGGCTAACTGTTTCAGAATATTTTATTCTTTGATATTAATTCAAGTTACACTTTTTGAGCGTGGTGACCGATAAGAAAACATTTTTTTTCTTTTATTAAATAAATGAGAAGTTAATATTGTTCAAAATATTTTTATTATCTTACAATACATCTAGGTTATTCAGGAATATTTATCATTGAAAGTATAGGTTGATATACTTGATATCTTCTAAATATCTGGATAAAACCGCGTCAATGGTGGTCCCATATATTTTATTGTGGATTCTTGTGGATCATTATTCATTTTCAAATTCAATATTTTCGAAAGAAAAGTTGTCAACCGCTCTGATTTTTTCATGGCGAAGTTGATGTTGAAATCGCCATCCAAAATAAGTGGAAATTTATTACCATTTGTGCCAAGTATTTTCGACCCTTCTTCAGTGTACTCCAGTAAAGTCCGATGAATAAAATGCTCTACCTCGTCCAATTTTTGATTCGGAGAAATGTAAATAATAAAAAAATTAAAAAAAAAACGTGATAATAAAAAGAAAGAAATTAAAAAACATCAAGACGTACCCCAGGCTCGAACCTGGGACCTTCTGCACAAAAAGCAAACGTGGTGTTAGGCTATTTTCGTTACGGAATTTCTGGATTCGGTCTCCACGCTCATGGCCCGCGATAGAAGCTATGCAATAGCTAAAAAAGTAAAACTAAGTAAGCTTAAAACTTATTGTGTAATATAAATAATTTTATTTGGGTAATCAATAGTTATAGGCGTATTTTGCGGTGACATTCCGTGACTTCCATTTTCTTTAGCTTCACAGCACCTAATTTGCACAGGAGACAGCTTGAACAATTCACAGAGCATTATTCCCAATACTTTATTTCTGTAAATTTATTTATTCTTATTTATAGATTTCGTTCTGAACAGCAAAGTTTTGAGCATAAATATTTCAAGTTATTCAGTAATTCTTTGATATTTTATGTAAGTCTTCAACACGAAATTTTAATTTTATTCTTATTTCATTATAAAGTTATAAGTTATTGAATTTTTTTGAATTTTTCTATTTCTTTTCTTTAATATTTTATGTAAGTCTTCAACAGAAAAGAGTGTTGATTCTTTTGTAATATTAGAAACCTTGCAACAGTAAAGTATTATTTGTGTTTCTGATCTGGTCTCAGACTGCCGACACGAAGTTTAAATTCAAATGTTTTAGAGATGTTTTCTATGTAAATTGTGCGTGATATGTTTGTATTCAAGAAACTACACAATATATCTCCACCGATAACCTATTCATTTAACAACTGTCAAATGTATTATTTAGTCTAGTTATTATCGTCGATAATAAAGAAGCTTTACTATTTATATTATTAAACTTCAGATTACGATCAGTTATGGCTGAAAAATAGGCCGACGTATCTGAGTTTCCGAGGCGCGATGGTCTGCAGCTGGGGCCCCCCGCTAATCCTGTAGGAACTCCTGGTGTTACTTCATCTCGGCGTGTGTATGAAAATAATTTATGCGTGGCGTTACACCGAGAACTTAACGATTAGGTCGTTGATCACTGATGAAGTATCGATTTATATTATGCGTGTATTGCGATCGGTAAGAATATTTGTATATTATGCGGCGCAAGAGACAACTGTCATTAGATGTGCCTCTCAGATGACAATGAGTCTGTTGTCTATGGTATTTCTATGTATATATGTCTATGTTTTTTTTTCTACAGGAATTCGTTTGCCTATTATTTGCCATAACAAAATTACAAGAAAAGAGAGCAGATAATTGCGGCGCATCTACTATTATTGCGTCAATATTTAACAAAATATATAGGAATGAAGAATTTAAATTAAACTATTTACTTCTACTCCAACTACCAATCATCAGTTATGCTCTTAAAAGACAAATTTAAAATTATCCCGTTAGTTTTCCTTACTTCTTCAGAAAATAATCAGAAATGATTATTTCAATTATTATATTAATTATAAATTCTAAAATATTTCTATTGGAAATACAATTTGGAATCACTTATTGAAAGTCTAAAACTATCACCCATTCGAAAATGTTTGCCTCAGACCTGAGAAGAACGGACGCGAGAAAGTCTACGCGTCTTCTTTTCTTATATAAAATGTGTCACAACTATTTTTTTTTAATTTAAATAACTAGCCATCCGTAGCATCTCAAATCAAATCAGCAGTACCCCCGCACCGGGCAGGGCAAACGATTTTTCAGATACACGAAAATCGAAAGTGCCGTACGGCACACTATTCTTTCACCAATTTCTGACCTTTATGTTGTATATAAGATGGTTTCATTCTTATTATAAGCAATCTAATACTAGACGTAAAATAATATGCATTGACAGAACGCTGCGCGAGCGCCAAAATCACGAAGATCTGAGGCAGACCACGACGCGGGGGTACTTGCCGATTACGGAAGGCTAGAAGGCGGTTTACTTGTATTTGGTATTAAAACATGTTTTCTATTGTAATAAGTTACCGACTACTAACGTTGTTTATAAAAGTGCCAATCGTTGCATAATAGTAAGAAAGTCCTTCTCCAATCAAATACTCATGAGTCAAAATAAACAATTTATTAAATAATATGTCTGCGAAAATTGCTTCGTAAGATGAAATATAATCGTGCTACAAGACTTTACACTTTGCACAACTTGTTCATCTTGAGGTATATAACTTACACACTCTCACATATTAAATGTAGGAAACTCTTAATATTGTTAGGTTGAGTTGCATCAAACTAGATATTTTCCTATTAGTCCTTTTCAGAAGACTAGAAATAAGGGAATCAAATCAAAATCACTTTATTCACGTAGGTCACAGAAATGACACTTATGAATGTCAAATAAAAAATATTTTTTCTTTTTGAATTTGAGCTACTGAGAAGATGTAGAAAGGAAGTTATTGCCACTCTTTTAAATCAAGCTTTACATTTTCATCGTTTTATAAATCATTTCAACTACAATATAATATGTAAAGTGATTCAACAAACATACTCAAACGTCATATAGTCAATGCCTTACACGAGTAAGTCAAAAAAGTATATGTAAATTGTTACAAAACAAAAGTTGTTGAGTACAGTATGAGCCAGCCATCGCCTCCCTCGACCATACTTGGACAACGACCCGTCCCACGTCGCTGCCACCAGCAGTGACATTTAAGCGAGCAAAAGTAAGCTTCATAAGATACACAATAATAAGCTTTAAGGGTAATTGTATACACTTTTATAATAAAGTCCCAGCCACTGTTCTAAATCCTACTACTCCACAACTAAATATCTAAGTGATCCGACAGCATGGGACTAGATTATGATTATTTTATAAAAAAAGCAATATACAATATTGTATAACTCCTAAAAACAGCGCAAAAAAAGAATGCTGGGAGAGTTTCTTGCGCCGCTTCTTCTCCCTCAGAGCGCCATTTGTTTCCGAAATGGTAGTAGTATCTAGTTAGTATAATATTAGAAATGACATCAAAGGAATTAATTTGGAGAAAATAAATGCCTTTTATGCCTTTTTTATTTATTTATTATATTTTTATTTATTATAGTCAAGGTTTGTCAAATTTAACGTTAACAGTAACGCTGACTTTAACATAGACTATGGAATGTGCTGCACCATCGTATTCCTTTTCATAGTTAAAGATAATGTTAAAAAATAAAATATCAAGTCAATGTAGAATATTTAATTTGAAATTTTTGACAGGTAGCTATTAATTTTAACATTAATATTAGCTTTAACTGGCGATGATTGGACGGTTACTATTAACAGTTAAGGTTATGATGTCATCTAAGAATTGTCAAATGGAACAACACATTTTTTGCTTAACCAGTACTTTAACATGTTTGTTATTGCTAAAGTTACGATGTGAAACCCAGCCTTAATACACTTAAAATTTTTTAATTACTCATTTTGTACGGAACCTTTGGGTACCTCCCGGCAAATAATCGGAACAATTTTTTGTATTAATTACTGTGACAATTACTTTCTCGACTCCTGTCAACCTCAGTCCACTTAAAACCTTGAGCTTGATTGGGAATGAAACGACGGATTTAATATAAAATATTTTTTACCAAATTCGCCCTATTTAAAAACTCATACTAATCACTCGCGTTTTTAAAAAAATGTTTTGAGTACGTTGGAAAGTCGCATTTACTTTTAGTGTATTTAGTGGAGTGGTGTGGCATGCATCCATGGACATCCGCAACACCATGGGGTCAAGATATACGTTGTCGGCCTTTAAGGTGTGAGTTTGATCTTTTCTTGAAGGTCCCTAAGTTTTATCGGTTGGGAAAGACAGCAGCAGATAATTGATTCCACAAAGTGGCTGTGGAACGCAAGAAATTTCGAGCAAAACGCGCGGTTATAGCATGCCAGTCGTGATGCGGCTGGTTTTTATCATTTTGATGTAACGTTTTGGTGGTGTAATTGAGCCACTGGTATCAACCCGAACAGCTCCACTGAGCACTCCCCGTGATAAATGCGGTAGAAGATGCAGAGAGAACACACATCGCTACGCAACGCCAAAGAATCAAGCCGATCGGAGATGACTTGATCGTCGATGATTCGAGCCGCTCTTCGTTGTATGCGGTCAAATGGAAGAAGCTGGTACTGGGAAGCCCCCGCCCAGTGGTGAGAACAGTACACCATGTGAGGCTGAATTTGCGCCTTATTAGTTGCAGGTGGTGGCTTATAGTGAATTACTGTCTCGCATTACTGAGTACACCAAGCTTTTTAGAAGCCATACTGGTCTTCTCATCCAACTGACCAGAACGTCGCTCGATATATCGACGTCAAGTATGCCGATACAAGCTGGGCTTTACTTTATTTTACTTTAGAAAAATATTTTTTCCAAATAAAATCATACAATGTGAGTTATACATTTAAATACCATGAAAACTCCTAGAGGGTTTATCTGGGTAAGTTGTTGCTCACGATTTCTACGTTACACTTTATAACTACCATTTCAATTTCCTTTACTCTGTGAAATATTTGTTCATGCTGTCTAACAATATATTATTACTTAGTTACTATGAAATTCATATTAGCTCAATAGCCAGGCGTCGTAACAAATAAACAAATATAACATAGGTACATAAACTATAATCACGCGAAATCTTATAGCTCTCGGAAGAATGTTAAAAAAGGATCGCAAGAATTCGGTTCACACAGAATTAATACAGAACTTAATTCGATACCAAAATATTGACTACATTACTTATACAAACGCTGTAAACATTGTCTATTAATGTAAAATACACAGAGGTTGTTTACGCTTTTAAATAAGAAGGCCAATGGCAAAACAAAAGAATAATAAATACAGTTTTCATTTGTTTAACATGATGTGTATAGAGGTAATATGCGATACAAGGAAAATAGCTATTCATATTAATATTATTAATGCGTATAATTTCCATTATTTATTTATTTAGTAGTATAGTTTCTTTTGTGTTTTTTTTTTAAATATTTTTTTTTTTTGCCCTGTGCTTCCCCGGGACATGAAAAGGATAGGGAAGTACCAACCCCAAGGGGGACGTAAGAGGCGAGTTAGGTCATTTACCAGTAGGAGGTTTGTTGCACAGGATGCCGGCTAGATTAGGGGTACCACAACGGCACCTTTTCTACCGTGAAGCAGTAATGTGTCAGCATTATTTAGTTTCGGTCTGAAGGGCGCCGCAACTAATGAAATTACTGGGTAAATGAGACTTATCACATTGACATTATCTTATGTATCAAAGTGACAAGCGCAATTGTAGTGGCACTCAGAATGCTAGGGTTTTTTTTAAGAATCCTGGGCGGTACTGCATTGTGTCGCCCCTTAATTTCATAAAAAAAAATGTTTCGCATTTTCAAGTTTTCATTTTCTTCTAGCATTGATGACTTACATTTTATCAATTATTTCAGTTTGTTTTTCTTATTCGGTTTTCGTTAATCGCGATATATGCAGGATTCACCGATACACTCCTGTTACCTATTCTGAGAGATCAGATATTTGTAGATATCCACCGATATACTCCTGTTACTTATACTAAGAGATGAGATATTTGCAGATATCCACCGATATACTCCTGTTACCTATACTAAGAGATGAGATATTTGCAGATATCCACCGATATACTCCTGTTACCTATACTAAGAGATGAGATATTTGCAGATGTCCACCGATATACTCCTGTTACCTATACTGAGAGATGCTTTGCTTTCTTCAGAAGGTTAACAATATTTTGAGACGTATTTATTTTCGTGACAGATGAACAGACGAATCGTAGTGTATGATTCGCAGGCCTGTCTCACTCCCCGTGTCGGTATCGAAATCGTCAGTGCGTGCGGCGGCCTCTATACAGTAGGCCAGCCAATAGGGACTCACGAGCGAGCAGTGACAATGGAGAAACATAAATAAAGCAAAGCATATTAAACGTCATTGCGATCCAAATTTAAATTTTTAAGCGTTCTTAAGACGCTGAAACAAATTAATTTAAAATGATGATTATTATAATGAAATTACCATTCATGATAGCTACATATTTATTTCGTATATACTGAGTAGGTTTAAATATGTTGTGGTGTTCCAACGCATACATTAATATGTGCAACTAGTGTAGATTTGACAACGAAAGAATATTGATTTAAAATAACGATTACATACCTATTTAAGTTATAGAAAAAACTGAGCTATTTTTGGTATCTTAATACTAGGTACTGTTTTAGGTAAAGAAGTCAACCCTAATGTCGACAGAAGAGGTAAGAGTCACGCGATAGAAAGAGAGGGAACTTCTAGGTGAATAAAAATGTGGGTTAGTAGCGCTGTGCGATCTGACTTACACGTTATTGTATGAACGCAAGAGTCCCTATTTCTTAAATTGATTTTGCGGAGTGAGACTTCCGTACTTTTACTATTATATATTATTTTGTTTTGGTTAAGTTATTGTTCTGCGAAAGTTACAAAATTCAAACCGATTTAATAACACTTATAGTCGATAATTTCAAAAAAACATACAAATTTATTTAATTAAACTTTGTGCGCGATTATTATTACAGTTGGGCAAACAGTTTGTTCATTTTTACAATATTAATATATTGGTTTAATTATTATTATATTATATATGATATTTATTTGTTTTTATTTTAATAAGTTTAATTTATGTTTGTATATGTCTTATTTTCATTACACTGAAAAACTGAGCGAATTATAATATTTAGCACATTAAGAATACCATACTATTGAATTAGAGTTTAAAGTTTGTTAAATTCAAAGTCATTTATTAAGAGGGAGCAACTTAAATGTATACACTTTTATAAAAGAGTCCCAGACACTGTTCAGGCATTATCTATAAATAAATTTAAATGTTTTAAAAAAAAGGCTCTGTTGTAAATCGTATTACTCAACAGCTGAACATCTAAGTGATCGGACAGCCTGGGACTAGATGATGATTATTTTATAGCGATAGAAATGACTGTACAATATTGTATCTTTTTATTGAAAAGAACGCAAAAAATTTTTTAACAAAAAAAAAAATTACTTCAAAAACACTATTTCAAAACAATAGATATACTTAATATGCACTAAAAAGTATAAAAATAACTGCGTATTTTGATACAATCTAAATAATTAACCTAATTCTAGATACGATTATTGTCATTTTTGGAATCGGTGTCCTTCCGCCGCGACTCGCTCTCGCCTCCTCACAACTCAAGCACATCTCACCTATAACTATGTTTGTAGTTACAAATCTATTTTGGATGACACCGACTCCAAAAATTAAATTCAATTTAATATAATTTAATGGGAACATGAGAAGCACCAGCTTTCAAATAAAAAAAGAATTATCAAAATCGGTTCACCCAGTCGAAAGTTTTGGGGTAACAGACATAAAAAAAACATACCGACGAATTGAGAATCTCCTCCTTTTTTGAAATCGGTTAAAAATAATGCTGGGATAGTTTCTTGCGCCGCTTCTTCTCTCTCAGAGCGCCATTTGTTTCCGTAGCGGTAGATACTAATCTAGTGGTGGTACCAGTGGTACCAGTGGGAGGCTCCTTTGCACAGGAAGCCGGCTAGATTATGGGTACCACAACGGCGCCTATTTCTGCCGTGAAGCAGTAATGTGTAAGCATTACTGTGTTTCGGTTCGAAGGGCGCCGTAGCTAGTGAAATTACTGGGCAAATGAGGCTTAACATCTTATGTCTCAAGGTGACGAGCGCAATTGTAGTGCCGCTCAGAATTTTTGGGTTTTTTGAGAATTCTGAGCGGCACTGCATTGTAATGGGCATGGCATATCAATTACCATCAGCTGAACGTCCTGCTCGTCTCGTCGCTTATTATCATAAAAAAAAAAAATAGTATATTAGAAATTACATCAAAAAGAATTCTAAAGGAATCAATTTTGAGAAAAAATAAATGCCTGCCTTACTTGAACCTTACTTTTACATATGATCTCTTGGCATCTTTACGTAACAAAATCTTAATATGCTTATCTCTATTGGGTCAAAATGGTCCGTATTTTATTTACATATAAAGCAAAGCTTTCCATCGAAATCGTCCTGAACACCAATGGAGCTTACCTCGGCAATGGTTGACGACGGATAGAATACACTTAGATTTATTTGGAGAAATCCGCAATTGGGTAAACACAGTAAGGGACAAATAATACTGGCCAGCTTATAAGGGTTAATCCCTAAGTCAAGGTCTTTTGTGACTTGTTTATCCATTTGTTCTTTCTTAATCCAGGAATTTCGAACATGAAAGCGAACTTTAGATGTCAAAACAAACTTTGTACACCGCCTCAAGAAAATAAAAATCGTTGTTACGTTATATGAACTTTGATTTTTTATGAAAATAAGGGACGAGACTATCAGGACGTTCAGCTCAACCCAAAAATTCTGAACGGCACTACAATTGCGCTCTTCAACTTGAGACATAAGATGTTAAGCCACATTTGCTCAGTAATTTCGCTAGCTATGTCGCCTTTTAGACCGACTCACAATAATGTTTACACATTACTGTTTTACGACAGAAATAAGGGCAGTTGAAGTACCTGTTGGCGATGGTTCCACCTGGCATAACAAACATAGATAGATTTTTTTCATTTAAAATTAGAATTTTTAATATGAAGCCGCCCCGCATCAATGAATATGCGAGGCGTCAGTCGTCCATTACCGCCCATGCGCAATGCCACGCGCGCTCACGATATTTTGTATTTTATAGTATAGGTAGTGCTGTGTGTGTGTTCTCCACAATAAATGTTTACATCACGTGTATAATTTTTTTGAACTCTTTATAAGCCCTATCACCAACAGTACCCATAATCTAGCCGGCAACCTGTGCAAAGGAGCCCACTGGAAAAATTTAGCGCGACCTTTAGAAACAATACCAAGGGCACGTCTAACATATACGTGTCCCAAATATATAAACACATGCTCCAAGCTATTTAGTATTTCGCCCATGTGAAGCAGAACCAATGAATAATGCAACAGACTTTGAGGTGCTAATGATGCCTGATCTTTAGCAATGGACGTCATGCTTAGGAAAACCATTTGGGTAAAATACAGTGCGTGTTTACAAATAATGACGAAGTAGGAAGTAATATTTTACATTTCGTGGGTTAACAGATAATATCTTAAGTTTTGCCCTGTACTTTCTCCGGGGCGTAAAAAGAATAGGGGAGTCCCAGGCCCATGGGTGTCGTAAGAGGCGACTAAGGGCTTTTTAGAAGTGGGAGAGTCACGCTGCCGTCTTATGACGTCAGCACAATCGGGCCAGACTCGTCCGGGTTAATTACCACACTCGCACAGAATACCGGCGTGAAGTAGCGGCCTAGTGCCGCTATGTTTCGCATAGGTTAGTGTCGAGGACCGGAGGCCATCCCTTCCCCCCCCCCACACAAATTATGAGAGCGGTCCGTAAAAAGATATTACCCCAGGAGGGTACCAGCTCTACCAGAGCCGGAGAATCCCTCCCCGAGCACTCTCGCTCGGGCCGCCCTTCGTATTCTGGGGTGGGCACAGAACCGCGCATGACCGAGGACAAACGAGGCAGTAACACCACGGCACCCCGCTCCACGCTCAACGTGGACTTTTGCAATATCAGGGGAATTCACTCCAATTTAATCGCCGTCCACCACCACCTTGAGACGGCACAGCCGGCCTTGTGTTTCCTTACGGAGACGCAGATATCTCGACCTAGCGATACGTCATATTTAACGTACCCCGGGTACAAAATTGAGCACAACTTTTTGCCTCATGCCGGGGTATGTGTGTACGTTAGGGAGGATATCTGCTGTCGCCGTCTCGGCAATTTTGAGGGTAGGGACCTGTCTACTCTCTGGCTCCGCGTAGATTTAGACGACCGCGTCCGTATCTATGCGTGTGTCTACAGGTCCCATAGTGGTAACGCAGAAACCGATCATCTCATGGGCTGCGTTCAAGCTGCAATTGACGCGGCTCCCGGATGTGGATAGCCACCTGCCGTCCTTATTAGATCTTCTGCTGACTACACATCCCGATGGTTACCAGGTCTTTGTCGACGCCCCTCTTGGAACGTCCGACCATTGCCTGGTCAGGAGTGTAGTGCCTATCCGACGCCAACGTCGCAGACCACCAGCGACCCGCCGCGTTTGGCACTACAAGTCAGCAGATTGGGATAGGATGCGTTCCTTTTTTGCATCCTACCCTTGGGGCAAGGTTTGTTTCTCTTCGGATGATCCTAGTGCCTGCGCCATTGCAGTAGGCGATGTGATACTGCAGGGCATGGATATTTTTATACCAAGCTCTGTAGTACCGATCGGTGGCAGATCACAGCCCTGGTCCGATGCGTCAGTTAAAGCAGCATCTGACTGCAAAAAACAGGCGTATCGAACTTGGGTTGCGGCGCTGGGCACAAAGGATCCGAACTGCAAAGTTCTTAAGAGGAAATATAACCGTGCCTCCAGATTTTTTAAGCGGCAAATCGCCCGTGCGAAGTCTAAGCACGTCGTCAAAATCGGCGAGCAGCTTTCCAGTTACCCGACCGGAACACGCAAGTTCTGGTTGTTGTCGAAAGCTGCTCTTGGTAACTTCAACCAGCCGTCCATGCCGCCGTTGCACATGAGGAATGACACCCTGGCCCATACGGCAAAAGAGAAAGCCGAGCTCCTGTGCGCTCTTTTCGCCTCCAACTCGACTCTTGACGACAACGGAAAAACACCGCCGACCATCCCGCGGTGTCAGAGCTCTATGCCTGAAGTACAGTTCAGACAGAAAACTGTTAGGCGAGCTCTGTTTTCGTTGGACGTCAGGAAGTCGAGCGGGCCGGATGGCATTTCTCCAATCGTGCTTAGAACGTGTGCCCCTGAGTTGACGCCGGTGCTAACGCGTTTATTCCGGCACTCTTATTCCAAAGGCGTAGTCCCTGACTCATGGAAGTCAGCCCTTGTCCATCCGATCCAAAAAAAAGGAGACAGTTCGGATCCGGCGAACTACAGGCCTATTGCTATCACCTCCCTGCTCTCCAAAATCATGGAGAGCATAATTAGCCACCAGCTTTTAGTATACCTAGAGGGTCACCAGTTGATCAACGACCGACAGTACGGGTTTCGCCATGGACGGTCGGCAGGTGATCTTCTGGTATACCTAACACATAGATGGGCGGCGGCTATTGAAAGCAAGGGGGAAGGCCTGGCAGTTAGCCTGGATATAGCGAAGGCCTTTGATCGTGTATGGCACAAGGCGCTCCTCTCAAAACTTCCATCATTTGGGCTTCACGAGAGCTTCTGCAAGTGGACCTCCAGCTTCCTCACTGGGCGTAGCATACAGGTGGTTGTCGACGGATATTGCTCGAACCCGAAGCCCGTGAATGCTGGAGTGCCCCAAGGCTGTGTGCTATCTCCTACGCTGTTTCTTCTGCATATGAATGATATGTTGGACACCTCCAACATGCATTGCTATGCAGATGACAGCACTGGTGATGCCGTATACACGGGCCATGCAGGTCTCTCTCGGGAAATCGTCGACCAGTGCCGGGAGAAACTTGTGTCTTCTATCGAGTCCTCTCTCGAGAAGGTCGCGGAATGGGGTAAATTGAACCTTGTCAAATTTAACCCCCAGAAGACTCAAGTTTGCGCGTTTACCACTAAAAAAACCCCATTTGTCGTATCACCGCTCTTCGAGAACACTTCTCTTAAAGACGCGCCTAGTATCGGAATACTGGGTCTCGAAATCTCGAGCGATTGCCAATTCCGTGGCCATCTGGAGGGTAAAGCCAAATTGGCTTCGAAGAAGCTGGGCGTCATCAATAGAGCACGGCAATACTTCAAGCCGGCCCACATTCTAGCGCTCTACAAAGCGCAGGTCCGGCCACACATGGAGTATTGCTGTCATCTCTGGTCTGGTGCACCCCAGTATCTGCTCGATCCATTTGACCGCGTGCAACGTAGAGCAGCTCGAATTGTCGGGGACTCAGTGCTCTGTGAACGGCTGGATCACTTGGCGTTGCGTAGAGACGTCGCTTCATTGCGTGTCTTCTACCGCATTTATCACGGGGAGTGTTCCGAAGAGCTGTTTAACCTGATTCCTGCCGCCGAATTTCACCATCGCACGACACGCCTCAAGTTAGGATATCATCCCCACCATCTGGATGTGTGGCGGTCCTCCACAGTGCGGTTTTCAAGAAGCTTTCTCCCTCGTACTACAAAGCTGTGGAATGAGCTTCCTTGTGCGGTGTTTCGGGGACGATACGACATGGGTACCTTCAAAAAAAGCGCGTACACCTTCCTTAAAGGCCGGCAACGCTCTTGTGATTCCTCTGGTGTTGCAAGAGAATGTGGGCGGCGGTGATCACTTAACACCAGGTGACCCGTACGCTCGTTTGTCCTCCTATTCCATAAAAAAAAAAAAAAAGTTTATACCATACCTGGTAGTAATTGGTACTCAGTGAAAATCACTGTTGGAATCGGGGTTTTGTAAATAATAAATAATTGTTAAATAGTCATAAAATAAAGTATATTAAATTCACCGCGCCAAATGTCAAAAATGTAGATGTGAATATTTTATTAAAGGGAGAGTTGGTAAAACCAGTGGAATCTGCTATATTTTTTGGCATTACTCCTGATTCCAAATTGCAGTGGGGCCCCTATATTGAAGGCTTGGCGAATAGGCTTAGTTCTGCAGCATATGCGGTTAAAAAAATTAAAAATTCAACTGACATAGATACGGCGCGACTAGTATACTTTACTTATTTTCATAGTATTATGTCCTATATATATGTAGGCATATTGTTACGGGGCAGTTCGGCCGATGTTAATTATTAGGTTACTATAGCTTAAACGATTTTCTTAATGATACTACAGACTGGGAATGCTTCATTCCGAGTCTGTAGTATCATTAACACCCTTAACACCCTCAGGCTCTTAAAATATAAAAGTTTAATGTACGATATCACATTGTAATCCATATTTTTATATAAAAAAGGCCCGCTGAGTTTTTTTGCACCCTTTCTTCTAAGTTCTGAGGCAGTCTATTTTGATTGGGTGGTAGTTTTTGACGTTAAATAAGTGACTTTGAATCCTATTTTGAATAAAAATATTTAAATTTGTAATAATTTTAACATCAAATTGGTATTTTGTAGGACATTTTTTTTCTATTGTTACAATTATTTGTCATCCTTACTTTTTATCCTTATGTTTTAAATCCTTACATACGCGTTACTTAAATCAGACTTCTTCTTAAATCTTCTTTCCTCTTCAGAGTTTTACAGTTCAATAATGATATCCTGTTGTTTGCGCTAAGTGTTTGTTTCTAAATCTGTTGTGAATTTTATTCGAAGTGTGTTGACTCTCTAGTAGAAGTCACTTCTAAGACGGACCTCTTAGTTTTTAATTCGTATATCAATACATATAATAGAATCGTGGTCTGGTTGCTGTCCGTACATCGAAGATAAATAAGAAAAACTATTATAGGGGGACATCATGAACGCAATAGAACGCAAAAGAATTTTTGTCTGTTTGTCTGTACGTTTGTCGCAATCTCAGTAACGGCTTAACCGATTTGAATGCAGTTTTCACTGTTGCGTTGAAAGTTTGCTCCACATAGGACTCCTAGCTTAAGGTTTTTTTAGTGACAATAAGTAATTGGAAGTAATTGATAAGCCCTGCCCATTACAATGCAGTACCGCTCAGAATTCTCGAAAAACCTAAAAATTCTCAGCAGCTCTACAATTGCGCTCGTTACCTTGAGACCTACCTACGGCGCCTTTCAGACCGAAACATAATAATGCTTACACATAATCTAGCCGGCATCCTATGCAATGGACCATCGACTGGTTTGTTATGGTATGGAATGATATTACATTAATTGTATTTATAAGATTACCACTTTTTCAGGAAACTATATTATGAAAAAATTTCAAAGTAAAACTCTATCTTAATACAATATTTAATCAAAATCATCACAACCGTTTCCGAGATTCAAATTCAAATTCAAATATTTTATTCAAAATAGGATTTAAAATCACTTATTGAACGTCAAAAACTACCACCCATTCAAAAGAGACTGCCTCAGACATGAGAGGAATGGGCGCAAGAAAGTCAGCGGGTTTTGTTTTTTAAATATAAAATATGGATTACAATGTGATATCGTACAATTAACATTTATAATTAAAGAGCCTGAGGGTATTCGCTTTATAACCAGTCCGTGGTGTCATTAAGAAAATCGCTAATGCTATAGTAACCTTTCCCACACAAACGTTTTTTAACAATTCTTTTAAATTTCGTAACACATTTGTTTTGTATATTTTCTGGGATCATATTGTAGAAGCATATACATCGCCCAACAAAAGACTTACTAACTCGACCCAAACGAGTAGTAGGCACAACAAGTTTGTTTGTTCCTCGTGTTAACATTATGAATGTCACAGTTTCTAGAAAATTTCTCAATATGCTTATGAACATACAGAACATTATCAAAAATGTATTGAGAAGCAACAGTCAAAATGTTTATTTCTTTAAATTTTTCTCTTAATGCTTCTTTAGGACCTAGGTTATAAATCGCGCGAATAGCCCTCTTCTGCAGCACAAAGATGGTATTAATATCGGCTGCACTGCCCCATAACAATATACCATAGGACATAATACTATGAAAATAACTAAAGTATACTAATCTCGCCGTATCTATGTCAGTTAACCGTCTAATTTTCTTAACCGCATATGCTGCAGAACTAAGCCTATTCGCCAATCATTCAATATGGTCGCCCCACTGCAATTCGGAATCAAGGGTAATGCCAATAAATACAGCAGATTTCACTGTTTTACCACCTCTCCATTTAATAAAATATTCGCATCTTCATTTTTGACATTAGGCGCGGTGAATTTAATATATTTGGTTTTATGACTATTTAACAATAAGTTATTGGCGCTAAACCAGTACACGATGTCAGATAGAGCATTGTTTACTTCGTCATATAAAACTTGGCCTCGTTTCACTTTGAATATAAGTGAAGTGTCATCCGCAAACAATACCACCTTGTGTTTTTTTTCTACAAGGTTAGGTAGATCATTTATATAAATTAGGAAGAGGAAGGGTCCAAGAAAAGACCCTTGTGGTACCCCTATATCGAGAGGAGTCCCAGGAGATCTCCTGCCATTCACCTCGACCCTCTGAATCCTATTATTTAAATTTGAGATCAGAAGATCGAGTGCAGATCCTCTTATACCATAGTGACATAGTTTCCTGACCAGCGCGGTTGAATGTTGAACACAAAAGCCTTAGATAAATCACAGAAGATACCAAGTGCACATCCTCCCAGGACTCAAAAATATTCCTGATGAGTTCAACTCCTGCATCCGTAGTCGAGCGTCCCCTAGTAAAGCCAAATTGTTTTATATGAAGTAACTTATAAGTGTTAAAGTGAGTAAGCAATTGGCTTAAAATATTTTTTTCAAAAATTTTACTCAGGGTCGGCAGCACTGAAACAGGGCGATAGTTATTCGGGTCAGAAGTGAGTCCCGATTTAAATATTGGTGTAATTTTACTATACTTCAGAAGGTCAGGAAACACGCCATGTTCAATACAGCTATTAAAAACTAGTGCTAGATATGGTGCTATGACGTCAATAACAGAACTTATTATTTTTACAGATATGCCCCATATATCAGCAGTTTTTTTCATTTCTAAGGATCTGAATGTTTTAATTATTTCTGCTGGGCTAACAACACTAAATTTGAAATTTTGTTTACATTCCTTAACATTTTCCAAAAGAAGTGACTCGGCAACACTGGTGGAGGAAACAAGGGTGCTTGAGATGGCAACTGGAATGTCAGAAAAAAATTTCTCAAAAGCAGAAGCTACTTCCTGCTCAGAATGGATTTTTGTATTGTTTATTATTAGATTATATTCTATACTTTAAATTAAAGTTTTACACGAATGTATATGACTGAAAATGCTCGTTTAATAAGTCTCATTTATGAGGCGAGCAAGAAAATACTTTCAGTAATAAATGATGTTTATAGCCTTGAGATCTAACTTATAACAAACAACATGACGACCCATATAGCCCAGTGGTTAGTGAACCTGACTATTGAGCTAGAGGTCCCGTGTTGGAATCTTGGCAGTCTGTGAATGAGTTTATTTATTTATTAGGAAGCCAACGTGCATACAACTATCTTAATCTACGGATACATCTAAAAATTATTTTATAATATTGTACACTCCACTTATATTCTAACTCAACATGCTTAATACATTCTTTGTTTAACTAAAACTTTTTACTTTATGTTACAATTTTAAAAATATAACAAAAATAAAGCCACAATCAAAAGGCTGATAAAAAAATATAATTAGATTCTTACATAATAAACAAGAAAAACAAAAGTAAAAATTCAATAACTACGAACTTTGACTAACCATCTTGCAGAACTTTCATAATTTTTTTGACTTATTTTTTGAAACATGGGGCTGAGTGCCGAAAAATATTTATGCCAGAAAATATCTATCTAATCTAGGCCTGAAGGAGTTGAACGAGAGAGAGTTTATATATGTTTAAGAAAGTATTTCGTAAAAAATATATTCTAGTCTTGCACTCATAGCACAGGCTATGTCTAGTTTGGGGTAAGACAAATTATGTAAAAATATTAGTAATAGTGTTCTTACATAATCTTTACAACAAATAAAAAAAAGTACAATATTAACATAAGCTCACTCTAACACCAAGCTCTGTGGTTTATTTTGGCCGTTTTTCGGCAAGCGATTGAATTTAAAATATGAAGAAAAAAAGTAAGGTAGCTTTAATTATCAGCTAATCATTACTACCTACTTTATAAATATGTAGCCTCTGTATATTATTACACTGTTTTGCGAAATTTTGTGATACAGAAACGTTTTATGACTATTTATACTATTTAAGATATAATATTTAGTACTAAAGTTGAACTATGTTTACGGTACATACTAACAATCTTTAGTAGTTCATTCAATGCTTCAGGTCATAACTGATTTGCTGTTTAATAATGTATTTTATTTAATGTTTTAACCATTGATCGATAAGTTTACATCAAAGACAGATAATAATATATTATAAATTATAATATATCGCCACGTTTTTGGAATCGCTTTAAGCTATTCAGAAATTTATACGCAGTTGCTAGACACGACAGATGAATAATGCATCAGCCTTTGTAGTGCTAATGACATCTGATCTGCGATCAAATTAAAGATGCCTTTATTAGAAGCAATTTTGCTGGGAAAATCATAGGAATAGACAATATGATAGACATAGTTTGTGTGATATATTTATTTTATATAGCATTTAACTTTATAGAAATCAATATCGATACAAACAATATGAAATTATTTATCTAACTATTAGTTAATAGTGGATTAGAGAAAAACATAATTGATGGAGTCTGGAATTTTCAGAATTTGATACAGGAAAAAAATGAATTGAGATCAGTAACGCAGATCCAGAATGGAAGCTGTGAATCGAAAGAGAAAGGATGTGTGTGTGTGTGAGTGACGAGGCGAGAGAAAGAGAAGAGGCAAGAAGATCACCTGATTATAAGTTAAACGCCCTGGTCGTATCATAACAATGCCGCTCAGTAGTATAAAAGGTTCGAGTCGAAGAGGCATTAGTGGTGTATCTAAACATAGCAAAAGCTTTCGATCGAGTTTTTCATAGAATTCTCATAGAGAAGCTGCCTTTCTATGGGCTTTCCGAGAGGTTTTACAAATGAGTTACTAGCTTTTTGGCTGATCGCAGCATCAAAATTGATATAGACAGTGCATTGTCCGACTTAAGCCCCGCATATGCTGGTGTCCCGCAAGGGTGCGTGCTTTGCCCTACACTATTTGCTCCGCATACTAACAATGTGTTGGAAATCAGTGGCATTCATCATTATACTAACGACAGCACAGAGTATACCTCTAAAATTTTTCTTCTTTCTTTCTAAACGCTTTGTCAGTTAGGATCAGTCATAATTATGTTAGTATTTCATACTATCAATAGTTATACCATAATATCTCCTGTAGAAGACCATGAAAGGTGGGTGCGGCTGCGTTCTGTAAGGCTATTAATACTGTAAAAGCAAAACTTGAAACCTGAAAATGTATTATTTATATTTTGGATGATTATAATGGTGTAATAATTAATTTCTTTATTCGCGCCACTTATGATCAAAAGTCTAATCGCGTTATATTATGTGGTCACACCCATAAAATTTCTCCTCGGAACTAATAATTTATTGCAAATGAAATAAATGAAAAACTTTAGGAAAACATTTGCGGCCTTACAATTAAATTTGGTATAAACAATTTGTTGTGTTTTTTGAAGTGATAACCCTCACTTCTAGGATTAATACACAAATAAAATTTGAATAACAAAATTTTATAAACGATGCGGGACTCGAAGCCACGACCTCTGTCGTTCCATGCCAGTGCTCTAACCAACTGAGCTAACCGTTCGAGTGGCGTATCGTCATAAAATCTTGTATGCTTTGTTCAACTCTCAGGTTGTGGCTTCAACTGAAGTCAAACTGCCTTGTTAATTAACGCGGGAAATGTCAAACGTCCGAATTAACCAATCATTAGCAAAATGTCTATTAAATTATTTATTAATACGGCTTTACTCACGTTTTTGTCTGTGTCGGTCGGACCCTCTGGAGAGCCCTGGCGTCTACGAAATTCCATGCGAGTGCGGCAAAAGCTACATTGGTGAAACGGGATGCAACATAAAAACCGAGCACATCCGTAGTGTACGTAAGTCATATAGCAATACCTCGGCAGTGGCAGAGCACGCTCTAAACTCCGACACGTCACATTATTTATTTGGTTCGATAGGGTGTAAGACGTATTGGCTCGCAATAAAAACTCTGTGTATCGCAAGCTGCTGGAAGCCATAGAAATTGACTGTCGATCTAATTTTAATAGAGACAAGGGTTGGGCTCTGCCACCAACTTGGAAACCTGTGTTATAAAACGCGTCTCGCAATAAAACCTATAGTGCCGATGATCACGTAGTGTGAGTACATTCTATGCACCCGTGGACACCAACAGTGACATAGTGTCAGTGGTACCGTGCTCGTCATCACCGGCGCACCCCGCGCCACCCGCCCCGTCCAGCCGCGCACTACAAGCCCAAGTACGCAGTAAGAGGTGGGACGTTATCGCGAATCCACCACACTCACCCTGATGAAGGATCTCCGAATGGTCCGAAACTAGTCGGTACCGACACCGACGTGAGTAAAGCCGTATTAATAAATAATTTAATAATGACTCACGAAAGTTTTAATAATTTAAAATGTCTATCTATAAGTATTTTGCATATTCTTGGTTTATTCGTTGGTATAACTTTATACCAAGTTCATTTGTAAGGCCGATAAAGTTTTTAGGACGCGGAAGTCGATTTATTCCTCAAGCCCCAAATAGCTTTCACCCATTTTAATTGCTTTGGGTTAACAAATTGTAGCAACTCTAACAATCGCATCTAAAAATAATTAAGAACGTTAATGGTTGTAACAACAATTGATCCAGTTTTTTCATATTGTACGATGAAAAGTTATGTCTGATGAAGGTCTTATTTTGATTTTTACATACATACTAACAACATATGATTTAAATTTGATAGTTGATGGTTTTGATTGCACTTAAGTATAAATGATATTCTTAAATTTTTATAATAGTGACTTTTGTACAATAAATAAAAAAGCCGCTTGAAGTATATCAAATGACAAAATAATACAAATATAAAACCAAATGACACGGCAAAACTGATCAAATCCATTGGTTTATGTATGTTTATTTCATTATGATTCCAATCACATATAAGTCTTACATACAGATGACATACAAAAGTTTTATATTCATTTCAAAGCTTCATTCAGAATCAAAAGCCTTCGATATGAATAAACGTGCATAAAAGGTGCCATACAGAAGCGCCAAATTATTTTTTCTGAATAGCCGCCACAGAATGGCATTAACTTTCTAGATTTCTAACTATTAACTAACTAACTAAGCGTACAAATTGTATCTAAATGAATAAAGATTTCATTTCATTTTATTTCAGTGCCCTGATAAATGAGGTTGCAACACAATCGATTCAACACTTTTGTTTTCAATATTTCAGACGTACATAATTTGTACGTCTAGATAAAGCGCAACGCATTACAACAGGCCAGATTTTTTAATCTAGTGTGCATGACAGCTACGTCTTACACTCGCGATACGCCAATCACATTATTATTGGGTTTAAAAGCTAAAAATAACATAACAAGTTAACAGTTTTCACAGATATTCAAATTGAAATATTTTTAAACAACAAACTCAACAGGATTTTTTTTCCATCAAAAAAATATGTTATAATGTAATATTGTATACTTAAACTTATTATTTAATAGCATGGGGCGGTCGCTCCATTCCCAATCTGTGGCATACCACAGATTTCTCATAAGAAAGAAAGTCATTTATGTTATAGTAACCTATACGAACATCCTTTAACAAACGGTTCTTTTAGAAAATAATTGTCTTTTGAATAACGTTATACTTTTGTTTTGAACAATTTCTGGGATCTTGTTATAAAAGCATAATATATAAGATTTACTAACTTGACCTAGCCGTGTATTAACATTATGGTTATGCCAGTTTCTAGCAAATTCACTTATGTGCCTATGAACATACATTACATTATCAAGAATATATTGAGAAGCAACAGTCAAGATGGTAATTTCTTTGAATTTTGCTCTCAATGATTCCTTAGGGCCTAGGTTATAAATAGCGCGAATAGCCCTCTTCTGCAGCCGAATTATTGTATTAATATCGGCAGCGCTACCCCATAGCAATATACCATAGGACATAATACTATGGAAATAACTAAAGTAAACTATTCGCGCCGTATCTATCTGTGATATATATATATATATATATAAATTATTTATCACAAATATCCAAGATATGTGAATTAATAATGTGTAATCCGAAATCTTCACATCCTCCACTCCACATTGTTGTACTGCAACTGGCATTCATCTGCCCATAAATCAGTATGTCAGACCGGGCACAATTCATACTGTCTTGTAAATAGCATCACATCAATCTCGCGGACGTGTCAGTCGACCTTTATATGTTTAGCTTTCCAAACATTTAGAACTGTGTTTATAGGTAAGAAGCTTATAAAAATATTCCTTGAATTTACTCACCAGACAATGTTTACTAAAAATTCCGCGCCTGTGTCTCTTAATGAAGACAGGTCCTAAATACGCATGTAAGACTCGACTGTTAAAGAAGAAATTCGTGCTTTTATGAAAATCTCAATCTTAAATCATTTAAAAAAAATTTAACAAAAATACAACCGACTACAAAAACACTATTTCAAAATAATAGATAGATATAATATGCACTAAAAAGTATAAAAATAATTGCGTATTTTTATACAATCAAATTCTAGTTACGATTATTGTTATTTTTGGAAGAAGAGGCGCTACTTGTGGTGGCAGGATGAACCTGTTACCAGACATACACAAAATAACTTAATTTATTTACGGTGTGTGTGAAATGGTACATCTACTCAATAACTCTTGTTTTTACGTAGTACGTTACTATTCATTTTCATTTACTTTTTTTGACTTACTCGTTTGAGTATTATTATTGGATCACATTACATATATAGTAATTGAATTGATTTGTAAAAAGATAAAGCAGTTAATATGGATTTAAAAGAGTGGCAATGAGCTTCTTGCCACTTCATCTCATTATAGTTCAACCTCTTCCGAAGTGGTAAAAAAAGAAAAGAAATCATTTGACATTCATAAGTGTTCGCGATGAACAAAAGAAAGATTGATATCTTCTTAAAGATGTACATTTTATGTGTCGTAACAGGATTAGATATCATTATAATTTCTTGTGTAGTTCAGGTGTCGTGTGCAAGTAGTTGAAGTAGAATAGAATTACAGAATGAATGTTGTATTTGACAGATAGATGAAGGATGAAGTATGATTGACAGAGTAGGTAAATGGAGTAATATTAGAGTAATTTGATTGGTTAAGATGCATGGCTTGATATAATAATAAATTTAATTTAATACAGTCGACGATAGGAAATCTGGCGTCGACAATAATGTTTTTGACTTACATGAATAAAGTGATTTTGTTTGATTTGTTTTACTATCTTGACTGAATTGACGAATATTAACAAAATATTGCTTTAAAAGATTACATTGAGTTAAATAATATGAACAAGATTCTGTATAATATAAAATATAACAGTTGTTTTAGGACGGCGATATCTCACCGAGCTAATTATCCAATAATTCTTAAAGTTCTGAAATTATTGTGATCCCACCTTCACAGCTGTTTCACGTCCAGACGATAATATCACACCAGATTCGAAATGGAACTTGTCGACTCCCATTTATATAATGTTTTATTTGGCATGGTTTAATATATTGCAAGTCTTTATGAGACATCTAGTTATAACCTTTATTGTCCGTCTGTTTATCTATCTAACAAACGGGATCACTGGATGGATTATAATAAAAATATAATATTGACACACTCTTACACAAATTATCTTGCCCCAAATTAGGCATAGTCTGTACTATGGGCACAAGACAATGATATATTAATTAATACAATATACATACTGAAAAATACATAAAACATATAAACATCCATGACAAGGAAACAAACATTCATACTCATCATGTAAATGTTTGCACCTACCGGGACCTTTAGCTCAGTAGGCAGGGTCACTAACCACTGGGCTATAGGGGTCGTCATATAATCACCACGGATTTTCTTTTTCAGCACTTGTGTTTTGGCAATAGCGACAATAAATGAACACAGGGGTACTTAGAGCTACTTAACCGTAAGCACAGAAAATAATTAAAGAAAATAATTGAAATTTCGAAATTTTCATACAAAGATATTATGCATTTATAAAACAAAATTTCAATCACTCTTACGCAGGCGCTACTGTGACTACGAATTCTAAACGACTACGGCGCGGTATGGAAGATGTGTCAGTGCCTACACTAGCTCTACGAATTGTAAACGACTACGGCGCGGTATGGAAGATTACTTACAGGATGTTCCGAAATGATAATAATTATAATAATAATAATAATAAATCTTTATTTGATGCAAAAAAAAATACAATTTTGCTTAAAATTACCCTCGACCCCCAAACTAGGACAGCCCGTGACATGGGGATCAGTCTCTTCCCAGTTGTGCATTGTAGGTCTAACAATGGAAGTTATGAAACAAATTATGAACACAAAAACTATTTTATATATAATTTAAAGGAGTGCGTTGTGTGTTTGTGTGTATGTGTGTATGTGTATGTGGGTGTGTGTGTGTGAGTATGAGTTTAGCTTTTTATTTATCAAATGCTTAATATAAGTAGTGGTTATCGAATAACATTTTCAGTAGCTTCGTTATTTAGGTTTCTTAACATGTTCTTGAGTTTATGTCTAAGTTCATATGTATTACAATGCATAATTTTAAGTTTTGTATTAATATTTTTGAAAAGATATCGTCCCAAATAGTTATATTGGCGTTGTGCAAATGAACTTTTTGTTCGGGGAATGTGTATTACAGGTCGCCATCGGGGAGTACTGTCCAGTGGTGGAATTCGGTGCATCCGATGGTATGATGTTATGGAAAATTGATTTATATAGTTGAATTAATTTGTTTTTTGTTTTAATTTTGAGTTTATTTTTTTATGATAAAGTTTTAGTTGCGTAACCCGTGTGTTCATTCAATGTCGCCATCATATCTCCACACTGCCAAAAAAGTGTTTTTTACCACTTTTAAAAGCCTATACGTATTCATTATTCATATAATATGTTACAAATGATTTATAATCCACTTATTTTAGCAATTTACACTTAAGCCTTATATATGTAGGTCTCAGACACTTATTTCTATAACCCGATATTCCTTCGTTAATTAATGTATCCACTCCCATGAGACTCGCGAGAATTAGCAGATAAGATACATTCTTACAAATACTGCAAAGTCTAACCCAGGTCACTTTCGTACTCTTAATAGAATTGTTCGCCCTTACAAATAGCCTTCCTAAAGTTGATCGAAGTATACACATTTTTAATGATAGATCTTTTTACAAATCCTAAGACATTATTACCTTTTTTTAATTGTTAAAGTTATTTATTTAATCAAAACAAATCTTATAACTATATTTACAATACTACGACTACATAAAATTAAAACTATCATTACGTGGAAGCGTACCAAGAATACTGGCAGCATTACCCCGTTGGATAGCAAGGCTGATCCGTATGTAATCTATCTATTTATCTATCTGTATTTTTTTAATTGTGTGATCAATATGTTTTTGGTATGTTAATTTGGAGTCGTGTATGATGCCCAGATCGCGTATTTCATCGACACGGTTTAGTTCATGGTTTTTAAGTTTATTATTAAATTGTGTCGGATTCTCTTGTGGACTAAAAATCATGCAGAAACATTTTGACAAATTTAGTTAAGTCTTATTGTAATATGTGGCAGTCATCAGAGCTGTTAATTTCTTTGTAAATTTTTATATAATCAGCATACATCAAAAGATTCGATTTCTTAAAATAGCTGGTGTGTATGCCGTTTACAAATATATTAAAAAAATGACGATCTTCTGCTCGAAGCTCATGCTGCGGCGAAGCAACGGTTTCAAGTGTCCTGCAATTTGAATGAGTTTAATGATTTCATGAGTGGATATTTCCTGTGAGGCTGGCTCTTCGGGGGCTTTGGGGAATGAAGAGTCAGTGTCAACTCTTTTTACTGGCATGGAGTGGCTTTTAAAGTGGGAAAAGCTTGTCTTCCGATGGCAGGCTGCGTGGATTACTAAACGACAAATGATAGCAAGAGTTGGATATATTTTGCTACTACAAGTATTGTAATACTTTTAATTTTAACAATGATGGTACACGCTAAGAAATCAGAGAGCGCTTTGTTTCAAATACCTATTGTTTTTGTCGAACGACATAATATATCGACTAAATACTTATGTTTATGTTCCGTTTTTTTTTTCTTAATTATTTTTTTCTTTAACGCATGTTTGCTGACTATAGTACACAGTAAAACTCGCATAAGTTTATGGTTTGTGCTAGAACCGTGTAAACATACATGTTATTTGATTTAAATTAACAAAATTATCTTGCTTAACGAGTTCACTGTATAAAAACAATATATGGGGCTTTTAAATTCAAACATTTTCAACGATAAATACGTAACCTAGTACGCTTCATTAGACATAACATCCTTAAGTAAACAAAATCATCTGTCGTACGCTGCTTCCAGTGATATAAAGCTTTACATTTTTGATCATATTATAATTTAGAAATTATAATTAATTGTCGTGTACTTAAATTGTGTATATTTAATGTTATTGTTTTAGTAACTTGAGCTAATAATGGAATTCCACCACCGGACATTACGTCAAAATGCTACATCATATTGACGTCTGGTATTCCACAACCGCCCGTTTTTCAAGAAATTTCTTGCCTCACACAGCCACTTTGTGGAATCAATTACTACCGGCTGCTAATTATACGAACCGATACGACTTAAGGACCTTCAAGACAAGAGCATACTCCCACTTAAAAGGCCGGCAACTTATCTTTTGACACCTATTGTTGTAGATGTCAATGGGCGGTTGCCTCACCAATCCCAATCCAGTGAGCCTCCTGTTATATGAAAAAAAAAACTTTGTTTACAATACTAGTAATATATTTTTACTCCTACCTAGACACCTAAGCATTCAATGCTTCTCCACTTTCTGCTTGATGGCAGACAAAGGTGCCGCTGTTGAACCTGCGGCTTCTTTGCACAGGATGCCGGCTAGATTATGGGTACCACAACGGCGCCTATTTCTGCCTTGAATCAGTGATGTCTCATCATTATTGTGTTATGTTCTGAAGGGCGGCGTACCTAGTTAAATTGCTAAGCAAAGTCAAGGTGACGAGCGCAATTGTAGTGTCGTTCAGAATTTATGAGGTTTCCAAGAATCCTGGGCGGCACTGTAATGGGCAGGGCGTATCAATTACCATCAGCCCAACGTCCTGCTTTTCCCTTATCATATATGCCATAAAAAACACCCTGGATAGTGGCTGACATCCTGTGCAACGTAACCTCCCACTGGTATATCTTATGCATGACATAAAAATTAAAATATTCAAAACTCTTTCGACCCTCTGAAATATTTTGGGCTTAAAATCTAATATACGTGACTCGCTTATAATAACGCAAATTTCGTTGTTACAAATGTGCGGCGAGCAATTATGACATTAAAACGAAATAAAATTGCCCCATTAAATATATTAATTACTAAAAGATTTGTGTCTGAACACGTATATATAAGTTATTTTCATGGAATATAGAGTGTGATAAACTATCTTAACCTAAATAATGCTCACAATATAAGACCACATAAAACGATTCTTTAAATAGCAATTACAGTGGATTTCACAGAAAAAGAATATAATATATTACAATCTTAATCAAGATAATAATCATAATTAAGTTCAACGCTCAGAAAAATATGTTTTAATTACTGACAGATCTGTCCCAAAGGTAACATAGCCGTACAATTGGATCGTTTCATCTCAATAAACTTTATCACACGTATAAATTACAACTGGTATTGTTAATTTGAGCCATTTAACACCGGGACCCTGGACGTAACCATAAATCACACCCCAATTATTGATGATTTCCAATATTATTCCTTCTTTTATATTATGATCTTTTATCGCAACTGGTTTTGGTGTGAATATAGAATTCTATTCAGAATTTGTATAAGTTAATGAAATCTCATGTGAAATCCAAAATTTTCTGCGTTCTATCCCCCATGTTGTTTCTTCTGCATATCTCCTTTCCACAGGGTGCCGGCTAGATTATGGGTACCACAACAGTGCCTATTTCTAGCGTGAAGCAGTAATGTATAAGTATTATTGAACTTCGGTCTGAGAGCGTGTTGGGTCGCTTAGCATTTTTTGATTTCTCAAGAATGCATTGCATTGCAATAAGCTAAGCGTATCAATTATCATCAGCTGAGCGTCCTGCTCGTCTCGTCCCTTACTGTCATAAAAAAAGTCAATGATATGCTGTAAATCAAAAGCATTCATTACTATGCAGACGATAGCAGGGTATGTTTTTTACACCAGTCGAGCATACATCTCTCGGGATAGCGTCGAAGAGACCCGAAACACTGAAACTGAACACTTAACTGAAGCCTCGAAATGGGTTTAGCTTAATTTAGTCCACTTAAATCCTAAGCTGTCACAAGTATTTGCGTTTATTGCATAAATCTGCATCTCATCTATTTGATAACTCGTTATTTTACTTACTTATTATTATCTAGGTACTTATTAACATCGATATATCGAGCAACATTCAGTTCCGTGATCTCCTGGAAAAGTAGCGCCATGTGACTTCAAAAGAGTGCTCTTCTCACCTCTATGTAGGACTACCACGTACCAGTTAGTTCCATAATGGCCGATCAAGTCATCTCTGATCCGCTTGATTCTCTGTGTGGCAGTGATTAAGGGAGGCATTCAGCAGCCGATTTTCATCACCGGACATCCGTCAAAATTTGAATCCCACCTACATCACTTTGATGTCTGGTATACCAAAACCACGCACTTCAATAAACCACGGACGAACCATTTCAATAAAACGCACCGATACAACTTCGGGACCTTCAACTCTAAAGTATACTCCAATGTCAATGGCCGGCCATTAATCTCTGGTATTACAGATACACTTCTTATGTTAAGACTGTGTTAATGGCAAGGGGCTATTATTAGGGGTAAAAGTATGAAACTACCGATTTGTACTGATAAATTTAAATTGTAAACCATTTTTTTAACATATTTAATAAAAATAATTACCCTTATTATCTATAAAATCCTGCCATCTAAAAGGAAGGTCATTTATGCCTTTGTGATAGAACTGTGGTGATTTAGATTCGACAAATTATGTGAAAGCATTTTGTACTGATTTTTCGTTACACGTTTTCATTTCATAAAATTCAATTTACACCATCCCCAATTCAAGTTTCGCTTTAAAATCATAAACTCATATATAACGTTCCACAAATAATAAAAGCAACGATAGAAGAACGTTTCCATTTTACTTCGTTGCTATCAACGAAAGAAGCGCTGCGAGAAGTATTGTTCTAGAGATCGTACAATGTGGTTTGTATTACGTGCCATGCCAACATTTACGTTATTGTTTTACCTTTTATAAACAGTTGCCTTTCATCTTTTAATCAAGAGTATAATGTAGCTCCTGAATGGTTGAGATAGACCAACTTATTAATTGGATCGAAATAGTTATAAAGTATACACCCAATAGTCTGACTTTACAGTCATTAGACTAAAATTTAACAAAACAACATCCGGCTTCAAAAACACTACTCCAATACAATTGATATAATATGCACTAAAAAGTATAAAAATCATTGTGTAATCTTAGACATTCTAAATAATTAATCTGATTCTAGCAACGGTTATTTTTATTTTTGGAATCGGTGCCCTCCCGCCGCGGCTCCGCTGTCACCTCTGGCCTCCTCACGTCGCGCGTGCGTCTCGAGCAAATCTCACCTAAAACTGCCTGATACCGAGCACACAGGAAGCACCAGTTTTCAAATAAAAAAAAGAATAATCAAAATCGGTTCACCCAATTGAAAGTTATGAGATAACAAACATAAAAAAAATACCGTCGAATTGAGAACCTCCTCCTTTTTTTAAGTCGGTTAATAAGAAAACCAGAAGACCTGAGTGCACAGTTTCTGCGTAGTCATACAAATACTAAAATGTGCCAGTAAGTAGGATAAAATATCAATATATTAATTCGTTTAGCTATTGTCAACAGATTTGTTTCATAATTATATTAATCACGCCAGTCTATCTCATAAATAAACATATTCCAATATCTTATTCACTTGCAGTGCCATCAGCACTTCGAAACTATTCACCGTAGCGATGAGCTATAAATTATGATCGAACTCTGCCGGCAAGTTTCTGTAAGTGAAAAGTACTCGTAAATTGATTTATGCCTAGCTTTCCTTTGGGGTACAAGTGAACATACTAACTGCTAATACCTTTAGTAAGGTAAAGTAAATCTATATATTTATTTAAATTAATGCACATTGTTGTTTCAAATTTAAAAATTATCAGGTAATTAATTATGCAAAAGGTATTATCACTAAGAATAGTTTTTATTCATATTCTTAATTCTAATTGGTTATGTTTTTGAAGGTGTTTTTTTGGTTTGTACAATGGTTTTGTAAAATTATTTACGTAATTGCGTAAAATTAAGGTTTTTTTAATGAAATAAAGGGACAAAACGAGCAGGACGTTCAGCTGATGGTAATTGATACGCCCTGCCCATTACAAAGCGGTGCCGCTCAGGATTATTGAAAAACCCAAAAATTCTGAGCGGCACTATAATTGCGCTCATCACCTTACATTGAGACGTAAGATGTCAAGTCTCATTTGCCCAGTACAATAAAACTCACACAATACTGCTTCACAGTAGAAATAGACGCCGTTGTGATATCCATAATCTAGGCGGCATCCTGTGCAAAGGAGCCTCCCACTGGTAAAAGTCTCTTAGTAGTATATTTAACAGCCTCTACAGTGCAGTTTTCAAGGAACTTTTTCTCACTTGCAACCGAACTATGCAATAAGCTTTCTAATTTTCCTCCTTAGTTTCCAGGACTATACGATATCACTTCTATAAAGCCGGCAACGCTCCTGTGATTCCTCTGGTGTTGCAGGAGAATGTGGGTGGCAGTGATCACTTAACATCAGGTGAATCGTACGTATTGTTACACTGTCCAATATTTATTTATTTATTTTCATGTAAGCTAAACCATCTTAATTAGATTATACATCAAATTCAAATATTTTTATTCAAAATATATATGTGACATCACTTATTGAAAGTCAAAAACTACCACCCATTCCGAAACGATGCCTCAAACCTGAGAAGAACGGGCGCAACAAACTTAGCGGGCTTTTTTTTTTTCATCGAAAAAATATGTTTACAAAGTAATATTGTACAATTAAACTTATTATTTAATAGCCTGAGGGCGGTCACTCCATTCCCAATCTGTGGTATCATTAAGAAAGTTATTTATGTTATAGTAACCTTTACCACACAAACGTTTTTTAACAATTCTTTTGAATAACGTAATACTTTTGTTTGGAAAATTTTCTAGGATCTTGTTGTAAAAGCATATACATCGCCCCACAAAAGACTTACTAACTCGAATTAGCCGAGTAGTAGGCATTATAAGTTTGCCTGTTCCTGGTGTTAAAATTATGGTTATGAAAATACCTAGCAAATTCACTTATGTGCCTATGAACATACAAAGTTATGTTTATCATATAAAGTAGAAGAATAAGGAAAAAAACTGTTACAGTTCAAAGGTATTAAACAAAAGAAGAACTATTATGATTAAAAAAAACCGGAATAAGTAAAATAATTATAATTACTATACTAAGGTACTTAGGATATAAAAAAACCAAAATAAGTTTGCATGCATGTGTGAGGGTATATGTTTTATGTGTGTGTGCATAATTATTGTACTAGATGTATGTTTCTTATAATATTGTAGATAAGATAAAAAACCTCACGATATTTTTTTTCATTTTAAAATAAATAAACACCCTTTTTGTAAGATTCGCATTTTTAGAAGCTAGCAATACAGTCACAGATTTCCTATTTCCAAACGTAGTATTTACATCCTCTTTGTTTCCCAAGCTTTATCTTTCAAGTTTCAGTCAAACGTCCAGTAATTGTGAGATCTCACAACAGTTGATAGAAGTTGAACACTCTTCTATCTACGCTGTTTGCTATACAAATATTTTGACGTTGACAGTTCAAGCGCTAGTTTTCAACGCAAACTTCACTTAAAGCATCGCGCATTTCACTTTTCTTCTTTCAGTCAGTAGGTCTTTGATAGACAGGTTGCGGTCCTCATTGCATGCATCAAATCTTCTTGCCATTTCTCTCTGCTTAATTTGATTCGTATACACTCATGTAATTGCCTCAAAATTGCTGATATTTGGTATAAGTGATGTACCACACGGTCACGTTAAAACGTTTAGTACCTTCTACTTTTCCCTTGTCAACGAGATGCTCTTTGAACTGTCTATCTCGCCTCAGTCCAAAAGGTGAGTAAGTGAAACTGTATTAGTACACAAAGACATCGCTCCATGTCTGTTGTTTGTCGTGTCTTATTAAAAAAAAAAAAATCATAGTGAAACTAAACGTTTAAATCATTTTAATTTTGCAACCTTATAATACTTGCTCAATAATAAAAACGATTTGACGTTTATTAGAAAACCTTCATGTCAAGACTACTTTAATCATGGAAAAAGGGTGCAACACACTGAATACGTAAGGTTATTTGACGAGAACGACAATGTATTACTTCAAAGAGACTTCCACGTAGATTTTATACAGAATGTCACTCCCTTAACGTGTGTGTAATAACCTGTGACTTGTATTTTATATTTCTTATTTCGTGGCTGAGAGAACTTTCAATATTTTGTACATTTTGATTTCGCTTGGCAATGGAGAGGCTATGCTCGGAGTTTCCATGGGAGAACCAAAGTCACTGACATAGTCCAAATGATTGCGAAACTGAAGTGGCAGTGGGCAGGGCACATAGTTCGACGGACAGGTGGCCGTTGCGGCAGTAGAGTCCTCGAATGGCAACCACGTGCCGGAAGATGCAGTGTTGGTAGGCCCCCCACAAGATGGACCGACGATCTGGTCAAGATCGCCGGAATACGTTGGATGAGGGCAGCGCAGGACCGATCGTCGTAAAAATCTTTGGGGGAGTCCTTTGTCCAGCAGTGGACGTCTTCCGGCTCATGATGATGATGATGATGATACTACTAGAATTAATTACTAGCAATCTCTTATTTTTTGTGTTATAATAATGAAAATCACTATTAAGACCAAAAAGGTGACGATTTTTGGGAACGTATATTAAATTTTCATAAATGTACAAACATCGAGGGCAAAAGACCACCGGGTCCTCGACCGACCCGCTGGCCCGGCCAAGTTAAGACCAATATAGTGTTTAATATCCCGAATGCAACAAGCCGAGGACAGGCTAAAGTGGAGGCTGCTTGTTGATAAATAAGTGAAGGTCTTTCACAAGAAGAAGACGACGAACGACCTTCATTTATCGAGAACACGAAGAGGAAGATTATATAACGTTTGGTAATTTTCAGTAAATTTATTTGTTTGCGTATGGATAGGTCTTGTTATGGTATTTTCTGCACGTCTATGCTTCTATTTTGTTTTGGATTCATGCCATTTTTGAGCCCTTCCTCCTCTGTTGACCACGCTGCTAATTACGAGCAGCCAAACTTCACATACAGCCATTGAATTTCTTTGCCGTGGTTTCATCTCAATTAAAATGATTTAGTCGAATACCTAGTAGATATATTATTAATTTAATTTCTTTTGTATTATATTTAAGATATTGTTATTAATTTTTCTTGATATGTGTACTACTAAAACAGAATTGATTAATTCAAAAAACAAATAAAAGCGCGCCTTTCAAGAACAATGTGGAGAGGCAAAAGTAATATGTTGTTATAGTTTCTCGTAATGGTTAACTATATCATAAATTTATTAATTTTTATACAAATGTATATCAACAAAAACTTGTACTTAAACGACTACCAAAGTATATTGATTTAAAACTATTTCAATTTCAGTTGCTAAACTAGATAAATACTGCTCCGAAAACTTCCCGATAAACATTGAACAAGCGACGAACAACTTACAACAAATCGCGAAATAATTGCAACACATAGAAATTAGTTATTGGTGCATAAAACACGCTTCAGGAAAATTAGTATAGACCATTATTTATAAATATACTTGAAACGGCATACAATTCAATAAGTGTATAAAATTATTTCTATTTGCGCAACGAATTCAAAGCTTCTCAATCTTAAAAAACTATTTCGTTCACTTATTTTATTTCATTCAATACTAACTAACCCCCGTATACGGTGCGGCCCATTTTGAAGTAAACAAGTATATTTGACTTTATCTATAAATTTCGCGCAAGTGCAAGCAACTTAGTTAGTTTGCAAAGTTGCATCACAATAAGCTTCTCCAGATCATTAAACAACAACAAACATTAATAGCTATAAATTAGATATAATATCAATAGTTAAACGTTTCGTGAGTCATTATTAAATTACTTATTAATACGGCTTTACTTACGTTTTTACGGTAACGTCCCACCTCTTACTGTTCTTATCCCGAACCTACCACACTCACCCTTGATGAAAAACCTCCGAATGGTCCGAAACTAGTCTGTACCGACACCGATAAAACGTGAGTAAAGCCGTATTAATAAATAACATCAATTATATTATTATTTCAATTACATTTAAAAGTCTTTTCTTGAAAGTCGGAACCTATTCCATTTTAAAGAACAACACATCTCTTGACCTAATTGTGGTGGTATTACCCCCCCCCCCTCCCCCTTAAAATATAAAAACCCTTTAGACCTAAGAAGAACGAGCCCAAATTCAGCTCAGAAACTTAGCGAGACTTCCACTTATTCAAATTGTAGTAAAAATAAAGTTATTTCATGAAACAACAAAACAAAATTTGATTTTAGTTTAAAATTATAAATGTTTCCACTCAAAATATTTGAGTTCAAAGAGAGCCACATGAAACATGAAACTGTTTGTGAAATGCACCGTATTCATATTTTTGTGAAGTGTTTACGTTCAGATTTTGTTTGAAGAGAATGTTTCAAAATATAATTGAATGAAGTGCATATCAGTAGGGATCTGTTATTTTGAACGAATATAGTTTTTGTTTTTCAATATTTTTAGTTTTGTATTGTAAATATTTATGTTAAGTGAGAGTTTTAAAGGGCTTCAATTTTTGTGGTTAAGCCGGTCGGTTTGAACTGTGTATTTATAAAAATTTCAATTATCTTATTTTATTTTATTAAGACTGACAACAGCATAATACACATAGTTGCTCCAGTGGGAGACTCCTTTGCACAGGACCTAACGGCGCCTATTACTGCCATGAAGCATTAATGTGTAAGCATCATTGAGTTTCGGTCTGAAGTGCGCCGTAGCTAGTGAAATTACTGGGCAAATGAGACTTAACATCTTATGTCTCAAGGTGACGAGTGCAATTGTAGTGCCGCTCAGAATTTTTGGGTTTTTCAATAATTCTGAGCGGCACTGCATTCTAATGGGCAAGGCGTATAAATTACCATCAACTCAACGTCCTGCTCGTCTCGTCCCTTATTTTCAATAAAAAAAATACAATAAAAATATTTAATTATTATTAAATACAAAAACATAGCCTATTAGAGTCTACTACGGCTTACCTAATAGTAAGAACGGGATTGTTTAAAATAATAAAAAAAAATGAACTGTGAATAACACACGACCATAGTTTAGATTATTATAGATAGAAAGTTGGTTATTATTTGTTTTGTTTTTTTTTTGTGATAGTATGAATATTACAATTATGTACCTGTCGATCAGAGCTAATATTTTTTTTAAATATTTTCATATTTTATAATGCTCCGAAATAAAAGCCACGTATTATAAAGTTCTATCTTGGAAGAAATCCAATTTTGCCACACACTGTGTCTCTGAATTACAATTAGGCTTAGAGAAAATCCCTTTACTGTCTGAGTTTTAGACAAGTCCTTGCTACGAAGCACTAAACTTAATCTTATAGTTTTTTATATAGTTCTATGCAGTAGGAGGAATTCTTAATATTAATAATATTATAGATAAAGGCATTAAGTATTTGACGTTTGAGTATTTTTGTTGCATCACTTTACATATATTGTAATTGAAATTATTTGTAAAACGATGAAGCTGTAAATGTTGGTTTAAGAGAGTGGCAATGAGTTTCTTGCAACTTCTTCTCATTGTAGCTTAACCTTAAAAGTAAAGTTTTGACATTCATAAGTGACATTTCCTTGACCTACAGGAATAAAGGGATTTTGATTTGATTTGATAATTCAAATCAAAATTGATTTGATAGATTTTTTATATAGTTTTATAGGAGGATAGACGAGCGTGAGAATCGCCCACGTTTTTGTAAGTGATCACTTCCGCCCAAACTGCAAGGAGCGTTGCCATCCTTTTAGCAAGATGGCGATAAATAATGCTTAGAGGGATTCTCCGAGATTGGCATGGTATTGCAAGGGCAAATATAAATTGTTTTTTTTACATATGAAACATAGTATAGCGTGAACACGGGCGCACCAAAAAGGATGAAAATAATTGCGTATTTTTATACAATCTAATAAATTAATCTAATTCTAGTTACGATTATTGTTATTTTTGGAATCAGTGTCCTTCCGCCGCAGCCCGCTCTCGCCTCTTGTCTCCTCACGTCGCGTGTGCGACTCAAGCAGATCTCACCTCATAATCAGAACCTAACCTAACCAAACTCTCACCAAACTTCCTTTGAAGTATTTCATTTCCAATAAAAAAAGAATTATCAAAATCGGTTGGCGCGATATTGTGTTATTCATAAATTTGTCGCACACATACTTATAGCAAATTAAAGACTATTATGGTTTTTTCAGATCTGGACCACCAAACCGCCAAATTGCAATGGGACCACACGGGAAGCACCAGCTTTCAAATAAAAAAAGAATTATCAAAAGAAGAAGTCCAAAGTTTTGAGGTAACAAACATAAAAAAACCGACGAAATGAGAGCCTCCTCCTTTTTTGAAGTTGGTTAAAAAAGGAATACTAAATACTGTAATAATTGTATAAATAAGTTAACAACGTGAATATAAAAAAATATCTGCAAGAACTTCACAAATCAGATCAAGTTTGGTGAGGCAGTTATGTTAGTGATATAAATAACGTGCATTTGGAACATGAATTATTTTAAACTATAAATTAACACTTATCACATAAAGATGTACAATTTCCGTGATATTGAATAACACATTGACGTATGAATGGTATGTGCATCTCCCTGTCTCGAGTTCTATTGGACCGAATTCCAAGCAGTACGGTCCCTTGCATTCCGCACTTTATGGCGGCAAACAATTTAATCAGTTCTCCAATATTGGTAACCCAAGAAGAGGATAACCTCGCGTTCTTTGTAAACTATCTAGACTTATTCTTCCATTATGAAATATGTCAGTCCAACTACTACTCTCTTATTTACAAAGATATAATTATTTTTTGAACAAGAACAAAGTAAAAGTCATATAGAGTTATCTTATGTTATTGAATAAGTTCTTAGTGTTCATACTGATTGTCGTTTTTAGGGTTCCGTAGCCAAATGGCAAATGACGGAACCCTTATGGATTCGTTATGTCTGTCTGTCTGTCTGTCCGTCACAGCCACTTTTTTTCCGAAACAATAAGAACTATACTGTTCAAACTTTGTAAATAGATGTATTCTGTAAACTGTATTCAAATCTTTACACAAAAATAGAAAAAAAACAATAAATTTAGGGGGTTACGTGTGGTTCTTCAAAAATGATATTGATGTTTCTAATATCATTTCTTTCTAAACTGAATGGTTTGCGCGAGAGACCTTTCCAAAGTGGTAAAATATGTCCCCCCTGTAACTTCTAAAAGAATGATAGACTAAAAAAATATATGATATACATTACCATGCAAACTACCAACGGAATTTGTTTTTTTTTAATACGTCATAAACCGCAATTTACCTTTCATTCAATTAACTCAAATATTATAATTATTATAAAGGAACTTTTATATTATGTTACTTGCTGCTACGGAACCCTTCATAGGCGAGTCCGACTCGCACTTGGCCGCTTTTTTATAAAACAAGCTGAACATCCTAGCTTTTTTGTTTATAAACAGAATATGTAATAAAATTAATTAATTTTAGCTTAAGCTATTTCTTATTAGAGCCCATAATGAACTACACAGAATGTTTATGATATTAGAGAGAACAAACGCAAACAGACGAACATTCTAAAATTAATATAGCTTTTCTTGAATAACTTAAAATAATAATAAATTTAATTTTAAGATACACTAATAAAAATAAAGACTAAAATGCTTTTTTTATTTATATGCTTTTATTTGTGTTATTTTTAAACATGCTGTGTTGTTGTTGTCAAATCTTTCTAACGGCCGTTTTCAATAACCTATCTATCCTTAGTTTAACTTACTATAGGTAGACAAATCTAACTTTTTACGCTTACTTACATTTCAATAACTTGTCGACATAAAGCATTGGCCTATAAGTATATTGGACATAACTATGGATAGATAAGATCTTGACATTAAACGGTGACAGCAATGTATCCCTAACTAGATATACGTTATTGAAAACCGCTGTTAATTGGTATCATTTGAGACGATTTTACTCAAATTTAGAATGCTATCATATTCTGAGTGAAAAAGTAAAAATATGATATCGTAAGTTTAGTCTGATGTTGGATTCGGAAGCTGTCCATAAGTAGATACTCTTAAACTATACAAGATAATACGATCGATTAAACTTTGGATTATTTCCAGTGTCTAATGGAGGAGCTGTAATTTGGCGATGGGAACTTTGTTATAGTTATTTATGCAACTGTTGTGTAATAAGGGGGGGATTAAAACACGAATGTGGGTTTATGGGGTGGGGGTATGATAATAGTATCACATGAGTGTTTTACTACCTAATTATCAACAGTTGCATACAAGACTTTATCTACATCCATAATATGAATCCTCCATAAAAGATTCTGAAACGTTGAATGTACTGAATTTCATTACAACACTCGTTTGGATGATGTAATGGTTATTAGGACAGTGGGTGTTTTAATGTTGGCAATCAGCTAACTGGTTTAGAATTTTTAATAGAGAATTATTAATGCATGGGTGTAGATAGATAAATAAATAAACTACATAGAGTTTGGAGTCACTTGATGGTTCTATAATAAGTTATATGATGCCAAATGATGCCGCAAGCTTATATCGCCTAAAGTAGAAACATTTTGTAGAAAGACACTTCATCGAAGAATTTGATAGTTTAATTAAAACTTAAAGGAACTTCTAATAATAATGCATTACTAGAAATTCACAGACGTACCGAATAAATAAAAAGAAAACAAATTATTTTGAAATAAATTATTGTTAAAAACTATTAAAAAAGTTTAAATAAATATATACAGTTAGTGTTAATTTTATGGAAGTGTTGTTTCTTTAGGCTAGGCACCTTATAAATCTTTGATTTTTTTATGTCAATATAGATATTGTTACTATTAGGCAACGCATTAAAACAAGCCTTATTCGTTTAGTGTGCGTGACAAGCTACGTCTTACACTCGCAATACATATGTAAATTGTAATTTATGTTTAAGAGCGTCCGTTGCTTAAAATTATTGAAGTTAGCTGTTTACTCCTATTTTAGG
Source organism: Leptidea sinapis (assembly GCF_905404315.1). Taxonomy (NCBI): domain Eukaryota; kingdom Metazoa; phylum Arthropoda; class Insecta; order Lepidoptera; family Pieridae; genus Leptidea; species Leptidea sinapis. Next base: position 9,314,006 of record NC_066296.1, on the reverse strand, counting down.
TATTTTCGACGTATTAACAGCTGTCACAGTTTATCTAGACGTGTAAATTACCTAACTTAGTTATAAACATTGATAGTACTATGACATCATAGTAGCTACGACTACGTCATGTTGTTAATTATGCTTCGCTTCTTCTCTTGTTAGAGTTAGTCTAGTTATAGCGTTATTTGTTTCCAAAGCGGTGGTAGTGTTAGAAATGGCATCAAAAGGAATTCTAAAGGTAATCAATTTTGAGAAAATAAATGCCTTTAATAATTGACTATGTCACTTTCTAAAAGTAAATACTTCCTATGTCGCTGGAAAAACGTTCGTGCTACAGGCATATGAGAGGTTTTTAGGGTTCAGTAAGGGTCTCGCAAGGAGGTGTGTGTGGAGCCCGACATATGGCCCTATTTTTGAGACTTAAAACGTAAAGTGATTCTTCCTCCTCCTACCAAAAAAAAATCAAATGTTTTATTAATGCCGTACAAAAAATATTTCCTCAAATTCAACCTAGACCATATTATATTGAACTCATCTGATGAATTAAACTAATAAATAATAGAACATGCGACGTAATAATCCTTACCTTAGCTTATTTCTAAACAATTAACATATTCATCAGGCCCTAATACAAATTGGTTAACCTTACTTACATTGTTATTGTACATTCAACCCTACTATTACGAATAAACGTAATCGAATACCACGATAGGCTCGCCTGATCAGCTTAGTGTAAATGGTTTGTTTCCATATCACCGGCTAATCTGATAACCCAGTTTAATTGGATAGTGTCCTGAAACTGTCAGCTTCATGATACTAGTATCCAACAACGATAGATTGTATATAACGTGGGTATTACAATCTTTAATTTATGTCAATCATTTACGAACGAATTATGGCATTCAAATTGGCTAAATACTTAGTGTGGCCATAAATACTGTTAAAAATAAACAAAACATTACATTTGTAGTTGGAATGTGTCATTTTTATATGATTGTTCATAGAGTTTACTCATTTTGGCGCCAATACATTGTAAACTATTTTGCGATATTAAAATGGAGTGGGGTGATAAAGAGAACCGAATCGCTGTGAGTGCAGTACACAAATAAGGTATGGAGCCAAATGCAATTTTTAAAACTCTCAATACGCTTGGTATTAGTAAAATGTTTGTGTACCGGGTTATTAATGGGTACCATCACCATGAGACCTCTTCTGTTTGTGACAGAAGAAGATCTGGCTGTCCACGTAGTGGTGTTTCATCAAAAAGGTGTTTAAAACAGTAAGGGAAAGAATTCGAAGAAATCCTGTCCGAAACCAAAAGTTTTTATCTCGGGAGATTAAGATAGCACCTAGAACCATGTCGCGTATTTTAAAAGATGTCTTAGGACTTGCAACCTATAAGAGACGAACTGGTCATGTCTACACTGATAATTTAAAAAAGAATAGTGTGGTAAAATCGAAACAACTATTGAAGCGGTACGCAAAAGGAGGAGAAAAAAACTTGTTTAAAATATTCTATGCTCAAAGCTCGAAGGAAGCTTCCCAATTAGTCGACAGATCGTGGGAACAGACGTGGGCATGATAGGACTTAAGTGAAGTTTTGGTGGGGTATTAGCTATGAAGGAGTGACTGAGACATACTTTTGTGAAAAGGGTATCGAAACATCGGTACAAGACGTGTGTCAAGTTACCATTCTTGAGAAGGTAGTGAAGCCCCTTAACAACACCATGTTCAATAACCAAGAATGGTCCTTCCAGCAAGACTCAGTGCCGGGTCATAAAGCTCGGTCTACGCAGTCTTGGTTGGAAACGAAAATTTCGGACTTCATCAGAGCTGAAGACTGGCCGTCGTCTAGTCCCTATCATAATCAGCTGGATTATGATTTATGGTCAGTTTTAGAGAGTACGGCTTGATCTAAGCGCCATGATAATTTGGAGTCCCTAAAACAATCCATACGACTGGCAGTGAAGAATTTTCCCATGAAAAGAGTGCGTGTCTCTATTTTTTAACTGGCCTCGACGTTTAAAGCGATGTATTGCACCTAGTGTAGAACACTTCAAATAAGCTTTTTATATTTTAAATTGCTTTATATTTATGTATGAAACTAAAACACTGTAAAAGTTATAAATTATCTTATTTGCAATAGATAATTTTGTTTTTTTTCTTTGTTTCAGTATTTATGGCAATACTTGGTATAATTACATACGACGACTCAAGACTAACAGCAAACTATTAAGTTACCGTTAGGTTAGCACCAGATAAGCGCCATTTAAATTATAGGATGGATGTATTATAGTAGCTGATATCATAGTTATCTGATAGATCGCCTGACAGAGTGACAAGCATTTGACAAAATGATGTCAATTTATCTAATGGTTGCGGAGCTCAAGATCTAAATACAGATTTACCAATTTATTAAGTGCTATTGTAGAAATAAAGTAAAAAAAATATTCAAAAGGCTGACGATTTGGACAAAGTTATGTACAATGCAAATTTAATCATTATATAAATCATTATATTACATAAAAATAAAACTGTAAAATATGAATTAAAATTTACATTAAAAGCCATAAAACTTATGTTACATTATTTCGTATCAAAAACAGTTTTTTAATGTTTTTATTTCGACAAACGAAACTATTGTTTGCCAGGTTACCAGATCAGTCAGATCAGTCATCTAGTAAATAAACATGCAGTGAAGTGATTGTGAAAAGCAATCTGTTTTATTCGGAACTTTTATGTGGCCAGTAATTTACCTAGCCTATAACAATCTGCTGCTTTACTTGGACATTGTGGAATGGAAACAAGTGCGTCAATTACTATTATTAAATGAAGAACAGATAGTTAAATTTTTATTAAGTGAAAACTTCCTTAGCGACGTTGAGCACTTTTCTTGTGATGGGTATAAAATGTTAAACTCGCGTCAGGACATGTGGCCAGATAGAAAAGTCGTAAGATAGTCGTTGAAATAATTGATGAAAGATTTATACTTCTAACTAATTAAAATATAATAAATAATTATTATTATTAACTAATTATATTTCGGCTATTTCAACTCAATGATCATACGGTCATTAGACCAGTGGTTGAATCATTGAGGATCGAATCTCAGCCGTGTAATATTTTTACTGTTTATCATGGATGAAAGTTCATTTTTCTGAGAGATAAACTTTTTAATGTAAATAATTATAATAGTTCTGAAGTGTTAAAATTTTTATGTAATATAAATTATAATTTTTCTGTACGATAGCGCAATAAATGAATATTGTATTTAACCACATAAATGCTTGTGCTTTTATACTGGTAAATAAAGCAATTCGTGCTAAATTATTCCCTAATCATACCAAAATATTCAAAAATGCACAACGTTAATGTTCAAGTTTTCACTCCTGCCGGCACTCTCGGAGTAAAACTCGAATTTTTTTTAACAACGACTCATCCGAAAATCAGTTTCCGTTCCAAAAGAAACGAGTTTTTATAAATCATCAAACACGAGAAATGGCGACAGATGTTGTAGACATATTATATATAGAAGAAAGGCCGAACAAAAATTTGTGATCCAATTATTTGGATAAAAGAATGAAAAAATTTTTAAAATAATTTTTCATCAATTTAAACTAGTGTTAAATTGGAAACTTGAAGCATTGGTTAAAGGAGAATGACTATCCGCTTAGGAGCTTTGGGCTCCCCTAAAATAGTGTTGTATCAATGTCATTTTAATTTTGAATCATTAAAAATAATTTTTATATCGCCCAGATTATTTCAATTTATTCATCCAGAATTTATTACTAACTTTAGTTAGTAATAAGTTCTTAAATCGATTTTGAATCGAATTCTAATAATCGATAAAAATACATTCTCGACCTTTGTGATCTAGCATCATTTACCTACGGTTTGGTTGGCGGATGTACACTGGCCTTCAAAAGTAAGTATCATACTTAAAATTGGGATAACGTTTTAAGTTCACAAGATATACTTTCGAAATAAAAAGGACTCCAAAGAGAATTTAATTTTGTACATAAAAACTTTATAGTCGGTAACCTTCTTTTAAAAATTGGCTGAAAAAAAACTTCACAAACAAAACCATTCCTTTTTCAAAGTGGACGTTTCCGAATTACAATTTTACCATTCACATTTTTCTTTCTGTTTTAAATTTTTTTCAAGATCGATGGGTCTTGTTTTAAAAATTTATGCTAAAAAGCACATAACATTTATTTATCATGCCTCTTTCAGTTAAAGAATGTGCGAGGATCATGGCTTTTCTGGAACTAGGCATCAGTATGCGTCGCACTGCAAGAATGGTGGGTGTGACGGTACGAACGGTCCAGAAGGTAAAGCGAAGGTACGAAGAGACTGGACACCATCTGAGGAGACCATGTAATGGCAGACCCAAGTGTACCAGTGCCCGAGAAGATCGTTATATTATTTCCACTTTGTTAAGAAATCGCCACCAAAATGCAGTTGAAGTCCAGCAACAGCTACTTCAGACCCGGAGGGACTACATTAGTGACAGTACAGTGAGAAGAAGACTTGCTGAAGCAAATTTGAAACCCCGAAGACCAGCGAGTGGCCCAAAACTCGAGAGACAGCATCGAGTAGCAAGACTGCGATACGCCCGTGAACACATGCAGTGGGATGAAGAAGAATGGTCAAGAATTTTGTTTGCAGATGAGGCTCGATTCTCCCTTTATACTTCTGGTGGAAGGCGAAGTGTTTACATGCGACCTGGTGAGCGATGCCTTCAAGCCTGCATCTCAGAAAGAGTCCAATACGGTGGAGGCAGTGTACATGTAAGGGCTGGCATATCTTCAGAAGGTCGCACAGACCTAGTAGCCATAGAAAATGGCACCCTCACTGGGCAAAGATATGCTCAAGAGATTCTCAATGAGTATGCAGGGCCGTATTTAGCAAATATGGGTGATGGATCAATGCTGATGTATGATAATGCCCGGCCACACACGGCTCATATCGTACAAGAGTGTATTCAGGAGGTCGGTATCAGCGTGATGGCTTGGCCATCAAGAGGTCCGGATCTCAACCCGATTGAACACGCCTGGGATGAGCTTGGGAGGCTAGTCAGAAATCGCAGACCACCACCCTCAGGGCACTAAAACAGGCCCTGGTAGAAGAATGGGAGAATATTCCCCAACATCGGCTCCGAAACCTAGTGTTCAGTATGCCAAACCGGCTCGAAGCTGTAATCAGAGCTCGAGGAGGCAATACCAGTTATTAAAAATTAAATAACATGTAATAAATTTTAGTTGAATTTTTTTACACTAAACTAAAAATGTCTATTTTCATTGTTTTATCATTTTTAAGTTAAAAATGTTACTAATGTATAATTTTAGTTTCTAAGAATTAAAGCCTATAAAATTTGCAACAAAACGTTTTTAATCTTAAATCTGTACCTTCTATAGTTAAGAAAAAAAATTTATTTGAAAAGTGTGATACTTACTTTTGCAGGCCAGTGTATATTAAGTTAAAAACTATTTATTTTGTTTTTCAATTCTATGGTGAAATAAATGTTGATATAATATACGTAAACCGTACACCCATGATTATAGATATTATATGCGCGCGTGCGTGGTTAAGATATGATTTTTTTTATTTTTTTTTTATTTTATGGAATAGGAGGACTAACGAGCGTACGGGTCCACCTGTTGTTAAGTGATCACCGCCGCCCACAATCTCTTGCAACACCAGAGGAATCACAGGAGCGTTGCCGGCCTTTAAGGAAGGTGTACGTTTTTTTTTTTGAAGGTACCCAAGTCGTATCGTCCCGGAAACACCGCACAAGGAAGTTCATTCCACAGCTTTGTAGTACGTGGAAGAAAGCTCCTCTTAAACCGCACTGTGGAGGACCGCCACACATCCAGATGGTGGGGATGATATCGTAACTTGTGGCGTGTCATGCGAAGGTGGAATTCGGCGGCAGGAATCAGGTTAAGCAGCTCTTCGGAACACTCCCCGTGATAAATCCGGTAGAAGACACACAATGAAGCGACGTCTCTACGCAACGCCAAGTGATCTAGCCGTTCACAGAGCACTGGGTCCCCAACAATTCGAGCTGCTCTGCGTTGCACGCGGTCAAATGGATCGAGCTGATACTGGGGTGCGACAGACCAGAGATGACAGCAATACTCCATGTGTGGCCGGACCTGCGCATTGTAGAGCGCTAGAATGTGGGCTTGAAGTATTGCCGTGCTCTATTGATGACGCCCAGCTTCTTCGAAGCCAATTTGGCTTTGCCCTCCAGATGGCCACGGCTTTGGCAATCGCTCGAGATTTCGAGACCCAGTATTCCGATACTACGCAAGGCTTAAAGGGAAGTGTTGTCGAAGAGCGGTGATACGGCAAATGGGGATTTTTTAGTGGTAAACGCGCAAACTTGAGTCTTCTGGGGGTTGAGTTGGACAAGGATCTATTTACCCTATTCCGCGACCTTCTCAAGAGAGGACTCGATAGAAGACACAAGTTTCTACCGGCACTGGTCGACGATTTCCCGAGAGAGACCTGCATGGCCCGTATATACGGCATCACCAGTGCTGTCGTCTGCATATCAATGAATGTTAGGTGTCCAACATATCATTCATATGCAGAAGAAACAGCGTAGGAAATAGCACACAGCCTTGGGGCACTCCAGCATTCACGGGCTTCGGGTTCGAGCAATGTCCGTCGACAATGACCTGTATGCTGCGCCCAGTGAGGAAGCTAGAGGTCCACTTGCACAAGCTCTCGGGAAGCCCAAATGATGGATGGTTTGAGAGGAGCACCTTGTGCCATACACGATCAAAGGCCTTCGCTATATCCAGGCTAACTGCCAGGCCTTCGCCCTTGCTTTCAATAGCCGCAGCCCATCTTTGTGTTAGGTATACCAGAAGATCACCTGCCGACCGACCATGGCGAAAGTCGTATTGTCGGTCGTTGATCAACTGGTGACCCTCTAGGTATACCAAGAGCTGACGGCTAATTATGCTTTCCATGATTTTGGAGAGCAGGGAGGTAATAGCAATAGGCCTGTAATTTGCCGAATCCGAACTGTTTCCTTTTTTTTGGAACGGATGGACAAGGGCTGACTTCCATTAGTCAGGGATTATGCCTTTGGAATAAGAGTGCCGGAATAAACGCGTTAGCACCGGCGTCAACTCAGGGGCACACGTTCTAAGAACGATTGGAGAAATGCCATCCGGCCCGCTCGACTTCCTGACGTCCAACGAAAACAGAGCTCGCTCAACACAGCGGTGTTTTTCCGTTGTAGTCAAGAGTCGAGTTGGAGGCGAAAAGAGCGCACAGGAGATCGGCTTTCATGTGCAACGGCGGCATGGTCGGCTGCCCGATATATGTACTAAAATTTTGAGTCAGATATTGCATATCTAAAGAAATCCACTCAAATCACTCGAGTGAAAATATAATCCCCTGACAACAAAAACACTTTGTGCCGTACTCTTCATATCGTTCCCATTCACACTTTGTGAAGTTTGAAATATTGCAGATTCTATGCGAGGAGATTTCAAAGCGTTGCACCATCAAACGTGTAGTGTTTAATTGAGAAACGGGGACTGGAAACAAAACGGGTTTCAATCATTATTGTTTGTGCTTAGTATAGAAGATGAATGTTGGATGTACAAAGGTTTGCAGCTTCCAGAAAAAAAAATCTATCATTTGAGAGGTGAAGAAAGCTTTGGAAGTAGAACAAGTTTTATAAATATACTATCTACGCGCCTCAATAAGGCTACTAAAAACCCAAGCGCTGGCAGCTATTACGGTCAACGTACGGCCTAGCTATCCAACGCGGAAATGCTGCCAGTATTCTTGGTACACTTCCCCGTAATGATTGTTTAAATTTAATGGTATCATAGTATAATAAATATAGTTAGATGATTTGTTTTGTTTGAACAAATATTTTTTTATGAATTCAAATTTTCGTACTAGTTACTTTTAGTTCGTTTGTGCAAGCTTTATCAAGGTTTGTGTAAAGAATGAAATGTCATGAAAACTAAAAATGTGAAGTTGATGGGTACAGAAAATACACATTGCAAGATTGGCAGGCCTTGTTTTTAGAAATATAATTTTAAATACAACAAGAGCCAAAACGATTAAAATAATTATCTTCATAGAAAAAAATGTAAAGTTATACCTTTGCACCCCATTTTTTACCGATTTAATAACGTTTGTTACAGTTGTTATGTATCTCACAAAAGCAATATAATATGTTATCTAGTACGTGGCGTAATTTGCTTTTTTCTTTCTCCTGTCTCTTTTAAGTGGTATTAGTGTGTAAGGGGCTACCAAGTGGTAAAGCCACTCTCATCGGGTTTTAATATCTTCTTCTTCTTCGTGACACTCTTGGCAGAGTGGTCATCACGAAGTGACATCTTTTGAGCAGATGTGATTCGCCCCACGAGCAGTCGCCACTTTTCCCTGCTGACCAACAGTCTGATACACTCGATCAATGGGCCGCCCACAGCAGATTTAATTAGGTGGGTCCATCGCATGGGCGACCTTCCTCGCCCTCTGGTGCCCTCCACTTTGCCCTGCACGACAAGGCACTCAATGGACTCACTCTCGCGCCGGGAGACGTGTCCGAACAACTTAAGTATGCGACTTGTACTAGCACAGTATGGCGTTGTTGTATGCTAAGTTCTTGGAGAATGGAGAGTTTGGTGCGAAACTCGGACCATGAAACTCCCAGCAATCTCCTCCAGCACAACATTTCCAGATCATCAATTTTCTTTTTCTCGACTTATCGCAAAGTCCACGTCTCTGCAACATAAAAAATATGGGAATACAAGTGCTTGGACGAGCCGGATTTTCATAGGTGTTGTTATGTTTCTGTTCTTCCATATTTTTTTTCAATTTTTCAATCCCAGTTCTTGTTATCGCCGTAAGGTGCTTTACTTCATCTCCGCAACCCCCACTGTTAGAAATTAAAGCATCAAAATTTATATAAAATTGCACGGCCTCGCAGTTTGGTTTAGGTTTCAATATATCTCAAACTATATTAACATGACTGTAAGTAAATATTCTTAAAAGTTATGTAATAATTGTGTATCAAATAAGTAAATATTGCTAACCACTAACATTAAATAAATATTATAAATCATACAGATATTGTGGACTCACTCAATTTGACAGTTGCTCTGACTTGAAAACAAGTCCTATAATAAAATAAGATTTTAGAATTTTTGTCCCTTTCCTTGTGCACGCAAAAAAATCGTTTTCATCCGTGAACATCACATTCATATATATTACGAGCTGACCCAGAAAACGTACAACGTTATGTATTATAATAAGAAAATCAATAATAAAAATTTTTGGGGTATAATAAATAAATAATGTATAAGAATTCGACTGATTCTCAGGCCTACCAAATACCAATTTTAATTAAACTGTAATTATAAACTATACATGAAAATTTATCGTACTACAATAATTATTATATTGAATTGCCATCTTGCAACCCTATTGTGGAATTGTGGATGGAAGAGAATAATATAAAAATCGTGATAAAAAAATAGGTGCTGATCGTAAAAGGGTGAAAATTTTAAGTTGTAAGTATTTTTCAATGCTGAATCATAATAAAATAAAATTGTTTGTCGAAAATAAAAAAAATATATACTTATTTAGGGGTGGGTAATTCTTATCATTTAGGGGTATGAAAAATAGATATTGGCCGATTCTCAGACCTACTGAATATTGCAAAAAAATGGATCATCTCGTATGATGATATGAACATGATAATAATATTGACAAGGAAGTTCTCATGAAAATAGAAAATACGATGAAATCACCGGCTTCCAAAGAGGATTTTTAAGACCTTTTAAAACATAGAAATAATATTAAAGGAAATTCGAACTAAAGTCTGAATGTGGTTCGAAAAAAAACTAGTAAATCCATGTATTTTGTCAATATTTATCATAAGTAAATTGAAGCAGAGTTACTAAAGTTAATTCAAAAGTTTATAAGTAAGTCAAGAAATTAATAATTTACTCACACACGCTAAATTGTATAACTTATGTGACGATTAAAAAAATATAAGTTTCGACATTGTCAGTACTAAATGCAATTTGTAATACACTCAAGTTTCCAAAATGTAGAAAAACCTTACAATAAAATATGTCTTAAGTATGTAATTGAAATACAAAACGTTAATTAACTACCTATAAATCTTACCATAAATGCAAACTCATTAATTAAAATGTCAACTTCCATGGCATTATAAATGACATAGGACACCATAAATTCTTCATAAAGACAAAAGGATAATAAATTAGCATTAAATATTTTGGAGCAGTATTCTGAGGGCGTTTTCGTTTGCTGCAATATTTGCGAGTTCTACTTGTACTACGTTGGTGTTTAATATATTGAGTCACAGCTTATTTATTATACCTATAAGACAATTATTCGAACTTGTTTCACGTATTCTCAACATGGGAAGAGTCGCCGCATATAGAAAAAATATAATAAGATAAGAAAATAAAAAATCTTCTCGTCCCGAATACCACAGTGTCTGAAGACGAAGGTTTTCAACCAGTGTGTGTGATGACTTACGGCACGCAGACGTGGTCGCTTACAATGGGCCTTATGAGAAAGCTCATGGTCGCTCAGAGAGCAATCGGGAGGGCTAAGATAAGGGAGATCCGTAGGAGAACCAAAGTCACTGACATAGCCAAAATGATTACGAAACTGAAGTGGCAGTAGGTAGAGCACATAGTTCGACGGACAGATGACCGTTGGGACAGTAAAGTCCTCGAATGGCAACCACGTACCGGAAGACACAAAGTTGATAGGTCCCCCACAAGATGGGCCGACGATCTGGTCAAAATCACCGGAATACGATCTTCGTAGAATTCTTTGGGGGAGGCCTTTGTCCAGCAGTGGATGTCTTCCGGCTGATGATGATGATATTATAAAAATCCACGATCTTGTTTAAACTACTACAGCAAATTTTTAGTCTTGATTGTGTGCACTACAGAGTAAAAAAATATATAATTTTTAGGGAAAGTTTTTAAAAGAGGAGGCACATCGTTTACAGCGATGTGTTATAAAATTTAAATAAGAACACAAAGTAAATGGAAATTAAACACTGCAGTTTCAACAATCGCATTATTCATAAATCATATCACTTGCAGATTTATCTTGGCGAACATAATTTACCATTTTAAATTCATATTTAACTCGGAATATTCTCAAAACATGTATTTTGAATATATCATTATTAATATAATGTTTAAGAATATTTTAGCACCATGGTACTGATTTAAGATCTATCAATATTTTCAAGTCAATATTAACATATTTAATCTATAGAAGACGGCTGTATTCTCGCTTTTTATAGCCTTATGGCCTTACAAAACTTAAACTTGATATAAAGTTATACCTGAGAACAAACCAAGAATATGCAAAATGTTGACTATATCGCTGACAACATTGTCAATATAATGATAATTCTGAAGTATTCCTAATGTCAATCAGCCTTGTATATAAACGCGGGAAACGTGGTATGTCCAAATAAATCAACCATAGGCAAAATGTCTATTTGAAAACATTTTACATATTCTTGGTTTATGCTCAGGTATAATTTTATTCCAATCTTATTTGTAAGGTCGTAGGTCTTTAAGACTCATTAAGAAAATAATTTAAATAAATGGGTATATTCACTGTTGCCTTTCAATATATTCCTTATAATGTTAAGTATCACTATATATATGTATTAGTTGAGTTATTAAGTATTTTGTAAGGCGAACAGAATGATCCGAGAAAATCTGTACATATATAAACGAGTATACGAGATTTCCAACCATAATTGAGTTATCAAGAAATCTCAGAAACTACGAAGTTCTTTCTAGGACGAAGGTGTCTGCTTAGAAATGGATTTAAGAAACTCCTCCCCCAAAGGGGTGAAAGGGAGGGTCGAAGGTTGTATGAAAGTCCTATATTTTTGAACCTAGAGACGTGAAAATCGACATTTAGAGATTAGCTTTAAATAATAAAAATCTGTGTAAGTCATTTTGGAAAATCCCCTTTTAAGGGTAGTGAAATAGAGGGATAAAGTTTGTATAGAAAAGTCGTAACTATAGTTATTTCAACTTGAAATTTGAAATCTACGTTCTTTATAAAACCTTTAGACATATTAAGTTGTAAAGCCTCATTTGTCCAGTAATTTCACTAGCTACGGCGCCCTTCAGACCGAAACACAATAATGCTTACACATTACTGCTTCACGGCAGAACGCGCCGTTGTAGTACCTATAATCTAGCCGTCATCCTATGCAAAGGTGTGATTGCTGAGGAATTAAATTACCAATGCCGTCTTTCCACTTTATAATATATACATACTCTCTTCCCTTACATAAACGAGGATAAATTGCTGGATTGACTTACCTAATTAGCATAGCAAACGGTGCTGTTGATTGTTTTGAGTTAATAGGACTATGTACAAGGATAGTTGCACTTAGACAGCCTAACATTGGTCATATTTACACAGGCAAGACAAACTACAGGCAGGGCATGCACGCTTCTACATATTTATAGGCTTGTTTAACTCCCTAGCAAATAAACTGGGAGTAACTTAACACTGCGATTATTAATAGCCAAAAACGGCCAAGTGCGAGTCGGATTCGTCCATGAAGGGTTCCGTAGCAGCAAGTAACATAATATAAAAGTTCTTGTAGTTCGTTGTAACTTTTATCGATGTTTTAAAAATAGTGTATTTCTTTAAATAAAAGAAAACTAGTTACTAGTTCTCGTTTAAACCAATTTTCGGTGGAATAATGCATTCAATACATGTCATATATTTTTTTTAGTTTTATCATTCTATTATTTTAGAAGTTACAGGGAGGGAAACACGTTTTACCACTTTCAATGTGTGTCTCGCGCAAACCATTCAGTTAAGATTTTTTTTTATTATAAATCTCAATATCATTTATGAAGACCTATCAATAAATACCCCAAACTTATGGGTTTGATGAAAAAAAAATTTTGAGTCTCAGTTCTAAGTATGGGGACCCCAAAATATTTTGTTTTTTTTTCTATTTTTGTGTGAAAATCTTAATGCGGTTCTCAGAATTCGTCTACTTAACTATCTAAATGATACAACACCGCCTTCACTCTTCTCTAGTCTAATCTAAGTCTATTTAATAAATAAATCGTATAGTAATGCAGTTTTTTTAAGTAAAGAATTGGTGAAATTCTTACGTCATTCTTCTCAAATATTGACGTTCAATAAATGATTTTAATATCTTATACTGAATTAAAATATTTTAGTTTGAATTTGACCAAACCATGAACAAAATAATATTAGATTCTTTGACGAATAGAAGCTTTGTATCCTTAACGAGATCCTTAACAAGATACGATCGTAAAGTTTGTCAGCGTGAAAGTGGACGGTCCTTCATCATGTATTATGGGCATTTCGTGTTACTATAATACATTCTACATTTAAGTGTTCCACTCTAATTTACATTTGTTTCTTGAATACCAACGAAAATTACACGCCGGTGCCACCAAAAATGAGATAGACTTCATTAGGGATCGTAGGATTTCAGCCTGCATTTGCAATGTAAGCGGAAAAAATTTAATTATTTACGACATCACATTAGAAACCTCAAAAATAACAATATTTCTCCACTATTTAATGAATGTTCTTATACATATAAACCTTCCTCTTCAATCACTCTGTCTTTTAAAAAAAACCCCATCAAAATCTGTTGCGGAGTGATCACCGCATAGTAAGAGGCACATTGAATATCAATCCAAAACTGGAGTGGTCTTGACTGGTCTACGCTCCGACCCGCATCCATCCAGATCCAAAACCCCGAAAACTTTCAACTCGAATTGCAAAACCGCTTCCAATGTCTCGGTGACTGCGTAGACGTGAACGATTATAATAACAGGTTCGTGGTAGCTATATATCAACAAAATACGTAGTATGTATATAATTTACACGCCGGTGCCACCAAAAATGAGATCGACTTCATTATGTCGACCAAAAGACATAATATTGTATTCAATGATATCTCCGTGTTCAACTCAGCGAAAACTGGGAGTAATCACCGCATAGTAAGAGGCACATTGAATATCAATCCAAAACTGGAGCGGTCTCGACTGGTGAAGTATCCAAAGCCCCGAAAACTTTCAACTCGAATTGCAAAACCGCTTCGAATGCCTCGGTGACTGCGTAGACGTGGATGAGTATAATAACAGGTTCGTGACAGCTATTCAAACGGCTGGGTCTAAGTTCTTCAAGGCCAGCCGTTAAAAAAGAACTGGAAAAATCTTAAATTTAACTGTATTTTAAAATTTATTTTACTACCGTGGCAAATTTTTATGAACATTTTAAGGTAGATTTTTTTAATGACAATAAGGGACGGGACGAGCACTACGTTCAGCTGATGGTAATTGATAAACCCTACCCATTACAATGCAGTGTTGCTCAGGATTCTTGAAAAACCCAAAAATTCTGAGCGGCACTACAACTGCGCTCCTCACCTTGAGACATAAGATGTTAAGCCTCATTTGCCCAGTAATTTCACTAGCTACGGCGCCCTTCGGACCGAAACACAGTAATGCTTACACATTACTGCTTCACGGCAGAAATAGGCGCCGTTGTGGTACCCATAATCTAGCCGGCTTCTTGTGCAAAGGAGCCTCGCTCGTTTGTCCTCCTATTCCATAAAAAAAGAACTGTAACACCGGGGGATAGTTGGCAGTGCCTTCTTTTTTTATTGAAAATGAGGACAAACGAGCGTAAGGGTCACATTCTCTTGCAACATCAGAGGAATCTCAGGAGCGTTGACGACCTTTAAGGAAGGTGTACGCGCTTTTTTTGAAGGTACGCATGTCGTATCGTCCCAGAAACACCGCACAATGGAGCTCATTCCACAGCTTTGTACATGCACATGGGGTACTTCTATTGTCGTAACAACAGTGCTTTTGTGGACAGTTCCTTTAAAAATTGAACCTATATGGACGACGTGCATAGACCACACATGGGCAATTTGCTGCTTAATAATAGGCTTCTACAAGACAATAATTCCTCATCACCAGCCGTATCATCACCATCAAGTAAATATTGATATTATATATTTATTTAAATGAATAATATTTACAAAAATGTCCCATGTGTTCAAGGAACGCTTCCTTTGCTTAATAATAGTTCAGATATAAATAATAATTCATTCTCAGCACGTAAGTATGAGAGAGAATTAAATTGATCTTTGTGTGGAATTCCTTTGAGTTATAACATTAAAGACATCTTAGATATCTAATTGATAGGATTTACTTACACGATTGGGTCCCGAAGGAAATTGAACATGCTTCTAATTGGCTCTGCGAGTAATCATATTAAATTAATTAACTTAAATCGGAATAAAAAGCTAATCAAATATTAATTAAAAAGTACTGACTTGGTTAACTTTGCTATGTCATATAAATTATTAAGTATCCCTCGGCCGCTCATTGAAAATGAAAATGAATTTATTTTGGAAGGAAAACTGTCACATTCACACAAAAAAGTTAATGAAAACAAAATATATACTTAATCTTAATACTAAACTTACTTAATACAAAAGAAGAAAAAATCAATAATAAATGTGGCAGTGGTCTTCCAAAACTGGAGTCCACTCAGTTATAGTTGTGTACATACATAATAAATGAAAATAATAAAAATACATTCATAATAAACACATCACTGATTTTCAGTGACCCCATTGTGTGAATTGTCATATGGAATTATTTGTTTAGCGAATGTATAGGTATTTGTAAGTCAAAAAGTAAAATCACCAACATATTATGTAGTAATACCTTAACCGAAACACGTTGTATCTTATTTATATTATTATATATATTATAAATATCATTCTGTTCGGTTCAGTAGTTTTCGCAATATAATTAAAAGAAAAAACCAGCTCTCCATTTATTAGTATATTTATTAATTATAATCCGACTATCCTACTAATATTATAAATGCGAAAGTTTGTGAGTGTTTGTGTATGTTTGTTTCGTCTTCACGCAAGAACTACTGAATGGATTTCAATGAAACTTTACAATAACATAGCTTACACATTAGAATAACACATAGGTTGTAATTTATAAAGTATCAGTGTGAAGTGTAAAGAAGAAGAAAAAAAACCTACAATCTGCGAAATATTCATATTTGCGGCGCAAAGCCCGTAGGAGTTACATAAATCAACAATTTTTTCTAATAATGACAATCTCTGGATCTACTGAACCGATTTTAAAATTTCTGTTACTAATACAAAGTCACATTTTTCGTGGTAGTCGGCCCAAAAAAAACGCAGGAAAAATGGTCAAACGTAAAAATAATTTATATGGCAAAATAACGTTTGCCGGGTCAGCTAGTTAATTTATATATTATAAAGTTTTTGATTTATATTCTTGATTGCTCTTCAAATTTTAAATTATACACTTTTATATAATACCATTCTTTACCTGAATGAAATACAATTTTGTCCATTATGTACGACTCCATTCATTCTAACTCCCGACACATTTCCTAGAAAATTAACTGGAAAAAAAAGGGTGTAAGGTTTGCAATAGGTAGCATAAGCAGACATGACTTACCCGAGTGGAGGACATAAAATTAAAACATTAACTTTTGCTATCTAAACAGAATCCATTATGATACGATTGTAAAAATACACACTTTGAAAATAGGCTGTTTCAAATATATTTTGGCATGATGATATGAGATGGTAATAAATCTAACTCATTGAAAAAAAAACCGATTATATACAAAGAGATTTTGGCTCAGTATTTCTCGTAAATCTATCAGTGAGTATCCTGTTCTTTTATAATATACAAGATGTAACGGTTTGATCAAAAATCTATCAAGAATTCACTTTATCAATCATCGACTGCTTCTGATAGTTTAGTAAGTCCCTGCTAAACTTTATATTGATCGGGTTTCACACTGCTATTGCTTTCGTTTAGCAAAGCCTCGCTCGAAATTACTCGACGTGGACTCAAGAGGACTGGGGTAGAGTATTATTCTCGGATGAAGCCAGAATATGGCAATGGGAGGCAAGAGCAAATAAAGGCAAGGGGTTTACGGGTTTCCGGCTAGATTATGGGTACCACAACGTCACCTATGTCTGTCGTGAAGCAGTAATGTGTAAGCATTACTGTGTTTCGTCTAAAGGGCGCCGTAGCTAGTGAAATTACTGAGTAAATGAGACATAACATCTTATGTCGCAAGGCGACGAGCGCAATTGTAGTGCTGCTCAGAATTTTTGGGATTCTCAAGAATCCTGAGCGACACTGCATTGTAATGGGCAGGGCGTATCAATTACCATTAGCTGAACGTGCTGCTCGTCTCGTCCCTTAATTTCATAAAAAAAGCAAGAAGCATCTTGTAGAGTAAGACAAGAATAAAAAGAAATCCATGACTTACTTGAAATTAAAATCTTAAAGCTAATTTACTTAAAGTATTAAAAACCCAAAGCTTAGCTTGAATAATTAAGAAAAAATATTTTAAAATGTTGCTAAGGTTATTTATAATGCACTTCACCATTCCCTCCTCACCAGACTCTTTACAAGTTAATTCATAGGCAAGTACTAACAAGTTTCTGTATAGTTTTTAACGTTAATAGTGGTTAATATTTCTAAAGATTGTACTGAATGTAAGTACTTTTATAGTCCATTTATAGTGGCATTAAAATCATTTGACCTTGAAGACATTTTGTCAGGTGATACAAACTTCTGCCTTGGGAATTATATTATTTTGTTTTATTGAATATTATTTGTCGTTATTTATCAGTAGTTGGAATATTTTGATATGCAAGTGTCCTGTTTTGAGGTTTATAACATTCTCTTAAAAAATGTTGATTGATCTGATCTGCATGGTGTTGGGCAAATACGTTATATTCCAGTGTCGAAGTAATTGTGCTTTTTTAAATATATTTTCTTTTGCCTCGTGGATGTTTTTGCTTTTGTTTTTCTCCAAAATATCTTCTCTGTTATTGTCCGGTATCTTATTAAATATATTATATGATATTATACTTTGGTTGAAACACTCGGTGAATTTTTTTGGTGTTTTTTATGGAAAAGGAGGACAAACGATCGTACGGGTCACCTGGTATTAAGTGATCACCGCCGCCCACATTCTCTGTCAACACCAGAGGAATCACCGTAGCGTTGCCGGCCTTTTAGGATGGAGTAAGCGCTTTTTTTGAAGGTACCCATGTGGTATATGCCATACAACCAGATGGTGGGGATAGATAGTTTTTGACGTTCAAAAAGTGATTTTAAATCCTATTTTGAATAAAAAAAATTGAATTTGAATTTGATATCCTAACTTGTGGCGCGTCGTGTGAACTTGGAATTCGGCGGCAGGAATCAGGTGACAAATGCGGTAGAAGACACACAATGAAGTGGTGTCTCTTCGCAACGCCAGTTGATCCAGCCGTTCACAGAGCGCTGGGTCCCCGACAATTCGAGCTGCTCTGCATTGCACGGGGTCAAATGGATCAAACTGATACTGGGGTGTACCAGATCATAGATGACAGCAATACTCCATATGTGATCGAAGCTGTACTTTGTAAAGCGCTGGAATGTGGCCCGGCTTGAAGTATTGCCGTGATAATTTTTTTGGAGCCCAGTTTCTTCGAAGCCAATTTGTCTTTGCCCTCCAGATGGCCACGGAATTGGCAATCTCTCGAGATTTCGAGACCCAGTACTCCGAATTGCATTATTGTAAAATGACACTTTTTCCTATCCTAAAAAAGACCAACTTTAAATCACATCCTGCCAATACGTGAAATGCTGATGAGATCCTAAAGCTTCATAAAGTACCATTGATAACACTTTGATATTTTCCAACAGTAATTTCTACGGAAACTTGGATATTTTCTTATATTTTGCACATGAATGAACATGATTTTTTATGTCGAAACAACATATTGTCAACATATAAATCTGGCGAGCATGGAATATTATCTTTGCATCCGCTTCTTCATAAACCGGACACGAAAGTGCTGGTTTTAAAGTATATAAGAATAACGGTATATATAGATATATATAATATGTATCACAAACGTTTTCACTAAATCTTTAACGTGTAATCATTCACTTTTTTTGGCGTATAAATAGACGGAGATTAATTTCATCTGGTTCCGGGAAATTTTCAAGAGAGAGAGACCTCGAAGGATGAGGTCGTTGATTTCGTGAGATTATAATTTATCAGTATATCAGATAATAGTACATTGCTTTTTTAGTACTAAGCTAAAATTGCAGGACATTATATCCGAACATTGAACTACTTGAAATCTAATTTATATCAACAAAAGCTGGCCGTTCTCATACAGAACTGGACAACAAATCTTTTCAGATCGACTTTTCCATTTACGTTCTATATAAATGTTTGATTTGCTGAGTACAATGTAGTGCTTTATAGACCGGGGAAATTTGTGAACATTTTCAAATGCTAATAGATTTCCCGTATTTAATTAAATTGTATTCTTGACAAGCACTACGTGTTTTTGAAGTTTTATAGCAAAATATAATCCAGGTGTACCAATAAGAGTTAACAGACTTTTTTTTATGGAAGAGATGGAATTGACGAGCATTGCCGAGCTTTTTTTTTCATTTTTTTTAAGGGCTTTTATATGCATGTACATGTTAGCCGGCGATCTTGACCAAATCGTCGGTCCATCTGGTGGGTAGCCCTACCAACACTGCGTCTTCCGGTACGTGGTCACCATTCGAAGACTTTACTGCCCCAAACGCCCATCTATCCGTCGAACTATGTGCCCTGCCCACTGCCACTTCAGTTTCGCAATCATTTGGGCTATGTGGGTAGCTTTTGTTCTCCTACGGATCTCCTCATTTCTGATTCGATCTCGCAGAGAAACTCCGCGTTTGGCCCTCTCCATTGCCCTCTGAGCGACCATGCGCTTTCTGATCAGGCTCATAGTTAGCGACCACGTCTGCGTACCGTATGTCAACACTGGCAACAAACACTGCTTGAAAATCTTGTAAACGGTAGAATTATTATACCAAAGAGATTAGGAATTTATCCTTGATAATTATGTTAGAATTAAGTCTAATTAATATTAAAGTAAATTTTGGTGAAATTTATATTGAGCTTTTTTTTTTCATTTTTTTAAGGGCTTTTATAAGCATGTACATGTCAGCCCCATTATAATCTAACTACATTTACACTCAAACAAAAGAAAAACAACATTCTTAATAAACTAAAGCATTGCGTGCGTACACAGTACACATGTCAGAAGTAAACCTGCATTGTTCATGAACCTCTAAACTACATATGAAGTCCTGGTTCGTGTTGCTAGTATGACACATGATTTTAACCGCTATGAGAGACATTACTATCACCACTAATATATTCGTTTTCATGGTGTCTATGTAATACGTCGTGCGTATAAGACAATCTCTTCTTCAACTCTATTCGCCTGGTACCAACACACTATATAATGCTTATCTCATTATCTCCCACGTATGTACTCTAAAACGCGCTTTAAGTATTTGTTTCTATATTGTTAGGATACTTAATACTTATTTTTGTTAATAAGGTTAGCAACTAGTAATACTAAAGATTTATTTTTATTTTTTTGTTAACAAATATAGAAAATTTAAATTTGACTTACTTTATAATAATAAAAAGCGTTGAAAGTTTAACGCAACACTAATAGTGGTTTCATACCCCTTCGAAGGTAGCGTTAAAAAGTCGTATTAGAAGTTTCGCTTCAAAAAATTTAATAAAAAAAGGCAATATAAACAGTCTTGTTGCCGACCTTGTGAAGTGCCGAATAAAAATACATTATTATTAAATTGACACCGAACATATTCACTTAGTTCCTAATAGTCTATTTTTTAAGAAATATTTTTTATTTATTAAAAAGCAAGTGCCATCGTGTCGATCACATGTCAGTCTGACCAAAATAAGATTCAATATTGTTACTAATTTTGCACTCATTTTTTTTTATTAAGAGTGAGATTGAGTGTTACACATTTAAATAATGTCCGTACCGGGGTTGTTGCGGATGCAAATATTTTGACATCCGCGGATACGGATGCGGATGCGGATTTTTTTAAAGAGATTCTAATTTTATGTCCATAAATAAATAAAAATAGTTTTATTTTTTTATGTTTTTTATTAAATACAAAAACAAACAAACAAAACTAAAACAATTTTTGATCGTACTTAATACTTATAGCCTATAAAACTTTAAAACAATCCGCTGATCCGCATCCGCAATAGATCCTTAGCAATTGATGCGAATGCGGATACGGATGCGGCTGTCTGAATAAATGCGAATCTTCCGCATATGCGGATGCGGATGCGAATATCCGAAGCACCCCTGGTTTGTACCATCTGTCTACAGCAAAAACCACCTCCGAGGCAACAAATGGTAATAAACTTCATAATGACAATTAACTTCATAATTAGGTTAACTAAAATATTAACAAAAATTTACTTATACGCAAAATGTAAAGTAAAATATAGAAACAATATTATACACGTTTTAATCATTTAAAAAGTGACTTAACATAATTTTAATCAGTACAGGTTATTTAATGGCTAGAGCTTATAAAACTATAAGTTTAATAATTATATTTGCTGTAGGTAAGCCCAAATTAATAAATTTGCGGAGACAACCACGTACAAAAAAAAATCTGTGGTAGCAAATATTCAAGATAAATAACCGTTCTAATATTATTAACCAATAATCAACTTTAAATGTTAAATAAATTTCGCCAAAATTTACTATAATATTAATTAGTCTTAATTCTAACATAATTATCTAGGATAAATTCCAAATCCCTTTGGGATAATAATTCTACCGTTTACAAGTTAATTAGACCTCTTCGTTAAGGATAAATTTGATGTTAAATTTCACAAGCATATTTGTTTGTCCAAAATGTATTGTTAATAATTAATACATCTTAAGTTATTAAAGTAGCAGGAATATAATGTATATTTCACATACCCTGTCGTTCATGGGCACCGTTCGGAAAGATCGGTAAAATACCATAGTGTCCGAAGACGAAGATTTTCAATCAGTGTGTGTTGACAGTGGCGGATTTACAGATTTGCCGCCTGCAGGCTATTCAATTTTTGCCGCCTCAAAATTTTGATATCTTGGTCCACAAAATCATATAAATTTTATATCAAAAAATTTCCAACTTTATGATTTGTGCTCCATCATCCTCGTTACATCAACATTTCCCGTATGGTTAGTATCATTGAGAAATAGTATCATGGTACCGTGTTAGATCATTAATTTTTAGAATAACGCAATAGCGATTTGATATTATTTCAGGGTTAACATATTTCTCGTTGTCATAGATAGACTCATATCGGATTTAACGAGAAATTGTTATTTTAATTAATAAAGCGTTTAGCAATTGTTTATGTAGAGATATTTATTATTTAGCATTGTTTATAGGTCTATATTTAGATTTTTGTAAAATATTTTAATATCTCTCCAATTTTCGAAAATCGTATTTTCTGTGTGTATAATTTATTTACAATTTGTAAATCGAAATAAAAAATTTATGAACTTAATTTGCCACTCCTTAAAATTTGCCGCCCTAGGCTCCAGCCTACTCAGCCTGCTGGTAAATCCGCCACTGAGTGATGACATACGGTACGCAGACGTGGTCGCTAACTATGGGCCTGATGAGAAAGCGCATGGTCGCTCAGATGGCAATGGAGAGGGCTAAACGCGGAGTTTCCTTGCGAGATCGAGTCAGAAATGAGGAGATCCATAGGAGAACCAAAGCTACCGACATAGCCCAAATGATTGCGAAACTGAGATGGCAGTGGGCAGGACACATAGTTCGATGGACAGATGGTCGTTGGGGCAGTCAAGTCCTCGAATAGTGACCACGTACCGGAAGACGCACTGTTGGTAGGCCCCCCACAAGATGAACCGACGATCTGGTCAAGATCGCCGAAATATGTTGGATGAGGGCAGCGCAGGACCGGTCGTCGTAGAATTTGGGGGATTTTAGTATTTTATCACACAACTTGGAGTGTTTTGGTGCTTTTCCTGTGGAACAATACAGTTTTATGAATGTGCTGTTCTGAATCGAGATTGAAATGGACAGAGTAAACATAAGCATAAAATAAATTAAAAATTCGATGCTTGACACGATGAAGTTAGAACAATATAATTTATACTAAACATTTATATTAATCTCAATTAATTTTATGAAACGTAACAATACTGATTAAATTATATTATTTTGAACACGATCTTACACTTAAGTTTCAGTGAATTGGAAAGTATAAGATTAAAGTGTTAAAACGTATGTGACTTGAATTATAAATTTAAGAGGTTTTCGCCTTTACAATTCATAATTCAATATTCTTGATTCAAATGAAACAGTGTTCAATATTATAATCACTTTATATATCGGGTTTGGTTGAAGTATTTTTTTATTTAAGATATAAAAACATCCTTCAAAATATCCTAACTGTTGTAATATTTAAATTAATGTTGCGTAGCAACCCTTCGAAGTATATGACGAGAGTTGTCAAACTTCAAGACATTGTTAATTTCAACAGCTCTTTTAGCAACACTCGTAGCTCAGCGGAAAAGTGTTTACTTTAGACGCTGTAGACCCGGGTTCGATACACCTACCAGTGTATGGATTTTTTTGGGTTATGTAGAGTTAAAGGAAATTTCTAGTAAGTTCAGGATCAAATCGAACAGAAAAAAAGGGATGGAAAATGTGTAAGCAGGATAAAAATAGTTAAAAGAATTTTCTAGTTCAATTTAAATTTAAAGATGGAATGGGAGAATCATTTTGAAAATAGAACGGATCCGGGGGTATATAAGCCGTACTAAGCGTGGCCTACAGCAGTTCTAGTTCTGACTCGAAAGTGTAAATAAGAAGAAGCAGAAGAAAAGAAGAAGCAGTGAAAAGTGGAAGTGTTCCAAGAAGAAGAAGATAGAAGATACTTAGTGTTCGGTGCGGTGTGACGCGTTGAAGGTACCGCCGCCCACAAGAGGAACAGCGGCAGACCGGCGAAGCGCAAGTTCAGAAAAAGTGAACGCAAATAAAGACTCAATAAAGACTGTGGAAAAAGAGATCCCCTGGATGGATAGTGTGGAAAAGAAGATGGACAAAGTTGAAGAGAACTTTCAGCGGAAGATGGGAGAGATGGAAGTTACCATTAATCAGCTCAGTGGGAGGGTCGTGTGTCCTTCAACCAACACAGGAGTTTCCTGCGGAACCACATCGAGCAGAAATTTAAAAGTACCTCCCTACGACGGCAAGTCTTCCTGGGATGCCTTTAAGCTACAAATGGAGACGGTCAGAAGCCTGCGGTTGGAGTGACCAAGAAGCGCACTCTGCCCTCACACTAGCGCTCCGTGACGAAGCACTCTCCGTATTGGAAGCACTCGGCGCTGGGAAGGAGGAAGTGACCTACACAGACCTTATTGACGCGTTGGAGGCACGCTATGGTGATAAACACCTCGAACATGTGTAGGGCCAGCGAAACTCTACAGCAGTGGTCCGTGGAAGCCGAGAAACTAGTGCGTAAAGCATATCAGTCGTCGCCAGCTGCAATAGAAGAAATGTTGCTCCAAGTTTTCATCGATGGAATACGGGACGCTGAAGTTAGAGCAGCCGTATGATTGAGTCATCAAACCAGCTTGAAGAAAGCGGTGGCACATGCGTTGGAAGTGGAAGCGGTTCGCCACGATTCTCGGGCGTTGAGACTCCGAAAAATTGTACCAGCAGATTCCAGCCGAAGGCAAGCATATAGTATGCTATGGTTGTGGGGAGTGAGGACACATTAGGAGCACTTGCCCCAGGCGTGAGCGCATAACGCAACGTAGGAAGGATGCGGCGGTCTCAACATCACCGCTGGAGCAGCAGGAAAACTAGAAAAGGCCAGGGCAGTGGGGTGGGTGCTGGCCGGTAGAAGCAAAGCCCCAAGGATCTTCGTTAAGCAGACATGTGACGGAAACACTTTAGTTATAGAAGGAATGATAAATAGAAAATCTTGCTGTTTCACTTTGGATACGGGAGCCTCACGTACAATCGTTAGCCAAAGAAGACTAGAGAGCATCGGAAGACGACATATGCGAGAAAATGTAAACTTAATACTCACAACAGCTACCGGCCAGCGCATACCAGTCCAGGGAGAGAAGGTCGTGGCCATGAAAATTGGAGATACGTTGTACTGGCAAAAAGTGGTAATCGCGGATATCACAGATGACTGCATCATTGGGTTGGATTTTCTTCGAAGTCATCAGTGTACCATTGACATGAAACATGGTGTATTGAAGCATGGAAGTGAAGAAATTCCAATAAAAGGCGGAACTGTTGGGAAAGTGTTGTGCTTAAGAGACACTACTTTAAATCCGAGATTGCAGAGCCTAGTCCCGATAGTCTTGCCAAGGGATGATAGAGGAAGACCTTGTAAATGCGCTATAATAGAAAGAGAGACATCGGACACGACATGGATCCCTGCCAGGACTGTTGTAGGTAACTCCCAGATTGCGATGGTTCCCGTGTTTAATCCTCATGAGGACAAGCAAATCATTAGGAAGGGAACAGTGATCGGAGCTTGTGAGGAGATAGCTTGGTTAAGAAAGTGTGAAGAAGGGAGGAAGACCGAAGCTGCAAACCAGGATGTGAACATACAGAAACTTCTGGATGGCTGTAAGGACAATCTTACCAAGCTACAGTTAATAAAAGCGAGAAATTTCCTTCTACGCTACTCCGGGATTTTCTCAAAGAACGACGGGGACATCGGAAGAACTGGTTTGGTGAAACACAAGATCGACACAGGAGACACTGTTCCGATACGGCAAAGACCAAGACGTATTCCGTTTGCACGCGAACAAGAAGTGGAAGACATGATTCGGGATATGAAAGAAAATGGTGTGATAGAACCGTCGTCGAGTCCATGGTGTTCTCCAGTGGTTCTGGTGAAGAAGAAGGATGGATCAACTAGATTTTGTGTGGACTATCGGCGTCTGAATGATGTTACTAAGAAGGACAGTTATCCATTGCCACGAATCGATGACACCTTAGATTCACTTTGTGGCATGACGTGGTTCTCTACTCTGGATTTGAAAGGTGGCTACTGGCAAGTTAATCTGGACCCTAAAGACAAGGAGAAGACGGCTTTTTCAACCGGAAAAGGATTATTGCAGTTCAAAACAATGCCCTTCGGATTATGCAACGCCCCAGCTACTTTCGAAAGGTTGATGGAGTATGTGCTGGCAGGTATGTTGGGACAAACCTGCCTTGTCTACTTGGATGACATAATCATTATGGGACGAAGTTTTGAAGATCATCTTAAGAAGCTCGAAAAAGTCTTCGCAAAACTGCAGGGTGCCAACTTGAGTCCAAAGAAATGTTCCTTCTTTCAACGTCAGGTGAATTACTTGGGGCACGTTATCTCGGAGCAAGGCGTTGCGACGGATCCTGCCAAGATAAGTGCTGTCAAGGACTGGCCGACGCCGACAGAAAAGACACATCTGAGAGCATTCCTTGGACTATGCTCTTATTATCGACGCTTTGTGAAAGGGTTTTCCGATGTTGCTAAGCCCTTACATCGACTGACTGAGGAGAAAAGAGCCTTTTCCTGGGATGAAAACTGCGAACAAGCTTTCTTAGAGTTGAAGAAACGACTATGTGAATCACCTATCCTCGGATATCCTGACACGGAGGGAAGATTCATAGTAGATACTGATGCTAGCAATTCTGGAACTGGTGGAGTGTTACCTCAGAAGAGGGGAGATCAAGAAGTTGTAATTGCATACTTTAGCAAATCTTTATCGAAGCCGGAGAGAAACTACTGTGTAACTCGTAGGGAGTTACTTGCCGTGGTGAAGACATTACAACATTTTAAAAAGTACTTGTTGGGTCGCAAATTCCTCGTAAGGACTGATCATGCCGCCTTGGAGTGGTTACTAGAATTCAAGAATCCGGAAGGACAAGTGGCCAGATGGATTGAGCAACTTCAAGAGTATGACTTTGAAATCGAACATCGAGGAGGAAAAACTCATGGAAACGCAGATGCTTTATCTAGAAGACCTTGTCCGACGGAATGCAAACATTGCATTCGTCAGGAGGAGAAAGAAAATCCAATAATCCGACTGATCAGAACAGATTCGATCGATGGGAACTGGAGCAACGATGCAATGAGGAGAGTTCAGGAAAATGATAAGGATCTTCAACCACTTTTACATTGGCTAGCAAGTGGATCACTTAAACCAAAATGGTCTGAAGTGGCTAGACACAGTATGGCTACCAAGAGTCTCTGGGCACAATGGAATAGTTTGGTGATGCATGACGGGTTGCTCTGCCGGAAATGGGAAACCCCGCACGGAAAGGATTGCCATCTGCAACTGGTCGTTCCCAGGGAGAAGGTGAACGAGATCCTGAGAGCTTATCACGATGGTTCTTCAGGTGGACATTTGGGAATAATAAGAACTCTCATAAAAATTAAAGAACGATTTTACTGGTTGCATTGCCGTGATGATGTGGAAGACTGGTGCCGTAAATGCAAGAGTTGTGCAGCTGTCAAAGGACCTCAAACCCGGAGCAGAGGAGCTATGAAGTTGTATAATCTTGGGGCTCCGTGGGAGAGAGTAGCTCTGGATATAGCCGGACCGTTTCCAGTCACCAAAGCTGGAAGCCGTTATATAATGGTGGTGATGGATTATTTCACGAAGTGGCCGGAAGCATTTGCTCTACCGAATCAAGAAGCAGTTACCGTTGCGACGAAGCTGGTGAATGAAGTTTTCTGCAGATTCGGTGTGCCTTTGGAGTTGCACAGTGACCAAGGGCGGAACTTCGAGTCACAAGTATTTCAAGAAGTTTGCAAGATCTTGGGAATCCATAAGACCAGAACTACGCCATATCATCCACAGTCGGATGGGATGGTGGAGAGGTTTAACCAAACATTGGAGCGACATCTGGCAAAAGTAGTGGACAGTCATCAGGATAACTGGGATGAGTACATTCCACTGTTTCTTATGTCGTATAGAAGCGCAATACACGAGACAACAACGGTGACTCCTGCGTACGCCAATTTTGGAAGGGAATTGAACTTGCCAGCTGATTTACTCTCAGGCTGTCCACCGGATACTCCGAAAAGTATAACAGAATATGTGGATGAGTTACGGAAAAAGATGGTTGACATCTACGAGGAAATTAGAACAACTGGGCTTAAGGCAAGTGAACGGATGAAGACCCGCTACGATCGAAGAACTAATATTCCTAGTTTTGAAGAGGGAACCCTGATTTGGTTACACAATCCTGTATGGCGAAAGGGGAAGTCTCCAAAGCTCCAACCAAGTTGGGAGGGACCATACAAAATAATCACAAGGATAAATGATGTGACTCTCAGGATCCAGCGTACCCCTCGAAGTCCCCCGAAAATCGTACATGTCGATCGGGTGGCTAAGTACTACGGAAGCAACGATGATCGGGACGATCATGTCTTGGGAGGGGGCAGTGTTGCGTAGCAACCCTTCGAAGTATATGACGAGAGTTGTCAAACTTCAAGACATTGTTAATTTCAACAGCTCTTTCAGCAATACTCGTAGCTCAGCGGAAAAGTGTTTACTTTAGACGCTGTAGACCCGGGTTCGATACACCTACCAGTGTATGGATTTTTTTGGGTTTTGTAAAGTTAAAGGAAATTTCTAGTAAGTTCAAGATCAAATCGAACAGAAAAAAAGGGATGGAAAATGTGTCAGCAGGATAAAAATAGTTAAAAGAATTTTGTAGTACAATTTAAATTTAAAGATGGAATGGGAGAATCATTTTGAAAATAGAACGGATCCGGGGGTATATAAGCCGTACTAAGCGTGGCCTACGGCAGTTCTAGTTCTGACTCGAAAGTGTAAATAAGAAGAAGCAGAAGAAAAGAAGAAGCAGTGAAAAGTGGAAGTGTTCCAAGAAGAAGAAGATAGAAGAGACTTAGTGTTCGGTGCGGTGTGACGCGTTGAAGGTACCGCCGCCCACAAGAGGAACAGCGGCAGACCGGCGAAGTGCAAGTTCAGAAAAAGTGAACGCAAATAAAGACTCGTTCATATAAGCGGAGAATTATTTCCAATCCCTGACCCACTCCCGTGTCATTAATAATTTTATTTTATTGAAGATTTACCTATCCGTAAATACTTTATAAATATAATTTTGTCGACTTTAGTTGTCTGAGAATAAATGTAATGCGTCCAACATAAATTCATACTATCTGACGTGAATTGATACTTGAAGTATATATAGGTATATATGGATATTTTATTAAAATAAAAACAAGGTTTTATCTTGTACCTTCTTGATTATAGTAAACATTGTGAATTACCTTTAGTCATCTCAGGGTTCATTATTCAATTTTTTTGCGAATATTTTCGCATTCAGTCTACTAAGGAAGTCCACCCATAATTAAATGAGTCCATTGAGCATTCTTGTCCAAGAATGTACGCGGTATTGGTACCATGGAACGGGCAACGGTGCAATGAAGAGGGACTTCAAAAAGTTTACTTTGTCGTGGTCGAAGATTATTACATTGAGGGACACGTCTACGACACAATTGCTCATGAAGATCTGGAGTATCAACGTCTCCTCGTAAAATTCGACACATAATTATTAGCTGGTCGTAAGTCCGCCTGACCGCCAAGGAATTGAAACCCAAACAACCTAAGAGAAATTTGGTTGGATACAAGCAGCTCGAATTGTCGGGGACCCAGTACTCTGTGAACGGCTGGATCACTTGGCGTTGCGTAGAGACGTCGCTTCATTGTGTGTCTTCTACCGCATTTATCACGGGGAGTGTTCCGAAGAGCTGTTCAACCTGATTCCTGCCGCCGAATTTCACCTTCGCACGACACGCCACAAGTTACGATATCATCCCCACCATCTGGATGTGTGGCGGTCCTCCACAGTGCGGTTTTCAAGGAGCTTTCTTCCTCGTACCACGAAGCTGTGGAATGAGCTTCCTTGTGCGGTGTTTCCGGGACGATACGACATGGGTACCTTCAAGAAAAGCGCGTACACCTTCCTTAAAGGCCGGCAACGCTCTTGTGATTTCTCTGGTGTTGCAGGAGAGTGTGGGCGGCGGTGATCACTTAACACCAGGTGACCCGTACGCTCGTTTGTCCTCCTATTCCATAAAAAAAAAATACATGAAAGGATAATATTCATAGCAACGTTTGTACAGGTGCCATAGGAAGGCCTTCTGCACTTTTTCTATTAATAGTCCGTACTTTGTCTCGTACAGATCCCAGAAACAGGTGCTTGTTTCCAGTTTGATTCGGACTAGGGTATATATGTACATACTTCGAAATGTGTCAGCTGATACTGTGTCGATATGGTCTCTGAAGGTTAGTTGCGTGTCTCTAATTAGGCTCATATCTCTAACCTTCTCTACTACGTCATGTCAAAATTTAATTGCCTTGTGACAATTTATTGGACCAAATAAGTTTATTAATAATTTTAATAAATAATGCTCATTTTTATTAATCTGTTAAATTAATTCACCCTCTCTGAAGTCAGATATCAGTATATCTTCAAAAAAAAAATTGGCAGCCGGCGGTATAAACAATTCCAGGAGGAAATATTTAGTCTGTGATTAATACTGTGGATGTAATTTATCGGAACGCTTAGACCCGCGCGAGTATCGTATAAAACGATAAAAATAACTAATTCTAATTAGATTCATACGTGTTATTAAGTTGATTGAGTTGAAACAATTAAATATATTGTCATGTTACGTCGATAAGAGATTCCAATATTAAAAAATATATATTATTTATAAAGACTAATTGAAATGGTAAAGGGTACAAAATTAACTTCAACCTCCTAACCTTCCAATACCTTTATTAACCAGTTATTTACCAGGTCCTTTGCACAGCTTGCCGGCTAGATTATGGGTACCACAACGGCGCCTATTTCTGCTGTGAAGATGTAATGTGAAAGCATTATTGTTATTTATATTATATCACATTTCGATCTGAAGGGCGCCGTAGCTAGTGATTTACTGGGCCAATGAGTCCTAACATCTTATTTCTCAAGGTGACGGGTACTGTGACTCTTGCCGCCCTCATTTTTTGCAACACCAGAGGAATTACAGGAATGTTGCGAGCCCATACGCGCTTCATTTGAAGGTAACCATGTCGTAGCGCGTAAGAAGCTCATTCCCGAGAGATCTGCATGGCCCATGTATGCGGCATCTTCAGGACTGTGTCATCGACATAACAATGTATATGCAGAAGATACAGTGTAGGAAGTACCATAAGGTCTCGGGAAGCCCAAATGGTGGAAGTTACGAAAGCAGAGAGAGATTAAACAAGTATAATCCCTTACGTAAAAAATATTTTATTCAAAGTTATCTGACAATAAATTTTCATTTAGTTTGGTGAGTTGGAACAGTGCCAGTGGCAATTCATATCACTTCGACTGGCCAAATTAAAAATATATTAAATTTGAGTTGAAATCCCGAAAATAATGTGCATTTAAGTACTCAGTATGTGATGTGGCTCGATGAACGAGCAGATTATATTACCTAATATTCAAATTTTATAATTTGACTCAAAATAGGATATGAAATCCCTTATTGAACGTCTAAAACTACTCCCCATTTGAAAATGTTTGACCAACCAGAAAAGAATGGGCGCAAGAAACTGCGGGCTCCTCTTTTTTATATAATTTCTTTACAATCAAATTGACAGTTTAAATAGCCTGATAACCGTAGCTCCATTCTCAAGTTGTGTAAGAAAGCTCTACCTAATGTTTAAGAATTTTTTACCACATAATTGTATTTTCACAAAATTTTTGAATTTCATAACATTTTTTGGGATCATGTTGTCAAAAGACTCACTAACTTGACTTAGCCCGGTAGTAAGCATTATAAGCTTATGATTGTTCCTAGTTTCAACATAATTATGATTATAACAGTTTCTTCATAATTCGGTAATGTGTCTATGTTGTAAGCGTTATTAATAAGGGGCTATTGCCAATAACAGTAACTATATTATGATATTAGTTATGAGGTATTTACAAAACAATCTGAGGTAAAATGCGGGTTCGATCGAAACTAAGATTTCCAAATGACATAGAAAGAAAAACTGTCAGACGACAGAAGTAAAAGCATCTCAGCTTCAGAAACTAAACATTATTTAAATTTAAAATTTCTGTCAATTACTTGATGATGATCCTTTTCCTCATCCCAAAACCGGCCAACGTATCCAAATAAGTTATTTTCAAAAGTAATTAGATGTAGGTAATACCTGCTATATATAATTACACACACACATACACACACGTACACAAACACCTGGGGCTGACGTGATACTGCCACCAGGCGCGTCCCTCGTGCGGATAGGGGAATGCTCACACCGACTTTTGAGTAAGGAGGGTAGAGACGAAATTAAATAGTCTCCGCGGACAAAACACGCCCAAGCCAAGATGTTAGAGACCGTGTCGAGGACTGCATGGCACCTGGGGAGAGATGTTACGAACGGTTCTCCTGGAGGAACAGGTCGAACTCCAGGCGTATTTAGTCCTTACTCTGGCAACCGGGGCTCTGCCGGAGTGGACCGTTTATTTCCCTAGGTTCTCGTGGGAACAACTTGAATGAAATCAAGTCAAATCAATCAACACATGAGCGTATAATTAATAGCCTCGCTGAATTCATCAAGGGCAAGATGAATGTGCATGGCTAAATAAGGAATCTTACAGCGTCGTTGGGCAGTTCCTTCAAGACGATCCAGCAGGAACTAGAAAGAAGCACACTCGAAACTCAGGCAGAAACACAGACGACGCCATCACTACGAAATAATTATTCGGAGAAAATAGTAGCAACAACACCTTTAATTCACCATCATCATCGAGCAAAGCGCAAAGAGATCACCCCGCCCGAAGAACTACAAGAGATTACAAAGAAGAGGAAGAGTGAAGCTGACCATGATCCTCCAGTAGAAGAACAGGTTAAAATGACGCCATCTGAAACAAATTGGCATGTGATAAAGAAGAAACCCAGAAAAAATAAGACAGCTAAAGTCCGATCGAATGCGGTACTTATACATATTAGACACACATTATAAATACTATATATTAGACAAAACGAGAAGGAATAATATGCCGACATACTCCAGCGAGTAAAAAATTTGCGCCACTACCGAAACAGTAGGCCAGTACGTAGACAAAATACAGAGAACCACAGCTGGAGATATGTTACTCGTCCTATCCAAGGAAACAACGACAAAGCGTCAAGTATTTAAAAGACCAGTGCCAACATCCTTGGAAGTACAGCAGTAGTCACTAGCAGAGCTTCAGAAACAACTATAGAGATCAAGGCCCTTGACGTAACAACTACCAAGGAGGAGATCTTAGAAGTGCTACAAACAACTGCTGGCAATGAGAGCAACATTACATTAGACGCAATCAATTCTATACGACGAACATACGGTGGAACTCAAGCAGCGGTAATCAAACTGGTGGAGGCAATAGCTATAAAAGCCATAGGTGCCAAGGGCAAAATCAAAATCGGTTGGGTCAACTGCAGAATCAGGAGAACAGAACACCCTAAGTGCTTCAAATGCTGGAGACATGGTCACTTATCCAGTAAATGCACAAGCACAATCGACCGAATCGAACTGTGCCTGAAATACTTTTACCGCTTTAAGCATGACGACTCATCATCAGCCATCATCATACCGGCCACTATGCATGCTAGATACCGCCGGAAAAGTACTTGAGCGTATCATACACAGACACATAGAAAGCGTTGTAGAACCGCAACTTTCTGGTAACCAGTATGGATTCCGAAAGTGCCGATCTACCCTAGATGCAATAGACCTGGTGATCAGTACTGCACAGCGGGCAATTTATGGAGCCAGATGGAAAAGAGGCAAAAAAGAGAACTGTCTGGTTGCAACGCTAGATATCAAAAATGCTTTCAATTCAGCCAAATGAGATGTGATTATGGAAGCATTAACCCAGTTCAATGTACCTATCTATCTGCGGAATATAGTAGGGAGCTACTTCTTGGACCACGTTCTTAAGTACGACACTGACATTGGACCTAAAGACCTCCATTGGGAGGCGTACCGCAGGGGTCAGTGATGGGCCCTCTGCTGAATCATCACAACATCATGTATGGCGCATTGCTGAAACAAGACTTTCCAGCCAAAGCACGACATGTTGTTTTCGCGGACGATGTGGCTATCGTAAGAGTTGCTAAATACATCGAAGAAATCAACTGGGCTTTCGACCAAACTTACGAAGTCATTAGAAACTGGATGCAGCAAGTCGGGCTAGATTGACTTTGACTGTCTTAGTGTCAAGAAACATGTTGAAAGCATAACAGCAAAGTCAACAGCAGTGGTGGCTAATCTGTCACGACTAATGCCGAATGTCGGACGGACAAAACAGAAAAGGCTCTTGCTGACCTCAGTAGCTTCATCAGTACTGATGTATGGCGCTCCTATCTGGTCACATGCACTTACAAATCAAGAATCTCGGCGTAAAGCTGCATCTGTGTACAGACTAAGTGCATTGCGGGTAGCAAGTGCATTCCGAATTGTCTCCGAGGACGCAGTGTGTATCATTGTTGGTATGCTACCACTACAAATACTCGCCGAAGAAGGAAGGTCTCTTTACTACCTCAGAAAAGATAACTCCCACCTGACTCCAACCGAACTGAGGTGTAAGGAAAGAAAAAGGAGCCTGGGTCATTGGCAGGCAAACTAGGATGTCTCAAGTAAAGGGAGATGGACTCATCGGCTCATACTAAAAGTAGAAGTATTGTTAAACCGCAAACAAGGAAAAGCTGGGTACTGCCTCATACAAATGCTTTCTGGACATGGTTGCTTTCGCGAATACTTTTACCGCTTTAAGCATGACGACTCTCCGGAATGCCCTACGTGCACTGGACCAATGAAAACGTGGAGCACGTATTCTTTGTCTGTCCAAGATTCGAAGCTGCCCGAAGTAAATGGGAAGAGGCGATAAAAAGCACAACCAGGATTCAGTCAGAAAATATTATAATCATACTGCTGGAATCACAGGAAGCTTGCGATGCTACAAACGGCTTTGCAACCGAAGTGCTACAGCAGCTACGCACCCAAACAAATGCTTGACGGCAATCCCGCGGGGAACAACGAGGGAACATAAGAAAGAGACGGTTTTTTAGTCGGTATAGGCCACCAGACCGAGTCCAACATACGGGGTCCCCGGCATCCTGACCCCACGCTACGGAATAGTATTTTTCCCCTCAGAAAAAAACCATACACACACTTACACACGCACATGATGACTGCCAAGGTTTATTGTTAATCATAGATTTCTTTGATCCGACGATACAGTGTCCGACTAATGTGACATATATTATAATAAGTAAAATATTTAAACTTATTGTAATTTAATGACAATGTATATCATGTAAAAAGATCGATTAAAATAAATTATTCATACTCATTACAATATTTTTGATTCACTATAATTACTCTGCAATTTGTTTTGTTTTAAACGTAACTGTTATCAAATACTCTGAAAACAATTTAAATAAAACAAAAACAAAAGTGCAACGAGTTAAGCGTTAAGGGAATAAAACTCAGCAGCAACAATAGAAACGATTCAAACATAAAGTCTCGTAGATAACGAGCTGTGTTATTTTAGCTTTTAACGTGTTGAGCTTCGTAGTGTAACATGTTTATTGGAGCTGCTTTTATGTTACAAACGTCTTATCGTTTTGTAATTTAATTTTATATCTTTAGACATTTACATCAATGACGACTTATTGGTATTGCTGTAACTCCAAGTGAAGGTGATTAATGAATGCGAATGGGAGTTCGTTTCGCTTGCACGCGTTAACGGTGGAGTTCAACCGAACATAATATAATTTTGCGCACACTTTATGAGGATTATAATATGAAAGAATATAGAGGCGAATTTCACGTGAACTAAGTCGCGGGCGTAATGTACTTGAACACGGAATGTTGGTGGGCCCTCCACAATGTGGACCCATGATCAATATCGCCGGAATACTTTGGATGAGGGCAGCGCAGGACCGATCGTCGAGGAGAACTTTTTGGGGAGGCCTGTGTCCATCAGTGGACGTCTTTTGGCTAAAATAATGATGATAACTATAAAGTCGCTGGCAGAAGCTTTTTTTATGCAAATAGGGGACGAGACGAGCAGCACGTTCAGCGGATGGTAATTGATACGCTCTGCCCATTAAAATGCAGTGCAAAAATTCTGAGCGGCACTACAATTGCGCTCGTCACCTTGAGACGTAAGATGTAAAGTCCCATGTGCCCAGTAATGACACTAGCTACGGCCTTTAGTGCAAAACACAGTAATGCTTACACATTACTGCTTCATGGCAGAAATAGGCACCGTTGTGGTACCCATAATCTAGCCGGCATCCTGTGCTTAGCTTGTTCATATTTAAAAAGAACGTAAATATCTCTATACTATTTTACTAGTTCATACTAATAATTTATAGTAAGTATCCACCCGTACTCTGTGATATTACTACAGAACTATGACAAAGTATTGAATCGTTAATATCAATTGAAACGAAGACATTGTAATACCAAGATTACTTTCGCGACACAACGAGAGAATTGATGTTTTTCACTTCAGAAGTGTTTAGCTTGCTTTGTTCTCATTGTTCTTGAAGTCGAGTTGGAAAACTTAATTTGAATTTCGCTGCGCTTTATCCTGCTGAGTAAAAGACGAGTACATAGATGATATCTTGAAACGAAACTTTTGTAACTAACGTCTGGTCTTGTGAGTGAATCCGTAACTTCAAGTGTACTACCGTTCACAAATTATAGTCTAAATACAAAGCTTTTCTGAGTTGCATGGACTGATTCATAATAATAATATGATGTGGAAAAAGTGACTGAAATTGAATAGTTTTATTAATACTATACACAGTCTCGTGTAGAAAAATCTAGAAAACGGAAATCTAGAAATTAGGCAGACGGTACCTTAACGGCATCATATAGTTGCAAACTAAAAACGAGAAGAGGAATTGAACCAATTCTATCGCGGCTCGTTTAAAAATGTCTGTCTTTACAATATAATACATCCCGTCTGCGTTCAGAATAACAGTTACTCGACGATAGTACTAAAATTATAATTGTTATCCTATCTTGTGTCGTTAAAGTAATGTTATCTACATTGTTAAAATGAAGCATCGTCTATTAACAAGTCCAGATAGAGCAACAGTACGTGAATTTTCAACAAACATTAACCCTTGTAGTTTGCATATACATTTCTGAGATTCTTCGGGAGATTTTCTCATTAAATGTTTTTCTTTTTACTTACTATAATAGTCAAATTGCTTTTTTCTTTACTAATTAAATTACTAATATAATTACCAAAACAAAATATAGTAATATCATCGAATTTAATTTAATTTATTTTGTATGCCTGTTGTGCTCTATAGAAATATTGATCTATATAGAATTTATCTTTAGAAATTTACATCAATGACGACTTCTTTACAATATTTATTCTTTACATGCCAAAATTTTCTCATTGGCACGGTTTTAGTAACACATGATCTGTTGCATAGTTTCTGTAAACGCATTCAAGAATGTAATATAATTCTTATAATTCATATTTTTTTATTTGTAATACGGCAATACTTTCACAAATTTATTATTATTTTCTTAGTTTTCATTAGATGGTATGGGCGATTTTTTCTTTCCAAATAATGCACTACTTAAATCAGTCCTATTAGTCCATCGGCTTATGGCAAGATATTACTGGATACAAAACTATACGAATAAACTACAATAGATTTCTGTTTAGTCAAAGTTTCTGTTTATCATAGAAACCCACACATATTTGTGCCATAAATGTCAGTTAATAATTATAATATATAATCAACATGAATAAAAACTCCTAAAAAACCTTACACTAAAAAAAATTACCTCATCCACGTAGACAAAAATATTCATAAAATGAAAACTATTGAACCAAACTATGTATAATTACCGATCGAATTGAGCACCTCCTCCTTTTTGAAGTCGGTTAAAAAAAATTACAAGCAAATAAGACAGTTCTTTTGTGTTTCCTGTCGTAAATTATTAATATATCACTGTAGGGGGTAGATGGTACTGCTTATTATTTGAATGTTCCGTCCTATATAAAGCCACATTATTATGGAAGCTGCTCTGTCTACAGCTTGATGTGTAACTGTATCTGTGTTGCTGCTAAGTTAGTAGTATTCAACTTCTGACATAATTGAAGGCAAATCAATTATCTACCTGAGCTGGTCACGTTTACCAACTTGTACTTTGAGTAATTGAGGGCATCTGTAATTGTTCTATAGCTAGCATTCACTATAATTTCTATGGTTGCGGTCATGAAATACTTACTGTGCCGAAATTACTAGAGAGATTGCAACGTCACTATGGTTTGGATTAAGCGCTATAGTTCAAAAATTAATAATAATCTCTAGAAACTATTAATTTTTGAATATAGTAGGTACTTTCTTTACCTTTATAGCATATATGGCAAGTCATTACAATGGGGCGTATTAGATATCTAATAATAATAATAATATCTTTTATTTGACACACACATGAAATATTACCATGGGTCCCACAACGGTGCCTATTTCTGCCGTGAAGCAATAATGTGTAAGCAATATTGTGTTTCGGTAAGGGCGCCGTAGCTAGTGAAAATACTGGGCAAATGAGACTTAACATCTTATGTCTCAAGATGCACAATTGTAGTGCCGCTCAGAATTTTTGGGTTTTTCAATTATCTTGAGCGGTACTGCATTGTAATGGGCAGGACGTATCAATTACCATCAGCTGAACGTCCTGCTCGTCCTGTCCCGTATTTTCATAGAAAAAGAGCTAGAGGAATCACAAGAGCGTCCGACCTTATGAAGCGTCCTATACCCATACCATCGACAAAAGTGGTTCGTGGTCCACTTTGCTTATAATTCTTTTTAATTTATTATATTAGGTTTATATTTGCATGAATAATATGACAGTTTAAGGACTATGAGTGTCTTATAAAATGATAAGAGTAACTTTGGAAATGTAGGTTCAAGCGAATTACGATTTACTTGCTTATTATTACTGTTGGAAAATGACATTAAGGAGGGTCACGATTGAATATTGTCGATAGTACATGATTATGAATTAAAAAAAAAAACAATAGATTCGAATCACGATACAGTTTTGTTCATAGTACATATTGATTAATTGAAAAAAGAACATATTAGAACGATGGAACCGGAGGATCGTGGTGAGAGTCATCGAATCTACTTATGGTGCCACCGACGGTTTTAATACTTGCTTTTTGGATGATAAGTAACTGAAGGTTACTGAAAACGGTTATGACCGGAATGCATCCGTGACACAAGGATGGAAGGTCTTATAGGCTTGTAGTGTTCCACGTAACAGATCACAGGCCAGACTGTCAGGCACATAGACTTGTTATATATTAGCGTATAGACAAAATTTCAAAAGTATTTGAATCATTAATCTGTCCGATATTATCATGGCACTTAAGATCAATAAGGATACAGAACCAGCATGGCTTTCTTAAAAAGAGGTCTACTATATCTAATTTAGCATTGTTTGTCGATGATTTATCAGTTGCCATAGATACTTCAAATGAAATTGACTGTGTTTACACAGATTTAGCAAAAGCATTTGATGTCGTTGATCACCGCATTTTGTTGGCAAAACTTGGGGCATACTGTATTTGTGGGAATCTTATTCAATGGATGGGCTCATTTTTAAAAAACCGTGAAATGAGTGTTGTTATTGGAGTGTACCAGTCAAATACTTTTATTGCGACATCTGGTGTTCTGCAGGGTTCCAATCTGGGCCCCACGTTGTTTTGTATTTTCATTAATGATATAGTAAAATGTTTTAAGTTTTGTCAATTCCATCTTTATGCAGATGACCTCAAGATGTATAGTGAAATAAATAATATTAAAGACTCGATTAATATGCAACAGGATTTAGATAGACTTTCGGTTTGGTGCAATGAAAATAATCTAAAATTAAATCATTTGAAATGTTACAGTATCACCTTCAGCAGAAAAATAAGAAATATTAATTTTGATTACAGTATAAATGGCAACATATTAGAAACGGTCAAACAAATAAATGATCTCGGGATCATTCTAGATTGTAAGTTGAGTTTCATACCACATATTTATAATCTGGTGAGTAATGCTCTTAAACTTTTAGGTTTCATAATAAGAAGTACAAAATAATTTAAAAGATCATCCACAAAATTAACGCTATTTAATTCAATGTTTTTAAGTACTTGTAATTTAATTAAATAATTAATTGCATGTCGAGTTAGTCCGTAAATGGGGTATACGATGTTAAATAATATAAGTAATTAATGTGTAAATATACCATAAGGTAATACATTGTATACAACGTGGGCTTCCTATTAAATAAATAAAAATAAAAAATAGACAACGCGTGCAACGGAGAAGAGCATCAGTAAAGGAGATACAGCAAGATAAAAGAGCGAATATATTGTTGCTGTAACCGATTTTGATTTACAAGTCGTAAACTGTCATCCACGCTCCTTAGTATTTTGATTATTAAACCACTAGCTGACGCACTCTTTCAAAAATATAAGTCATCACGCGTCATCGGACTGTTAGGTGGCCTGTACGTTAGTATATTGTAAGTGAATGGTTTTTTTATTCCAATAAGGGACGAGACGAACAGAACTTTCAACTGATGGTAATTGATACGCCCTGCCCAATACAATTTAGTGCCGCTCAGGATTCTTGAAGACACCAAAAAATCTGAGCGGCACTACGATTGCGCTCATCACCTGGATATACATTTACAGACTAGATGTTAAGTCTCAATTGCCCAATAATTTCACTAGCTACGGCGCCCTTCAGACCGAAACTCAGTAAATTTTACACATTACTGCTTCACGGCAGAAATTAGCGCCGTTGTGGTAACCATAATATAGCCGGCATCCTGTGCAAAGGAGCCTCCCACTGGTAAAGCACGGATAAATAAATGCAATTAAAATATCAAGAAAAAGTTACATTTTGAATCATTATTTTATTGTTATACTGGCCGTTCATCAGTTACTACAGTTCTGTTTTAAGTAATTTATTTAAACTGTACAAATTATATGAAAATGAATTTATTCAAATAAATAAATCATATTTCCAATTATTACATTAAATTAAAACTATCATAACGGGGAAACGTACCAAAAATACTGGCAGGATTTCCGCGTTTGATAGCTAGGCCGATCCGTTGACTGAAATAGCTGCCAGCGCTTGGGTTTCCAGTAGCCCTAAGGAAGTACTGTTTATAAAAATGTATTAATAATTTCAGTTAAAACATTACGAATACCTATACGACGACTTAATACATAACGCTTTCATAAAGAATTTTCTCTTGACAATAACTGTACTCCTGAGTATGAACCTAAATATTTGTTTTGTGAACATTGCTTCGTAATAGGCGCTAAGGGAACCAGTCATACAGCCAACTTTGTAAGTGCCTTATATTTTTTTTATGTAAATTGCGACCGTTATTGGTCGTTGGAGATTAATTTTGTATTTGGAATAGATGTACCTAAGAGTTTATTCCCTACTCATCCAATTACAATTCCTTTTTAAGGTATGCTACTGGAAGAGTAATAAATTATTCAGTTTCTTGCACCCGTCCTTCTCAGGTCTGAGGAATCCTAATCCGAATGGGTAGTAATTTTTGACTTTCAATAAGTGATATCATTCTATGATAGTATATCTCATTTGCCCAGTAATTTCAATAGCTACGGTGCCCTTCAGACCGAAAAACTGTAATGCTTACACATTACTGCTTCACAGCACAAATATGCGCCGTTGTTGTACCCATAATCTAGCCGGCATCCTGTGCAAAGGAGCCTCCCACTGGT
Organism: Leptidea sinapis; assembly: GCF_905404315.1. Taxonomy (NCBI): domain Eukaryota; kingdom Metazoa; phylum Arthropoda; class Insecta; order Lepidoptera; family Pieridae; genus Leptidea; species Leptidea sinapis. The sequence continues at coordinate 9,272,133 of NC_066296.1, read as the reverse complement.
AAACCTTGTAACCTTGAAAGGCTTCTTGTATTAGTTATAAGTTTCAACATGATATGTATGAATTAATATTTAGTTTAAGCTCTTGCAGTAAGCACTCTGTTAGAAGCATGCATAATCTAAAATTGTTACCCGTATGACATGAAACTTTGTTGAGAAAGCATTTGACGAGACAAAGCTTTGAGAATAATGACGATAGTCTCGTAGTTATAAAGCAAAGTCTAGCAAAAGTTTGTTGATTGTTTTAATACTACAATGGAAAATAGAAATTTATTTTTGTTTGCAAAGTTTCGTATGAATTAATGATTTATCTCTCAATCTTTTAAGGGACGTAAATTATCCCATTGTTGTCATTTTTTTGAAGTGAAACTTCTTTAGAATCGTTGTGATTTCAAACCGGATGCAACGGAAAAAACGACAGGTAAGAGACAAAATGTGTAGGATGAAGCCAGCAAAGAATGAGACAGAAATATGCATACTATTGAAGTGAAAACTTCTTTATCATCGTTGTGACTTGAAAGTCGATGAAACGAAAAAGCGACAGTAAAAAGAGCAGTCACATCAATTCATAATATTAAACATGGGAGATAATGAGATAGGAAGCATAATACAATGTTTAGGTACCAAACGATCATAGTTAAAGAAGAGATGGCGCGAGTATACCTTAATATATTCTGACTCCAAGCGCACGACGTATTACTACATAGACACCAGGAGAACATATTATTATATATATATTAGTTTATTATTATGCAGTTTACAGGTTCATGCACCGTGCATGTTTCACTTCTGACATGTGTACTTTGTACGCACGCAATGTTTTTTTGAGGTACGCGATAAATTTTTAAACCCAGATTTGTACGTATTTTTTTAAATGGAAACATAAATATAATAATACACCGCCATGTTTATGAGAATATTATTGTACGTGATAATCTAAACTTATAGAAAACATAAAAAACACACCAAAAATGATATTCCAAACTAAAATCTAAATAAGTTCTCGAAAACATTAAGCTGTAATGGTTAAAAATATTGAGCCGTCGACCAAATCGGATATAACTTTATGAAGCCAGGAACCGCAGTCTTTATTTTGAGCGTAAACTTTGACATTATAGCAAATTTAATTAAACGACTGAATTAATATAGGATTTCATATCCCGGGGGTGGTATGATTTGTAAATTTGCGCTCATCTCAGTTTCTGGAATGTACGTATTTAGATTATTATATGTATAATCACAATAGATTTTGCAGCGAAACGATGTACAGGAGTACATCGGAGTACATCTCTGCGCTAGTAGCACCACCTTTTGTGTTCAATTCAAGTCAAATTCAATAAATATTCTCTTTTTCATGTAGGTCTAAAATGACACATATATTTGAAAGCGTTATACATTTTATCTACACCCATGCTTTGAATCCTCTATCTAAAATTCTAAAACAGTAACCTTATTGCTAACATAAAACACCCAATGTCCTAATAACCATTACATCATCCAAAAGAGTGTTGTAATGAAATTCAGTACAACATTACAACACTCATTTGGATGATGTAATGGTTACTAGGACTGGCTTTATTAATGTTAGCAGTAAGCTAACTGTTTCAGAATCTTTAATAGAGGATTCATATTATGGGTATAGATAAAGTCTTGTATGCAACTGTTGATAATTAGGTATTAAAACACTCATGTCATACTTATTATCACCACATTCGTGTTTTAATACCCCTTATTACACAACTATTAGTATCCACGTCGGAATAGTTGAGCTTAAATGAGACGAAGTTGCAAGGAATTAATACTTGAAAAATTGTTACTTTTAATCAATATTTACAGCTTCATAATTATTTAACAAAAACCTACAGCTAATGATAAATTATATAAAACAAACAGCTAATTAACGGTTTTCCCTTAAAGTAACAAGGAGGAAAAGAAAAATACAGTAAGTACCAACACACACAATTAGATACAAACTATGAATTAAACACTTAGCAAAACAAAGAGAAGAAGTAGTATATAAATAATATTAAATAAAAAAATAAAATATTTTTGATATAATCGAGGCAAAGTGATGCAACAAAAACACTAATATACTTCGACCTATAGAAAAACCAGACCTGCAGATAAAGTAGAAAAAGTAAATACATCATAAAAAAAACATCAAAAGATTTATTGAGTTCAATCGATATCAACACTGTGTCTTCCGGTACGTAGTCGCCATTCGAGGACTTTACTGCCCCAACGGCCATCTCTCCGTCGATCTATGTGCCCTGCCCACTGCCACTTCAGTTTCGCAATCTATGTCGGTTACTTTGGTTTTCCTACGGATCTCCTCATTCCAGATTCAATCTCGCAGGGAAACTCCGAGCATAGCCCTCTCCATTGCCCTCTGAGCGACTATGAGCTTTCTCAAAAGGCCCATAGTTAGCGACCATGTTTGTGCGTACCGTAAGTCATCACTGGCAACATAAACTGGTTGAAAACCTTCGTTTTCAGACACTGCGGTAATTGGGATGAGAAGATTTTACGGAGCTTCCCGAACGCTGCCCATCCGAGTTGGATTCGACGAGTGACTCGAGAGTCTCGTCTCCTCCTCTCGAGAAAGAGGTCACTGTTGATAAGTTAAGAATATTATTTCTTCAACGTGTGAAGTTTTTTTAAGAAATACACAAAGTTCACAGTAACAGCTGACTGGTCTAATCAAATCAAATCAAATCAAAATCAGTTTATTCAAGTAGGTCACGAAAATGACACTTACGAATGTCAAAAAAAATAAAATATATTTCTTATTGAATCTACCGCTACTTCGTAAATGGTTGAGCTAATGAGAAGAAGTAGCAAGAAACTCATTGCCACTCTTTTATATCAAGATTTACAGATCATTTCAATTACAATATAATTTGTAAAATGTAAATGATACAACAAACACACTCAAACGTCAAATAGTCAATGTGTTACACGAGTAAGTCAAAAAAATAAATGTAAATTAATACAAAAGTTATTGAATACAGTAGCTGCATCATCTGTTTATAAATAAACATGTATATATCCATACATATATATGTATACACAATAACTTTTAAGAATCTGAAACCGAGTCCCCGGCAACAGGATCATCCCGCCACCACACGCAGCGCCCGTTCACGAGCATGACGCATGAGCCAGCCATCGCCTCCCTCAACCATATTTTAGGGAAGGGGACGACCCGTCCCATGTCGCCACCACAAGCAGTGACATTTAAGCGAGCATGATGAAACCTGTTACGAGAACTCAGCAAACAACAATAAAATAATCCTAATACATCCATATAATCCTACATATCATGCAATACTCACCAAATACCTCTACTTACAATTTGATAATTCTGCTTAAACTTGTAATTAATATTATATTTTTACTAACAGTAATCAAAAGCTCAATCCTTTAGGGTAATCTAATCAAAATCACCTTATTCAGGCAGGTCAAGGAAATGACTTTTCTTTTTATATCCACCTCCTTTGAGGGTTGAGCTGTAATAAGAAGTGGCAAGAAACTCTTTGTGGCAATCACTCACAAATCATTTCAGTTACAATATATGTAAAGTGATGCAGCAATAATACTCAAACTACAAATACTCAAAAAAAAATGTAAATTAATATGTAAAAAACAAGAGCTATTGAGTACATTCACGGCCGACTAGTACTGTATCAACAATAATACCAGGCCATGGTACAGTAGATGCATCAATTCACACACACCGTAAATAAATAAAGGTATTTAGCAACCATTTTATTAGCAATTATAAAAATATAAAAATTTTAATTTTAAAACCATGAGGCAGAGTTTCCGGCTACAGGATCATCCTGCCACCGCAAGCAGCGCCCGTTCACGAGCATGACGCATGGGCCATATTTAAGGGAAGGGAACGACCCGTCCCACGTCGCCACCACAAGCAGTGACATTTAAGCGAGCATGATGAAAACTGTCACAGGAACTCAACCAAATAACTAAAAACAAGAATGTTCATCTAAACTATATTCAACAACACTCACTAAACACCTCAACCCATTATTTGACCATTTTGCTTTTAGTATAAATTATCAATTTTTCAAAAATTATTCATAATTATAAATACTATTATAATTAATTAAGGATAACTAAAGCTCAAATCTTTTAGAGCAATTCATACCCATGCTTTCTTATCATCTAAATAAACCTTTAAATTGTAATATGATTTTTCCATAAGTTTATGTTTAATATAGGCTTTGAACTTGTTGAGAGACATTTCCATTATATTCTCAGGAAGCTTATTATAAAATTTAACGCAATTACCGATGAATGACTTGTCGAGTTTACTAAGCCTAGAAGTGGGCATCAACAGTTTATTTTTGTTTCTAGTATTAATATCATGTTTTTCATATACCTTTTGAAATTTATTGCCATTTTTATGAACATACACTAAATTTTCATATATATATATTGGTTAGAAACAGTCATAATTTTAAAATCTTTAAATTTAGATCTAAGCGACTCTCTTGGTCCCATACCATAAATTGCCCGAAAAGCTCTTTTCTGCAGCACGAAAATAGAATCAATATCAGCAGCATTACCCCATAATAATATACCATATGACATAATGCTGTGAAAGTAACTAAAATAAACCAATCTTGCAGTATCAATGTCTGTTAAGGAACTAATCTTTTTTACTGCGTATGCAGCAGAACTTAATCTACTTGATAAATTTTCTATATGAGAGCCCCATTGGAGTTTGGCATCTAGCGTTATTCAAAGAAAAACAGCGGTATCAACTATATCTAATTTCTCATTTTTAAGCTGAATATCGATTGACACTTGCTTAACATTAGCTAAAGTAAATTTAATGCATTTCGTTTTATTAGTATTAAGTAGCAAGTTATTAGCTTCAAACCAATGCACAACTTTAGTTAAACAACATCAAAATTAGGTATGCAACGGTATATTTTAAACATGAGTGATGTATCATCAGCAAACAACACAATTTGATATTTATCCTTTGCAATATAAGGGAGATCATTTATATAAATAAGGAATAGAATAGGTCCTAAAATCGAGCCCTGTGGCCATATCCACCTTTTGTATTCTACAATTTAAATAGGATGTCATTAAGTCCAATGCTTACTTTTAAATACCGTAATGGTGAAGTTTTCTAACTAATGTTTCGTGTTCAACACAATCGAACGCCTTGGATAAGTCACAAAAGATGCCAAGTGCATCACGAGACTCCTCCCAGGCTTCAAATATATAATGTATCAAGTCAATACCAGCATCGGTAGTTGAACGACCCTGGGTGAAACCAAACTGTTTGGAGTGCAATAAATTATTATGGAAAAAATGACGAAGCAATTGATTTAAAATTAACTTTTCAAAAATTTTACTAAAAGTGGGTAGTACAGACATTGGTCTATAATGAGTAGGGTCACTGGTACAACCTGATTTAAACAGTGGAACTACTTTACTATGTTTCATTAGGTCAGGAAATTCACCATATTCTATAGAATTGTTAAATATTATAGCCAGATCTGGCGCAATAATATCAATCAAAGACTGGACAAGTTTAACTGATATGCCCCAAAGATCATTTGTCGCCTTATTTTTAATAGATTTAAAAGCTTTTATGACATCAGAGCCAGAAACATGATCAAATTTAAAGATTTTATCACATTCAAAAATTATATTTATATAATTTATTCTTTCATAAGTTATTAAAGAATAAATTATACATTTCATTTGGTTTTAATGTATTATGTAAAAATGGGAGGTCTCTAACAAGGGTGGCCCTCACTCTTTCTATGCGGTATGCTAGTTACATAACTGGCACAAAAAGTATTTTGTGTTTAGTTATATTGGGTTTTAAAGATTCAAACTGAATTAACTGACCACAGTGGTCCGAATCTAATTTACTAATTATGTTTTTACTAGTAGCCCTCACATTTGTAAAAATATTATCAATACATGTGGCACTAGTAGAAGTTCTTCTTGTGGGTTCCATGAACATATTGGATAAGTTGCATGATTTAAATAGATTTAATAATTTAATACTTAAAGCACTATTTTCTAGAATATTTATATTAAAGTCTCCACAAACAAGCAGTTTTTTATTTAAATTTGTGGTTTTGAATAAAACTTCATCCATAACTTTCTCAAAAAGTTCAAAGTTGGCACAGGGTGGTCTATAAACAGACACAAAAATGAATTGCTCTAATTCAATTGAAGCATCATTTCGATTCTTATACTTTAACTTTTTCTTCAGTAAAATTAATGAACCTCCATGAATTGCAGCGGTTCTACCAACCTGAACAAGCTACCAACCTGGTTTTTTAACCAGTGTTCTGTGAAACATATTATATCAATATTAAAGTTATTTAAAAACAATTCTATTTCAAGTTCTTTTCCTTTTATACATCTGATATTTTGGTGAACCAGGTTGATAACATGTGGTGTATTTTTAGTGGTTTGATTCACTTTATTTGTGAGTAAACCCTACTTAAAATTACTTTTCAAGCAAGAGAAAGCCTCTGTTGTCTCCTTATCTAGTTTAAAATACATTTACTCTGCTGAATAAAAGCAGATTGTTTTACCAATATATTGGCCGAAATAGATACCCTTGTGGTACCTGGGTCAATTTGAATATTGTATGCTAATAACTTAGCAATATGTCGCCTATAAAAAAGAGATAGATACATTCTATCTTTTGTCAATATATATGATTTAATAAACTTATTTAGGTCAATTAATAAATTTACATTATTGTAAAAAAGTGTACTAGTATATAATAATGAATTAAGTTTTTGTATATGCTTGTTTTGGATGTCAGATAGATTTCTTGCATATGGCATGTTACAAACAATAAACCTACAACCTTTACTTGTATGAAGGTCCATCAAAGTATTGTTTAAATAAATGATCTCTTTTTTGTGACAGAAATGCTATCACCGTATAGTATAATAACTGTAGATGTTGAGTCCAAATTTATTGTTTTTATATGTTGTATTAAGTGATATAACCTAGCACCAGGCATACATATGTTATTTGTTGGTTGTTTTAAATAGACACTTATTATCTCGCTAAAATTTTTACCTAGCCAATCAGAGATAATATAAGTCTTTCGTTGTCTATGATACAATCGTCCGATAATCACACAATATACTCGCGTAAAATAACAAATAGCTTAAATTCTTATTAAAATTATTATTATTACACATTATTCACAATGAACACTACCAGAATCGCACAGTGAAAAACATTTTATAAATTGTCTTACAAAGTGATTATACATGGAGCACACTACAAGTTTTGCACTTCTAGCTAATCGGAACTACATATTTGAATTTCGAATGTTTTTTATCACACATCAAAGTTGTATGTACGCAACGAAAATGGAATTAAGTCGATAAGATTTTAGAGCGCTGATTTTTTATGATTTTAAAAGTTCTCTCTCTTCGCAAGACTGTGACGCTCGTCTTCAAAATGCTTTTGGGAGAGAAGCACCTTGCTTGTGCACCCTGAGGCGATGGTTTACTGAATTTGAGAGAGGTCGGGTTTCTTTACATGACAAATTTTCTGGGGACTTCAACTGCCGTCAACGAAAATAATGTGGCTACTGTTAAGCGGCTAATTGGAGGAAACCCGCGGATTTCCTATGAGACAATTTGAGGACTGGTGGGGATTGGAATGAGCCAAAATTCAGAAAATTTTACACGATGAATTGAAATTTGGAAACTTTGTTGTCGTTGGATCCCTCATGAACTGGCAGCGTAGCAAAAGCGGACTCGAGTGGAATGGTGGTTACAGATGCCAATGAAGTAGGACCACGGACATTCTAATGGTGTTTACGTCATTATCACAGGTAAAAAAATTATTGCATTTTTTTTCTCGGCTATGGGTCTCATCTGCACAATTCCAGTTGAAGATCAAAAGAGTGTTAATGCTGAGTATTATACCATTTTACCATGTTAAAAAAAGTTCGCGAAAGACGACCAAAAAGCCGCGTTCTCCTACATCATGACAACGCTTCTTCACACAACAAAACTATGTCATTTTTAGCTATCGAAAAAGTACAACTTGTCACCCATCCTGCACTTAGCCCCGACGTAGCACCCTGTTATTTCTGTATTTTCCCCAAAATCAAAGATTTGATGAGAGGTTTCACTTTTACCAATTCCGAAGAGGCAGTGATAGCGTTCAATCAGCACGTAGAAAACATGCCTTCAGATCTGTGGTCCTCCTGTTTTAAAAAATGGTTCGATCGCATGAAAAAATGTTTAAAATGTAAAGGAGAGTATTTTGAAAAGCAATAAACATGATATTTTGGTTATAACATGTTGTTTTTTAAAGTTACGCAAAACTTTTAATGTGACCTACGTATTAAAACATGTAAAGATATTAAGTATCAGATAGGTACACCCCACAAATTATTAAAAATAACTGCATAAGTAAAATTTGAAACATCAATATTCTTCGTATCAAAAACTAATTATAAATCTGTCCATTACAAGCTCAACGATAGCAATATGTTATCGCTAACTTCGATGTTACAATATAAGCAGATTGAAATTTTAACAACTTGATAACAAGGTTTCACTTAACACTTTGAGAGAAGTTCAACAATGTTTTGTTTAAAACATTAATTGAATTATCTGCTCATAAAATGCCTATTTATAATAACGATAGACCCAGTCATAAGTGGTTATGACCATTTTATAGATATCAGCGTCTGAAGATTGTCTCAAAGTCAAAAGACAAATAAATTTCAAGTAGGCTTAAACTAAGCGCTTCTGAATCGTCACTATAAATATTTCTTTTAAATTATTTAATTTACCATATGTTCGTAAAAAGTTGAACTCGTGAGAAGAACTTATAAGAAACTCAACGGCTACTCTTTTCAATCAAATAGAGTATTTTACAATGGCTGTAATATAAATAATTAATTAGTTTGTAAGGTGCTGCATCCAATATATGAGTCGTGTTTAAGTTATATAAATTATTTCGTAAAAAGTAATAAAGAATTAAATGTATAAATATAAATTATCGTATATTGGTTGCATCAACTTTTAGAGCTTGAACTCATTATTTGTGTAAGGATGCTTCGTGAACATGATGGTCGTGATTACAGTAATTGCATCCAACAAATACTATGATTAACTATAACAGCTAGACCCGGCATCAAATAAAAAAATAATAAATACTTAAATCAGTGAGTATTTTTGAACAGTATATTGATTTATTTAGAAGTAAGTTATGCTTGGACACGTACTAACTAAAAATGTATTAACATAGTTTCTTAAAAGTTACATTATAAACTCACACTAAGATAGGAACATAGAAAAGCCGGAAATAACATGTCCATTAGATTGATGTGATGCTATTAGGGGACAGTAGAGTTGAACCCTGTGCTGACAAACTGATGAATGTGGGTTCAGCCGAAGCCCTTTTTTACGGAATTTTTAAGGGTTGTTTTCACAAAATATTTTGAAATTTCTTTATATTTTCGGTACCATATTGTCAGTAAAATAATAATGTAGTCTTACAATATTCATTTATTTATGATTCCTTACAGCTATCCAAATGGAAAGAGTATAATATTATAGTTGCATAAATAACTATCACTGCTCGGGCACGGGCTCGATCGCACTGCAGCAGAATACCACCGGATATGCCATCATGCACAGGACATACACTAATATGGCAAAAGCAGCATTGGTGCAATCATGAAATATAGGATAATAAAGAGTCATGATGGCAAAAATTCATATTAATGAAGTTAAATTCATCTTGATAATCCTTGGGTAGGTAATCGTAGACCTTAATATCCGCATTTAATGTAATTGAGGTTTCTAAAATGCGGTGGCGAGAGTTTAAACGATTTAAATTATTGTGGGTTTAAGGATTAATTTGCATCTAAACTTTGTGAATGTGATATCGAGGGACCAAATTACTTAAATTATGAATAATTATTATTTGTACGGGTATAATTAATACATTCGGCCAGTTTATTTAATTATACATCATTTGGTGTGAGTGAATTTTCTTCACCTAAATTCGACACGCTGACGTTAGGTGGTCAACTAGCCTTCATATGGTCTTTGGGTCAATTTTGGACCATTTAATGAATAAAAGTTAACTTTAAAGCTAATTTCTTTTGAGGCTTGATGTTTCATGACTTTTACCAGATTTGAGCTTAATAAAGTAAGTATAAAATATATATCAGCGAGGAAGCGATTTATCGATGGCCCGATAATAAACAATAGCCGCTAGATGTCGTTAATTAAAAGGCGTCAAATGCTGTTTTTGTCATGTGTCATGTCGTTTGACAGTGACGTTTAGTTTTAGACGTGACGTTCATAACCTATGACGTTTAATTACATTCCTTCCGAAAATCTTACAATATATGAACAGCCGGTGTAGTATTCAGAGGAAGTTAAGAGAAGTCGATTTCAATTATGCCAAAAAACAGACAGTAAAACAGGATTAGTTTGCTTCAAGTGCAATAAATTTATAATGTGAACAGCATTCTAAAACGATTACTTTGTGTTGTAAATGTAACATCTGACTATATTTTGGATGTAACTATCCAATAACAATGCATGTAAAAGTATATATACCTATTAGGTATATTTTTGAATCAATCTCACAAAATTTTGGCAATTGTAAAAAACTCTAATAAAGACACATTTAAGTTGATTTCTTTTAATCCGACTTCAAAAAATTCTCAATTCGTCGGTATGTTTTTTTTTTCATTGAAATAATATCCTAATATTTAAAACTACGTGTCACGCTGGGGCGTGCATATCATATTGGCAATTAGGCAGTGCCTACCTTGTTATGAACCTAAATAGATATATTACTAGTGTTAAAGTAATTTACTACCTACAGTAAGCAGTCTACAGATTACATATACAAAACAAGCAGCGTTTCATACAACTTATGTCGTGCTATGGATTAAAGCGCAACTACGACTAGTTAGATCTACAGTGCCTACCTTGCTAGAAAACCAATACACGCCCCTGGTGTCACGTTGTTTGTCCGCGATGGACACCTAAACTAATGAACGTATTTAAATGGGGATTACTTCATGGAGTGCAGTTTAGTCCAACTTGAGAGATAGGATAATTTTTATTTCGATTTGAACCCATAATTATTTTTATTTCCAACTAGTTGACCCGACAGACGTTGGTCTGTATATAATAAATAAAATGATGATTTTATATGAATTTATCAATAATATATCATAACATCAAAAATTACTTCGTAAAATATTCACCCTGCTGTCGTAATGGAATTGTTTCACAGCAGAACTGTCCAACCGTGCGTCAATAAATTCTCTCATAGAAATTATGTATGGACACATCAAAGGAAAAACAAATTTGTTGTTTTTATTTAATTTAGCAGCATTTTCCTATTTATTCACCTTTTAAACCTTCCCTTGACTTCCACAAATATTTCAAGAACTAAATTTGCCAAATCGGTCCAGCCGTTCTCGAGTTTTAGCGAGACTAACTAGATTTATATATATATCTAGTTAGTATATATATATATATATAGATATTTGTTTTGTATGGACATATTTTCTGTAGAATGCATGTGAAAATGGAATATAATGTTATTATGGTTGAAAAAAGGGAAGCTTTATTTTTAGGTAGTATTTTAGACATTGAAATTTAATGGACATCACACATAAATAAGGTCTGTGGTAGAGTAAACAAATTTGTTTATGACCTGAGGCGCCCACGATTAATTAAAATTTTAGGACCACACTTTCAACTTATCTATATATATTACTCATGTTTCACTATCTAGAGATTGTGGTCTTATAAGTTGTGGTAATGGCGTAAACATCCAAAAAGCATTTATTGCAGAAAAAAAATGTGTGCGGTCCCGTAACCGTGCAAACTGCTGTTTATTATACTAAACTTGTTAACCTTGCCGTGCTTATACATTTACGAAATTTGTATTTTTGTAAAGAGACATAAGACATCCAAATATCCTCGTTTACAAAAAAGCACTCAGGACTACTTTGTAAACCTACTACTTTGTGCTTGTAAATATTTGAAGTGACAATTGTTTTTCAAATCACTACATAGTATAAAACAAATTCGCTTTCTCTGTCCCTATATCCCCATGTATGCTTAAATCTTAAAACTACGCTACGGATTTTGATGCGGTTTTTTTTTAATAGATAGAGTGATTGAAGAGGAAGGTTTATATGTATAATAACATCCATTAAGTAGTGGAGAAATACTGTTATTTTTGAGGTTTCTAACTTGATGTCGTAAATAATTACATTTTTTCCGCTTACATTGCAAACGCTGGCTGAACCCTACGAGATTTATCTAAACAATGTACTACAAGTACACATTGAGAAGGTCTACAGAAAACTTCGCTATGCTATATAATTCTATCTCTTATGGATATCCCACAATAAAATTTTTTCGCCATTTACTTTTTAGGACAAATAATGGCTAATTTTCGAAGCGATTTTAACCAATACAGCATTAATCAGCATATGATTTGAATGAATATTTTCGAAGATATTACAGATTTAAAAATTGCGGGACGTAGCTTTTGCGGCGGTTCCGGCCGGCCCGACGCGGACGGTGAGAGCGTGCCTATAAATAGAGCGTTTAGAATTTTCTATTAAGATCTTGGTTAAAATTTAGATGTAGATCAATTCAATATTACGGAAATTATTTTCAAAAATCGTAATTTAAGGTGAGGTATGTAAGTTCAGAAAAAGAACCTAATAGAATAGGTATCTTTTGTTGTTGATGATTGTTGTCATTCGTACCGAGTATTTTTTTATTTGTTTGTTTTTATAAAAAAGGATTCCTTTTGTTTGTTTTAAGTTTATTTTAAACAAGAGTTTAGGTATTTTATTTATCGCTTGAGGAAGTACGACGTCTGCCAGGTCAGCTAGTATTTAATAAACTTCCCGTATCGATTTAAATATTGGATATTGATCTATTTCTGTGCTGACAAACTGATGAATGTGGGTTCAGCCGAAGCCCTTTTTTACGGAATTTTTAAGGGTTGTTTTCACAAAATATTTTAAAATTTCTTTATATTTTCGGTACCATATTGTCAGTAAAATAATAATGTAGTCTTACAATATTCATTTATTTATGATTCCTTACAGCTATCCAAATGGAAAGAGTATAATATTATAGTTGCATAAATAACTATCACTGCTCGGGCACGGGCTCGATCGCACTGCAGCAGACTACCACCGGATATGCCATCATGCACAGGACATACACTAATATGGCAAAAACAGCATTGGTGCAATCATGAAATATAGGATAATAAAGAGTCATGATGGCAAAAATTCATATTAATGAAGTTAAATTCATCTTGATAATCCTTGGGTAGGTAATCGTAGACCTTAATATCCGCATTTAATGTAATTGAGGTTTCTAAAATGCGGTGGCGAGAGTTTAAACGATTTAAATTATTGTGGGTTTAAGGATTAATTTGCATCTAAACTTTGTGAATGTGATATCGAGGGACCAAATTACTTAAATTATGAATAATTATTATTTGTACGGGTATAATTAATACATTCGGCCAGTTTATTTAATTATACATCATTTGGTGTGAGTGAATTTTCTTCACCTAAATTCGACACGCTGACGTTAGGTGGTCAACTAGCCTTCATATGGTCTTTGGGTCAATTTTGGACCATTTAATGAATAAAAGTTAACTTTAAAGCTAATTTCTTTTGAGGCTTGATGTTTCATGACTTTTACCAGATTTGAGCTTAATAAAGTAAGTATAAAATATATATCAGCGAGGAAGCGATTTATCGATGGCCCGATAATAAACAATAGCCGCTAGATGTCGTTAATTAAAAGGCGTCAAATGCTGTTTTTGTCATGTGTCATGTCGTTTGACAGTGACGTTTAGTTTTAGACGTGACGTTCATAACCTATGACGTTTAATTACATTCCTTCCGAAAATCTTACAATATATGAACAGCCGGTGTAGTATTCAGAGGAAGTTAAGAGAAGTCGATTTCAATTATGCCAAAAAACAGACAGTAAAACAGGATTAGTTTGCTTCAAGTGCAATAAATTTATAATGTGAACAGCATTCTAAAACGATTACTTTGTGTTGTAAATGTAACATCTGACTATATTTTGGATGTAACTATCCAATAACAATGCATGTAAAAGTATATATACCTATTAGGTATATTTTTGAATCAATCTCACAAAATTTTGGCAATTGTAAAAAACTCTAATAAAGACACATTTAAGTTGATTTCTTTTAATCCGACTTCAAAAAATTCTCAATTCGTCGGTATGTTTTTTTTTTCATTGAAATAATATCCTAATATTTAAAACTACGTGTCACGCTGGGGCGTGCATATCATATTGGCAATTAGGCAGTGCCTACCTTGTTATGAACCTAAATAGATATATTACTAGTGTTAAAGTAATTTACTACCTACAGTAAGCAGTCTACAGATTACATATACAAAACAAGCAGCGTTTCATACAACTTATGTCGTGCTATGGATTAAAGCGCAACTACGACTAGTTAGATCTACAGTGCCTACCTTGCTAGAAAACCAATACACGCCCCTGGTGTCACGTTGTTTGTCCGCGATGGACTCCTAAACTAATGAACGTATTTAAATGGGGATTACTTCATGGAGTGCAGTTTAGTCCAACTTGAGAGATAGGATAATTTTTATTTCGATTTGAACCCATAATTATTTTTATTTCCAACTAGTTGACCCGACAGACGTTGGTCTGTATATAATAAATAAAATGATGATTTTATATGAATTTATCAATAATATATCATAACATCAAAAGTTAACTTTAAAGCTAATTTCTTTTGAGGCTTGATGTTTCATGACTTTTACCAGATTTGAGCTTAATAAAGTAAGTATAAAATATATATCAGCGAGGAAGCGATTTATCGATGGCCCGATAATAAACAATAGCCGCTAGATGTCGTTAATTAAAAGGCGTCAAATGCTGTTTTTGTCATGTGTCATGTCGTTTGACAGTGACGTTTAGTTTTAGACGTGACGTTCATAACCTATGACGTTTAATTACATTCCTTCCGAAAATCTTACAATATATGAACAGCCGGTGTAGTATTCAGAGGAAGTTAAGAGAAGTCGATTTCAATTATGCCAAAAAACAGACAGTAAAACAGGATTAGTTTGCTTCAAGTGCAATAAATTTATAATGTGAACAGCATTCTAAAACGATTACTTTGTGTTGTAAATGTAACATCTGACTATATTTTGGATGTAACTATCCAATAACAATGCATGTAAAAGTATATATACCTATTAGGTATATTTTTGAATCAATCTCACAAAATTTTGGCAATTGTAAAAAACTCTAATAAAGACACATTTAAGTTGATTTCTTTTAATCCGACTTCAAAAAATTCTCAATTCGTCGGTATGTTTTTTTTTTTCATTGAAATAATATCCTAATATTTAAAACTACGTGTCACGCTGGGGCGTGCATATCATATTGGCAATTAGGCAGTGCCTACCTTGTTATGAACCTAAATAGATATATTACTAGTGTTAAAGTAATTTACTACCTACAGTAAGCAGTCTACAGATTACATATACAAAACAAGCAGCGTTTCATACAACTTATGTCGTGCTATGGATTAAAGCGCAACTACGACTAGTTAGATCTACAGTGCCTACCTTGCTAGAAAACCAATACACGCCCCTGGTGTCACGTTGTTTGTCCGCGATGGACTCCTAAACTAATGAACGTATTTAAATGGGGATTACTTCATGGAGTGCAGTTTAGTCCAACTTGAGAGATAGGATAATTTTTATTTCGATTTGAACCCATAATTATTTTTATTTCCAACTAGTTGACCCGACAGACGTTGGTCTGTATATAATAAATAAAATGATGATTTTATATGAATTTATCAATAATATATCATAACATCAAAAATTACTTCGTAAAATATTCACCCTGCTGTCGTAATGGAATTGTTTCACAGCAGAACTGTCCAACCGTGCGTCAATAAATTCTCTCATAGAAATTATGTATGGACACATCAAAGGAAAAACAAATTTGTTGTTTTTATTTAATTTAGCAGCATTTTCCTATTTATTCACCTTTTAAACCTTCCCTTGACTTCCACAAATATTTCAAGAACTAAATTTGCCAAATCGGTCCAGCCGTTCTCGAGTTTTAGCGAGACTAACTAGATTTATATATATATCTAGTTAGTATATATATATATATATATATAGATATTTGTTTTGTATGGACATATTTTCTGTAGAATGCATGTGAAAATGGAATATAATGTTATTATGGTTGAAAAAAGGGAAGCTTTAATTTTAGGTAGTATTTTAGACATTGAAATTTAATGGACATCACACATAAATAAGGTCTGTGGTAGAGTAAACAAATTTGTTTATGACCTGAGGCGCCCACGATTAATTAAAATTTTAGGACCACACTTTCAACTTATCTATATATATTACTCATGTTTCACTATCTAGAGATTGTGGTCTTATAAGTTGTGGTAATGGCGTAAACATCCAAAAAGCATTTATTGCAGAAAAAAAATGTGTGCGGTCCCGTAACCGTGCAAACTGCTGTTTATTATACTAAACTTGTTAACCTTGCCGTGCTTATACATTTACGAAATTTGTATTTTTGTAAAGAGACATAAGACATCCAAATATCCTCGTTTACAAAAAAGCACTCAGGACTACTTTGTAAACCTACTACTTTGTGCTTGTAAATATTTGAAGTGACAATTGTTTTTCAAATCACTACATAGTATAAAACAAATTCGCTTTCTCTGTCCCTATATCCCCATGTATGCTTAAATCTTAAAACTACGCTACGGATTTTGATGCGGTTTTTTTTAATAGATAGAGTGATTGAAGAGGAAGGTTTATATGTATAATAACATCCATTAAGTAGTGGAGAAATACTGTTATTTTTGAGGTTTCTAACTTGATGTCGTAAATAATTACATTTTTTCCGCTTACATTGCAAACGCTGGCTGAACCCTACGAGATTTATCTAAACAATGTACTACAAGTACACATTGAGAAGGTCTACAGAAAACTTCGCTATGCTATATAATTCTATCTCTTATGGATATCCCACAATAAAATTTTTTCGCCATTTACTTTTTAGGACAAATAATGGCTAATTTTCGAAGCGATTTTAACCAATACAGCATTAATCAGCATATGATTTGAATGAATATTTTCGAAGATATTACAGATTTAAAAATTGCGGGACGTAGCTTTTGCGGCGGTTCCGGCCGGCCCGACGCGGACGGTGAGAGCGTGCCTATAAATAGAGCGTTTAGAATTTTCTATTAAGATCTTGGTTAAAATTTAGATGTAGATCAATTCAATATTACGGAAATTATTTTCAAAAATCGTAATTTAAGGTGAGGTATGTAAGTTCAGAAAAAGAACCTAATAGAATAGGTATCTTTTGTTGTTGATGATTGTTGTCATTCGTACCGAGTATTTTTTTATTTGTTTGTTTTTATAAAAAAGGATTCCTTTTGTTTGTTTTAAGTTTATTTTAAACAAGAGTTTAGGTATTTTATTTATCGCTTGAGGAAGTACGACGTCTGCCAGGTCAGCTAGTATTTAATAAACTTCCCGTATCGATTTAAATATTGGATATTGATCTATTTCAGTCTGAAAAAACTACACAAATGGCTAATTAATAACAATTTCTACGCGGTATCAGTTTTTTTAAGTTTGTGACTTTTTTATCTTGTGTTTAACTTTGACTACCTATTGTATATTTTGTCTAGATATTAATATGATGTAAGAATGAAACATGTTATACTTATAATGTTACATTTTATTATTATATAATGACTGGTAACGAAGCTCATGGAATTTGCATGCCATGTAATGTAATTTTTGCAACATTTTATTCATATAATACGTAAATAAAGAGTTATTATTACTATAAATCTTTGCATTTCATCGCTATAGTCACATGCTATGAAGAATTATTTACAGAAAAGATTTTGTAGATTGCTTTTTAGAACACCCGGCAAATATATAGAGGTAACAGGAATATGAAAGGTAAATATTTTGTACTCACTTCAAGAAGTGAATGCCAAGGCATTGTGAATTTTAGCTTACATGAGATGGAATAAAGCTCATACTTTATTAGTGGTATTTGATAAGCGATACCTCAAGACAATGAAGTATGCGGAGTATGCGGTCAATCTCGCCTCTGGAATATTTTGAGGAGCACTTTATCAAGATGACATATTGAAGGTTAATTGAAATATATTGTACTATGGGTATTCTATACTCACCTTCGTACAACTACACTTTTAAACTTATACTATGTATATTTTTGTTATGGATAAACTCAAAAACTACTCAATCAATTAAAATTTCTTTCGGCTGTATAATGGCCTGAAAATTTTATCAAATGCTTATGGAACTATCAGGGAGGAAGTCTTTTTTCTAATCAGTATTACCTTTTCTTGATTCTCGAAGCCGTCGTTTATTTTGTGGACACTAAAAGCAGGTGCTAAATTTTAGGATTTTTACTTTACAAAGGCTCTAACACCTTGTTACTCGTAAAATTTATTGAATATATGATTAGTGGGAAAGTTCTATAGGTTGTAATTTATCTGTGATGCTAAAAATATTACACTAAAATGGCTGTTTCGATTGGTTTAGTTTGTAAGGGCCTCGATTTTTACTAACAAAAATTGCTGTTGATGCTAAAATTAATATACCTAACAGGTTCCTAGAGTCTTGATAGACGCATGTACGTACAACAACGTGGTTCTATTAAAATTTCTGTTTCCTTTTAGATCTATCGACTATGAATCTGTAATTACTTAAGCCTTTTACAATAATTTCCTCAGTGAGAGAAGTATAACATGGTCCGCTCGATTTCTAATATCCAATAAAAACAAAGCCACACAGTTTACTGTCAAAACTGTACTTAGTTCAGGCAGAGAGCTCAGATATTGTGAGATGTTAGGCGGTGTCGTTTCATTGATATCAAGTTCGTGGCAAAGGGAGTGCCCTGAAAATTGGTCTTCTACTTTACTCCTACGGCCAGACCACATGGCTGATGCTTTGGTGGGCAGGTTTCTACAACGCCTAACAATAATAGCTTTTGTAATAGTTACAGAAAAGATATTATTCTTCGAAATTTACAATGACATCAATATCATATGTGTACCAAATACATCATAATTATGTTGAAACTTGAAACATTATCAATTAGTACGAAAATAGCTTTGAAGCTATATTTGTATCAAATGTTAACGACTTTAATTAATTTGAGTGGGAGCCTGATTGCTACCTAAATATATTACGTTATTGAACACAAATTGAGCAAAAAGGAATAAATATGTTTCAGCGCCATTGAAACTAATGTTATTCACGTTTAATGTACAAAGTGCTATCTTCGCACCTAAATACTGTAAATCCAAGCGCTGGCAGCTATTTCGGTCAACGGTATACCCTAGCTATCCAGTAATAATCTATATACACTGGCCTGCAAAAGTAAGTATCACACTTTTCAAATTAATTTTTTCTTAACTATAGAAGGTAGAGATTTAAGATTAGAAACGTTTTGTTGCAAATGCTATAGGCTTTAATTCTTAGAAACTAAAATTATATATTAGTAACATTTGTAACGTAAAAAAGATAAAACAATGAAAATAGACATTTTTAGTTTAGTGTAAAAAAATTCAACTAAAATGTATTACATGTTATTTAATTTTTAATAACTGGTATTGCCTCCTCGAGCTCTGATTACAGCTTCGAGCTGGTTTGGCATACTGAACACTAGGTTTCGGAGCCGATGTTGGGGAATATTCTCCTATTCTTCTACCAGGGCCTGCTTTAGTGCCCTGAGGGTAGTAGGTGGTGGTCTGCGATTTCTGACTAGCCTCCCAAGCTCATCCCAGGCGTGTTCAATCGGGTTGAGATCAGGACTTCTTGATGGCCAAGCCATCACGCTGATACCGACCTCCTGAATATACTCTTGTACGATATGAGCCGTGTGTGGCCGGGCATTATCATCGATCAGCATCGATCCATCACCCATATTTGCTAAATACGGCCCTGCATACTCATTGAGAATCTCTTGAGCATATCTTTGCCCAGTGAGGGCGCCATTTTCTATGGCTACTAGCTCTGTGCGACCTTCTAAAGATATGCCAGCCCATACATGTACACTGCCTCCACCGTATTGGACTCTTTCTGAGATGCAGGCTTGAAGGTATCGCTCACCAGGTCGCCTTTAAACACTTCGCCTTCCATCAGAAGTGTAAAGGGAGAATCGAGACTCATCTGCAAACAAAATTCTTGACCATTCTTCTTCATCCCACTGCATGTGTTCACGGGCGTGTCGCAGTCTCACTACTCTATGCTTTCTCTCGAGTTTTGGGCCACTCGCTGGTCTTCGGGGTTTCAAATTTGCTTCAGCAAGTCTTCTTCTCACTGTACTGTCACTAATGTAGTCCCACCGGGTCTGAAGTAGCTGTTGCTGGACTTCAACTGCATTTTGGTGGCGATTTCTTAACACAGTGGAAATAATATAACGATCTTCTCGGGCTGGTACACCTGGGTCTGCCATTACATGGTCTCCTCAGATGGTGTCCAGTCTCTTCGTACCTTCGCTTTACCTTCTGGACCGTTCGTACCGTCACACCCACCATTCTTGCAGTGCGACGCATACTGATGCCTAGTTCCAGAAAAGCTATGATCCTAGCACATTCCTCAACTGAAAGAGGCATGATAAATAAATGTTATGTGCTTTTTAGCATAAATTTTTAAAACAAGACCCATCGATCTTGAAAAAAATTTAAAACAGAAAGAAAAATGTGAATGGTAAAATTGTAATTCGGAAACGTCCACTTTGAAAAAGGAATGGTTTTGTTTTTGAAGCTTTTTTTTCAGCCAATTCTTAATAGAAGGTTACCGACTATAAAGTTTTTATGTACAAAATTAAATTCTCTTTGGAGTCCTTTTTATTTCGAAAGTATATCTTGTGAACTTAAAACGTTATCCCAATTTTAAAAGTGTGATACTTACTTTTGAAGGCCAGTGTATATATATAGATTATTACATGCAGCAAATCAAAGTAAAAAGTTTAATGTTTGTGTCTACTAGTATTAGCCCTTGGATATATTCTAGGGCGTGTTTTGCATTCTTTAAACGTAACGCAAGTCAGTCGTAGGAATCGCTGCAGCTTGTACTCTTAAGTTGTAAATTTATTGAAGTAGGCGTTACTTTGTGGAAAATGGAAATCCACAATTATCCAAATGTTTTCAGTTTTCTTTAGTGTTAATTCCGCCAATATTATTTTAGTTTGGAGAGTCAACATCTCCTGAGGATGCCTCGTGTAGAGGCGAAACACGTGTCGAATTGTTTGTCACTTGCAAGCCCTGGCCCACCAAGCCATGGCTCCGATGGAGATAATTAGTCTTGTGGCTGTTGTATTTAGCCATCTAATTATCTTTGGAGCGAGACCCAAGGTTTTATCCATGAGTATTTTACACTGCTGAAACGCTTTTCCAGCTTGCGTTATAGAACTTACTTACCAGTAGTCAAGTACCTTGGTACTTGACTTCGTTAGTAAAGCTCAGTTAATTAAAGCTGTGTAGTTACTCGGATGTTAATAACATCATGCTTTGTCCTATGCTGGAAGACACAGACACCAGCTCCTAACAAGTACCAGCTGTAAAAACTGTAACATTCATCTACTGGATAAGTGTAAGATCTTTTGTGAGGAAATTAAATATGTTATTCCAGAATATCACCACCCCATCTCCTCCCATGATTGTAGTAAGAGGCGACTAAGGGATACAAGAAACGGAGGATGGGCAACAGCATCTTTTGAAAAGAGCACCACTATGCGATCGCCAACTAGCCAAGCTTGGCGATTATGGCAAAATTTCCAAAATAAAAACATGACAGACACTGTAAGACCCCGGCCTTCAGTTCCCGGCGGCCCCGTTGGTGGTGGCCATGGTAGCAGCCACATCACCGACGAGGCAGGGGGTGCTAAGAATCCCCGGGTGCGGCAACGCTACCACTAACGAAGAGGCAGTGTTGGTAGCCCCCCCATAAGATGTACCGACGATTTGGTCAAGATCACCGGTATATGTTAGATGATGGCAGCGCAGGACCGACCGACGTGGAGATCTTTGCGGGAGGCTTTCGCCCAGCAGTATACGTCTTCCGGCTGATAATGATTATGATGAAATAAAATAATGGAAGATGCAAGAACCCATCGTTATTATAATTGTAAAAAACTACAATTGTAATGGGCCAATCATGTATCGCGATAGACAACATGATAAGAGATGAGCAATACCTTTAAAATCAATTAGAGCTTTTAAAGAAAACGTAACCAACGGGACATTATTCGTTAGAACTTTTACAAAACGCATCTTTTTAATAGACAAAAAGGTATATCTCACTTCGTCGTTAATAGTGGATAATATAAACTTCATATTGGTATTTGTATCATCTAATTTGAAATATAATTTTGGATGTTATTGCACTCCAACACAAGAAAACCCGTTAAGAAATATATTTTTAAAGTTAATAGTAGTATTTTATAGAATGTCTGTCTACTAAATTGATTTCTTATTTTGCAATAATAAATAATAAGAGATCGGGACAATATATAGCCTACTTTTTATTATTTTTGCTCTTTTATAACATGTTTGCGGACGATGTCGCGAGCAGCAGTTATATCCTATATATTAAGATTCACTTGAGAGTGTCGAAATATACGTTGCTGCTTCATAACCGTCCGTATCTTTATTTTACGTTAACTACGAAATTTAACTTTTTCACAGCTACAATTTCAACTCGATACCTTCACGCGTTCCCGAGATTAAGGGTCTTAATAATAAATACAATATAATAATTAATAAGTACAACTACATTGTATCAACATGAATTGAATTATTAAAAAAAAAATACTCAACATTACACTTTTTAATACCAATATAAACCAAGTTCGTTATGACATGATCGACCAGTCACACCAAGCAGCACCTTTCCTTTCATGTACATGGACCAGAATAGCCCGCCCCACTACCCAGCCACGAGCTATTCGAGAATTTTTGAATTATAGAAACGATTTATTAAATGAATGATAACCATCTTCATACCTGTATTGAATTGTATTTAATATATCATTGTCTTGTAACCCATAACACAGGCTATATATGCTTAACTTGGGGCAAGATAATTTGTGTAAAAAGTGTGTCAATATTATTATTATTATTATACCTGTTAACGTCCTACGACTCTTTCCCACTCAAACAAAAAAACAACCAAGTAATATAATATAATACCTATATAAATAAAATGATTGAGATTTTCATTTGGGCGCGCATCACGGAATTACTATCGATCAGATATCAATTAAGTATTCTTAGTTTTATTCCACAGACACATGAACCGTATATAGATAAAAATATTATTAAATATCTCCATTTAATATAAAGTTAAAACAGTTTTAATAACGAAAGATTTTTATAATAACTACGTGCTTAGTCATTTGTGTACGAGGACAAAGTCGCGGGATTTATATAGTTGTTTATAAATTTGTTTACCAAGTAATAAATGTATATTGAATATTTATAAAACAATATTTGCTGCGTGTTCTACAAACAATTACGAACACGAACCCAAAAAGTTCCTTAAAAATTTTTTCTTCTTTTAAAATTTTCGATTTAATTTTAAAAGAGTCTTGGCACTTCCTAGACATTATTAAAGATTCAAACAGACTATTGTTATTTTATAGTTTTCACTTCTATCGGCATTACAAGAGGTAAGAAACTTACACACCTAAATTTTCTTAATCAAAATAGGATTTTCCGTGTTGCCTACAACTAGGAGTTAGTAGTTAGCAGTGACGGATTAAGACTACTTGATGCCCTAAACAATCCACACCGAAGAAGCGGTCTTTAAACCGCCTAAAACTTTTTAGTTTTTTGTAAAATAAGGTGGCGTAGGTGCGACAAGAATAAAAAGCAAAGCATAATTTATTTATTTATTGAAATGCGCCTTGCAAAGCCGCTATTATCTATATTATATATATTCCGAGCATTATCTAGCCTTTCTTGTATCATCCTTGTCCTTTTTTCATTATTTAATATTTTTAATTTTGAAAAAGAACGTTCCGCTGAGCAATTTGTAATCATAAGCGATAAGAATATACGCAGGGCTGTTTCCACATTAGGGGAATGACTGTGGTTTCCCTAATGTGGAAAAAATGTGTAGTGGTGTTATGACTGTAGGTCGGACTGTATGTCAACCTAAAACTTAGTCCTAACTAAACAAAGATAAACTCAAAGCTATTATTTAGTTACAATCTTGACTATTTTGAGCATCCGTTTCACCTTTTATTTAATACAAACCGCTTGTCCCGACTTTGATAGTATCCTATGTACAAAATATAACGCCTTTCTCCATTTTAGTAGCAAAGTAGTGCACAGCAAAATTTTATTATCTTTTATATTTTAAAGGAAAACGTACAGCTTATTAAAGCTTAAATCATAAGAGATATTATAACGTGTCCACTATAGTACAAATAATACAAAAAATGCTATTGCAATATTTTTATTTTGAAGCAAAATAGTCACAATTTCTCGTAAAAACTCTAAAAGAGCGGTGTAATTCACAGCACGAATCTTCACAAAATTACGTTTTTTGTTTGCAATAACCAAGTTTAATTTAATTAACCGCTTAATTTAACACAAGTGGCTATAGCACCTCAAGTGGCCGCGCCGGGTTTGGCGCCAAAACAACTCCGCACGTGGCGTCTGCGGGCGCGCGGGATGTCAGAGCGTATCTTAGGTTAGTAAATCTTCAATATAATTTCGAGGCATGCCCTTAATTAGTAGCTGTAACGTCTTGTTATTTAAGCTACATATTGTCTCTTAGATAAGAAGGACAAACGTCCTGATGTACGTATGTACTCTCCTGCAACACCAGAGGAATCACAGGAGCGTTGTTGAATTTATAATTCAGACTCTGCAAGACTATTTTCCAATATGTTCTACTCAATAACCTTTATCATCTATTAAAAATGAAATATTATAAAGATTCAATCCCGTATGAAAAACGTAATAATAATATATAGGTATTGGAAAATATTCCAGACACGAGTTTTTATACGACGGAAATTGGGTACAAACTTTGAATGCGTAATGTGATTTGCTGAAAACGATTACACGCTACTTCAAAGAAACTCTCCTGTAATCTTTTATACCAAATTTCACCCCTTAAATATGTGTTAAAAACCGTAGAAACACGCATTTATTCATTTATAATGTGACTTACGAATGTGTTTCATGTTCCGTGGTTGGGGGCCGTATTCTTTGTAATGATTTCACTCTATGACAGCTACGCTATACTTTGATATTATTTTATTCATGTTTCTTGTTTAAACAGTTTGTTATGTTTTTAAAGTGATAACCCGCACTTCTGGGATTAATTACACAAATAAAACTGAAAACGAAATTTTATGAACGATGCGGGATTCAAACCCACGACTTCCCGGGTTCCGTGCGTGCGCACTTTCCAACAGAGCTAATCGTACGAGTGACGGATAGTTGATAAAATCTTGTATACAAGTTTTGAACAAATCAACTCTCAGGTTTACGTCACTTGAACGGTTGGCTCAGTTGGAACGAACGCTCGCACGGAACGCGAAAGGTCACGAGTTCGAGTCCCGCATCGTTCATAAAATTTTGTTTTCAGTTTTATTTGTGTAATGTTTCTGTTCTTGATATTTTTATAAACACTTTAATTGTACATGTATATGACGAGGAAAGAACCTTTGTATTGTTTTTAAAAGGTGTGACGTCATTACTGTTGACATCACAATTGCTATCTTGCTGAAGATCACTCATTGGTTCTTCCAAAGAAAACTACACGAGTAAGTATTTTATTACTTTCGTTTATTCAACGGGCAGCGTTGCGACGTCCCAGAGAGGTCCGTACCGTACGACAGCCCGAGCATGACTGACTCAAGTGTCGACCGTGCGGCTGTATTTATAGGACCCGGCGCACGTGCTAATCCACGTGTTTTGAAATGCGGCCGTATTTATGAGGCTCGGTGCACGTGCAAGTGTTTTCAATTCGTGTTGTAGTATTTGCGCCGATATAAATAAGAATTTTTATATTTAATATTTAGATAGATTTAGGCAAATAAAACAAATTTCTATTGAGTGAGGTGAGTTATATAACTAAACTCATTTTCAATTTTACACCATACAAACAATGTGTTACCATAATTTCTGTGCTAGAAGTAATGTGTATATTCCTACTTACTATATTATAAATGCGAAAGTAACTCTATCTGTCTGTTACTTTTTTACGTTGTATCCACTGAATCGACTTTGTTGAATTTTTGTGCGGAGATAGACTCCCATTGTCACGGATAAAACCATGAGACTTTGTATTTAGTCACTTGATAAGATGTAAATAAATATTTGTTAGAGCGTTTTTAAAATCTCCACCTACATTGAGTGGAAATAGAGAATGAAAGGTCGTATGGAAGTCGAAATCAAACAAATGTATGTTTACTATTTATACGTAAATTTACCGGGAAATATGTTTATGAGAAGTTGGTGAGGGACGGACAGCACAATCAGTTCTTAAATTGCCATTGAACTTAGCTCTTGAGGAAATGACAGTTTTTAGCAGTGAGTGCGGAAAAATGATCCAGCAACGTATGTTTTGGCCTGGGATGAATGTATGATGCCTAAAAGCACTACCCGTAAGGTCTTTCTTGTGGGAGTACCTGGCAAATAACCGGCTCACAGTGAGATGAAATAAATGCGTCTGTGAAAAGTTTTGTCATAGAACAACCACAAAATTCAAAAATTAAAAATGTAATTATTTTCTCTTACAATCACATAGTATACACAGTTTATTAATATTGATATTAAGACATAGTTTGAATTGTGAGAGACCTGGAAATAGAGTGCTTGAAATAGGTAATGAAAACCAGGGCTACAAGTCATTGGGCCCGCAACATTGGAACAATGATTCCAAAGCAGCTGTGCTTCTAAAAATGGAGAAGATATTAACGCCATGATGACAGCGTGTCTATAACATAAATGTTTTAAAAAACAATGTCTACCTAGAAATAAATTTTGTTAAAAGGCAATTTTGTGACCTCTCGTTTGTCCTCCATAAAAAAAGGATAGTTGCTGAGAGCCGCTTATCAAGAGTCCGAGGTTTTGGAGCGCCAAACATTCCCCTGATGACCTGATAGCCCGATACTACGTGACCAATTTTAATTTTTCGATGTGTGCGTTAGCTAGTAGTTCAATATTCAAAATACTAAGGAGCTGAGCTGAAAAGTTCCTCTGACTGTCTATGTTGTCTGTGATGTATCATCCACATCCAAAATTTAATGATCATTAGATGTCAATCAGCCTGACGAAAGCGGACCTCACAATAGTGGAACCTTGTCCTCGCGGGCAAGGACTGCCTGGTATGTGAGTGTATCGGAATTAGCATTGGCGATGGTGATGGAATCGGCAGGATTGGAAAATTGAGGTAAGTAGGTAATTGATGATATTTCCTACTTTTTGACTACTTCATGCTTTCCTGCGAAAAAGGTAAATTTTGCTTAAAGATGTAAAAATAAAAATTAAAACATAAATAACTAAACGGTTCACACCACAGAAATCAAAACTTCATCAAGGTGACGTGAATAAAATAATATGAAATACAACTACGTATGTAGTATATTCTAATATATATATTCATCAAGTATCTCAATTTATTATATAGTAAAAATCATCTTGTTAGATTCATATATTTCAAATACAAACCTCTGTAGTAGTATAGAGTGATAAAAAACAATCGTAGGATGAAACCTACCAATATAAAATAAAATAAAAATAAAATAACCTTTATTATTACTACTAACTTAGGTTTTCGTATAAATAAAATTTAAATTAACTTAACTAGTAATTTGTCTCTCGACAAAGGCCACCTAACCACCAGCCTCCCAGCAACCTTCTAAGGAATACCACTTTATTAGGTCTCTAGCTATTCTCATCCAGTCCGGTCCTGCTATCCTTTTAATATCATCCTCCCACCTTCTAATCTGTCTACCCTTCCTTCGTTTCCCGTCTCTTGGATATCATTCTGTAACGGTTTTTGTCCATTTCTCTTTCTTTTCCCTCCAGTCCATGTCCACTTTTGCTTTTAACACATCTTGTCTGACTCTTAACGTTCTCTAACTTTCCTTTGTCTCATCTCGCAACTCCAATTACACTCCTTTCTATAGAGATTTGGCACACTTTAACTTCTTCTGAGAGATGGCCTGTTAGAACGCAAGTTTGACATCCATATTTATTATTAGAATATACACCTGTTACACACTTTTCTTTTTATTCCTATAGATATTTTATAATATTAATATCTTTATCTATAAACGATTATTATTTTTATTAAATCTAATACACGATAAACTATTCATCACTTATTTTCGCCTATTATCAACAAAAACAAGCATTACACAGCCGATCATGAATCGCCTGTGTGCGACCCACAAAAGAAATTGTTCAGCGTAATAAAGTATTCATATTATGGATATTAT
This sequence comes from Leptidea sinapis, assembly GCF_905404315.1. Classification (NCBI taxonomy): domain Eukaryota; kingdom Metazoa; phylum Arthropoda; class Insecta; order Lepidoptera; family Pieridae; genus Leptidea; species Leptidea sinapis. The sequence continues at coordinate 9,243,508 of NC_066296.1, read as the reverse complement.
TCGCATAATGTGGACGACAGGGTTATTCAAACATATTTGATTAGGCATACATGTTTGGCACAAAGTTTGTTTGAAGTATCAACTTGAATCATATTTTGGTTTTGAACTATAGATATTATACTTACAGATTTATTAAATTCTGTTCCTCTTACAACATTATAAATAATTGTTTAAATTATTAAGGCACTTAAAATTATTGTATTATGAGAACTTTATGAAAATACTATTATTAATTGTATATTTAAACAATTTGTTATGTTTTTAAAGTGATAACCCTCACTTCTAGGATTTGAAAAATTATTAATTTTTGTTTTTCATATTTTATTTGTGTATTAATCCTAGAGGTGAGGGTTATCACTTTAAAAACATAGCAAATTGTTTAGATTTACAAGAGCGACATCTCAAGTCAATTTCCTAATATGCAAATATTGGGGTTGAGCAGGTTATCAACTGTAAAGTAGATCCTGTAGATGAAGACACAACCTGAGAGTTGAACAAAGCATACAAGGTTTTATGACGATACGTCACTCGAACGGATAGCTCAGTTGGTTATAGCACCGGCACGGAACGCCGGAGTTCGTGTTCGAGTCCCGCATCATATTAAAATTTCGATGTTCAAATTTTATTTCTGTAATTGTATATTATGTTATTAATGCTGTATTGTGCGAATAAATCTCTACATGATGTTTAAGTGTCAATTCCTGAAAAACGTTGAAAAATTATGATGTTAGAACATCATCAGTACATACATCTTAATATTTGTAAATTACGTGACACGTTGTTTGTCGGCGATGGACTCCAAAACTAATAAACGTATTTTAAAGGGGACTTCATGGAGTGCAGTTTAGTTCAACTTGAGAGATTTCCAATATTTGTTTTGTATGGACATATTTATTATGAGAGAATTTAGTGACGCACGGTTTGACAGTTCTGCTTTGAAACAATTTCATTATAACAACAAGGAGCAAACATTACGAAATAATTCTTGATGATTTGAAATATTATTGGCAAATACCTATCAAACAGTATTTCTTTTATTATCTACAGAACAACGTCTGTCGTGTCAGCTAGTATATTATAAAACAAAGTCCTCTGCTGCGTCTGTCTGTCTGTCTGTTCGCGACAAACTCAAAACTACTTCACCGATTTTCATTCTGTTTTCACCAATACATAGCGTGGTTCCCTATGTAGGTTTAAGTATGAAATTTGTAAAGTTTTTATATACACATTTATATACAATATAGATATTTGTTGGAGGTGTCAGAAAAAATAAGCCGTATGGGAGCTTTCGAGAAACTGCTGTCGAAACCCTTTGAGATATAAAAAAATAATGTATGGTGGAATTGTGTAGCTTATATAGGTCTTCCGAAAGGTCCACGATGGCATATGTCTATCTAATAAGAATAACAAACTAAATCCATGTTAATGCTTTAAAAAATTGGTAATTATAAAGCGGTAATGTAAATGCTGTTTACACAAATACGATATTAATCCTTATTATTTTATTAGTATATACCTAATCATTCATAAATACATTATTATACATTTCCGATGGCTTTAGACTACATTATTTCCTAAATCTTAATCTTTATTTTTGTTATTGACAAAACGGGATCTGTCGGGTCAGCTAGTAAATAATAAACAAATATTATAAATGTACTGTTTAGTCTGTATTCGTTCCTATTACCTGTGCTATTACTTTGAAAAAACAATTTTGTTCTATCAAGCGTCACAAATCACGAGTTACATTTTTCAAAACCTATTATAACAAAAAGCTATTAATTATTAAACATATATTCTGATCCTTAACGAGCCAAATTAATAATTACAATTTGGAATTTATTTTGTTTAAGATGTATAAAGTTTTTTTTGTGGAAAAGGAGGACAAACGAGCGTACGTACACTTGACGCTAAGTGATCACCGCCGCCCACATTATCGTATCGTCCATATTATATAAAGTTACAAAGAACTTACATAGTTATGGAAACAAACTAGAAACATTACTTATAAATACAAAGAAAACATCCAAAACGTGGTATACAAAAGGTTACTTTTTTTATGAAAATAAGGGACGAGACGAGCAGGACGTTCAGCGTATGGTAATTGATACGCCCTGCCCATTACATTGCAGTGCCGCTCAGGATTCTTGAAAAGCCCAAAAATTCTGAGCGGCACTACAATTGCGCTCGTCACATTGACACGTAAGATGTTATGTCTCATTTGCCCAGTAATTTCACTAGCTACGTCGCCCTATAGACCGAAACAGAGTAATTCTTACACATTCCTGCTTCACAGCAGAAATAGACGCCGTTGTAGTACCCATAATCTAGCCAGCAGTACAAAGGAGCCACCCACTGGTAAATGAACAACACTATACTACGCTGTCACACGTTCATTGTCTATAACGTTGTATTAAACGTTATCCTGTACAAATCTATTTCTATATGTGAAAATTCGAATTTCACTAAATCGTACAAAAAAAGCATGTTTCGATTGTGAAAACAAATTTAGCGGAAATGCTTAAATTGGTTCCTATTATTTTCTGTATTCTATGATTTCATAATTTAATAATGGAACTTAAAACAGTTTGAGTATTCTTAGCTCAGCTTTCTGGTATTAATAGGGGGTGAGGGCAAAAGTGATCACTTAACAGTGACCCGTTTGCTCGTATGGCTTTATTTCATCAATGGTGACACACATCAGACCACACGGCTAAATTGAAAGATTCATCAAGGCAAAGTTAAATACTATAGTCTATAGTCTCGTCCCTTATTTTTATTTGAAAAAATTCATTATCATCAAAATAAAGTGCTCACCGCGCTCAAAGATGTTTTAACTTCAATATCTTAAGAGAAATGAGAATCATTATGTTCAGCTATAGATTCGACTTCCATGATGATTCTTAATTAAGAATCATGAAAAAATGAAATCTATTTAATTTTAAATAGATTTCATTTTTTTACCAATTTAACTTTTTGGAACGCAACTCATTTCAATATTATATACCAAATGTATACCCAGTGCAGTTCATTAGTCGAAGTTTTGACTTCGACTAATGAACTGCAGTCAAATAAACTTAATTCAATTTGGCTTTATCTAAGCGCTTTTGAATCGTCACTACAAATTTTGTTTTAAAATTACTGAATCTATCATATGTTCGGAAAAAGTTGAGCTCGTGAGAAGAACGTACAAAAATCTCAACGGCCACTCTTTTCGATCAAATACAGTATTTTACAATGGCTGTAAATACATAACAAATTAGTTTGTAAGGTGCTGAATCAAATGTTATATGAGTTGTGTTGAAATTATATAAATTATTTCATAAAATGTAATAAAGTTAAAATTACCTGTATTAATTTATACTTATTTTATTTTATATCATCGTATATTGGACGCATTGAATTCATTGTTTATTTAAGGATGCTTCGTCAACATGATAGTCGTGATTACTGTCATAATTAATGCTAAAATGGCTAACAACTACCCTTTATCGTTATAAGACAGACTCAATTTGTTTTACCTACTTTCATTATCATTGAAGAATAACTTTACTCTTATAAATATCAATAAATTATTTGTATAACTCTCATTACATCTGAATTACCGTCTTTATTATCTTATCTATGGAGCAACTTGAAGATCAACCTTTTGAACAAATGTAGAATAAATATACCGTTTGATTATGCGTGCCTTTGTTTTATTTGCGGCTGATTTATCTTTTGGCAAACGTTGGTGAGCATTTCTGTATGTAGATGAATATAAAGAAATACTTGAGACGTAATAAAGAAACAAGATTTGGAATGCTTGTTTCAGATATTTATCTTTCTTTCCAAGTGAATCTATAGTGAGAATAAAAATCCTATGTGATTACTTTAGCTAAAACTTAAGAGTAAATCTAAATTTATATTATCTGAGAATATATTACTTAGATAATTTATACGTCTAGGTGGAGCCTGTTGCTGCTAGACATACGATGACAACAGGCTAGATTTATTATCTTACGGCCGTTCCCAATATTCAGTCTATCTCCGGTTGTGGCCTACTTGAGATAAAAATCGTAACTATCGATGACATGTCCCAATAAACTTATCGACGGTAACTCAGGGTGAGTTCACGCTGTCTGTCAATGGGAGGACGTATAGCTTACCAGCGATAGAAGTTTGTATGGATATTGCAATTCACGTGTCCTAATATAAGGCGATAAGAATGACTTATCGGGTATATTGGGACTAGAATAGAATAGAATTACTGAGAGTAGAAGGTAGTAATTTATCTCTATCTGTAGATAGTATATTGGAAACGGCCGTTAGTGTGTGTAACCTACGTCTTACACTTGCGATTTGTATGTCAATTTATTTTTTTGAAATCGGAGTCCTCCCGCCGCGGCGCCGCTCTCTCCTCACGCCTCCTCACATCACGCGTGTGACTCAAGCACATCTCACCTATAACTATGTATGTAGTTACAAACCTACCTTGGCTGACACCGACTCCAAAAATAATAATCGTAATTAGAATTAGATTAGTTTATTAAATTGTATAAAATACGCAATTATTTTTATACTTATTAGTGCATATTATATATTCTATTGTTTTGGAATAGTGTTTGTGAAGTCGGTTGATTTTTTGTTAATTTTTTTTCTATTTTTAGTGAATCTGAAGTACTCTAACTAATAATTTGTCTAAATATCTACTAAATTTTTCAAAGCAGCAATGAACGTAAGTGCATTGCAATTTGATTAGATTAGACAGAAATCCTGCCACAGATCGCACCCTTACTGGAGTTCCACAGATCATAATATTCGACTACGAAAATTACTTGACCATAACGACGTTACGGTAGGTGACCCAAATATCTTATTTTTATTTATTTATATTGCGTTACATCTATCTATGTCTATATATCCGGATAGCTTAAAAAGATTCGGCCGAGTATCGTTAATTTGCTCCTAAGAATTGAAGAGTTCCGTTACTTTGTCATGGATTCCATTATCAAAATCTAACCAAAGTCTCACCAAACTACCTTTGAAGTATATCCGTTCCAATAAAAAAGAATCATCGAAATCGGTTAGCGCGATATTGAGTTTTTAGAGAATTCAAGACTTTTATGGTTTCTCATGTATTCCATTGTCAGATCTGGACCAAATAAACATAAAAAAGGAGGTAACAAACATACCGACGAATTGAGAACCTCCTCCTTTTTTGAAGTCGGTCAAAAACAATCAAAAATTTCAATTGTCAATTGACAATAGAACAAAATGATGTACAATATATATATAGGCAGTATTTTATTACTTATAAAACTATCGCGTGAATTATACTTTATATGGCCAAACAACGTTTGCCGGGTCAGCTAGTAAAAACTAAAAACAATACGATATATTGATTATATTTTGAATCCACAAAAAAGCTCTGAATTGGAGTAAAATAGTTTTTTTATGACAATAAGGGAACCCTCAGCAGGACGTTCAACTGATGGTAATTGATACGCCCTGCCGATAACAATGCAGTTCCGCTAAGGATTCTTTAAAACTCAATCATTCTGAGCGGCACTACATTTGCGATCGTCACCTTGAGACATAAGATGTTAAGTCTCATTTGCCCAGTAATTTCACTAGCTACTTCAGTTAACTATACTAAATTCAAGCAATATTTTTTATAACGTATGTAGGTACGCACAAGTAAGAACCGCTATTAAAATAAACTTCACTAACCAATTTCGTTAAAAGGTTACTTTGCCAAGACCATAGTTTTATAAGTTTATCGATGCGAACTAGGAAGTGTGTCTGTGATATTACATTGGGTATGTTCCGATATGCACTGAGAGCACTGCACAGTTATCACTATAGAAATATACGTTCCGTTATGGACTACCAGTATACACAACCTGAGAGTTGAACAAAGCAAACAGAATTTTATAGCGAGGCGGTACTCGAACGGTTAGCTCAGTTGGTTAGAGCACCGGCACGGAACGCCGGAGGTCGTGGGTTCGAATCCCGCATCGTTCATAAAATTTTGTTTTTCAAATTTTATTTGTGTACCAGTATACTGCCGCAGTACCCTAAGGAAATATATGACGTCATAAATCGCCGCCACATTCTACTGTGAGCACTGGCGCTTTCGAAGTAAGGTACTCGCAGTACTTTGATCACGTGATCAGTCAGAACCACTCGAGTGCCTAACGTTTTATAAGCAATACCTACAGTTTAATCCCAAATATTTTTAATTTGACAGTACTCCAACAACAGTTTTTTTTAATGAACCAGAAAACTTGAATGCTGCGTCAAAAAATGCGGCTGACAGTATACGGGATTGCGTTCCGTTTTAAATAGTAACCAGTATAACTGGCTATAAAGGAACGGCTTCACAGTATACTAAATTCACGTCACACGGTACAGTGGTCGCAGTGCATATCGGAACATACCCATTATATTATGATATACAATATTATAATGACATATACTATATGACGACACAATTATTATCAAATAGGTGCCTATTAGATACGGAGGTATAAACATGTCGCAGTTATAACTTTCCGATCGATTTGTGATGTGCCATTTCTGTTGTGGCATATAATTAAAAAAAAATACTTGTCTGTGATAATTTTCTAAGATGACTTACGGCTATCTAGTGGGTGCTGTGAAAAACGCCAAATGGAGACCACCGTTATTTTCATTTAGAAAATTTAGCGTACAGACTCGTCACCTGAATGTGAGTGAATTAAAAGTATAATATTTTTTATTTAGTTTTTATTAACATCATATCATAGTAATATAATAAAAATATTAACAATATATCTAAATTTGTTCAGAAACGGTGTTGAGCTGTTTCCTTCCTAAAACAATTTTATGAAGCACTACTTTTCAAGGCTCAAAGTCATCCAAGCATCACATTATTATAAAGTTTAATAATTGATTATTTGTAAATAATAATGATGTAATATAGATATTAAACCCATTACCATATGCCTGAACTTCAATAAAGTTTATATTGAAGTTGTAGTAACGTTTATATTGAATTAACTTCAATTATGTTTTAAACTGGAATAAAATAAAATAAATATAAAGAACTTTAAAAAAAAAACTGTATGAATTAGGTTATATTAAAATAATTCTGTGAAACAACTAAGAGAATAGTAAGAGGTATATATTGAAAGAATTATTAAATATGCTTAAATACGCTGTTCCAAAAATTAATGTTATCTCCTGGAAGTTTTATGAAATCTCAAAAAAAAATACACTTTAATTTTTTTTTTAGTATTTAACTCATAAATATAAATTATTTCCTATTATTTATTTGCCACAAAATAAACAATCTTGAAAGACAAAATTTGATACGTAATTAAGATAAAATGAATTCGAAAATGCCAGGACCTATCACAGCAAACTTCGCCAGTTCTCGAGCATGACCTATGGACCAGATATCACGACCCAATTCTGGGAAAGGAATGACCCGCCCCACGATAGCTACTTTCAAAATTAATACAATAATGTTCATCTAAGAGAACTAATTCAATAAATACATCATCATCACCATTGAGTTCAAACTCTAAAGGTGATGCATCTAATATACGATAATTTATATTTATACATTTAATTCTTTATTACTTTTCATGAAATAATTTATATTATTTAAACACGACTCATATATTGGATACAGCACCTTACAAACTAATTTGTTAAGCCATTGTAAAATACTCTATTTGATTGTAAAGAGTGGCCGTTGAGTTTCTTATATGTTCTTCTCGCGAGCTCAACTTTTTACGAACATAATATGGTAGAATCAGTAATTAAAAAGAAATATTTATTGTGACGATTCAAAAGCGATTAGTATAAGCCTATTTGAATAAATTTTATTTAACTTTGACTTTGAACTGATTAACGGCCGTTCCCAATATACAATCTACTACATCTAACTACATTATAAAAATGTAACTTTTACGCAAACATCTAATGTAAAACCGTTACAATTACACGCGTTTTAATCCTTTCAAAGTGTTTTATTTAAATAATTAGCTGTCAATAATCTGAAGCTGTCCCTATATATGCGATAAGTCATTCTTATCGCTAGTTCACTGTTGCAATTTCCATACAAACTTCTATCCCTGGTAAGCTATACGTCGTCCCATTGACAGACAGCGTGTACGGATAAGGTGAGTTACCATCGATAAGTATATTGGGATAGAAAAGTCAACGATAGTTACGATTTTTTATCTCAAGTAGACCACAACCGGAGATAGACTTAATATTGGGAATGGCCGTTAGGAGATCGACCACATAAACCCTATCTAGTATTCTTACAGTAAATGTTAATTAAAACTGTGATCATCATATAAGAAAACTCATACTAAATTTATATTAATACTAGCTGAACCGACAAACGTTGTTCTGTAAATAATTTAAAAAAATACTGTTTTAAGGAATTTGCCAATAATATTTCAAAACAACATCAAGAATTATTTCATAAAAAATGCTCCCTGTTGTTATAATGAAATTGTTTCACAAACGAACTGTCAAACAGTGCGTCACTAAATTCTCTCATAGAAATTATGCCCATACAAATCAAATATTGAAAATAAAAATAATTATGAGTCCCAAATCGTAATAAAAACTATCCTATCTCTCAAGTTGGATCAAACTGCACTCCATGAAGTAATCCCCATTAAAATCCGTTCATTAGTTTAGGGAGTCCATCGCGGACAAACAACGTGTCACGTAATTTATATATATTAAGATAAGATATTACTGCAATTACTATAAACAACGTTTCTAAGAACTGTTTATCCTTATACCAACATTTACTATTTATTCTGCTTATTTGCATAGTGTAAGTATTAATTTATATGTAGAGGTACTAAGCAATAATATTTCAAGGATTATTGCCGTCTATATAACATATAGATATAGTGCTTATATACGCATGTAATTGCAACTGTGTTTTTATATCAGATTTTTGAGTAAAAGTTACATTATTTTATGAAATCATTTCATCTGCAGTCCCCCTGAAAATGAGAGCTGGAAAGTTCTTGAAACGTCAATTTTTTTGTGGTCGGCTCTTGTTCTAAGTACAAAGAACGAAACCTACTAAACCTACTAAGTATTTTAATAGGTATATATAATGAATGGTCAAAATAACAATAACCACTTTAAAATAGATTACCTTTTGGCATCTTTAGGAAGCTTAAAAAATTTTGGATCGATGACCTTGAATATGTTTTTTTTTTTTTGTGTTTCTCCATTTTTAATAAATCAGTCGTGCGAGCACGTGAGTCCCTACTGTATAGCCACGCTGGCGAGGCCGCCGCGTCTTTTTACGATTTCGATACCTACTCAGGGAGAGGCCTGCTAGATGATTAGATATATTTTTGATTAGCTTTAAAGTTCACAATTATTTAGCCAGGTTTACATTCAATTAAGTAATTGTGTTTCAAGCTTGCTAGAACAACTAAAGATGAAATAAGCCGAAATTCGAGGACACCTTATAATAATGATAAAATTAAATTGATTTAATACCTTTTATATTACAGTATGGAATATATAATTGAATGTCTAAGCATTTAGCCGCGTACAACGCAGAGCTGCTTGAAATTTGGGGATCTCCCTCTCTACTCTATGAAGGCTCGATCACCTGGCGTTGCGTATCACCTCAATGTGTGTCTTTTGCCGCATCAACACAGGGAGAGAGAGAGATATCAATTATATGTTGGATACTTCTAACATGCATTCCTATGCCGGTCTCTCTTGGAAAATATATCAGCATCAAATGCAAACGGTACATTGATAATTTTCTACCACTCCCTGCCTGGATCTGGTGTCAATTAGATGACGGATTGTCCCCGACTCAACGGGTATAAACCAAGTTTTAAAATTATTATTAATTGGGTTCATTTAAGTGGAAGAAGCAATATGTCAGGGTCGTGACAAATGTTGCAGTTATCTCTGGGAGACAACATGGTTAAGTTTTTAAGTAAGTTAAGCCTATGTCATGCCCTTGCAATCCCCTACTTCAGAAGATTGGCTTACTCAAAAGTGCGTAGATGGACATGGAAATGCTTTTAATCACCCTGCGTGTACCTAAAACGGAATCGCAGTAAGATAAAAGGAAAAAAAGTCGTGGCAATCATAGCGAACAAAAAGTGGAAGAGGGAAAAAAGTTTTTTTATGAAAATAAGAGACGAGACGAGCTCGACGTTTCTTGAAAAATCCATACATTCTGAGAGGCACTACAATTGCGCTCGTCACTTTGAGACATAATATGTTAAGTCTCATTTGCCCAGTAATTTCACTAACTACGGCGCCCTTCAGACCGAAACAATAATGTTTACACAATGCTTCACAGCAGAAATAGGAGCCGTTGTGGTACCCATAATCTAGCCGGCATCCTCTGCAAAGGAGCCACCCACTGGTAAAGTGTCATCTGCCAAGAAAATACGCGAACACTAGAGTCCGGCAGACCACTGCATTGCTTGGTGGATGACATCTGAAGCCACAGCAGTAGAGATTGGATAAGGTAGGCAAAATATCACCGACTATGAAAGAAAATGTTGCCTACATACAATATAGTATAACTAAAAGACTCTCATGATGATTACAGTGTCTATAATATAACAGGCCAAAAACCACAAAGGTTGGTCTGAAATTAAAATAAACTTAGCCTTTGAAACTTTTTTAATATTCTAATAAATTTATTTATTTATTTAGATTCACCAGTGGTAATTACAATAATACATTTATAATTATTATTATTATGCTAATTTACAAGGGTCTTATTACTAAATGCATTACCTTTTAAGGTGAATACCGCATGCTAAATTATATTGTGTGAAATAGTTACATAAAATAAATATAAGTTATAAAACAACCATTCTATAATGTAATGAAATATAATGAAATGAAATATAATGTAAATGAATATTTGTAACAAGTGCTTAGAATACTGTAGATATTAATTAAAACACCATAATTATTCACAATAATAACTTTGAGCTCTATTTACGAAAACTTCTCAGGTGTCGAATAAATTAAATATCTTGAAATTGATTTGCAAGTAATTTTTTTAGTAACTTTGAAAGAAAACCTTAAATTTTATAAAATGAAGTTATAATAAACGAAAATTATACTGTTATGTACATGTGTCTTGTCAGCTGCATGCATTGCATACTTCAAGTCATATTCATGTGTGCGTGTACTTGTAAATATGCAGTTTTGATCTGTGTGATACTCACTGACCTGCATAAATACCACTGGACTGGCTATTCCATATTTTTGACAGCAAATTTTTTGTGCCTATTTGAAGCGCCACTCGCGAGCGTCCAGAGAACTTATTTTGACGCAAAATATAAATGGCTGCGAAGGAACGTACAATACTCTGAAGTATTTTTGCATTTTGAATTAATTTCGTTCGTTTTCCGTGTTATTTATACTTCAAGAATCAACGTAATAAACTAAACATTTATTTTTGTAAATAGTTTCCCACCATTTATCGATGTTTGCGGAGGTTGTCATCAATAGTTTTAGTACCGCAGACTCTCGCTACATGGCCAACAGCGCCAAAATGGCGAATATGAAACAGGCACAAAAGTACTTTGACAGCCGCCAGTCCAGTGGTATTAAGTAGAGGCCAGTGGTGATGTTCAAAGATAATTGCTCGGCGGATGCCTGCCACGTCTACTGTCACACACAAAGAAGCTACATATTTACAAGAACGCACACACATTGCACCGCGCGCCAAGATGACTTGAAGTATCTGTACTGTACTTTTACTACTACGTTGCATATTCTTTGCACAGGATGCCGCCTAGTTGCGTACCACAGCGGCGCCTATTTCTGCCGTGATTTTTTATGTAAATAAGGGACGAGACAAGCATGACCTTCAGCTGATGGTCATTTATACGCCCTGACCATTACAATATACTGCCGCTCAGGATTCTCTAAAAACGCCAAAAATTATGAGCGGTACTATAACTACGCTCGTCACCTTGAGACATAAGATATTAAGTCTCATTTGCCCAGTAATTTCCACCACACTCATAATTTATCCGGCATCCTGTGCAAAGGACCCTACGAGGTCCTGCCCGTCTGCATTATTATAGTTTGAAGAGCTCTGTTGTTAGTGAAGTTACAGGGCAAATGAGACTAAACATATTATGTCTCAAAGTGATGTGACGAAGAGATTTTGGTTAATCAAGAATCATCAGCGGCAATGAACTTTAATGGTTAGGACATATCACTTGCCATACCGTGATCATCTAACTCCTCTTGTCACTTTTTCTCATAAAATTCACTAACATTGAAGTTGGTTTGAATGGGCTAAATCTTCTAGCAGGTTAATCTTCTAACTCCAGCAATCTCAGGCCGACCCAGATAGCTAGCAAACTTTTTAGTTTACTGCAGGCAAACTTTCAGTTGATTTACTTTTGGAGCGATGCTGAATATGAGAGGATTTGTACCCGTTGTCTCGCCACGCTCCTGCACTCTGTAAGCACTGTGGCGCTTATTCACCTCAATGCATCCCCTCCTAAAAGATTTGTCTATCACACCTATCGTGTATGGATAGTAGACTATGACGTGTCTATCGTGACGAGTATCAGTTGTAATACCAAGGATTTTGTGTATTTTGTACATGTGTTGTCTGATCAATCTGCAAGCAATCCTCTTTGTGGCCACCCAAACTCCATTCTTTGTTTGCCTGTATCCTTCACCGGTATTTCATTCTTTTAAGGGGACTTATTCTGTTATAAAAGCCATGTTTTGATCGGTAGCATGACTTCCAGCCCGTATTCTACTGCCTCAGATCCCCCTTTGGCAGTTCCTATGCAGCATCATTACCCAGTGAGTTACTTCCTTTGATCCATTGCCAGGTACTCTTTCCATAATTGCAACCAAAATTACAGTATACTGCTTTTAAGTAATCTTATTAATTTTGACACAGTACGTATCCAGTGAGAGGCTCCTTTGCACAGGATGCCGGCTAGATTTTGAGTACCACAACAGCCCCTATTTCTGACGTGAAGCAGTAATGTGTCAGCATTATTGTGTTTTTGTCTGAAGGGCGCCGTAGCAAGTGAAATTACTGGGAAAATGAGACTTAACATCATATTATGTCTCAAGGTGACGAGCGCAATTGTAGTGCCACTCTGAATTTGTGGTTTTTCAAGAATCCTGAGCGGCACTGCAGTGTAACAGGGCAGCAGACAGAGCATATCAAATACCATCAGCTGAACGTCCCGCTCGTCTCGTCCCTTATTTTCATAAAAATAAAAAAACTTATACCAGCAATTTTTTTTGATATTATGTCTATCTGTAGTGTAAACCAGCTAAACTCAAATTTGGGTGTATCGACTTCGACTCATGTTCATTGGCAGATGGCTATTATTGTTATAAGTAGTAATTAAATTCTTTTAACATATTTTTAATGATTGTTTTGATCTCTGAATTTGTATGAGAACAACACACTTTCCAACTTCCTTTATTGATAATAACGAAACTGTTTAATGAGCCAAACAGAACAGCTGATAAATAATGTATTTGTTCAACAATTATATGGTGTTACGTTCGTACAGAACTTTTATTTTTTAAATTACTATCAGTGCTGATTTAATACTCTCATTTCGTTTATCATTCAATGGAACACGCACTTACCGCGCGTCATATATTTTAATAGTGATTGTTTAAAACTGGCTGGAAATTTTAACATTAAAACCTCTTTTCTGGTGATTGTGTTAAGTGTTTGAAAATCGAACATGTTGCGATCTGGGTGCTTTCTAAAAGTACGAGCCGGTGCAAGATGTTATTCTATCAATGGAATAGATTCATTGCCAGCTGGAAAAATAGGCTTAGGTCAAGAGGTGAGTTTGATTATGTTTATAGAATTCGTGTTATTATTTAGTACAATTTAAAAATATTGAATCTAATGAGGAAATATTAAATAAATACTTGATAAATAATGTGTTATCATACTGTTTCTTAACCAGTGATTTATTAACAAAACAATTAGTATCAAGTAATAATAATTCATTTTACATAATATTTTTATATATATCATTGTAAAATAATTTAGGAAAACATTAACGATCGTTTTCAATAACGTATCTCTAGTTATGGATATATTGCTATAACCGTTTAAAACAAGATCTTATCTATCCATAGTTATGTCCAATATAGTTATATTATTAATTATAGTCCAATGCTATCTGTCGATAGGTTATAAAAATGTAAGTAAGACTAAAAGAATAGACTTGTCTACCTCTTAAGTTAAAGTAAGGGTAGATAGGTTATTGAAAACGGCCGTAAACGAGTAGTAAATGGCAATTATATTTGTACTTAAGTAGCAGAGGCAGTTTTTAGAGTTTTTGTCTGTTTCTCGATGCACTACCAATTTTTTGCTTTTTTTTTTTACTGTTTAGCTCATTTAAATCGGTTTATAAGCAAGTTAATTAAAATAGAACACCTAAATCTACCCGGATATCGTCGCGGGCTCTGCTTGTATATAATACAGTTATTATTCGTCACGTATATGATGCGATATTAAGATAAACATGTTATGGTCAATTATATGATTAGCGAAAACAAAATAATTGTTCAAAACATAAATAAAAGTTCAAAAGTCAATTATATAATAAAATATTGTGTTCTTACAAAATACAGCAAGATACTTAAAAATAAAAAAGTGGATGTACACATAAAAGTTCCAAAATTAATTCCCTTCACTACATAATATAAAACAAAGTCTTCCGCCGTGTCTGTCTGTCTGTTTGTCTGTTCGCGATAACCTCAAAAATACTGCACCGATTTTCTTGATGTTTTCACCAATTGATAGCGTTGTTCTTGAGTTAGGTTTTAGTATATAAGTTGTTAAGTTTTTGTATACATTAACGATATTTGTTGGACGTGTCGGACTAAACAGCTTTTTTGCAGCTCAGTTTGGAAGCTTTAAACGAAAACGCGTTACATGAATAAATAACAAAACAATAATGTTCATGAAAATGTTAGTAAAACTAAACTCATATCACTAAATATTCTCTTAAACCTTTTTAAACAGATAAAGTATAGTGTAAGACCACCATTACACGCGTGACCGCCACAATGACCTCGCAATTACTCTTCAGTTATCTCCAGTGACATCGACCTCTAACAACTAACAAGGCGGGTAAGATACCATCTATCAAATACTTAAACCACTAACCATTGAATAAACAATGTCCGTGAAGTATGAGAACGTATTCATATATATAAGTGGACCCGACAGACGTTGTCCTGTACACACGTCTTAAATTTGAAAAATCGGTCCAGCCGTTAGGAGGAGTTCAATCCAAATTCAAATATTTTTATTCAAAATAGGATTTAAAATCACTTATTGAACGTCAAAATCTACCACTCATTCTAAATAGACTGCCTCAGACCTGAGAAGAATGGGCGCAAGAAACTCAGCGGGCTTTTTTTTATATAAAATATGGATTACAATGTAATATCGTACAATAAACATTTATGATTAAAGAGCCTGAGGGTGTTCGCTTTAATCTCAGTCCGTGGTGTCATTAAGAAAATCGTTTATGCTATAATAACATTTCCCACACAAACGTTTTTTAACAATTCTTTTAAATTTCGTAACACATTTGTTTTGTACATTTTCTGGGATCATATTGTAGAAGCATATACATCGCCCAACAAAAGACTTACTAACTCGACCCAACCGAGTAGTAGGCATAACAAGTTTATGTTTGTTCCTCGTGTTAACATTATGAATATCACAGTTTCTAGAAAATTCCTCAATAACATACACATGGGCAGGATAATTATATTATATGGACGGAATTGAGAATCTAAACCAATCTCAAATTCACTGGAACACACAAAAAAATCATCAAATCGGTCCAGCCGTTTAGGAGGAGTTCAGTTACAACAGACGCACAAAAGAAATATATATATTAAGATAAGTAATAGGCCTACTACACGGCCACATTAGATTATAGGTACCACAACGGCGCCTATTTCTACCGTGAAGCAGTAATGTGTAAGCATTACTGTGTTTCTGTCTGAAGGATGCCGTAGGTAGTGAAATTACTATGCAAATAAGACTTGACATCTTCTGTCTCAGATTTTATGGGTTTTTCAAGAATCCTGAGCGTCACTGCATTGTAATGGGAAGGGCGTATGAACTACCATCAGCTGAACGTCCTACTTGTCTCGTCGCTTATTTTCACCCCCTCGCGCTCGTCCTGTTGCGCCAGTACGGTTTGTCATTTCACTACCGTCAGGTACATGTCGCGATATTTTCGTGCTATCACTGCTTTGTTTTAGAAGTTTTCATTGTTACGTTTTGACTGTTGTTGTTAATAGTTCTGTAGTTTCTGTTGTTCCGTGTCGCTATTACAGTACCGCCAGAACAATAAATACTTTTTGAACTTAACCGAAATTATTTCTTTTAAATAAAACACTTACATAGGATTAAAATGCGTGTGATTGTAACTGTGTTTTTACCCCCAGTCCCCCTGAAAACGAGATCTGAAAACAATTTGTTATGTTTTTAAAGTGATAACCCTCACTTCTAGGATTAATACACAAAAATAAAATTCGCCGGTGGTCGTGGGTTCGAATCCTGCATCGTTCATAAAATTTTGTTTTTCAAATTTTATTTTTGAGATCTGAAAAGGTCTTGATACGTCGGGTTAACTAAAATAATAATAAAAAAGTAACTTTTACGCAAAAATCTAATGTAAAAACACAGTTACAATTAGGCGCGTCTAAATCCTTTAAAAGTATTTTATATAAGTGTGTAACACTCGCTTTAATCAAAGAAAATACCAGATTCATTCATTGATTTTTCATCATTAAGTATAATAATAATAATCAGAATCACAGCACACCTTTACATTTACAATACTGAAAAAATAAATCGTTGTTTATTTGTTAATAATAGTATCCAAATGTTGCTTGTTTTGCACACCGTACCAAAGCGACCATGTGACGTCATCGACGTTAAGTCCAGACAATATAACCGAGTAGTACTTTTTAATGACAAATAGTGGCAAGTCAAGAAAGACATTCACGCCAAGGATTCATGAATGAACCCAAATACTTGGCACAAACTAGGATATCATCCTGAAAATCTGGATTTGTGTCGTTCTACAGTGCCTATCTACGTACAAACAAACTATATATTCCGTTCCTTCCGCGGTGTTTCCAGACGATACGACATGGTTATCTTCAAAAATGCGCGTACACTTTTGGAGGAATCTGCCAGTCATTTAGACTGGCAGATTCCTATGGTGTTGCAAGGGATTGCGAGCGACGGTGATCACTTTATATCAGGTGACCCGTACTCTCGTTTGTCCTCCTCTTCCATAATAAAAACAGCAGTGGTGTGATAATGCCTCAAATATTGACTGCATCTTTGTGGTGCAGAGGAAGAATGTCAGTGACGGTGGTAATATTTTTTTTTTATGAAAATAAATATTAAATAATATAACCTTGAGACCATATATGACGTTCTCGAGTTTTAGCGAGACTAACGAACAGCAATTCATTTTTATATATAATATAGATATCCGACGAGGCAATGAAAACCGTTCACTAGTTTATGGGTGATGATGTGGAGATTGTACGATTCGGACGTATCATTTTTATGAAAATAAGGGATAAAACGAGCAGGACAGGCAGCTTTTGGTATCAATATACGCCCTGCCCATTACAATGCTGTGGCGCTCAGGATTCTTGAAAAACCCAAAAATTCTGAGCGGCTCTACAATTGCGCTTATCACCTTGAGACATAAGATATTAAGTTTCATTAGCCCAGTAATTTCACTAGCTTCGGCGCCCTTCAGACCGAAACACAGTAGTACATACACATTACTGCTTCACGGCAGAAATAGGCGCGGTTGTGATACCCATAATCTAGCCGGCTTCCTGTGCAAAGGAGCCTCCCGCTGGTACATATATAATAATCTGTACACCTGTTTATCCTCCAAGTTTATTTTTTTCGATTATCGAGATTTGCAACATTAATGTTATTGTTACAGTTTATCTAGTCTTGATGAACTCAAAGAAAAAGTGTATTTTTCTTTTTAGGATTATTAAGAAAGTCATATGTTAAAGTAACCTTTACAACACAAAAGTTTTTTAACAATTCGTTTGATTAAGATAATACTTTTGTTTTGAACATGTTCTGTTCTAAAACCATGTACAAGGTGAGGAGCGCAGTTGTAGTGCCATTCAGAATTTTTGGGGTTTTTCCAAGAATCCTGAGCGGCACTGCATTGTAATGGGCAGGGCGTAGTATCAGCTGAACGTCCTGCTCGTCTTGTACCTTATTTTCAGAAATATAATACATCGCCCCACAAAAGACTTACTAACTCGACTTAGTCAAAATGTAGGCATTATAAGTTTATGTCTGTTCCTGATATTAATATTATGTTTATGACAGCTTCTGGCATATTCACTTATGTCACTATGAACGTACATAACATTATCAAGAATATATTGAGAGGCAACAGTCAAGATATAAATTTCTTTAAATTTGCTTTCAATGATCTAATGATCGTCTTGAAACAGCGTGCAAGGAAGTTTAATCCAAAAGGGTTGCATGTGGAAGAATGTTCCTTGAAAAAACTTGGAGTATGGAGGTTGCGAGACCAGCGATCCAATTCTCAAATATCAATTTTGTTGTTCAATAAATCGATAATAATGATTTTAAATCCTATTTCGAGTGAAATACGTTGTAATACTTCAAATTTAAGTTTGGTTGTTCTTAAAAAAATATTCCATACTTCAATTTGCTCATTAGCAACAAAATTATGAATGTGAGCTGAAAGTTCTGACATTATGTTCAGCTTGGACATTTTAAGCAAAACGTGCTTAGCTTTTGTATTGGCGTGTATAAATTAAGGTTTTAATAATAAATAAAGAAATTAAAGGAGACGTATACCCTTTCATACATTATTGGGCCAAGATGTAAAAGGATGAAATTAGTGTCAATAAATAGCTTATAAATTAAAAAAGCATCACTGAGAATTTGAGGATTCTTGGCAATCTGAAAGCTGAGTTATAGGAGGTTATGTAAAATTGAGGCTATGCAATATATGGGCAACAATCTATATTTTAACAGCTGATTTTTAAAATGCGATTGTTTTTTTTGAACGATATTGATCGTACAAGTTTAGCAATATCAGAAGTTAAAATAGAAAGAAGGAAAATATCAATTAAACAACGGGAAACACTCAAATGACAAAGCGCATAGGTACGCATAAACGATAGGTACTACGAAACGAGTGATTGACAATTGACATTCTAGACAATTCAGTAGCTGTCACTGCCAGCACAGACTAAAAATACAGAACGAGATTCAGAATAGACTTCTTCGACGAATTTTCTTCGATCGATTTCTATATTATACTATGTTGATATTTAATTTTTTTAACTAAAGACATTATGTTATGTTAATTATGATGTATTTTTTGTACTTTTATTGAATCAATCATCTGATGCAAATGGTTGAATTGTATTAACTCATTCACATTAATCAATTATAGTAATCGATATCCCATTTTAATCGTGAATTTTGAGATGATGAAAAATTATTTTAAGATTTCTCGTTTTCTAGATTGTGAATTAGGCTAATTTTCTATATTTTAAAATAGAAAAATATGACAATTTTTTTAAACCATATCTCAACTTATTACATGTTTGCCCAGAAATCCCCGTCTCCTTTGTAAGTTTTGATTTTGTAAGAGCTTCATAAAAATTATGTAATGATGGTCATATCGTATACCTCACTTAACTGAGTGATTAAAGCACCCTTAATCATTTACAGTGCACCATCATTCATGATACCATGAAATATTAAGCCAATTAGCCATTGTCGTGGGCCGTTTCTGACTTAACAGCTCCACAATCTGCCTCTTGACTTTGATGAACATTGATGATGCTTTGTATAGAGCCAAGGAATTTTTCTTCAAGATATTTCTTCGAAATTACAATAGTTATTTTTAGCTTTATCGAGGCACCTTCATTAAGACATAAATGATATTACATAACGTCTATTTTCATCGTTTTTTATCACAAATAGCTTTAACAGAATTCTGCTATGGACTGAATTTTGCGTAGCATTAAGTAAGAATTATAATGATTGATGTATTAACTTGTGGGACTAGATTATGATTATTTTATAGCAATAGCAATGACAGTTTTTTTTTATTTTTTTTTTTTATGGAATAGGAGGACAAACGAGCGTACGGGTCACCTGTTGTTAAGTGACCACCGCCGCCCACAATCTCTTGCAACACCAGAGGAATCACAGGAGCGTTGCCGGCCTTTAAGGAAGGTGTACGCGCTTCTTTTGAAGTAACCCATGTCGTATCGTCCCGAAAACACCGCAAAAGGAAGTTCATTCCACAGCTTTGTGGTACGTGGAAGAAAGCTCCTTAAAAACCGCACTGTGGAGGACCGCCACACATCCAGATGGTGAGGATGATATCCTAACTTGTGGCGTGTCGTGCAAAACAGTAGACTAGATAATGATTATTTTATAGCAATAGCAATGATAGTACAATATTGAATATTTCATTAAAAAGAGCGCAAAAAAACAATGCTGGGAGAGTTTCTTGCGCCTCTTCTTCTCTTTCACAGCGCCATTTGTTTCCGAAGTAGTAGCAGTATCTAGTATATTAGAAATGACATCAAAAAGTATTCTAAAGGAATCAAATTTTGAGAAAATAAATGCTTTTTATGCCTTTTAATACGTTCGTTTTATGTTTATTCAAGTTAGCTCATGAAAACGTAAGCTATTATGATTCCAAACGTACCCATATCCTTAAGGAAACGATAAACGAAATGTTGCAAAAACGTACACTTTACCCAATAAGTTTATATTTGTTTCTAGTAATAATGTAATGAAATAGCACCAATAGGGCTCGTCAAATAGAAAATATTACCAGAAACAGTGTAAAGTCAAATTTAATAAAGCACAAAACAAAAATTTAAATTTAACTAAATTATAGTGGTTTTTAACTAAATTTCTAACTAGCTGTCACCTGCGACTTCGTTCGCATGAATAGTGTAACCACATGAGTTTGTGTTCCATTGCTGCCACAATAAACATATACCTAGGTAACACATGTTTAGAAAATTAAAAACGGCTTAATGTAGAAAGTTGCCAATACTTTTATTCCTTTTCGAAGTAATCTCCATTCCATTGTGTAGAGAACACATCGTCGCATTCGATGGAACCACTGAGAAAAGCAGTGGGGCCGTACTTCCTTAGGGGTCTCTTCTATGGCATTTTCGTACGCTTTCACCGCATTTTCAGGGCTCGTAAAACGAATACATCGAGATTTAGCTTTAGTTCTTGAGAATAAATAAAAGTCGCAAAGGCGCCAGGTCAGGACTGTATGGCGGATGACTCGGCACCTGCCATAGTCAAATATTCAACAGTCCGTTTTGCGGAGTGCACTGAAGCATTGTCGTGGTGAAGGGGGATCCTGCTTCGTGGGCGCTTCTGTCGATTTTTTTTCCAAGACAACAGGCAAAAAGCGATTGACATACCAGTCTGCAGTAACTGTCCTTTCATCTTCTAGCACAACTGTCGCGAAATGATCCTTCCGACCAAATAATGAGGCAATCATCTTTTTTCCTTGACTTCTTCCCTTCTTTACCTTAGTTGGCCTATCCTCGAAAGGATGCACCCACTGAGCTGATTGTCTTTTGGTTTCGGGTTCGTAGCAATATATCCAGGTTTCATCACCTGTGACGATGTCAAATACAGCATTTGAGTCACCGTCGTTGAACTTATCTAACATTAGGCGACACCAGTCCATGCAAAGGTGTTTCTAGTCGTCGGTTAAAGGGGTTATGGGGAATCCATCTGGTACAAAGCTTCCTGACGCCTAAATGTTCGTGTAATATTTTTTGAACTTGACTCATACTAATGCCTAGGCTTACCCGTATCTGCTGATAGGTCATTCTCTTATCTTCCTCTATCATGCGTCGCACAGCACTGATGTTATCTTCAGTAGTTGCTGTTAAAGGACGTCCCTCACGCGGATCATCATTGAGATTGCTACGTCCACACAGTCCTACAGTGGCACGAGACGGGGCTTCATTAAGAAATGCTAATATCAGCCTGTCATAGCTTTGTTGTTGAGTAAGCCCACAACAAATTGACAAATGATTTCCCGCCAATTGTTTTTTTACTACAAGAAAGTTGCAACGTTTCGAAATATATAACATTCGAAATTCAAACAGTTCCGATTAGCTAGAAGTGCAAAACTTTTAGTGTGCCCCATGTATGAGTCGTGTTGAAATAATATAAAATATTTCTTAAAAATTAATAAAGAATTAACTGTATAAATATAAATTATCATATATTGGATGCATCAACCTTTAGAGATTGAATTCATTGTTTGTGTAAGAATGCTTCGTGAACATGATGGTCGTGATTACTGTCACAATTAGTAATTGCATCCAACAAATACAATATTATAAGAAGATATATTAATTATAACAGGCCGACCTGGCACCACAAGCAGCACCCGTTCACGAGTTGACGCATGGACCAGCCATCGTTCCCTTCGCACATATTTGAGGGAAGGAGACGACTAAGTCGTCTCATTATCACCTACATCATCACAAACTTCCTTACCTCTTTATAATCACTACATAGTATAAAACAAAGTCGTTTTGTCGTTTCTCTGTCCCTATATCCCTATGTATGCTTAAATCTTTAAATCTACGCAACGGATGCGATATTTTTAATAGATAAAGTTATTAAAGAGGAAGGTTTATATTTGCGTGCAACGCAGAGCAGTTCGAATTGTCGGGGACCCAGTGCTCTGTGAACGGCTGGATCACTTGGCGTTGCGTAGAGACGTCACTTCATTGTGTGTCTTCTACCGCATTTATCACGGGGAGTGTTCCGAAGAGCTGCTTAACCTGATTCCTGCCGCCGAATTCCACCTTCGCACGACACGCCACAAGTTAGGATATCATCCCCACCATCTGGATGTGTGGCGGTCCTCCACAGTGCGGTTTTCAATCAGCTTTCTTCCACGTACTACAGAGCTGTGGAATGAGCTTCCTTGTGCGGTGTTTCCGGGACGATACGACATGGGTACCTTCAAAAAAAGCGCGTACACCTTCCTTAAAGGCCGGCAACGCTCTTGTGATTCCTCTGGTGTTGCAAGAGAATGTGGGCGGCGGTGATCACTTAACACCAGGTGACCCGTACGCTCGTTGGTCCTCCTATTAAATAAAAAAAATCTTTATATGTATGATAACATCCATAAAATAGTGTCGAAATACTGTTATTTTTAAGGTTTCTAATGTGATATCCTAAATAAATACATTTTTTCCGCTTACATTGCAAACGCAGGCTGAACCCTACGAGATTTATCAAAATAATGTACTAAGTATTGTACACATTGAAAAGGTCTACAGAAAACTCCGCTACGGTATATGTCTATCTCTTATGGATATCCCACAATTACCATTTTTTTGTTATTTACTCTTTACGACAAATAATGGCTAATTTTCGAAGCGAGTTTTAACCAATACAGCATTAATCCTTAGGTATTTAAATACCTTAAATACATTGTTGATTTAATATAGATCTACATGGCCCTTTACAGCATATGATTTAAATGAATATTTTCGAAGATATTACAGATTTAAAAATTGCGGGAAGAGCGTTGGCGGCGGTTTTATACAAAAGTTTAGGTATTTTATTTATCGATTGGGGCAGTACGAAGTCTGCCGGGTCAGCTAGTCTATAAAATTCTCCTGTCATGGTGTTAAACATTGAACTCCTCCGAAAGGCTTGACCGATTCTCGTGAAATTTTGAGTGAATATTGGGTAGGTCTGAGAATCGGACAACATCTATTTTAATTTTTTTGACATTTATTTTTAAATTTGTTTGATTATGAGTCAGCATTAAAAATACATACAATTTAAAATTTTCACCGATCTACGATCAACAGTTACTTTTGTATCGCGATTTTAATATCGGCAACACAACGTTTGCTGGGTTAGCTAGTATATACCTATATAAAACTCTCGTATGACAATGTGAGTTGCCATACTCCTCCGAAACGGCTTATTCCGTAATATTTTTTTCACCCCAAATGTTTTTATTTATTTAAATGGCGGTACAACGTTTCCCGGGTCAGCTAGCATTAGTATTTATGAACACAGCATAGTTTCCTACTCAAATGATCTTGTTAATTACTGGGATGAGTCTCTAGTCGGCTACTTATCTTATCTGGTTATATGGACTCAATTACTTGACATGCAAACACTTCCCTCTGATACCACAAATAATAATTAATACAAATGAATTATTAATTAGTTATTTGTGTATGAGAGCTGAGCGTTTTCTATTCAGAGTTGACAGAATCCCTCCCTGAGTGTTTTGAATCGATTGACAGATGATATAAAACCTGGATTCAAAAACCCTTATGTTAGAGATCAAATATTGAAACCCGGCGTTAGTTTCCCGCACGGGTTTTCCGGATCAAAAGTTTACGAACCGCGAAATTGTTATGGCTTCATAGTTTGTCTTAAGTTTCCGTCGTATGACTCCGAAGATCGATCCATTGTTTGCTACAAGACGTTTTATCAAATTGTATTTATTGTCCATTGCTGTTCAGTATTGATTCCAAATCCATTGTATTTTTATTTTCTTTTTTAAATGAAATTGAATGAATTGAAAGTATTTTTATTGAGCTTAGTACTTATTTGCATTTCCCAAATTCCTTTTAATTTTTTGACGTTACAGAATAATACAGGTAATTCTCGAGTCGAGTTTCCCTTTCGATAAATGCATAAAAGGCATTTATTTTCTCATATTTGATTACTTTAGAATTCTATTTGATGTTAGTTCACACACTTCGCTTCGGAAACAAATGACGCTCTGAGACAGGAGAAGGGTGCAAGAAATTCTCCCAGCATTCTTTTTTTTTGTGCTTTTCTAATCAAAATATACAATATTGTAATCTTAGATAATTTACACGTATAGAGTCTTGCCAGGCTAGCGAAACTCTCTAAGAAAAAAGCGATTCACTCGATTGTATGAAACGTGCGGTCATTGATAGATTGACAGATGACGGCTATAATTTTGTGAAAAAAGGAGATAGCCGAAATCCACTATATTATAAGCAACTGTTCGCTTTCAAACTTAGCTGGATTATACTTCGTCGCCAATCGCAATACTGTAATTAATACTATTTCAAACTTATGTCAAATGACTGCACGTTCCATACTAAACTAAATTTCAATTTTTACTCAGGCAGTCCCGCTTCTTATTATATAGTATTTACATCCTTTTTGTCTCTTTCTTTTAAAGGCCAGGCATATTAGTTGTGTGCTTGACAAGCTACGTCCTACACTCGCTATTTGTATGACACTGTGTTAGTGTGCGTGAATTGTGCCAGGATTCTTGAAAAACCCAAAAGTTTGGCACTACAACTGTTCTCGTCACCTTGTCACCTTGATGTAAGATGTTAAGTCTCATTTGCCCAGTAATTTCACTAGCTACGGCGTCCTTCAGATGAATGAATAAGAATGTATAAGCATTACTGTGTTTGTCACAGTCACAATCACAGTAATGCTTACACATTACTGCTTCACAGCAGAAATAGGCGCCCTGGCCCTAGGCGCACTAACCCTTAAATAGCCTAACCCTTACATCCTGTACAAAGGAGCCTCCCACTGTTGGATCTAAGATTGTAATGTCATGGCATGATAATATAATTTTAGATAACGCCAAAGAATCACATCTTCATCAAGCAACCCTCAGTTTAACCGGTTTTTTCAAGTATTCTCAAAGACATTTTCCATGCGCGCGAAGATTAGATAATCTTCTAGTCCATAGTACGCAGTATTATTATCTATTATGTCTCTAGTTAGTACGTAATTAGTGGGCGACATTGGAGCCAATTCACAACATCGGTGAAATAAACATGTGGCCATGAACAAGTGCATTTCCGTGCATATATTATATTATTGACTTAGATATGTTTGTTTATTGCGGTTGAAGGTTTATATCAATTACATCTACACGTGCGGTTTGATTCTAATTATTTTAATGTGTATTATATACATATTATAACGCCGATAAATTCAAATTCAATTTTTTTTATTCAAAATAGGATGTGACATCACTTATTGAAAGTCAAAGACTACCACCCATTCCAAAAAGAAAGCCTCACACCTGTGAAGAATGGCCGCAATAAACACTGCGGGCTTTTTTGCATCAAAAAATGTTAACAAAGTAATATTGTACAATTATTAAACTTATTATTTAATAGTCTGAGTGCGGTCGCTCCATTCCCAATCTGTGGAATCAATAAGAAAGTCATATAAGTTATAGTAACCTTTACCGCACAAACGTTTTATAACATTTTTTTTAATATCTTAATACTATTGTTTTGAGCATTTTCTGGGATCTCTTAAGACTTACTAACTCGACTTAGCCGAGTAGTAGGAATAACAAGTTTATGTTTGTTCCTCGTGTTAACTTTATGATTGTCACAGTTTCTAGCAAATTCCTCAATGTGCTTATGAACATATAGAACTATATATTTTAAGTCACCACATACTCTGAATAATGATAAACTTAACAATTTGTTATGTTTTTAAGGTGTAATCCTCACTTCAAGGATTAGTACACAAATAAAATTTGAAAACAAAATTTTATGAGCGATGCGGGACTCGAAACCACGATATCGAAAGATAAACTTAACTGGATTTAATAAGCATTCAACGTCCTGCTGATAACTACACCAAAAGCCAAATGTTAACTACGATAGTCCATTAAGAAAAGTTTTTAAGTACGTTAGATAGGTTCGTAGGAAGGATCTTAAGTATATTAGTTTTACTTAACTTAGTTCCGTCTCCCTTCTCCGTGCCTCGCTTCTCGTCTGTTGTATATAATACATAACCAAACGATGCACATTCGATGGTAGGTAATTTACCCCGCAACAAAATCATCCCTCAGAATTTTTTCCTTTGAATATGTAGCTACTCGCAAAATACACAAATTTCGTACAGACCATTGGAAGGCTCCTTTGCACAGAAAGCCGGCTAGATTATGGGTACCACAACTGCACCTAATTCTGCCGTGAAGCAGTAATATGTAAACATTATTGTGTTTCGGTCTTAAGGACGCCGCAGCTAGTGGAATTACTGGGCAAATAAGACTTAATGTCTTATGTCTCAAGGTGATGAGCGCAATTATAGTGCCACCCAGAGTTTTTGGGTTTTCCAAGAATCCTGAGTGGCACTGCATTGTAATGGGCAGGGCGTATCAATTACTATAAGCTGCCTGTCCTGCTCGTCTCGTCCCTTATTTCATAAAAAAAAATACGTCCGAATCGTACAATCTCCACTTCATCACCCATAAACCAGTGAACGGTTTTCATTGCTTCGTCGGATATTATTAATAAACTTTATTACCACCCGGAATACACTCTTAAAATATATGCACGCAATTTTGGAGAAATATGTTCCCATCGGTTATCGAATAAGCAACTAATTTCTTGTAAAGCACACCACTAGATCAATAATTTCTTCAAATAATACATCTTCCTCGCTATCTCTTGAAATTTTGATACCACTTTGTGAACTAACTATTAATAATATTTAGTTTCCTAAAGAGGTTTTACCAAGTAATTCTTTTTGATGTCATTTCTAATGTACTAGATATTACTGCCGCTTCGGAAACATATGACACTCTGAGAGAGAAGAATTTTTTATCACTTTAAAATAATAAACTGATCATAATATATTATAGTATACATACAAAGCGCCCAGAAAACACTGGATCTAAAGGATTCGATTTAAGATTTGAATCATTAAAGAGACAAATTATTTCCTAATCATTACACATTCAATCGAGCTTCAAATTAAACGGCGTTCTGGATATCCTAATGTACATTAGTGCGACTTGTATTAGAACGAGGTTGGCCTAACTGGGAGGTAGTGATGTTATCTAAAGGCGAAGAGTAAGCAGAAAACACGCAAACATGGTATTTTTAGACAAGTTTTGTGGTGAAAGTATAGCATTTCGAGCTATGAACACTACTTAATCCTGTTACACATATCCTTAAGTCTTATTTGTAGGTTGCTAATGCTTTCTGTTGGTTAAAGTTAAACACTGCCGAGCCTTTTTGAACTACCACTTTTCTTTGAAGTTAAACAAGTTTTTTGGCATGGCGTGACGCATTTTTTTGGTACTTCTCTCAGAAAAGCTCTCTTATAGCTTGTACTTTTTTGTGTAGGTTAATTTATTCAGATTAGTAGTGAATAACGAGGATTGTAAGCATATAAACTGTTTTCCACGCAAGAATTTTGAAAATATTGGCTTTGTTAGCCGTGAACTCATATCGCTCAAGGTCGCTGGCATTTAGTGTCGCCTTAACAAACTTTTGACAATAAATGTTTATATCTTTGAAAGCTGATCGGCTGAGCTTTTGTGAACACTGAGCAAGATATGCACATAATATTTGACGACCCATATAGCTGAATGGTTAGTGACCCTAATACTAAGCTAGAGGTTCTGGTTTCGGAAGACAAGGAGGATGTTAAGACAAGGACTGAAAAAGGAATGCTGAAATGGTTTGGACACGTGGAGCGAATGAGTGAAGAAAGAATGACGCATCAAATATATAAGGCAAGTGTGTGTGGGCAAGTCGGTCGTGGGAGACCTCGTAGAACATTTGTCGACCAAATTGGGGACGTTTTGCGAAAAGGAGAAGTCCGAAGCACCCGCAACCGGCGAGCATGTATGAAAAGAGTAATGAATGTAGAGGAAGCGCATGAGGTTTGTTAGGATAAAAGCAAATGGCATTTTATTTATATATGTTAAACTAAGTATATTGTATTAAATATGTCATTGTCTTGTACCCATAGTACAGGCTATACCTAGTTTGGGGCAAGGTAAATTATGTAAATGTGTGATGAAAAAATATATATATTATCCGAATATAATGAGTCGCGTTACTGTAATATTGGATCACCTTCACTAGAACCGAGTTACCATTATATCATAAGAGCCGAAGACTTTTTAGGCTTTTTTAAATCTAGTATCATACATTCAGGACAATATGACATTTATATCTATCTTCTAAACATATAAATAAAATTTGAGTGTCTGTTTGTAATATTGAAATAACCGTTATTTACTAGATGTACCTACATGAATATGTATACGATACGCACACCAACATATTTTTTTTTCTGTCTCTCTGTTTGTTCCTGCTAATCTCTGAAATGGCTGGACTGATTTTGACGGGACTTTTATTGGCAGGTACCTGGTGTAATAAGGAGTAACCTAGGCTAAGTTTATTTTAGAAAAATAAAGTAATGTTGCAATGTCCAAGAAACGGTTTAATAACGCTAAAAGTAATTTATATGGCAAAACAACGTTTGCCAGGTCAGCTAGTATATATTATATATAGGAATCTCATTACATAGTTTTGACTGTTCTTATGTTCAAATTGCAGAAGCATTAATTTCACCCGACGAAAGACAAACTCCACTTAACCATGAAATAGGCATTACAAGTTTAATTTTGTCATTTTCCTAGCTAATATTTCTAAGTAGGTATTACTACAATTTCTGAAAACTTCATTTATGTGCTTATCTATATATTTTACAATATAATAATAATAATAAAAGCCTTTATTTACAATCCATAATTATATACAATGATTCCTTACCTAGCTAATCTAATCCAACCTATATTCAAATTCTATTTATATTTATTTTTATTTTCATTCGTAGGTAATTACTATTTAAACCGGTAATTATTGGATGTCTTGCCTTTCGGCATAGGCTTCCCCCAAACTTTTCCATAGTGAGCGGTCTCTCGCTTTTCTCGACCAAGTTGCACCTGCTACTTTTTTTATGTCATCTTCCCTATATATTCTAACATTTTACATTACGAAGGATATATTGTGAGTTGATGTAATATAGGTATAATTCTCTCTAAAAGATTCTTAATGAACTAAGTCACCGAAATGCAAATAGCATTCTACTGCAACACACTATATATATTTTTCATTTCTCATACTCGCAAAGTATTGTTGTTTTGATCTGATTATTGGGTAGAAAATGTTGCTTCCCTCCACAGAGACGGAAAAACAACTTCTTCTTACAAATTACTTCCCACCCAAGGGCCGGAATGAACTTTAAAAATAGAACTGCTGTCAGCTGTGTAGAGTTTTATGTAAAAGAAAAACTAATAAAAAAAATGCTGCGGCCATGTGACTTTCTAAACAGCCAGTGTGAACTTAGCACAGACTTCTTTGAGTGGAATAAGCCGCAATAATTACGCCGTGAATTCTATATTTAAAATTAAAAAAGTCGACATAAATTGTCCTAATTTGACAATTAATTTTAAATAGGTACTACTAATATTATTACATATAATCTAAGAATAGTTTAGATTAACAAATAGTTTTATTTTCCTCATATTCGAAATGAAAAGTAGAGAGTTTAACACGGGTAAAAAAATCAATTCCTACTCGGACTATAGCCGTCTAAATACCTCGGGAATTGATTCTTTCGACTCTCGGTTAACAGTCTACTATAGCCTCAAAGCTGTGATTATAGGACATAATATTGCAATGCGTCAATTAATTACTGTCTAATATTTTAAACCACGTATACTGCAAGCTGAGTCTTTTAGCAAAATATTTAAGTTAGTTATTCAAGTTATTTAGAATCAATAGTAATGCCTTTACTTATAGAAGAGGAATCACAGGAACCCTTTAGGTAGCGTAGGGTGAACGACGATTTCTTTATGGTATATCGTATCGTCCTGGAAATACTGCGTAAGGGACTTGTAGTACATTTGTGTTAAAAAAAAAGTGTGTGTAGTTTTGCACGAAAGAACTTACTTCTTAGGCCTAACAAAGCAAAAATTCTTAAAATTATTTATTCCTCGTGCTATTCTACTTTTGTAGAACAATATTTTAAAAATCTTGCAACGATGGCTTTGACAATTAATAATTAAATAACGAGTACGGCTGTATGGGCTTGAACCCTTTGCCTATCCTAATAATGGACGAAGAAACTAAAAAGAAATAACTAGAAATATTGGGAACCAACTTCAACCTGTTACTTTTGTGTTACAGTGACACGCGCACATCTTAAAATTCACCCTCATAAATTTTTCATAACGCGCCTAAAGAAGTATAACTTCGAAAATTGTAGTAAATATTATATATATATATATATATAGTGGTAGTATAATATTTGAATAAAGTTTCGATCTATTTTTAACTTAAATTTTAAGTGCTGTAATTGGAAAACTACCAAAGTTACTATTATTTATATTTAAATATATACTATTCTATTTAAAACTATCACCATCTCACACCTCGTGACATCTGAACCGTACGTAACGTACCCGCGAGTAATGATAAAATAATGCATAATAAAATAAATAACCATAACATAGTGTAGTGGACTTTTTATATAATAACTAGGTGGGAATCAAATTTTGTTGTTGTATTAACGCTTATCACTAAGAGTTACGTCAGCGTACGTAACGTCGCCTTTTTGCGGCTCACTTCAGCAAAATAACTATTTAGGGCTAAGCCAAGAGAAGAATGCAACATGTGATTGAGCGCAGCATGTTGAAAATAAGAAAGCAAGATAAAGTAAGAATAACAAACATAACAAAAAAAAAACAAAAGTGTGAAAAAAGAAAGCAGCTAAAATGGCGTAACAGGATATGTGATAAGAAGCAAATAAGATAAACAAAAAACATTAAAGAGTGGTATCCAAGATATGGAAAAAGAAATAGAGGGAGACAAACGATACAATGGGGTGATGATTTCAAAAAGATTGCTGGACTAACTTGGACAAGAACAAGTTATGACAGGAAAATGTCGAAAGATCTGGAGGAGGATAAGCAAGCAATGGTTAACATAAGATATAGTATATATTAGGTCAAATATAATTATAATCATTTAGGGTATTAAGTTGTAGCACAAGTTTAAAATGTACCTTTTTAGTTTGCTTACAATAAAGGCTTCATTCATTCATTCAAGAGAGGTATAGAATAATGCTAGATAACTTTATGATTACATTTGAATGTGGCTGTCATTATCAAGAGGAATTAATTAAACATGTCTCATAGATATTAATGCGTTCAAAAATAATTTAAAAAACCCTTCATAATATCACAGAAGTCCGCTAATTCAAATCGAATAATCTAATTATTAGCGACTATCCTTTGTAACTAGATCTACCATTTTCAGCAACGTCTCGTATATTCACTCGGAGCTCCTCATTGCGAAGTTTGCAGCGTTTCTTTGTAAGACTTAACTTTGATCCTTTTAATGGCGAAATCCTTTTACCGCCCATCCCTTCTTAAAGTTCCGTTGTAATTAATTAAATGAAAAATCCTTTCAGGATGAGGAAAAATTGGACATAATAAGAAGTAATATTTCTGTAGTTAGCATTTCAAATTCAAATATTGTCATTCAAAATAGGATGTGACATCACTTATTGAAAGTCAAAAACTACCACCCATTCCAAAATGAATGCCTTAGACCTGAGAAGAACGGGCGCAACAAACTCAGCGGGCTTTTTTTTCATCGAAAAAATATGTTTACAAAGTAATATTGTACAGTTAAACTTATCATTTAATAGCCTGAGGGCGGTCACTCGATTCCCAATCTGTGGTATCATTAAGAGAGTCATTTATGTTATAGTAACCTTTATTTACCACACAAACGTTTTTAACAATTCTTTTGAATAACGTAATACTTTTGTTTTGAACACTTTCTCGGATCTTGTGGTAAAAGCATATACAGAGTTCACATCAGCATCGACTTAGCCGAGTAGTAGGCATTTATATTAGGCATTATAATACATCTATATATTTGACGAAATGTTTATAATAATTAACTTAATATACTGCTCGCATATGCTATGCTATAGTATAATCGGGCTAATTTCCGTAACTCAACGACTGCGCGCCTATTTTGTGTAAGTGGGAATATATTTGTTATTCCTGCTACCCTAATTCCTCCGGAAACCTAAGCAACCTCCTCTACTTCCTAAAGACTTCCGGGAGTGTGCTTGGGATACCAAGATGTTGAGCCCGGTAAGTTGCTACACCTGGACAATGCAGAAGTACATGTGCAGCAGTATACTCTGCCACTATGCAGGCTCTGCACAGGGGGCTGTCAGTTATGCCCATATTAAATAGGTGTTTATTATAAGGACCGCGCCTAGTTAGGGCCGCCGTTATCTGTCTAAGTAAGTGCTCGCATAATATCTTAATTTATTTACAGTGTATATGTATTAATGCATCTACTCTACTCTAGCAGTATTGTTTTTTTTTGCTTATTTACCTATTACCATTACTTATTTTTTTATTGAGTATTTTTGTTGCGTACATAGATTCAAGCAATTTGTAAAACGGTGAAAGTTTCAAAAGAGTTGCAATGAGTAACTTGCCACATCTCAGCTCAACGTTCCGAGTTGAATGGTAAAATATATTATAACTTTTGACAATTATAAGTGTCATTTCTAAGACCTAAACGATTAAACATGGTATCCAAATGTTTTGAGTTTTCTTTAGTGTTAATTCCGCCAATATTTGTCTTTGAAACAATTCAACACGTGTTTCGCCTCGTGTAGAGGCGAAACAGGTGTCTCAGGACATGTTGACTCGCCAAAATCTGGCACGATATAACAGAAAACTCAAAACATTTGGATAATTATGGATTTCCGCAAAGTAACGCCTACTTCAATAAATTTTCTTAGACATGGTATAATAGTATACTCCGCCTGGTATTCTCTTCCCGTGCCAGCTGGGTCACGTGATTGTTCTAAGAACACGTCATCAGTTGCGATGACTATTCTCAGCTGTGCTCCAACTATTTTCGAGTGAAACAACCCCTTAGACTTGCTATACATGAGAGTGTATATAAAATAGCGATGAAATGGCGAGCTGTCAGTATGACACATATTATTAATAATGCTATCTGTATAAAGACGTTGATTTTATAGATATTGATTTGAAGTCACAAAATCCGTTGAGAATATTCAAATTCAAATATGTTCTATTCTAGAGCTTTCCTTTCGAGAGCAACAAGATTCCAAAGATAACTTTAAACCAACAAAACTTCGTGTATTTCTCGATGGGATCGCAATACAAAATATCATGTTTCATGAAATATCAATGTTCCGTTCGTCGTGTATAAAAACGTTTATTGATATAATGTCAGCGATCAGAAGCATGTAATATCAGTTCTTGTAGGACGTTGTGAGCACGCATTGAGAATAAAACGTGCGTGACCCCACTTTATAAAGTCGTAAACGAAAATGGACGCTTTTATAAGTGACATACTTTAGTATTACGAGATGAAACATTTCTTCATGTTCGTATATGAAAATCGATAAACATAGCATGGATGTGGACATAATAGATCTCCATTTATAGTTTTTATATTTTCTTAGTTAATATAGTATATAGGTATATATATACAATGTGTCCTGGCATGTAGTAATGAAACTGTATTTATAAACTATTTCATCGACAAAAATACCTTATACAGTGGGTCAATTCTAAATGCCTACCAGTTTGCAGCTACTTTTATTTTTATCTTAGCAAAGGTCACCTTAATTTGGCTCAATTTTAGTCTTCTTGGTCTCAAGGTGGTGGTGGAAGGCGTTTAAATTGGAGTGAATTCCCCTGATATTGCAAAAGTCCATGTTGAGCGTGGAGCGGGGTGCCTGCCTCGTTTGTCCTCGGAAATGCACGGTTCTGTGCCCTCCCCAGAATACGACGGGCAACCGAGCGATAATGCTCGGGGAGGGATTCTCCGACTCTGGTAGGGCCTGGGGTAAAATCTCTTTGAGCACCGCTGTCATATTATGGAGGAGGGGGAGGGGTGGCCTCCGGTCCTCGTCACCAACGTATAAGAAACGTAGCGTCTCTAGGCCGCTACTTCACGCCGGTATTCTGTACAACTGTGATAATTAACCGACACCCTTGGACATGGGTCTCCCCTATTCTTTTTACGCTCCGAGGAAAGTACAGTATTTCAACTTGACGTAAAAAAATACAAAACAGCGGAATAGGATTGAAATAAAATTAGTTTCAAGTATAACTAAAATTACTCTGTGGTTTTTAGTAGGCAAAACAAACCTACGCAAAAA
Source organism: Leptidea sinapis (assembly GCF_905404315.1). Lineage (NCBI taxonomy): Eukaryota > Metazoa > Arthropoda > Insecta > Lepidoptera > Pieridae > Leptidea > Leptidea sinapis. The sequence goes on along the minus strand of NC_066296.1, from coordinate 9,208,338 downwards.
ATTACACTGAATGTCAATGAAACCACATGACAAGTTGTTTCGATTCAATCTTAATTGGCTACAACCTAAGACTGTAACATATTATTAGATTCCAAAAACAATCGATCTATTAAAATAATGTACTATTAAGATGCCACTCTTAATCGATTATGATTCAATTAATAACGTTTGATTTTATTATTTCAATAATATAAAATCCTTTTTAATTCTCGGGATAAGAAAGCACTATATATTTAGTAGCAAACTGAATGTAAAAATGTAATTTAAACTGACAAATATATTATAACTGACACAACCATGGCCCATGTATGGTCAGTCCAAAAAATCCACACTATTTAAGAGTTACACACAACTAGTTTGTGAAAGTTTAAGATAAATACAACTTAATCTACACACCATAATTATTACCAAAGGATATATAATAATACAAGTATCTAACCCATCATACCTAAAGTAAATTCAACAATATTTCATTACCAGTTTGGAAATAAACTGCCACTGCAAAAACAAATTTTTACCTGCTACGCATTCGTTAGATTATTTTTGCCGGCAAAAATGACACACTACCAAATAAGCTTTGCAATCCATCTTAATAGTAGTGTATATCGCATGTTTACACAAAATGTATATGTTTTATGTTCCTATAAAGATCCCGGAAAATGTTGAAGAAGCACTCAATCAAACATGAGGGTGTTTTATGTTTACTCACGTCAAGACAAGGCAACGGCCCAATAGGATTTTTTGCTAAGAAAAGCAATGGTTCAGGTATATGACTGATTTTTTTGACAAATCTTTACACAGACGTCATGCTTTTTTACTTTTTTCTGTAAAGAAATAGGTGCTAGAAAAGAATTGTAGCTTTATTGGTAGTCAGTGCTTGTGTATTCTACACGCATTTGATTCGTTTCACGCCCGCCTCGTTTCAGTGTGTTTTTGGTCTTCAAATATACATGTGGGAGGTTCCTTTGCACAGGATGCCGACTATATTATGGATACCACAACGGCGGTTTTTTCTACCGTGAACAAGTAATGTGTAAGCATTACTGTGTTCTCAAGGGCGGCCGTAGCAAGTGAAATCACTGGGCAAATGAGACTTAACATCTAACGTCTCAAGGTTTACTAGACGAGCAGGACGCTCAGCTGGTGGTAATTGATACGCCCTGCCCATTACAATGCAGAACCCAACAGGATTATTGAAAAACCCAAAAATTCTGAGCGGCACTACAACTGCACTCGTCATCTTGAGACATAAGATGTTAAGTCTCATTTGCCCAGTAATTTCACTAGGTACGGCACCTTTCAGACCGAAACACAATAATGCTTACACATTACTGCTTCAGGGCAGAAATAGGCACCGTTGTGGTACCCATAATCTAGCCGGCGTCCCGTGCAAAGGAGCCTCCCACTGGTAAAACATCTTATGAAGCTATCACGTAAAATTATCATCCGTAAACCGACTTTACAGGCAAACATTTGTTATGATGTACTATTTAGTCAGTACACGCCCAACAAAATCACATTTTTATCCTGGCTTCAATACCATTGTAGATTGTTGATAGAGCCTAGAGACCATATCTCTTCTACAGCTCATAAATAAGAAAGCCTACGAAGGCCTTGAGGGGTCTCGAAGCAAATTGTCAAGATGAAGACAGATGAGGGTAGTTTAGATTTTGTCTAGACAGTTGATAGCTAGCAGATAATAACATGGGGCTGTCTACGATTATCAATGGTTGCGTCTAGATAATTTATATGCCTAGATAAACTGTGACAGCTGTAAACACGTCAAAAAAAATTAGTCTCAATTTTCAGCTTACTGTCGTGTAATAAGTATGCACACCGTCCGTTTTCAATAACCTATCTACCTTAGTTTAACTTACGGATAAATTGCTGTCACCGTTTAATGACAAGATCTTATCTATCTATAGTTATGTCCAATATAGTTATAGTGCAATTCTTTCTGTCAATAGGATATTGAAATGTAAGTAAGCGTAAAAGGATAGTTTGTCTACGTCTAGTAAGTGAAACTAAGGATAGATAGGTTATTTAAAACCTGCCCTTGTTCTCATATTGTGTTGTCTAACAGCAACAGGAAAATAAAAAAGAAGTTAATAATAATTTAAGCAAATTGGATAAAAATATCAATTGCACAAATTGATATTTTTATCCATATATAAAAAGATATTTGATCTTTGTTTGACAGCCCTATAAAAAAAAATTTAAGACCATCTTAAAGTTAGTTCATAAATTATTAATGGCCAATATAGTTCTCTTCCAAATCAGTAAATAACTATGTAAAACAAACTAATGATGATCACGTTAGGAAAAAAAATTCATAAAACTTTTCGGCCCTCATATGTGTGTTAAATAAATGAAGCAGTTTCTTCGCGCCAAATCAATAGAATGCCACTATTGGAAAAGGTTTAGCATTAAATACTTACCGCCTTACAAATAGACTGGATTTTATTCAGTAATTGAACATAAATAAATGATGTTTGAACTTAAATGTATATATTATTAAAAGTATGACAAAATTACTAAATACAATATTAAGTGTAACAACTGGTATGGCGTGCGTGAAGGTTTCATACAGAATGAATTGCTTGTGTCTTCGAGACCCGAAGAACTGGATCCGCGACTTAAGGATCGTATCATTCGTAGAGTGAACTTTAAAAATATATGAATTACAGGCGGTAATAGGTATTAAGTTGTACCTGAGAATAAACTAAGAATATAAAGTCCGTTAGTGTAATTTTGCGGAGTAGCAAAAATATATGTCAGCGAAATGACAATTTATTGTGACTTCTTCTTTGTTTATCAAAGTCGAGGAAACAGTTAAAATTTGATCAATTTACTATTGTAAATTCTCTATCTTTACAATTATAATACAATATTTATTCTGTTTGTCTTAGCATTCTTTGGCTTTGTCATTCTTCATTTATTATCGAGGGCTTTCCTTTATATTTTACAAAACAATACGAAACTACATAAATTAGTTGCTGTCATAACTTTAAAACTTTCGTTATTTTCCACTATAAATATCTTAATTAGAAGGCGATAGAAATTCGGACAGGAATACGACATTCGCTTATATATACATACAATATTACTGTTACATTATTGCACTTGATGTCGATGACGTCACATCATCCCTTTATTACGGTGTGCAAAACAAGTATCACTAGGATATTATAATTAACAAATAAACAACGATTTATTTTATGTGTTTTATTGATTGATGTTAATGTGTCGCGATGCTGTTTATTATTATAATTATGAAAAATCAATGAAAGAGTTTGTGTTAAGTAAAAAAAAGTATTAATTTTTCTGGCAGAACTATTATAGCGACATATAACAACAGAAATATTAACAACAAAAGTAAAAACGTTACAGTGAAATCTGCAAAAACAAAGCGGTGCGAAAATATCACATCTAACGGTAATGAATTTGCAAACCGTACTAACGCAACAGACGAGCGCGAGGGGTGAAAGGGGAAAGGGAGGGGACTTCACGTTCCAGTGAGGTGGTCGTGTAGTAGATACATACATTACATTGCTACGTACGCTTCTAAGGCTCCTGATATCAATGAACTAGAGCAGTAATAGTGTGAAAAATAGTGGCAATACAAATGAATTATGAATCTTGTAGTAAAAGTCCAAATTTACTTGTCTTTAAATTATAATAATAAAATTATATTTAAGGGCTTCTCTATTGACTTTTTCAAAATTACTCGTTACGTGGAATACCATTTTGTTTACTGTGAAACATTATAAGAACCCTTAACACCATTATTTAATAATAACTTTTGAGGATCCCGATATTGTCGCATTGGTCCTAATTGTTGTATCTATGATGTCTTTGTATTATCAAATTTCTATTAGCAGTTAAAAAATTATTAGTTTTTGAGTCCTCATCAAATGGTTATATTGACTCATTTATAAGTTTTTCAAAGACCGATGCAGCGTTTTTCTCACCGCCTTCAAAACGTGTGATGTCCTTGAAACTTTTGCACACGTACGTATCCGACAATACTTACAATATGTGTCTTCACATACCAAAAGGGCCTAACGTGTCTAAAGAAGTCTTAACAGTGGACTATACATCACAATGGACTGAAATTGTCTTGGACATCCGTCAAGTATAAATGGACATAAAGACCAAGCATACAGATTAATATTTATTAACTATGATATACTCGTATCATCATAAAGTTGATATAATACTCGCATACAACTTATTAACAGTATGTGTGTTACTGCTTCTCAATATATTCTTGATAATGTTTTATATGTTCATAAGCACATTGAGGAATTTGCTAGAAACTATGACAATCATAATGTTAACACGACGAACAAACATAAACTTGTTATGCCTACTACTCGGTTAAGTCGAGTTAGTAAGTCTTTTACTGGGCGATATTTATGCTTCTACAACATGATCCCAGAAAATGTACAAAACAAATGTATTACAAAACTTAAAAGAATTGTTAAAAACGTTTATGTGGGAAAGGTTACTATAGCATACACGATTTTCTTAATGATAACACTGACTGGGAATGAAGCGAACACCCTCAGGCTCTTTAGTTATAAATGTTTATTGTACGATATTACATTGTAATCCATACTTTTATTAAAAAATAAAAGGCCACTGAGTTTCTTGCGCCCGTTCTTTTTTAGGTCTGAGGCAGTCGATTTTGAATGGGTATTTGACGTTCAATAAGTGATTTTGAATCCTACTTTGAATAAAAATATTTTAATTTGAATTTGAATTTGATGCATCTACTGCACTCACTAAGAAAAATGCTTACAATAGCTTGCTCTAAGACGAGCATAATCCCATCTTAAAGGCCAGTAGCGTATCTCTTCACCCCTGGTGTCGCGGATACCCATGGGCAGTTACTTCACCACTCCCTGTGAGCCTCTTGCCCGTTTGCCTCTTATGTATAAAAAAATATATTTTTACTTACTCGAGTTAAAGCTAAAACGTTTTAGCTTTTATTGTTTCCACCAAGCTGTAAAAACTGATTTAAGAGACGCAATGAGTTTCTTGCCAGTTCTTTACAATAAAGCTGAAAGTACGAAGTAGTTGTAAATGGTACTAAAATGTACTTTTAACATTCATTCATTTAGTGTAATTTTGATTTAATTTAATTGTATAGACTACGTTTTAGTATCCTGATACTAAAACGTAGTCTATACGTAGACCCTGGTCTAATCGCATCACTATCACACATCACTATCACAGCTAAATCATGAGTTACTTCTAAGGAGAAAACCTTTTAAATAAACAATAAATTAATTCTTTATTACAAATGAGAACATTACATAAATTAAAATATACACATTTAGGCTAAGTGATGAAACAATTAGGCAAAAGGAAAAAGCCCAGCGTCATCTGACATGGAATCATAGATTTCTGTTTCTATGCGCTGTTTTTAGCCATCCCCTCCTCCTTAAAGTGTTGAGAGGAGTGTATGTATTATGGCTCCCCGATTACCTACTTCAACAATCTTTCTTATTTAATGAAAAATTTAAAAAAAAGTTTTGTTAGTACCCTTGCAAGTGTATGTGTGTGTGAGTGTGTGTGGGTGTGTTTGGGTGTGTGAGTGCATCTGCATGGATCATTGCGTGTGAGTGAAATAAAATGAAATTTATTTATTGTATCGAATACAGTATACATTATAGATCTAAAATTTATTGTAGTGTCTTCTTTTCGGCTAATTTATTAATTAGCATCCAAATTTTACTTAAAATCCTTAACACTATAATTTTTTTGTCGATTAACCATTTAAACAGGAGTCCAGTAAATCGTTTCTGTGGTAAGTTTTTTATGTCTAGAGATAGATGATTAAATAATTTTTTACACATTGCGTATTTAGGTATAATGTTGTTCTGGGACAGTGGCCATAAACCAGTTTATCCTTAGAGATAGGCATTTACAGTGGGCCTAGTTCAGTGTCTCCGCAACAAGTTGCTAATAAAATTTTAACATATTTTCTTTTCAGGGTCTGAATGTGGATAAGCGCACTCTGGTGAACGGCGAAAGAAAACAACGCACGTTTTCGGACAGATCTCAGCTGAAGTACGCCAGGAGATTGGTGGTGAAACTTGGGAGTGCAGTTATTACCAGGGAAGATGGTAATGGACTTGCTCTGGGACGTCTGGCTTCGATCATAGAGCAGGTAATTGTGGAGGAAACGACACAGTTTGTTTTATTTTATACTGAAAAATCCTCGCCTTAGATAGTTTGATTATGAGTCAGCATTAAAAAATACATACAACTTCAAATTTTCACTCATCTACGATCAACAGTTACTTTTGTATCGCGATTTTAATATCGGCAATACGACGTTTGCTGGGTCAGCTAGTATATATATATAATGAAAATGGATTTTATTTAAGGCTCTTTCACGCCTAAACCACTGATCGTATCGACATGAAACTACCACCATTCGATGCGAAATTTATCCTAGATGGTTTATGGCTTTTATCTTACTTTTTACCTTATTTTTTATTGTTTAATTTATTTCCTTTTAAAATTCGCCCGAGCGAAGCGGGCGGCACCGGCTAGTGTCTTCATAAGTCAGTAACAACTCGAGTTGTTTACTTTTGGAACCCTTTTCTGAACTGTTATTCGTTGGAACTGCGGTATCTATAATATTAGTCACTCGTTGCAGGTTGCTGAGTGTCACCACGAAGGTAGAGAGTGTATTATGGTGACGAGCGGAGCTGTGGCCTTCGGTCGACAGAAGCTGACCCAGGAGCTGCTGATGTCAATGTCTATGAGGGAAACGCTCTCACCCAGTGATCATACTAGAGAGGTAACTATTCCACGGACTGAAAACATTTTAAATTACTTTTATGGGTTAAGAAGAATAAACGCTGTCTTGGTGGTGCGATGGATGAATGGTGAATGCAAAACTCTCGGAGATGAAAACACCACCAAGGAAACTCATTCCATAGTACTGTAGTTGTTTAATGCGATTACTAATTATGATAGTAATCCATTGCCCATTACAATGCAGTGAAGCTCAGGTTTCTTGAAAAACCCCAAAAATTCTGAGTGGCACTACAACTGCGCTCGTCACCTTTAGACAAGATGCTAAGCTGATTTGCCCAGGAATTTCACTAGCTACGGCGCCCTTCAGACTGAAACATAATAATGCTTACACATTACTGCTTCACGGCAGAAATAGGCGCCGTTGTGGGACCCATGATCTAGTCGGCATCCTGTTCAAAGGAGCCTCCCACTGGTGCACTCCTACTTAATTCCACGCTTGCTTGAAATTCAAAAACTCTTTTTTTTGTATGGAAAAGGAGGACAAACGAACTTACGGGTCACCTGGTGCTAAGTGATCACCGCCGCCCACATTCTCTTGCAACACCAAAGGAATCTCAGGAGCGTTGCCGGCCTTTAAGGAAGGTGTACGTACTTTTTTTGAAGGTACCCATGTCGTATCGTCCTGGAAACAAGGAAGTTCATTCTGCAGCTTTGAAGTACGTGGAAGAATACTGTGGAGTGCGGTTTTCAAGGAGCATGGATGCAACGGACCGCCACACATCCAGATGGTGGGGATGATATCTTAACTTGTGGCGTGTCGTGAAGGTGGAATTCGGCGGCAGGAATCAAGTGAAACAGCTCTTCATAAACTTTGTAATGGTAGCCTCTGTTGCATTATTTGTTTGATGGTCACTTAAATTTGTTCAAAGGGAGTTCTTCAATAGTTACTTAATTCATTTAATATTTTCTTGTATGATTGGATAATATTGATATAATGTTTACTATAACAGGACGCTGGAAGCACTCTGGATCCGAGGGCAGCCGCCGCAGTAGGCCAGTCTGAGCTAATGGCGATGTATGACGCCATGTTCTCACAATATAATGTCAAAATAGCACAGGTAACCTTCTTTATCTATATATACCATAGAAATCTAAAAATCTATAAAAAATTAAAACTCACCTTTAAAAACAAAATGAATGGGTCTAGGTACCCAGTTAAACCCGTGAGATTTTCGTGGTACTTATTTCATATAAATGTTATGTATTTGTTCTGTATAAACTAAAAATAAGTAGAAAGGTTAATGCAGGTGCATTAAGCAGGTCGCCTCACAGATACAGACCACGACGAGTAAGTTGTGATTTAGTATTTGATCAGAACGGAGGACGTGACGCGTAAACACGGTGATTTCCAGTAAATGTGATTGCGGAAATTCTATCATAAACTGCAATTATACCAATCAAAATATTACTAAATTTTTTTTTTAACTAAACTGCTGGTTTTTTTTTTAATAAATTAAGTGCTGATCATTTTTCACTATGAAATCTATTCCTATCTTGTGCCGTCAATTTGCACGTGTGCATAATAATGTCATGTGTTAATATAATTATTCTGGCTGTTTTGTTTTTGTTACGCCCAAATGAGTGCATAACAAACAAGGCGAAGCCAATAAAAAGCGTGTAATAAAAAAAATATAACAGACGAAAGTTATTGGCTGTAGGTATATAATGTTGTCACTGGTGGCGAAATCTAGAAATTTAGATTTAAACTTGAAAGAAACAGCCAATCGTTTTAATGCGAACCATTCTCTTGGAAGAATTACCTACACAAATAAAATTTGAAAAACAAAATTTCATGAACGATGCGAATGATACGATGATTTCAAATTTTATTTGTGTATTAATCCTAGAAGTGAGGTTATCACTTTTAAAACATAACATATTGTTTAGGTTTACAAGAGCGACGTCTCAAGTCAATTTCCTAATATGCAAATATTGGGGTTGAGCAGGTTATCAACTGTAAAGTAGATCTTGTAGATGAAGCCACAACCTGAGAGTTGAACAAAGCAAACAGAATTTTATACGGCACGGAACGCCGGAGGCGTGGGTTCGAATCCCGCATCGTTCATAAAATGTGTTTTTCAAATTTTATTTGTGTATTAATCCTAGAAGTGAGGCTATCACTTTTAAAACATAAAATATTGTTAAGATTTACCTGCTTAAGTTAAGATAAGCCTAAGCATTACAAATCTTACAAATCTGGCAGTTTAAAGTGGGTCAAATGTCAAACGTATGCATGTTTTTTTGTAACCGTTGTACGTATGTAGGTATATAATATGGGCACTGGTGGAGAAATCTGGATATTTTGCTTTTAACTTGAAAGAAACAGCCAATCCTATTAATAATAATATAATAATAATAATATTGACACACTTTTTACACAAATTATCTTGCCCCAAGTTAAGCATATATAGCCTGTGTTATGGGTTACAAGACAATGATATATTTAATACAATATACTTACTTAAACATACATAAATTCATATAAACATACATAAATACATTTAAACATCAATATTCATCATATAAATGCTTGCACCTACCGGGATTCGAACCCGGGGCTCGAAGCTAGAGGAGCTTAGGAGGTAGGATCGCTAACCACTCGGCGATACAGGTCGTCTTAATGGACCATTCCTTTGGAAGATTTACATACTTATGTTAAGATAAGCCTAAACATTGGGAAGAAAAAACAACAGTCACAATACAATTATTAGAACAGTAACTTAGCGGTCTCCTTGAATTTATTTCTACTCTAAACAATTTGTTACGTTTTTAAAGTGATAACGCCCACTTGGTCGTGGATTCGTTCATAAAATTTTGTTTTCAATGTTTATTTATTTATACCTACTTCGGGGCGAAGCGCTAGGGTTGGTACATACAAAAAGATGACGGCGCAGATGGCATGGTGCAGCTAATTCAACTAGGACAGCGACCAGTCTCAGCGGCGTACGACGTGACACTCAATAATTTTGTCTCCCCCAGAATGCTTAGCGGCCGTGCAAGTTGTGTGTATGTGTGCGTGCGTCGACTCGGGCGCTCTAGTATTAAGTTAAAGTTCTGTTCTATCTACACTTGACATCCAAAAAGTGGTTTTTATGAAACCAAACAGCCACACAATGAACCAGATCTTAATTCTGGCGCCTTTGACAACTCAACTAACCTGGCTATTTTTTTGATTCAACTTCACCCCCAATCCACAGCCGGATGTAATGCAACTTGCGATAGATGGACGGAAAATAATTTAGACGCGATTTAGTAAAAGTTTCCCTTGAAACAGTTTATGACTAACTACTTCTTATACTTATTTATACGTCTGGATAGAGCCCCTTGCTGTTACACAACCGATGAAAACAGGCCAGGTTTACTACTTTAGTGTGCGTGACAAGCTACGTCTTACACTAGCGATTTAGTTAACTGTCTACCTCAATGTTACTTTACTTTAATTAGTTTTCACAGCTGTCATAGTCTATCTAAACTTATAAATGATCTAAGTTCGAATATTACTTAAACCAGAACATTATGTCATGTTAAAAAACTAAGTATAGTATCGAGCCAAAACATTATGAACAAAATCTGAGTTTATAGTGTACATTAGGGTCCTATTTAACGGCGGATGTGTAGTCTTCAATAAAAATCCAATATAGAATCTTCAATATGTATATTACTTAATCACATTTATTATAAGTGAACCGAACTAAATGAGTTACAGACCGCTACTGAATATATAATAAAATTATAATTGATGGGAACACGTATGGACACGCATACATATACAAATAGCTTCCATAATACGTGTGTCCCTACATTATAGTCACATGACTGCACAAACGAATCCTTACCGGAAGAAGTGAAAAATACCACTCGTTTACAAAGAAATCATTAGATGGAAAATACCCTTGGGGTAAAACTAGTACAGACGCATAGTTACCCCATTTTTTCTATTAAATAATAATATGTCTGATAAGCCCTTGAATGGCGACCTCGTACCGGAAAACGTAGTGTTGGTAGGCTCCCCACAAGATGGACCGACGATCTGGTCAAGATCGCCGGAATAGGTTGGATGAGGGCAGCGCAGGACCGATCGTCGTAGAAATCTTTGGGGGAGGCCATTGTCCAAAATACCCACTCGTTTATAAAAAAATAATTAGATGGAAATACCCTTGGGGTAAAAGTAGTACAGACGCGAAGATACCCCACTTTTTCTATTACATAGTAATAATAAGTCTGAGTGAAACTAGCGACGTTAAACGGTCTCACTTACTTTTGATTTACAACATATTAAAGAAATATGGGTCTAATTGTTACAGAAATCCTAATTTTATTCACAATGGCAATGAATAAATACTAAGTTCACCAGTGGGAGGCTCCTTTATGCTAGGATGGACAGGATTCCGGCTAGATTATGGGTACCACAACGGCCCCTTTTTCTGCCGTGAAGCAGTAATGTTTAAGCAGTTTCGGTCTGAAGGGCACCGTAGCTTGTGAAATTACTGGGCAAATGAAACTCAGCATCTTATGTCTCAAGGTACCGCAATTGTAGTAACGCTCAGAATTTTTGGGTTTTTCAATAATCTTGAGCGGCACTGCGTTGTAATGGGCAGGGTGTATTAAACACCATCAGCTGAACGTCCGGCTCGTCTCGTTCCTTATTTTCATAAAAAAAAAATTTTTCATTGTGTTACAAGAAAATATTATGTAGAACAATCTCATGAACATTCAATTAATTCCGACTAGAAAGTGTAATGCAATAAAAGCAAGTGTTATGAACTCTTTTAATAACAAAAGGATTCTGGCTGTTCATAAAAAGGCGAAAGCTCATATTTTGTGTTATCGAGAAAACTGAGTAAAATCGCACAAAGAGCCGCGTGTAGCTTGTTATTGTAGACATTACTCGTTATTGATACTTTGATGTTTTTGTCAATTTTCTCTCAAGTTATTTCGAGCAAGCAATTTATGGATGATCGATTGATCTTGTTTACTGTTTGAAAATAATTTAATACGAATAGTTGTAATTAATGAATACCAGTGGGAGTCGGTTACACAGGATGCCGGATAGTTTATGGGTACCACAACGGCGCCTATTTCTACCGTGAAGCAGTAATGTGTAAACATTACTGTGTTTCCGTCTGAAGGGCGCCGTAGCTAGTGAAATTACTGGGCAATGAGACTTAACATCGTATGTCTCAAGGTGACGAGCGCAATTGTAGTGGCACTCAGAATTTTTGGGTTTTTCAAGAATCCTGATTGACACTGCATTGTAATGGGCAAGGCGTATCAATTTCCATCAGCTGAACGTCCTGCTCGTCTCGTCCCTTATTTTCATAAAAATTTATTGTTTTTTTTTTTGTTGTAAAGCGTATTTTATTTGTCAGTATCATTAGATCAGAAGACGCCAACTTATTATCATAAAAACTTTTATTGAATATTTTGTACTGAAAGAGTATTTATCGAGTAAAACCTATAATACAATATATATATTACAATATAATATATATATAGGTTGATGAAAACTTTGTAAACTGGTAAAGAGTTGCTGTACTAAAGATATATTGCTCCGGAAACTCTTCATAAACATTAGTCACGTTAACAAACTTCGACTTAAATGTGAAATAATTTCTTCTCGCTGAAATTATTCGTTCCTCCGTTCCTCCGTTCGAAAGAAAATGTAGTGGAATTAGTTTTGAACTTAATTTATTCGTTTAGATATATTAGCTAGAATATTTTAGATTGGATAGATTGATATCTTCTCGGTCGCTACTCTCTTGATAGATCGGTCGTGGCTATCATAATGTTTAAAGCTAGATGTAATGCTCACAAATCGTCACCATCTCGGTTTATTTGAGTGCACTCATGCACGGAAAGCCACAGATTTGATTTGTCGAGTCAATCTTGTGTCCAGTCGAGTCAATCCATAATTATGGCTTCAATTATTTACGACCCATATAGGCCAGTGGTTAGTGACCCTGCCGACTAACTACTGAACTAGTTCCCGGGTTCGAATCCCGGTAAGTGTAGACATTTATATGATGCATATGGATGTTTGTTTCCGAGTCATGGATGTTTTTTATGTATTTATGTATGTTTAAGTAAGTATATTGTTTTAAATATATCATTGTCTTGTACTCATTGTACAGGCTATGCCTAGTTTGGGGCATTAAAATCAATATTATGTTATATTATTATATATAAAGAAGAACACAAAATAATACAAAATATTCGCAAGTAGTAATTTTTTTAACTTACTGAATCAAAAGTAATACAATAATTTAATATAAGCTCGTCAATAACTCTGTAAAAATATACAATTAAATCGTCGACCAAAGCGCGCCCTAAAACAATCTTAGCACAAGTATATCCTACCACTGCCTTTAACCATAGTTCTGTCTTCATATGGCCGTTTTCAATAACCTATCTATCCTTAATTTAACTTACTAGACTTAGACAAATCTATCCTTTTACGCTTACTTACATTTCAATAACCTATTGACAGATAGCATTGGACTATAACTATTTTGGATATATATTTGGATATAACTGTGGATAGATAAGATCTTGTCATTAAACGGTGACAGCAATGTATCCGTAAGTTAACCTAAGGATAGATAGATTATTGAAAACGGCTGTTAATGAGTTTGTCTCCATTTACCTATTTAATTAGATCCAAATAAAGGTTACATTTATATTACAGGTTCTTGTTACGAAGCCGGACTTCTACAACGAAGAAACAAGGAAGAATTTATTCTGCACATTGTCCGAGCTAATATCATTGAATATAGTCCCCATAGTGAACACAAACGACGCAGTTAGCCCGCCTATGTACATACATGATGACACGGTCGTCCCCGGAACTGGGAAAAAGGTAAGATTATCAGAAAATTATCTGTTAATAATATAATCCCTTGGCTTTGGAATGGGAACTGTTATACGGGAATACTCAATTTGGTTTTTAAATAAAAAAGCGGCCAAGTGCGAGTCGGACTCGCCCATGAAGGGTTCCGTAATGCAAGTAACATAGTATAAAAGTTCTTGTAGTTTGTTGTAACTTTGATCGGTTTTAATAATTGTGTATTTTTTTTAATTAAAAGAACTTCTTATTAGATTTCGTTATTTCGTCATTGTTGTCATATAAAGAAGTTGCTAATTTAACTACAATATCAAAATTCATAAACCTAAGCGTAACAAGATATAAACAGTGCCGGATTTACCACGTAACAAGTGTAGCAATTGCTACGGGCACGGCGCGAAAGGGGGCCCCACATATTTAAACCCACTCATCTTTGCCTGAACGAATATTTTTTAGAGTAAAACTACTGCTATATTGAATTTAATTCATGTGACAAAAACGGTGAAACATTACAACTTTTTCTACTAAGACAATCCAAATCAGACACTCGGGAACTCACTATTGCCATGAAAGATCAAGGGCTGGTGGAAAGAATTCGCTACGGGCCCCACGCTAGCTTAATCCAGCACTGGATATAAAGCTCTGTGTTTGAGAGAATTTTACATTTTTCATATTTTTTAAAGCCTTTCGCTCAGTTGACCTGTTTTATTTCTCTAGATTAAAATGAAACTCTTATTTGTGGCGGATTTAGTATAACCGGAATTCATGCAATAACACTATTACCTAAAGCGAGTGAAATAACTGTAATTTAAAATAATTTTCGTATACCTTCCTAGATCTCGTTCCCTTTTGGTAGATATTAGTTGGATTATATTATTGTAAGTCGTGACAAATTTTATGCAAAAAGGCATTGCATTAACGACACTTTTTATATTTTTAATATTTAAGCTGGCTTTCTTGTCAGTCTTTTTTTTATGAAAATAAGGGACGAAACGAGCAGGACGTTCAGCATGGTAATTGATACGCCCTGGCCATTAATATGCAGTGCTGCTAAAGATTATTGAAAAACCCAAAAATTCTGAGTGGCACTACAATTGTCCTCGTCACCTTGAGACATAAGATGTCAAGTCTTCAGACCGAAACACAGTAATGTTTACACGTTACTGCTTCACGGCAGAGTTGTGGTACCCATAATCTAGCCGGCATCAGGTGCAAAGGAGCCTCCCTCTGGTGCCTATCTATTATCTATCTTTCACGACCTGATGTCGCAGTAACTTTACTATAACTATAACTTTTGTCCCCTAGATTTATTCCCAACCTTATTAAAAAATGTTTGTAATATAGATCTAGGACTCTTGAAAGGATAGTTTATTTTAATTATCTGGCTTCGATATATCTTGTAATATACCAATACAAGGTACATACAATGTAGTTTTTTTAAATAAATAGTTTGTAAACCGCTAGTTGCAGAAAGTATATTCAAATTTGTTGGCACCGACTTCAAAGCTATCAATATGTAGCACATACAAACATTATAGTAGTTTATTAAATATTAAAGGTATTAGTTTGCATAACGTGCATTAAATTAAATTTTTAGTTATTTGATATTTTTCAGTTTTTGAAATTGGGTTTTTTAAACGTAGTTTTTTTTATGTTTTGCCTTCTAGTGTCAGTTAATAATAATGAAATATAAACAACCGGAATGAAAACTCCTGAAAAAGCCTTGCAGAGAAAACAATTATATCATCCACGTAGACAAAAATTTTCATAAAATGGAAACTTCTGGGCCAAACTTTTTAAATTTTAATTTTATGGCATCTATTCCGCATCGAACTAAAGACGAATAACGTAAATCGGATCATAAATCGATTAATTCGATCGAGTAATCGGTGTACATACATAAATAAAATACCGATTGAATTGAGAACCTCCTCCTTTTTGAAGTCGGTTAAAAATTAAAATGAAAGGGACCGTATGAAATGAAACATTAACTTTAAGGATGCTTTCTGCAACTAGCGGGAAGTGTTTTTGTCAGGGTAATAAAATCAGTAATTAGTTTGAACAGTGTCTTGCAGAAAATTCTCGAAAAATAATTCTTTTTTCATAACGACTTGCAATTATAGGCCTCGAGTTCTTTCAGGTATTTACTGCCCAAACTATGGAATCGGTCATAACACGTCAAAACATAATTCAAATTCAAATATTTTTATTCAAAATAGGATATAGAATCACTTATTGAAAGTCAAAAACTACCACCCATTCCAAAGGTATACCTCAGACCTGAGAAGAACGGGTGCAACAAACTACGCGGGCATTTTTTTTTTCATAAAAATGGTTACAAAGTAATATTGTTCAATTAAACTTATTATTTAAAAGCCTGAGGGCGGTCGCACCATTCCCTCTTGTGGTATCATTAAGAAAGTCATTTATGTTATAGTAACTTTTACCACACAAACGTTTCAATTCTTTTGAATACCGTAATACTTTTGTTTTGAACATTTTCTGGGATCTTGTTGTAAAAGCATATACATCGCCCCACAAAAGACTTACTAACTCGACTCGAGCCGAGTAGTAGGCAATATAAGTTTATGCCTGTTCCTGGTATTAACATTATGGTTATGACAGTTTCTAGCAAATTCACTTATGAGCCTATATCTATACATACATAACATTATCAAGAACCCTAATCCCATCGGTCTCCGTAAGAGCATAAGACAATATCGACAAACCCTGGAGAAAAGACAACTGTATACTCTATAAATAAAATAAAACATCGTAGTGAAACAAAATGAGTGTAAGATGAAAGTTTATTGTTACAGCAAGATGCTTTCCCCACGTTACGATGCCATTTAGATGTTATGCTAAACCCTAATGGACTGTGCGGTGTCAGAGAAACCCTTCCCGAATTATAATTTCTTTCTCTGAGATTTTATTATGTTTTTCAAGTGCATGAACCCTTATTGCTTTTGTTATTAAGATGTTTGTGTTAGAAAGAGACTGAATAATGAAAATTTAAATTGATTTAAATTGAAATCTATAATGATTCAAATGTTGTGACTTTTATTGACTTGCCAAATCCTGGCACGAAATTTCTCAGTCTTGTGCCAGAATTTGACGAGTAAACGTAGAGGATGTCTCGTGTAGAGGAGAAACACGTGTTGAATTGACTAAAGACAAAACTTAGCAGAATTTATGGATATACTGAATATTAATTATCAGTAAATGACATTTAAAGTTCTTGTAATTTACCTGATATTTTTAATTAGTACATTCATGTCATGTCAGGCGGAAAAGACATTTTAAAGATACCATAAACATAAATATAGTCTTAAAGAGAGTCTTCTGACGTGAAGTGAGATTTGAACAATTGTAATATTATTATTATTACATAACAATAACAAACTTATTAAAGAGTAAATAAATAATATTAGCTTTTTTGCTTGTGCCTTTTTATTTTTGTATAATTTATAGTTTTCCTGTACGTATATTCTTAATTTGTCATATTAATTCTGAGAAAACTGTGGGTCTAATTTACTATTAACGCCTCTTTGTAAACTTAAATGCCCTCAAAAACATAACTTGTAAAAAAACAAAGTCTCGCAATACAGTTCTTCTACAGTTAAAAGTTGTTAGATCCATTTAATAACAAGTCGGTCAATTTATTCAATCCCTAGGCTTGTAGTTTTATCCACAACGAAGTTATAGTGGGTTGAAAATGGCTTCAAGTACTTCGAGAAAAGATTGGTACGGCCGTGCAGCTTGTTTTGGTCGTCTTGGCGGAGGTACTGCCATACCGCCAGACTTACCAGTGGGAGGGAGGAGGCGTGAGAGTTTGTACAAGCAGAAATGTGTAAGCATTATTGTGTTTCAATCGGAAGGGCGTCGTAGCTAGTGAAATTACTGGGCAAATGAGACTTAACATCTTATATCTCAAGGTGACGAGCACAATTGTAATGCCGCTCAGAATTTTTAGGTTTTTCAAGAATGCTGAGTGGCACTGCGGACAGGGAGTATCAATTACCATCAGCTGAACGTCCTGATCGTCTCATCTCTTACTGTCATTAAAAAAAATATCTGTTATCTGTGTTTGTTTATTAATAAATAAAATAAAACAATATACATTCAGATTTATAGAGAGAAACTGAAAAGCGACAACTTTACACTTTTTGAAATAAGTAATTTTACGTTGCAGGGTATAGGTATAAAGGACAATGACAGTCTCTCAGCATTATTAGCAGCAGAAATCCAATCGGATCTCCTCATCATGATGTCAGACGTCGATGGGATATACAACAAGCCCCCCTGGGAAGATGGAGCGAGAATGATGCACACCTACACTGCCAACGATCGTGACCTGGTTCAGTTCGGACAGAAATCTAAGGTATAAAAGGCATAAAAGGCGTTTATTTTCTGAAAACTGATTCCTTTAGAATTCTTTTTGATATCATTTCTAATATACTAGACACTACTACCGCTTCGGAAACAAATGGCGCTCTGAGAGAGAAGAAGCGGCGGAAGAAACTCTCCCAGCATTCTTTTTTTGGCGCTCCTTTTAATGAAATATACAATATTGTAGTGTCATTGCTATTGCTATAAATAATCTAGTCCCAGGCTGTCGCATCACTTATATATTCAGCTGTGGAGTAGTAGGATTCACGACAGAGCCAATTTTTAAGAACACACTAAAATTTATCTATAGATAATGCCTGAACTGTGGCTGAGACTTTATTATAAAAGTGTATACATTTACCCTTAAAGCTATTACGTATCTTATGAAGCATGCTAGAATAAGATAAGTTACAAGCAATCCCTTATTTCTAGTGTAATAATAATGAAAATCACTATTAAGAGCACAAAGGGGAAGATTTTGAAGAACGTATATTAATTTTTCATAAATATACTAACAATGAACAGTCATAATATTTAGATTAATATATAAAAGAATTTAGATAAAATTATTTACGTTTAGTTTTGTGTCTGTGGCGGAGTGCCGTTGACTCCCATCACAATATCTCAAGGTTCGTTCCTCACCGACTAGGTACCTTTGTGTTTTCTTTTTTTTTATGGAAGAGGATGACAAACGAGCATACGGGTCACCTGGTGTTAAGTGACCACCGCTGCCCAATTCTCTTGCAACACCAGAGGAATCACAGCGTTGCGGGCCTTTAAGGAAGGTGTACGCGCTTTTTGGAAGGTACCTATGTCGAATCGTCCCGCAAACAAGGAAGTTTATTCCACAGCTTTGTAGTACGAGGAAGAAAGTTCCTTGAAAACCGCACTGTGGAGGACCGCCTCACATCCAGATTGTGGAGATGATATCCTTAGTCGTGGCTTTTTGGTTTTCGAATTCTGCGACGCTCTTGTTATTCCACTGGTGTTACGAAGTAAGTACTGGTGTAAGCAGTAGTGTAAACAATATTTTGTTTCGGTGTGAAGGGCGCCGTAACTAGTGAAATTACTTGGCAAATGATAGTTAGCATCTTATGTCTCAAGGTGACGGGCGCAATTGTAGTAGCCCTCAGAATTTTTGGGGTTTTTCAAGAATAATGAGCGGCACTGCATTGAAATGGGCAGGACGCAACTAATACTATCAGCTGAACGTCCTGCGCGTCTCGTCCCTTATTTTCATTTTATAAAAATGAGGATATTTGGAAACAAGCATGTTAAGTGTTGTTTCTACAACTAGCTATTTTTTAATTTAAAGATAAAAGAGGCTTTAATAAAATTTGACTATGTAATACTTGCTTTTATATTATAAGAATTGACACAGATTGATAACAACAATATAGACAGTATTCCTATTTCCTTTTAAAAACACAAACGTATTTTTTGAGATGTAAGTGAGGCAATGAAGTGTAAGATTTCTCGTTTCGATTTGTTTGTGAAACGGCCGTGTACTCAAAGTTAAAGTATAATCTCGATAGTGGCGCAGCTTCCTAGAGATTAAGAGTTGAGAGGCTGCGGGTTGCTCTTTTGTTTGTGGTGGACGGTTAGTCACTGGAGCTTCTATTCGTTTGAATATTATTTGTAAATTTCTGTTCTAAAAATTTCTATTGTTATACTTAATAATGTGTTGGCGAAATTTTTAAAACCGTTAATAATCTTGTTCCAAATCTGGCCACACCTATTGGTTTCTCTATAATTGATAATCTATGATGCATTAAACTGCATCATCATGTTGATAGGGGCTCTTAAGACGAGTTTTCTGGCTGAACTTTATAGTTAGAAGTTTGACATTAATGTATATTAAGGCTCAGGGCAAAGAATATATAATTGTACAGGTACGGAAGCCTCACTCCGCAGAATCAATTAAAGAAATAGGGACTCTGGCGGTCATACAATAAGGTGTAATTCAGATCGCACAGCGCTACTAACCTACATTTATATTCACCTCGAAGTAGCCTCTCTTTCTATCGCGTGATTCTTACCTCTTCTGACAACATTAGGGTTGACTTCTTCACCTAAAACGGTACCTATATAGTATAAGGTAATTTTATAAAAAAAGCTCAGATTTTTCTACAATATAAATAGGTATGTAATCGTAATTTTAAGTCAATACCCTTTCGTTGTCAAACCTACATTCGTTTCAGATAGTAATGTATGCGTTGGAACACCACAACATAGTCAAACCTACTTCATCATCATCATCATCAGCCGGAAGACATCCACTGCTGGACAAAGGCCTCCCCCAAAGATTTCAATGACGATCGGTTCTGCGCTGCCTTCATCCAACGTATTCAGGCGATCTTGTCCAAATCGTCGGTCCATCTTTTGGGGGGCCTACCAACACTGCGTCTTCCCGTACGTGGTCGCCATTCGAGGACTTCACTGCCCCAACGGCCATCTGTGCGTCGAACTATGCGCTTCAGTTTTGCAATCATTTCATTTAAAACCTACTTAGTATAAAGGAAATTAATAGGTAGCTATCATGAATGGAAATCTCATTATTATAATAATCACTTTAAATTAGATTGTGTCAGCGTCTTAAGGAAGCTTAAAAATTTTAAATTTGGATCGCAATAACCTTTGATATGCTTTGCTTTATTTATGTTCCTCCATTTTTAAAATATCGGTCGGATCGGTGAAGTAGGTGTTCACGATACCAGGCGCCTTAAATAATAGTTATATGTTGGTAAACAATATTTTTTCAAGAAACACTCTTGCATAAGATAATTACTATTTGTAGTATTGCGAGTATTATATAAAATAGATAGAATATGAAAAAAAAAATCTGAACGATGCGGGACTTTATAAGATTTTATAACGATACGTCACTCGAACGGCTAGCTCAGTTGGTTAGAGCATCCGCACGGAACGCCGAATGTCGTGAGTTTGGAGTCCCGCATCGTTCATAAAATTTTGTTTTTAAGATTTTATTTGTGTATTAATCCTAGAAGTCAGGGTTATCTCTTTAAAAACATAAAAAATTGTTTAGTTAAAATTTAATTATTGTTCAGGTTGGTACGGGAGGAATGGATTCAAAAGTGAATGCCGCAACGTGGGCAATGGCACGTGGAGTCAGTGTTGTGATCTGTAACGGCATGCAAGAAAAGGCAATCAAAACTATCATAAGCGGGAGAAAAGTTGGAACTTTCTTTACAGATTCTCCGATCACATCAACAACATCCGTCGATGTGATGGCTGAGAACGGTATACACAAATTTTAAGGTTATTTTTTAGATTTTATAGCAAAAATGTATAAATTTGTTTTTCTTCTAGCTCGGTTGGGCAGTCGAGTATTGCAACAATTGTCTCCGGGTGATAGAGCCTCAGCGATCCACTCCTTAGCAGAGCTTCTTGTTGACAAAAAGGATAAAATTCTAGAAGCAAACTCGAAGGATTTGGATGAAGCTACCAAGAGTGGACTAGCCAAGCCACTATTAAACAGATTGGCATTAAGTGAAGGAAAATTAAAAACTTTGGCAATAGGTCTAAAACAGATTGCCGATTCCAGTTATGATAACGTGGGGAAACTTTTAAGAAAGACAAAATTAGCAGAAAATTTAATATTACGTCAAGTAACCGTACCAATTGGTGTATTATTGGTTATATTTGAATCTCGACCGGATTCATTGCCACAAGTAGCCGCATTAGCTATGGCGTCAGCAAATGGTCTCTTACTGAAAGGTGGCAAGGAAGCAGCTTACTCAAATAAAGCTTTAATGGAATTAGTTAAAGAGTCACTGCAAACAGTTGGCGCACAAGACGCCATATCGCTCGTATCAACTCGGGAGGAAATTAGTGACTTACTGGCAATGGAAAAGCACATAGACCTTATAATTCCGAGAGGATCGTCAGAATTGGTACGTAGCATACAAAAACAGTCTCAACATATCCCTGTATTGGGACATGCTGAAGGAATTTGTCACGTTTATATTGATAAAGAAGTAGACGTTTCAAAAGCTTTAAAAATAGTACGAGATTCAAAATGTGACTACCCAGCAGCATGTAACGCGATGGAGACGTTATTAATACATGAAGACCATCTGAATGGGCAACTATTCAGTGATATTTGTAGTTTGTTGAAGCAAGAAGGGGTGAAAATTAACGCAGGGCCTAAGTTGTCAGGCCATTTAACATTTGGACCGCCACCAGCCAGAAGTATGAGACATGAGTACAGCGCTTTGGAATGTTGTATTGAAATTGTGAAGGATATGGAAGAGGCAGTCGATCATATTCATAAGTTTGGTAGTTCGCACACTGATGTTATAGTAACTGAGAATGGTAAGTATTTACAATCATTACATTAACATCTTGGCAACAAAAGCTGAATCTGATTTACTAATTTTATACTGAAAATATTTTTAGTTCCTATTAATTATATTTATAAATTTGCAACGAAAATAAGCAGTAGTTTCATTGACGCGAATGTTACACATTTATTTAAATAAAATAGTTTTCAAAGGAGTAAAACGCATCCCTTAAAAACGTGATCCTGCAAAGTTTACGAAACTTCGCGTTAATAAAATAGTACATTACGATACAAGTGCGCAAAGTAGGTCGTTCCCGCACGAGCGATGCGAGTGCAGGATGACCTACGTGCGCACGAGTATCGTATACTATTTTTTCTATTAAGTTGCGCAAAGTTCGACCACTATAATTATTTTCAAACATTCCCGCACGCTCAGTTACATTCCCGCACGCTTTTGTCAACGTGTGGGGAAAGTGGTACTTTGCGAACTCAAATGCATGGGCAAAATCGAATTTTGCGTACGATAATAGGAAAAATTAATTAAAATATAACTTTAACACATGACGCGATTGCACGCATTTTGATTTTTAATTTAAATTTATTTTATTTTATTTAAATAAATGAAAATATTATATTTATGTACTTACTAGCGATACAAATAGATGGAGCATCCAATTCAAGGTTTCTAACCCCTGTTTTGACTTTTGTTTTACTCTACATGTTAAATGTAATCCGAGAACTTGTAGTAATTTTCAATTAATCGATTCCAATTTATGCAGTACACCACTTTTCACAAAGTATAGATACCATATACCCAAAAGTGGGAGCTTGTGTTTCGGTCTGAAGGACGGCACTAGCCAGCTAGTGAAATTGCCGGGCAAATGATACTAAACTCTTATGTCTCAAGGTGACGAGCGCAATTGTAGTGCCGCTCAGAATATTTAGGTTTTTCAAGAGTCTTGAGCGGCACTGCATTGTAATGGGCACGGCGTATCAATTACCACCAGCTGAACGTACTGCTCGTGTCGTCCCTTACTGTCTCTTTTCATACTATCACTACCTTTTCTTTTACTCTACAATTTTGTACAATTTGTAATAATATAAATGAATTATAATGTTATTTCTTCAGATGTAACAGCCAAAAGATTCCTCCAGTCGGTGGATAGTGCTTGCGTGTTCCACAACGTATCGTCTCGGTTCGCCGACGGCTTCCGGTTCGGTCTCGGCGCTGAGGTTGGCATTTCAACTGCCAGAATCCACGCTAGAGGTCGGTGTCAACTTACTTACAGATTTATGAGGCGCGAGATATTTGTGCCTTTATCTCGATGTGTAGACTTTATGGAAGTATCCTTGAAATCAGACAATTTTGCTCATAACTATTTGGTACAAAATAATGTGTGAGCTCATAAATAATTCAAGTAGACACTCGTGAATAAGCGATTTGCGACGCAAAAGAAATTGATGACTTCGAAGCATTTTGCAGGGATGATTTTTATTATTTAAATATTTTTTTAGATCAATTTCAAGTTCATACCAATCCATATATAATTTAGCTTTGACAAGTTAATAAGTATAATAAGAGTCTGCCTAAAAAAATATTTTAAGGTAACTAAAATCGGTAATTACGTACCATATTATAAAAAGCATGTTCAGGACATGCAGTGTCATACAGATTCAACATCCAAAGTCACTGTTAAGTTTAGAACTTTAGACACTAGAACGCGTTTGTTTTGTAAGAACAAATAACCTCGCAATTTCGCATAATTATGAGATTTTTCATTGACATTTTAGATCAGACCTACACTTACCTGGACTAAAAAAATGCATATTGTGCGCAAAACTAATATCTATGTCATCGTGACACTACCTAGACGACAATCCTTCACTTGATCACACATATTTGAAACCTCCCAGAGTCGATAAATCGTAGTCTAACAATTTTGAGGTAGTTCGCCAGCAGTTCAAGCTTGAGCACCCCTGAACTCTAACAGTTATTTCATTCTCTTGCAGTTTTCCATGTCATTCCGAATGTGTCATTTCAGAGTAATTCCGAATTTTCTGCTAAAGTTAGTTACCTATTTTGAATACAGACTGGGCTAGAAATCGGGGGTACGGCAGTGCCCCCGCAAAGTCGAGCAAAAGCAAGCAGCACAGCCGTGCCATCCTTTTCTCACCCCCCGTCACTTTGTTGTAGATAAATCCAGAAGCCTGAATTTTTTGTAATCAAGCAGGCATTGTATAAATATGGTCACTCTAAGATGATGTAGTCGTCATAACTTAAGATAGAAGGGACATAAGTAGGGACTGAATAAATTGACCTAGTTGTTATTACATGGATCTCACAAATTTTTACGGAAGAATAACTGAGTTGCGAGAATTGGTTTTTGAAGTGAAAACTTCTTTAGCGGCGTTGAGCACTTTTCTTGGGATGGGTAGAAATATTAAACTCGCGTCAGGACACGTGGCCTGATCGAAAATCCGTAAGACAGTCGTTGAAATAATGGATGAAAATTGATTTTTCTGAGTGATAAACTTTTTAATGTAAAATAATTATAATAGTTCGGAAGTGTTAAATTTTTTATCTTTATATAATTAATTCTTCTGTACGTGTGTTGAAAGAGAACTCCTCCTAAACGGCTGGACCGATTTGAATTAAATTTTCTATGTGTGTTCCAGTGGGTTCGAGGATAGTTTAGATTCATAATTGAACTACCTCCTAAATAACTGGATCGATTTTGATGATTTTTTTAAAGTGTTCCAGTGAATTTGAGATTGGTTTAGGTATCTAAACTTTAGATTCTCAATACAGTCGACATATAATTATCCTACGTATGTTAGTGATCTCCTAACGTCTGGACCGATTTTTCAAATTTAACACGTATGTACAGGACTACGACTCTCGGGTCACTACTGTAGTATAAATTGTCATATTTGTGTACGATAGCGCAATAAATGAATATTGTATTTCATTTTTACAAGTTATGTTTTTGATTGCATAAAGGCATTTATGAAACATCTTCAATAATGATTCATTTGTACTTCAGGTCCGGTTGGAGTTGAAGGTCTTCTAACAACGAAATGGATACTAGAGGGAACGGATCACACGGCCGCCGAATTCAACGAGGGCAGACGTCAGTGGCTACACGAAACATTACCAATCAACTGACTGGTTATAATTATGAAAATAAAGAAGATCATCTACGGAGATAAACATTAGCTGATCGGGAATTAAGTCTGTTAACACAGATATTTCAGCAACACAATAAAAACATCAGTTTCAAGTCTATTTCCTATGCGATTACAAAATATTAAAATTTTAATACTAGACCAAAAAATAATAATACACAAATGGTTATCTTGTAAGTAACGAGTAAGTTAAAATTCTGTAATTCAAGAACATTGCGAAGTGTAGTAGACTAATAAACTATCTATTTATACAAAGGTATTAAAAAGTCGCAGAAATTACCAGTGGGAGGCTCCTTTGCACATGAAGCCAGCTAGATTATGGGTACTACAATGGCGCCTGTTTCTGCCGTGAAGCAGTAATGTGTAAGCATTATTGTATTTCAGTCTGAAGGGGGTCGTAGCTAGTAAAATTAATGGGCATGGACTTAAAATTTTATGTCTCTAGGTGACGAGCTCAGAATTTTTGGATTTCTCAAGTATCCTGAGCGACACTGCATTGTAATGGGCAGGGCGTATCAATTACCATCAGCTGAACGTTCTGCTTGTCTCGTCCCAAAAAAAGAAAAAAAATGTGTCTTGTTAGCGAAGCTACAAACAAAAAAGTTCGATAGAAGATCGCGTCTTGCGCTAAACCTGCGCGTCGAGTACTGTGGCTTATATTATATGGACATCATTATTACTAGCACAAGGCTAAAGGTAGCATGCTTCAGTTCTTATGAGAACATAATAATAATAAAAATATAACACTTCGCGAGCGTTTAGTACCGTATGACAGTTAGAGCGCTTTCGTACTACGTCCGATCCGAATCCGATCTGAACCCTTGGTAGTAATTCTATTCAGTGATGCATATTTCAAAAATATTTAAATGTTACTGAAAATAAAACAATAGGTGAATTCCTTATATAATTTAATTTGTTAAGTAATAACATGATAGGTACAATGTTATTCGTTTTAGGTTTCTGTATTTTATTACCATTTTTTCCTATTTCTGCCGCGAGGCAGTAATGTGTAAACATTATTGTGTTTCGGTCTGCAGGGCGCCGTAGCTAGTGAAATTACTGGGCAAATGAGACTTAACATCTTATGTCTCAAGTTGACGATCGCAATTGTAGTGCCGCTCAGAATTTTTGGATTTCACAAGAATTCTGAGCGGCACTGCATTGTAATGGGCAGGGCGTATCATTTACCATCAGCTCAACGTCCCGCTCGTCTCGTCGCTTATTTTCATAAAAAAAATCATTTAAGATTTCACTATTCCCAAAGTTTTTCTTAATCTAGATATATAAATTTTATATAATACGTGTGGGCCATAAATTTAAAAAAAAATAACGGCCGGCTTATTTAAAAAATAATATAGATAAATTTACATTAGAGTTGGTAATTTATTGTAAGTAAATTTCACTAATGTGATAATTTAATTTAATTTGTTAAAGATACCCCTTCCCCCCGGCTTCAATTAGTTTTTAAAGATATTTGTCCACGTTGCTGAGAGCTAGATCGGCGCTGTGTAATCTATTATTAAATACTAGTTGACCCGACAGACGTTGTTCTGTACATAATAAATAAATTACTGTTTTTTATGAATTTAATAACTTAAGATTTATCAATCTACATATTGTTGGTAGTCGAAGGTTTATGGTTGGTTATTATGGTTGCTAAATATAATGTGACAGAACTCAAGATGTATCAATCTACATAAAAATAATCTAATAGATAGTTAGCAACTGTAGTTAGTCTACCTACCTACTATTGTTAGCTAAAATTAAGTTTACGTTTATTTTTTACCTCTTGAGAAACTTAGAAAGATATAAAAATTCTAATTAGTTATTCATTTGAAACTATTCTTTAAAATGGATTTCTGAACGACGGGGGACATATCAAAGGAAAAACTTAATTGTTGTTTTTGTTTTATTCCGAGCATTTTCACATTTATTCACCTTTTAAACCTTCTCTGGACTAATTCCACAAATAATTCAAGACCAAAATTAGCCAAATCGGTCCAACCGTTCTCGAGGTTTAGCGAGACTAACGAACAGCAATTCATTTTTATATATATAGACTAGTGGACCCAACAGACGTTGTTCTTTACACACGTCTTAAATTTGAAAAATCTGTCCAGCCGTTAGGAGGAGTTCACTAACATACACATGAGCAGGAGATCTCAAATTCACTGGAACACACAAAAATCTCATCAAAATCGGTCCAGCCGTTCAGGAGGTAGTTATTGTGAATCTAAACCATTCTCGAATCCACCTGAAGACACACAGAAAGTTTCAATAAAATCGGTCCAGCCGTCTAGGAGGAGTTCAGTGACATACACACGCACACAAGAATTATATATATAAAGATTATGAATAATTTAGAAGCTTAATTTTTATCGTATAGAATTTTTTTATTAAATAATAGAAGCAATAAGTAATAACAGCACTTAGCTTTAAAGCTCTTGGTCATTTGTTATAGTAATATATTGTGGGTACATATTATATGACCTTAGAAAGAACAATTATGTAAAAATCTTGCAAAAATGACTTTGACAATTAATTATTAAATAATGAATACGGCTGTATGGGCTTGAACCCTTTGCCTGTCCTAATAATGGAGGAAGAAACCAAAAAACAAATAACGAATGACGCAAACGTCAGAAAATTTTAGGTTACTTTTGTGTTACAGTGATGCGCGCGCATCTTAAAATTACACTCTCATAATTTTTTCATAACTCGCCTAAAGAAATATAACTTCAAAAAATAAAATACTATTTTTATTGTTCTAAAATATTGTTACTATCTTCATAAAGTTGATACTTATTATAATTCTCGCAAAATACTTTTATTTATCTATTGTAGGAGTGAATTGATACATCTACGTTATTGTTTTTATTGTGATATTTTTTAATTTACATTTTTTTCACATAGATTGTAATTTTTAAAATGATGATGCTAAGAGTGGGAAACTTCATAAAATGTCACTTCTATAAGAGTATTTTTTTGCAACGAAATTAACAAAGAAATTATTGATTTGATTATGATAAGTGATTCTACAAAATAAAATTAAATGAACCAAGAATAAGCATAATACTCGTAATACTGACTGTATCGTTTACAACACTGTCAATACAATGAAAATTCTGAAGTTTTCCGAATGTCAAGCAGCCTAGTACATAAACGCGGGAAACGTTATACGTCCGAATAAACCAATCATAAGAAAAATATCTATTTGTAAACATTTTACATGTTCTTGGTTTATTAACAGGTATAAGTTTGTGTCAATTTTATTTGTAAGGCCAATTATGTTTGGATATGTGCTTATGTATATTGCTTTACCTCTAGCTAATTAATATGAAATGTCTTTGATATAATAAATATACTTTTACCTACAGTTATTATTATTATTGATAAACCGCCTTCTGCTCATATAATGGAGGTTAAAGTATGAAACTGCCGTTTTATAGTAATAGGTACTTCGAATTGACATAGAACCTTCATGGTTTGAGATTTTTGAATGAAACTATTTTTACATGATGTCTCTGTATTTCTTCTTTTAAAAAATGTGCACCATTCGACTATCGACTCTCAGATGTTTTTTTTATTCAGTTTAGACAAAAAAGATGGGTAGTTCGAAAATTCTAGTGATTTTTAATAGGAGTTCCGGAGCGGAACTAACGCGGCAGAAACAGCTCGCAATATCAATGTTGTGTTTGGAGAGGGGACTGCTAATGAACGCACCGTGCTATTTTGGTTTAAACGCTTTCGTGATGGAAACTTTGATTTGAAGAACGAACCACGTGGAAGATCGCTGACACAGGTGAATAACAATGAGTTGAAAGAGATGGTGGAAGCCGATCCAAGCAAACCTACCTAAAAACCTACAACGTTACCTTACCAACAATATTGACTCATTGGCGTCAAATAAATAAAATAAAAAAATATGCAAAATGGGTACCTCATGATTTGACTGATCTGGAAAAGTGGTTTCTTTACGATAACCGTAATCGAAAAATGCAATGGCTAACCCCAAAGGTAATGGTAAATGTTTGGTGGCGTCAGCATGGTGTTATTCACTATAGCTTTCTCCGATCTGGTCAAGCAATAATGGCCGATGTGTACTGTGCCAAACTCCGAACAATATAATAGCAAAACTAGCAGTAAAAGAGCCCCGACTCATGAATCGATTTTCACCATTGTTTATCAATGATAACGCGAGACTACATACAGCACGAGAAACCGTTTAGGAACCTAACCTAAACCTAACCTAAACCCTACAATAACTGCAATTAGAAATTCGTCACCCTCCATTTTCTCCAGACGTTGCTCCATCGGACTACAATTTTTTTCGTGATTTGGACAATTTTCTACTCGGAGCCAGTACAAAATGCTTTCACACAGTGTGTCGAATCTAGATCATCACAGTTCTACCGCAAAATGCATAAATGACTTTGCTACTAGATGGCGGAAATGTATAAATAATAGTGGTAATTATTTAAATTAAATAAATATGTTAAATTAAAAAAAAAACGAATTTCAATTTTTCAATACAAACCGGCAATTTCATACTTTAACCCCCAAATATTTTCATGTTGGTATTTCTATGAATGTTTATAATTGACTAGCTTCAGCCCGCGACGTGACGTGACGTGACGTAACTTCGACCGCTCGGACGCTATAAACAGCAAAAATACTATGGTTGTAGCGCATCTAACGTATGTAGCCTGTATGTAACATATGCTACAGATTATCATATTATATAGTATCCTCTAACAGAGTAGTAACATATTAATATTCATATTAAATTGTTACGTAAATTACAATTTAGTCTAGCTGTACGTGGCAGATAGTGAAAACTAGAGGAAGGCTACAAATCCAGATAGTGACTATGATAACCTAGTTTGTGGTGTTTCGTGTGAATGTGGCGAATCCCACAGGCGATAGGAATCGAGATAAATGCTAGTTGATCACAGAATGCTGAAACCCGGATATTACTCTGCTTTACACGCGTCAAATCTATTCATATACAATGAAAATGGTCTTTGTTTGAGGCTCAATCAAGCCTAAACCACTAATCGTATCGACTTGAAACTACCACCATTCGATGCAAAATTTGTCCTAGATGGTTTATGGCTGCTCATTTTTTTATTGTATTTATAATAGGATGAATAAAATTTAATTTATTTCCTTTTAAAATTCGTCCAGTGAAGCGGGCGGGAACAGCTAGTAAGTTGATAAGAGGGTCCATAGAAATCAGAGCTCGCCGAACGGTCTATATATCGGTAGACACCGTCTTTTGCAAAAATATTTTTAAAGTATACTTCCTTTAAATAAAAGTAGCAATAGAAAAGTCTAGTCTAGGCTACCTAGACAACAAAAAATACCATAACCATAAACAAAATGATGGCTCAGTGTCATTCTTTCAAAATGTCATAGACATAAATTGAAAATATTACAGAATTTCAGTGTAAAAGTTAAATGAAACAAAGTGGAAAAATGAGGACTCCAGATGACTGTTCAAAGGCATTATTTGTCCCCAAAAACTAATTCTCCAAATGGTCGAAACACATCCGGTAACAGAGAAGTTAGAAAACATTTCCAGTAATAATTATTTCTTCTTTATCTCTTACTATACTATATTATACATAAGTATCTATTTATAGGTTTATCGTATGCACAAATAGTTTGCCCTCTATCCCCCCTTTTGCGTGAAAACGTCGAGGCAAACCAGAAAAGTAATGTTAACAAAATTAGGGGATATTGATTTGGTGGCAGGATAGGTGGTAGGGTTCATACATAATTATACCAGTTGATAGCCAAAGAATTAACGTATTTGACATTAAGTGAGGACTGTGAATTGCTGCGCCCAATAAGAGGAAAACACCCCTTTTTTGACGTATTTTTGCAGCATCAGACAAGTTTCACTTCGAATATCTATTGATTTGGAAGGCTGCGATGCTCATTAATGTATAAACCGTCAGGAGTTGAATATTTATCGGTTACTTTAAAAAAATACTAAGCGAGATACATATTTATATGTGATACAGGATGTTAAAGAGAAAACATAACAGTCGGATTCTTTATCGGTATATACCTACTCGCCAACGTGAAATGGGAAAATCAAAATATAGAGATCGTATATATTTAGAAAGGACATCTCAAAAGCGTACTTTCGCTAAACATAAAACACCGACAAATTCAGAGGTGCCAGAAACCAAAAGGCGTACGACCTCATGGACGTTCGCGTCGCTAAAGTGCCGCTAGACAAGTAAGTAGGTAGGTACCTATTTTGCGCTCTTCGATAATACCAAAGTGAAATTGGTGGTTACAACATTTGAGTAATACATTGGTGGTGGCTGTAAGTATTGTTCACGTCTTTCCTGACCCATAGAATGAAAATCTGAACGAACTTTGTGGTCAAAGATGATAATGTAATAAATATTGTATATACATGGTATGGCAAGTATAATCGTGTAGTAATAGGAACATCTTTGTAATTCTTGTTCATGAAAAAAAATAACTCTAATTCTTGTTCATTAAAGAAATAAGTCTCAATTTATATTATTGAAATAAAAAAATAAAAAATATTATCTATTGGGCTTGTTTTCTGAACAGTATTTTTGTAATTTATAGTTATCATGCGTAGGTATGTTATAACATGGTTCGTTATGCTCACTGAATGGCATTGCTTGCGGCGGCGTCGTATGCCGGGTCGTCTCATTCCCTGAAATATGTGCGAGAGGAACGATGGCTGGTCCATGTGTCAACTCACGAACGCGTGCTGCTTGCGGTCTCAGGTCGTCCTCTTATAGTTAATAATTAATTGTATTTGTTGGATGCAATTACTAATAGTAATCACGACCATCATGTTCACGAAGCATCCTTACACAAATAATGAGTTGAAGCTCTAAACGTTGATGCATCCAACATAATTTAAATTTATACAGTTAAATCTTTATTACTTTTTATGAAATAATCGATATTATTTCAACACAACTCTTATATTGGGTGCAGCACCTTACAAACTAATTTGTCATGCATATTTATAGCCATTGTAAAATTCTGTTTGATTGAAAAACAGTGGCCGTTGAGTTTCTTTTATGTTCTTCTCACGAGCTCAAATTTTTACGAACATATGATAAATTTAAAAGAAATACTTATAGTGACGATTCAAAAGCGCTTAGTTTAAGCCTAATTGAATAAACTTTATTTGACTTTGAATTTAATAATTTATAGTCCCACAGAAATATTAATTTACCAGTATTACAGTAATTACATGCAAAGCATTCTTCCGTGTCGACTGAAGTTGTTTCTGATTGTTGTTGTTTGTTGTATTTAGTTTCTAGTTGCTGCTGTTAATTTTATGTTGTGTCGGACGTTTGTTGCGTTTTTATTTAGATACTTATTTTTTTTAATATTAAAGGCCTCGAGTATATGTTGAAGAACCAGAACGACTGCCAATCTCAATTACAATTAATAAAACTCCAAATCCAACAAAAGTACTAAAAGATAAGAAAATCTTGGTCAACTTCTTATACAACCCATTTACATGGAGATCTCGAAAACTTACTTTTGAATGGAAACCAAACAAAAGTGTTAATATATGTGAATGGTATAAGAGAAGGCGCGCTTTGAATGAACTCGAGAATGAACGAAAGAAAGAACTGCGGGCAGAAGACGCTGCAAGACGTGATGAATATGAAAACCAGCGATTGCATGAATTGACTATATGGGAAAATTTAAAAAAGAAAAGACTTGAAAAGGAACGAAAGCGCAGAGTTCAACGTTTGTACGACAGCCCTATTTATAATGAGCCAACACCAGTTATCAAAACCAAAAAAATTAAAAAAGAAAATACACATGAAGCTGAGAAAAGTTTAAATATAAAGGAAAGGCCCCTGAAACCTATAAAACGTGTAGAAGAAATAAAAGAAGAAAACCCAACTCCAAAAACTAAATTAAAAAAAAATAGGAAAATAATTGAGGAACCACCCCTGCCTAATATTGTAATTGTCGAACAACCGCAATACAAAATAGAAAAACAGAAGCCGTGCGTAAGACCTACTGCTCGGTCTAAATATGTGACTGTGAACAAATTGTAAGTACTTATATATATGTGTTTCGTTAAAAAAGAGCGCCAGACTTTTTTTAAGGAAGAGAAGATATATAATGAGGATAAGTGATCACCGCGCTTTCTAAAAACGTGGGTGATCCAATAGGAATCTTGTGAAAATACTACCGTTGACTCTCGGTAGTACGGTCGACTACGAATGTATTTTCGGTTTGTAAATTGATGGTTACGTAGGTACGTTGATACGAAAGGTCAGGAACGCTCTAGTGGTTCGACTGGTGTTTGGAGCGTGGTTTTCACACTATCTAGTGACACTTACGTATGCTTGATTATCCTCCACCGCCCAAAGTCTCCTGCAAAACCAGAGGAATCCCACAAGCATTCCCGACCTTTAGAAGTTTAGATGTATACGAAATTGTTTCACTCATGGTAGGTGCCAATGTTGTTTGAGGAAGGTACAGCGCACAAGGAACTCATCCTAGAGTTTCGTTGTAAGTGATTGGAAGAAAATTCTGTTATAACCACATTGTGGATGATGCTCTTTTTCTCCTCCATTCATTTTTTTATGAAAATTAGGGATGCGACGAGCAGGACGTTCAGCTGATGGTAATTGATACGCCATGCCTATTACAATTCAGAGCCGCTCAGGATATTTGAAAAACCAAAAAAATTCTAAGCGGCACTACAGTTGCGCTCGTCACCTTGAGACATAAGATGTTAAGTCTCATTTGCCCAGTTATTTCACTAGCTATGACGCCCTCTAGACCGAAACATAGTAATGTTTACACATTACTGCTTCACGACTGAAATAGGCGCCGTTGTGATACCCATAATTTAGCCGGTATCCTGTGCAAAGGAGCCTCCCACATCCATGATCAGGTTGTTCCTTAGTATGTGGTGCGAAGGTGGAATAAGGTGACAGGGATCAAGTCAAACAGCTCTTCAGAAGGCTGTAGCAGAAGACATTAATAGAGAATAGACCAACATCAATAATAACTCGGCTGCTTGGGTTTCCCCTTGAACCACGCAGCGGTCAAGTGACCTCTACTTACAAACTGACGTTTTATGCGCGTTCAGTCGGCATTCAGACACAGAGCGTGCAGCGCGAGACGAATAACAAACAATACCAAATTGTTCCGTTTTGTGATGCACAAAACCAAGAGAATAGTTCAAACCAAAAAATTACCGTGAGTACAATTGACTTAGTTTACTAAAAGAATAAAAATACGTATGTTATTGTGTATAATGTTGTATGTAAACTTGAACATGAGAATTGCTGCTTCTGGGCATTTAAACAACACAATTATCATTAGACTTAGTCGTATATGTATATTATACAGTCATCTGATTGTGCTTTGCTTCGTCGCTATTTTTGGTTTTGATTATATCACAAAAATTACGCGCTAGGCGTGTTGTCCATGGTAGGAAACCATACAGCTTTTGGTAGGAACCCATGTGATTGGTTAGTTTTAATCGCATCATTGAAGCTGGTCTATTCTGTATAAATAGCGTTGGCTGTAGCGGTCATCGAATCCGCTCGAGGAACAGCGTCATCAATAAATGATTTCATGAATATATTATGAGAACCTGGCTAACGACGCGGTAAATCTCATTTACGATAAAAAGCCTAAAAATTTGTTAAAATTGCATTCCAGGTTATAAAGAATAATGATCAAGTATAAATATCTTAGAACACTTAGATTAAGTATTGGTCTCCGCTGCGCTTAAACTTATATGCCGCAATACTTAAGAAGAATAGCTTTTTTATTACGGCAACTACTAGATACTTGTGTGCGTAGCATCTTGACACTCAATGGCATCTTTCAAATTTTGTAACTAATATACGCTTCGTGTTATTTAAAATACTAAATACTGATATGTGATCCCAGTGTCTTTCTTATTTCTTGTAGTATTATGTTAACAAAGTTTTACTACGCAACCCAACATTTAAGTTACAATTATTAGCAAAGTTTAACAGAACATGTGGCACGTCAACGTCACACATTGTTCGAGACTGGCTCAATTACGCCTGCGGTATCTAGTTGGACCGCAGCGGAGGTCAATCCTTAATCTAAGTTAGAACAACTGTTCCTATAGAACTAAATATGGTACCTACTTAATCATATCGTTTTGTTTGCCCGCTCCTCATATCATCAGGGTCTTCTGCTTTCCGAATCACCCAATGGCCCATCTGAGCTATTATAGTCTTGTATATAGTGGCGAAATTTACATTTGTATTCTAATGTTTCTCATTAAAACACGAATAAAACTAATTTTTTTTTTATTGAAATCTAGCAACATCGAAACTACCTGTATACTAAATTTCATTAAAATCCATTGGAGCCATTTCCGACATTCTGATTATTATAGGTACAATAATTGCTCGTTTAAAGATATAAGATATATGTTAATTATATTCCAGCAATACCAGGAGAACAATAACGGACAGATTCGTGAACTGCTGCTACAAGGTTTGCTGTCAACTGTACTGTTACCTCACCTGTATTGTGGTCATCGTGTTCACTGTTATTTTTCTCATTTAAATAAAACAAATATAAGTATACAGTATCATTTATTACAATACCTAACGATATAGTATCTATTTTAAAACATACAACATTTTTACAACGAGTAAACAAATCTTAACATGTTAACAAAATTGTGAATGTATTAAAATAAAATACACAATTTTTTGTGTACACACAGATAGCCAACGACTGTCTTTCTACCAGGATTGAATAAATTTCAGTTATTGAATTTTATAACAATAATCAACTCTGCAAATCATCTGATTGTGATATGTTTGGTCGCTAATTTTGGTTTTGATTTAATGTATCACAAAAATTACGCACAGGGCGTGTTGTCCGCACTACCGGTAAGACATAAGAAGAGACGTATTGCAGTGATTTTACTTTCGGAGATTAGCAGTGATTGTATTAATAGTGTTGCCTAGTAACAGCGACCTCATATCGACTTCAAAATAGAAATCAACTTCTTTGGTATTCTTTTATATAATATACAATAGGAATGTTACGGTGGCCTTTTATACAGGTGGCCCATTTAGATCGGTCAGTATCATAGATTTAAAAAAAGCAGTAGTCAGTCCGGTTTCGATTGACAAATCAATGGAGGAAGTTTTAAAAAATTATATTTAAACCTTAACGGTGTTATTAGAAAAAATCAATTTATTAATTTGTGTTTTGTTAAACAATGACCTAACTATAACGACGTCTAAAATGGAGTTTATCTTTTTCTATTACAAAACAGTGTTTAACTTGTGTTTAACTAAAACGTCGTTAAGCACAACAGAAAACTGAAGTGCACAATCAAAGGAAAGGAACGCAATTTGTGTCCACTGCCATCTGACTATCTGTCATCATAATATAATGTAAATCTTCCATATTAATATGATCTTATCATTAGACACACCTTAGACAAGTTTCGACTCGTGTTTAAATATAAGCAATGTCTAAAGATTGTCGAACTCTAAACAACAGTAAGACACAGATATGTGTATAATTTTTTTTAAATAACACAGTTGTTTGTTGAACTTTTTTGTAATAACATAGTAAGTAATTCTATTAAATAGGATACGAAAAACAATACGTTTTATTAACTTTAGATGTTAATTTTCATAGTAGCATAAATACTGATCATGACCTACACAATCAATGTCGAAATAAAAATAAAATAATAAATAAAAATAAATAAGAAAATAATTTCCATCCGAGCGCTACGCTTACCAACTGAGCCAACCGTTCGAGTGACGCATCGTTCGTAGAGTAAAGTAGATCCTGTAGATGTAGCCACAACCTGAGAGTTGAACAAGACACACCAAAATTTCGTTCGATTCCCTCAGCGTTTATAAATTTTGGTTACAAATTTAGTTTGTATATATATGCCAGCAGTGAGGGATGTCACTTTAAAATAACAAATTGTTTAGATCTTTGTATACTCGCCCATACTGACCAATCTACATGGATCACCCTGTATATTCAAGCAACGACAGCGCACGAGACCCATTATCCCATCTCTTTCTCTCGGCTCGATGCGTATACTCTTTCTCTTTCGTTCCATAGCTTTCTTTCGCCGTCGTGTAACGTGGCGGTTGGACTTTTATTTTTAACATCCTGTTAAGACGTGTCGTTAGCTTACTGTATTAAATTATTATTATTTACTAGGCACTTGAGTTACAGAATATCACTAAGAACACATTAAAAATCACCCGTAGAACCATTCACTTGTTCCATAATGTGTACATTACAGGCAAAGTTGTAAATCAAATCAAAATCACTTGTCAAAAATTGTAGTGTGATTTATCGATTTCCGTGTAGACGCACTGAATTATGAAATTGTTTTTAAATGAAACTTATTATTTAATTACGAATTTAAGAAAGTCGAGGGAACGATATAGCCATCATATAAAGGCGATCACGTGACAGATAGTGCAAGTTGTTCTTGAGCTATAAAAGGACAAATATTTCAATAATCATAAAACTGATGTCAGTCAGTCATATAACGTATTTTATCACAAAAGAAATATAATAACAGACACAGGCTACAGATTCATAATTTATTAGTATTGATTAAGATAGTGTAATATAACATTATACTATTTATACATATTTACTATTTTGAAGAAGACTGGTAACTCGCTATATAGAACTGTTGAGATATTTAACCTCTGGTATGCCAACACGTCCCGCGCGCACGCAGAAGCCACTTGCTCAGCTATTTTGGCGCCAAACACGGCGCGGCCACTTGAAACGTGATACCCACTTGTGTTTATAATACTCGAGGTATCATTAAGTTTGGGAGTTGCTAGATAAACAACCGTAGTTATTGTAAATAAAAATGTGATTTGTGATAGATTCGTGCTTTGAATGACGCCGCTTTTTCAGATTTGTACGAAAAATTTACTATTTTGATAAATACGTCAAAATAAAAATATTGCAGTTGAATTCTTTGTATTATTTTTACTATAGTGGACACGTTAAATAATGATTTCTTGAAAAACAAATTCACAAAATAATGTTACCGTTGTATGCTACACAAAAATGGCCGCCGCCAGCTAAGGCCAAATAAATACCAATATATTTTGTCTTCAAAAGCGTTGCGCTTTGTTTTATGGCTCTTAGAATCAAGAGCAATTAATAATACACCCGGTGAAAAAAACTCTCTGGTGTTTTTATCAAGCGATACGTAGATATTGGCAGTTTTTTGACGGCTGTGTTGCCGTGTTCATAGGGACACGGTAACATAGGACCATAGAAACACTTGCCGTGCTCACTTGTGCACTAGAGCACAAAAACAAGTTTTCTTCTGTCTAGAATATATTTAGACATAAACGAAACCGAAAAAAAAATACAAACTTTGCATGAATGCACAATTACTGGAAAAATACTCTAGAGACGAGCATAGAATAGAGTAACATAATTATTAATTTTTAAACCTAACCTAGCAAATTCTATAGTTTGGTAAATTATTATTCATATCACAGTATAAACATACTGCTCCTAATAAACATAAATACTATACTACAAGTCAGTCTCACGCAACTCAAATGCTTCATTCAAATTCTCCTTTTCAATAATAACTTTTTTGCTATCCGTACCTAAATCTGTTGTACTGCCACATCTCTTTCTACTTGGACTGAGGTCGATATTTTTAATACTTTTTAGTGGAGATCGTAATTGAGACACACTCGAGTCAACAGCAAGATTACTGATTGACGATGCTAGGTCCGATGGCACATTACCATCGAGACAATATAGCAATGAATCAGATATTCGTTCATCGTCACTAGATTTATTTAACATAGATAGATCAATAGGTGTAGCTGTTAAGACCGATCTACTCAGTAGATAATCTTTAAAAGGTTGTGATAATGACTGTTCCTCAGGTATGTGTGTGTTGGTCTGTGGTAGATCATCTATACCACACAATGTTGTGTTCAAACCGAGATGTTTCTCTGTGCTGGTGTACCATTTCGATGTCTGATACCGCACAGGGCAGATGCTAGCCGGATTTAGAGATGTATTGGAGCTGTTTGATCTGAAAAAAAAATACAAGTTCAGTTAAAGAGTAAGAAATACGACATACTGAGGTGTTTCATGCCTGTTAGTCTATTCAGTACATCTTCATACTACGATCTGAGATGGTTCCGTTTGAAGTAGGTATATAATTAAGGGTATGTTCCGATATGCACTGCATAGTGCTATCACTGTAGAAAAATTCGTTCCGCTATGGACTGGCAGTATACTGCCGCAGTACCCTAGAAAAATATATGACGTCATAAATCGCCGCTATATTCTACTGTGAGCACTGGCGTTTTCGAGGTAAGCTACTCGCAGTACTTTGATCACGTGATCAGTCAGAACCACTCGAGTGCCTAACGTTTTATAAAAAATACCAACAGTTTAATCCTTAATATTTTTAATGTGACAGGACTGAACCAACAGTTTTTTTAATGAACTAGAAAACTTTAATACTCATTTGAATGCTGCGTCAAAAAAAACGGCTGACAGTATACGGGATTGCGTTCCGTTTTAAATAGTAACCAGTACAGTTGGTTACATTATCTCTTGACCTGACGTCGATGACGTCACATTGTCGCTTTGTTACGGTGTGCATCATTCCGAATTTCGAAATTCCGAATTTCGAAATTCCGAATTTCGAAATTCCGAATTTATTAACCGACTTCCAAAAGGAGGAGGTTATCAATTCGATCGGTATTTTTTATGTATGTACACCGATTACTCTGAGATTTATGATCCGATTTACGTAATTCTTCTTTTGTTTGATGCGAAATAGACGCCATTTGGTCCCATAATAATTACGTAGTTTGGACAAGTAGTTTTCATTTTATGAACATTTATATGAAAATTTTTGTATACCTGGATGACATAATTGTTTTCTGTGTACGGCTTTTTTTTTGGAATTTTCATTCAAGTTGATTATATATTATTATAAACTGACATTAAAACGTAAAAAATAAAACTACGTTTAAAAAAACCGACTTCAAAAACTGAAAAGTATCAAATAACTAAAAATTTAATTTAATACACCTCTTATGCAAACCTTTACCTTTAACATTAATAAAATACTATAATTTGTATGTGCTACATATTGATAGCTTTGAACTCGGTGCCAAGCCAAATGTAATAAAGGTACCTACACTCGCCACGCGTGACTTTGAGCGGGATAGCTTCGTCTAGAAAAAAACAACCCAAGCGGACAGACACGCAAGACCTGACAACCTAAATAAATACAGTAAGTAAGCTGTATAATATTCAGTTTTATTTTGTGTAGGGCTTGGCACTGACTTAAAACATATCAATAGGTAGCACATACAAATAATGGTATTAATATTAAAGGTAAAGGTTTGCATAAGAGGTGTATTAAATTAAATTTTTAGTTAGTTGATACTTTTCAGTTTTTCAAGTCGGTTTTTTTAAACGTAGTTTATATGTCCACGATTCGAAGTTGCCCGAAGTAAATGAGAAGAGGCGGTAAAAAGCACAACCAGGATTCAGGCAGAAATTATTATAACCATACTGCTGGAATCACAGGAAGCCTGGGATGCTACAAACGCCTATGCAACCGAAGTGCTAAAGGAACTACGCATCCTAGAGAGAAAGAGCCCAACTAAGGCGAGCGTCAAGTAGCCAGTGGACGGCTCCTTTGCACAGGATGCCGGCTAGATTATGAGTACCACAACGGCGCCTATTTCTGCCGTGAAGCAGTAATGTGTAAGCATTACTGTGTTTCGGTCTCAAGGGCGCCGTAGCTAGTGAAATTACTGGGCAAATGAGACTTAACATCGTATGTCTCAATGTGACGAGCACAGTTGTAGTGCCATTCAGAATTATTGGGGTTTGTCAAGAATCCTGAGCGGCACTGCATTGTAATGGCCAGGGCGTATCAATTACCATCAGCTGAACTTCCTGCTCTTCTTGTCCCTTATTTTGATAAAAAAAAAGGGAATGGAAGAAAGAGGCGGTTTTTTATTCGGTATAGGTCACCAGACCGAGTCCGACATACGTGGTCCCTGGCATCCTGTTCCCACGATACATAATAGTATTTTGCTCCTCAGAAAAAAAAGCTAAACACACACACATACACACACACAGACAGACGCACGGACACCATCGCGGGAATAGTCAGAGAAGGGTCCTAGGACCTTTAAACGGCGAGATCTGATGAAAACTCGATTTACCAAAAACGGGGTAAAACCAATTCAACCAATTCTTATATTTCCCGAATTTTCAAGTTTCTTAGCGGGAAATTAAAAAAGAATCTTATTTTCTTAATAAATAGCAAAATGTTTCCGTTGAATTAATACGAAGTATAACTTAATATATAATACATACATAAGAATACACTTTTTAAAAAAAAAACTCACCTATCTCCAGACGAGCGTGTGACGTCATCCTCGGAGGACACGAAGTCGCTGTCGTTCCTGGGCGAGAGTGACTGAGAGCGGTATATGTCTGACACGTCGTCCCTCTCACTCTCAGGTATGCTCTCTCTCTGCTCGCACGTCAGTATCAGAGGCTTGCGGGACCGAGGGGTCATTATAGACTCCTACAACCATTTATATACTTCATTACTGAATACAGCACTAGTCATATTTACTATGAATATAAAATAAAATAGAAATTAAGACCGACTTTAAAACCTATATTTAAGAGAAGGTATCTCTACCGATTTTTCTATATTCATTTAAATTGCGATACTTGCGCTTGATACTTGCTGCATATAGATCTTATATTAGGTTCAAAATTTTTTTTTATGGAATAGGAGGACAAACGAGCGTACGGGTCACCTGTTGTTAAGTGATCACCGCCGCCCACAATCTCTTGCAACACCAGAGGAATCACAGGAGCGTTGCCGGCCTTTAAGGAAGGTGTACGCGCTTTTTTTGAAGGTACCCATGTCGTATCGTCCCAGCTCATTCCACAGCTTTGTAGTACGTGGAAGAAAGCTCCTTGAAAACCGCACTGTGGAGGACCGCCACACATCCAGATGGTGAGGATGATAACCTAACTTGTG
Organism: Leptidea sinapis; assembly: GCF_905404315.1. Taxonomy (NCBI): domain Eukaryota; kingdom Metazoa; phylum Arthropoda; class Insecta; order Lepidoptera; family Pieridae; genus Leptidea; species Leptidea sinapis. The sequence continues at coordinate 9,165,675 of NC_066296.1, read as the reverse complement.
GCGTGTCGTGCGAAGGTGGAATTCGGCGGCAGGAATCAGGTTAAACAGCTCTTCGGAACACTCCCCGTGATAAATGCGGTAGAAGACACACAATAAAGCGACGTCTCTACGCAACGCCAAGTGATCCAGCCTTTCACAGAGCACTGGGTCCCCGACAATTCGAGCTGCTCTGCGTTTCACGCGGTCAAATGGATCGAGCTGATACTGGGGTGCGCCAGACCAGAGATGACAGCAATACTCCATGTGTGGCCGGACCTGCGCTTTGTAGAGCGCTAGTATGTGGGCCGGCTTGAAGTATTACCGTGCTCTATTAATGACGCCCAGTTTCTTTGAAGCCAATACTTAATATAATTACTTAGCTTTAATCTCAAGTCTCCGCGTTGTGTTATATCTATATCAGCACTAAATCCACATTCAGCTAAACATGAACATGGAAACGATAATAAAAGTTTCTTGCACATTCTTGGAATATCCCTTTTTTTGTTATTTTGATTTTGCTAGCATTGCATTTAAATAAACCAAATGAAATGTTTAAAGTCATGTCAAATCCATTTTTAAATTGCCCCCCTAAACTATCAAATTGCTCCCCTAAACTATAAAATTATCCCCCTAAACTATCAAATTGCCCCCCTAAACTATCAAATTGTCCCCCTGTGGAGCGTGGGCCCCACTTTAGGAAACACTGGTCTTCAGTCTACAACAATAATGAAAAATCTAATAAGGAACATTCTTCCACATACAACAAATCTGTGGAATGAGCTTCCTTGTGCGGTGTTTCCAGGACAATACGACATGGGTACCTTCAAAAAAAGCGCGTACACCTCCCTTAAACGCTGGCAAAGCTTCTGATTCCTCTGGTGTTGCAAGAAAATGTGAGCGGCGGTGATCACCTGGTGGTAACCTGTACGCCCATCTGTCCTCCTCTTCCATAAAAAAATCTAATAACATTAAATTGTCCATATACTTAAAATATTATACAGAACAATACACTTCGTATTAGTATGAATATGATCATATTGAAGACAGGGCAGATAATAATGGAACTATGTTATTGTTATAAGTGGCGGCACGTAAGTCTAGCGCTGAACGAAACGTGGAGGGGATAGAGCCTGCGTATGGGTACTGTCGCGTACACTTTACAAATATAACTTTAATTAATTAATATTAAAATAATATTGATGACATTATTTTAATGTAATGATAAATAGCTAGTACTGTTGCGAACGCAAATATTTCTTACACTTTGAAAAATATTTAATGTTAGTGTTAAGTACTTCTGTACAATAGTTATTTATGCAACTGTTGTGTAATAAGGGTTTTTTTTTATACCTAGTTATCAACAGTTGCTTACAAGACTTTATCTACACCCATAATATGAATCCTCTATAAAAAGATTCTGAAAGAGTTCGCTTACTGCTAACATTAAAAAAGCCAGTTCTAGTAACCATTACATCACCCAAATGAGTGTTGTAATGTTGTACTGAAATTCATTACAACACTCGTTTGGATGATGTTATTAGGACATTGGGTGATTTAATGTTGGCAATAAGCTAACTGTTTTACAATCTTTAATAGAGGATTTAAAGCAGGGGTGTAGATAAAGTAAATTACATGCCAGAGTCGTCAAAAAATTTCTCAACAATAGAATATGTGTGTGTGTGAGTGAGTGAGTGTGTGTATTTAACAGACCAACTCAAACTTAACAACAAAAATATAAAAAAAATAACAGCAAATAACAATACAATTCAGAACGTGACTGTACACTGGAAGTGCCCGGGGTGCCGTATCGGTACGGGGGACGGAATACGACTGGCGAGCCAATTGGCGCTACGCAAGCTCGTCCTTCATCCCTTTAACCCCTCGCAGACGCCTTACTTTTAACTTCAGCACAATAACGGTCAGCGCTAGACATACGTGCCGCCACTTATATCTAAATTATAGAAACACAGAAAACATTCAGTAGATGAACAGAGACAAATACATGCATACAAGCACAAACCTGCATAGCCTTAGACAACTTTTGAGTAGACTGCGTAATGGGCGACATAGACGTACGAAACTCCGAATAAGGTGTCGAATCATCAAAAACCGCTTCGCACAAACCCGGCGTACTTGTCAAATGAACTTTGAACTCTAGCCCATCGGCATAGTTCTCATTTTTACTTGGCGTCTCTGTTACAAATACATCATTATCCGAATCGTGATCGACACATGAAACACAAGACGCTCTGGCGCTCGCACGCTTTTGATACTTTTTACTATGAGACACTACTTTCGATCGAAACAATCTTGATCGTTTCTTTGTATTCTTCGGTGTTTCGTCATTTGCGTCGATCGCGCTTAGATTTGGTTCGGACACGAATTTTGGACTCATTTTCTTTGACTTATTTAGGGCGCCCTCAGATAGCGTACTGCTATTACTAGCATCTGACTCGTAGTCATCGTCTAGAGATTCTGTGCTCGCCATTTTCTGTGCCAAGTTTTTCAATACTATACTCTTGTGAGAAACATCTTTGCTGTCATCCGAGTATTTAAATTTTGTCTTTGTTTTCTGTAAATAAGGCATGCGATTAGGAAGGAAAGGTTAGTCACACAATGTAGCGGTTGTTAGCATGTAAGAGATATTAGAAAAGTTTCAATATATGATGAATGAAAATTGTAGTTGATTAAAGTTTAAGAAATTGTTCAAAAATTGTAAATCAAGTTTGTGAATAAATAAGTACGTATTGTAAAAATCAGAATGCTGTAAGTAATAAAAGTTGTAAAAATGATTTGATTTGAACAAAATATAAACAGGGCGAACCTCTTCAATAGTATTGATAGCTGACGAGGAACCCTTCTTCGGCGTTTTATTTAACAATCCCTTGTTGAATATGTGCCTCTTGATCGAGTCGCCGAAACTCTTAGATGCAGCCGCCTTGCCTGTCCTTTGAATTTGAATGGGAGTGCCTGAAATTCAATTAGATGTCAAATTAATATCATCATTCTAGAAAATTTATTGAAGTAGGCGTTATTTTGCGGAAATTAATAATTATACAAATGATTTGAGTTTTCTTTAGTCTCGAGACCTGAGTCTCAGAGTGCCAGATTGTGGCGAGACAACACGTACTGAGGATGCCTCGTGTAGAGGCGAAACACGTGTCGAATTGTTTAAAGACAAATATTGGCGGAATTAACTCTAAATAAAACTCAAATCATTTGTATAATCATCATTCTAAACAGAAACGAACAATAAAATGCTCGCAAAATACCTCTATTTTATTTACGGTATGTGTGGATTGATGCATAAACTGTATTGTACTTTAAGTATGTACTCAATAACTATATATTATTAGCTATTATATAGTTTTTCCTTATTAATTTAAATTTTTTTGACTTACTTGTGTAAGGAATTTAGTTGTTGACATTTATTTTGTTGCATCACTTTGCATATATTGTAATTGAAATTATTTGTAAATTTAATTGAAAATAAGAACCTGTAATACCATTCTGTTTTGAAAAGAGCAACCTTTGAGTTTCTTGCACGTTCTTCCCTAAGGAAATCTACCTTCCGAACGAGCTGTATGAAAAAATTATATATTTCATACGAAATAAAATATTTTTTGATTTGATATTATATTCAACGTCAAAAAGTACCACTTCTTTCTGCAGCACAAAGATAGTATTGATTATCGGTTGCATTGCTTGTACACACAATAATTCTTGCACATTACTGCTTCGCGGCAGAAAAAGGAGCCGCTGTCGTACCGGAAGAAGAGGCGTAGGTGGCAGAAAAAAGTCTTGGCTGCGCAACATCCGAAAATAGATAGGAATTGCGAGTGCGGCAGACCTTCGCTAGTCGGAGAGGCACGCGAAGAAGAAGTGGTACCCAACTAGCCAGCATAAACTGCACAAAGGAGCCTCCCACTGTGACTGGGAAAAAAGGCTGAAGGTTCGGTCTGAAGGGCGCCGTAGCTAGTGAAGTTACTGGGCAAATGAGACTTGGCATCTTATGTCTCAGAGTGACGAGTGCAATTGTAGTGCCGCTCAGAGATTTTGGATTTGTCAAGAAAACTGCACTGCAGTGTAATGGGCATGGCGTATCAATTACCATCAGTTGAACGTCCTGCTTGTCTCGTCGCGTATTGGCATAAAAAAAGCGTACTCTGTGAAACCCGCTTTACAGCGTCGGGTGGATTTCTGTGCGACAAAGCGTTCAGAACTAAATGTCTATATTCTCATCACACCATCAAACTTTTAAATGATTAATTTCTTTGCACACAAACGTTATGCTATGTGGTCCCGGCCTAATACGTCAAGAGGCGTGTACATTCCTAGCCATGATACTATGGCAAGCGTATTTACGCTTCATTCCTAATTGTCTTTTTCTAAAGTCAAACTCAAATAAACTCTATTCAATTAGGCTTAAACTAAGCGCTTTTGGATCGTCACTACAAATATTTCTTTTAAATTACTGAAATATGTTCGTAAAAAGTTTGAGCTCGTGATAAGAACATATAAGAAACTCAACGGCCACTCTTTTCAATCAAATTGAAGTTTTTTTCAATGGCTGTAATGTACATAACAAATTAGTTTGTAAAGTGCAGCACCCAATATATGAGTTCTGTTTAAACAATATAAATTATTTCATAAAAAGTAATAAAACTAAACTATAAATTACAAAATTAATGCTCACAAAGCAAGCCACAATATTTTTTATTTATTTAATTTCAATAATATTATATCGATAATTTAATATGAGTTTAGAGTTATTTCTTTCATGAAAAAGAATTACTAAGAAGTGCCTATTACTACACGATTATATGTGTGTTAATAGTTATTTATGCAACTGTTGTGTAATAAGGGGTATTAAAACACGAATGTGGATTTATCACACGAGGCGAAACCGACTGTGATAATAGTATCACATGAGTGTTTTAATACTTAAATATCAACAGTTGCATACAAGACTTTATCTACACCCATAATATGAATCCTCTAAAAGGTTCTGAAACATTTAGCTTACTGCCAACACTAAAACACCAGTCCTAGTGGTAACCTAATATCATTCATTACTGATTATATACATATAAACTAAGTATTGAAGCAATTATTTATTTTAGTATTAATTTACATTTTGTATAGTGCAATAATTAAAATTCACTCGAATATAATGTTCTTTTGCAGCGTTTAAAATCGCTCATTTTTTGTAAACAAAACGATAAAAATATCGAAGAAAAATGGCGGGGATTCGAATAACCTACTTTTTTTTACGGCGCGCGACGTTGGTAGTGTGGAACGCGCGTAAACGAAAATGTTCTTGTTTTGAAATTCATACAGATACCACGCATCGAGCAATAAGAATGTGGCTGTCTGTTGAAACTCTTTGCGCATGAAGGGATCAAAAAAAATACATAGGAGTGTTGTTATGAAATTCAGTACAACATTACAACACTCGTTTGGATGATGTAATGGTTATTAGAACATTGGGTGTTTTAATGTTGGCAATAAGCTAACTGTTTCAGAATCTTTACTAGAGGTTTTAAAGCATGGGTGTAGATAAAAATTTGTACTGTACCATCCTGTAATGAAACCTATTTAATGCAAATAAAGTTTATCTTATCTTCTACTTACCATAGCCATTCTGTCTATTAAAATGTTTAACAAGCCGCCTCTTGTGCTGTGAGTCGGGCAATGCTTGGATGTGTGCGTACAGTTGAGCCAAGGCCGTGTCGGTTGGATTCGTTTCATTTTCAGCGCGGGTTCGATGCTGGTCCACAAATGTGTATACTGTAGTTGCTGCTGTCCTAGTGAGTTTTATTTGAATTGAACAAATACACATAAATAAACAAAAAAAGTAGTAACTTGGCGCTAGCTGTTAAGGCTGATTTACACGTATTAAGTTGCCAAGTCTTAACTAAATTTCAAGCGACTTAATTTTAAATAACCGTTTACACGTAAAAATACTAAATAACTAGTTAAACTCATTTATTCGCTCAAGATGGACGCAGATTGTGATGAATCTTTATTTTTTTTCAATTCTTGCGAATATGTTGATCCAATACTCTTTATTTTTGTTTCAACTTCTTTAACACCAACATTTGCAATCGCCATGGCTGACGCTATAGCGGCAAGACGATGTTGTTTTGCTTGCTTATTTCTGTAATTTAAGCTTTTAATATTCCATAAACAATCGTCCTGTATGTATTCTTCAATGAAATTTATTGTCGTGTCTTCCGTCCACTTCGAGATTTTCGAAAGATTTTTATTTATAAATTAAGTAGGAACTACGTTGCAATCACTCCGCCAGCTTATGCTTTTCACTTAATTTTAACTGTAATGTAGTACTAAAAAAATACGTCCTGCCATGCCAAAAAACTTGTTTAACTGCAAAAGAAAAGTGGTAGTTCAAAAAGACTCGGGAGTGTAAACTATAACCAACAGCAGGCATTAGCAAGCTACTTAAGGATATGTGTAACAGGATTTAGTAATGATCATAGCTCGAAATGCTATATTTTCACCACAAAATTTGTCTAAAAACACCATGTTTGCGTGTTTTCTGCCTACTCTTCGCCTTAAGCAAAAAATGAAATGGCCGAATTTTGAAAATTTGGCCTGCAATATTTTTTGCATAGTAAAGCTTTTTTTTTGCTAGTACTACAAAATACAACACTGAAATTCAAAACACACTAACAAAATAACTCTTACCAGAATGGACCTATGAAAATAGTCCGTATTTAAGTAAATCCTACTACTCCACAGCTGAATATCTAAGTGATCGGACAGCCTGGGACTAGATTCTGATTATGTTATAGCAATAGCAATGACAGTACAATATTGTATATTTCATTAAAAAGAGCGCAAAATAGAATGCTGGGAGAGTTTCTTTTTCTCTCTCAGACCGCCATTTGTTTCCGAAGCCGCAATTAGAAATGACATCACAAAGAATTGTAAAGGAATCAATTTTGGGAAAATAAATGCGTTTTATGCCTAGTAATTGCGAGTTAATGGCATCCTAGTATCCGTGCTTAAGAAACGACGTATTTATACGACCTAAACGAACAAGCGCAAGGCTGGCGCACCCCAGTATCAGCTCGATCCATTTGACTGCGTGCAACGAAGAGCAGTTCTAATTGTCAGGGACCCAGTGCTCTGTGAACGGCTGGATCACTTGGCGTTGCGTAGAGACATCGCTTCATTGTGTGTCTTCTACCACACCTATCACGGGAAGTGTTCAGAAGAGCTGTTTCACCTGATTCCTACCGCCAAATTCCACCTTCGCACGACACGCCACAAGTTAGGATATCATCACCAAACCGCCACCACCTGAACTTCCTTGTGCGGTGTTTCCGGGACGATACGACATGGGTACCTTCAAAAGAAGCGTGTACACCTTCCTTAAAGGCCGGCAACGCTCCTGTGGTTCCTCTGGTGTTGCAAGATAATGTATGCGGCGGTGATCACTGTACACCAGGTGACCCGTACGCTCGTTTCTCCTCCTTTTCCATATAACAACAAAGGAAGAATATTTCGTCGATTAATTGTTAAAATATCGTTTATCAACTCACCTATCCGTTATACTCTCATCTAAATCGATATCCGGCGACATGATCCGTTTCCTCTCCCTCAGAGCGAAATACGCCGCAGCGTCTGTCACTAATTGGTTTGGCGCGTCGAACAGCCGAGCCGAATGTCGAATCATGAAGCTTATTACTGGCGACAGTGCTATTGAATCAGTATGGAAGTTTTCTGGAGATAACTGAAATTAAAATTTACTGATCAAAGTTAGATGGCCGATGGGGCAGTAAAGTCCTCGAATGGCGACCACGTACCGGAAAACGTAGTGTTGGTAGTCCTCCACAAGATAGCTAGGACCAGCGATCACATAAGTGAATTTGCCAGAAACTGTCATAACCATAATGTTAACACCAGGAACAGACATAAGCTTATAATGCCTACTACTCGACTAAGTCAAGTTAACAAGTCTTTTGTGGGGCGATGTATATGCTTTTACAACAGGATCCCAGAGAATGTTCAAAACATAAGTATTACGTTATTCAAAAGAATTGTTAAAAAACGTTTGTGTGGTAAAGGTTACTATAACATAAATGACTTTCTTAATGATACCACAGATTGGGAATGGAGCGACCGCCCTCAGGCTATTAAATAATAAGTTTAATTGTACAATGTTACTTTGTTATTTTGTAAATGTTACTTTAATTGTAAAACATATTTTTGATGAAAAAAAAAGGGCCGCTGAGTTTGTTGCGCCCATTCTTCTCAGGCCTGAGGCATTCATTTTGGAATGGGTGGTAATTTTTTGACTTTCAATAAGTGATATCACATCCTATTTTGAATAAAATATTTGAATTTGATCTGGTCAAGATTTCAGGAATGCGTTGGATGAGGGCAGCGCAGGACTGATTGTCGTGGAAATCTTTGGAGGAGGCCTTTGTCCAGCACTTTAAATCTTCCGGCTAATGATGATGATGATTAAAGTTAAAAGTTATAATAAAATCTTTATTCACATTATCCCGCCAAATCACTCACATTTTGCTGTGGTTATTGTTAATAGGTACTGTTGTAACACATGGGTGAACATTGTATACATGATGCGAAAATACATTTAAAAATTTTTAATTTAAGATAATATTCTAGTTCAGCGTATTCTATAACCATTAATCACTACATTAACATCATTTTAAGTATTTAATAAGACCAAAAAAACAAAGCCGAAATATGGAACATGTATATATATATATATATATATATATATATATATATATATATATATATATATATATATATATATATATAATTGGAACTTGTATATATATATATATAATTGGAATCTCGGAATCGGCTCGAACGATTTTCATAAAATTTAGTATATAGGGGGTTTCGGGGGCGATAAATCGATCTAGCTAGGAATCATTTTTAGAAAATGTCATTTTATTCGTGTTTTATCGATAATCAACTTAAACATAAACTTGGAAGAAAAATAACAAAAAGGAGGCGTTTGAGTAGTCTCAACTGAAAAATATGACTCTTCCTGACATCTATTGGCGAATAATAATACTATTTTTGTGAGCAACCAATTGCTTTAACGACACAACAGCAGATGGCGTTGTTAAGTAAATAGTAAATATTAAAATATTACTTATTTAAAGACCCCGGTTCGAATCCAGAAGTCCTATTAGTTTTTTTTTTGTTCAAGTTTTGTACATTCTTAAAAATCCGAGCAAGGCTCGGTCGTCAGGATATTTTTATTTAAGACAATAAGGGACGAGACGAGCAGGACGTTCAGCTGATGGTAAATGATACGGCCTGCCAATGCAGTGCCGCTCAGGATTCTTGAAAAACCCAAAAATTCTGAGCGGCACTACAATAACGCTCGTCTCCTTGAGACATAAGTCTCGTTTGCCCAGTAATGTCACTAGCTGCGGCGCCCTTATGACCGAAACACAATAATGCTTACACATTGCTGCTTCACGGCAGAAATAGGCACGGTACGCACAATCTATCTGGCATCCGGTTCAAAGGAGCCTCCCACTGGTAGTATCTTGATGTCAAGAATATACAAAAATGCCTCAGCAATAACTTATTTAAATGTGCTTTGTCACAACTTATAAATATGAAGCTAGGTTTTCAACACTCGTTTAGGTACCTTAAAATATAGTATAGAAACCAACTTGAAGTGGAACCAGACCTTAGGATAAAACTTTCGACATTTTCCGCGAACTTGGATTCTTTAGTAAAAAAAAAAAAATAGTGACTAAACAGGCGACAGCAAAGTATGTTTAACTAATAAAACCTACTTTACTATACATAAATGTGTATTAGACCCAGGAATATTGTGCAAAATACCGGGCCATGGCAGAACAAGGTTTGAGGAACACTGCTCTATACAACGAAGAAAGAAAGAGATAAAAGTTTATTGCATGAGACAATCCAACTCAAGTCCTAGGTAATGTGCGAAGCGTGCTGAGATGTATCGCGGTATGCTTCGCCAGCAGGTCCAATTTCGCGAAAGAGGTCACTCGTCGAATCTAACTCGGATGGGCAGCGTTCGGGAAGCTCCGTAAAATCTACTCGTCCCAAATACCACAGTGTCTGAAGACGAAGGTTGTCAAGCAGTGTGTGTTGCCAGTGATGACTTACGGTACGCAGATGTGGTCGCTAACTATGGGCCTTATGAGAAAGCTCATGGTCGCTCAGAGGGCAATGGAGAGGGCTATGAGGAGATCCGTAGGAGAACCAAAGTTACCGACATAATACAAATGATTGCGAAACTGAAGTGGCAGAGGGCACATAGTTCGACGGGCAGATGGACGTTCGGTCAGTAAAGTCCTCGAATAGCGACCACGTACCGGAAGACGCAGTGTTGGAATATGTTGGATGAGGGCAGCGCAAGACTGATCGTCATGGAAATCTTTGGGGGAAGTCTTTGTCCAGCAGTGGATGTCTTCTGGCTGATGATGATGATGCTTCACTTTAAATCAATACTACAATAATATAATAATAAACAATAATATAATAATAAATGTATAATCATCACTATGTTTATTCATTTATCTTGTGATCGGTAAATTATCTAAACATTGTAAACAGATGATTCCTCTTTACAATATACAAAGGAGTTTTTCAATTTCCCTGTTGACTCATTGAATAATGATTAATATCCCATCACATAGTGTAAAAAATGATTTAATTTAAAATGTTGCAATACAACAGATAGCTGTATCGCCTTATATTCTCATAAAAAAACATTTTCCATCATTCATTTTGTTATTAATGGAAGAATCAACTTCTAAACACCCACTTAAATAAAAGATAAATAATATTAATTCACACTACCTTCCTTGGACATAATAAATGTGGGGTAAACATAGTTGCAAGAGTATCGGGTGACATTCTATTGCTTGCTTCATTGTCTGCTACAAGCGTCAATAACTGTAGAAGTCTCTCAAGGAAGCTGCGATGAGTTGGTGTCAAGAGCAGGAGCAGCAATTGAAGAGCTGTAAGTAGCTTGCCTTCCGATGAATCTATGCTTGGAGGGTATTGACCTGTAAGTAAAATAAGCATTTATTCATAACACATAACATAATATATACATAGTAAAATTAGCAAAATAAGAATAGGGCGGACACCCATTCAACTTTTTTGGAATTTTTTTCCAACACAAATTTTCGGTAGGTACCTACCAAGTCGATCTGCTGACAACAGCCAAAGATAACATGGTTCCTTTTGTTATAGGTCTTAAAAGTGACCATCTTAGAATTAGTAGAAAAAGATGAAAAACAAAGAATGAATTTTAATTAGAGTTTTAAAAGATTTTTTGTTATTTATTAAATAGAACATAATATTTTGAGTTTTTTTAATATATTTTAATATTTCCATTTATTGACAAAGAGAAACAATTATCAACTTGACTGCCATTGTTATAATTCTTGTTTAAAATGTTGTTATTAACAACCACTACTTTCTAGACAACATATAGCACTGACAGACTTTTGAAGATTCATAAAAATACTAGCCATACAGACAACAATGATATTTGAGATTGTTTTTCTAGTGGGAAATACAACAAAATGCAAAAATCATCAAACATTTAACTTATTTATATATTATATTGAAAACAGTTGTTAGTGGTGTTGTGGGGCATAGATTCCCATTTCTAAAATATGTTCAAGGGAAATGATGGTAGCATGGAAACAGTCTTTATTCATTTGAGTGTGAACTGTTGCATGCATTGCACTCAACAACTCTTTAAGTATTTTATTATTTACTTACAATTGTTTTAACATTAAGTGAGTTGTTGCATTGCTTTTTATGAAAATAAGGAACGAGATGAGCAGGACGTTCGGCTGATGGTAATCGACACCCTGTCCATTACAATGCAGTGCCTTTCACTTTGAGACATATATTATATAGACACATATGTTAAGTCTCATTTGCCCAGTAATTTCACTAGCTATGGCGCCCTTCAGACTGAAACACAGTAATGCTTACACATTAGTGCTTCACCGCAGAAATAAGCGCTCTCGTGGTACCCATAATCTAACCGACATCCAGTGCAAAGGAGCCTCCCACTGGTTGTGCATAGATTGTATTAAAAATATAAGTAAAATGATAAAGCTGTAAATTATTCATTTACCTGCCAGAGTACAATATGTTTGGTAATACTGATCCATAAGCAGTGGCTGTGGTAATTCGGCTAGGAACCCCTTCAACACAGATGCACAATCATGGACAGAGAACTTTCCATCATCAAGACCCAGGTTAGACCCAGCTTGAAGCAACTGTCGAAGTTCTTGCTGTCGACTTAATGACCCAGTTCTTCTGAATATACCCTCTTGTGTTACATCTATAATTGTTAACACAAATTTCCAGTTCGTCACAACAATGAATAATTGCTATATAAAGCCACACACAATATTTCTAAAATAATAATGTTAATAATATTGAAAGCATATGAAGAGTGCAGGACCTTTGTGAGGGTAGTTTGACAACTACTACTAGTTACTATCAAGACACAATATACATTTAAAAACATTTATAACACCCATAATATATGTTTGAGAACACATGTTTCTTCGATTGTATCATTCAGTGCTTGACTGACAGTTAGTGCTGACAAGAATTGTCGGTCGAGCTATGAAGATAAATTTTTGCGTTCAGTGCGACTCTGACCGAGCGACCGAACACACACGCGTATGTATCATCACATACAAAAATTTGTAGCAAATTTGAATATATTGTATAAATATCACCTTCAATTTGACACTCCACAATAATTGGGTAAACATACATATCTTCTCCGTCTTTTATTCCGTAATTGCAAACAATTATTATAATATGGTACACGCTACTCTCGACCGTAATCAGCTCTGACAGTCGGTCAAGCACTAAATGCATCCTTAACCAATATTATCTGCGTGGCTACCTTAACAAAATAAACCAAGGTATGAGTGAGTAGAGTGATGTGATATGGCCAAAGTACAACACTATTTTGTGGCAGAAATACTTTTAACTTCTTTTACCTTTTAAAATCGGGAGTGTCCCAGGGCACAAGATTTTTCAGAAAGACCAAAACTGAAAGTGCTATGGCACTCTACTCCCCAACCAAGTCCTAACCCTTATTTTGTTTATAAGACGGTTTATTTTGCATGGTCTTATAGCTTGTTTCAATAGCTTTCTTATACATTAACTCAAATCATCCTAATTATAAGCAATCTATGGCCAGACGTAAAATAATATGCATTGACAGAATGCTGTGTGACTGAAATTGAAATTGCTTTGATCTGCTGGTATGCCTTAAGGAATTAGTGAGTTTCCCAGAATGGAAAGGTTAATATAAATAAATGTCTATTTGACAAAATTACGTATGTAATTAGAGCAAGGCTCAGGCTAATAAGGTAGATTTATTTAAGTGATTCATTGTTACTCTGAATATTATAGTACAGCTGTTTACACTTTTGTATTTACTAGCTATGTAGGGCTTGGGTAAAACTAAACAACAACTTAACTGCAAGTTATGGAAAATCATAATGCAACTGAGTGATATCTATATATTATATTATATGTGTTTAGTTAACCATACTAAATTATTAAATAGTGCTGTTAGCTTAAACATAGAATCACATATTATTATGTCCTTTTGAGGCACTTAATATGAGGCTCCAGGCAAAAGTAATATTCCTATGATTCCAGACCAGCAAAAGCTATGACCACTAAACATGTAACCCTTATTTCTGTGTTTACATACTTTAACACAAGAACTTTAGTATAATTTTATTCATGAAGATGTAAGAAATACAATATAATAACCGATACGTAGTTTAATCTTACTTGTAGGTTTTGACAGAAAATCTATCAATTCATTAAGCCTAGATATTCCTTCTTCAGTAATCGCATTTGTTTCTGAAATACTTTTTGATGTAAATGTGTTGTTTTGACTAGAAGCTACACTCGAAGTTTTTGTTTTCTTATTAAAATTCCAACGGAATTGTTTTGGCTTATCAGTCGAGCAGTCGACACTGGAATGTTATAAACAACAGGTAAGCAAAGCTAAGCTGCTTTGAGGCAGTAAAAAATATTAATCACATACTTTCAATTGTGTACTTACTCGTCGGTGTTGATATCTACAACAAATGATAAATGCATTCGCACCAATATAAAAAATTGCTCCACATTCTCCTGTCTAAGCTTTTCTATGAGTTGCGTATCGGGAGTACTCATTATTTGTAATAAATAAAGAAAAAAAAGTTGTGTGTCCGTAAAAAGATTTACACTAGAAATTATAAGAAACCAAACAGTAATGCTTACTGACGGTCATCACCATTTTATTATCTTTATATGCAATTTAAACCATTTTATATAATATTATATTAATATTCACAACTTTAAATACGAGTCAAAACACTATTTTCAATACCATTCAACTTTTCAAAACGTTTGAAATGTCATTTCCCACAACGGTTTAATTTTTTTTTAAATAGCTCTAGGCCAGCAGCAGAGTATTAAGCCTCTTAAAAGTATACCTACTTTTAATACTTTTAAAAACAATGTCAAAAAAAAGTGTGTGTGTCAGCTTCGAAGCACGTCACGACTGGAGTTTACTCCTCAAGAGCAATTGTCTTCGAACGGTACTAAACAAAATCAATTCCAATGGAGTCGGTTACAAACAGACATACAGCAGAAGCTAATAAAAGCGTATTAATTAAAATGATTGACATCATGAAAGGGTAAATAAACGCATTAAAGAAAATGCTTAATGAATATGTATATAGGTACCATTTAATCCAAACCATTTAAGCTTGAATGCTTAAATGGTTTGGACACGTGGAGCGAATGAGTGAAGAAAGAATGACGCATCAAATATATAAGGCAAGTGTGGGCAAGCCGGTCGCGGGAGTCCTCGTAGAACATTCGTCGATGAAATTGGGGACGTTTTGAGAAAAGGAGAGGTCCGAAGCACCCGCAACCGGCGAGCATGTATGAAAAGAGTAATGAATGTAGAGGAAGCGCGTGAGGTTTGTAAGGATAGAAGCAAATGGCATTCTATTGTCTCTGCCTACCCCGACTCGAATGTGTGTGTGTGTGTGTGTATAGGTACATGCATATTTATTTTATTTACATTTTTTACGACTATCCGGCGAAATATTATAATATGTCATATATTTTACATTTAAGTAGATCTTACATGATTACATCATTATAATTATATCATCGAATCATTAATTATCATAACTGAAACTACAAAAATTGTTAATAGAAAATAATTAATCATAATAACATTAAAAAAATATAGATATTAATAAAATAAAATAATGGGTTAGGTTAAGAATTGTCTATTTGGCGTGAAATGCGCTATATAATATAATCTCCATATTAAATTAAACATTTAATTATGTGCATAGCTCATATAAATTTGTATGAACTACATTGATAAATCAATATTTAATAAATACAAAGCACACATGTTTATACATACATCAAAAAAGTTTAAGCAACATGCATGATATTACAAATTTACCATTTATATTAATTAATTTCTAAGTCTTTATTCACTCAAAGTGCATAGGTGTGTAAACTTTTTTGTTATTGATGACATACTGGCTGGTTGTAAAAAAAAATCGATTATGTTTTGTTTTTCTCATAAAATTAAATGAAAGGGTTTGTTTGAATATAAGTGCGTTGTAATTGCTACGTTTAGTCTCGATATTATAATTTTACCAACCATTTAAATAGAGTTAGCGACAAAATTGAATTGTTAGATATTCTTTACGTCATGGAGCGACGTCATTTGACGACAAATGAAATGCAAAGAGCTGTAGGGATGTTACAAGCGGGAAGTAATCAATCTCAGGTATCTCGGCATTTTGGCATTCATGATACAGGATTTCAATGATACAGGATGGTCCAAAAGTCCGTTAACATTTGAATCGGTTGCCGCGTCTAGCAGCGGTGGCGGAGGGGGATGGAGGGGTTACGCATTGCAAGAGCGGCCAATGGAAATTTAGTAGCATGGCGTTGTTCAGCGGTAGTCAACGTGCGTTTTGTGTACGCGAATACTATCGAAACAACGATTCTGCGACCTTAGCTCAACGAAAGTTTTGCAATCATTACAAGATACGATACAAAAATCAAGCTCCATCAGGTGTGTTAATTAAAAAATGGGTGCTCAAGTTTGAGAAGACGGGTTCAACAATGGATTTACCTCGATCTGGCCGGCCTAGAACGTCGAGGGACCCCGAAAACGTGGAGCGAGTAAAATCGTCTGTTCGTGACCAACCTGGACTTTCAACTCGAAAGCGGTCTGCTGTCCTTAACGTGCCAAGATAATGATGTATTAAACCGCATTTTCAAGAAAGATTTAAGTCTACATTCCTATAAAATCCAAATGGTGCAGGAATTAAGGCCTCAGGACCATGCCACTTACAAATATTTTTTCCTCAACGAGGCACACTTCCACCTAAATGGGCATGTTAATAAACAAAATTGTCGTTATTGTTAGTGACACTATGTCATGGT
Organism: Leptidea sinapis; assembly: GCF_905404315.1. Classification (NCBI taxonomy): domain Eukaryota; kingdom Metazoa; phylum Arthropoda; class Insecta; order Lepidoptera; family Pieridae; genus Leptidea; species Leptidea sinapis. The sequence continues at coordinate 9,149,160 of NC_066296.1, read as the reverse complement.
GATCAAAAACCCCTGCATTCCAGCCAACCAACCCAGTAACTCTCGACGAATTAAAGGATCGTATTCGCACAGAAATCCAAAACATCTAAACAGAAACATGTAAAGCTGTCATCGAAAATTTCCGCTCTAGATTGCAGCAATGCCAGAATAATGAAGGATTGCATATGGATGATGTGATTTTCAAGAAATAAATCCCCCTTTTGTTTACTATCGAAAACAATAAACAATTATGATCTACTATAATTAGTTTTTTTTTAATCATCATTCCAATTATAAACGGACTTTTGGTCCACCCTGTATTATATACAATAAAGAGGTAGATATCGCACTAGCGCGCGCAAAATGTTGCAGACAAATTCAGACAATTGTCGTAATTTCATTTAGTCGGCAGCGAGCTAATCGGAACGTATTCGTGGCGTGACATTAATAATCTAAAATGCCAACGTGTGTGTTAAGAAAATGTAAAAACTATGTTTGCAAGATATATAAGAGTGAAGGTATTTCATACCATACGAAATTATATAAAAGAACGTCGTATTTGTAGTTTATCACGATTTTATTTCTTATTTACAAATAAATCTCGAATTATTAACGTGGTGGTTCGAGCAAGATAGAGAATATGATGACAACTGCAGCGCGACAAGGACAAATAGTATGTGTCATAGATTAATCAACCAGAAGTAAAATCGTAGGCAGTACATCGTAATCGTAAACCGTAGGCAATACATAGCGTTCGTAACCGCTTGATTGCGGAACTTGAGTTTTCTTGTTAGTTAGTGAGCGTCTTTCTTAATTTTTTTTTTTTTTTTTATGGAATAGGAGGACGAGCGTACGGGTCACCTGGTGTTAAGTGATCACCGCCGCCCACACTTTCCTGCAACACCAGAGGAATCACAAGAGCGTTGCCGGCCTTTAAGGAAGGTGTACGCGCTTTTCTTGAAGGTACCCATGTCGTATCGTCCCGGAAACACCGCACACGGAAGCTCATTCCACAGCTTCGTGGTACGAGGAAGAAAGCTCCTTGAAAACCGCACTGTGGAGGACCGCTACACATCCAGATGGTGGGGATGAAATCCTAACTTGTGGCGTGTCGTGCGAAGGTGGAATTCGGCGGCAGGAATCAGGTTGAACAGCTCTTCGGAACACTCCCCGTGATAGATGCGGTAGAAAACACACAATGAAGCGACGTCTCTACGCAACGCCAAATGATCCAGCCGTTCACAGAGTACTGGGTTCCCGACAATTCGAGCTGCTCTGCGTTGCACGCGGTCAAATGGATCGAGCTGATACTGGGGTGCGCCAGACCAGAGATGACAGCAATACTCCATGTGAGGCCGGACCTGCGCTTTGTAGAGCGCTAGAATGTGGGCCGGCTTGAAGTATTGCCGTGCTCTATTTATGACGCCCAGTTTCTTTGAAGCCAGTTTGGCTTTGCCCTCCAGATGGCCACGGAATTGGCAATTGCTCGAGATTTCGAGACCCAGTATTCCGATACTAGGCGAGGCTTTAAGGGAAGTGTTCTCGAAGAGCAGTGATACGGCAAATGGGGTTTTTTTAGTGGTAAACGCGCAAACTTGAGTCTTCTGGGGGTTAAATTGGACAAGGTTCAACTTACCCCATTCCGCGACCTTCTCGAGAGAGGACTCGATAGAAGACACAAGTTTCTCCCGGCACTGGTCGACGTTTTCCCGAGAGAGACCTGCATGGCCCGTGTATACGGCATCACCAGTGCTGTCGTCTGCATAGCAATGCATGTTGGCGGTGTCCAACATATCATTGATATGCAGAAGAAACAGCGTGGGAGATAGCACACAGCCTTGGGGAACTCCAGCGTTCACGGGCTTGGGATTCGAGCCATAACCGTCGATAACGACCTGTATGCTGCGCCCAGTGAGGAAGCTGGAGGTCCACTTGCATAAGCTCTCGGGAAGCCCAAATGATGGAAGTTTTGCGAGGAGCGCCTTGTGCCATACACGATCAAAGGCCTTCGCTATATCCAGACCAACTGCCAGGCCTTCCCCCTTGCTTTCAATAGCCGCCGCCCATCTATGTGTTAGGTATACCAGAAGATCGCCAGTCGACCGACCATTGCGAAAGCCGTACTTCCGGTCGTTGATCAACTGGTGACCCTCAAGGTATACCAAGAGCTGGCGGTTAATTATGCTCTCCATGATTATGGAGAGTAGGGAGGTAATCGCAATAGGCCTGTAGTTTGCCGGATCCGAACTGTCTCCTTTTTTTGGGATCGGATGGACAAGGGCTGACTTCCATGAATCAGGGACTACGCCTTTTGAATAAGAGTGCCGGAATAAACGCGTTAGCACCGGCGTCAACTCAGGGGCACACGTTCTAAGCACGATTGGAGAAATGCCATCCGGCCCGCTCGACTTCCTGACGTCCAACGAAAACAGAGCTCGCCTAACAGTTTTCTGTCGGAACTGTACTTCAGGCATGGAGCTCTGACACCGCGGGATGGTCGGCGGTGTTTTTCCGTTGTCGTCAAGAGTCGAGTTGGAGGCAAAAAGAGTGCACAGGAGATCGGCTTTCTCTTTTGCCGTATGGGCCAGGGTGTCATTCCTCATGTGCAACGGCGGCATGGACGGCTGGTTGAAGTTACCAAGAGCAGCTTTCGACAACGACCAGAACTTGCGTGTTCCGGTCGGGTAACTGGAAAGCTGCGCGCCAATTTTGACGACGTGCTTCGATTTCGCACGGGCGATTTGCCGCTTAAAAAATCTGGAGGCACGGTTATATTTCCTCTTCAGAACTTTGCAGTTCGGATCCTTTGAGCCCAGCGCCGCAACCCAAGTTCGATACGCCTGTTTTTTGCAGTCAGATGCTGCTTTAACTGACGCATCGAACCAGGGCTGTGATCTGCCACCGATCGGTACTACAGAGCTTGGTATAAAAATAGCCATGCCCTGCAGTATCACATCGGCTACTGCAACGGCGCAGGCACTAGGATCATCCGAAGGGAAACAAACCCTGCCCCAAGGGTAGGATGCAAAAAAGGAACGCATCCTATCCCAATCTGCTGACTTGTAGTGCCAAACGCGGCAGGTCGCTGGTGGTCTGCGACGTTGGCGTCGGATAGGCACTACACTCCTGACCAGGCAATGGTCGGACGTTCCGAGAGGGGCGTCGACAGAGACCTGGTAACCATCGGGATGTGTAGTCAGCAGAAGATCTAATAAGGACGACATGTGGCTATCCACATCCGGGAGCCGCGTCGGCGACTCAACCAATTGGGACAGACCATACGCCAATGCAAAATTATGCACAGATCGCCCTGCGTAGTCTGTGGTACGTGATCCAAGCCATTCGGCATTGTGCCCGTTGAAATCACCCAAGACTACGATTTCAGCGGAGGGGATCTGAGCAAGCACGTCATCAAATGCCGCTTGAACGCAGCCCATGAGGTGAACCGTTTCTGCGTTACCACTATGGGACCTGTAGACACACGCATAGATGCGGACGCGGTCCTCTAAATCTACGCGGAGCCAGAGAGAAGACAGGCCCCTACCCTCAAAATTGCCGAGACGGCGACAGCAGATATCCTCCCTAACGTACACACATACCCCGGCATGAGGCATGAAATTATGCTCAATTTTGTACCCGGGGTACGTTAAATATGACGTATCGCTAGGTCGAGATATCTGCGTCTCCGTAAGGAAACACAAGGCCGGCTGCGACGTCTCAAGGTGGTGGTGGACGGCGTTTAAGTTGGAGTGAATTCCCCGGATGTTACAAAAGTCCACATTAAGCGTGGAGCGGGGTGCCGTGGTGTTGCTGCCCTGTTTGTCCTGTGACATACACGGTACTGTGCCCTCCCCAGAATACGAAGGGCAGCCCGAGCGCGAATGCTCGGGGAGGGATTCTCTGGCTCTACAAGAGCCGGTACCCTCCTGGGGTAATTTCTCTTTAAATACCAATGCTCTCATATTTTGTTGGGGGGGGGGAGGGAGGGAAGGACGGGGGGGAATGGCCTCCGGTCCTCGACACTAACCTATGCGAAACATAGCGGCACTAGGCCGCTACTTCACGCCGGTATTCTGTGCGAGTGTGGTAAGTAACCCGGACGAGTCTGGCCCGATTGTGCTGACGTCATGAGACAGCAGCGTGACTCTCCCACTTTCAAAAAGCCCGTAGTCGCCTCTTACGACACCCTTGGATCTGGGACTACCCTATTCTTTTTACGCCCCGGGGCAGCACAGGGCAAAGCAAATAATATTATGATGATTATAATAAGTTCTGGCTTTCAAAGTCTTATAATAAAGGCGGTATAGAATGAGATTAGTAATAGCAGGCTATTTAATATTTTATTAGTACTTAATCTTGGAATGTATGTAACGTACCAGGAGGTCTACTCGCAAAATCGACAACGACACATTTGGAACGATACGATAATACTCCGAATATACCGCAACTTCCCTGTTTGCTGCGGGATGATCTAGGTAGTATATTTTAGGACAATTTAGGAAATGATGTGATAAAGGCGTTGTTGCAGTGAATGTAATACGAAATTTAATATTTTTTAATAAGTGCGTATAGTTGAACTATCAAACTACTAAAACAAGTTTTAGAGTAGATAGTGGACGTAGACAGGAAGTGCTATCTGCTTGCGTAGGAGTTTTTTCAGTAACACTGCCCTTTCGGTATATCCCTTGCTAACTGCAGAAGAATCAATGGATCATTTTCTGTTTCTCCCATTATCTTATTGTAATAAACCCTCAACAGAAATACATTCATGAATAATATAATATACAAGAAATAATAATTGTAAACTTAAAACTTTTTGGGAGCCGTCGTTAGTAAAATTGTAAAAATGGAACCCTTATTGTTAATATATTTCGGTTTTGTTTTGATATATCTGTATGTTTTTTATTATTTTATGTACAAATAATTTATATCAACACTATGGCTATATATTATAATCAATATTAAATTATTATTTTTTAAATCAATAACACCTAATTTAAATGTAGTTTTACTAACTAACTTTTATTACATGAACTCATGAACTAATCGTATTTTAGGCATAAATCCCGTACACCGTGTACGGTAAAAAATCATATCTGGTGAATGATTCTGTGTTTTTGCTATGCAAATACGAAGCAATTAGCAAATTAGACTTATCTTTTTTTCACTTGCGATAATTGCATTAACTATCCTTCTTTGACGTGTAATCGTAATGTAGTGTGCTATTGCAATGTTTAATTATTCATGTGTGCGTTTGTGTATCATTTACAAACACCGAATGTTGTCTAGGTAACCTATCTATACTTTTAAATATCATTGATATAAGTGTTATTTGTCGTCTTTGGCAGCGCTATAATAATACAAGGGAACCTGCTGAACAGCATTCAGGCTGTAAAAGGAGTACAACCACTCGGCAAGACCGGTACATACAACTGACTGTAAGACTCCAGCCGATGTTAACCGCTCGAGAGATAGGTTGCCCAGTACTTTCCCAGGGGCGTAAAAAGAATAGGGGAGTCCCAGGCCCATCGGTGTCGTAAGAGGCGACTAAGGGCTTTTTAGAAGTGGAAGATGAGAACACAATAGAAGCAAATAAAGCCTTGTCCAACATAATGCACTCCCAAAACTGGCATAAAATGTTTACTGATTCATCTAAAGTCCCCAGCAGTCCTGTTGGACTAGCAGTATGAATTCCCTCTACTAGAATTATATTAAGTTATAGTTGCCCATCTGTCACATCTATATCAAAACTTAGGATTATAGATCACTCTCTGTGTGATTGTGGCCTAGATGAGGGAAATGTGGACTGATATATTCTTTACTTGTCCTTTAATGCATTCTTCCCTATATAATTGTATACCTCCTGAAATTCCTCGTCCTACTTACTTAAAGTATATCCTTTCCCCTGGTGTTTACTGCATTTGTAAATATCTTGTGTATTAGGAAAAATAAGATTTTAAGTTTAAAATTCTTAATACCTACACAAGTATTTATAAGTATATTGTAGTATTATGTGTGTGTGTGATTTTTAAGTCATTTTCTTATTTTACTAACAGCTTGTGTTATTTTTTCAGATTTAAAATAAAATAATTCAATTGTTGTATATAAACCCTGATCTTAACCCTTAAAACTGGAATGCTCTTCAACACCTGCACCGTACCGGCGTACCCTTTACTCATTAGTGGGTAGCTTACGGTCCTACCTCAACCTGACATTGGCTCAGTTGTGGTGACCTTTCCACAAAAGCCACAATATAAAGAAAAGGATAAAATATGACAACGTGGTCTATATTCTAAGTTCAAACTTCAATGTTCATCAGAAGAGTGAGTGTTCTGTGGTTCATCATAATATTATGACCTCGTCTAGGGCACAGGAGACATATGTATCAGTACGGAAACTACGCCTTGTTGATGAAATACTTACCTATATTTGCCTACACTCCATTGAAGCAATAGGGTTGTCAGGTTATTTTTCTAACTGACTTTAAAAAAGGTGTTTTGGAACGAAGTTCCATATAGTGCGTTGCAAATCGTAAAAAAGTAAATAGCGTAAGATTTTTATGTATAGTGTATGTATGATAGCTGTACAGTCTATAATGCAATATTATTGTCTACAAGATATTATGTAATATTTTTAAACAACATTTTATTGAATGTTTTTCTTGGAAACATTTTTTTTAAACATTGACAGGAAGCTTTGAAATACTTGTGTTTTTAACTTTGTCCGTTGAAGTTTCAATTCTACTGCAGTCTTAAGAAACTCTTCCCCGCAGTCATCCCACGAACATGTCTAGACAGGGCAATTATTGTTTTCGTGAGTGTCAATAACGAATATGACATCTATTTTGAGATCCGAGATGGCGGATGTGACTTTTACAATAAAATCAACAATTGGGTATCATTGTCGAGATTTTCGTGAGTGTCGGTGAATAAACAATTAAATCAAATCAAAATCAGTTTATTCAAGTAGGTCACGAAAATGATACTTATGAATGTCAAAAAAAAATTTTTTTCTTATAGAATCTACCGCTACTTCGTAAAGGGTTGAGCTAATGAGAAGAAGTAGCAAGAAACTCATTGCCACTCTTTTATATATATACACTCGCCTTCAAAAGAAAGTATCACACTTTTAAAATTGGGATAACGTTTTAAGTTCACAAGATATACTTTCAAAATAAAAAGGACTCCAAAGAGAATTTAATTTTGTACATAAAAACTTTATAGTCGGTAACATTATTTTAAGAATTGGCTGAAAAAAAACTTCAAAACCAAAACCATTCCTTTTTCAAAGTGGACGTTTCCGAATTACAATTTTACCATTCACATTTTTCTTTCTGTTTTAAATTTTTTTCAAGATCGATGGGTCTTGTTTTAAAAAATTATGCTAAAAAGCACATAACATTTATTTATCATGCCTCTTTCAGTTGAAGAATGTGCTAGGATCATGGTTTTTCTGGAACTAGGCATCAGTATGCGTCGCACTGCAAGAATGGTGGGTGTGACGGTACGAACGGTCCAGAAGGTAAAGCGAAGGTACGAAGAGACTGGACACCATCTGAGGAGACCTTGTAATGGCAGACCCAGGTGTACCAGTGCCCGAGAAGATCGTTATCTTATTTCCACTGTGTTAAGAAATCGCCACCAAAATGCAGTTGAAGTCCAGCAACAGCTATTTCAGACCCGGAGGGACTACATTAGTGACAGTACAGTGAGAAATTTGAAACTCCGAAGACCAGCGAGTGGCCCAAATCTCGAGAGACAGCATCGAGTAGCGAGACTGCGATACGCCCGTGAACACATGCAGTGGGATGAAGAAGAATGGTCAAGAATTTTGTTTGCAGATGAGTCTCGATTCTCCCTTTACACTTCTGATGGAAGGCGAAGTGTTTACAGGCGACCTGGTGAGCGATACCTTCTAGCCTGCATCTCAGAAAGAGACCAATGCGGTGGAGGCAGTGTACATGTATGGGCTGGCATATCTTCAGAAGGTCGCACAGAGCTAGTAGCCATAGAAAATGGCACCCTCACTGGGCAAAGATATGCTCAAGAGATTCTCAATGAGTATGCAGGGCCGTATTTAGCAAATATGGGTGATGGATCGATGCTGATGCATGATAATGCCCGGCCACACACGGCTCATATCGTACAAGAGTATATTCAGGAGGTCGGTATCAGCGTGATGGCTTGGCCATCAAGAAGTCCTGATCTCAACCCGATTGAACACGCCTGGAATGAGCTTGGGAGGCTAGTCAGAAATCGTAGACCACCACCTACTACCCTCAGGTCACTAAAGCAGGCCCTGGTAGAAGAATGGGAGAATATTCCCCAACATCGGCTCCGAAACCTAGTGCTCAGTAATGTTATTAATGTATAGTTATAGTTTCTAAGAATTAAAGCCTATAAAATTTGCAACTAAACGTTTTTAATCTTAAATCTCTACCTTCTATAGTTAAGAAAAAAAATTAAATTGAAAAGTGTGATACTTACTTTTGCAGGCCAGTGTATATATATATATTATTTCATATATTATTTTTTACATATTATTATATATTATTTCAGTCTTCTTTTCTTAAGTCGAGCATTATCGGCTACAACACCCTCGAGAATCATGAAAACAACACCCATGATAAACAAGTTGATAATTTCATGTAGCTCCAACTTGGATTTACATTTTAACAGCACTTGCTGGTATTGGTTTCAACACTCACGAAAACCATGACAAAACACATGTAGGTAAGTATTTTTAAAACCACTAAACCACACTCATAAAAAAATGGTAATAAATATTGCAGCCGCCATCTTAGGGTAAATTGTGAATTATGTTCACGAATTTATTATAATCGATCTCACGGACTTATAATTTGAATACATACTAATTATAATCTTATATATAAAATTCTCGTGTCACAATGTTCGTTCCTGTACTCCGAAACGGCTTGACCGATTCTCATGAAATTTTGTGAGCATATTGAGTAGGTCTGAGAATCGGTCAACATCTATTTTTCATCCCCCTAAATGTTAAGGGTGGTCCACACGAATTTTTTTTTGTTGATTTTGTTTGATTATGAGTCAGCCTTAAAAAATACATACAACTTCAAATTTTCACCCATCTACGATCAACAGTTACTTTTGTATCGCGATTTTAATATCGGCAATACAACGTTTGCTGGGTCAGCTAGTAATAATATAATAATAGATCATTGTTATACTACTTTATAGTTTAAAAAACGAAAACTGGAGTAATTTTTATGGAGCCAAGTTCAAATAGCCGTATACCACGCAATACGCTGGCATTTTTAAAAAGATCGCAGAAACAAATAACAACGTGACACTCAACTCGTATTGACCGCGAAAACTGTTTAGGGGCCTCGTCGATGCGCATGCGTCATTTCGAACGTTTGTAGGCAGTTTCCATACTGGTACATATCACAGACTAGGTAGGTACATATTTTCTACTGTGTCTAGGGTAAATGTGTGAATATGATGCAATAGTGCAGCAATACCATAAACCATTGATTTGACTTAGAACTTAGAAGCTGCTTGGTTTTTGGTAGGGGATAATAGTATACCTATACGTTTAGTATTGTTTTCTTATTCTAGTAAAAATATTATTTTTCCTTAGAAGTGTCAACTATCCAGTGAATAAAATCAATAAAATTAATTGTTTTACAGATTTGCATCTCCAATAATATAGTAGTGGTTAGTGTAAATTAATACAATGACATCCAAAACTCTCATAGATTTTGTGGTAAAATATCACAAACCACGTTTGTTAAATAATATTGTGTTTTTCCCGAGCAGTGGAAATTCATTTTTGGGAAGACGCTTAGCTAATTCTATTTGTGCTTCCAAAGTTCAGTCTCCTAGGCGATTTACCACAAGCACAACAAATTTTACAGAAATACCCCTAGCAAATGAACAGCCCAGTAAAACAGAAGGAAAGTTCCAGTTAATGTTTACTTGTAAAAAATGTAGCGCAAGAAATTCAAAACTCATCACAAAGTTGGCATATTACAAAGGTGTTGTTATTGTCATCTGTGATGGTTGTGAGAACAAACATTTGATAGCTGATAATCTCAATTGGTTCTCTGATATGAATGGTAAGAAGAATATTGAAGATATCATGGCAGAAAAGGGTGAAACTGTTCAGAAAATTTTATCAGAAGATTTAGAATATATAGCTAAAGATATTATTAAAGAGCCTGGATTATTAGGGTAACTAATGATGAGTCACTTGGAGTTGAGTAATAATGTCGCTTTAATATGTTGTACTACATTAATCACTGGAAGTGTTCCAAAAAGCTGTTTGTCCAGATAACTCCCGCAGAATTCTAACTTCACATTAAAAAACTTGGATTTTATCTTCATAATAATCCAGATTCCATCCATGTAGTGTCCGTCTTTAGTGAAGAATTCAAGGAGTTTTCTGACCCATACAAGCAAAATAATCTGCTTGCTTTTTAGAAAGGTGTTGACAAATAGAGTGTATAAACCTGTCTAAAAAGCAAGCAGCACTTCTTTGATAAGATTGATTGTTGATCACTGAATATTGGGTGACCTATACTCTCAGATATTATTAATAATACATCTTTTTTTCTGAAGAGGTTATGTTAATGCAAATTGATTAAAAGGTCCTGTTTCACAATGTCTACATAAAGAAGCATAATTATTTTAGTAACTCATATTGCGTTTCTCACACACTTATTTACCAGATGACATATAAACAGGTTGGTCTGGCAACCTTACATTCTGTTTGATGAAATAAAATAAACCGTTTCTAGAAAAAAAATGTAAGTTTCATTACATATTTTCGTTTGGTATATGAATCTATGGTTGTGTTTGATGAAATACAGTCTGTAATAAATCAATCATGATAATAATTGTTTTGCACATTTGGGTATAGAAATTTGGGAGTGTCAACTAAACAATTGTCATGATTTGAATTGCCATGAACCATCCTATAATTACATATGTGCTGGTTAACTCTATTATGCCGACCGCCGGAAGTTACCGAACCCGCGCCTCACATCGCCGCGAAAATGTTACGTAGATTTAAGTTTTAAAAATGTATGTAAGATTATAAGGTATTTATTTTATGGGCCTTGTAGCCTGAAATAAATTATTTATCGTTATTAAAATATAGTGAAACACAAATGATTTATAGTTGAAACACTAGTGCCTATTTAAAGCTTTACTTCTACATTGTGAAACAGAACCTAAGGCTGTTAAATATTCTGTACAATTATGTTAATGAGTAGCTTTAATAAAAAATAATTATCCAATATAATATTTTTATTTCAAATTGATTAACACTAAACATCTTCACAATATGGCAAAACTATAAATAAAGTATTCTTTAACATATACCTACATCAATAACTAAAACTAATTTGTGCTAATATAATCAAAGCACCATTTTGTCTTATGTACTACTATAAATTGGCACCAATATTATAATACATATACTAATGTAACATAATGACAAAAAAGGAATATGCATGTGTTTTTTAACATTTTCTCTATTAACATCAATATTGTAAAAAATGTATTAATACCTCGAAAATTGCCTTGTAATGGTGTGACAACAGAGTTGTTTCATTTATTTTGTACAAATTTGTGGATTGTATAAAAATCCATGTCCAATTTATTATATTTCACAAACTGAATGAAGTCTCAATATTCATTAAAAGGGGCTTTGAAACACATTAAATAGCTGAGTTAAATTTGTAAAATTATTTTTTTCATTCTTGAAGGTGCATAAAGTGTGACACTCAGGTGTGATCCCCTACTTGGGTGCGGCTGAGGGCCTCATGCCACATACACTGGCATTCTCCCCTTGGTTGAAAACAAACAACATTCATTCATACTCATTGTATTTGTACTCCATTCCTCTCTCCAACAGGCCTAGATTATAATTAGTGTTAATAAAGAAATTACCTTGTAACACACTCAATGCTATCCAAGTAAGTTATATGATAGCCATGAGAAGAGATCCTCACTCCACACTGGGCTCATATAAGAAACTCTATTGTACTTAAGCATGACTGTTAATCAATATGATAAAATAAACTAAATAGGAGAGAATGTGTGTTATAAGCACACACAAAACATGACTCAAGTGTGTGTATTGGGGCTCATTGTCCTAGGCGAAAATTGCAAAACCATTCATTATGTAATATCAGTTACATTTCATTCATATAAAATAATTGCTGTAAGAATTATTAGAAGTTATATTAGATTATCCAATACTGATATTTTACACATGTTCTTATGTTCAGAAAAATGATATAGGCATCAAAAAAATATAAGATACTAGCTGACTCGACAGACATTGTTCTGTATGTATAATAAATAAAATACTGTTTTTTATGAATTGTCAATAATATTTCCTAACATCAAGAATTCTTTCTTAACGTATGCTCGTTGTTGTTATAGTGAAATTGTTTCACAGCAGAACTGTCAAACTGTGTGTCAATAAATTCTCTCATAGAAAATATTTCCATACAAAACTAATATTGGAAATAAAAATAATTATGGGTCCCAAATCGAAATAAAAAGTATCCTATCTCTCAAGTTGGACCTAACAGCACCCTATGAAGTAATCCCCATTTAAATCCGTTCATTAGTTTAGGAGTCCATCGCGGACAAACAATGTGTCATGTAATTTATATATATTAAGATTATATACCACTTACACAAGGTAACCATTGATATACAACCACTATTTTAAAATTTCTGTATCAAAACAGCAAATCATTGACATATTCAATTACTTTAACTGTGTATGTAATTTCTTAGCAAAAATAACTCCACAAGCCCCACTACTCTATTCTCTGCCCCTTGCTTTCACTGCCTTGCACTTAAACAGAATGTAGTGAGTCATTATTAAGGCCATAATAGGCAGTACTTTGAAAGTTTATTATATAATACTTCATTTAATGTCTGCATTCTACATTGCCAAACTTCTTTTTGGTAATTAAAAACTAATGGTATATAACTAATATGTAAAGTCCTTAAAAAAGAGACAGCATATTATTTAACAAATGATTTATATTTGGAATATTAATCCTATATTATTAAAAAATACTATAAAAATATAAGGCACTAAAATCACATAGTTGATTGAAATTCGATGTTTTCATACACATATAAAAATTTCCTATATAAAGTACTTACACAATGTCTAAATCAATAAAGGAATGTATGGCAGTCTTTAATTTTCAAATGGTCATATTATCAAGCTTTATAAAATCTTGAAAAATCCAATAGTCAAATTGATAGTATTATTTGAGTTATTTTATTTACGGTTATATAAAAAGAATACTTGTTACCATAACATAGTCATTTCAGTCTTAAAAACTATGATTATACTCTTTAAAGTTTAAACCCTTTTGGGACGGCTTACAACAGCATAATCTGTACCATTACAATTGTTATGAGTGACATCTTCAATACCAATTTGATTTTGCAGGACTTGAGCTTGTGCTGCTGATGGTACCTGAGGGCCAGGTGTGTTGGGCTTTCTTATCATACCATATCCTAGGTGTGAATCATCAGCCAGCCGTGCCGGCTGCATTACATTTTCAACCTCATCATAATCATTCCATGTATCTTTACTCTTTGAATCATTCAAGGACAGTGTTGTTGGCCTAGCTTCAACTTTTTTATACTTTGAAGATTTATTCAATTTACTTGTTGAACCAAAATATTGCAAACGATCATAATTTTCATCTTCTGGATCAACAATAGGACTGGGTAACAGGATTATTCTTGATGACTCAGGGCCAGAAGTGTTTAAATTGTCTTGTGATCTCGATATAAGTTTCATGCAGTTTGAACTGTCACCCAAATTTGGAGTGAACTCAGTATGGTCTGGATCATCAATTCCTAAAGTTTTCCATGCTTCACTTCTTACTTCAACTTTATCATATGGCACTAAGGGAGGACTTTCTTTCCTAATTTGTTCAATGGGTTCGTAATTATCAAGTTTTTTATATCTTCCAAAGTCTATACTATCATCTATAGAGCTTGAAACATCTTTAACTTTGGGGACATTGATAATTTTTCTTGGAGGTTTCTGGGGTTTTGGTTTGAGGGCTGGTTTAGGCATAAGTAGTGGAGCCGAATCTCTCTCTGTACTTATGGTTTGTTGGCTGGAAATGGAACTTGTTTTAAATGACAGTGAACTTAAATTGAGATCTTCAGGCCTTGCAGCAACTAAGGGACTTCTTGAACCAGGGAACAAGTTAACACATGGTTGAATATTAAATTCAGAATGTTCAGGGCTATGTAAGTTGTCATTTCCAATCATTTGCTTCATTGTCTTCATCTTCAAAGACAAACATTTAAAAATTTCAGATTGGTTAGGATGTTCTAAATGAAAGATCCCTTCACCTGTATCACATTTTCGACCAGCTTCAAATGTAAATTTGCCTTGTCTATAACCATACCGTCTTATGTATCTATAAGGCCAAGTAGCATAAAGTTTATTATCATTAATATCTCTCAATTCTATAGCTGTTGCCGTCAGTAAAAGCAAATATCTAACAGACTCAAAACCACACCTTGTTGAAGCTTCTGAGACACACATTTTCACTGAAAATACTCCTTCACCAGATGAACAATACAGATCATTATCTTCATCACAACTAATAGGACTGCATGAACTACCTCTGAATGCGACAGACTGCAGTGCTGTTACCCATTCTAAAGTCTCAGCTTCTGATAAAGCACTTAACTGCTGTGTTAGTGTCTTAGTCAATATGGTAATTGTGTTAGGACTAGAGTGTGTTATTTTAATACAGTTTTCTAGTGTTATAATTTTAGGAATGGCACCAGTGGTCACCTCTTCTTTATTGTCATATATTTCCAATCTTTCTATACCTTGTTTACTTGCACTGAATAAGACACAATACTTTTGTTGCCAGTTTTTCTGAAATAACAATAAATTTATGAGGATGTAAGAATTAATTACCTAAGAAATATTAAACGCAACAGTTTTGGATATCTATGCTTGTGAAAGACAACTAACTCAAAAAGTAATCTCATTTAATGCATCCTAGTAAATTGCGTCACATGCTGTGTTATAAATAAGAAAACCTGCAAGGATATGAATTATTACAAACCTTTTTTGGAAATTTACTAAAAACATTTCCCCCGGCTGGTGGGAACAAAAGGCAACCTGACTTAAGCTCGTCTTGGTCCATGTTTTGATTTCTGCCTAGTAATTCTTAACTTTTATGTCCATAAGCACAACATTCCAAACTATCTTTTTTAATTTCCGTGGTAAGATTGCATTCCTATTTTTGATTGGATTACCGATCATCACGCATCAATAATAATTCATCAACTCAGTAGTATCCAGATTTCGGTACCTAGGTTTTTACTTTTTTATATTCCATTCCATGATCCATCAGTCATCACTCATCAGCGACTGTCAACTGTCAAGTCAATCAAGGAACACTTACTCTGACGAGCTAGCAATTTTTTTTAAATTTATTTAGAGCATTGGCAATGTGACACCAGCCCAAACCATAATACAATATTTTCAACAAAACAAGTTTTCTGTCATAACCAAATAATTATATTAAAAACAACGTTTTTAAATTAAAAGAACACTAACAGGATCAATCAATAAACTACCATTTAAACACTATAAGTAATAAAATGAAATATGAATTTAACCAACTTAAATATAAAAATAAATAAGAAGTATTAAATTTACAAATCACCAAAGGTGAAACATTTACATTCGAAACAAAATAACAGGATATAATTGTGGATACCTTAAAAGATGCTGAACCGGGTTCGGAATAACATTTCATCCTACATATTTTTACGTCAATTAAGCTCCTTTTTCTGCCGTGATGCAGTAATGTGTAAGCATTATTGTGTTATAGGTGGTCTGATGGATGCCGTAGCTAGGAAATTTCTGGGCAAATGAGACTTAACATCTTATGTCTCAAGGTGATGCGAGCGCAATATTGTGGTGCCACTCAGAATTTATTGGGTTTTTCAAAAATACTGAGTCGCACTTTATTGTAATGGGCAGGGCGTATCAATTACCATCAGCTGAACGTTCTGCTGGTCTCGCCTCTTATTGTCATAAAAAAAATGAAAGAAAATGTGGTCTAAATCACAATAGATGTGCAGATAAACGCGCACGGCCGAAATTATAGGCCGTCCTAAATATTTTTTATGATTTTCAAACCATAACCTAGTACTAGAAACCGATACTATTTCAGTCAAACATTTGCCTTCCTTCATGCTTAGATGTAGCCGAGGAATCAGTACAATGTTTTATCATAAGGCGTTTCAGGTATCTAAATCACAATGTGGTACTTTTTAAGTCTGAATATTATTTGTGGATTTGGTAAGCGTATCAACAAATTTCCTGACTTATAAATTTAATAGACAACTTCTTTACTTATAAATTTAATAATCAACAGATGGATGTATACGTTTATTTTTCAGAGTGTCCAAGGCGCTCATAGAATTAGATAATATTAAAAAAATTGTCTCACTACAGCTACATTTAATGTGTTCTAAAGCAAAAATTATACCAAGAATCTCAGCCAAAAATACAAATAAGAAATTGTGACGACTTTCCCTACATCCAAAAAAGAATGTCGACGCCTGCAGCTTTAAACCAGCAAAGTTTATATTTACATGTTTAATGTATTTTTGTAAGGGTTTACTGTTATGTCCTTCTTGTTCAATTACACGTGCGTCAGCAAGCAATAAATTTGTTTCATTTCTTTAATTAAAATTAAAATACTACCTGTTGAGTGCTTCTACATGGTCCTAGATCAAGCCGGATATATAAGTTTTACCAATTACTTGGAGTACATTGGAAATTCAGCGATAATTAAAAGAAATTAAGAAGAATTAAAATCACAAGGTCATTGAGGTTACCGGTGTGAATTATTATGAAGAAGGTTCATTTGGATTGGACATAATGCATCAGGATTAAGTTGTGTTAAGCCTCAATTATTCTTTTTATACACCCAGTGTTCGATAACAGGTAGTATTAAGCTTAATTAAAAGGTCAGTACCTATAAATATTACCTACTAATGTTAATTGTGAACTAAATACCTACATTGTCATTGTTAGTTAATAGCAGGTAGCACACGTGCATTATAACTTGGTTTGTGTTAATTAAATATTTTATATTTGAAATTAAGTTAATTTGTGCTTACAAATAGTACTGTTGGTTTAAACCACATCAATTAACTATCTTAATAATTGACACAAACTGTATTGATACCTCATTAACAGTGATTATTATTATAAGCAATAAGTATCTACAGTGCAGATATTATTGTAAGTCTTAATGGAAGGTTGTAACTTAATTTTCTTGCAACTAAAATTGTAACATATAGTTACCGAATGTAAGAAATTAGTATCAACATATAATATTATATAGAGAGATATAAATATATCTCAATTATATAGGTATACTGTTAATTTAATAACATTTTATTACAGATTGCGTTCTAGATTCCTCAAATCTTATTATTTGTATATGTAATTAATTTTAAATAAACTGTAGCAATCAAGGATAGGTACATAGGCACCTTGTACATTGCAATTAAGTTAATTAGAGATAAGACTTTATATCGAGAGCTAATATTTGTGTAGGTTCTTAAATTGTTAGTTATTACCTATCTTTATTTAATTTGCATTGTATAACGTTCCAGGTTGACAAAGCACTAGTTCTTCCATAATGTCCGAAGAAAAAGAACTCATTAAGAAACGCGGTAGTTTCAAGGGTCGTCTCACGACATTCACCAGCTATTTGAGCACCCTGACTGCCAGTTCAATGACTGCTGCCGATGCAGGCGAGTTACAGTTGCGTATAGGTAAATTGGAATCCCTCTACGAGCAATTTGACGAGGTACAGTTGCGATTAGAGTGTAGTAGTGATCCTGATGGACAGATGATAGAAAG
Source organism: Leptidea sinapis (assembly GCF_905404315.1). NCBI lineage: Eukaryota > Metazoa > Arthropoda > Insecta > Lepidoptera > Pieridae > Leptidea > Leptidea sinapis. The sequence continues at coordinate 9,131,232 of NC_066296.1, read as the reverse complement.
GAATGCATTCGAGTCGCAGTATTATAAAATGCTCGCTACAGCACACGAAATGTTAACGTCATTTAGCAAAGCTAATGAGGATGGTCAGAGTTCAAAACATACTCGGGCAAACCGCAACAACATTGTTAAATTGCCTACAATTCAATTGCCTAAATTTAGTGGTTCTTACGACAATTGGCTCGAATTTAGAGATACTTTTACAAGTCTGATACATAGCAATGACGACATTGATGAAATAAATAAATTTCATTATTTACGATCGTCTTTGGAGGGAACTGCTGCAGTGGTAATTCAGTCTATTGAATTTTCAACTAGTAATTACAATGTTGCGTGGACGTTGCTGTGTGAAAGGTTCAATAACAAACGGTTACTAGTACAAAATCATGTAACATCTATATTTAATATTGAACATATAACAAAGGAGTCGTCATTTGCGTTGAAGCGTATTATCGACCAAATAAATAAAAATTTGCGTGCATTAGAATCGTTAGGAGAACCAGTCAAACATTGGGACACTCTTCTTATTCACATTATCACACATAAATTAGATACTAAAACATATCGTGAATGGGAGGAGTTTAAGGGCCGATTAGACAAGGATGCACCTATATCCTTTAACTCCTTCATGAATTTCATACGTAGTCGCGCAGATTTAATTGAAACTTTAGAATTATCTCGAAATAGTGCTTATAATAGTCCCAAAGAGTGCAATAAATCTAATACTAAAATTAAATCTATGATTTCCGTTCAAAATAATCACAACAGATCTAACTCTTCGCTCTCGCTATCTCAAGTATGTCCTAAGTGTCACGGGGAACACACTTTAAATAATTGTCCTCAATTTTTAGCGCTTAGTAATAGTGCAAGGTTACAGCTGTTGCCTAATTATAAAATTTGTTTTAATTGTTTTCGCAGTGGCCACTTTTCGAATCGGTGCAAGAAACCAGGCTGTAAGATTTGCAGGCGTAAACATAACACACTAGTTCACGTAGCAGAATTGAAACCAAACCCCATCACGAACTCGGCGCCGCTGGCCGCTGTACCAACGGCTACCGATGATAACAAACCGGTTTCGTCACGTCCTGCCTCTAGTGCTGTTTGTACTGATGACTCAAGCGCTAAGTTGACTCTTTCAGTACATGTCCCGGGTTCGATTCCCTGTGAAGTTTTATTGTCTACGGCGTTAGTCAAATTATTTGATAGTGAGAATCGTGAACACATAGCACGTGCTGTACTAGACAGTGGCAGTACGTCATGCCTGATGACGGAAAATTTATGCAAACAGCTTAACTTGCCTTTACATCGTATAGATACACCTATACTAGGCATTAATAATTCTTTGTCGCATACAAGTAAAGTATGCAGCGCACCTTTGAGCTCGTTATGTGAGGATTATACAGTTGATGTTAAATGGTTTATTTTGCCATCCATCACTGATAAGGTGCCTTCAAATAAAATAAGTTTAGTGAATCTGAGTATTCCGTCTGATATTTGCTTAGCCGATCCTAATTTTAATCAGCCTGCAACTGTTGACCTTTTGATTGGAGCTGATCTGTTTTGGAACCTGTTAGGTACTCAACGCGTTAAATTAGGTCATGGAAAACCGGTTCTTTACGAGACTAGACTTGGGTGGTTAGTCTCTGGCCCGATTAACAGCGGCTATTTACCAGGTTTTTCTCGGCATATCAAATGCAATTATCTTCAATTAGATATGATGAACGAAAGCTGTGAGGACATTCAAAGCCAACTTACGCGCTTTTGGCAGCTTGAAGAAGTAAGCCCTCAGTCACATAGCTTTTCAGTAGAAGAACGGTTATGTGAAGAATATTTTCAAAAAACAACTTCACGTTTAGAAGACGGCCGTTTCTGTGTTAGAATACCTATTAAACAAGATCCAAATTTATTAGGAAATTCAATAAATCGTGCTAGGCAGTGTTTATTTTCATTGGAGCGCAGAAATAGTAAAAATCATGTATTCAACCAAATGTACCATGATTTTATGTCAGAATATGAATCTTTAGGTCATATGTCTAAGTGCGCGGTTACCGATTCAATATTTCATACATATTATATACCTCACCATGGCATTCTGAGAGAAAGCAGTACGACAACCAAATTGAGAGTAGTTTTTAACGCTAGCAGTCCATCTACCTCAGGCTTTTCTCTCAATGATCTTCAGATGGTCGGCCCTACCGTTCAAGATGACCTCTTATCGATTCTTCTACGTTTCAGGCAACATAGGTACGTATTGTCTGCCGACGTAGAAAAAATGTATAGGCAGGTGGCGGTACATGTTCATGACAGACATTTACAGCGAATCGTGTGGCGTGACGATCCTTCTCAGCCTCTCGATGTTTATCAGCTGAACACGGTCACCTATGGTACGGCTAGTGCTCCATATCTCGCCACGAGATGCCTCAAACAGATAGGGTTAGAGTGTAAAGACAAGCGGATTGCAAATATTATCATTCATGACTTCTACGTTGATGATTTGCTCACAGGGGGCGCCACAGTCGATGAACTCAAATTTATACAGCAGGTCATCACCACGGAACTTGCATCCGCCTGTTTGCCTTTACGGAAATGGAGGTCGAATGAGTTATCATTAGTTGGTGAAGGAAATCAATCTTCCGTAAATTTAAATATCGGCTCTCCCGAGCCAAGTAAAACTTTAGGCCTTGGATGGTTGACAGACACTGACAAACTGTGCTTTTATAGTCCTAAAAATATTTCTAACGAAAATACGAAACGCAACTTATTATCAGTTATTGCTCAGATTTTTGATCCGTTAGGACTCCTAGCACCGTTTGTGATAACCTTAAAAATGGTTTTACAAAAACTCTGGCTATTAAAGATAGAGTGGGATGAACCACTACCACCAGAATTCTCAGATCTATGGTCTAAGATAATTGTAACATTACCTACTCTGAATAACATTCGCATTCCACGTTGTGTTATATGTAATTCACATCAATCTGTAGAACTTCACATATTTACCGACGCTTCGGAGCGTGCTTATGGTTCCTGTGTGTATGTTCGTAGTGTAAATAGTGTAGGTGACGTCTTAGTACGACTATTGTTCTCAAAGGGTCGAGTGGCGCCAATTAAAACATTGACAATTCCGAGACTTGAATTGTGCGGTGCTGTGATGGGAGCTCGTCTTTATGAAAAGGCTATTGGTTCGTTAAGACTTCAAATTAGGCAAGTGACATTTTGGACGGATTCAACAATTGTTCTTGGATGGCTCAATATGTTACCAAGCAAACTAAATACATTTGTTCGTAATCGCGTCGCCGAAATAGTAGAAAAAACCAATCCATTTCCATGGAGACACGTTCCAACCGGCCAGAATCCCGCAGATTTCATAACTCGTGGAGTTGGTGCTAATTTGATCAAGTCTTTAGACCCTTGGTGGTGTGGTCCTGAATTTCTTCAATTAGAAAAATCTGGCTGGCCTAACGTTACCGCGGTCGCAAGCGACTTACCAGAGACTCGCCCAGAAATAACTCTCCATACAATGAAAAGCCAGAGCTCTCAAAACTCAATTATTGAATTTCATCGTTTTTCCAACTTTACTAGATTACAGCGTTCCGTTGCGTACATGTTACGTTTCATCAATCGTTGCAAAAGGCAAATCATGCCAACGTCTTATTTAGGTGAAGATGAATTACGGAATTCGTTGTATTTAATCATTCAAATGGTACAGAAAGAGTCCTTTCCTGAATATGAGTTACTATTAAACAAACAGAAACTTCCTCCGAAGAGCTCTTTAAATAAATTTAATATTTTCTTAGACAAAAACAATATAATTCGCGTTGGAGGTCGCCTTAATAATTCACAGTTTTTATATGATAAAAAAATATCCTATTTTAATACAGTCCACACATCGTTTTACTAAATTATTATTTCAACATGAACATAAACGTCTTATGCATGCAGGCCCCCAGCTTCTTTTGGCCACAATTAGAGAAATGTATTGGCCCATAGGTGGTCGCAACCTAGCAAGGATATGCTACCATCAATGCGTGCTATGTCGCCGCATGAAGGGTCAAACCGTCAACCCTATAATGGGGAACTATCCACAGCAGCGTCTCGCTGTAGGAGAACACCCATTCACTAGCGTAGGGGTGGATTATGCTGGTCCTATCACCGCAGCAAGTCGTCAAGGTCGTGGTTGCAGATTTGTAAAGGTTTACATTGCCATTTTCATTTGCTTTACGACTAAGGCCATTCATTTGGAGTTAGTAGGTGATTTAACGAGCAATAACTACTTGTCGGCATTGCGTAGATTTATAGCGCGAAGAGGAAAACCCTCTAATATGTATTCCGACAATGGTACCACCTTTGTAGGTGCTTATAATGAGCTCTCTAAATTTCTAAAAAGCAACTGTGATTCGATTGCTGAAGGTGCAGTCAATGAAGGCATTAATATTCATTATATACCGGCGTACAGTCCTCATTTTGGCGGATTATGGGAGGCTGGTGTTAAGTCGACCAAGTATCACTTAGTGCGCGTGCTGGGAAATTGTCATTTAACGTACGAGGAGCTTAACACAACTTTGGTTCAAATTGAAGCCCTGTTAAATTCACGGCCTCTGACCCCGCTGTCATCGGAGCCTGACGACCTGATGCCACTAACACCAGGACATTTTCTGATTGGGAGACCATTCACATCGTTACCAACAAGTGACCTCACAGATCAGTGTACAAGCCACCTAAGTCGTTATCAACGGATTGAGCAGTTACGTCAACACTTTTGGAACAGATGGTCCAAAGAGTATATATCTGAGTTACAGACAAGGTCTAAATGGCAGTTGGCGAAAAGTGAGGTGACAATGGGATCATTAGTAGTGGTAAAGGATGATCATCTACCACCATTGAAATGGCGCTTTGGTCGCGTTGTGGGAGTTCACCCAGGATCTGATGGAGTGACAAGGGTCGCAGATGTTAAATGTTCCAACGGGATACTCCGACGTGCTGTCACCAAGATCTGTCCACTGCCAATCTGCACTGAGGATGCTGAAGATGGTGGGAAATAGGTTTTCCCACGGGTGGGGATATGTCGACGCCTGCAGCTTTAAACCAGCAAAGTTTATATTTACATGTTTAATGTATTTTTGTAAGGGTTTACTGTTATGTCCTTCTTGTTCAATTACACGTGCGTCAGCAAGCAATAAATTTGTTTCATTTCTTTAATTAAAATTAAAATACTACCTGTTGAGTGCTTCTACAAAGAATCATAAAATGCAAAACTAGTCCAATCTTTAGTTTTAGAGCCATTTGCATACGATTTAACGAAATCGTTCTCAACACCAAGAAACTCCAGAAAATCATATTTAGATTCAAATTAAATCAAATCAATAGTTATATCTCGTATTACGTAACTCAAATTCAAATATTTTTATTCAAAATAGGATGTGATATCACTTATTGCAAGTCAAAAACTACCACGCATTCCAAAAAGTATGCCTCAGACCTGAGAAGAACCTGCGCAACAAAGTCAACGAGCTTCTCTTTTTTCATAAAAAAATATGGTTACAAAGTAATATAGTTGCTTCTCAATATTACATTATTAAAACAAGGTCTTAATATAGACCATAATACTATGGTATTTTGGTAGCCATTACATATTTGAACTTTGAATTTAAAGATACGTCTTGAAATTCAAATTCAATGTTCGAATAATATGTGTAATGGCTTCACTTATGAAAGAGTATTTTGGGAGTGGTTTTAAATTGTATTTAAGAATATCAAAGTTGTCAAGGTACCTCAATGTTACTTCATTATCACGACATTCATCCAGCTATCCAAACGATTATCATCTCTTAAGGGAGACAAGTTGAAACGCTTATGTAGTAAATAGCAGTTCAAAAACCCTCCACAATGGCGCTGTTCTAGACACAGAGTATGGTATGAAATATGGTGAATGTAGCAATTGTTTACGAATTGAAGTATGCTGAGTTAAAAAAAATTATATTATTGTCGACTAAAGTAGTTAAATAGGCGCTTAGTCAAAATTTCAAATATCTACGTTATACAAAATAATGTTTTTTTTAAGGAAAAGGAGGGCAAACGAGCGTACGGGTCAACTCTATCTCATCAGCTCGAAACATTTGACAGCGTGCAACACACGCTACTTGAATTGTCGAATATTCTGTGCTCTTTCTTTGAATATACATAATATGAATTTTGAATATTCGTATATAATTTATTATACACATAATTAAAGCTTCCATACTCTACAAAGGCACTTTACTGAGATTGCCATATGGAGAGTAATATTTGCTCACACTGCATCTCAAACGAAGCAACAGTGGAACATCTTATTATCGACTGCCTAACATTTTTGATTGACAGACTTGTGCTGGCTAGTGACATCAGTGATTCAAAATTTTCATTTAATTCTTCGTCCCGCCCACCTCCACTTGATCAGTTATTAAGAGACAAAAGAAGTTATAAACCAATATATTAATATATTAAGAATACAATTCAAAAAATATAAAATAAAGTGAAGTGATTAGTGAACTGTGAAATGAAAAGTTTATAAATTTAAATAATAATAAGACTTGTCAAGGTCTTAGTTACCAGGTCATACAATCTCCAAAAAAAAAAATCAGGTTTCAAAATAATAAAAAATAACCTATGATAATTATGTAGTAGATACTAGATTTCGAAAAAATTTAAAACTTTAAAAAATAATAAAATACTAACTTTTACAGCAATAAATTACAGGAGAACAGATATTCATTGGCCATTGTCTGAATTTTATATATCCGTTACTATTGACGTGATACAAATTATTGTACTATTCCTCAATCTGTTTCGTTTTTTTCCGTAATTACTATTTCAAATATTGTATTCAATAATTGGAAATTACGATGGAACCTATCTGGTTTAGTACAGTTTTATCTGATGAATTAATAAAAAATGATAATTATATTCTCGAAACCCCTAATTTAGTGACAGGTATAATCTACTTATTATTGTTCGAAATGTTTTACCATTATGTATGTGCCCACTAAGTATATTTATTTGAATTAATTTACAGATTTATTATATCGCCGAATCGACATTACAAAAGTAGTTGAAAATATGGCAGGTGTATTGACAGACAAACAACCAGAAAACCGTGAAAAGGGTATAAGATTTTTTACAAAAGTTCTTAGTGAGCTTCCTAATGATTTTCTAACGGAAATGCAATTAAAGTTTATATCAAAGTTTTATACAGATCGATTAAAAGATAATCACAGAGTTATCCCAAAAGTCTTAGAAGGATATTTGGCCCTTATTGATATGAAGCATTATAACATACATTTTTCTGGAGAATATTTAAATGTTTTGTTTAGGGAAATTTCTTGTCAGTCTCAAGTAAGGCAAGATAGGCATAATATTTATTTAACTGTAGAAAAACTCCTGGATAAGGATAAAGAATGTAAGTAATGTTTTCCAATGTTATTGTTATTATACAGTATGAAACTTGCATATATGAAATAAATGTAGCTACATACTTGTTAGCACATTTGCTAACAATATACAAAAAAATTAACAAAAGCTGTGCATTAATGTTGTCAAAAAGAAGACTTCATTTTGAGCAAATGTGTACATACTGTAGAATTGGGTCACTTGGTCAGTGATTCAATGAACTTGAATGTTTGATCGGACATGGTCTCAGCTCGGAGATGGTACATACCATCAAATATGGATTGTCCATTGCCCACATACTGAGTATGGCGGGGAACCAATTGATGTGAGGTGTTCAACCACACCCACCAGACCTGTGAGTTTGATAGGTGGTTATAGTGATGAAACATGAAAAGCGAGACACTAATATAACTAAGATAATATAAACTCCTTTGAAAAAAAACTGTCACTTTTGATTTATTTCAGTATTTTTTTACCACAAACCTAGTGAGAAGGCTCACAATTGGGGGTCTTATCATAAAAGGGGAAATAACTTTGAGTATTAACAGTTGTAAAAGGGATTTGATGTTAATAAAATAAATATTATTTACTGATGTCAATGTGTAAAAAATAAACTAAATTAAATTTACTAAAAGTTATAAACTATAAAATCTTAAATTAATATTGAGTGTGGCCTCCACTGGTTAAAATAAGTGCTGCAATTCTTTGTGGGGATGCATTTGATGAGGTTTTTTATATGAGTTCTTGGGGGAAAAAACTGCATTCTGCAGTAATAGCAATGTTTAATCATTTTGTGAACTGCTGAACAGAAATTTTTTGGGGATTACGGGTCACTCTGTATCATAATCATCCATTTGTATTCTAAATAGTTCTTTTCAAACTGTATGCATCCTGTACTTTCCTTGTATATCTTCCTCAGTATTCTTACATACTTGAATCCAATACCAATATATTTTAGTAGACTATATTTTATGCACTTGATATTATTTTTTACATTTATTTGTCAATATATTATTTTTCAGATATAATATCTCTTGGACCTGATTTTGTGTTTGGTTTTATATCGGCCATGGATGGTGAAAGAGATCCAAGAAATTTATTGTTCTTATTTAACCTACTACCAAAGTTCCTGACTCATATCCCATTAGGACATTTAGTTGAAGAAATGTTTGAAGTCGTATCTTGCTACTATCCTATTGACTTTCATCCATCACCAAATGACCCAGCAGCTGTTACGAGAGACGAGTTGGCTAATGCACTCTGTCCATGCCTCTGTGCATCTCCTGAGTTTGGCCAGCTGTGCTTGGTTTTGTTAGTTGAGAAGTTAGACTCGACTTTGAGAGTGGCCAAATTGGACTCCTTGAGGCTATTGGTAAGTAGAACATATAGTTTTGTGTGATTTCTCCCATATTTATTTTATTTTTTTAAGCTTAATTTGATTGTTGTTAATTATAGATATGTGAATTGTACAATCATTCTAGAGAACTGCTTTTCTGGCCTTTGTAGTATAAAAATCCTTTAAAGAGAATCAGTAAGAAACAAAAACAAAATACAACAGAAACTCTTTAATCTAAACCGAAATAAGTTGGACTTGTCCACTTTACGTGCAAAAACCGCAACTTCAGAAAAGATAAAGCCCTTTTGTGAATTGATATAATCATTCATATAATCATTGATTGATTGATCTAATCTGTTTTAGACATATTTTTCCAACTAAAACTCGAAAATATTCAAACTTCTAAAATTAGTTAAGAGGCACGATTACCCACACAAGTTTAATATTTAATTAAATAAATAAAACTACTTGCATAACTCTCATTAGTTCTACGGAAGCTGGTTATCATATGATAAATTGAAGTCTTGTCCAAAGAACCCCCTTATTAAATACTATATAGATAATAAAGCATATATATATTACTATTTTCAGGCTGCAAGCTGTAAAAAATTTAATGTTCAAAGTTATATACCATTTTTGAAAACGCTATGGTCATCTCTACACAGAGAAATATCACAGAAAACTGACGATGAATTAAAGTTAGCTTCTCATGAGGCTTTGTCTGCTCTGGTTGCAAAATTAGCAACATCTGTAAATACAGATCAATCATTTGAAACATTTGTCAAAGGAATCATCATTTCTATGCAGACAGCTATAGCAGAGGCAAAGACAGTTGCCCAGTTTGTTCAAGCTACTAAAGTACTGTTAACAACTGGAAATAGTTCAAAAGAGGCATGTGTTATTGTTACCCGCTTGATGATACCAGCTGTGGTTTCATATTATGAGTTCAAAACGTCAGCTAAGTTGCAAGTAGCTAGTTTAGAATTTCTCGCTGATTTGTACGGACTGGCTGAACATTGGGAAATTCTCTCCGACTTAGAAATTCAGTTGGATGAAATCCCGCGACTTTGTCTAACAGCAGTAAGTGAACCAGTAAAAGAATACCAAATAAGAGGTTTCAAAACTTTAATAAAAGTTGTAAATGCTTTGAGAGCAGATCTAGTTTTACCGTTTATTGAAGTTTTAATTCATATCGTTAAGCATGGTGTAGACGACGACATTCTTACTGTTAGCGTGGAAACAATACATACCATTGCTAGAAAGCATCCGGAATTAATAATGGATTTGGTTGTTAGAGGTAAATGTAATATAGAAAGCCTAGTAGAAGAAAAAACTAATTTACAAACACGTTTGAGATTACTATCAAATTTAGCAAGTATTGATGATTTTACCAAAGTCATATTAGAAGAAATGTTGAAGGTGATAGCTATAAATGATGAAAATGCTTGTGTGGTTGTGAAAGAATTAAATTATTCATTATCAAATGCGAGCTTGTATACAGATAAGAAAGTAACAGAAATAGAAAGTGACCATGGGCTAATTGACTCAGTTTTATCATGGCTACTGAAAGAAATAAAAACAAATTCTGAAGATTCATTAATGCATGGATTTACACTGGTGTCAAACACTATGTGCAGTCTGCCTAGTGATAAACAGTTGGCAATTATTAATAGATACAGTGCCGATTTGATGGAAAAATGTAACAACGAAGAAATTTATTTCCCAGTTTTAGAATGCTTATACAGATCATTGCATCAGAACGCTCATAGTGAATATTTAGATGAAGTTTTGAAATTATCCTTAAAATATGCATTGAATGGTGAAAAAACTTTAACTAGGACCTGTGCATGTTGTTTAATAGCACATATTTTAAACAAAGCGGATGTTGGACAGAGATTTGAACTATTGTATGAGTTGTTAAAGGGTTGCCTATTATTATGTAATAAAGAGGATGCAAATATTTGTGATCCCTTGATACAATTGTTTGGTTGGATTACAAAGGCTTTGATAATGAGAGGTAGTGATCACTTCATCGGGTGGTTACAAAAGGTAATTATAAATGCACTTCTATAACGGTCATAACACAAAAAGTGAATTCTGTAAGAGTGTATACATACAGAAAAAATATGGGTAAGTACATAAAGTTATGCATTTTTTACAGAAATTTCTTCTATATATTCAAATCATGTAGGTCAAGGAAATGACACTTATGAATGTCAAAAAAATATTTTTCTTATTGAATCTACCGCTACTTCGTAAAGGGTTGAGCTAATGAGAAGACGTAGCAAGAAACTCATTGTCACTCTTTTATATCTAGATTTGCATTTCCATAGATGTACAAATCATTTCAATTACAATATAATATGTAAAATGATGCAACAAACATACTCAAACATCAAATAGGCAATGCCTTTATTGTGATAACTCCCACACTTGCCATTGCCAGCCTGTAAGTGAGAGCAATCTTTTTCAGAGGCACCCATATGGTAGTGCCCTCGACTTATATTTAAAAGAGCACAAAAAGTTACAATCTTACATATATTACAAGCTGACCCGGCAAACATTGTTTTGCCATATAAATAATTTTTAGAGTTAGACTGTTTCTTGGACATTGCAACATTACTTTATTTTTCTAAAATAAACATAGCCTACGTTACTCCTTAATACATCAGCTACCTGCCAATAAAAGTCCTGTCAAAACATTGCAATTGTGCCATGCATTACACACACAAAACATATTTTTTTTTATAAGTATTGTTATTCTGTATAAACCCAGGGGCCAGTGAGATATGAGATTTTATAAACCGTACTGTTTCCATACGTAATGCGCGTGCGGAAAGAAAATTTCCAAAACAACCAGTAACGAATGATTAATGAGAAGCTATAAATACTGATGAAGTATTAAGAATTTTGTTAGTCTTAAAATATATATTTTATATTATGATGTACATATGCTACAATTATGGCAAATAATCCCAGAATTCATGATATTTGATCTATTTTTTACAATTCTTTATTTTATTTATTTTATTTTATTCGGGAAACAAACAGTACAACTTAATACACTTAAAAAATAAAACTTAAAATATAAATCACTGACCAATAAAAGTTTCTACAATTAAATAGTACATAGAAAAATGCGAGCAAATTAATTACAATTTAAAAGTACCTATTTGTAATGAAAATAATAAATATTAATTAAATATATTGAATTGAAAATAACAAAATATTTATAGAAAATTATATATGATTTTAGTAATAATATTAATAATAATAGCATACATTTTTAAGTTAATAAAGAGATGCAATATTTATTATATATAATACTAATGAGAATTAATTAAAACTAAGACATTTTCTTAATTTGTTCAATCAACTTCTGTATCGACCCTGAAAAGTAATCAATTGAACAGAATTCTTTGTTGTATACTAAACAAGAACGATGAATGAAGGCATTTTGTGCATAGTTAGTGCGTGTAGTATGTAAATTAAATTATACTTTGACGTATTTCCTCTACTTAACCTTAACGGTAGAACCTTTATGTATGCCAAATATTAAAATTTTACACATGGAATCTTACACATTTTATGTACACAATTACCACAACCATATTATAGCATTTTGCTTGCTTACACCCTTATCGCAAGATGCATGGTAAAGAGAAATACTTGAATACAATTTATAAAGGTAAAATTTATTTCGATAAAATAATATCGATATGTACATGCATGCACTTGTTGAGTAGCAACATATTTTTATCGTTTACATTAACTAACATTAACATAAGTTACATTGATTAAATGTAAAGATAAATGAACCATGTGTCGTAATATTATGGTTCATCACTAACATCACACACAAAAAAAAAATCTTATTGAATCTACTGCTACTACGTAAAAGGTTGAGGTAATGAGAAGAAGTAGCAAGAAACTCATTGCCAACTTTAAATCATGATTTACATTTTCATCGTTTTACAAATTAATTTCAATTATTACAATATAATGTAACATGTAAAATGATGCAACAAACATACTCAAACGTCAAATAGTCAATGCCTTTATTGTGATAACTCCCACACACAAGTGTTGCCAGCCTGTAAGTGAGAGCAATCTTTTTCAGAGGCACCCATATGGTATTGACCTCGACTTATATTTAAAAGAGCACAAAAAATTACAATCTTATATATATTACTAGCTGACCCGGCAAACATTGTTTTGCCATATAAATAATTTTTAGAGTTAGACTGTTTCTTGGACATTGCAACATTACTTTATTTTTCTAAAATAAACGTAGCCTACGTTACTCCTTAATACATCAGCATCACCTGCCAATAAAAGTCCTATCAAAACATTGCAATTGTGCCATGCATTACACACACAAAACATATTTTTTTTTATAAGTATTGTTATTCTGTACAAACCCAGGGGCCAGTGAGATATGAGATTTTATAAACCGTACTGTTTCCATACGTAATGCGCGTGTGGAAAGAAAATTTCCAAAACAACCAGTAACGAATGATTAATGAGAAGCCATAAATACTGATGAAGTATTAATAATTTTGTTAGTCTTAAAATATATATTTTATATTATGATGTACATATGCTATAATTATGGCAAATAATCCCAGAATTCATGATATTTGATCTATTTTTTACAATTCTTTATTTTATTTATTTTTATTTTATTTTATTCGGGAAACAAACAGTACAACTTAATACACTTAAAAAATAAAACTTAAAATATAAATCACTGACCAATAAAAGTTTCTACAATTAAATAGTACATAGAAAAATGCGAGCAAATTAATTACAATTTAAAAGTACCTATTTGTAATGAAAATAATAAATATTAATTAAATATATTGAATTGAAAATAACAAAATATTTATAGAAAATTATATATGATTTTAGTAATAATATTAATAATAATAGCATACATTTTTAAGTTAATAAAGAGATGCAATATTTATTATATATAATACTAATGAGAATTAATTAAAACGAAGACATTTTCTTAATTTGTTCAATCAACTTCTGTATCGACCCTGAAAAGTAATCAATTGAACAGAATTCTTTGTTGTATACTAAACAAGAACGATGAATGAAGGCATTTTGTGCATAGTTAGTGCGTGTAGTATGTAAATTAAATTATACTTTGACGTATTTCCTCTACTTAACCTTAACGGTAGAACCTTTATGTATGCCAAATATTAAAATTTTACACATGGAATCTTACACATTTTATGTACACAATTACCACAACCATATTATAGCATTTTGCTTGCTTACACCCTTATCGCAAGATGCATGGTAAAGAGAAATACTTGAATACAATTTATAAAGGTAAAATTTATTTCGATAAAATAATATCGATATGTACATGCATGCACTTGTTGAGTAGCAACATATTTTTATCGTTTACATTAACTAACATTAACATAAGTTACATTGATTAAATGTAAAGATAAATGAACCATGTGTCGTAATATTATGGTTCATCACTAACATCACACACAAAAAAAAATCTTATTGAATCTACTGCTACTACGTAAAAGGTTGAGGTAATGAGAAGAAGTAGCAAGAAACTCATTGCCAACTTTAAATCATGATTTACATTTTCATCGTTTTACAAATTAATTTCAATTATTACAATATAATGTAACATGTAAAATGATGCAACAAACATACTCAAACGTCAAATAGTCAATGCCTTTATTGTGATAACTCCCACACACAAGTGTTGCCAGACTGTAAGTGAGAGCAATCTTTTTCAGAGGCACCCATATGGTATTGACCTCGACTTATATTTAAAAGAGCACAAAAAATTACAATCTTATATATATTACTAGCTGACCCGGCAAACATTGTTTTGCCATATAAAGAATTTTTAGAGTTAGACTGTTTCTTGGACATTGCAACATTACTTTATTTTTCTAAAATAAACGTAGCCTACGTTACTCCTTAATACATCAGCATCACCTGCCAATAAAAGTCCTATCAAAACATTGCAATTGTGCCATGCATTACACACACAAAACATATTTTTTTTTATAAGTATTGTTATTCTGTACAAACCCAGGGGCCAGTGAGATATGAGATTTTATAAACCGTACTGTTTCCATACGTAATGCGCGTGTGGAAAGAAAATTTCCAAAACAACCAGTAACGAATGATTAATGAGAAGCCATAAATACTGATGAAGTATTAATAATTTTGTTAGTCTTAAAATATATATTTTATATTATGATGTACATATGCTATAATTATGGCAAATAATCCCAGAATTCATGATATTTGATCTATTTTTTACAATTCTTTATTTTATTTATTTTTATTTTATTTTATTCGGGAAACAAACAGTACAACTTAATACACTTAAAAAATAAAACTTAAAATATAAATCACTGACCAATAAAAGTTTCTACAATTAAATAGTACATAGAAAAATGCGAGCAAATTAATTACAATTTAAAAGTACCTATTTGTAATGAAAATAATAAATATTAATTAAATATATTGAATTGAAAATAACAAAATATTTATAGAAAATTATATATGATTTTAGTAATAATATTAATAATAATAGCATACATTTTTAAGTTAATAAAGAGATGCAATATTTATTATATATAATACTAATGAGAATTAATTAAAACTAAGACATTTTCTTAATTTGTTCAATCAACTTCTGTATCGACCCTGAAAAGTAATCAATTGAACAGAATTCTTTGTTGTATACTAAACAAGAACGATGAATGAAGGCATTTTGTGCATAGTTAGTGCGTGTAGTATGTAAATTAAATTATACTTTGACGTATTTCCTCTACTTAACCTTAACGGTAGAACCTTTATGTATGCCAAATATTAAAATTTTACACATGGAATCTTACACATTTTATGTACACAATTACCACAACCATATTATAGCATTTTGCTTGCTTACACCCTTATCGCAAGATGCATGGTAAAGAGAAATACTTGAATACAATTTATAAAGGTAAAATTTATTTCGATAAAATAATATCGATATGTACATGCATGCACTTGTTGAGTAGCAACATATTTTTATCGTTTACATTAACTAACATTAACATAAGTTACATTGATTAAATGTAAAGATAAATGAACCTTGTGTCGTAATATTATGGTTCATCACTAACATCACACACAAAAAAAAAATCTTATTGAATCTACTGCTACTACGTAAAAGGTTGAGGTAATGAGAAGAAGTAGCAAGAAACTCATTGCCAACTTTAAATCATGATTTACATTTTCATCGTTTTACAAATTAATTTCAATTATTACAATATAATGTAACATGTAAAATGATGCAACAAACATACTCAAACGTCAAATAGTCAATGCCTTTATTGTGATAACTCCCACACACAAGTGTTGCCAGCCTGTAAGTGAGAGCAATCTTTTTCAGAGGCACCCATATGGTATTGACCTCGACTTATATTTAAAAGAGCACAAAAAATTACAATCTTATATATATTACTAGCTGACCCGGCAAACATTGTTTTGCCATATAAATAATTTTTAGAGTTAGACTGTTTCTTGGACATTGCAACATTACTTTATTTTTCTAAAATAAACGTAGCCTACGTTACTCCTTAATACATCAGCATCACCTGCCAATAAAAGTCCTATCAAAACATTGCAATTGTGCCATGCATTACACACACAAAACATATTTTTTTTTATAAGTATTGTTATTCTGTACAAACCCAGGGGCCAGTGAGATATGAGATTTTATAAACCGTACTGTTTCCATACGTAATGCGCGTGTGGAAAGAAAATTTCCAAAATAACCAGTAACGAATGATTAATGAGAAGCCATAAATACTGATGAAGTATTAATAATTTTGTTAGTCTTAAAATATATATTTTATATTATGATGTACATATGCTATAATTATGGCAAATAATCCCAGAATTCATGATATTTGATCTATTTTTTACAATTCTTTATTTTATTTATTTTTATTTTATTTTATTCGGGAAACAAACAGTACAACTTAATACACTTAAAAAATAAAACTTAAAATATAAATCACTGACCAATAAAAGTTTCTACAATTAAATAGTACATAGAAAAATGCGAGCAAATTAATTACAATTTAAAAGTACCTATTTGTAATGAAAATAATAAATATTAATTAAATATATTGAATTGAAAATAACAAAATATTTATAGAAAATTATATATGATTTTAGTAATAATATTAATAATAATAGCATACATTTTTAAGTTAATAAAGAGATGCAATATTTATTATATATAATACTAATGAGAATTAATTAAAACGAAGACATTTTCTTAATTTGTTCAATCAACTTCTGTATCGACCCTGAAAAGTAATCAATTGAACAGAATTCTTTGTTGTATACTAAACAAGAACGATGAATGAAGGCATTTTGTGCATAGTTAGTGCGTGTAGTATGTAAATTAAATTATACTTTGACGTATTTCCTCTACTTAACCTTAACGGTAGAACCTTTATGTATGCCAAATATTAAAATTTTACACATGGAATCTTACACATTTTATGTACACAATTACCACAACCATATTATAGCATTTTGCTTGCTTACACCCTTATCGCAAGATGCATGGTAAAGAGAAATACTTGAATACAATTTATAAAGGTAAAATTTATTTCGATAAAATAATATCGATATGTACATGCATGCACTTGTTGAGTAGCAACATATTTTTATCGTTTACATTAACTAACATTAACATAAGTTACATTGATTAAATGTAAAGATAAATGAACCATGTGTCGTAATATTATGGTTCATCACTAACATCACACACAAAAAAAAAATCTTATTGAATCTACTGCTACTACGTAAAAGGTTGAGGTAATGAGAAGAAGTAGCAAGAAACTCATTGCCAACTTTAAATCATGATTTACATTTTCATCGTTTTACAAATTAATTTCAATTATTACAATATAATGTAACATGTAAAATGATGCAACAAACATACTCAAACGTCAAATAGTCAATGCCTTTATTGTGATAACTCCCACACACAAGTGTTGCCAGCCTGTAAGTGAGAGCAATCTTTTTCAGAGGCACCCATATGGTATTGACCTCGACTTATATTTAAAAGAGCACAAAAAATTACAATCTTATATATATTACTAGCTGACCCGGCAAACATTGTTTTGCCATATAAATAATTTTTAGAGTTAGACTGTTTCTTGGACATTGCAACATTACTTTATTTTTCTAAAATAAACGTAGCCTACGTTACTCCTTAATACATCAGCATCACCTGCCAATAAAAGTCCTATCAAAACATTGCAATTGTGCCATGCATTACACACACAAAACATATTTTTTTTTATAAGTATTGTTATTCTGTACAAACCCAGGGGCCAGTGAGATATGAGATTTTATAAACCGTACTGTTTCCATACGTAATGCGCGTGTGGAAAGAAAATTTCCAAAACAACCAGTAACGAATGATTAATGAGAAGCCATAAATACTGATGAAGTATTAATAATTTTGTTAGTCTTAAAATATATATTTTATATTATGATGTACATATGCTATAATTATGGCAAATAATCCCAGAATTCATGATATTTGATCTATTTTTTACAATTCTTTATTTTATTTATTTTTATTTTATTTTATTCGGGAAACAAACAGTACAACTTAATACACTTAAAAAATAAAACTTAAAATATAAATCACTGACCAATAAAAGTTTCTACAATTAAATAGTACATAGAAAAATGCGAGCAAATTAATTACAATTTAAAAGTACCTATTTGTAATGAAAATAATAAATATTAATTAAATATATTGAATTGAAAATAACAAAATATTTATAGAAAATTATATATGATTTTAGTAATAATATTAATAATAATAGCATACATTTTTAAGTTAATAAAGAGATGCAATATTTATTATATATAATACTAATGAGAATTAATTAAAACGAAGACATTTTCTTAATTTGTTCAATCAACTTCTGTATCGACCCTGAAAAGTAATCAATTGAACAGAATTCTTTGTTGTATACTAAACAAGAACGATGAATGAAGGCATTTTGTGCATAGTTAGTGCGTGTAGTATGTAAATTAAATTATACTTTGACGTATTTCCTCTACTTAACCTTAACGGTAGAACCTTTATGTATGCCAAATATTAAAATTTTACACATGGAATCTTACACATTTTATGTACACAATTACCACAACCATATTATAGCATTTTGCTTGCTTACACCCTTATCGCAAGATGCATGGTAAAGAGAAATACTTGAATACAATTTATAAAGGTAAAATTTATTTCGATAAAATAATATCGATATGTACATGCATGCACTTGTTGAGTAGCAACATATTTTTATCGTTTACATTAACTAACATTAACATAAGTTACATTGATTAAATGTAAAGATAAATGAACCATGTGTCGTAATATTATGGTTCATCACTAACATCACACACAAAAAAAAATCTTATTGAATCTACTGCTACTACGTAAAAGGTTGAGGTAATGAGAAGAAGTAGCAAGAAACTCATTGCCAACTTTAAATCATGATTTACATTTTCATCGTTTTACAAATTAATTTCAATTATTACAATATAATGTTACATGTAAAATGATGCAACAAACATACTCAAACGTCAAATAGTCAATGCCTTTATTGTGATAACTCCCACACACAAGTGTTGCCAGACTGTAAGTGAGAGCAATCTTTTTCAGAGGCACCCATATGGTATTGACCTCGACTTATATTTAAAAGAGCACAAAAAATTACAATCTTATATATATTACTAGCTGACCCGGCAAACATTGTTTTGCCATATAAAGAATTTTTAGAGTTAGACTGTTTCTTGGACATTGCAACATTACTTTATTTTTCTAAAATAAACGTAGCCTACGTTACTCCTTAATACATCAGCATCACCTGCCAATAAAAGTCCTATCAAAACATTGCAATTGTGCCATGCATTACACACACAAAACATATTTTTTTTTATAAGTATTGTTATTCTGTACAAACCCAGGGGCCAGTGAGATATGAGATTTTATAAACCGTACTGTTTCCATACGTAATGCGCGTGTGGAAAGAAAATTTCCAAAACAACCAGTAACGAATGATTAATGAGAAGCCATAAATACTGATGAAGTATTAATAATTTTGTTAGTCTTAAAATATATATTTTATATTATGATGTACATATGCTATAATTATGGCAAATAATCCCAGAATTCATGATATTTGATCTATTTTTTACAATTCTTTATTTTATTTATTTTTATTTTATTTTATTCGGGAAACAAACAGTACAACTTAATACACTTAAAAAATAAAACTTAAAATATAAATCACTGACCAATAAAAGTTTCTACAATTAAATAGTACATAGAAAAATGCGAGCAAATTAATTACAATTTAAAAGTACCTATTTGTAATGAAAATAATAAATATTAATTAAATATATTGAATTGAAAATAACAAAATATTTATAGAAAATTATATATGATTTTAGTAATAATATTAATAATAATAGCATACATTTTTAAGTTAATAAAGAGATGCAATATTTATTATATATAATACTAATGAGAATTAATTAAAACTAAGACATTTTCTTAATTTGTTCAATCAACTTCTGTATCGACCCTGAAAAGTAATCAATTGAACAGAATTCTTTGTTGTATACTAAACAAGAACGATGAATGAAGGCATTTTGTGCATAGTTAGTGCGTGTAGTATGTAAATTAAATTATACTTTGACGTATTTCCTCTACTTAACCTTAACGGTAGAACCTTTATGTATGCCAAATATTAAAATTTTACACATGGAATCTTACACATTTTATGTACACAATTACCACAACCATATTATAGCATTTTGCTTGCTTACACCCTTATCGCAAGATGCATGGTAAAGAGAAATACTTGAATACAATTTATAAAGGTAAAATTTATTTCGATAAAATAATATCGATATGTACATGCATGCACTTGTTGAGTAGCAACATATTTTTATCGTTTACATTAACTAACATTAACATAAGTTACATTGATTAAATGTAAAGATAAATGAACCATGTGTCGTAATATTATGGTTCATCACTAACATCACACACAAAAAAAAAATCTTATTGAATCTACTGCTACTACGTAAAAGGTTGAGGTAATGAGAAGAAGTAGCAAGAAACTCATTGCCAACTTTAAATCATGATTTACATTTTCATCGTTTTACAAATTAATTTCAATTATTACAATATAATGTAACATGTAAAATGATGCAACAAACATACTCAAACGTCAAATAGTCAATGCCTTTATTGTGATAACTCCCACACACAAGTGTTGCCAGCCTGTAAGTGAGAGCAATCTTTTTCAGAGGCACCCATATGGTATTGACCTCGACTTATATTTAAAAGAGCACAAAAAATTACAATCTTATATATATTACTAGCTGACCCGGCAAACATTGTTTTGCCATATAAATAATTTTTAGAGTTAGACTGTTTCTTGGACATTGCAACATTACTTTATTTTTCTAAAATAAACGTAGCCTACGTTACTCCTTAATACATCAGCATCACCTGCCAATAAAAGTCCTATCAAAACATTGCAATTGTGCCATGCATTACACACACAAAACATATTTTTTTTTATAAGTATTGTTATTCTGTACAAACCCAGGGGCCAGTGAGATATGAGATTTTATAAACCGTACTGTTTCCATACGTAATGCGCGTGTGGAAAGAAAATTTCCAAAACAACCAGTAACGAATGATTAATGAGAAGCCATAAATACTGATGAAGTATTAATAATTTTGTTAGTCTTAAAATATATATTTTATATTATGATGTACATATGCTATAATTATGGCAAATAATCCCAGAATTCATGATATTTGATCTATTTTTTACAATTCTTTATTTTATTTATTTTTATTTTATTTTATTCGGGAAACAAACAGTACAACTTAATACACTTAAAAAATAAAACTTAAAATATAAATCACTGACCAATAAAAGTTTCTACAATTAAATAGTACATAGAAAAATGCGAGCAAATTAATTACAATTTAAAAGTACCTATTTGTAATGAAAATAATAAATATTAATTAAATATATTGAATTGAAAATAACAAAATATTTATAGAAAATTATATATGATTTTAGTAATAATATTAATAATAATAGCATACATTTTTAAGTTAATAAAGAGATGCAATATTTATTATATATAATACTAATGAGAATTAATTAAAACTAAGACATTTTCTTAATTTGTTCAATCAACTTCTGTATCGACCCTGAAAAGTAATCAATTGAACAGAATTCTTTGTTGTATACTAAACAAGAACGATGAATGAAGGCATTTTGTGCATAGTTAGTGCGTGTAGTATGTAAATTAAATTATACTTTGACGTATTTCCTCTACTTAACCTTAACGGTAGAACCTTTATGTATGCCAAATATTAAAATTTTACACATGGAATCTTACACATTTTATGTACACAATTACCACAACCATATTATAGCATTTTGCTTGCTTACACCCTTATCGCAAGATGCATGGTAAAGAGAAATACTTGAATACAATTTATAAAGGTAAAATTTATTTCGATAAAATAATATCGATATGTACATGCATGCACTTGTTGAGTAGCAACATATTTTTATCGTTTACATTAACTAACATTAACATAAGTTACATTGATTAAATGTAAAGATAAATGAACCATGTGTCGTAATATTATGGTTCATCACTAACATCACACACAAAAAAAAAATCTTATTGAATCTACTGCTACTACGTAAAAGGTTGAGGTAATGAGAAGAAGTAGCAAGAAACTCATTGCCAACTTTAAATCATGATTTACATTTTCATCGTTTTACAAATTAATTTCAATTATTACAATATAATGTAACATGTAAAATGATGCAACAAACATACTCAAACGTCAAATAGTCAATGCCTTACACAAGAAATTAAAAAAAAAAATGTAAATTAATACAAAATGGTTTAACATTAATTATAATCATTTAACAATCGTCATAGTTAACGAATTGATATGTATATAACTTGAAGTTTAATGAGAAGACGTGGCAAGAAGCTCATTGCCTCTCTTTCAAATCAATATATATCACCATCATCTTACAAGTCATATTGATTTCAATGTATTTAAGGTGATTTAACAATAATACACAAATTCTATGACATACAAAAGTAATAAATTACAAGAGTTATATGTTATAGATTATTCTGATTTATAATCCTAAGTTTGTATGTCGAATCTGAGTCGAGTCACCAGAATAACAAATAGGCTATAAATTATAAAACTATAGTGTGAATTATACAAAATATAAAAGAAGTGTGATTGTTACTAATGAATACAACTAGCGCCATCTCTTATCAACTAGCAAGCAAAAGATCAAAACAATTTATATGGCAAAACAACGTTTGCCGCGTCAGCTAGTAATAAATAATATTAATAATATTGAAACACTTTTACGCAGATTATCTTGCCCCAAACTAGGTATAGCCTGTACTATGGGTGCGAGACAACAATATAATTATGTAATACAATATACTTACTTAAACATACATAAATACATATAAACACCCATGACTCGGAAACAAACATCCATACTCATCATATTATAAATGTTTGCACCTACTAGGATTCGAACCCGGGTCCCCCTAACTCAGTCAGCAGAGTAAGATAAAAAATAAATTCTAAATGTAATCTATATATATATAAATGAGTTACTGTTCGTTAGTCTCGTTAAAACTCGAGAACAGCTGGACTGATTTGGCTAATTTTGGTCTTGAATTATTTGTGGAAGTCCAGAGAAGGTTTAAAAGGTGAATAAATAGGAAAATGCTGCTAAATTAACTAAAAACAACAAATTTGTTTTCCTTTGATGTGTCCATACATAATTTCTATGAGAGAATTTATTGACGCACGGTTTGACAATTCTGTTGTGAAACAATCTTATTACGACAGCAGGGTGCATATTTTACGAAGTAATTTTTGATGTTATTATTCAATTTCATATGAAGAACATTATTTTATTTATTATATACACAACAACGTCTGTCGGGTCAGCTAGTAATAAATAAATTTTAAATGTAATAATATTAATGAAATAAATGTCTATTTCAGATTCTAATAGCTTTAAAACAACCAGAATGCTCTAGACAAGCATCAGAGGCAATAAGAGTGATAATGACAGAAAGCCCCGACAACTTGAACACCAAACACCATTGTAGAACAAGTCTTCTGTATAAACAGAGAATATTTCAATCGTTCTCTACTTCTGTTGAAAAATTGGGACCATGGGAGAGTAGTAAAGGAAATTATTTAATATCATGGTCGTATATTTTGGAGAAGGCTCCGAAGAGTGTGCTTAATAGTGAAGTAAATAAAGTAAGTATATTGTTGAATCTTTTTTTTATGACAATAAGGGACAAAACGAGCGGTACGTTCAGCTGATGGTAATTGATACGCCAGGATTCTTGGAAAACCCAAAAATTCTGAGAGGAAATACACCTTTGCTCTTGTCACCTTGAGAAATAAGATATTTTAAGTCTCATTTGCCCAGTAATCGCACTAGCTAGTGCTTCTGACCGAAACACAATAATGCTTAAACATTACTGATTCTCGTCAGAAAAAGACACTGTTGTGGTACCTATAATCTAGCTGGCATCCTGTCTGTTTGTCTGTATATTTGAAAATGCAAGAACTCCTGCATATATTTAATTCTAATTTTCTATATGAATACTAGCCGACCTAGCAAATGTTGTATTGCCGATATCAGTCAAGATGTTAATTTCTTTGAATTTTGCTCTCAATGATTCCTTAAATCCTCTGTAGAGTAGTTATATTTCAATTATTATTAATAATTCATTTCATTTGTATTAATTATTATTTGTGGTATCAGAGGGAAGTGTTTTCATGTCAAGTAATTGAGTCCATATAACCAGATAAGATAAGTAGCCGACTAGAGACTCATCCCAGTAATTAACAAGAGCATTTGAGTAGGAAACTATGCTGTGTTCATAAATACTAATGCTAGCTGACCCGGGAAACGTTGTACCGCCATTTAAATAAATAAAAACATTTGGGGTGAAAAAAATTATTACGGCCTATTTATCAGACCTTCCAAATCTATCAAGCCGTTTCGGAGGAGTATGGCAACTCACATTGTCATACGAGAGTTTTATATAGGTATATACTAGCTAACCCAGCAAACGTTGTGTTGCCGATATTAAAATCGCGATACAAAAGTAACTGTTGATCGTAGATCGGTGAAAATTTGAAATTGTATGTATTTTTTAATGCTGACTCATAATCAAACAAATTAAAAAAAAAAATGTCAAAAAAATAAAAAAAAAATTCGTGTGGACCACACTTAACATTTAGGGGGATGAAAAATAGATCTTATCCGATTCTCAGAACTACCCAATATGCACTCAAAATTTCATGAGAATCGGTCAAGCCGTTTCGGAGGAGTACAAAGTTTAACACCATGACACGAGAATTTTATATATTAGATAATTAGAGGTCGGTACATATTATCACGCTTCGTGCAGGCATAGTATTTATGTTGCTTTATAGCTTCCATGCGGATGACGTCGCGGGTACCAGCTAGAACATACTTACATACTTACACGCGAATGTAATGGAAATCGTATTAAAGTCTGTATGCTGTAGAAATTCTTAAAGAGAGTTGTTTTTAATGACATTAATGAGAGGAGTAGGACGTTCAGTTGACGGTAGTTGATACGCCGTGCCCATTACAAGATTCTTGAAAAACCCCAAAATTCGGAGCGGATACAATTGCGATCGTCATCTTGGGACATAAGATGTTAAGTCTCATTTGCCCAGTAATTTCACTAGCTACGGCGGCCTTCTGACCGAAACACAATAATACTTAAACATTACTGATTCACGGCAGAAATAGGTGCAGTTGTCGTATCCATAATCTAGCCGGTATCTTGTGCTAAGAAGCCTACTGATAAATGCCCTAAGTCGCCTTATACGACACCTTACCCCATTCTTTTTAAGCCCCGGGGAAGCGCAGGGCAGATTGAACCAATTATTTTATTATGAAAAATTCTACTGCTTACAATATTAATTGTGAGAACTGCATGCTTTATGACTCTGGGGACCACAGTTAGTCCAGCATTTTTATCTGGTTCAATTTCGGCTGCAGTAATTCAGTGCGATGTCTTTTAAACATTAACCCATTCTCTGTGTTATTATAATAAAGTTAAACATGTGTTGAACACTTGTTTTCAAGTAGTTCAATTACAAATCTGTGTCTTTCTGTTGTTTAGCGTTCAACAATCTTTAGACATTGGCTTGACGGGTAATTAGAATTTTTAAACCAAATTTTCTTCATTGGTAAACTTACGGAAACTATCCAATAGATAAGAAGAGGGATTGCGTGTACTAAGGACTTGAGATAGCTGGTCCAATTTGGTCCACAATGGGTGGGAATTTACATTATATTATAATGACAGATGGATGACAGCTGTCAAAACTTGCGTTCCGTTCGTTTCATTATTCCTATACTCTTTAGTTTATTTCGTACTTAACGACGTTTTAGTTAAACACAAGCTTAACAATGGTTTGTAATAGAAAAAAATAAACTCCATTTTAGAAGTCGTTATTGTTAGGTCGCTGACGTTATTGTAGTCAGGTGATTGTTTAACAAAACAAGTGTCTAAGCCATGTTTAGATTATTTTTTTGTACTTAATAAAACCGTACAAGTCTTTGTTGCAGATAACGCCGTTAATCATCGACAGCTTGTGTTACGATAATAAAAACTTGCTCGTCACTATGATCGATGTTTTAATTCACTTTGTGCAAGCCAAACACGTTTCTGTTGCTGAAAGTTTACAGACCATTTTGCCGCGGCTCGTTCATCGCTCAGGCTATATCGAGTCTATGGTTGGTATTATTTTCTATATGTCTAAGGCTGGGTTGCACCAACCAAGTTTTAGCAATAACAAACATGTTAAAGTAAGTATGTAAAAAGCATGTGAGAGTACTGGTTAAGAAAAAAATGTGTTGCACCATTTGACAATTTTTAGATGACATCATAACTTTGACTTAGCCGTCCACTCTTCGCTTGTTAAAGCTATTGTTAATGTTCTATTATATTCTTCCTACTGTGGCTTCTGTGGTAGTCATACCACAAGTGTGCCAATGTCACGTTGAGGTAGACCACCAAGCTTAGAGTATATGTTTTCTAATTTTATTAGTATTTATTTTATAAGTTTTATTTTCTTATACACGTTTCTTAAAAAATATACAACTTCTTTATTATTTCATTTAATGACAGTATTTACATTTACAATAAGTTACGTTGTAAATGCGAATAAATTCACTATACTTACATACTAAAGATATTTTTAACGAAGGCTGATACCACATTATTGCAATAAGTGCTATTTTACATAAATTTATGTAACTACTTGTGCCGCAAAGTTGATTATTATCATGACACCTTCGGCTCCCTTATTAACATCTCGTGTATTTGAAAGTAGTGTTGTATTGTCGTAATGTAATTTGGTTACCCATCTTTCTTGCAATCCTGGGAAAACTACATCAAGTAAACTCTATAACTACGCCCATAATGATAAGATTTGATTTTATTGCAATCGTATTTTTATGGCCATAATAAAATGTTCTTATTATATTTTAAATTATCAATTTCCAGGATGTCAGAATAAAAAGCTTGCAGTGTCTATATGAAATAGCGAACAATTACAAAACAGTTTTGTTGCTTCCATACAAATCGGACGTAATATTCGGCTTAGCGCCATCTCTCGACGACAAGAAGC
Organism: Leptidea sinapis; assembly: GCF_905404315.1. Classification (NCBI taxonomy): domain Eukaryota; kingdom Metazoa; phylum Arthropoda; class Insecta; order Lepidoptera; family Pieridae; genus Leptidea; species Leptidea sinapis. Next base: position 9,103,609 of record NC_066296.1, on the reverse strand, counting down.
GGCTCGTGAGAGATGCGGCGGTTCGCGCCCGAACGCGTTGGTACTTAGTGGGTGCACCCGGCGAAGATACAGAATAGAAGAAATTATTAATCTTATTGACAAACTTACATTTATAACATACAGAGTCTATAGGTTTTGTCTGAGATTTTAATAATTATTTCTCAAAAAAAAAAAAATGAAATAGGCGTTATTTTGCCGAAATCCATAATTATCCAAATATTTTGAGTTTTCTTTAGTGTTAAATCCGCCAATATTTGTCTGCAAACAATTCGATACGTGTTTCGCATCAGTGAGATGTTGAATCGCCAAACTCTAGCATGAGACTGCATGCGCATGCCTCGTGTAGAGGCGAATCACGTGTCGAATTATTTGTAGACAAATGTTGGCGGAATTAGTACTTAAGAAAACTCAAAACATTTGGATAATTGTTTCTCCAAAAATATTATTAAAATCATCAAGTTTTGTTAATATTTAAATCAAAATATTGATTAATATTATTTCTGAATGTAAAGTAGCGTAATACCGCATCCACATAACTTAAAGAACGACGACGAAAGAGTGTTATGTTACGAAAGAGAAAGAGTATTTGTAACAAGTTGAGTGAAAGAGATGATAGACATTTCGTCCGCCGTTTTTTTATAGTATGTGCACATGGCTTTTGTCGTCAGTTGCAATGTCTTTGTACATAAAATGTATATATTTGAAAAAAGTATATGTAAAAATTAAAATTATGGAGTAAAACTTAATAACATAGCATAATATCAATAATTAATTGTTCCGTTGTTGTATTTATTACCTACTAGCTGTCCCAGCAAACGTTGTATTGCCATCATAGTATCACCATCAACTGTAGTTAATTTATCAACTATAGGTAGCTAAAATTAAGTTTGATTTTTTAACTCCTGAGAAAGTTAGACAGATACAAAGATTCTTATTATTTATTCATTTTAAACTATTCTTTCAATTTGATTTCTGTACGACGGGGGACACATCAAAGGAAAAACATAATTGTTGTTTTTTTAAAATTCCGAAAATTTTCATATTTATTCACCTTTTAAACCTTCTCTGGAATTCCACAAATAATTCAAGACCAAAATTAGCCAAATCGGTCCAGCCGTTCTCGAGTTTTAGCGAGACTAACGAACAGCAATTCATTTTTATACATATATAGATTTGGGACATCTTTATACATTTTAAAACTGTCGACTAATATAGACTAGTATAGAAATGGCTAAAAACAAATAATACATAATCTGTATTATAAATAAACGCAAATAGTTATTCGAAGTTTAAAATTACTTTTCCCTGTCATGTTAATCTGTAGTGACAAAGGTAAGATAAAAACCAAAAGTTTTAAACTTGGAATAACTTGACTTCGCCTTTATTGATAACACAGAGAATGTTATTTAAATGTTTTTATTATAGTCGTGTTATCTCTAAATTAAATGTTGCCTTATCTTTTGTGTATTATTACCATTATATACCAAATATCGCATCTGCACATTTTGAATTCATTTAATTAGATTGAACATAGCAATGTAAAGGAATATAATGCACGACCCCTACAGCCCAATGGTTAGTGACCCTGCCTACTGAGCTAGAGGTCCCGGGTTCGAATCCTGGTAGGAGCAGACATTTATATTATGAATATGAATGTTTGTTTCGAGTCATGGATGTTTATATGTATTTACGTATGTTTACGTATATTGTATTAATTATATAATTGTCTCGTACCCATAGTACAGGCTATTCCTTGTTTGGGGCAAGATATTTTGTGTAGTGTATCAATATTATTATTACTTCTGGGAACTTGGCTCAGTTGGAAAAAGCGCTGGGATGGAACCCGTGAGGTCGCGGGTTCGTTCATAAGTTTTAATTACAAATTTAATTTGTATAATTAATCTCAAAAGTAAGGGTTATCACTTTGAAATAATAAATTGCTTTGAAATAATAAATAAAAATATGGATTACAATGTTATATCGTACAATAAACGTTTATAATTAAAGAGCCTGAGGGTGTTCGCTTTAAAATAACAAATTGCTTAGATTTGAAAGAGCGATATCTCAAGTGAATTTCCTAATAAGCAATTATTGGTATTGAGCAGGTTATCAACTGTAAAGTACCTACATCCTGTAGTTTGAACCACAACAGGTGAGTTGAACAAGATTATACCAAAAACCTCTTAAAAACCTTTAAAAACCTTCGGTTCTGTAAATAGCTACAAATTAATAAAGAATTGATTTTTATGTTGGTCACTCAAATCTGTCAAGTATAAGTAAGCAGCTTGCTTACTAAACCGAAGTGTCGCTCATTCTCAGCACCGCCACGGGACCGCTCGACTTGCTAAAAAAAGAGCTGCTGTCATTTTAAAAATAACTTCTCTCGTCTTCTAATCTAATGTCACTTTAGCAATGCTAGTAAAATTAAAAAAGAAAATTACGCCTATGATTATATTTTAATGATGCCGGCTAGATTATGGGTACCACAACGGCGCCTATTTCTGCCGTGAAGCAGTAATGTGTAAGCATCATTGTGTTTCGGTCTATGAGTGAAATTATAGGGAAAATGAGAGTATACATCTTATGTCTCAAGTTGACGAGCGCACTTATAGTACTGCTCAAAATTTTTGGGCTTTTCAAGAATCCTGAGAGGCACCGCATTGTAATGGGCAGGGCGTATCAATTACCATCAGTTGAACCTCTTGCTCGTCTCGTCCCGTATTTAAAAAAAACTACGAAAGTAATGTAAAGTCTACATTATAATAGGTTTATTTTTTTAACATAATATAAATGTATTAATTTGGTACCATACTTCCATTCAAAGCCCATAGCTATAGATTTGTATATCTAAGTCCTTTCGCTGTTTGCAACTAGCAACTGATCTGAATTAACATAATCTCTTATCGCTTTCCAGCATTTGCCGCACTTTAAATGTTAATGAAGGGTTGCCTTTGAGATTGAGTTTTAAAGCTTAGTCTTTTCATATTTAAATCCTTTATGTTCTTGTGTAATGTCTCCAATGCCTGTTTATATACTTAGGTACATTTTTCGGGTACAATCTTCAAGAACCAATGAAATTTACTGGATACGAGTTTCACTGGTTTTAGATAAGTATTTGGGGTTCTTCGGAGGGGGCCTTCACCCTCTCAGGCGTCATGTATATTACCTAATTACTATTTTGAAGTTAGTGCCAAGTTAAACATAAATCTTGTACGACATTCAGTAGGTATGTAAATATATTGTATTATGTAATTAGTAATATGAGATTATGAGAAAGCACTTGGTCGCTCAGAGGGCAATGGAAAGGGCTATGCTCGGAGTTTCCCTGCGAGATCTAATGAAATGAGGAGATCCGTAGGAGAACCAAAGTCGAAGAAGTAGCAGTGGCACATCGTTCGATGGACAGATGTAGCAGTGCAGGTGTAAAATCCTCGAATGGTGACTACGTAGAGGCAGACGCAGTATTGGTAGGCCCCCGACCAGATGGACCAATAATCTGGTGAAGATCGCCGGAATACGTTGGATGAGGGCAGCGCAGGAGCGATCGTCGTGGAAATCTTTTGGGGTTGTGTTTGTCCAGCAGTGGACGTCTTTCGGCTGATGTTGATGAATGTTATGTAAATACATTTAATGAATACATTTTTTAGTCACAGGTAGTAATTCGTATATACCTAATCAGCAACTAAACAATGCTATAGAGAACATCCACAAAATTTCTACTTTTAAGTTACCATATTTTATAATATTCAAGTAGGTACCTATATATGCATGTTTGAGGGCGGTATTTTTTTTGCAATTCTCATTATTTGACACTTAGTTATCTAAAATGGCAGTTGATTAACGCAAGATCAAGAGTAGCGCGGAAAAGCAATAATTGTTACGAGCGACAATACCATTACAATCTGAAGAGAGTGTTTTTTATATTTTTTATGCAGCGTGTCGCTATGATGGCGACATTCAATGAACACACGGGTAGAGCTATCTAACATTAATATAAATTATTAACATTATTAACATAAATAACATTAAAATAATTCAAACCTGTAAACAATTAAAATTAAGAATGAAGCCACAACCTAAGAGTTGAACAAAGCAGACAACATTTTATGACGATATGTCACTTGAACGGTTAGCTCAGTTGGTTAGTGCACCCCCACGGAACGCCGGATGTCGTGGGTCCGAGTCCCGCATCGTTCATAAAAAATTTGTTTTTCAAATGTTATTTGTGAATTGAGATTTTCAAACAAAAAAAATATATATTTTGGACACAAAATTTTAATCACCCTTACGTGGTCGCATAAAACGGCACGAAGTAGGTGTCCGTATCTATGAAAGCGCGCGGCTTACATTTACATTTTTTTAAATGATAATAAGGGACGAGACGAGCAGGATGTTCAGCTGACGGTAATTGGTACACCCTACCCATTACAATGCAGTGCCGCTCAGGATTCTCGAAAAACCCAAAAATTCTTAGCGGCACTTTTGGGACTACCTTTCGCTTTAATGGACATCTTTTATCTGTCTGGCCATAAATCTAGTTTTACGCACTGTTTCCTCGGGAATTTATGTCACTGGTTGTTCTAGAGATTCGTTTCTTGACTTGATGTTGGCGTGTCGTTAGAACAGCCCAAGTCTCTTAAAACTGATTATCATTTGTTGTCCAGTTGGATTCAGTTCTAGACGAGACGAGGGCCAGTCTTCAGCTCTTATACAAGTCCAGAACGCTGAGCTGCTTTCGGCCAAGCTTGGGAGCTCGGGTAGTTCATGCCATGTGACCAGGTGGAGAGTCTTGCTGAACAGTCCAAGGTTTTACAAAAAAAAATTAAATATTTTTATTCAAAATAGGATGTGATATCACTTAATGAAAGTCAAAAATTACCACCCATTCCAAAAAGTATGCCTCATTCCTGAGAAGAACGGGCGCAACAAACTCAGCGGGCTTATTTTTTTCATAAAAATGTGGTTACAAAGTAATTAAACTAATAATTTAATAGCCTGAGGGTTGTCGCTCCATTCCCAATCTGTGGTATCATTAAGAAAGTCATTTATGTTATAGTAACCTTAAGCATACAAACTTTTTTTTAACAATTCTTATGAATATCGTAATAGGTACATTTGTTTTGAACATTTTCTGGGATTTTGTTGTAAAAGCATATACCTACAGCGCCCCACAAAAGACTTACTAACTTGACTTATTAACCGCGTATTAGGCATTATAAGTTTATGTCTATTCCTAGTGTTAACATTATGGTTATGACAGTTTCTAGTAAATTCACATATGTGCCTATGTACATACATTACATTATCAAGAATATATTGAGAAGCAACAGTCAAGATATTAATTTCTTAAAATTTTGCTCTCAATGATTCTTTTAACACGATCTAAGACCATCTCTTGATACGCTTTGGCTAAAGTATTCAACACTTTTTCACAAAATGAAGCAATCGATCAAGCTATCAATTTGTGACTCATTTGATGCTGCACTTTTACTAACGCTTAAAACGCGTTTTAAAATTTCGATTCGAAAAAATTTAAGTTAGCAGTTTTAAGGATGTAGCATTATTCATGGCCAGAGCATTAAGGACTTCTAAAGCCCACCTTCCGGCTTCGTGTCAGATCAGTTCAATCTATTACCATACGCACTATTTTCATTACCGTTGAATTTTGTAGATTGTCTTGTCGCCACTCATGAATACAATTAAAAAGATCCGGTGAACATTACTCATCTTTATCGTCAGTTCCACTTCAATTTAAATCCACTTCACTTCAACATCAAATGATACGTTCTTTATACTAATACTTGATACGTTGTTCAAAAAATTGTCTGTAACTTTTAAGGAGTTCTTTCAATATCTCACGGATTCCATTACCAGATAACTAATTCGACAGTAGTCGCCTAGCAGTTTATTGAAGACCTGGAATTGGTGGAAACGGGCAATTTTAATCTAACACTGGAGTTGGTGTAAAATCAACTTTGTGATCTTCCACGTCACGCATTTAACGTTGGACCTGGATATGTCTAGCTGAACCCTGCGAGTCAACTTCCGTGATAACTATAAAGGGTCGAGTTGAAGGTTGTTCTGGCTTTGGCAATCCTCGAAGTGATATTCTCTGCAGTTCCTCCAGTCTCGACACTCCCGAGTAGATTTTCTGTCAGTGTCAATATTTTCCAACAACAACTATAGGTACGGACCCCAATAATATAGATTCGTAATTATCCGTATTGCCAACTACGAGATTAAACTAGGCTGAAGCCTAATGATTTGAGAATCAATTTATTTACGAAATTGTTGAACACATTTTCTTGCAAGCGGACAGCAGATAGTACACAATGAAACAATAGACGCAGAAAACATGCGGGGCCTTAACAAAATAAACTGTTTTAGTCTAGTGACACTTACTTAGTATTTTCAACCGCATTCAAATGTCAAATTTCAACAATTAAAGATAATTATTGACAGAATTTTATGTATGGGACAGGCTGTATTTACCACAATATTAACATATACTATTTTAACAATATGCGTAATTTAATATTTAATAATATTTATTTTCGTTGATAGCATAAATCTCCCAGTGGGAGGCTCCTTTGCACAGGATGCCGGCTAGATTATGTGTACCACAACGGGACCTATTTCTGCCGTGAAGCAGTAGGGTAGACCGAGGCGAATCGGATCAATTTGTTTTTGAGACGATGAAAATCATACTAATGTGTGATCTAAGTAACTTTTATTAGCAAAATAGTAATCAGTAACAATTCAACTATTCAATAAACATTTCAAAACTTAAATGGTTCATTAATTTTTCAAAATATTAACGAAAAACTTTAAAGACAGAAATATCCGAATCGCCCCACTTTACGGGGCGAATGGGATCGTACCTTACATAGTAAAAATTAAACATATTACAATTAAATCAACACGTTAAACTTTGAAATCATTAACAAAATTGAAATAATGGGATCAATTTTAATTCTTTACACATAAATCACATTTATACGGGCCTTTTTTCCCTCCCATATCAGCACATTTTTCGTGGCACCATTCTTCGCATGCTTGGCACTCTATCCAATCCGCGGATGAATGAATTTTTCTGAGCAGTAAATACAAAACCAATCTCTTCGTTTTCCAGATGAACCTTTCATTTTTATTCCAGGTGTTCTTTTATTCTTCTGCTTTTGCCTTACATTTTCTTTATCATCAGTTTTTTTCACAGCATTCAGGTCTTCCTCTTAAAATGGTCTTGTCTACCACTGCCTCCAAAGTCTTGAAGAATTCGGCCACTTTTTCTCTTTACATGCCGTCAATCCTTGCTCTTGACAATCCTTCTGGTTTCCTTATCGTTAGCTCCTTATTTCTTTTCATAAAGCCATGAAACCAGTCTTGACCAGCCATTCCTGCTTCTCTGTTAAAATTGTGTTTAATTTTTTGACGTTCTGCAAATTCAAATGCATATTTACGAACCGCCTTGGGTGCTATTCCAAAGCCACGACCTGCTAAGTGCAGGAAACGATCTGCTTAAATCTTTTCAGCAGACTTATCTAAGGCTGGCTGTCAACCACGTGTCTTAATTACACCATTGAAGAAAGAGACCCTTCTATGTAAGCTTGTGTAGGGCAATTTCTAAATATTAGCAGCCCGACGTAAGGTGAGTTCTTTGGACAGGACTTTATTGGTGGCTTCTGTAATTTTTTCTTGTGACCATTCTCCCGCATTGGTCTTCCTTTTGTACGTGCGTACCATCTACAATGAAATAAAAATTGCATAATTAACCTCTAATATAAAATAATCATTTTAAAAAAGTGATCCACTTGGCCCCCAATGACGCGATCCGAATAACCCTAATACTAAAGACTTTTGCAATAAGTATTTTACACATTAACCTATTATATTATGTTTAAAAACTAAAATTTATTCTAAAATAGGTCCTTTCCCAATCCATATAAGATATGAATTTCAATATTATAACACGAATCCTTAGAATTACACGAAGAAATGGTTAGTACCTACCTTAGATGAGCGGCAAAATTGTAACGCACACTAACACCTGACTAGCTGGGGAGCAGCGGTGACACTGATGTACTGGTCGAATCTAAACACTACCGATGGCGGGAGGTGCAGGGTGGGAGAGGGTCGTAAGACGCCAGTCACTTGCGTTCGGTTTCGGCGAATTATTCAAAATATGAACGGATTTTTTATTTTGATCCGATTCCCCCATTGATCCGATTCGCCTCGGTCTACCCTAATGTGTAAGCATTACTGTGTTTCGGTCTAAAGGGCGCCGTAGCTAGTGAAATTACTGAGAAAATGAGACTTAACATCTTATCTCTCAAGGTGAAGAGCGCAATTGTAGTTCCGATTTTTGGGTTTTTTAAGATCAGAATTTTTGAGCGGCACGACATTGTAATGGGAAGGGCGTATTAGTTATCATCAGCGGAAAGTCCTGCTCGTCTCGTCCCTCATTGTCATAAAAAAATATTTTTGTTGTGTCGTATAAGCACCTACCAGTGTATACTTACGGTTAACTAAGTTATTAATAAGTACATATATCACTTTTATTCCAACAATCTGGATTTTCTATAATCCGAAAGACTCATAGTAACAAACAGTCCAGATAATCGAGTCTCTACTGTGATATAAATTATAATCAATCAAATGATGTCAGTACATTCAGTAATCAATGCACTGTAATTTTAGGTCCTATATAACTTGTACGTATTATCACTGAATTAGCAATTCAATCGAATATCGATGTTAATTTCAATATAATCTCATGATTACCTACCTAGTTAGATTGTCTTTGAAGCCAACTAACTTTCACCATATTCATGAACATAATTATTAAGTTTCAACCTAAAATATTATCCAATTCTAAGGTTACTATAAATAAAAGTAATAAATACATATAAACACTATAAAAAAAATAAAATGAAAGTGTGTCTCACTAAAATAACTCAAAACTAAAAAAATCTTATATACTTAATATTAATGATATGATGAATTCCAAAACATATATCTAAAACATAGATAGGGACATAAGTTTTCTAAGACCTACATAATATAAGACTTAATTATTGTTACTTAATTGAAAGTGGGTTCATAAGCACTTTTTTAAAAATGAAATACCTTTCCTTAGAAAAAGAACTTTAATGTTTTTTTTTTTGCTTTTTGTATAATAATGACGTGGTAACAAATCTGGAAATGTATGTTATTATGTTACTACCGCGGCGCGTACTCCCTCGTATCACGAGATTAAAAAATAAAGCACATACGAATTGCTTTCTTATTCTTATCTAGTATTTTCTTTAATTAACACGCGTGTAACACATTTAAATAAATACTTATTAAAGGATTAACACGTGAATTTTCAGGGGGACAGTTCTATTAAGTAGAATAAAATAATAATAAAAATATAACTTTTACGCAAAAGCCTAATCTAAAAATACATTTACAATTACAAAACACGCGTTTTTATCCTTAAACAGGTACCTATTTTATTTAGCTAAATATTATTATTTATTTAAATTGTAGTTTCAGTATCGGTTAATATAAATCTTAAGTAATTACTATAGTAGATCATGTACTGTTAAATACTTTAAATAGGTAGAATAGCATTGAAACATTTATCCAGAATAACGAAAGTCTTTATCGTACATATAAGTAACATACTTTTCACTACTATTTAAACACTCTCTAAACACTGGATCGTTTATGATATTAAATAAAGAGAACGGCTATGCAAATTTTAATTGAATCGCTGCCCTGGATTTGTTCAGCTAATCCTCGAAAAGGTCCTTCGCATTAGGCGTCTTGGGACCTATCCTCGGACTTATTCGGACGTTCGCTCTGAATACGAATCTTGTGTAACGAGATCTGCGAAGCCAGGAGTAAATTAGGCACGGAATTACTTTTTATCGATGTTATTACAGTGATGACACTTGGTAGATACACTTGGCTTATACAATCTAGATTAAGTTTTTAATCTGTGGTGATAATCATCCACTCCCACTCAATACCTTAGGGAGGAGGGGATGGCTGAAAAACAGCGCCGTATTGAAACATGAATCCATAATCCGGTGTCCATCCAAGTCAGGTGAAGCGGGGCCTTCTCTTTTTGCCTAATTGTTTTATCGCCTAGCCGAATTATGCATTTAACTTTAAGTTATGTTATTAATGGCAATAAAGAATTTATTTATAATTATTGAATGACAGGATTTATTACCATCTTTTATATCCTGAAACTTACCAAGTGTCACGACGTACTTTTTGCCCATAAATAGGTTTTTTTGTAATCGAGTAGGTACTGACTACCCTGAGAAGAATGGGCGCAACAAACTCAGTTGGCTTCTTATTTCATCAAAAAATATGTTTACAAAGTAATATTGAACAATTAAACTTAATATTTAATAGCCTGAGGCGGTCGCTCCGTTCTCAATCAATGGTATCATTAAGAAAGTCATTTATGTTAGTTATAGTAAGTAACCTTAAAGGTAACCACGTAAAAGTTGTTTAACAATTCGTTTGAATAAGAAAATACTTTTGTTTTGAACATGTTCAGGGATTTTGTTGTAAATGCATATAAATCGTCCCACAAAAGACTTACTAGCTCGACTTAGTCGCGTAGTAGGTATTTTAAGTTTATTTCTGTTCCTGATGACACTTTCTAGCAAATTCTCTTATGATGTGCCTATGAACATACATTACATTATCAAGAATATATTAGAAGCAAGAGTCAAGATGTTAAATTATTCAAATTCTGCTTTGAATAATTCTAAAGGAGGTTATAAATAGCGCGAATAGCCTTCTACTGCAGCGCATATTGTATTAATATGGGCAGCGTTGCCCCATAGCAATATACCATAGGACATTTATATATATAAAAATGAATTGCTGTTCGTTAGTCTCGCTAAAAGTCGAGAACGGCTGGACCGATTTGGCTAATTTTGGCCTTGAATTATTTGTGGAAGTCCAGAAAAGGTTTAAAAGGTGAATAAATAGAAAAATGCTGCTAAATTAAATAAAAACAACAAATTTATTTTTCCTTTGATGTGTCCATACATAATTATTGTATTTAATAATGGAAGCACTTGTGGCTGTTATCGCGACGGCCGGCTTATTGAAGGTAGCTACTGAAAATCAGTGTTGGGTGATACCCAATTAATATGCTGAGTAGCCTTTTTTTTTTTTTTTGAGAGGAGTTAATACTGTTACTCGAAAAGGTCCTTCGCATTAGGCGTCTTGGGACCTATCCTCGGACTTATTCGGACGTTCGCTCTGAATACGAATCTTGTGTAACGAGATCTGCGAAGCCAGGAGTAAATTAGGCACGGAATTACTTTTTATCGATGTTATTACAGTGATGACACTTGGTAGATACTCTTGGCTTATACAATCTAGATTAAGTTTTTAATCTGTGGTGATAATCATCCACTCCCACTCAATACCTTAGGGAGGAGGGGATGGCTGAAAAACAGCGCCGTATTGAAACATGAATCCATAATCCGGTGTCCATCCAAGTCAGGTGAAGCGGGGCCTTCTCTTTTTGCCTAATTGTTTTATCGCCTAGCCGAATTATGCATTTAACTTTAAGTTATGTTATTAATGGCAATAAAGAATTTATTTATAATTATTGAATGACAGGATTTATTACCATCTTTTATATCCTGAAACTTACCAAGTGTCACGACGTACTTTTTGCCCATAAATAGGTTTTTTTGTAATCGAGTAGGTACTTATATCGAAAAATGATTTAGATATTCTTCTTTCAATGGATTTTTGACTGAGCTTATGGCCTCGTTGCCAATTCCCTAAAATGCCTAAAAAAACCTATAACTACTTTGTCAATCTAAAAATGTGTAACCAACGCATTCTGTCTTCAAAAGGGTAGGTACTTAAATATACTTTTGAAATGTTTCCATAATAATTTATTAGGATGTTACAATTGCGAATGACATATTTATATAGTTATACAGATATCAGGCAAAGTCAAAACCAGATTTGATTATTTTACTATTTATATTAACACAATCTGCACTTTCCAATTACACACTTTAAGATTTTTACGAGTAGCTCCTTTGCACAGGATGCCGGCTAGATTATGGGTACTACAACGGTGCCTTTTTCTGCCGCGAAGCAGTAATGTCTAAGTATTACTGTGTTTCAGTCTAAAAGGCGCCGTAGCTAATGAAATTACTGGGCAAATGAGACTTAACATCTTATGACTCAAGGTGACGAGTGAAAGGTAGTGCTGGTCAGAATTTTTGATTTTTTCAAGAATCTTGAGCGGCACTACCCGATAATGGGCAAGGTGCATTAATTACCGTCAGCTGAACGACCTGTTCGTATCGTCGTTTATTGTCATTAATAAAAGGACGTTGATTTTTGTAAAATAATACCTAATAGCAAAACAAAAGTAAGGGTTGCACCCCCTCTCTATTAGACCTCGACCACAGCCTTCCAGTTCTCTAAATGACATGTTATTTGACGTAACTCGCAACGTTACTTGCTCTAATTGGGCTTAATTACGTACGTTATGCCGAGAGCCGTCTGAGTCCCGAGGGTGTAACTGCTTTTGAAACTTACCTAGATTATTATACAATTGTCATGCATTGTTACCTATATTAGGAGATTATTTAAAAATATTGTATTGTAAATGAAACTCCAGTTACGTGTTCGAATATGCATCATATTCTTAATCAGATATTAATGCTATAATAGCAAAAAAGGGATTTTAACAGTCATTCAACCATTCTATCCTTGGTTCTTTAGCTCAAAATCCATTCAAATTCAAATATTTTTATTCAAAATAGGATGTGACATCACTTATTGAAAGTCAAAAACTTCCACCCATTCCAAAATGAATGCCTCAGACCTGAGAAGAATGGGCGCAACAAACTCAGTTGGCTTCTTATTTCATCAAAAAATATGTTTACAAAGTAATATTGAACAATTAAACTTAATATTTAATAGCCTGAGGCGGTCGCTCCGTTCTCAATCAATGGTATCATTAAGAAAGTCATTTATGTTAGTTATAGTAAGTAACCTTAAAGGTAACCACGTAAAAGTTGTTTAACAATTCGTTTGAATAAGAAAATACTTTTGTTTTGAACATGTTCAGGGATTTTGTTGTAAATGCATATAAATCGTCCCACAAAAGACTTACTAGCTCGACTTAGTCGCGTAGTAGGTATTTTAAGTTTATTTCTGTTCCTGATGACACTTTCTAGCAAATTCTCTTATGATGTGCCTATGAACATACATTACATTATCAAGAATATATTAGAAGCAAGAGTCAAGATGTTAAATTATTCAAATTCTGCTTTGAATAATTCTAAAGGAGGTTATAAATAGCGCGAATAGCCTTCTACTGCAGCGCATATTGTATTAATATGGGCAGCGTTGCCCCATAGCAATATACCATAGGACATTTATATATATAAAAATGAATTGCTGTTCGTTAGTCTCGCTAAAAGTCGAGAACGGCTGGACCGATTTGGCTAATTTTGGCCTTGAATTATTTGTGGAAGTCCAGAAAAGGTTTAAAAGGTGAATAAATAGAAAAATGCTGCTAAATTAAATAAAAACAACAAATTTATTTTTCCTTTGATGTGTCCATACATAATTATTGTATTTAATAATGGAAGCACTTGTGGCTGTTATCGCGACGGCCGGCTTATTGAAGGTAGCTACTGAAAATCAGTGTTGGGTGATACCCAATTAATATGCTGAGTAGCCTTTTTTTTTTTTTTTGAGAGGAGTTAATACTGTTACGAATTTACGCCCCGGAACGGGGCGTAATATGTCGGACTCGAGTGTCCGCGTAAGCGGACGCCCCATACCGACTAAAACCTCCTCTGTGCTGTTAGCAGCCCTGGCTTTCACAGCGAAGTAGGACGTGGGCCGTGGAGGCCGCAAAGACTACGCAACAACAGTCGCGGGGCGTCTCCTAAGGAGACTCGAACCTCAGACCGGCTGTGTGCTTGTGGGAAGGAGAGAGAATGAAAATGAAGATGAAGAAGAATGCTGAGTAGCAAACCTTTTTGGGACATAACACTGCAAACACCACCTTATTATGTTGATATAGAATAAGCCTTACTTTAGTTTTTTAATGTTTGTTAGTTTTACTTAGATTAGGCATATTATAGTAATTTTTTAGATAAGTTTTTTCATATTATTTGTTATTATATTTTGTAAATGTTCACGTGTATTCGTAGTGTTTGTTCCAAATAAAGATATACTTACTTAATTTCTATGAGAGAATTTATTGACGCACGGTTTGACAGTTCTGCTGTGAAACAATTTCATTACGACAGCAGGGTGGATATTTTACGAAGTAATTTTTGATGTTATGATATATTATTGACAAATTCATATAGAAACATTATTTTATTTATTATATACAGAACAACGTCTGTCGGGTCAGCTAGCAATACTATAAAAATAACCTAAGCATACTAGTCGTGCCGTATCTATGTCAGTTAATTGTATAATCTTTTTAACCGCGTATGCTGCAGAACTAAACCTGTTCGCCAATCCTTCAATATGGGGGCTCCATTGTCATGAAAGTATTTTTAGCTTAGAAAATCAACAAACGTAAGGCTTGAGCTAAGCCTAAGACAAAACGATACAATCTAGGCCTGTGAGCTAAGCCAGTAATCAAAGTCTAGAACGGAGTCTAAATACTGTTAGAGGCTCAGATCAATGATACAAATCACAGATAACGCTCCAACAAGCGCCATACATTTGAGAACAAAGCGTCTACGTTCAATTTCATCCTTCTAACGGTCCTCTCGCTGTAATCTTCTAATCCGTGCCGTTGTACGCATCCAATACATGTTGCTACGGAACAATTTGTGTGAATTATTGATAGATCTCTAGCTAAATACTTCTCTGAGATATTGTTACGAAGAAAACGTCGTACGTTGAATGTTCGCAAGAAATACAAAATCCAAAAGTTAGGAAACAGTGGAAAGCTCTGCACAGGATACAAGAGAGGACAACGGCGCCTATTTCTGTCGTGAAGCAGTAATGTGTAAGCATTACTGTGTTTCGGTCTGAAGGGCGCCGTAGCTAGTGAAATTACTGGGCAAATAATAATAGTGTTCACAAAACAGCCGCGTACATGTATTTTTTACAATTCGAAAGGGAATGCCAGTGTGATTCGGGCACTTTACACATTTTATCTCAAGGCTCACCGTAACGCTCGCAGAACGATGGGATCGGGTTCTCATTACTCTACACCGGATGCCGGCTAGGTTATGGGTACCACAACGGCGCTTTTTTCTGTTGTGAAGCAGTAATAAGCATTATTGTATATCGGTCTGAAGGGCACTGTTATGTTACTACACTGTATGTTAGATTTATTTGGCGTACATTATAACAATAATAATCACATACGAATATAATTGGTGCTGCTTCGACTGCCGAAGACAGCAAAAGACGCGAATATGTCGGTATCAGTGAGTCTTACATCTTTGTGTCGTTTGGTGACGAGACAACTGGCCCGTGGAGCCCAGAGGCGCGGAGAATGTACAAAGTACTATCTTATTGTTATTGTAAATACAGTTATAAGATTTGTTTTGTTTGAATAAATAAGTTTATTGTAAATTCAATATATAAAATTATTGATTGATTAAATTGAAAGATTTTAAAAGTTGGGTTCTTATCAACCGAACATTAGCATTCTATCTTGACTGATATGTTTGTGTCTTCTAAACGAGACTTGTGAAAGTGGTAATATAGGTGTCGAAACAAAATTAGAAACGTTGTAATTTGAGCTTAATCGCAAAGAGATTAGGTTCAATTTAGATGTATACATATAGCGATTCATGGAAGCCACGTAATTCGAGTTGTTATCAGTGAAGCTAAAATGCTGATTAATTCGACTTATTCTTGGATAAGTTCAGTGAGCATGTTTACGAATAATAAATCTTGGTGAACTTTAGGAGAAGTAAACAAATACATTTGGTCTAACTAAAGGACGTTCTATGAATATTCTGAGATGATCTTTTTTTTCACAAGAGAACACAGTTGATTGTGGTTTTAGATATAGGACGTGTAAGATTCATTTTGATGGGAATTTTCTTCAAAATTCAATTGCTAAACAATATATATAAACACATAAAATAAATACATAAACTACATATTTTTTTATGGAAATGAAAGAATGAATTATCTTCTCATATTCCGTAAACGTATAAGTATTTTAAAAAAAAAAGGTTTATATAAAATGGTCAAGAAATGGTTTTAAATGCGCGCTATTTTGGCGATTTCCCGGGATAGCGGCGAGCGATCTTTACGTATCTAAGTTGAAATGATGTAAATATGAGTTAAAATCGGAGCCAATGTTGCTTTACAATACTTTGGTATAAGAACAAAGCGATCCATTTTTTTTTAATGGAGTAGGAGGACAAACGAGCGTACGGGTCACCTGGTGTTAATTGATCACCGCCGCCCACATTCTCTTGCAACACCAGAGGAATCACAAGAGCGTTGCCGGCCTTTAAGGAAGGTGTACGCGCTTTTTTTGAAGGCAACCATTTTCTACTTCTTACACTACTATGTTCATCTTTTACGAGGTCGGGAGGCTCATAGTCTTATTATAAAGCATTGTATTGACTTTAGATACGTCTAGAGTGTGCCTCTTGCTGTTCGGCTCCGCATTTTACCAGTGGGAGGCTCCTTTGCACTGGATGCCGACTAGAATATGGGTACCACAACGGCGCCTATTTCTGCCGTGAAGCAGTAATGTGTAAGCATTACATAATCTTGAGCGGCGCTGCATTGTAATGGGCAGGGCGTATCAATTACCATCAGCTGAAGGTCCTGCTCTTCTCGTATTTTCATAAAAAAAAGACAAAAGGCCACGTATATTACTTTAGTGTGCATGACAAGCTACATGTTACACTCGCGATACGTTAGTCACTTTGGTGGTGTGCGTGCGTTACTAAAAATAGAGTCTAACAGTTCGCCGCTATTTATTTTCGACGTGTTCACAGCTGTCTATGTAGACGAATAAATTATCTAAGGTATTGACAATGGACAAATTGTAATACATAAACTTAGAAAGAAAGAAAAAGTTTATTCATGACGATAGTACAATAAAACATAAAACAAAATTGAGAAATATTATTTTCTATACGTCACAAAGTGGTCCCAACTCAGCTTTGCTGGTCTGAAAACCAGCGCTGGTCTTCCGTTGGGCCATTTGGTGACGTCGCCTTAAAGATAATTATTATATAGTAACTAATGCGTAGACTTAGTAAACAAGTTGAGTTGTCAATTTCTGAAGTTTCTTAGTTGACAACTCTGTTAAACGTCAGTCTGAGTTCGAAACATTAAAGTTATAATATGTGATCACAGATCAGTTTACAATTTACATTATTTATTCATTATTGTTTGTTTTTGAGTGAAACAAAAAGAATATACATAAAAATATTAACAAATTAAAAGTAACCAGCTATATATAACTAAAAACGACTAAAGTACTTAGATATATTAACATAACGACCACCTGACATCACAATAGGGCGTGACAGATTTTGATTTGTCAATATGTACGTTAGCTGCTGATCTTTATATATATAATTCTTCTGTAGGTACGTGTGTTGACAGTGAACTCCTCCTAAACGGCTGGACCGATTTGAATGAATTTTTTGTGTGTGTTCAAGTGGATTCGAGGATAGTTTAGATTCACAATTGAACTACCCCCTAAACGGCTGGACCGAATTTGATGATTTTTACTTACTTTTATTTACAGGACAATGTCTGTCGGGTCCGCTAGTATATAATATAAAAATACTGAGGAACTAATGCGAAGCGTGGCTGACTCTTTACGACTGGTCCATCAAATTCAGTTACAGTAACAACAGATTTGCTAATCTTTTCTATCTTGTGTACGCTTTGTATATTGTATTTCTATACTGTAGTAAACTTTAATAAAACCTTTGTAATATTAAAGCCCATTTGTAGCTTAATGAAACTAAATAAAACATCTAGTTTTAGTAAAATATATCTAGAATGCAACACTTAAAGCTATTCCAACTAGTATGCAAATAACAATCGTTAGCATTTAATAGCAAAAGGCGGAGAATTTCAATTATGTTAACTATTCCTCGCTTCGTATATGGAAAACGATACTATAGAAATATTTTCACTTCGGTATAACATTTCTGTTTTATGTAAACAACGCGTGTACGAATATTTAATACTCTGTGTATATGTCGCAGGGATATGATAAAAACAGTGATTTGATCAAATCACTAGATTTGTTTAGAGAAATGATAAAATCGTGTTGTTCTTTAAACATAGTCCGTGATTTGATCAAATCACTTAGGAAATTCACCAAATCTCTGTTATTATCATTTCCCTGCGATATATACATCAATTAACGGTATAATTTTACCTTGAAAATTATAAGAAAAAACGATGAAGACATGGCTGTATGTGCTTGAACCCTTTGCCTGTCCTTATATTGGACGAAGAAATAAAAATTTACCTTGAAAAAGAAAATCAAACTCAACAGCAGCTTAATTTATTATACATTATGTAAATAAGATAACGAACATTATAAAACGAATGATGTAATAGTTTAATGAAAATAGATAATTAATTATAACTTTAAAGTTATTATTTAAATATAAATAACCGATTTAACAGGTGACCCAAGATCTGGTACGTATCTCTGTCAAAGGATAAGTTTGGCTATACAAAGAGGTAACGTTGCCAGCTTCGTGGGCACCTTACCTGCCGATAGCGATCTTAATCATATTTTCTATTTGTAATTAATTAATTTTGTTAGATTATTTAAGTTTTATTTTATTATTATTTATTTAAATAGCGGTATTAATTATTAAGTCATATGTAAATAATTTGAAATATAATTTAAATATTAATATTCTAATTTAAGCTATTTAACTTGAAATCTCTGAACATGCTTGATATATACATGTACACTTTTTGATGTAATGAATTACGTGTAATATTTTAACACAATTATGAAGTTATATCTTTAAATAAATACCAATACTATTATAAAAATCATGTATAGAAATTAACTGTTATTAATAATCTTTCTAATAATAAGAATCATATATTTTGCAAAAACTCCTAAACGGCCTCTTGTTATAGAAGGAGATGAAAAGATTATTAAATATAGATGTAAGTTTTCAAAAATATTATGTGTATAAAATATTGTTATAATTCATTTTAGTGGTAAATTATTAAAACTTAAAAAATTCATATAATATGGTATAAAAAAATATTTTAAAACACACCTCATTATAAAGCTCTATAAAATGACCTAAGATCTATGTAGCAACTAAGCATCGGATCATTGTAGCAACGTAGTACAATAGTCTCGTAGCATCTCCGTTGTAGATTATATTATGTAGTATTTTTGGTATGCTCACAAAGTACGGATAAGTAGTTATTATTATTATTTAGTACATAATAAAGTGAAATTTATTTATTTTTATCATCCACCAACACCTTACCAGTGGGAGGCTCCTATGCACAGGAAGCCGGCTAGATTATGGGCACCACAACGGCGCCTATTTCTGCCGTGAAACAGTTATGTAAACATTACTGTGTTTCGGTCTGAAGGGCGCCGTTGCTAGTAAAATTACTGGGCAAATGAGACTTAACATCTTATATCTCAAGGTGACTAGCGCAATTGTAGAGCCGCTCATAATTTTTGGACTTTTCAAGAATCCTGAGCGGCATTGCATTGTAATGGGAGGGCATTTCAATTACCATCACCTGAACGCCCTACTCTGCTCACCCCGTATTTTCATTAAAAAAAACTTATTAGAAAATATATTACGGTATTGTCTAACATTGGTTAGGTCGGGGGAATTTCCGATTTTAACACACAGGGCTCCCATCTGGGACCAATTTTATTAAATTTGTTTATTAATAACCTATCCAACATTATTCTTAATTCAGAATGCTATTTGGGGACGATTTAAAAATTCACAGATGTGTGGATAGTCCTAGCAACTCTGAAAAACTTCAGGAGGATTTAAATATTTTAGCTCACCAATGAAAATGTAACCTTATGGTATTAAATGCTGAGATATGTTTTAATCAGAGATTTTCCAGAAATAGCTGAAAAGATGTTGTGTATTGTGACACACCTCTTAAGTAAGTTAAGGTGATTTGGGAATCTTGCAGTGATCTTGGATAGCAACTTAAGACCTACACATTAAGGCCGCTATCCCAAGAAATCGCCAAAATAGCGCATAATTGAAACCATTTCTTGAAGGTTTATTTAAAAACAATCATTTTACAAAAATATTATATTTCTACAGAATATGAGAACAATTTTTTTTATATTTCTATTTTTTATAGACAGTGCGAAAAAAAATCACCAAAGTATCCCTAACTTTTACAGTTCAAGCCATGCTAATCTAGATAAAAATTGTATGAAAAATTATTAATTGTACACCAATACTATTTAACATGACATAGTTTTTGTAAAGAAAATTGTATTATGTTTGTAATAAATTAAAAATGCTTCTAATTCTGAATTAAAACTATGGCGATCTTTTGCGAGAGAGGTAACCTAGCTCCGCTCGATTCCTCAAGGCCGTTGGCTGGATCCCCAGCCTTAATAGCAATACTTCCAAGGCTTTTAAGATGCTTGGATTTTGCCAAGGAATTTATAAATTCTGAAACAATGATTGTCTTTTAAAATGCGCTTGTGAGAAATTGCCTTGAGTATTGTTCTGTTGCTTGGAAACCTTATTATAACGAGTATATAAAACGCGTTGAGAGTTTCCAAATATTATTTAGCCAAAAGACTACACATTTCTACAGCTATATTACCTACCAGGCTAGCAGTTAGCACATTATAAAATGATATTTTTGGAGGATCGTAGACCATGAACAGATACTTTTCTATAAAATCATGAATAGGGTGTTGGATTGTAAACAGCTATTGAGTAAGATTCGCATGACAACTAGAGCACCTCAACTGGCTACATACAAACCGTTTGTACCTGATGGAGCAAAGTCTAATCTCGGATATAACTCCCCACTGAATATGCTGTTGCGACAATTATAATTTCAAACAAGCGACCTATAGATGTTTCTGGAGATACAGTAGCACAATTTAAGAGAAACCTGACATGATTTGTAAAATGTATAGATCTAATTTTTTCTTCGACAAGTATTGTTTATTGTATTTTAGTAATAACGTAGGAGAGACATTGTACCTAGTATTTGAGTTGTGAAATTAATTTATATTTTTATATTGTTCTGAAATTTTAGCTTATGAGACTTAAATTTCCTTATAATATAATAATTATAAATCTTAACATTATACTTACAATACATGACATTAAATTAAAGCTATCTAGGCTGATCCGTTTACCGAAATAGCTGCCAGCGCTTCGGTTACCAGTAGCTCTATTGAGGCCCGTAAATAGTACTTTGAACATTCTTCGCCTCTCAGGCCCCATGGGCCATGTGTCTCGACAACAAACGGCACAAAGATGTATGACTCACTGAGACCAACATAATATTTGCGACGCTTGCTGTCTTCGGCAGTCGAAGCAGCAGCCCCAGCACCAACTGACGTAACCTGAACACACGATTGGAGCTAGTAAGTCGCGCCCCGCACCAGCGCCCTTCCCCGTGCCCAAGCCACCAGGGCATTCCATTAGGTATAATATTAAATTGTTAATATTTTTATGTGTATGTTTGTGTATGTAATTGCAGGAACACGATTATTTGGCTTGGTACTTTTATGAATTGTTTGTGTGTATCCGGTGTTTTTTTTTGAAAATAACGGGCGAGACGAGCAGGACGTTCAGCTAATGGCAACTGATACGCCCTACCCATTACAGTGCAGTGCCGCTCAGGATTCTTAATAAAACCAATAATTCTGAGGGACACTACAATTGGGCTCGTCACCTTGAGACATATGATGTTAAGTCTCATTTGCCCAGTAATTTCACTAGCTACGGCGCCTTTCAGACCGAAACACAGTAATGTTTACACATTACTGCTTCATGGCAGAAAAAGGCACCGTTGTGGTAACCATAATCTAGCCGGCATCCTGCCCATAGGAGCCTCCCACTGGTAGTTAATAACTAGTATATATAATTATCATGTATGATAAATTATCAACAGTTGTTTCAAGCTGTACTAGAACTAAATAAACAGCGATGTTTATGTGTTTCGTGAATGTTATCTTTGCAATTCAGTAATTAACATTTATTTCAATGAATGAGTCAGTAATACTCTCCATGTAATAATAAGCCTTGTTGGCAATGACGTCAGTAACCAAGCCTTCGAAATTTGAGAATGAACCCCATTATTTTGATTCGATTGAACAAATGACGAACTCAATCTGTCAAGTATTTAGAGACTCGCTCATTACAGACATATGTGTCTCGTGCCAGAATTCGGCAAGTTTACATCTCCTGAGGATGCCTCGCTTAGAGAAACACGTGTCGGATTGATTAAAGATAAATCTTAGCCGAATTTACATTCAAGACATCACTTAACATTTGGATGATTATGGTTTTACGCGATATAATACCTAATACCATAAAAATTTTACAAGTTAAATTTATACTGTTTAAATTAAACAATATATCTTTAACATTTAAATAGTTACATGTATGTATTTTATTAGATTTTATTCGTTAGGGTTTGAAGTTAATTTTGACTTGATTCGATTCCTTCACGCGTTGTCCAAATAAATGTGTGTTAACAGACGGACATACAGATAAGTTCTGCTAAGAGTGTTTCTTTTACTTGAAGATTAACCCTAGAAACCAGAACCGCTTTATACTCCTTTGCAGATGTTTATGAATTGCTTTTTTATATATTTCGCTTAACAGATTTATTTATAAATAAGTAGTATAAATAAGTTATTATAGGTTTAGGTAAACTCTTATCATAATAACTACATATTAAGAAAAGTATCACATCAGTATCACACTCTAGCGTATATATATATACCTATATATTATATTATCTTTCAGCTAAATTGCACTTCAGACCATATCAGTGTCATAATCCCACACGGCAGTCCCTACTATTGTCACTTCAAAACATGCGAGTTTTGTAATTAACTATTAATAAAATTAAATATATGCATTTATGTATGTATTAGTAGAAAAGAGGCGCTATATTTCGCGTGATTTATTATTGTATTTGTAAATCTATAAAATAAAGTTTCTCTATAGCATAGATGCAATAACTTACTAAAAATCAGAAATTTTCTGAAAACTGGTCACTGTCAATGAATAGGCGAGTTTCATCTATTGAAATTAAATTATGTAAGCATGTTATTTACAGTGTATTTACAATAAGAATTACGAATTCAACCCTAATTTGTTGTAAAAACTCAAGGATTATTTATATATTCAAAATTAAAAGCATAGTTTTATTATATGTGTGTCACGTGACCGTAAACGCCGACCACCATTTTGTGACGTCACTATTATAGCAGAAACAATATTTTGATTCTAGCAATACACCAAAAATACGGACTATGAAAAGTCATTTTTATTTTTATAAAAATCATTAAGGATTGTACTGCAAATTTGACGTTTCTTTGGTTATGTTATTATGACGTCACGATCATGGCGGCTCCCTTTTTGGCGCGACTATTTAGCGTTTAAATTTTAAACAGTTTTTCTTAGCAAAAAGTGGAATAATTTTGAATGAAATAAAAATATAAGTTGGCTATCGAATCTCTACGATCATTTTATAATACACTGACCTTCAAAAGTAAGTATCACACTTTTAAAATTGGGATAATGTTTTAAGTTCACAAGATATACTGTCGAAATAAAAAGGACTCCAAAGAGAATTTAATTTTGTACATATAAACTTTATAGTCGGTAACCTTCTTTTAAGAATTGGCTGAAAAAAAACTTCAAAAACAAAACCATTCCTTTTTCGAAGTGGACGTTTCCAAATTACAATTTTACCATTCACATTTTTCTTTCTGTTTCAAATTTTTTTCAAGATCGATGGGTCTTGTTTTAAAAATTTATGCTAAAAAGCACATAACATTTATTTATCATGCCTCTTTCAGTTGAAGAATGTGCTAGGATCATGGCTTTTCTGGAACTAGGCATCAGTATGCGTCGCACTGCAAGAATTGTGGGTGTGACGGTACGAACGGTCCAGAAGGTAAAGCGAAGGTACGAAGAGACTGGACACCATCTGAGGAGACCTTGTAATGGCAGACCCAGGTGTACCAGTGCCCGAGAAGATCGTTATATTATTTCCACTGTGTTAAGGCATCGCCACCAAAATGCAGTTGAAGTCCAGCAACAGCTACTTCAGACCCGGAGGGACTACATTAGTGACAGTACAGTGAGAAGAAGACTTGCTGAAGCAAATTTGAAACCCCGAAGACCAGCGAGTGGCCCAAAACTCGAGAGACAGCATCGAGTAGCGAGACTGCGATACGCCCGTGAACACATGCAGTGGGATGAAGAAGAATGGTCAAGAATTTTGTTTGCAGATGAGTCTCGATTCTCCCTTTACACTTCTGATGGAAGGCGAAGTGCTTACAGGCAACCTGGTGAGCGATACCTTCAAGCCTGTAACTCAGAAAGAGTCCAATACGGTGGTGGCAGTGTACATGTATGGGCTGGCATATCTTCAGAAGGTCGCACAGAGCTAGTAGCCATAGAAAATGGCACCCTCACTGGGCAAAGATATGCTCAAGAGATTCTCAATGAGTATGCAGGGCCGTATTTAGCAAATATGGGTGATGGATCGATGCTGATGCATGATAATGCCCGGCCACACACGGCTCATATCGTACAAGAGTATATTCAGGAGGTCGGTATCAGCGTGATGGCTTGGCCATCAAGAAGTCCTGATCTCAACCCGATTGAACACGCCTAGTATGAGCTTGGGAGGCTAGTCAGAAATCGCAGTCCACCACCTACTACCCTCAGGGCACTAAAGCAGGCCCTGGTAGAAGAATGAGAGAATATTCCCCAACATTGGCTCCGAAACCTAGTGTTCAGTATGCCAAACCGGCTCGAAGCTCTAGTTAGAGCTCGAGGAGGCAATACTAGTTATTAAAAATTAAATACATTTTAGTTGAATTTTTTTACACTAAACTAAAAATGTCTATTTCCATTGTTTTATCTTTTTTAAGTTAAAAATGTTACTAATGTATAATTTTAGTTTCTAAGAATTAAAGCCTACAAAATTTGCAACAAAACGTTTTTAATCTTAAATCTCTACCTTCTATAGTTAAGAAAAAAATTTAATTTGAAAAGTGTGATACTTACTTCTGCAGGCCAGTGTATATTTTTCACCTCTCCAGCACGAAAAGGGCGCTACGTGAAAGCGTGAGGCAAAGTGATTTAAATTTCGAGCCCAACTACCTCGACCATACATCCGGGAATTACTCCGCGTTAAAAAAATAAACAATGCGATCCGGTACGTTCCGAAACTAATTTTAGCCCAGCGTATTATCTCATTGTCACAAAAATTTATATGTTACTTATCGAAATTTAGATTTCTAAATTTTACTATTGCCTTTTTAAAGACTTAATATTTAAATTAAATACTAGTAATGTTATTTATAATAAACATTGGTTAATATTATCTTAATTGTTTCTCTTACTTACCCATAACACTTTTCTCGCTAGTCGAGTTGAAAAGTTGTATGTTTCACACGAGAGCATATTTTTTTTTGTCTCGTGCCTTTAAATCACACCTCAGTAGTCTATATTCAATTCTCGACTACTTCGCCAATTTGTGATTTAAAGTCAGCACTCGCAGCAAAAAATAACTTTGCTCACTTGTTGAACAAATAACTGTTAAAACATCGAAGAATAGCCTATTGTAGTATCGAGTTAACTTGGTTGGGGTGAAAGCCTTGCACAAGAGGTGGTTATTTGTTAGAGCTGCTTTAATAAAGGCAACACAGACACGTGCCATTGACGGCATGCCGTTGCAAATAGCGCCTGCTATTTCACAGCCTCTGCCAAGTTTTTGTTGTGACGCCATTGTTATGTTGGCAACATTCTGTTATCATAATAATTCGAATGGATTTTATAATATGTATTGAGGATTTTTTCGAGTAAAGCAAATGCATGTATAAGAGATTTTCATATATGTATCGCTGGAACCATAAGGCGTAGAATCTTGAAATTGGGTAGGAATATTTCTTTCACCGAGCTTAGAACGAATATTATGAAATTCTTCACGTAAAAGTTTTTTTATTATCAACTAGAACAATGTCTGTTGGGTATTATTGGTAGTATTGTATACTGCAGGTCGCAACAGTCAGTAGTATACTTGTAACTAAGTATCAATAACTCATTCCACAGTAGGACTGATCACCAATAACCTACCAGCATTTGTATCACTTGTTATATCGCACTATACGTTCACAAAAATCGTAAACTTTTTGCTCTTAATGGTGATTTTCATTATTATAACACTAGAAATAAGGGATTGCTTGTAACTAGTAGACTTCATAAGATACATAATAGCTTTAAGAGTAAATGTATACACTTTTATAATAAAGCCCCAGCCACTATTCAGGCATTATCTATAAATAAAGTGAAATGTTTTATTAAAAAATGGCTCTGTCGTAAATCCTACTACTCCACAGCTGAATATCTAAGTGATCCAACAGCCTGGGACTAGATTATAATTATTTTATAGCAATAGCAATGACAGTACAATAATGTATATTTTATTAAATAGAGCGCAAAAAAGAGAATCCTGGGAGAGTTTCTTGCGCCGCTTATTCTCTCTCAGAGCGCCAGTTGTTTCCGAAGCGGTAGTAGTGTCTAGTATATTAGAAATGACATCAAAATGAATTCTAAAGTAATTAATTTTGATAAAATAAATGCCTTTTATGGTGTTGCAAGAAAGTTGCATAAAGTGACCCGTACACTCGTCTGTCCTCCTTTTTCCATAAAAAAGGCATAGCCGCTACTATGGGTACAAGACAACAATATATTTTACATAGTAAATAGATTTACAAAAACTTTGATTAGTTTAACGATAGGTACTCTTATTAATTAATTAATTACCTGTAACGTTTTTGTCAAATCATAATTGATATAGCAAAATAAACTGTCTTTAATTTTTTTTTGTATTTCATAAAATCTATCACAATAGGTACTTTACTTATTAGCTAGAAAATATAATACAAAATATTGGCCAACAGTGTATTTATAAGCAAAACAAAAACATCTTAAATTCTTAAATTAAAAGCAAACAATAAAATTATTCATATTCATAGAGAGAATGCATCGCTATTTCTATAAAATTCTTGTAAAATAACAAAATAATATAGGAGGCACTACAAAATTCAAAATGGCCGAGCTTTCCGATCAATTAAATACGATTTCGATGCGTATGCCTAATTGGCTGCCAATATTTAGTGCTCCAGCGAAACTCACATTGAAAATTGGTTCGGCTTAGGAAGGAGGCTTTCCCCTCTATATTTATGGATGTGATCCCAGCGGAAATTATGTAATTCGCAATTACCTTATATTACGTTATACAGTTTCGGAAATGAGGTGTCAATTCTAAGTTAAAATGTTAGGCAAATGCAAACCTATTTAATTTCTAGACGTTAATTGATGTGAAAAATTGTCGGCTTACTACTGCGGCGGTGTGGCTGGATTGCGGTTTTAGCGGCCGTTGTGAAAATTTATATAATTAAATTAAACGATTAATCTGTTCAGTGCTATTAGTTAACCAATAGTTAAATTAAAAAGAGATAAAGTTTATACGAGTAACAGCTGCTCCCAATAGTTACTCAGCGTCGGTAAATGCACCATGTCTTCGTATGTCTGTTAGTATGACGAATCACGAACATCACGTACATAAAACTTCCTTATACCAACAATAAATTTGATCTCTAAAAGTTTATGATAATTTATATATATTATACAGTTTATTCTTTATGACTTTTAATGAAATATTTGATAATACAACGCTTTTAACTTTGAATATGATTCATATATATTCATATCATGGCCGTTGAGTTTCTTGTTTGTTCTTTTTTTTTTTTTTTTATGCCAATACGGAACGAGACGAGCAGGACGCTCAACTGATGGTAATTGATACGCCCTGCCCATTACAATGCAGTGCCTTTCAGGATTCTTGAAAAACAAAAACTGAGCGGCACTACAATTGCGCTCGTCACCTTGAGACATAAGATGTTAAGTCACATTTGCCCAGTAATTACACTAGCTACCGAAACACAGTAATGCTTACACATTACTGCTTCACGGCAGAAATAGGCGCCGTTGTGGTACCCATAATCTAGCCGGCATCCCGTGCAAAGGAGCCTCCCACTGGTCTTCTCACGAGCTCTACATTTTCCGAACATATGGTAGATTCAGTAATTTAAAAAATTTTAATTTAAAAATTTTAATTTTAATTTAATACGACTTATTGAAGTAAGTTTAATCGACTTTGAGTTTGACTGAAGTTCATGCCGTGGAGAAGGTGTTCTGTGGAGGAATACTACATATCCAGTTAGTGAGGATGATTATTTAATTTGTGGCATGTGGTGGGTTGATGGGATTCAGAAGCAGGTGGAATAAGCTCGAACAGATCTTCGGAACACGGGCAGTGGTATAAATGCGGCAGAGGACGTATCATCAAGCGATGTCTCTACACAACGGCGAAAGACAATTATCTCATGTTACGTATGGTGCTCCCTCGGGAACACTTAAAAGTTTGAGGATATAATATATGTACTATTTGTACCCCTGACAGCGTGTGTAGGAAATTATATGATGATTGGTTAAGCAGGTAAGCCGTAAAAGAGTTACAAACAAGCTATCATTATATAAAATATTCAACTAATGCTGTTTATCCAACAGCTCCCTGAGCTAATTCAAATTCAAATTCAAAATCACTTATTGAACGTCAAAATCTACCACCCATTCAAAAGAGACTGCCTCAGACCTGAGAAGAATGGGCGCAAGAAACTCAGCGGGCTTTTTTTTTTATATAAAATATGGATTACAATGTAATATCCTACAATAAACATTAATAATTAAAGAGCCTCAGGGTGTTCGCTGTAACCCCAGTCCGTGGTGTCATTAAGAAAATCGTTTATGCTATAATAACCTTTACCACACAAACGTTTTTTAACAATTCTTTTAAATTTCGTAACACATTTGTTTTGTACATTTTCTGGGATCATATTGAAGAAGCATATACATCGCCCAACAAAAGACTTACTAACTCGACCCAACCGAGTAGTAGGCATAACAAGTTTATGTTTGTTCCTCGTGTTAACATTATGAATGTCACAGTTTCTAGAAAATTCCTCAATGTGCTTATGAACATACAAAACATTATCAAAAATGTATTGAGAAGCAACAGTCAAAATGTTTATTTCTTTAAATTTTTCTCTTAATGATTCTTTAGGACCTAGGTTATAAATCGCGCGAATAGCCCTCTTCTGCAGCACAAAGATAGTATTAATATCGGCCGCACTGCCCCATAACAATATACCATAGGACATAATACTATGAAAATAACTAAAGTATACTAATCTCGCCGTATCTATGTCAGTTAACCGTCTGATTTTCTTAACCGCATATGCTGCAGAACTAAGCCTATTCGCTAATCCTTCAATGGGGGCCCCACTGCAATTTGGAATCAAGAGTAATGCCAAGAAAAATAGCAGATTCCACTGGTTTTAGCACTTCTCCATTTGATAAAATATTCGCATTTACATTTTTGACATTTGGCGCGGTGAATTTAATATATTTGGTTTTATGATTATTTAACAATAAGTTATTGGCGCTAAACCAGTACACGATGTCAGATAGAGCATTGTTTACTTTGTCATATAAAACTTGGCTTCGTTTCACTTTGAATATAAGTGAAGTGTCATCCGTAAACAATACCACCTTGTGTTTTTTTTCTTATATATAATCTAAAGATTGTCTGCAATATATATAATATATATAATCTAAAGATTGTCTGCAAATGTCATCAAATCGTTTTGTAGTACATAGGAACTACCATATCGATTTATTATAACATTATATTACGATCTAATATATGTATATTAGAATTACCTTGAAAGTTTTTCCACTCCAGAAAGTCACCAACGCCCTTTATATGTTTTTACATTCGTGTTATATTAAGCGTCCTATAATACATAAGTAAAATCTGCATCCAAATAGCTTTAGCCATTTTGTCTATTGGGTCTGTTGCATAAATAAATATAAATACAAAACGTGACGTCCTGTAAGGACACAGCAACATTGGAAGGCTAACTAATTGCTTTTTTATTCAATGTTATTTATTCAAACGTTATGTATTTTCTAACATTATAATTATATATTTGTATTGAAAAAGAAAGTGTTATTGGAAGATTGAATGAACTTGATAGGTATCCGTTGTACATAAGCAAATGTTGGATACGGTAAAATATTGACTAGGATAAAATCTTTACGGTTTTGAGAAGATTAATAATGGATGTGGTAATATCATCAGTGTTATTATTATTTATGAATATTTAAATGTATTTGTACAGCTTCGTCCTGTTAATCTAAGCCTCATTTAGATAATTTGAATTTGATAAAGCATGATGGTTTGTTATCAATACGTTTGGCCCATGAGATGGAGATTGTACAATGTACAAATACGGAGTATCCATTCGGCTCAATAAAACTACTTAAGAACCCGAAATATTTAGTCCAAAGAATCAGTTTTGCTATGTGTTGGAATAGTCTTTACTATACGTAATGATATTAAATATTGAAACTATAGTTGTAAGCATTATTCTACTGTAATTGTTGGTGTAATAATTAACTGGCAAATGAATCTTGAAACAAAGTTATTCGTAAAGGAAACATTTGAGTATGTGAAAGGTTTGTCGACGCCAACGCAGGATATTACTTCCACAGTGTCATCACTTGGGTGGCGGGCAATTAGGATTTCGCTATTTTGGTTTCGCTAATTTATTATAGCGCATATCGTCATAATATGCACTCACTCTAAATTGCAGCTATCTAACTATTACGGCTTATGAGATACAGTGTACCCAAAGACGGAAGGACTAAGTCAAACGGTTCATGTTGTAAAAAGCTTCAGTGGGGTCCACATATTGCCCAACTAGCAGATAGACTCAGCTCTACGGCATATGCCGTTAGAAAGATTAGAGAATGAATGTTGCAACCGCTAGATCAGTGTACTTCAGTTATTTTCACAGCATCACAACGTACGGTATTTTACTATAGGGTCATGCTGCTGATATTGATACAGTGTTTGCTCTGCAAAAGAGAGCTGTTCTTGCTATATATCAGCTTGGTTATAGACAGTCTCTCAAAGAAATATTTAAGGAAATAAATATAATGACTGTTCATTGTCAGTACATTTATGAAAATTTAATATACGTTCATAAAAATGGTCACCTTTTTACTTTAAGTAGTGATTTTCATTATTGTAAGTCAAGAAATAAGGGATTGCTTGTAACTAATTCTAGTAGGCTTCATAAGATACATAATAGCTTTAAGGGTTAATGTATACACTTTTATAATAAAGTCCTAGTCACTGTTCAGGCATTATCTTCAAACGAAATTAAATGTTTTATTACAAAATGGCTCTGTCGTAAGTCCTACTACTCCACAGCTGAATATCTAAGTGATCCAACAGCCTGGGACTATATGATTATTTTATATCAATAGCAATGGCAGTATGTTTAACCTGTTCTGTGGACAGTACAATAATGTATATTTTATTATAAAGAGGGCAAAAAAATAATGCTGGGACAGTTTCTTGCGCCGCTTCTTCTCTCTCAGACTGCCATTTGTTTCCGAAGCGGTAGTAGTATGACATCAAAAAGAATTTCAAAGGAATCAATTTTCAGAAAATTAATGCCTTTCAACGGTAAACAGATTAGCAGCACGAAAGAAAGCAGTGCAAATTACAGGTTGACAGTTAACCTCTATTTTGTGCAATATTTTCTATTGTGTGCACGCACACTAACACAAAGCCACGTGCAAATCGCGAGTGTAAAACCAAGCTCGTGTCGCACACTAAAGTAATAAACCTGGCCTGTTTTCATCGATTGTATAGCAGCAAAGGGCTCTATCTAGAGATATAAATTATCTAAGACCACACTGCTAGCCGCAGGGACACATCATTCTACAAAATGTGCTAGATTAATAACATTGATTACCTCTAGCGTAGCTTATATTGAATAGAGTTCTACAACTAGATTTTCATTTGTTTATATTTTATATCGTCTGTATTTTAAAGCGAACTGTAAAAAAATGCAAGAACATCTCATTAGGAAGCCCTAGTCTTCTTTTCCGTTTCTAAAGCTTCTAAGTATCAATCCACGAAAAAAGCGATTTGAAAAAAATTACAATTTAATTAAATTGTTTGATAACTCTAGTGTAAGTTAATTAATTTCAAAAGGCTAAGAATTTATTACAATCTGTTTGTGTTTTAAAATATTAATTAATTTACTGTTTTCTATTAACCTTGTACGGTTATCAACATGGATTTTGGAATACATAATAGAGATTTGGGGATGTGCATATAAAACTAATTCAAAAGATCTTCAAATATGTCAAAAAAAACTGTTAATGTTCCAACTGGATTATTACTTCCCGACTAGAGAACTATATAATAAAACTGCTCAGCTATCTATATGTCAGTTATACAAATACAAAGAATGCATACTAGTTAGGAAAATTTTCTTCGATTCCGTACATACACAAATCACTTTTAAGACAAAAATCACATAAACATGGTACCCGAAACAAACATAAACTACAATTAACCAAAGCCAGAACAAATTACGGTACAAAAACTATACAGTTTGAGGGAGCGCTACTGTATAAAGACTCGCCGAAAGATATATTTGAGGAAAAATATTTTCCAAAATTTTAAAGCTAAATTAAAAAAGCACTGTCAAACACAATAGTTAGTTATCTTAGAACATAGCGTGTTTTGAATTATTATTGTTTAAAATCACCGTAACTTTTAAAATTATGTTTTCTTTTATATTTATGTAAAATTATTGTTCTGATGTAAGTGAACTTTTGTTCTTTTTGAGAGATAGAGTCTTTAAACCTAAACCTAACATGGATTTTTAAACACGAATTGTCATCAGGATCAGAAAAACATAAGGGTAATCTTGTCGGACATAAAACAACAATCTTGACTCTAACCGAAAACACTGACTAAATATTTCTTGTAGGTAGAAAGTATAATAAAAATTTGAAGATCTCTGATAATCTCATAATTTACACAATTTTGATCATTTTGTGCTTATAAAAAAGCAATAAACAATCAAACACTCTGTAAAGTTCGGTCACAAAACAGCTTCATCTTTTCTCTTGCACTTTTTGCACACATCTTTACACTTTTTTGCACTCTTATATGTCAGCTCGAGCTATTTAATGCATTTTTATATGATAATAAGGGATGAGACGAGCAAGACGTTCAGCTGATGGTAATTGATACGCCCAGCCCATTGCAATGTAGTGCCGTTCAGTATTCTTGACAAACCCAAAATTCTGAGCGGCACTACAATTGCGCTCGTCACCTTGACACTTATTAAGTCTCATTTGCCTAGTACTTTCACTAGTTACGGCGCCCTTTAGACCGAAACACAATAATGTTTGCACATTACTGCTTCACGGCAAAAATAGACGTCGTTGTGGTACCCATAAGCCTCCCACTGGTATGAGTAGCCAGTCCCATGCTCTCTACGACTCGATATCTTCGCGTTTCGTCGTAATTACGCATCTCCTACTTTATTCACATATACTTATATTCATTACGCACCATACCTTGTCTCCAAAGAGCTACTTAAACCTATTGTTGCTGTTAAAATTCAGCATTAAACCACACACCACTATCAAATATTAAATATCTTCACTATATGGATGTATGGTGTACACCTACAGCTATCAAGGAATTTTCTTCTACGTACAACGAAAATATCGAAATAATTTCCTTGCGCACAATGTTTTTAGGCTGATATCTCTCGTCTCAGAGGAAGCACTTACATCTGCACATCCTACGTAAATGTAATGATGGGCAATCGTGGTATTGCATAAGAAGACCAAATGGATTAAGAGAGGGAACGTAGGCACTGGCGGTGAGGAGTAGTATGCTGGCTCGCAGGTTTGCTCGATGTAGCAGTGAGGTTATGATAACGCTTTTCAAAGCATATTGTCAAACCTTCTATACGACCAGCCTGTGGGTCAGATGTCTATACTTAAAGAACTCTTAGTGCGCTTGCGTTCATTAAAAAAATGACTTCAGGTTGATGTTGGGGCTGCCCTGCTTATGGAGTGTTTCGACAATGTTCAAGGATGCGAGGGTGGACGGCTTCCATGCCATCCAACGCAAAAGAACCGCGTCATTACTGAAGAGGTTGCGGGGTAGCCATAACATCATTCTGCAAACCATTGCTAGTCATTACGATGCGCCGATTATAAAGGCATTTATGCGGCTTTATGTGTCTGTTTAGTTATAATTATACTAACATTATTTATTAAGGACATTTTACTAACAATTATCACGGATTTTTTTTCTGGAATAAATTATTATAATTATTATAAGAGTGGCAGTGATCACTTACCATTAGTAATTCGTTAGTTCATCTGACTCCTTTTCTATAAACAAATAATCCGCTACAGCTTATAACAGAAATGTATTTAGTGGCCCGGGCATTAAGCGCGCTATCTGAAACAGGAACGCTCTTTTGTTTGGACAATGAATACGATTCAGCCTCCACGTTCGAGATAATAAAATTTCTTAGCGTTATTTCGCTTCTTCACAATTCCTTTAATACTGTACAGCGCTTTTGTAGGTGCGACTGTTTTATAGCGCCTTATCTTATTACCGGCATTTGGGTCACGAATTTAAGTTACTTGTCTTTGAGCAATGAGTGATGCTCTTTGAAAATTATTTTCCTGATATATTTTGCGAGGCCTCGATTATAATTCCGCTTTTGAGTACGGCTAATTTTCGACATTAGATCCCAGCATATAGCATTTCATATTAGTCAAAACTGTATTAAAGTAAACTGTAAGTTTTCCGAATAAAATAAAATAAATACCTAATATTAGCTAATTCAAGGTATGCTGAGAGGAGCAGTACTCGGAGAGAACGTTTGATCAGGGATTGTTATCTGTTAAACTAACATAACTATCTTAATATATATAAATTACGTGACACGTTGTTTGTCCGCGATGGACTCCTAAACTAATGAACGGATTTTAATGGGGATTACTGGAGTGCAGTTTAGTTCAACTTGAGAGATAGGATACTTTTTATTTCGATTTGGGACCCAAAATTATTTTTATTTTCAATATTTGTTTTGTATGGATATATTTTCTATGAGAGAATTTAGTGACAGTTCTGCTGTGAAATAATTTCATTATAACAACAAGGAGCATACGTTACGAAATAATTCTTGATGTTTTGAAATATTTTTATTATCTGAAAGAAATAAGTAAAGAACAACGTCTGTCGGGTCAGCTAGAATTCTGTAAGAATTAAAAAACTGACGTCATTCGCACGAAGTAGTATTACATAGCTACCAGGACAACATAAATACGGTAGCGATGATAGCGTAGATATAAGATGACCAATAGTACATCACTAAAATAACAATCATAATGTGACAGAGACACATAAATTAGATTGGTATTGCGAGTAAGCGAGATACACTACAATATATGCTATCCCTTTCGCGTATCCGATTTTTTTGTATCGACAAATCTTTCAATTTCAATAAATCTTTTCAGTTATCGTCTTGGAATTCTAAATGTGTGATTTTTATGACATGAAGTGACGAGACGAGCAAGTCGTTCAGCTTAAAGTTACTAATGTCGAGCCAACATTACAAAGCAATGTTATTCAGGATTCTCTAAAACTTAATATTCTCAGCGGTAACTTAATTACGCTCGACAACACGAGACAAAAATTTTAATCCAAGTAGCCCAGTAATTTAAGCAAATCATAAATGTCATGTTTTTTGTAAATGTTTTGATTACACTTTCTTATATAAAAGGGGGCATACGGCCAACAGCCTCTCGTGATGGTTATTGGTTAGTATGCTCTAAACTTCAAGCTCCCTAAGTCGTATCGGTTCGGGAAACTGCAGTCGCTAATTAATTCCAAAAACTGGTTGGGCTAGGCAAGAAATTTTTTGCAAAAAATTAACAAAACAACAACCAATTTCAAAAGCACTATTCCAAAACAATAGATATAATATGCACTTAAAAGTAAAAAAAATAATTGCGTATGTTTATACAGTCTAATTAATTAATCTAATTCTAATAACGATTATTGTTATCTTTGGAGTCAAGAATTATTTCGCAATAAACTAATTTAATAAAAAAACAACCGACATCAAAAGCACTATTCCAGTTCACAAAATGAGAACCTCCTCCTTTTTTGAAGTCGGTTTAAAAGTGACTGGTCGTAGTATGCCAGTCATCAACATGCTGTGGGTGGAATTTGGCATTTTGTCGTAATACCCGATGGTGGAAATAGGCTGCTGGTGAACCTGAACATCCCTGAGCTCTTCCCATGGTATATGCAATAGGATATGCAGAGAGAACCCACAGCTCTAAGCAACTTTAAAGAATTAAGCCGATCGTCGATGATTCAAACCACTCTTCGTTGTATCTGTCAAATGGAAGAAGCTTCCATAGAAAAGACAAATCGACCATAGACATGTAACAAAAGGGGTATTTTTGCCATCGGTAAACGAAATAAAACAAGAATAAATCGTTATTGATTAAATATTTACTGTATACGACAAGCTAATGATATTTATTATTTGTATAGATATATATCTACGGCCTTCCAATAAAATTGGCATAAAGTTATAACTAAGCATAAACCAAGAATATGTAAAATGTTTACAAATAGACATTTTGCTTACGAATGGTTTGTTCGGACGTATAACGTTTCCCGCGTTTATTTGCAAGGCAGCTTGTCAATAAGAAAACTACAGAATTATCATTGTATTGACAGTGTTGTCAACGATAATGCAAACTTTTTGCATTTTCTTTGTCTATCATCAGTTATAACTTTATATCAAGTTTATTTGTAACGCCGCTATTGTTCTTCTAAAATTTCACTGGAATAATGTCAAATCAAACATTGTTTACTAACATTAAATCAGATCTCATAGTGGTAGGTACTCCACAACAAAATCGGCCGTAACTAGTAAACGTTTGTTATGTTTGTAAAGTGATAACCCTCACTTCTAGGATAATAAATTTCATCCCAGAAGTGAGGGTTATCACTTTAAAAACATAAGAAATTGTTTAGATTTGCATGAGCGACATCTCAAGTCAATTTCTTAATATACAATTATTGGGGTTGAGCATATTATCAACGCGTGCTCCTCTCAAAACTTCCATCATTTGGGCTTCCCGAGAGCTTGTGCAAGTGGACCTCCAGCTTCCTAACTGGGCGCAGCATACAGGTCGTTGTCGACGGACATTGCTCGAACCCGAAGCCCGTGAATGCTGGAGTGCCCCAAGGCTGTGTGCTATCTCCTGCGCTGTTTCTTCTGCATATCATTGATATGTTGGACACTTCCAACATTCATTGCTATGCAGACCACAGCACTGGTGATGCCGCATACACGGGCCATGCAGGTCTCTCTCGGGAAATCGTCGACCAGTGCCGGGAGAAACTTGTGTCTTCTATCGAGTTCTCTCTTGAGAAGGTCGCGGAATGGGGTAAATTGAACCTTGTCCAATTTAACCCCCAGAAGACTCAAGTTTGCGCGTTTACCACTAAAAAACCCCATTTGTCGTATCACCGCTCTTCGACATCACTTCCCTTTTAGCCTCGCCTAGTATCGGAATACTGGGTCTCGAAATCTCGAGCGATTGCCAATTTCGTGGCCATCTGAAGGGCAAAGCCAAATTGGCTTCAACGAAACTGGGCGTCATTAATAGAGCACGGCAATACTTCAAGCTGGCCCACATTCTAGCGCTGTACAAAGCGCAGGTCCGGCCACATATGGAGTATGCTGTCGTCTCTGGTCTGGCGCACCCCAGTATCAGCTCGCTCCATTTGACCGAGTGCAACGCAGAGCAGCTCGAATTGTCGAGGACCCAGTGCTCTGTGAACGTCTGGATCACTTGGCGTTGCGTAGAGAGGTCGCTTCATTGTGTGTCTTCTACCGCATTTATCACGGGGAGTGTTTAACCTGATCCCTGCCGCCGAATTCCACCTTCGCACGACACGCCACAAGTTAGGATATCATCCCCACCATTTGGATGTGTGGCGGTCCTCCACAGTGCGGTTTTCAAGGAGCTTTCCTCCACGTACTACAAAGCTGTGGAATGAGCTTCCTTGTGCGGTGTTTCCGGGACGATACGATATGGGTACCTTCAAAAAAAGCGCGTACACCTTCCTTAAAGGCCGGCAACGCTCCTGTGATGCCTCTGGTGTTGCAAGAGATTGTGAGCGGCGGTGATCACTTAGCACCAGGTGACCCGTACGCTCGTTTGTACTCCTATCCCATAAAAAAAAATGGAAGAGCACTCGCACGGAACCTTCCGTAACCTTACACCTTCCGTACACATTACACGTACCGTACACCTTCCTTAAAGGCCGGCAACGCTCCTTTGATTCCTCTGGTGTTGCAAGAGAACGTGGGCGGCGGTGATTACTTAACCCCAGGTGACCCGTACACTCGTTTGTCTTCCTTTTCCATAAAAAAAAGTAATCAAAATCTTTTCAGTCTTTTCATAATTCCTATCATACATAGGACAAACTCCACATGTGCGTTTTATTAACCTAATGTTTTATTGCAACAAATCGATAGAGCCATTAAGCACATTGCAATAGTTGTGGCATCGATTTATCCAAGCTAAATGGAAGCCGTGTAACTGATATC
Organism: Leptidea sinapis; assembly: GCF_905404315.1. NCBI lineage: Eukaryota > Metazoa > Arthropoda > Insecta > Lepidoptera > Pieridae > Leptidea > Leptidea sinapis. The sequence goes on along the minus strand of NC_066296.1, from coordinate 9,064,731 downwards.
ACTTGCGTTAAAACTAAATAGCGTGAAGACATTTAATAGTTTCCATTTCAAGGCAATTCTATTAGCTGTACGTTTAAAGCCAGTCTCTAGTGTATTCAGTGGTCTTACGAGTGTCTATCTAGTCTTTGAGAAATCCAGAATCTGTCCGTAGAAATAGCTTCTTTTAACTGACGAATTTATTGGTAGCTTATAGTCTTTTAAAGTTGAATTTCTTTTAAAATATAAACTAACTCTGTTATGAAGATTATATCTCAATGTCAGCGCGTTGTCCATTCTTGTATTATAAAGAGGAAAGATATCATTGTTTGTTTGTTTGTTTGTTTGTTTGCACTCAAGAGGCTCCGAAATTACTGAACCGATTTGAATAATTCATTCACTGTTGGGAAGGTACACTTTCCCCGGGCGATAAAGGCTATATTATATTTCAAAAAAATTAGGCATCCTTACTAAAACTCCAATAATTATTGATGACAGAATAATATAATGTAGGTAGTAAGAATTTGTAGTACACATCATTATTTACAAAACGTGGAGCGACAGCATATGTTATAACTGACAATAATAATATTGACACACTTTTACACAAACTATCTTGCCCCAAACTAGGCATAGCCTTTACTATGGGTACAAGACAACGATATATTTAATACACTTTACTTACTTAAACATACAAAAATACATATAAACATCCATGACTCGAGAACAAACATCTATATTTATCATATAAATCATTGCACCTACCGGGATTCGAACCCGGGACCTCTATAGCTTAGAAGTTAGGGTCACTTAGCATTCTAGCTGAATGCTAAGTGACCCTGGGTCTACTACGTGCTCAGTCCTGTACGTACGCGGACGAAGTCGCAGGGTGTCAGCTAGTGTTTCATAAGCCGCAACAGTTAGACAGCTAAATTTTTACCGAAAAAATATAATATCCTTTAGGGGATCAGTTCATCTGCCCGCTTAAAGACCCTCTATATAATCCTTGATTCATTGTAAAAAAAATTAAGTAATACCCTCATTTCTTAATGGATCTTATCATTAGTATTGTTTTTCAGAAAGAAGAAATGTTACAGTTTCTGTCGATGCAGTCTTAAAGAAAAAGACAATTTTCTTCCTAAGCATCCCATTTTGTAGTATCACTGCTCGATAGCACACCTCTTATTAATGCTTCGACTATTACAAGAATACTAAAGGTCAAAAATTTCGTGAAATATCACGATCATCTGAGATGTTAATATTATTGGTTTCCAAGACAATGATGGACATAATAGAACGTTACATAACTAAAAAGGTCCGGCCACATATTATATAGTATTATTGATATTTTTTTTTTATGAAAATAAGAGACGAGACGAGCACGACATTCAGCTGATGATAATAGATACGCTCTAAACATTAAAATGCAATGCCGCTCAGGATTATTAAATACCCAAAAATTTCTGAGCGTTACTACAATTGCGCTCGTCACCTTAAGATATAACGTGTTAAATTTTATTTTCCCAGTAATTTCACTAGCTTCGGCGCCCTTTGATAGATACACAGTAATGTTTACACACTAGGATGCTAACCGGGCACTGTCGCCTAAACAAGCACCTCAGTGTGGTCGGCATCAAAAGCGACAAAACTTGCAGGTTCTGCCTTGAGGATGATGAAACGCCTATTCATCTACTCTGCGACTGCGGCCCACTAATGCATAAGCGTAACACAATCTTTGGCGACTACTTCGTGCCACCAGATAGTGTTTGCAACACTCGCGTCAAGGAACTATTGCGGTTCGTAAAGGCGGCAGGGCTTGACGACGAGCTTTAGTATGAGTGGCGAACACAATAGTTCAATTTTGGACGCGGTGTTACTAGAAATTTTTAGGACTAGGAAATAGCCAGCCTCTTCAAATAATAATAATAATGTTTACACACTACTGCTTCACGGCAGAAATAGGCGCCGTTGTGGTACCCAAAATCTAGCCGGCATCCTGTGCATAGGAGCCTCCCACTGGTATATGTGTTGCGTTCCTCCAGTGCGGTTTACAAAGACACTTCTGCCAATCACACTGTGATACTGAATGAGGTTTCTTGTACTGCACAATATAGTATTATACTTAGTGTGGTATTAACAGTAATACTGGTAACAGTATTAATGTTACAATTAAAAATAAACAAAATGTTACATTTGAATTTGGAATCTGTCATTTTTATATGATTGTTCATTGGGTTCATTGGGATTTTGGTGTATTGGCACCATTGTACAATATTTTTCGATATTAAAATGGAGTGGGGAGATAAAGAGAACCGAATTGCTGTGATTGCAATACTCAAAGTAGGTATGGATCCAAATTTTAAAACTCTCTATATGTTTGGTATTAGTAAAATGTTTGTGTATTCGGGGCTATTAATAAGTACAATGAGACCTCCTCTGTTTGTGAAAAAGATCTGGCTGTCCATGTAGTGTTCGTACGAAAAAAGTGGTCAAAGCAGTAAGGGAAAGAATTCGAAGAAATCCTGTCCGAAAGCAAAAGATTTTATCTCGAGAGGTGAAGATAGCACCTAGAACCATGTCGCGTATATTAAAAGGTATTTTCTTAAAAACTTGATATTTTGAATCTTAAAGGCCGGCAACGCTTCTCTATTTCCCGGCTATTTGGTTTCGGTGACGGTGATTACTTATCGTCAGGTCATACGATCGTTACTTGTTTCAATCTATGAAAACAGCTTTGAATGTATTTATCTGTCATTGAAATTTCCGTAGAATTTGGTCCAGCCAAAACAAATACACAAAAATGTTTCCTGTTTTCGTATAAATAAAGGACGAGACGAGCAGGACGTTCAGCTGATGGCAATTGATACGACCTGCCCATTTCAATGAAGTGCCGCTCAAGATTTATTTATTTATTTTTATTTATTTATTTAGATTCACCAGTGGTAATTACAATAATACATTTATAATAAATAAATAAATAATTTATTGATTATTTGATTATTGAAAAACCAAAAATTCTGAGCGGCACTACAATAGCGCTTGTCACCTTGAGACATAAGCTGCTAAGTCTCATGTTACGTCTCATTTGCCCAGTAATTTCACTAGCTACGGCGCCCTTCAGACCGAAACACAATTTCATTTACACATTACTGATTCATATCGATATTCGGTGGAGGCTACACGACGTACGACGGAGAAAAAATGCAACGAAAGAGAAAGATAGATAATATTTATTTTGATTTAATTCGCCGTGTTTCTTTGTATTTGTACAAGGCCTTGATTAAATATACACTAATGTAATTTATATGTATAGACGAATATGCCATTGATATCTTAAATTCATGTTTAATTAAATTGATAATATCAAACAGGTCTGTAACAAACAAACACAACGCCAAACTTTACCGAGCAAGTACTAGGAATGGAGTATTGATACCGGCAAACAATATTGGCATTAACATGCGACTCCCACAGTACTTGAGATAGAGCCACTCGTAGTTTGTGACGTCTTCATACGAAACAAATGCGATTTTCGACACTTTAGTATTCTATGTATTAAGATTTAAAATAAAATATTTCAAATAACTCAAATATTTTTATTCAAAATAGGATGTTACATCACTTATTGAAAGTCAAAAACTACGACCCATTCCAAAACGAATGCCTCAGACCTGAGAAGAATGGGCGCAACAAATTCAGTGGGCTTTTTTTTTCATCGAAAAAATGACATTTAAACTTATTATTTAATAGCCTGAGGGTGGTCGTTCCATTCCAAATCTGTGGTATTATTAAGAAAGTCATTTATGTTATAGTAACCTTTACCACACTAACGTTTTTTAACAATTCTTTTGAAAAACGTAATACTTTATCTTTTGAACATTTTCTGGGATCTTGTTGTAAAAGCATATACATCGCCCCACAAAAGACTTACTAACTCTACTTTGCCGAGTAGTAGGCATTATAAGTTTATGTCTGTACCTGGTGTTAACATTATGGTTATGACAGTTTCTAGCAAATTCGCTTATGTGCCTATGAACATGCATTGTCAAGAATATATTGAGAAGCAACAGTCAAGATGTTAATTTCTTTAAATTTGCTCTCAATGATTCTTTAGGACCTAGGTTATAAATAACATATCGCAAGTCATCTATCTATCAGCATATTATCCATCATGGATCGCAATAGCTAGAAATAATACAATGTAAATGATTTTATTTCCACACATTAATTTTATAATACAGATTCACGAACAAACTGCAGCTAGCCTACTATATAAAGTATTTGTCACAGCAAAAATATTCAAGAGGAGGACGAGCCGGGCTACTTGGTGTTAAGTGATTACCGCCGCCCACATTCTCTTGTAATGCCAGAGGAATCAAAGGAGCCGTCCGTTTAGAAAAATGTACACGCTTTTTTGGTGGTACCCACATCGTATCGCCTGCAAAACCGCACAAGGAAATTCATTCCACAGCTTGGTTATACGTTGAGGAAAGTTATTTGAAAAACGCACTGTCGAGTGTTTTTTTTTAATGAAAATAAGCGACGAGATGATCAAGACGTTCAGCTGATGGTTATTTATATAACCTAACAATGCAGTGCCGCTCAGGATTCTTGAAAAATCCAAAAATTCTGAGTGTCACAACAACTGCGCTACTCACCTTGAGACATGAGATGTTAAGTCTTATTGGCCCAGTAATTACACTAGCTACGGCGCCCTTCAGACCAAAACACAGTAATGCTTACACAATACTGTTTCATGGCAGAAATAGGCACCGTTGTGCTATCCATAATATTGCCCGCATCCTGTGCAAACGGAGCCTCCCACGAGCACTGGGTCCCCGATAATTTGAGCAGCTATGCATTGCACGCAGTCAAATTGTTCGAGCTGAATCTAGTCCTATTTTTACTACTACTGATACTCTCGTCTTCCTATTGACACATGACAGAACAGAATACTTCATCAAATCGATATTAAATAATACGAATTGCGTCATATTCGTAAAGTATTAATATTTATAATATAAATGATAATACTAATAATTCGACAGGGTCGGCAATTCTATCTCGAAAGGTCTTCAACATATTGTCTTCGTCCGTCGATTAACTTGCACGTTGTAGATTGGAGTCGATAATGACCTGTGCACGTGAGACACGAACTAATGCTTAGTGTATCTCTATAATAACCAATAACAATTCTCTGTTTTATTCGCGTATTATTAAATGGACAATTATAAAATGGGCCTGCAACGTGTACGGCGAACGAACTGCCGATTACATAATACCTCGCTTGCTAAATGAGCTGCCCTTCATTGAGCGGCAAAATTTAAATACTAAACACATTAATTACAGACTAAAAGATTATCTATTACAAAAATTATAGCAGCTAAGAGAATTTGAACCTGCTAAGTCATATTTATAAGTTATATTTATTCGTTTTTATGTCTCTTAAAATATTTTTACTGTTGTTCATTTAATTTATAGCATAAGTTGTGAGTTGTGACGTATTATTAAGTGTTATTAGCATTAGTTGTTAGCCTTTTATTAGTTTTATATCGGTATATGTAATATGATAAATAAATAAATAAAAAATAATAAAAAGTCAATGAACTCTAAGTATAAAAACACTTTCTACCGTGATTCAATCTAATGCCGTAATATAATTTTAGATTAAATTTGGGTTAAAATTTAATCCCATGTTATATATTAAATAGTAGTTGCCATTTGGTCCCATAAAAATTTCACATAGTTTGGCCGAGTAGTTTTCATTTTATGAACATTCATGTTAACATGGATGATGTTATTGTTAACGTGGACAATGTAATTTTATTTTGTGTACAGCTTTTTTATAAGTTTTCATTCAGGTTGATTATATATCATCAGTAGCCCGTATAACCGGGTCTTAGGCTACCTGTCTTTTTTCATTTTCTCACAAGAATGTGAAAAAGAGTTTCAAACACCATTTATCGGAGTTGATTAAATTTTCCGTTCCCGTTCCCTGGGTGACTGGCTACTTTACTTTATATTGTTTACCCTTGGTTACCCGTAACTACAAAAAATAACAATTATTTAATAAATGACAATATAATGTAATGAAATCATAGTTCACCTAATGTATTCAAGAAAAAAAACCTACTGTAGTTACCAGTACAATCTATTACAGACACTAAAAATAAAAACTACGTTTAAAAAACCGACTTCAAAAACTAGAAACTATAAAATAACTTAATAATGATTTAATTATTACATCTCTTATGCAAACCGAATACCTTTAATGTTAATAAAATACTATTATTAATTGTATGTGTCACCTTTTGATAGGTTTGTAGTCGGTGCCAATCCAAAATATGTGATACCTACACTCGCCACGCGTGACTTTGAGCGGGATAGCTTCGTCTACATCACAACAACCCAAGTGGGTAGATGTCGTTGATAATTATTACAGTAAGTAATCTGTTTATAATATTAAGTTTCATTGCTTCAATCGTAATATAATAATAATTATATAAAAAATCCTGCAATTCATTAAACAAACATACATCTGGATGTGTGGCGGTCCTCCACAGTGCGGTTTACAAGGAGCTTTCTTCCACGTACTACAAAGCTGTGGAATGAACTTCCTTGTGCGGTGTTTCCGGGACGATACGACATGGGTACCTTCAAAAAAAGCGCGTACACCTTCCTTAAAGGCCGGCAACGCTCCTGTGATTTCTCTGGTGTTGCAAGAGAGTATGGGCGGCGGTGATCACTTAACAACAGGTGACCCGTACGTTCGTTTGTCCTCCTATTCCATAAAAAAAAAAAATACTTCAAAATCGTATAATAATTATATAGATTATATAAATATGACGACCCCTATAGCCCAGTGGTTAGTGACCCTGCCTTATTTGCCTAGTTCCGAGGTTCCGGGTTCGAATCCCGGTAGGTGCAATCATTTATATGATGAATATGAATGTTGGTTTCCAAGTCAAGGATGTTTATTTGTATTTATGTATGCTTAAGTAAGTATATTGTATAAATATATCGTTGTCTTGTACCCATAGTACAGTAGGCTATGCCTAGTTTGGGGCAAGACAATTTGTGTAAGTGTGTCAATTTTATAACAAAAAAAGGAACAGCCTGAATATAGTATAATAAAATACGTTTTCATATTTCCGTATGAAGACACTTAAGTTATGCTACGGCATTTGTGCAAATATGCATTTAAACATGAATTACTCATTTCAACTTGCATCGCTGGCAGCCGGCAAATTCGATTTGCATACGAAATGTTCTTATTGTGACGTCCGTGCCTGATGAGTATTAGCAAATGAGAAATGAAAATAAAATTAGAGAGAAATTATCTTGTGTACACGAACGGAAGCCATTTTGTGTTTGTTTTTGGTTTAATACCTTCTTGAGGATTAAAATGTGCATGAGTATTGAATTTTAGCACTCAGTATAAATTAGATTAGCATTATATTACATTATTTATATTTTAACTCAATAATGCATTTATTTATACAGAAATATATACTAAAACTTATGTACTAAATGTAAGATCTATAATGTATATTGTATTCGACGCGATAAATAAATTTCATTTCATTTCATATGATGACGTCATGGGTGGGATTGTTCCGCGTTATGTTACGTCATATGTTATTTGGGCAAGCGATGCGGTTCAAATAATATTGTCACTTAAAAACAGTATATCAATACTAAATATAGGCCAACTGCGTGTTCCATCACTTGTTATTAATATCTGCCTGAATACCTGGATGTGTAGTGTTCTTCAAAGATTGATTTTCAAGGATTTTTTTTAATTTGGAATGAGTTTCCTTGCGCAGTATTTTCCCACCGATACGTCAAGTGTGTCTTAATAAAAAAGCGGCCAAGTGCGAGTCGGCCTCGCCCATGAAGGGTTCCGTAGCAGCATGGAACATAATATAAAAGTTCTTTAATAATAATAATATTTGAGTTGATTGAATGAAAGGTAAATTGCGGATTACGATTTAAGACGTATTAAAAAAAACTACTTACTAGATCTCGTTCAAACCAAAGTTCAAGTTTGCATGGTAATGTACATTACATATTTTTTCAGTTTTATCATTCACTTTTTTAGAAGTTACAGGGGGGGGGGGGGGCATTTAACTCCAACACCACTTTGGAAGTATCTCTCGCGAATTTTCAGTTTATAAAAAATGTCATTAGAAACTTCAATATAATTTTTGAAGAGCTATCCATAGATTTGAGTTTCAGTTTGAGGAACCCCCAAAATTTATTGCTTTTTTTTTCTATTTTTGTATAAAAATCTTAATGCAGTTTACAGAATACATCTACTTACCAAGTTTCAGTTATAGTTCTTATAGTTTCGGACAGAAGTGGCTGTGACATACGAACGTTCAGACAAACAGACATAACGAATCTATAAGGGTTCTGTTTATTGCTATTTGGCTACGGAATCCTAAAAAAAGCGCGTAAACTCTAACAAAGATATTTAAACTAAACGGAATTAAGTATAGAAAACAGTACCGACCGCTCATACACGGTAATCTATTCACTAAGGTTTATTTTATGGAATACTTTTTATATATTACTAGCTGACCTAGCAAACGTTGTATTGCCGATATTAAAATAGCGATACAAAAGTAACTGTTGATCGTAGATGGGTGAAAATTTAAAGTTGTATGTATTTTTTAAGACTGACTTATAATAAAATAAATTTAAAATAAATGTAAAAAAAATTAAAAAAAAAAATCGTGTGGACCACCCTTAACATTTAGGGGGATGAAAAATAGATGTTGGCCGATATTCTCAGACCTACTCAATATGCTCACAAAATTTCATGAGAATCGATCAAGCCGTTTCGGAGGATTACGGGAACGAACATGTGACACGAGAATTTTATATATTAGATATTATGATACTTCAACAGTAATGGAAAAGTAAACAATATGATAGAGTTAGAGAGAGCAAGGAATGTTTTTAAGGCACATTTTCCTATAACTCAAGCATCATCCCTCCATCTAAAATTCACTTAACAAAACAAAGCTCCGGTTTGAAAAGGAAAAGAAAAACCCTCCCTATAGCCTTACCTGACATGTCTTTGATCCTCGGAACACAAATATTATAGGCAGAGGCCTCCCAAACAATTAGTGTGTATGAATATAGTTGTATATATGAGAAGGAAACTGTGGGGTGAGTGACCAGTGTAACTTGACCCCAGGGACCTAATGATTGGTAAGATGTTTCTGATGAGGATTTTGTTGAACTGTTAATCATAGCAGGGTGTGTAACAAATGGTTTTATATATGTTTATCTACACCCATGCCTTAAATCCTCTATGAATGATTCTAAAACAGTTATTGCCAACATTTAAATACCCAATGCCCTAATAACCATTACATCATCCAAACGAGTGTTGCAATGAAATTCAGTACAACATTATATCATCCGTTTTCATAATAACACTCCTTTGGATAATTTATTGAAGTAGGCGTTACTTTGCGGAAATCCATAATTATACAAATGATTTGAGTTTTCTTTAGTAGATTTTGGCGAGACAACACGTCCTGAGGATGCCTCGTGTAGAGGCGAAACACGTGTCGAATTGTTTAAAGACAAATATTGACGGAATTAACACTAAAGAAAGCTCAAATCATTTGTATACTCCTTTGGATGACATTATGGTTACTAGGACTGGCTTTTTTAATGTTAGCAGTAGGCTAACTGTTTCAGAATCTTTTATAGAGGATTCATATTATGGGTGTAGATAAAGTCTTGTATGCAATAACTGTTGATAATTAGGTATTAAAACACTTATATGATACTATTATCACCACATTCGTGTTTTAATACCCCTTATTACACAACAGTTGCATAAATAACTAATATGTCACTTGTATCAGTGTAAAGGCTAAACTAAAAAATTTAATAAGCGTGGAATAAAAAAGACTAATCAAATAATAGGAATTGCTAATAATAAATAGTCTTTTAATGTAACTTTAATAATTACCAGTGGGAGGCTCCTTTGCACAGGAAGCCGGCTACCGCAACGGCGCCCTTACACTTTGTTTACACATTACTGTATTTCAGTCTGAAGGGTGCTACGCTAATGAAATTACTGAGCAAATGAGACTTAACATTTTATGTCTCAAGTTGACGAGCGCAATTGTAGAGCCGCTCAGAATTTTTGGGTTTTTCAGGAATCCTGAGCGGCACAGCATTGTAATGGGTAGGGCATATCAATTACCATCAGCTGAAAGTCCTGTTCGTCTCGTCCCTTATTTTAAAAAGAAAGGCGTGTGGCACTCGGGGACTGCCGCGGTAAAGCATTTGCATAACATTTTTTATCAACTTATGCAATTATAATTATTTATTTACATTATTTATGCAGTATTTGTTTTGATAAAATTAATTAAAAAAAAAAGCAAACGGGAAGTAAGTAAAATTTAACTTGCAAGATTTGATTACAGACAGGCAACGGGACAGGGGAAACGAAATAAAAATGCTTGTCATAATAATAAAAATTAAAAAAAGTGATAAAAAAATAATGAAAAAAATCAAGACGTACCCCAGGCTCGAACCTGGGACCTTCTGCACAAAAAGCATGCGTGATAACCGCTGTTCCACGGCAACTGTAATGACCGTGGCGAAATATCTGTATACATCTAGTAAGTAAGTGTTAGGTTATTTTCGTTACGGAATTTCTGGATTCGGTCTCCACGCTCAAGGCCCGCGATAGAAACTATGCAAAAGCTTAAAAAAATTAAGGCTTGTTAAATCGTGGGTTAATATTTGCTTTTACGAAAGAATGTGAAGTTACTAAGTTTGTGTTTGTTGGATGCGATTACTAATTATGACAGTAATCACGACCATCATGTTCACGAAGCATCCTTTTACAATTAATTCAAGCTGTAAAGGTTGACCCTTCAATATACGATAATTTTATTTATACAGTTTTTTTTTATGAAGTATTTGATATTATTTATTCATATATTGGATACAGGCTTAAAAACATATTTGCTATGTATACTACAGCCATTGTAAAATACTCTATTTGATTGAAAATAGTGACTTGAAAATTACTTAAATATTCGACGATTCAAAAGTGCTTAGTTTAAGCCTAATTTAATAGAGTTTATTTGACGTTGACTTCCAGTATTATAAATTTGCATGCCTTATGGGTTAGGATTAATTATAAGCTAACAACACCGTGTTATGATATACACAAGGATGATTTGGTTTGGTTATGAAGTGCAGATTGGTCCGTAATGGTCTCAGTTCCTTAGTCTCAATACTCGAAGTAATAACAAAAACTCAATCAAAGGCGCATTAAAATACAAAGCAGTACCAATCAGGATTCTTGAAAAACTAAAAATTTTGGTACTTATTTGCTTAGGATGTTGCCCAGGTGAGTATTTGAGTAGCGGCACTTATTTCTGCTTTGTTTTCTAATGTGCAAGTATTTCGGTTTGAAAGGCGCCGTAGCTGGTGAAATTCCTCTTAATATATTCTCTTAGCATATATTTCACCAGTAGGAGGCTCGTTTGCACACGAAGCCGGCTAGATTATGGGTACCACAAAGGCGCCTATTTCTGCCGTGAAACAGTAATGTGTAAACACTACTGTGTTTCGTTCTGAAGGGCGCCGTAGCTAGTGAAATTACTGGGCAAATGAGACTTAACATCTTATGTTCCAATGTGACGAGCGCAGTTGTAGTGCCGCTCAGAATTTTTGGGTTTTTCAAGAATCCTGAGCGGTACTGCATTGTAATGGTTAAGGCGTATCAATTACCATCACATGATCGTCCTACTCGTCTGGTCCCTTGTTCTCATAAAAGAAATTTTCTTGATACTTCCCTTAACATATATTTATATCACTGAAAGTGTAACTTACCGATATTGACTTCATATTCACTATATCACCACAAAACCGAGTGAAATTCACGTAAACTGCCAAGGATTAAAATAAAAAAATATAGCAATTACAGTTTAAGTATTAAAATTTGAAATTTCATAATGTTTAATAAAAAAATTTTTAACAAAAAAACAACCGACTTCAAAAACACTATTCCAATGGAATAGATATAATATGCACTAAAAAGTATAAAAGTAATTGCATTGTATTTTTATACAATCTAATTCTAGTAACGAATTTTATTATTTTGGAGATCGGATAGCATAAATTCGAGTAGATAATAGCATAAGAAGGTTTGGCCTGGTATCATTATTTTACTCCTAAGAATTAAGGAAATTAAGAATTAAAGAGAAGAGAAGACAAGAGCACCAGCTTTCAAATAAAAAAAGAATTATCAAAATCGGTTCACGTAGTCCAAAGTTTTGAGGTAACAAACAAAAAAATAAACATACCGACGAATTGAGAACCTCCTCCTTTTTTAAAGTCAGTTAAAAACAATTAAATTATTAGTTTTCATTTATTTTTAAAAGTTATTTTCAATAATATATCAATCAACACATTGAACTTTTCACTAATGCCATTTAATTCGACTTATAAGATATACACAGCACTAATGTTGCACGTTTAATAATCTTATCAATACGTTTTAATAATCTTATACTAACATTTAATTTATATGGTAGGTTTTACATACAGTTTCAATGGTTTGAATTGCAGAATTCTATTTCACAGAATCCTGGAACAAACATACATTTATCATTTCGCACGCACGAGGGCATTGACCCTACAATTATCACGGAATACGACTGAAACAATAAATCACCAAAAATGAGCATAATATGGTAGCTCAAGTTACACTGGTCGTGTATATCTGCTTAAGGCAGCTTAGACAGGATTTCTCGTACAAGGGGCGCGGTGCGGAGTAAAACACCGATCTCTTAGATAAAGCCGTGCTATTGTTCTCTGGTTAATTGTGCGCGCTTCTCCTAGTTTGGGATTTGTTGCATGAGCTATTTTGATACGGAATTTAATAACGCCTTTGTCGTTTTGGTGGATTGAGCAGGCTAATTGTCCAAAATATATTTGGATTTATATATTGGCCTCAATACAACTTCCCAACGAGTAGGTCTCAAAATTAACATAGACGAAGATCATGTGAAATGTCCATGTCGCACCTACTCCCATAACAATTGTAACTGCGAGATCGAATCAGAAATGAGGAGATCCGTAGGAGAATCAAAGTCACTGACATAGTCCAAATTATTGCAAAACTGAAATGGCAGTGTGACCGTGAATATGAACGACGGATAATATTTCTCCGAAATTAGCTTCACAGGCTGACGACAGTCGTGTTCGTATTGAACTCCACGAAAACGATATTTTACCGCCTTACAAGGTCTCATTAGTACACTAATGAGACCTTCAAATACAAAACTCATTCTTAGGGGAACAATTCCGTAAGGCAATGTTTTCATATTATAAAATCTATTGGAATACACTATTTAGTAGTTTTCATATCTACCCTACTAACCATTTACACTCAACACCATCGGCAAACCTGTCTAATAATTTTAAAAGTTGTGTTCTTCATTCTAAAACTACGAAGGCACATATATAATATTCAATTGATGTGATTTATTTTGTGGTTTGTTTGTGTAAAAAACATCAAGTTCAACGACTGTTTACAAACAAACACACAAATCTAACTTTGGACAGAAGGTATTAATAACAGCTGTTGATAATATATATAAAAAATAGATTCAATATCAGAACAGCTAGCAACCATGAATTAATTTTTAACCGACTTCAAAATCTGGAGGACATTCTTAATTTGATTGTATTTTTTGTAAGCTTGTTGAGGTATATTGGACCCATGTAGTATTTTCTCTGATTAACGCGAGTGTTACACATTTAAATAAAACACTTTCAAAGGATTAAAACGCGTGTAATTTTAACTGTTTTTACATAAGATTCTTGCGTAAAAGTTATATTTTTATTAAATGATCTGGAAAGGTCTTGAAACGACCGGTTAGCTAAAATAATATAATAATACTAGCTGACCAAACGTTGTATTGCCGATATTAAAATCGCGATACAAAAGTAACTGTTGATCGTAGATGGGTTAAAATTTGAAGTTGTATGTACTTTTTAATGCTGACTCATAATCAAACTAAAAATTTAAAAAAGAAAATGTAAAAAAAATTTAGTGTTTAACCTTTAACACTTCGGAGGATGAAAAATAGATGTTGTCCGATTCTCAGACCTACCCAGTACGCACTCAAAATTTCATGAGAATCGGTCAAGACGTTTCGGAGGAGTTCAAAGTTTAACACCATGACACGGGAATTTTATATATTAGATATAATGTAAAAACAGTTACAATTACACGCATTTTAATCCTTTAAAAGTGTTTTATTTAAATTGGATCCTCTTGTTAAAAAAACAGATCTGATGGAACCTACCAGTGCACTATTTATTACACCGCAATATAGTTTTGGATTCTGTTGACGGTACACAATTGTTTGCGCCGCAATTAACTATTTTTTTTTTGTAATTTTTTGTTAAGGCAATCTACAGTGCATATATATGCCTGTTGGTAATAGAGAGATACCTGTAGATAAAAGAACTGTAGTATCTGATTGGCTGATCTAATGCCAATTGTGACTCTCGCGCCGATTAACCATCAATCAATCTATCACCGGGCACCCGCATATTAGCAAAATTCATTCACCAATACGCCAGGCAGTTCCTAGAGGATTAGCGGGGGCCCCCAACAGTACAGGCTCTCCACAGAGCCTTCTCACTTCTCCTCTCTCCTCCTTCTTAACATTATATGGTATCCTACTCACACGCTAATACACAAGTCAAACGAATACATAAACAATAAAAAATACTTATTGCTTAGTCATTTTTTGTAATTTTTAAAAAATAAAAATTCTAGAATTTTATATTCGGCTTGTCGCAAACTCTAAATTACAAGTCGAAAGCTTAAAAGCTCATACAAGTCTCTTACCACTACTTAACACTTAAGCCTACTTAAAATGTATAAGGACTTGGACGAGTTCTTATCGTGAGGCCGAAGGCATTTAATGTGAATTCTTTTTTAAAATTTCCCTTTATATGCAACGCTTGTAAATTAATTTCTTACAAGAGTATAATATTCTTAGTAAAAGTTTATTTAGCAAACTAAGTACATTATTTTGTGGGTAAATCTAAAATACAATGATTTGTTAAAATTAGAACAAACGAAAACCGCAAGATTGTACATTTTTATTGTCGGTTAACAAGAGGATATGCCCAACAAATAAAATTTAAATATAATTGGCTTTTCTCTCAGAGAGCGTCTATTAATTTTTTTATAAAAATAACGAGAAGAGACGGGCAGAACGTTCAGCTGATGATAATTGATACATACTGCTCATTACAACGCAGTTCCACTCAGGATTCTTGAAAAGCCCAAAAATTCTGAGCGGCACTGGAATTGCGCTCGTCCCCCTGAGCCATATGATGTTAAGTCTCATTTGCCCAGTAATTTCACTAGCTACGGCGCCCTTCAGACCAAAACACAGTAATGTTTACACATTACTGCTTCACGGCAGAAATAGGTACCGTTGTAGTACCGATAATCTAGCCGACATCCTGTGCAAAGGAGCCTGCCACTGGCATATCAATCGTATTAACTACGTTCGCATCATTACACTACGTGTCATAAAACTCACGAAAATAAATCCGCAAAATATCTCGACATTTCGAAGTAGTTTTAAATGAATGTTATCGCGAATCTCGTTTGTTTTACAGTTTCATTTCAACCGGAAAATGGCATGTTTACAGGGAAACGCTGTGTAATGTATTAAACTTTAAAACATGTATTCGATTCAGTCGTTGATAATATTTTCGATACAATTTGTACACGTTCGGTTATTAAAGTTTCAATATAAATCTGACGCAATCATAATTGTGGAATGAATACATTCATATTCATATTCTATAATTTATTATACGATGTTAAATTTAATATGGACCGACTATATTGATTTTAGTAATCTACACAATAATGTGATAATAATTACAATATAACAGATACAAATTGTTCATTCTTTACTTAAATCATTGCTATAAATAAGCCTTTAGATAATAATTTTGAAATTGGTTTCTCTATTTCTATTTTTTTTAATTCACATTTACTAATATTTCAATTAATATAAAGAAAGACACATATTTTTTTAAAATTACAATCATATATAAGACTATTTAAAAAAACAATGGATTGTATGGTTTTATGAAAACATGGTAAAAGTGAAACTTTTTTCACATTATAGACATTTAACTAAAAAAACAAACAAAATAGCGTGGAGCACTGGCACAAATGAGTAATAGTCTATAGTCAGCTGCTGCGAACTATAGGCGCCGCCTGACCGTCAC
Organism: Leptidea sinapis; assembly: GCF_905404315.1. Taxonomy (NCBI): domain Eukaryota; kingdom Metazoa; phylum Arthropoda; class Insecta; order Lepidoptera; family Pieridae; genus Leptidea; species Leptidea sinapis. The sequence continues at coordinate 9,048,435 of NC_066296.1, read as the reverse complement.
GCGACATGCAACACACAGACGAAAAAGTTTGAGACGATCTAATAAAAGTTTCACTTTAAAATTTCTCATTGTTACCCTATCTCAAAACATCGGCGTCTTCACAATCACAACATTAACCATAAAAAGTAAAATACTTAAAGTTACCAGACAATATGGAACATCTATCACTAAAGTAATAATATATCAGCCCCAAAGGTTATCCTCAGAGTATTTAGCAAACGATATCGGCGAATTTTGTTCATATTCAGATGGGCTGTTGTAATTATCGACGTCGGCTGAAAAATCGTCTGGATAATCCTCTTCAGCTTTGTCATCGTTCACGTCAACTTTAGATAAATTTAACTGCATATCAACACTAGACACTTCTTCAGTATTTGCATGAAATATTGCATCTATTGTTTCTTTATCTGTCAACTTATGAACATCACTATGCAAATCATAAGAATCGTTCTTTATTTTCGGGCTCAGGAATATAGTCATTTGTGTAGAAATTTTCTTATCGTCATCACTCTCCAATATAATAATAATAATATTAGATAAAATATAAGGATGAAAAGGGCTCAAAAGTCACCCAAACGTTAGAAGTGTACATCAAGAAGTATATATCTATAAACAGTATAAGCACGTATATGTGAGCGGGCTGCGATACATCAAAGGAGCAATTCTATGTGGCCACATTTTCCCGCTTGTCCGACTGTGTAGACTTTTATCCGCACACTTAGCTTGCGTCTGTTTTTGACGTAGCCCTTACCATTGAAATTATCTTCGATCGACTTTAACTCGCCACGTTACGTTACTCTAATTGCCAGTGACTAGAGGTCGTCGGTACCGTTAAGGGCTTCGAAATAGAATCTATATGTTCATAATGTTCATAAGCACATCGAGGAATTTGTTAGAAACTGACAATTATAATGTTATCACGAGGAACGAACATAAACTTGTTAAGCTTACTACTCGTTCAAGTTGAGTTAGTAAGTCTTTTATTGGGCGATGTATATGCTTTTATAGTATGATCCTAGAAAATGAACAAAACAACGATGTGTTACGAAATTTAAAATAATTGTTAAAAAACGTTTGTGTGGTAAAGGTTACTATAACATAAACGATTTACTTAATTATACCACACACGGAGAGTGAAGCGAACACACTCAGGCTCTTTAATTATAAATATTTATTGTACGATATTACATTGTAATCCATATTTTTTATATAAAACAAAATTCCGCTGAGTTTCTTGCGCCCGTTCTTCTCAGGTCTGAGGCAGTCTATTTTGAATGGGTGATAGTTTTTGACGTTCAATAAGTGATTTTGAATAAAAACATTTGAATTGAATCTAATATCGGCAAGAGTAACGTCGTCAACTCATGATCTATGAAGCAATGACGCCGAGTTGCGGAAAATAGTCCGCTAATATGCAAGATATAGGTTTCTTGACATCTCTATTGCCGAAGCCATATGTCAATGCCTTGATCGATCTCAGTTATGCAGATGATATGGTTTTGCTCAGCCCCTCGATCAATGGCCTTTAAAACTCTTTTCCAATTATTATGCAGCCCGACACCAACACATCTGTAATGTTAAATATACGAAAGTTATTAACAATTCATTATGATATAAAGTAATAACTCTCACTTCTGTGATTAATACACAAATAAAAATGTTTGTTTGTGTATTAATCACTGTTTAGTGAGAACGCCGTTGGACTCAAACCCGCGACCTCTCGCGTTCCGTGCAAGCGCTCTTTCCAACTGAGTCAGCCCTTCGAGTGACGTATCGTTGATAAAATATAGTATGCTTTGTTCATCTCTCAGGTTGTGGCTTCTACAACAGGATCAACTTCACAGTTGATAACCTGCTCAACTCTAATATTAGCATATTAGGAAATTGACTTGAGATGTCGCTCCTGCAAATCCTAACATTTTTTTATGATTTAAAGTGATAAACCTCACTTCTGGAATTAATACACAAATAAAATTTTAAAAACAAAATTTTATAAACGATGCGGGACTCGAACCCGCGACCTCTCGCATTCCGTGCGAGAGCTCTTTGCAACTGAATGTAAGTTATGATTTTTAAACATAGCAATACTCCTGTCCTCTATGGATCTGAAGCGTGAATGATCCGAGTGGCTGATAGGAAAAAGATTGACGTGTTTGAGATCTGGTGTTGGAGAAGAATGCTTCACATACCGTGGACGGACAAGAGAACAAGAAACTCTATCCTGGAGTAACTTTGCATTGACATTAGATTGTGCACAATCTGCTATAAAAAAATCTTGGGGTATTTTGGCCACACTGCCCAACGACTTCCCAATAATTTAGACAAGAGAAATTTAAAAATAATTTAGAGAAGAATTAGAGACCACGCGGACGATCACCCATCCGCTGGTCGGACCAGATCAAGACACTCACTGGCCTACCACTTACGATCGCAATAAGGAAGGCCGAGGACCTAGAGTGTTTCTCCGACTAAATTTAAATATAATCTGCGTTATTAATAAACGCGAAGTAAAGTTATTCTAAATTAGAATCTTTTTTTTTATCTTACCTTTGTCACTACAGAATAACATGACAGGGACAAATAATTTTAAACTTGACTAGAGATATCGGATGAGACGGTCCAAACAAAGCTTTGAATATTCATTGCCAAATAATATTAGATTTATTTATATATAAGAAAATAGAAATGAAGCAAATAGTATGGGCTATGAGTCGCAGTTCAGAGGGTAAAACATCTTAAGAAGGCTTACAAAATCATCCCTCGGTACCGTTTTACGGATATCCGCGCACACTAGCTCCCAGTTAGAAGTCTGACTTTTATTTTGTATGTGAGAATGCTGGTTATATTTTGTGACTTTACAAGTTTGCTAAGGGTGTCTATAAAATTTACGTGATAACCAATCTAACCCTCCATTCTAAATACAAAGTTCCTTTTGACAAAACTGACAAAATTAGTTATTGCATTACAATTCATTTGCCAAATATTGTTAAGTAGTTGTTCGCCAAACAATTGTATAATATTTAACAAAATTTAAGTTATTATCTGCCTTAAGCAATGTATGTTTATTCTGCAATATAATTTTCCAATAAAATTGTACCAAAAGATTATGTTGTGTTTGCAACTTACTTATACTCTTTTCCATTTCATTCGAAAAGAGTTTTATTATTGTAGATAATGTTTCAAATGGCTAAGGCTAACTACTATTATATGGCTAATACTTAAGTATCCATCCCTGCTCTATGCTAATACTATCCTTTCAATTATGTATGCATTGCGTGAAAAAACTAATGCGTCAAAGGCAAATTGAAATGGTGAAGCAAAAGTGCCAGTGTTCAAGAAACAAGTTCTAAGAGAGATATTTGATCTAATGTGAGCAACCAACGACACGGAACAACGTTTAGGGATTGTTCGTACGTCACATCGAGGTACGCAAGCGGCTGGTCATCGGACTGGTTTCGCGTTGGCCACACCAGCGACGCGCCGTGCCCAACCACCGGAGACTCGCTTGCCGCCTCTCGTCGTGTGCACACATTCGGTTGTCTCATCAGCGATAATACAGCTATTAAAGTCTATTCAATATTGAAGTGTATTTTATTTAGTCGAGACTCCCAGCATCACAACTGGAGCCTGGCATTTAACATATGATCCGGCTCGGAGGACCATGCGAAACCAGTCGGATCACGAGCCGCTTGCGTGCCTCAATATGAGGTAGGAACACGGATAAATTGTGGACACGATGCACCAATTTTTAAGTAAGTTATTATTGTAATAATTTAATTCAGACGAGGTGTCGCCCTAGAGGTTCATGTGTCACGCGGGGGTCACACAAGATCAGCATTGCAACACACTTGTGTTGAAACATATGCTGGCTCCCTTTTAAACATCACACGTTTTATATTTGTATATTTTTAAGCTGCTTCATTTTGTTATTTGTGTGTGTGTGTTGAAATAAATGCTTTTTCACTCTTTCTTTCAATTTATAAAGAATCGATCATCGTATCCTCTAAGGCGTAAAGAAATTTGGGGATAAAGGAAAAAGAGTTGAAGTCTGAATGCCTCGCTGACAGTCTCGAGAGTCTGTGCTCTCCAAATGCATCATCTACCCGACACACATTTATAATTTAAGAGCCTGAGGGTGTTCGCTTCATTTCCAGTCTGTGGTATCATTAAGTAAATCGTTTATGTTATAGTAACCTTTACCACACAAACGTTTTTTAACAATTCTTTTAAATTTCGTAACGCATTTGTATTGTAAATTTTCTAGGATCATACTATAAAAGCATATACACCCAATAAAAGACTTATTAACTCGACTTAAACGAGTAGCTAAACAAGTTTATATTTGTTCCTCGTGATAACATTATAATTGTCACAGTTTCTAACAAATTCCTGGATGTGCTTATGATCATTATGAACATATAGATTCTATTTCGAAGCCCTTAACGGTACCGACGACCTCTAGTCACTGGCAGTTAGAGCTCTGTAACGAGTTAAGGCGAAGGGTAAACATAAAACATGCAAACAAGGTGTTTTTAGACAAGTTTTGTGGTGAAAATATAGAATTTGGAGCTATGAACACTACTTTATCCTGTTACACATACCCTTAAGTCTTATTTGTAGGTTGCTAATGCTTAGTCTGTGCTCTCCAAATGCATCATCTACCCGACACACGTTGACGAAGTTGATCGTGAAGTTAAGCGTCACTCCGCTCTGAGCCCTTCAGGTGATGTAATAAAACTCACCTCTTATGAAACAAATGATTAAGGAGCTTCACTCAACACACAAAACAACACAAACAAAAGGGTTCTTAAAATCCAGTCCTCCACTCTTATTACTTTATTGGTTACCTATTTTATACACGATCAATGGAAGGAGAACAATTGTTATCGGTATCCCAAAACCTAATAAACCTAAAACCAACCTGAGTAGCTATAGGCCTATTAATTTAATTAATTCAATCGGGAAACTTTACGAAGGACTAATTCTTGCGCGTCTTAATCATTACATCGCGGAGATCAACCTGATACCCGATATATACAGTTCGGGTTTGGAATCGCTCACTCGTGGCAGGCTCACCGACTCACCGAGTACATCCTCATACGGCGTCAATTCCATGCTACCATAGCAGCCGTGTTTTTCGATTTCACAAAGGCCTTCGACAAGGTATGGCACAACGGCTTAGTATTCAAGCTGTACCAACAAGGGACTGCCAGACAGGCTCGTGCGCACCATACGAGCCTACCTTACTGATTGCACCTTCCAATATCGAGTAGAGGGCACCCTATCATCACCCCAACCCTTCAGGTCTGGCATGCCACAGGGCTCAGTCCTCTCTCCCACTCTATTCTCGCTCTTTACGAGTAACATTCCCAAGTTTCCAAGTGTCCTACTCACTCAGTACGCTGACGATACGGCACTCTACTTTGGCTCCAACCGCTCAACCTTGAGCAAGAATATAAAAATGGCAGATTGAAGTGAACCCAACCAAGAGTGCAGCGGTACTCTTCGGTGACGCGAATAGCATCAGAACTAAAAAACAATAGACCGACGATTGTTAAATTGTATGAAACACCCGGTCCGAGTCTCCTTAGGAGACGCCCCGCGACTGTTGTTACATAGTATTTGTATGTATACGGAAATGTATTTCCTCCTCTCCAAAAAAAAAATATTAAATTGCTAATTAGGATAGCAACTAGTAAAAATAATAAGCGTTAAACATTTAACGCAACAGTTATTTCATACCCCCTCCATGGTAGCGTTAAACGTTTAACGCAACCTTGTTGGAGATCATATTTGGTCAGTTGTACGTGAAAGTTTCAGTTTACGACATAATACTAAATAAATCACTAAGTAGATCAAGCTTCAGGAGTAAGGTAACTCCTTACGACGGGGCGATTGCAAAATTGAAATTTATTGATTTCTCATCCATTGGTTGTGCTTCAGTAGACATATGAGTTATAAGACTTGGTAACTAAAGAATGGTACATATGGTCTAGTTGACCAACTGATGTCAGTGTGTCGAATTTGTGTGGCGGTGTGAGCGCGCATCGTAAAATATCCTCTTAAATAATTCCCTAACGCGCCAAAAGAAGTAAAAGTAATATAATATCAAAACTTATAACAGTATTAAATTTTTTTTAACATAAATTTTATATATCTTATCATGACCCCGAACCCTACAAGAAAAAGTACGAGAATAATCTAAGTTTTTAATTAATTTATCCGTTAATCTGCTTTGCGACTGATTTTGTTTTAAGTGTCTGTTTGGAAGTGTCTAGGTCATTTAATTAACAGTGAAATAATAATTATCTTTTTTGTCCAAAAAAGTTCTTATTTCGTGACAATAAATGTTTATTATTTCAAACCTTCGTCATATATGAACCTATTTGGTAAGATTTTTAAGAGTTCTCCATTCTTGAGATGTCATTGTAACCCGGAAAATAATTTACAAAAGAATGCCAATGCCAAATGATAGTCATAAAAAGTAACATGATCTCGTTAAGTTTTAGATTTTAGATTTTAGAGAGAAAAAGGCAACTACATTTAAAACTATTCGATTTCCGATACATATATAAAATAATATTATTTTTGAATTATTCGTTTCCGGGATTTTAGGTCAATTAAAACTGCGGAAATTGAATGCACCGTAGGTAATATTTTGATTGAATATTCAAATCCGGGATGTGTATTGCAATTAACTAAGCGATGTTTGATGCTAGAATATATTTCCAAACATGTCATATACATCCCTCTCTATATGAAGGGTATTGATTTGATAATTTTCCAGTGGGAGGCTCCTTTTCACAGGATGTCGGCTAGATTATATGTACCACAACAGCGCTTTCTTCTGCCGTGAAGCAATAAAGTGTAAACATTACTGTGTTTCTGTCTGAAGGTCGCCGTAACTAGTGAAATTATTGGGCAAATGATACTTAACATCTTATGTCTCTAAGTGATGAGGGCAGTTGTAGTGCCGCTCAGAATTATTTGTGGTTTTCAAAAATCCTGACCGGAACTGTATTGTAAAGGGCAGCACGTATCAATTACTATCAGCTGAACGTCCTGTTCGCCTCGTCCCTCATTATCATAAAAAAATATGGAGTGGGAAAAAATTTAAGCAGCAAATCGCTTTAAAATTTAATTTGTGCATTTGTATATCCTCCATATTAAATTCAGTACATTTTTCTGAAACTAATTATAAATTAGCAAGTTATTGTATTTGAATCTGTAATAACCCTTTAACGTCCGTTCCCAATATTCAGTCTATCTCCGGTTGTGGCCTACTTGAGATAAAAAATCGTAACTATCGTCGAGTTTTTTGTCCCAATAAACTTATCGACGGTAACTCACCTTATCCGTACACGCGGTCTGTCAATGGGAACACATATAGGTTACCAGCGATAGAAGTTTGTATGGAAATTGCAATTCACGGGTTCAAATATAAGGCGATAAGAATGACTTATCGGGTATATTGGGACAACTTCAGATTATTGACATCTAGCTATACTGACAGTAGAAGGTAGTAATTTATCTCTATCTGCAGATAGTATATTTGGAACGGCCGTAAATGATTTTTAGTAACGTAGCATTATAAAAATATAGTAAACTAGCTGACCCGGCAGACTTCGTACTGCCTCAATCGATAAATAAAATACATACGGCCTTACAACTAAACTTGATATAAAGTTATACCTGAGAACAAACCAAGAATAGGCAAAATTTTTACTATATCGCTGACAAGCCTGTCAAAATTCAATTAGTTATTCATTTTACTATTATTTTTATTTGATTTCTGAACGATGGGGGACACATCAAAGGAAAATCAAAATTGTTGTTTTTATTTAATTCTGAATATTTTCATATTTATTTAACCTTTTAAACCTTCTCTGGACCTCCACAAACAATTCAAGATTAAGTTAAGTTCTCGAGTTTTAGCGAGACTAACGAACAGCAATTCATTTTTATATATATAGATAGATTAGCGAGTGGTCACTTAGATTAATATTCAAAATACTATGTAGCTAATTAGAAGCGTGGCTGAATGTTTACGACTTCTCAGTCAAATCAGTTACTGTAACTATAAATTCGCTTTCATTTTCTGTCTTTTTGTATATTCATTAGAGATGATCTCCTCTCTGGCATACTCTGTTACTCTATACGCAAGTAAAAAAGGCATAAAAGGCATTTATTTTCTCAAAATTGATTCTTTTACAATTCCTTTTTATATCATTTCTAATATACTAGATACTACTACCGCTTCGGAAACAAATGGCGCTCCGAGAGATAAGAAGCGGCGCAAAGAACTCTCCCAGCATTCTTTTATTGCGCTTTTTTTTAATGAAATATACCTACAATATTGTACTGTCATTGCTATTGCTATAAAATAATCATAATCTAGTCCCCGGCTGTCCGATCACTTAGATATTCAGCTGTGGAGTAATAGGATTTACGACAGAGCCATTTTTTGATACATATAATAGTATACCTATTGTATATACATTGCAAGTCTACGATTTAGTCATTTGTTTGACGTAAGTTCTTTTTTTTTCTTTTTTTTATGTAATAGGAGGACAAACATGCGTACGGGTCACCTGGTGTTAAGTGATCACCGCCGCCCATTCTCTTGCAACACCAAAGGAATCACAAGAGCGTTGCCGGCCTTTAAGGAAGGTGTACGCGCTTTTTTTGAAGGTACCCATGTCGTATTGTCCCGGAAACACCGCACAAGAAAGCTCATTCCACAGCTGTGTAGTACGTGGAAGAAAGCTCCTTGAAAACCGCACTGTGGAGGACCACCACACATCCAAATGGTGGGGATGATATCCTAACTTGTGGCATGTCATGCGAAGGTGGAATTCGGCCTCAGATTCTTCAAGATCTTTCACGCGTTTGGGGTCTAGATCGCCCCAACAAACAATCCAAGCGATCCAGCCATTAACAGAGTACTGGATTGACAATTCGAGTATTTCTACGAGGCGTTACACGATGATATGATTTCAGCAGATACTCAGATACACCAGACTAGAGATTAATGGCCTTAATACATTGCTGTCACTGTTTAATGACAAGATCTTATCTATCCATAGTTATGTCCTATAAAGTTATAGTCCAATGCTATCTGTCAATAGGTTACTGAAATGTAAGTAAGCATAAAAGGATAGATTTGTCTACCTCTAGTAAGTTAAACTAAGGTACTTACTTAGGTTATAGAAAACGGCCGTATAACATTACGCAATACGTTGCGAGCAACTTTTTTTCGTGTTTCAAGTAAATTAATAAAGGTTACACCACATATTAATGAATTACCCTCATATAACATAAAAAAAAATAGTGGGTACAAAGAACACATTTTTTTATGGAAAAGGAGGACAAATGAGCGTACGGGTCACCTGGTGTTCAGTGATCACCGCCGCCCACATTCTCTTGCAATACCAAAGGAATCAGGAGCGTTGCTAGCCATTAAGGAAGGTGTATGCACTTTTTTTGAAGGTACCCATGTCGTATCGCTCCGGAAACACCGCACAAGGAAGTTCATTCCACAGTTTTGTAGAACGTGGAAGAAAGCTCCTTGAAAACCGCACTGTGGATGGTGGGGATGATATCCTAACTTGTGGCGTGTCGTACGAAGGTGGAATTCGGCGGCAGGAATCAGGTGAAACAGTTATTCGGAACACTCCCCGTGTTAAATGCGGTAGATGACACACAATGAAGCGATGTCTCTACGCAACGCAAAGTGATCCAGCCGTTCACAGAGCACTGGGTCCCCGACAATTCGAGCTGCTCTGCGTTGCATGCGGTCGAATGGATCGAGCTGATACTGGGGTGCGCCAGACCACAGATGACAGCAATACTCTATATGTGGCCGGACCTGCGCTTTGTACAGCGCTACACATGTCAGAAGTGAAACTTCTTTGGCAAACAAATTTTTAAATCTCATTTATATTTATACTTATCTGTTCTCTAAATCTACTGTTTTTTGATAATATACGAAATTATTACTTATTTTTTTATTTCTTGTAATTAAAGTAGAACATCTTCTCTACTAGCGTTGTATCGTTCAGGTTTAGCGCGCGGTGTTCTACTTACAGACTAGCGGCGCTATGTGCTTCATACTACGTTCGCCCTTTCTCACTCACTCTCAATCGGTCTTAATCGCTCTCTCCCTCTCCTTACACAAAAACGTCACACATTTTCGTGTCACTAATGATTATTATTGCGTTTCATCCGTAAAAAATTTACCCTCATGCACGTTTAAAGCAGTTTCACTTAAAAAATACGTTTGAAAAACGTACTAGTCCTCTTCTAAAGCTATTTATGCATAATAATACATGGCAATAGAATAGAAATAAATAATAAAACTAAGAAAAGCGGAACAAATATAATATTCTCTGTGATTAAACTTTATGAAACATTTTTTAATTAAAAAGGGCAACGTTGTGGTATAATCCTTTTAATGGTGATCCTTTGAAACAGGCCAAACGCTGCTCTGGTAAGAAAACTCCTTCTAGACGCCTGTAAAAAGCTATTAGCGGAAAGTATTAATTAAATCAAAGAAATGCATTAAACAAACAGCAATGCATTAATTGTATTATATTGTTCTGTAATTGTTACATGGAATCATTAAAATCAAAATTTAAAGAAATAAACAATTTAACTGATGCCTCTCAACATATTCTTGATAATGTTTTGTATGTACATAGGCATATAAGTGGTTTTTCTTGAATTTGTCATGATCATAATTTAAACTACTACCTGGCTAAGTTTAGTTTGTAATTCTTTTCTGGGGCGATGCATATGCTTTTACAACAAGATCGCAGAAATTGTTCAAAACAAAATGTATTACGAAATTCAAAAGAATATTCAAACGACGTTTATGTGGTAAAGGTTATATTAATATAAATGACTTTCCTAATATTAACACATATCGGGCATGAAGCGACCGCCCTCAGGCTATACACACTTTAAATTTGATTGTATCGAAATGTTCTTTCCAAAAAGCAGTCCGCTTTGTTCTTCCGACCCATTTTTCTCAGGTCTGAGGAATAGATTTCCGAATTGGTAGTAGTTTTTGACTTTCAATAAGTGATTTCAAATCCAATTTTGAGTAACAAAAGGAATTTGGTAAAATGATTCTCATGAGATTACAAATAAATCAACAACATTTTTTTAGCAACTATCTGTCCACGACCTATGTCGCTGTTAAAGCCTTTATACCTGACAGCACAGAAGAGGTTTTTAGTCGGTAGGGGGTGTTTACACCCGAGACCGACATATGGGCCCCGTTTCGGAGTCTTCAATACGTAAATGTATTTTTCTCTTCTACAAAAAAATAGCCACTATTAGTGTAACTAAATGTTCGTAGAAGATATTGTACACTAAACTTAACTAAGAGTTTCTTGCGCCGCTTCTCTCTCAGAGCACCATTTGTTTTCGAAGTGGTATGGTATAGGAGCTCCTGTTTCCGCAATTAGACCACTAGCATGGGTCCATTTTGCGTGCAGTAATGGCCAGTTACTCCAACCAGCCCAGCTCCTTCCAGAAGTTCAGAACATTCCTGGGGTGTTCGCAGAATTCCTAGAGTGACCTCGTATTGGTTAAGGTTTTTGCCCGTTGGTTGGCCTCCCCCGCACATTCCAGGATTACGTGAGCGACCGTTTCGTGTTCGGCCAGACAGCCTCTGCACTTAGGACTGTCCGTTACGCCGATTGTGAAAAGGTGTTTGTTTAGTGATGTGTGACCCGTTAGGGTGCCCACCATTATACGGATGTCATGTCTGTTGAGGCTGATAAGTCTGCGTGTCAGTTTGGGCGACAGTGCAGGTATCGCCTCCTTCGACTGTCTACAGCTTGAGAGATTCATCCATCGGGTGTTGTGCAGGTCGTTGGTGAGAGAGCGTATCCATGAGCGCATTTGGCTGAAGGGCAGTGGCAGAAGTGGCAATGGACCAGTTACTATATTTGCCGATGCCCGCCTTGCAAGCTCATCCACTGCATCATTTCCAAACGAACCGCTATGTCCCTTGATCCATTGCAGAGTGGTAGTAGTATCTAGTATATTAGAAATCTAGAATATTTTTTAATGTCAGTATCCTGTCAAAGTTACCAGCCGTCTTGTCATTCAATAACCGTTCTTATTCAGCAGATAATCTTGCAACTTAAAATATTTTACGTACAATATTTCTATGAATATAATTAGCTAGTTATTATCCTATTGAATTATTGTTTAGTGCAATGAAAACCTATAATAGTTGTCGTCCGTATTTTATAATAAAGTATTGTATTTTATTTCAGGTAATTGTATTCTATACTATATGAGAACAATGGAGAACATGAAAATACAGCTATACAGCATGGACGAGTAAAAAAAGAAGACTCCGCGCCGTGATATTAGCAAGTGAAGCACCGTTATGCTAGTGTGTGTGCGGTTACGGGGGATACTAGTTACACAATTTTTTCTCCCTTAAATAATCATATATGGCCACAAATACGTATACAGTATCGTTTTTACACTTTCTCAACACGCACGACGGCATTTTTAAAATATTTTATTAAGACGCAAACTGATCTGTCTCAGATGATTCTCATAATGGCCGCATATCGGCCTGTAGTAGTGTAAGTGTGTGCGTGGGGCTATGTATTTACTCGTTTACCGGCTTGTTTTGGTGCTTCACTGTTATGTAAGGTGACACGGAGTTTTTCTTTTTTTACTCGTCCGTGTGTGTTGTATGATTTGATTACTAAGGGATTTTGGAAAAGTCTAGTCGTAAATATATTTTCAAAAACTAAATTTTACGATTGGTACTGAATCGATGTTGCCACAAGCCAGCGGCGAATCACTTAAGTACTCATTTATAAAATTTTCTGAACGCAACCTAACCTCAAACAACAACAATGTGATTGTCATTGTCACAATTCCTTACTTGTTTTTTGCGAAGCGGTTTGGGCAAGAATGCTCCTCCTACACACACACACACACAAAATGTAATTTCGATAGTAAAACGTGATCCGTTAAAAGATAAGATCCGATAAAGTGTTAATAGATTACTAATGTAAACAGTTACAATACTACCTTCATCATCTAATGATAAATATAGTCTACTGTCTCAAATCAGAAATGAGAAGATCCGTAGGAGAACCAAAATCACTTACATAGCCCAAATGATTGCGAAACTGAAGTGGCAGAGGGCAGGGTATATAGTTCGACGGATAGATGGCCGTTGGGGCAGTAAGGTCCTCGAATGGCGACCACGTACCGGAAGACGCAGTGTTGGTTAGGCTCCCCACAAGATTGGATGAGGGCAGCGCAGGACCGATCGTCGTGGAGATTTTTAGTAAAGGTCTCCCACCTTTGTCCGGCAGTAGACGTGATCCGGCTGATGATTATTATATTAATATATAATTATTTATTATTAAAATATAATAATTATCATTAGTATTAATATATTCAAAATAATATTTATAGTAAACGTTAAAGTATACAAAAGCAACAACTTTAACATAAATAAAGTACTCGAATGCTTGGCCAATATTGTTATTTTTAACGACATATTTCTTGAATAAAAGTTCCATTGATGTCCAAACATAGGGGAACCAACAAAGCTTTACGGAGGGTCCCAAAAAAGACGAAAATATTAAAACTTTGTACTATAACATCCATTACGTTATTGTGGAGAAGTTTTTATTTTTTTGGGGATACTGCTGTAAAACGTGAAAAGATAGCCACGAAAGTTATATGGGTTCTTTAGTGCGTTATTCTAATAAAAGGCATAAAAGGCATTTATTTTCTCAAAATTGATTCCTTTAGAATTCTTTTTGATATCATTTCTAATATACCAGATACTACAACCGCTACGGAAACAAATGGCGCTCTGATTGAGAAGAAGCGGCGCAAGAAACTCTCTCGGCATTCTTTTTTTGCGCTCTTTTTAATGAAATATATAATATTGTACTGTCATTGCTATTGCTACAAAATAATAATAATCTAGTCCCAGGCTGTCGGATCATTTAGATATTCAGCTGTGGAATAGTAGGACTTACGACAGAGCCATTTTTTAATAAAACATATAAATTTATTAAAAGATAATGCCTGAAGAGTGGCTGGGACTTTATTATAAAATTTAATTAATTATTAAAAAATAATTGCTACAAAAGAAATGTTAGTCAATATATTTACTTTAAAAGTTAATTTAGGTAAGCCATGCCGTAGTTCTCATTTATTTCACTATAATAGGGAAAATCCAGTGGGAGGCTCCTTTGCACAGGTAGCCGGCTAGATTATGGGTACCACAACGGCGCCTGTTTCTGCCGTGAAGCAGTTATGTGTAAACATTACTGTGTTTCGGTCTGAAAGGCGCCGTAGCTAAATATAATATAAGATAAATGAAATTACTGGGCAAATGAGACGTAACATCTTATGTCTCAAGGTGACGAGCGCAATTGTAGTGCTATCAGCTGAACGTCCTGCTCGTCTCGTCCCTTATTTTCATAAAAAAAAGAAAATATGATATACCTTATATTTTAATACGTAAGGATCCATCCTGACTTTGTGTTTATATGATGATACCTTACCGCCTTGCTCGTTTCTTCATTAATACTAAAAAAAACGGTGAAAATTTGATCAAGGCGAGGTTTATTATCATCATCAGCTGGAAGACGTCCACTGCTGGAGAAAGGCCTACCCCAAAGATCTCCTCAACGATCGGTCCTGCACTGCCCTCAACCAACGTATTCCGGCGATCTTGACCAGATCTTTGGTCCATCTTGTGGGGGGCTTACGAGACGAGTAGGACGTTGAGTTGATGGTAATTGATACGGTCTGCCCATTACAATGCAGTATCGCTCAGGATTATTGAAAAACCCAAAAATTCTGAGCGCCCTTCAGACCGAAACACAATACCGCTTACACATTACTGCTTCAAGGCAGAAATAGGCGCTGTTGTGCTACCCAAAATCTAGCTGGCATCCTGTGCAAAGGAGCCTCCCACTGCTAATTTCTAATCAAGAATAATGTGTTACTTATTCGATGATTATAACGTAGAACATCGCTAAAGGAACCGGATAATATCAATTTTATGTATCAGTTTGTCAAATTTGTTTTTCGGACTCTCTCCAAATTGTTACCAAGATCTCATTCCAACGCGCTCTCTTTGTTATTAAAATTCAACGAATAAAAAGAGACATTAGACACAAAAAGCATTCTTTCCTAATACTTAATAAAAATATACTAATTGTTCAATACCGCTCTTAATAGTGATTTTCATTATTATAACACTAGAAATAAGGGATTGCTTGTAACTAATTCTTGTAGGCTTCATAAGATCCATAATGGCTTTAAGGGTAAAGGTATACACTTTTATAATAAATTTCCACTGTTCAGGCATTTTCTATAATTAAATTTAATTGTTTTATTAAAAAATGGCTCCGTCGTAAATCCTATTAGTCCACAGCAGCTGAATATCTAAGTGATCGGACAGCCTGGGACTAGATATTGATAATTTTATAGCAATAGCAGTACAATATTGTATATTTTTATAAAAAAGAGCGCAAAAAAAGAATGCTGGAAGAGTTTCTTGCGCCGCTTCTTCTCTCTCAGAGCGCCATTTGTTTCCGAAGCGGTAGTAGCATCTAGTATATTAGAAATGACATCAAAAAGAATTCGAAAGGAATCAATTTTGAGAAAATGAATTTCTTTAATGGATTTCAGCGTTATCATAAAATAATATTAAAACAAAATAAAACGGTAAGTAAACGTTCTTAAATCACAAAACGTCTTTCCTGTTACGACAAAGCATCTCGAAACCAAATATATTCAAAGTCCAGCTTTCACCATTACATTATTGAACCCTAAAGGCACTCATGAAATTGAATAGGCTCTGTTTTCGTCAGATAAGTAGAGAGTTCGTTTAGCCGAGGTTATGCATCAGTAGGAATTTCAAATTGTGTGTTTGCTGACTTGGGATGGGCTTCGGACCCCGATTGGGGTGAATACGTTATTGTACAGAAAATGAAATGGATTTGTCGTTATATCGTTTTGCAGATTTGTGTTCGAAGACAGATTTTATTTACAAATAAAACAATAATATTCATCTATAATAACTTTTTTTAATTTGATAGGTAGATTCACCAGGTAATGTACAGGCTATTAAGTATTAAGGTAGACACAAGCTCAGGTAGCCTTAAAAATTATTCTTCTTCCTCATAGACCTTTTTCCCATTTACTTTGGGTCGGCCTTCCTTGTCATTTTCTTTCATTGGGCACGGTTTTGCGCCAAGTCTTTTTGGACCGTCGTCAACCAGGTGGTCTTCCATACGCTTCGTTATTGGCATGTCTAGGGCCAGCTTCACCATATCACATATGATCGCCTGGGTGCCTTTGAATGTAACCAAACCACCTTAAGCGTTTCTCTTTGAACTTGTTGACTATTGGGGCAACTTTAAAACTTTTTCTGATGTACATGTGTCATTTCAGATTTTGTCTAGAAGTGTGACATCCGCACACCAGCGTATCATGTGCAGTTTATTTAGGTGGTGCTTGATAGTCGCCCAATACTCTTATCCGTACAAAACAGGTAGGTACCCTCATTTTTTTTGTAAAATAAAAAGCGCTCCAGATGCAGCGCCAGTATAATGGTTACTGAAATGTTCTCCAAAGATACTGATCCCTTGGACATCTAAAAATACAGGGAGAAATATTGTGAGATTTATAATAGAATTATTTAGTTGAGTGCTGCGTAAGAAGGCGTATTTCGTGAGCTTAAAATCTGCAAGTATTTTCGTTTTGATTCCAA
This sequence comes from Leptidea sinapis, assembly GCF_905404315.1. Lineage (NCBI taxonomy): Eukaryota > Metazoa > Arthropoda > Insecta > Lepidoptera > Pieridae > Leptidea > Leptidea sinapis. The sequence continues at coordinate 9,031,649 of NC_066296.1, read as the reverse complement.
TCACACCGAGGTGCCTATTAAGACGACATTTAGTATCTTGTGAAGTATGCATAGGTTTTTCCTGTTTTTGATTGGGCTTTATTCGCTTTTTTACTGTTGAATACCTTAATCAGTGCTTTGAAATCACTGACCTCTACTATATACCACTAGACTGGCGGCTGTCAAAGTGCTTTTGTGCCTGTTTGACATTCCCCATTTTGGCGTGGTTGGCCATGTAGCGAGAGTCTGCAGGACTAAAACTAGTGATGAAAACCTCAGCAAACATCGATAGATGGAGGGAAACTATTTACAAAAAAATTGTATAGTTTGTTAAGTTGTTTCTTGAAGTATAAATAACACGGAAAACGAACGAACTTAATTCAAAATGCAAAAATCCTTCATAATATTGTACCTATGTTACTTCGCAGCCATTTGTATTATACGTCATAATTAGTTCTCTGGACGCTCGCGAGTGGCGGTTCAAATAGGCACAAAAAATTTGCTGTCAAACATATGGAACAGCCTCTCCAGTGATATTTATACAGGTCAGTATTTGAAATGGCTTAAACATATTTGAGTTACTCCACTAATGTTGGTAAATACTAAGAGCTTTGTGCAAGCTTTCCAATATCTCCCTACAAGAAGTCGACTTACACCCGACGCTATTAATATTTAACTGTTCAATATCAAGCATTATTAAAATATTATAATATCACACGAGAACTCCTCACAACGTTCCCCAACGTACGTACAACATAAGCAAGGTCTATCAAAACCCGAGTCCTATAAAGTGCGAAGTTTGATGGAATTTTTAATATTCCGTCCATCGGGTAACATTGTACACACGCACAATATGGCGACGTCCCGAAGCCATTGTATTCGCGATATTGATATGGTGGCAATTTGTTCACTGGACTTGCTCTAAGTCATATTTTTCTTGTTTTGTGTGACGTAAAATATGAGGCATACTGTCACCAATCGTATTTGTCGCTAATTTAATACACTTACTCAAAATAATCAGCAACTCAATTTATTTAATTCCACGTCAACCTGCTTTCGTCTTAATGTCATTTCTAACTGGCATCCAATACAAAGGAGCCTCCCACTGGTTTCTTTAAATGGACGGTCTACAAACAGCAGCTGCTATGCTGTATCCTCTTCTATCCCATGGGATGGTTGGTTAGGACCTCTCTGTCGCACATCTTCACTCGCAGCAATATTTCACTTTCAAAATTCAACAACTGGAATTCAGGACTCATTTTTTGCAGACAATCTTATACCACCGTGTTCGTAATGAAATAGTCTTTATTTTCATCAATTCAATAACGAGACCGATACAAGTTGCTAGTATCGATTTACCTGTTTATACCAGGCTAGCCGAGAGTTGTACAGGATAACAATGGGCAATCTAACGTTTGCATATTCTATGGGCTTCATACTTTCGATGGGTATGGAATTTGTCTATAAACCAAACCAGTTACATGTTAATTTTAAATTATTAATTAATCATATCCTATACTGAAATTTTTTAAACAACCCATAAGCAATATATTAAATGACATATTAAATTGAATATAAAATACGCTTCATCTATTAACCAGCTTGGTGCTTGGTGTGTTGTGGTCGTTTTTTATCGGGATTATTATTCCCAGGTATAATTTTATATCAAGTTTGTTTATAAGGTTGAAGTAAAAGTCAAAGTAAAAGAAATCTATATTCACTGTAAAACGTTATAGGTTACTAGCTAACCCGACAGACGTTGTTCTGTTCATAATAAAAAAAAACTCTTGCGGATGGAATTTTGGAAAATCCGTGCTTAGCTGACCTCTACTCGGTGAAAAGAATATTCCTACTAAATTTCAAGTCTTTAGCTCTAATGGTTCCAGAGATGTCGTGATGAGTGACTATATTCGTGGAAATCTCTTATTTATAGGTTATTTAGTGGAAGTCACAATGAAGTACAAAAGTTACAATAGTTTTAGTATTCAAATCAGTATAACAGTATTCATTTACAAAATTTAGAACATTAATTCCAACTATCTTTATCATTCAAATATTCTTTCACATTATAAATAAATAAATAAATAATAAATAAATTCTTTATTTTGCTAGAAAACATGTAACAATGGGTGTAAGTAGTTTTAATGTATCAATGTTATCGGCCATTTCTGGCATGCAAAATTATTATTAACAAAATTCTAGTTATTATTATAATTGATTAACAAACTCTATATTTTAAGCACTTAGGTTAATTTAAATTATCATTATTATTTTAAATGTCATTATTTAAAGACTAGAATTAATATATATTTTAAAGTCAATTTAATTTAACCTAATGTGTCAATATTTCATTTATGGAATAAAAACATTTATCTATAAGCCATGTAAAAAGATCCTTTTTAAATCGTTGGACAGGTAATACGCGTAAGCTTGGAGGGAGTTTATTAAATATTTTTATACACATGACATAGCTACATTTTCCGTAGGATGCATTATGAAATTTGTGTGCAATCACCAGTCTGTCACCGTTTCTTGTATTTCTCGGATAAATATCTCTTGCTTTTGTAAATAAATGGTCATGTTGTTTGACAAAGATACATATTTCGTATATATACATACAGGGAAATGGAAGAATACGTAATTCTTTAAACAGTGGTTCACACGAATCTAAGTAAAAAGCTCCTGTCATAGCTCTTAAGCATCTCTTTTGGGCTATGAAAGCCCTATTAGCCTCGCTAGAGTTTCCCCACAAGATTAGTCCATATCGAAGTACTGATGCGACATAACCATGATAACCTGCCAGGACTGTACTTTGTAAAGCCGTTTTACGCAATCTATATAACACATAAACATATCTATCAATTTTTGGCATACCATGTCTACATGCTCTTTCCATTTTAGATTTTTATCTAGAAGTACTCCTAAAAATTTAACATGCAAAGCTTCTTCTATTTGGGTATTTGTATAATTTATCTTAAGGCTATAGTTATTAGAGCGGTTACTTAAACTAAATTGCATAAATGAGGTTTTTTTAATATTAACTTGAAGATTATTATCCTCTAGCCAATTTACCACTGTATTAATTTCATTATTAATTTCACTTTCATAAATATCAATCTCATTTTTATTATTACATGTCATAATTATTGATATATCATCGGCAAATAAATAACAGTCATTTTTTGTCACACTAGGCAGGTCATTAATATAAATTAAAAATAATAATGGTCCAAGGACGCTTCCTTGCGGAACACCAAATCTATTTAATTTAAAGTTTGATTGTTGGGCAATTATGGTAGCCTTTTCGTCGATAGAATTGATCTCCACACATTGCTTACGGTCTTTTAAGTAGGACTCCATCCAGTTAAGAGCTGGTCCTCTAACGCCATTTTGCTCCAACTTATCCAACAAGATGGTGTGTGATACGAAGTCAAAAGCCTTGCTCATATCAAAAAATATTACACACGTTGGTTTTTTTGAATCTATAATAGTATAATAGGCCTTAGATGTTAATTTCTTTTTTAAGATACAATTAATTTTTTAATAGGTAATATTTTAATATCACTTGGGAGTTTATTATAAAATATAACACAATCCATTTTAAAAGATTTAGCAATTTTACCGAGCCTAGTAGATGGAATTTATGGTATATTTAGTGAAATAACTGGTGTAACGTAACGTCTTATTCTTAAAGTGACTATTTGACGATTCTCATAAAAAATTAAACGTGACCAGTATTTTATATATCTTGTTTTAAAAGTATAATTAATTTAATAAAGACTTTAACATAGACATCCTATTAACAGATAATCTCTGTTTGTTTCGTGTAAATACCAATTAACAAGGTGCACCCGCTACGAGAAATGAACACAACAGAATATTTCCATTTGAGCTTACTACTGGGAAACTGAATCGAATTTATCATGCAATGCTACTCATTCAATTAAGTAATAGACTCGTAGCACCGCTCTAGGTTCAATATGATATCATCTAAATATATCTGAAATTCTGTAAACTGTTCGCTTGTTCAAAATCCCCATGCTCCTAAACTTCTTTACCGATCACTTTTTTTTTTAAAATAACAATCTATATATTAAATGAAAATGGTCTTTGTTTGAGGCTCAATCACGCCTAAACCACTGATCGTATCGACATGAAACTACCAGCATTCGATGCGAAATTTATCCTAGATGGTTTATTTTTCGAATTTCATTTCTTTATTCTATAAGAACCTAGTGTATTCATATAAGAGAATATTTGTACTAATCTGTATACAAATGTTCGCCATTTCAAAATCGCATTTCTCCTAAAGTTTTTTAGCGGATCATTTTGAAATTCTAAAACAACTTTGAATTCTAATAGGAGCATGTTTGTACTAATCTATATTATATATCTCGGAGATTTGTTTGGATTTAAAATCGGGCGTCACGGTGTTGGTATCCTCCATGTTGTTTTAAGTCGATCAGTGCGCACAACCGGCGCGGGCGCTAGCTTGAAGACGAATGCGACTTCTCAATGAGCGCTCTACTGATGGACAACAATAACTAACTTCAATCACGTCACCGACAGTAACGTTCACTGTGACAACTCCAAACACACTTTGAAAGATGACGTTCGCCATCAGTTCAGCCCAATACGCAGAGTAGAATATAATCATACAGGCCATATTACTTTTATATTCTAATTCTCCGACATATATAAATCTAATAATCTCTATTTATATTCAAACAAAACAAATCTTATAACTAACTGACCAGACAGACGTTGTTCTGTACATAATAAATAAAATACCGTTTTTGATGAATTTGTCAATAATTTTTAATTGTAACATAATAATATGCTCCTTGTTGTTATAATGAAATTGTTTCACAGCAGAACTGTCAAACCGTGCGTCAATAAATTCTCTCATAGAAATTATGTATGGACACATCAAAGGAAAAACAAATTTGTTGTTTTTATTTAATTTAGCAGCATTCCTATTTATTCACCTTTTAAACCTTCTCTGGACTGTCAAACCGCGCGTCAAAAATACTCTCACAGAAAATATGTCCAAACAAAACAAATATTGGAAATAAAAATAATTATGGGTCCCAAATCGAAATAAAAACTATCCTATCTCTTAAGTTGGACTAAACTGCACTCCATGAAGTAATCCCCATTGAAATCCGTTCATTAGTTTAGGAGTCCATTGAGGACAAACATTGTGACACGAGATTTATATATATTAAGATTTACAGTACTACGACTACATAAAATTAAAACTATCATTACGTGGAAGCGTACCAAGAATACTGGCAGCATTACCGCGTTGGATAGCAAGGCTGATCCTTTGACCGAAATAGCTGCCAGCGCTTGGGTTTCCAGTAGCCTTATTGAGTCGCGAAGATAGTATTTTGAACATTCTCCGCGCCTCTGGGCCCCACGGGCCAAGTGTCTCGACACCAAACGACACAAAGATGTATGACTGACTGAGACCAACATATTTGCGACGCTTGCTGTCTTCGGCAGTCGAAGCAGCAGCTGCAGCACCAACTGACATAACTTGGACATGAGACGGAGCCAGAGTGTTGACGCAAGTAGCGTCCCACACCAGCAGCCTTCCCGGTGCCCAAGCCGCCAGCGTCATTTCATCAGGAAGCTTGCCATCGCGGCCGGTAATACCATTTAGCTCTAAAACAACTGGTATATTAAGAGCGGCAAATGCCCTGCAGATGACTTCATTAATGCTGGCGTGACGACTGATACGGCCTGCCGATTTTAGGCAGGATAACAAGTGACGTCCAAAAACATCTACCTGAACGCCACATCTACATTGATGTGGTTCATTTAGTTTTATACCTAGCCGGAGTGATACGCATATTGACAATGTCATATTGTCAAGTAGCGTTCCAATCGGCGCCGAAGACAAGGCTTGTAACCAAAAGCCCGACTCATTTTGTGTCACAGCCAAAAGACGAGCACGCTCTGTTATGTTAGTAGATGAGATCAAAAGATCATCAAAGGCTGACTTACAAAGAAGTGCGTCCCGTGCTTTTTGATACATTTCAAATCGCTATTCCAAAACTAACATCTCTCATTAATAGATCTCCCAATATAGGATCAAAGTAAAGTGAGAACGGACTTAGCGATAAATTTCATAAAACTTAAAAGAAATAAATAAATATATTTGTTATATATATTTTAAGTAAGAGGAAATATTTAAAGTGGGGAAAGCAGCAAATGAATGGATAAGTGCAAGTCGAGCTGTCTAACGAAGGATTCCATGCCATCATAGAACATACTTCGTACCTTTTATAGATTTATAAAAGAAACCTTTTTACACGTTTTTTATTAGCTTCACCTGTATGTATATTTGTCCCATATATTGCCCCAACGGCCACCTATCCATGGAACTATGTGCCCTGCCCACTGCCACTTCAGTTTCGCAATCATTAATAATGAATCAATAGTAATACATATTCTGTTAAAATTTCATCTGGCTAATTTATGAGATAAACCTACTGACAGTCAGATGATTCTTAGGAATAGGGTACAAGTAGGATCGAAGTAGTATCAATGAGTCGTAAATACAAGACTGATAAATTAATTATACACCTGATATAGTGTTAATTGAAATAGGTAATGTCTGAAACTACAGGTGGCTCGAAAAGATCAATGGTTTATATTTACACTCACAGCTGGATTTTGAAGCGACAATAGCGTTCATTCAGGTTTAGCCAATAAACTTGTCTAATTAATACTAAGAAATAAGGATGGTTTTCCATACAAACTTTGAAGCTTTATAACTTTTGTATGGACAAGCGTTAATTAGTTTTCCATTGCAGCAAGTCTTACATAGGTTCTGATTGAGTTGTTTATATTTTTGGAGACGGTTAAAACGTTCACTTAAAGTAAAATTCCCGTATGTAATATGTATCCAATACAGTGCCAAATCGGGATTCTCGAAAACTTCTTAAAGTTCTGAACACCTGTCAATTAGAAACATAACATATTATCTCACAAATTTGACCAGGTACCCGTACAAATAGAACTTTTTTCAATACTTACAGCTTCATCATCATCACCATCAAAAGTGTAATATCATTTACCAACGAAATAAAATCTTTTTGATTTAAGAAGATTTGTTTGATGAAGTGACCATACATCCCCCAAACAACAAGGCATTGAGCGACATTTTTTAAACCCCAATGCTAAAGATTGACTAACTGGAATACTTCATAATGAAACCTAACGATGTCGTAGTTGTAGCTGAGTTTGGAAAAACGTGTTGGAAATCCATAAAGAAGAGTGAGATCACAAATTCAGCGAATGATTTCATTAAACGCATCGGTACTTCATAAGGAACAGAGACAGCTCCTAAAATCAATTAAACCATTAACGGATATCTTCAACAAATAACTCGCGCAGTGGATGAGTAACTTTAGATTGGATCAACTCCGCAAACGAAATTCATTTCGACTGTTTTACATTTCAAATAAGATTCAAATCTTATTCATCCACTGTGTAATTAATGAGGCGACGATAATTAAGCGCTTGTGTTTTGGATTATCGCGATTCGTGAATCAAAGGCGAATCGGCTACGCAGTTTTCTGTAAATTGGATTAAAGCTTACTTTAATGGAAAAGCTTGAGAAACCAAGAGGAAGTTTCTTGAAAACCGCAATATGGAAGAATGCCACACGTCCAGTTGCTAATACTAAGTATATTTTCTGCACAATATATTAAGTCAGTGCCAGTATGTAAGATATTTTTTAACTGTACGTATGGAAAAATTTTTAACAAAAAAACAACCGACTTCAAAAATACTATTTCAAAACAAAAGATATAATATGGACTTAAAAGTAATTCCGTATTTTTATCCAATATAATTAATTAAGATATTACGATACGATTATTGTTATTTTTGCCATTTGATTACAGACAGTTAGAAATTCTGTCATAGATCGCACCCTTTTTAAAAGTCGTTAAGGAGTACCATTGATTACTTTCGACTATAACAATTACTTGACTATAACGATTTTACGATAGATGACTCAAATATCCGGATAGCATAAAAAAGATTCGGTCGAGTTTCGTTAATTTGCTCCTAAGAATTGAAGAATGCCGTTACTTTGTCATGGATACCATAAGCAGAACCTTTCCAACTTCTCACCAAACTACCTTTGAAGTATATCCTTTGCATAAAAAAAGGTTTCATCGAAGTCATTGGCGCGATATTAAGTTATTCGTCCATTTGTCGCGCGCATACTTATATAATTTCCATTTTAGTGGTAAGGGGCAGAGCAAAATACTAAGTACCCACTGAAAACATTTTAAAAGCGACATTCAACTTGACAGTTAAATAAAACTGTCAGGCAAGAAACGCAGCAACTATAAATATCATTGGACAAGCACAATACTGCCACTGATACAAATTACGTGTACTGTGAAATAGTGGACGCGTCAGTTTTTGTTGTGACCGAGACAAATTACACATTAATGGATCCGAGTCCCAATGCAACTTTAGTGTTTTTTATGGCACCAGTAAAGTGGAATTGAAAATGTACTGATGAATTTATTATTTCGGATGCGGGTGAATTCTTTTAGAAGATATCTATCATTTATAGATTTTCAATGAAGTTTGCTTGTAAAGGGCTAAGATTCAGAATTAATACATTTTTACTCCATAGCCTCATTAAGTGCTATATATATTTTTTGTGGTAAAAAAATCGATTCAGTGAAATTTCACTGATATTTTCATAAAAATTACTTGATTGTTCGAGTAAAGATATACTTTAATACAGAAGAACCCTTCATAACAATTTGTTTTCTGAATTTTTAATTTGACTTCAAGTACTCTTTCGTTTAATAGTTAGACGCTTAAAATCTTTGTGCAACCTTTGGCATTTTGTTCTATCGATATGTTTTAAAATCGTGTTTCGGCTCTCAGTAACTTAAAAGTCGGGCTTAATGACACTCACTGGTGGTGACTGATTTCACTTTTACAGCTTAATTCTGAAAACGTACTCTACGAGATCGGTATCTAGCTGCGTCTCAACTCTCAAGCATAATGGCATTTATTTTCTCAAAATTGATTCCTTTAGGATTCCTTTTGATGTCATTTCTCATATACACCACTGGGAGGCTCCTTTAGGTACCACAACGGTGCCTATTTCTACCGTGAAGCAGTAATGTGTAAGCATTACTGTGTTTCAGTCTGAAGGGCGCCGTAGCTAGTGAAATTACTGGGCAAATGAGACTTGAAAACGTATGTCTCGGGCGACACTACAACTGTGCTCATGACGAGCACAGAATTTTTGGGTTTATCAATAATCCTGAGCGGCACTGCATTGTATTGGTATTGGTATTGGTAAAGGGCTCCTGTTTCCGCAATTAGACCACTTAATTGGGTCCATTTTGCGTGCAGTGTTGGCCAGTCGTTCCAACCAGCCCAGCTCCTTCCAGAAGTTCAGAACACTCCTGGGGTGCTCGCAGACTTCCTGGAGCGACCTTGTATTTACTAAGGTTTGTGCCCGTTGGTTGGCCACCCCAGCACATTCCAGGATTACGTGAGTGACCGTTTCATCTTCGGTTAGACAGCCCCTGCACTTAGGACTGTCCGTAACGCCGATTGTAAATAGGTGTTTGTTCAGTGATGTGTGACCCGTTAGGGTGCCGACCATAATTCAGATGTCATGTCTGTTTAGGCTAATAAGTCAACGTGTCAGTTTGGGCGATAGTGCAGGAATCGCCTCTTTCGACTGTCTGCAGCCTGAGACATTTGTCCATCGGGTTCCATGTGGGTTGTTGGTGAGAGAGCGTATCCATGACCGCATTTGGCTGAAGGGTAGCGGCAGGACTGGCCCTGGGCCAGCCACTTGCGTTTCCGACCCCCGCCTTGCAAGTTCATCCGTTGCATCGTTCCCCAACGAACCGCTGTCTCCTTTGATCCATTGCAGAGTTACCCAGTTGTTAGAGGCAGCTCGTTCTAAGGATCGGTGACACTCGTATATCAGCGCTGAGTTATAGGTGTTGCTCCCCAGCGCAGTCAGTACTGCCATACTATCGGATAGAATACGGATATAAAATCCGTGTATTTTCCTTCTTAGTATCGCGTCTGCAGCTTCCTTGATGGCTATGCATTCGCATTGGAATATGGAGCTGTGTATGCCTAAGGGTATAGAGGTGTGTATATTCAGTTCCTGTGAGAAGATGCCAGCTCCAGTTCCCGCTGCCATTTTGGAGCCGTCTGTGTAAATTTTGAGTTCATTTACACCTGACTGGTCTGCTCCCACACTTCGAACAGTTGAATACGGTAATTCTTTTGAAAGATGTGTGTTTTGGGTATTCTATCACAGGGTGCCTCACAGAGTGGGAAATCATTCCTTACTCTGTTCCAGAGGTTTCCTGTGAGGCAGTCGTCATTCTTGCATACACCCATCAGCTTCAGGTGGAGAACCGACATTGTCGCCTCATGTTGGATATGTATGTCAAGCGGTGTGAGCCCTAGAATGGTTTCTAGGGCAGATGTTGGCGTAGTGCGCATGCAACCATTTATGGCTGTGCAGGCCAGCCGTTGGAATCGCTGCAGCTTGGTTTGTACTGTTGTTAGCTCTGTCCTGGGCCACCAAGCTATTGCTCCGTAGGTGATAATTGGTCTAATAACTGCTGTATATAGCCATTTACATATCTTTGGAGCAAGACCCCAGGTTCTCCCTACGAGTCTTCTACACTGTCAAAATATTAAACATGCTTTTTCCAGCTTGTGGTCTGTGTGTTTATTCCAAAGCAGCTTACTGTCCAGTATGACCCCCAGGTATTTAACTTCTTTAGTAAGGCTTATCTCGGTATTGAACAACTTAGGTAATGTAAGATTGCCAAAATTGCGTTTGTTAGTGAAAAGTATTAGCTCAGTCTTTGATGGATTAGCGGTTAGCCGATGTTGTGTGCACCATTCCTCGATTATCTTAAAAGCAGATCTCATGAGATTACATAGGACATTCTCGAATGGACCTGTTATTAGAATGGCGAGATCGTCCGCATAGCCTACTGTGTATAGGTCCACAGGGTTCTATATTAGGCCCTCTTTTATTTATTTTGTATAGTGCGGACATATTGCAAAATATAAAGCACTGTAAGTATCAAATGTATGCAGATGACATTCAACTATATTTATCTTTCAATCCTCACGACATAGTTGATGCAATCAATTTAATTAATTCAGATTTAAACGAAATTTACAAATAGTCAGAGAAAAACTCATTAATTCTCAACCCAGCTAAAACAAAATATATGATTTTCGGTACACAGAATGGTTTAAATACAATTGAGCGATACAATCTTGATATAAAAATTAATAATTATAAAATTGAACGTGTGCATGAAGCAAGAAATTTAGGACTGATAATGGATGAAAGTCTGCGATTCGAGAAATATATAAACTTGACAATTTCAAATTGTTTTTATCGTCTTAAAGTGTTATATAAATTAAGACAATACTTAAATTTAGAAACACGCATACGTCTGTGTGATGCTCTCGTCCTTTCTAAATTTAATTATATGGACACCGTTTATGGCCCACGACTACTTAGTAAAACTAAAAATGCCATACAGCGAGTGCATAATGCGTGCGCTAGATTTTGTTGGAATATTCCTCCCCGTAGTCACGTTACACCATATCTCAAAGAGGCAAAAGTACTCAAGATGGACGGAAGAAGGCATTTACACCTTGCTGTGTTACTTTTTGGCATAATTGCTTGGAAAACACCAGCATACTTATATCAAAAGTTAGAATGGCTTGGACAGCATAAAGCTTTGAATATGGATACGAGGTCAGCTTTTCGTATATTAGCTATTCCTAGCCACCGAACTGCTGCGTTTCGGGGAAGTTTTAGATATCAAGCCACCAAGTGCTGGAATGATTTGCCACCTCCACTTCAACTTAGTAATACCATTCAAAATTTCAAAATAAAAACTAATAATTACCTACTTAATGATATTTATAAACCTGTTTAACTGCTTGTACCTCTTTTAAATTTAATATTACAATATTAACATTTATAGTAACCATAATATATATTAAAACTTATTTATTATTAATAACCTCATTTTTTATGATTTTCCCGTCGTTAAGATCTACATGATCTTCTTTTAACGTTAAAAAATTTTTTTTTTTTTTAAATTTATATATATTTTTTTAAGAGTTAAATTAAAAAATTAGATCTGTACTGCATTTATTTATATTCATAATTATAATTTAAAAATTACTAGTCGCTGCCACTCCTAGACTCAATAATGTTGGGGCTACTGAAAACCAGTGCTACATTAGCACCACGCTATTGCAGCTTTTTACTGAGTTAGCTCCATTTGGTGACATTCACTGCCGCACAGTACCTTTTTCGTTTTAAGCTATAAATTGTATTATTTAATTTGTTTTATTTGTTAGTTCTAAGAAATTATTACTTATTTTGGTTTGTATCATTTTTATAATTGTGTGGTGGTGGTTTTTGTTATCAATAAATTTTTATTCTATTCTATTCTATTCTATTCTTAGTTTCTTCCTGTTTAGCTCCGCGATGAGCTCTTCCACCACAAGGTTCCAAAGGAGTGGTGAGAGTACCCCTCCTTGTGGGCATCCAGTTGCCACCACACATCTTGTGCTGGTGTTCACAGTAAAACGTAACGCTCTGTGCCTCAACATGTTGTCTATCCACCCGGCAATTGTAGGATCAACATTGTGTTCAGCTAGCGCTCGGCCTATGCTAGTAAAAGGAGTTTTGTCAAAGGCGCCTTCAATATCAATAAATGCACCTAAATTTGATTGTTTACGTGATAGACCTTTACCTACAAGTGATGTTACGCAGTAAAGGGCAGATTCAGTTGATTTGCCTTGACTATAGGCATGTTGGTTGATGTGTAGTGGTTTGTGTAGGAGAGCATTTTTCCTAATAATAATAATAAATATCACAAAGTCTTTCTAAAGTCTTCATCAGAAAGGATGTAAGACTGATTGGTCTGAACGATTTGGGATTCGTGTAGTCACTCTTGCCGGGCTTAGGGATAAATACTACTTTCACCTCCCTCCATTGGAGTGGCACGTATCGGTGTGCTAGACAGGCCCTGTATATAGCTGTGAGATGCAGGGCCAGCACCCCGGTGTCTCCCCATTGTAGCAGCCCCGGAAAAATACCGTCAAGGCCACCTGTTTTAAATGGAAGAAAGCTATTGATTGCCCACATTACCTTATCTGTGTCTACCACCCTGTGAGTTGTGGTCCAATCCGTCTGATCCGGTGTGCTACTCTGCGACGCCTCATTCCACGACTGGTTGTTGGTGATGCGGCAGCCAGGGAAGTGAGTTTTCAGAAGCAATTCGCAGGTCTCGGTGTCGGATTTGGTGTGCATTCTGTCAGATTTTTTCAGGCAACCTAAGTCTCACTCTGGGTCGCGTGAAAGTATGTTTTTAACTTTAGCCGCTTGATTAGTGGATTCTATACTGGTGCAGAAGCGTCTCCATCCTTTCCTCTTCATATCGCGGATACGCTTCTTGAACCGGTAATGGGCTTGCTTGTACGCGTCCCAGTCGTCTTCTGCCCGGGTGTTCTTGGCTCTGTTGAACAGCTTCCTTACTTTGCCTCGCAGCCTTTCCAGCTCTAGACCCCACCACGCAGATCTGTTGCTTGAAATGGACTTTGTCGAAGTAAGAGGGCACGTCTGTTCATAGCTGTTGATTAATGCATGAGATAAGTCAGTTATATGTGTGTTAATACCCGCCGTGTCGTTGTATTCATACGGTATGGTGATGGACTGAAGCTCATTCCTCACCAATTTGCTGTACTTGGCGCGGTCCGTTTTGCGCGGATTGCGCCTTGGTAGGGCAGGTTTTATGTTTATGTGTAGGTTATACCTAATCCACCTATGGTCCGAGCATGAAAGTTCATCCGACACGTGCCAGTCGGTGATGTGTGTGGATACATGATCGGTTGCTAGCGTTAGGTCAATAACGGTTTGGGCTCGCGTTGTGACAAAGGTCAGCTCGGAGCCCCTGTTTAGTATATTAAGGTTGGTTGAAAAGAGAAAAGTAAGTAGATCCTCACCTCTTTTGTTGGTGTTCTGGCTGCCCCAGATGGTGTGATGCGCGTTGGAGTCTGCGGAGATGATGAGCTCGAGATCCTCTGTCTTGCAGTATGTCACCAGCGCAGACAGCTCCGACGATGGTACTTCTTCGTCACCTGGCATGTAGACCGATGCTAGGACCACACTTGGCAGGCCTAGGCGGTCATCTGCTTGGAGCTTGACAGCGGTTAGATCTCTGGAACATAGCTCGTTTATAATGGTAGTCGTTACATGCTTTGGTGTGTAGATACATGAACGTGGTTTACCTTCGGTGGCAGTGTCCACTAGAATTTTGCCTCCGATGTTATTCAGACCACATATTTTGCCATGTCTAATCCACGGCTCTTGGATTAGGGCTATGGTCCCGGTGTTTTCCTCCAGCACCCTTCGCAGGTTAGCCGTTGCGGTATAACTGTGCTGGAGGTTTGTTTGTAGAATTTTAAGGAGTGGAGGTGGATGGGTCTGGGCTGCCATCACTATGCAGCAGACTTTCCTCCAGCTCCTTTAATTGATGGTCTTCCCCAACCCCTTGCTGCCACCAGTCCTTGGAGTGCGGCTTGGTCTCTGTGGGAGCTCCACCCTCTTTAGGAGTGGTGGTCACAGAGACACCGTCTGTCCCCTGACGGGTGGCCGCAGGGGCTGTTCCTGAGGTGAGGTCTTGTCCACCCTCCGGCTCGTCATCCATACGGATGTCGGGCGATGCCTCAGGAGCAGACGAGGTAGGCAGATTCGGCTGCGGTGCCTCCGATTTGGGTTTCGGAGGCTCGCTGCCCTTACCTTCCTCGTCGGGGAAGTGTACATATATGGAGCCACATTTGTACGAGACTCGTCGGTCTCGTTTTTTGAGCTCCACTACGTCTTCTTCCGGAATACCAAGGACGATGCGAACTTTGCCATTTTCATCCGGTTCTGGAATATGATACAGACTCCAGGTGCGGACGTTGTACCAGGGATTTTGACCGGCGAATCTGGTTTGGAGTAGGCTCAGATTTTCACACTGGCACTGCATTGTAATGGGGAGGGTGTATCAATTACCACCAGCTGAACGTCCTGCTCGTCCGTTATTTTCATAAAAAATACTAGATACTACTACCGCTTCGGAAACAAATGGCACTCAGAGAGAGAAGAAGCGGCAGAAACTGTCCCAGCAATTGTCGTTGAAAACTTGTCAGTTTAAAAATTATGCCTAGAGGGCAAGCATGCGTTTAAACATACAAAGCGAAATATACATAATATATTTACAATAAAATATAGAAGTATAGAACAACTTAATATCATATTTACCAATCAAAATAATAATGTTGCTGACAGCACGGACGTTTAAAAAAATAAGGACTCCGCGCCGTGATATTAGCAAGTGAAGCACCGATATGCTAGTGTGTGTGCGGTTACGGGGGATACTAGTTACATAATTTTTCCCCCCCTTAAATAATCATATATGGCCACAAAAAATATAGAATCGTTTTTACACTTTTTCACAACATACGACGGCATTTTTTAAATATTTTATTGAGACGCAAACTGATCTGTCACAGACGTTGACAATTCTCATAATGGCCGCCTATCGGCCTGTAGTAGTGTAAGTGTGTGCGTGGGGCTATGTATTTATTTACACGTTAATCGGCTTGTTTTCGTGCTACACTGTTATGTAAGATGACATGGAGTCCTTATATTTTTACTAGTCCGTGGCTTACAGTAATATTTTGGATATTAATGTCAAAAATTATATACCTATTGAAAATTGACGACTTTCAAAATATGATAAGTAATAGTTAATACGTTTCAACCCTTTCCCGAAGCCTACAAGAAATGCGGTCATACAAATGTCACGTATTGGAAGATCGTATAAAAAATTACAGGTCATATCTAAGGAAACTAACAATAAATCATGAATATTGCAACCATATTGACCAATTTGTCGACCAAATATTTGTTCAGCTTCACCATTCGATTGGGAAAACTCGTTTGGAGATGACAGGGGAACACTTTATGGCTTTCTCTAAGGAAAGCGATTGTAAATCATAATTTTTCAGTTCGCCTGTTAAACGCAGATAGCATCTGCCTGCGACGGGGATAAGCAATATTTCGTGGATATTATCTTTGTTATGGCTCCTTCAGAAAGTGATTTAAGTTTATCAATAAAGTGTTTTATGGTACGCCGTTCATTAAATATTATTCTCAGTTTATATATTTGAGTTGGAATGAAACATTATTGAAGCTCGCATTTTCTAGCTTTTTTCCTGTTACTCACCTAAGGCCAGAGAAGTAGTAAAAATTGTTTTTTTAAGCGACTTCAAAAAAGGAGGAGGTATTCAATTCGTCGGTATGTTTTTTTTATGTTTGTTACCTCAAAAATTGAACTGGGTGAACTGATTTTGATAACCCTTTTTTTATTTGAAAGCTGGTGCTTCCGGACCACACGGGAATGGATTTTTTTTTACAATTTGGTCCAGATCTGACATTGGCAACAATGAGAAAACCACAAAAGTCTTTAATTTGCTATAAGTATGTGTGCGCCAAATTTACGAATAACTCAATATCGCGCCAAACCAATTTCGATAATTCTTTTTTTATTGGAAAGGATATACTTCAAAGGAAATTTGGTTAGGTTCTGAATATGGAATCCATGACATTGTAACGGAACTCTTCAATTCTTAGGAGCAAATTAACGAAACTAGGCCAATTCTTTTTTATGCTATCCGGATATATTCTGGTCACCTACCGTAACGTCGTTATGGTCAAGTAATTGTCGTAGTCAAATATATATAATAGGAACTCCTTAACGACTTACAGTAAGGGTGCGATCTGTAGCAGAATTTCTAACCGTCTGTAAAAAAATTGCAATGCTCTTTCGTTCATTGCTGCATTGATAAATTTAGTAGATCCATACAAATTTAGACAAATTATTAGTTAGTGTAGTTCAGATTCACTAATAATCTAAAAATAAAAAAAAAATAACAAAAATCAACCGACTTTGAAAACACTACTCCAAAACAATAGATAGGTAGTAAAACGATTTATAAATATTTTATTTAACTTCAATGACCAATTATTTTTAAACCACTTTTGCGGACATACCATTTATGTATTTAAAAAAAAAATATTTAACAAAAAAACAACCAACTTCAAAAACACTATTCTAAAAGTGACAACAAAAGCTGCAAGGTAACGAGCGCAGTTGTAGTGCCGCTCAGAATTTTTGGGGTTTTTTAATAATCCTAAGCGGCACTGCATTGCATTACAATTGACAGGGTGTATCAATTACCATCAGTTGAACGTCCTGCTCGTCTTGTCTCTTATTTTCATAAAAAAAACCTAACCTAACCAATTTTTATATTTACCTAATTGGCGTTTCCTTTTTTTGATGCCGAATAAGTTGAATTGCCGGAGAAGAGTTCTGTCTAAGGTGTAAGTAACCCTTCGTTTCAGGTCTGAAGCATTCATTTTGGAATGGGTGGTAGTTTTTGACTTTTAGCAAGTGATGTCACATCCTATTTGGATTAAAATTATTTGAATTTGAAGCTGTGTGTCGTCGTACTATTGTTTTGTCCTAGACACATAGTGGATGATGCAGCTACTGTACTCAATAACTTTTGTATTAATTTACATTTACTTTGTTTGACTTACTCGTGTAAGACATTGACTATTTGACGTTTGAGTGTGTTTTTGCATCATTTTACATATTATATTGTAATTGAAATGATTTGTAAATCGATGTAAATGTAAATCTTGATATAAAAGAGTGGCAATGAGTTTCTTGCTACTTTTTCTCATTAGCTCAACCTTTTACGAAGATTCAATAAAATAAATATTTTTTTTTGACATTCATAAGTGTCATTTTCGTGACCTACGTGAATAAAGTGATTTTGATTCGATTTGATTAGGCATTGTAATAGACGAACTAGTGTCTTGTCGAAGTAATGGCTTTGTCAAAGTTGAAGAATGTCGAAGTTCTTTATGAAACTGAATAAAAACAGAGTCAAATCTATAACGCTTTCATCTATTTGAGATATCCCTCGATTGTAGTCGTTGTTGAAAAATTCTGAGTTCAGCTTTTAGCGTGTAAAGTAAAAATCCACAGTGAAATATCCACTTAACCCAGTACGGGCGATCAATATCCATGCTCGTTGTTTCCTGACAATGGTCTAGTGAACCGCAGCCCGGGCAGCTTATACCGCATACAATGTGTTTGGGATTCTTTTATCATATAGATAGGTAGGTTTACCTAACTTTACCTTACTTTTTAATTTTATTTATATTAAGGCGAAGAGTAAGCAAAAAACACGCAAACAAGGTGTTTTTAGACAAGTTTTGTGGTGAAAATATAGCATTTGGAGCTATGAACACTACTTTATCCTGTTACACATAACCTTAAGTCTTACTTGTAGGTTGCTAATGCTTGCTGTTCGTTAAACTTAACACTCCAGAGCTATTATGAATAAACAGTTTTTTTTTGCAGTTAAATAAGTACACTTGCGCACTTTCTCGGCATGATGCATTTATTTAGTATACTGCTCTCATAAAAGTTTTTCTTATAGCTTTTACTTTTTTGTGTTGGTACATTTATTAAGATTAGTAATCAATAATGAGGATTTTAAGCAATTAAACTATTTGCGCCTCTTAAAATGTTAAATTTTCGACGCAAGAATTTGGAAAATATTGGCTTTGTTACATAGGAGCCGTGAACTCATATCGCTCAAGGTCGCCGGCATTTAGTGTCGCCTTAAGTTTAAAAGAGTTAGGACAAGCTTTTATTATCATTATCATTGCTAATTTAATCATTTTAAAGAAGTAAATAAAACTGAATAAAATCTAATGTAAATAATTAAAAGTTATTTTTTAACATCCTAAACTAAAAAGTATCTCAATTGTATTTTAAAGTCAATACAGCCACTAGGAGCTTGTTCTTGATTGGCTGTTCGAGCTAGGATTGCCAACCTAAGCCTACCAAGGTTTCGATTGGTGCAGCATGGTTAACGATATTTGAATTTAGTCACATTTGGCTGGTGGCTGTTAATAATTATTCATTATTTTACACAGTTTTCTGTAGTATCTATCAATAATCTAATAGCGTCACCCCTTGTGAATATAAAATGAGGCTAGTAAGTGATATTTTAGTATTTTAACATAAGTCCTATTTATTAAAGATTCCTCAACTTGTTCGATGTATGTTGTACATAGATCATACTGTATATGTTGTTATGTGATTTAAAAGATAGCGCATCTTTTTCGCTTTCTTATCGGTTCTTCTCCCCATGTCAAAGCTCCTTTATGAACCGATGTAGTGTCATGACATAATAAATATAATTATTTCTAAAATTATGGTGGTTTACTTGAATTTAAAGGTTATTAGATTTTCATATTCGCTTTACTTTTAATTTCTATTCCCTATACATTATTTCTGGTAGCTATTCTAACAAGTGTATGTCAAAAAAGTAAACATTTGTGAATGTCAAAGTTAGACATTGTACAGTTATTTGTTGGTAAAAGATGAGAAGAAGTGGCAGGAAATTATCAGCTACTATTTTAAATCAACATTTACAGTTTCAGAATTTCGATAAATATTTTTAAATGCATGCATTGTGATGTAACATATTAAGTATTTAAGCATTTCCATTTTTGTATTGACTGAAGTAAAAGCGTGGTGTTTGCTTATGACCACCCGACAGAAATGAACACTTCATCAAGAAGAGATTATAAATAGGAAATACAGCCATTTGTGTCCCATTGTATGGTAAAGTTATTAAAGAATAAAAAAAATTGCGTTTTTTTATACAATCTAATTAATTAATCTAATTCTAGTAACGATTATTGTTATTTTTGGAATCCTCCCGCCGCAGCCCGCGCTCGCCTCTAGCTTCGTCACGTCACACAAGCACATCTCACCTATAACTATGTATTTAGTTACAAACCTACCTTGGCTGACACCGACTCCAAAACTAATATTAATTAATTGGATTAATTAATTAGATTTTGAGACATATGACCGTTATGATAAGTTCGAGCATTATCAAAGTAAGTAGACTATAAACTAAACATATGGCATGTAGGACCGCTGTCTTATCTAGAATTTGCACCATCGGAAACAGATGTGAATAACCTTTTGGCGCTGCAAAAATATTGACTGATATGATAATACTAATATAAAATGTTTCGCTCAAATATCTTTTCTTGTTCTTCTGATTTTATTAATAAGCCTGTTAAAATGTAACGCTTATGATACTCGTAGTTAAACATAAATCATGAAAATTTCGAAGGAGTTGAAGTTTACTTAATGTTTTTATTTGGAACAGAAGGACAAACAAAAGTGTATAGGTGTTTAAATAAGTACAGTAATATATAGTACATACATAATAAAACAAGCAGAATGCTTGTTTTATTATGCATACGACCAGAGCCATAAATATTTTTTTAATACAATTGCTCAAAAAGTAGCGTATTGCAGGGACGTATAGCGTTCGGGATGTGGGCTATTACATACTCGTGCCTTTTCTTTACCTTTTCCGAACTCGTGCGTTCTCTTTCCCAACTGTCAAAATACTGTCTATTAAAAAGAAAAAACCAACCACGAAGTTTTTATGATTTATGCAAATATTTCTTAATAGAAGCTATTAGTTTGTTTCAATATCAGATATAATGATTTGGTTCAATGAGTTAGGTTGGGTTTTATTTCATTTCATATCACTAAAAAAAATCTCCTGAAGACTTGGCTGTATGGGCATAGTTCCCTTTGCCTACCCAGAATGGGTGAAGAAATCAAAAAAAAAACTCTGCTTATATTCTTTTACGGTTGGCACCAGTTAGTTGATTTTATTGTGTTATTATTCTATTAAATTGCTTCATTTTTTCGCAACTGTATTAAAAATAGTTGTTCAGTACACGTATGGAACCTGTTCCTCTTCCGCACTCTTGATGAAATATACTATTTTGGGTTTCGCTAGTATTAAGAGCTGTATATGATGAGCGCTGTCAATCGAGTTATTATTTTAACTTCGAGTTCTGGGTAGTTTCATAACAACAAAACATGTCGCCATTTTCATATTAAAATGCTTACGAAACTGAAAATTAAACTTTATTTCTTTTAAATATTATAGAGGGTTTGTAACAGAGTGAACATGCCACTGTCATAATGATAGAAATAACAAAATAAAATCATATTTTATATTATCTCCTATTCCTATCTAAACCTAACTTAACCAACTTATATACTCTTAGCTTCCTACGAAAGGGGGGTTATAATATGAAATTCATAAGATTACATGCTCCTATTTCATATAAGTTCATTTGGAATTTCAGAGATTTTTTTTAATGGTATAGGAGGACAAACGAGCGTACGGGTCACCTTTTGTTAAGTGATCACCGCCGCCCACAATCTCTTGGAACACCAGAGGAATCACAGGAGTGTTGCCGGCCTTTAAGGAAGGTGTACGCCCTAAATTTTATTCTATCAGCCTTGATTCGGACACTTTCCACCATAAAATGGTATGCATCCTCAATTCTACCACATTCAACCACAATTAAAGGTGAGGTTACTTGACCCATAGGATACGCAAAGTTATTGAGTGGAATATGTCCAGATCAACGTAACACTACATACCTGGTCATATTAACATTTTTGAAACAAATTTGAGTTAAATTTAAAATATTTTGAAAAGTATATGCTTATTTTCATAATTTCTAATTACAATTCTAAATAATATAAGTTATTTCATTATTTCAGCCGGTAGACGTGCATTCCTGGACAAAGGCAAATATAAGTATGTATCAAAACCCAAATAGAAAATCAAGGGTTTGTATCGCCTGATCCAGACTTTAATATATGATGCAACTGGAACTTTCTAGCACTTTAGTTTAAGTTGAAAAGCAACTTCCTGACCAAGATAGTATGTTTGAGAATAGTCTCTGTATATTGTACGGTTTGTTAACAGTTAGATAACGTGCTCTAGAAATACGAAGAAACGAGTAGAATTCAATCGATAAAATAAATTCAAGTTAAAAAAACCGGCCAAGTGCGAGTCGGACTCGTCCATGGTTCCGTAGCAGCGAGTAACATAATATAAAAGTTCTTGTAGTTTGTTGTAACTTTGATCGATGTTTTAATAATAGTGAATTGTTTTCCAATAAGTTATTGACTATATGATTTATAACGTATTAAAAAAACTATTTACTAGATCTCGGTCAACCGTGTTTGGTGGAAGTTTGCATGGTAATGTACATCATATATTTTTTAGTTTTATTATTTTCTTATTTTAGAAGTTACAGGGGGTGGGGGGTGGGGGGGAGCACATTTTACCACTTTGTCTCTCGCGCAAGCTATGTAATTTAGAAAAACATAATATTTGAAAACTCAATATCATTTTAAAGACCTATACACGTTTGGGTTTGATAAAAAAAAAATTTTTGAGTTTCAGCTTTAAGTATGGGGAACCCCCAAAACTATTGTATTTTTTCTATTTTTGTGTGAAAATCTTAATGCGGTATACAGAATACATCTACTTATCAAGTTTCAATAGTATAGTTCTTATAGTTTCGGATAAAAGTGGCTATGACATACGGACGGACAGACAGACAGACATGACGAATCTATAAGGGTTCCGTTTTATTGCCATTTAGCTAGGGAACCCTAAACAGTGTTGACAACGACAGAATACTGTAATACAACATTCTTTAACTTCATACTAGAAAAGTGCTCGAAATGACGTATGATTCATTCAGCCGCTAAGCAACCTTGGGAAGACCAAACTATTGAGTCGCACGCCGTACGCCGCCGAGACTGGTCGCTGACCGAGTTAAATTAGCTGTGTCGCGTCGTCAATCTTTTTCTATGTACCAACCCTAACGCTCACCCACACATAGGTATAAATTTCAAGGAGACCGCTCAGTTACGCTACTGTTCTATTACTGTATTTTGATCTCTCTGGTGTTGCAATTGTCCTCCTCTTCCATTAAAAAGCTATTTATACACATAATAAAATCATAAGAAAGTCAATATTTTTTTTTTGTTTTTTTACATTTGGGTCCCAGTTGTCACAACACTACCAGGGCGATACAAAGGTAGCATAAACAATACATGAAGAACTTTAAAAGCAGCAGAAAATATCCCGAAACACAACTTGAATATTGCCAGGCTGTACCCAATAACACGCCAAATCTGTCAAATT
Organism: Leptidea sinapis; assembly: GCF_905404315.1. Lineage (NCBI taxonomy): Eukaryota > Metazoa > Arthropoda > Insecta > Lepidoptera > Pieridae > Leptidea > Leptidea sinapis. The sequence continues at coordinate 9,008,417 of NC_066296.1, read as the reverse complement.
AGCTCCATGCATATAAGAGTAAAAACATTCCGGAAGCCAGCATAGTTATGGTAGAGTTAATATCGAGTGTGGTACTTGTAGGAAGCAATTAGGACGCTCTGTCGGTCCCTCGGTCTGGCGTTGAGCCAGCGAACCCCGCCAGATTTCCGATTGATCCTGTAGGAATGCGGTTTTGAAAAATATTGAATGTATAATGAAAGGTAGGTGGGCTATTATTAAACAAAACATTTTAGGGTTATATTAAAAAATCCCCTTTTTATGTGTTTTTATGGGAAAATTTATTGAATTAGGCGTTATTTTGCGAGATTCCATTATTAACTTATTATTGATATAAGATATTTTTTCATGTGTTAAATATTCGCAATGAACCCAATTCGGTCAACCAACTGAGGCGAGAAGCCGCGGGATACTGAATGCTCATTGGTCAGGTAATGATCACAGCATGTCGTAGACAATTGCTATTGGCTAATATAAGATTTTGTTCCTAATATGGTACCTGAAAGCATTCGCCCTTCTCTCGTTATTTCTTGTAGTGTTTACAGATTTATATTTGTTTGCGATGAACAAGATTTGGGTATCTTCTCAAAGATTTATCTAGTGCAGATGCCGTGTGAAAGTAGTAGAAGTTGAATGTGTGAATATTGTGTTTGACAGTTATTAACCGACATCGAAAAGGAGGAGGTTGTCAATTCGATTGGTATTTTTTTATATATGTACACCGATTACGCTGAGATTAATGATACGGTTTTGGTGATACTTCACTAGTTTGATGCGGAATGTTTGCCATTTGGTCCCATTAAAATTTGACATAGTTTGACCCAGTAGTTTTCATTTTATAAATATTTTTGTTTACGTGGATGATGTTATTATAGTTTGTTTACTGATTTTTTAGGGGTTTTCATTTAGTTTGATTGTATATTATTATTATTAACCCGTTTGCTGAAAGGTGGGGCCTAGGCAACAAAGGTTCTTCACGATATTTCAGTGTCTCACAAGAACGTGAAATAGAAATATATAAGGCACGCGGAACCTTTCGCAGGCCTACCCATTGCTACTTAAAAAAAGTATGATGTATATTTGATATAGTAGGTTTCGAAGTAATATTTAGGTAATTTAATATGGGTCATACAATAAAACTCCTTATGTTAAAGAAATCTGGCGTTGACAATGGTTCACACCAATAAGAATAATCCATGTAATTGATATTTTTATAAGAACCAATATGAGTATTTAACAGGGATATTGGAAACAATTAAAGTGAGCACTCCATCAATCATGTTTGTTTCCGCCGGCGAAAGTAATTGCAAGCCAAACGTGAGGGTTAGTAAATCAGCCACGTGAAAATTAGTGCTATCTTACACAATGCTACATACACTATTGTTAATCCAATCTGTTGAAATATAATATTATGATATTTATTATAAAAATCAAGTTTTCTAGTTTACGTAACATGTTGTCATGTTTCAAATAAAATTAATAATAAGTTAAGAACATTAGAAATACATAATGAATATTATGTTTATTTAAATTATATACATAACAGTCCATATATTTGATTTGAAATTATTACTTAAACGTTGGTTTTGTAGCCCAGACGATATTTATTTATTAAATACTTTTTTAAAGTTATTATTCAATCTGTCCTTCGACTTAATGAGTTCAAAAGGGTATGAATTTACCTTACTGACCTTAGAAAAATTGACTCAGCTGTCATAGTCTATCTAGACTATCTAGAGTTGTGAAAACGTAGAAAACAATTGAGGTTGACAGTTTACCTTTATTTTGAGCAATGCACGCACACTAACACAGAATGACATACAAATCGCGAGTGTAAGACGTAGCTTGTCATGCACACTAAAGTAATAAAAATGGCCTGTTTTCATCGGTTATATGCAGCAGCGAGTGACTCTACCTACAGGTATAATTATCTAAGGAATTTGCTTATATAATTGTCCATTAATTTGTAATGAGAGTTTATTGAATCTGTTTCAGTGATGAAGTGCTGTTAAATCTAATGGCCTATATTTAAAAGCACATTATTTACTAAGATGATTAAACCACTGACAGAACTCTACTCTCAAAACAACCGAAAAAAGTTATGTTTTATGTAAGTCACAAATTTATATGCTTGTTGCCCAGGGCAACTAATGAAAAAATTACGAGTTGCACTCCGGGAGTGCCGACAGTAGTGAAAACTTATTTTGGCGCGTTAGAAATTTTTAAGATGGATACTAGGGCAATTGGGTTATGAATTGTATTTTGTTAATTATTAGAAACTTTAAAATACATTTCCTATTATTTTATGAATCATCGTTAACAATTTTGACAACTCTTGTATCAGCATCATCATTATCATAAAAAAATATCTAAAATAGAAACTATAGGTTCTTGGTAACTAAAATAGGAAATAAAATTTTTTGATTCGAATAATATATAATAATATAATATCTACATTTTATTTATCTTGACGCATTCACGGTCTGCTATATGTACGTATGCATATATGCAGACACTATAGCTGGGTCTCGTAACGGTGTCGAGAGTCGAGCGAGAGAGATTTTATCTCATCTAAAAGTATTCGTACCGCGCTAAAGGAAGTTTTCATTTCAACAAGATAACGACAAGGAATTTTTTGAAATATGGAAAAAATAATGGCCGGTGATTTTATGACGTGTTGTGTTCAGAGGGCTTTAGAGTTGATCAACGATATTGGTTCGCCTCTAATACGTTTTAGTGTTAGTTTATCATTCTACTCTGTACTTTGTATTGAACTGAAACTGTACATAAAATGATATAAATATTAATTCATTGGTATATTCTTTCATTTAAACAAATATGAGCTCAATAAATATGTATATTAATTAAAAGTGTATTAATGTAAGTATGACTTTCAAATTTTTCTATGAAATCGAGTTTGTTTATAATTTCAAAATTTATTTTAATTACATTGAAGTAAATTTTTCGAAGTGGGAGGCTCCTTTGCACAGGGTGCCGGCTAGATTATGGATACCACAACTGCAGCTATTTCTGCTGTGGTTTAGTAATGTGTAAGCATTACTGTGTTTCGGTCTGAAGGGTGCCATAGCTAGTGAAATTACTGGGTAAATGAGACTTGACAACTTATGTCTCAAGGTGACGAGCGCAATTGTAGTGCCGCTCAGAATTTTTGGGTCTTTCAATAATCCTGAGCGGCACTGCACTTGTAATGGTCAGGGCGTATCAATTACCATCAGCTGAACGTCCTGCTCGTCCCTTATTTTCATAAAAAAAAATTGAATGCCTAAAAATTTATTAAAATTTTAAATATTTTCAACTTGTGCATAAGTATAATACTAGTGACGGAATACAAGCTTAATCGTACTAGTAGTCACAAAAGTGAAAAAAACTATGAGTAATCATTATAACTAAAAACAAATAAAAAAGATGTTGAGGTCGGTGGCACAATAGATAGAATCGTTGCCTCTCACCACGGAGCCCCCGGGTTCGATCCGCGCCCGCCATATACCTATGTGTTTTCAGTTTTTGAATTTATATGTACGTTAATGCGACGATTTATATGGTTCGCAGCGCTCATGTGATTCTACTGGTGTTACCAGAGAATATGGGCAGCGGTGATCACCTACCATTAGGTAGCCCGTATGTATGCTCGTTGGACCTCCTGTTCCATGATCAAGGTGTGTAATCATATTCACTGGTTGCATGGAGGCTTTTTTTATGAAAATAAGGGACGAGACGAGCAGCACGTTCAGCTGATGGTTATTGATACGCCCTGCCCAAAACAATGTAATGCCGCTCAGGATTCTTGAAAAACCCAAAAATTCTGAGTGGAAATACAATTGCGCTCGTCACCTTGAGACGTAAGATCTCATTTGCCCAGTAAAATCACTAGCTACGGCGCCCTTCAGACCGAAACACAATTAAGATTACACATTACTGTTTCACGGCAGAAATAGGCTCCGTTGTGGTACTTCTGTGCCAAGGAGCCTCCAACTGGTGACAGTTCCATCGATGAAGAGCATGCACGTTGCAATAGTTCTCGACAACAGCGTGCCTCACTAAACCGTAAGATGCTCCTTTCAACAGTCCTGTTCAAACTGGTAATGAATATTTTAAAATCTCTCTACACAACCAATGAAAATAGGCCAGGCTATTTACTTTAGTATGCGTGAAAAGGCACGTCATACACTCGTGATTACAAATCACTTGGTGTTGTCAACCTCAATATTTTTCGACGTTTTCACAGCTTTCACAGTCAATCTGGATGTATTAATGATCTAAGTTTAAAATATTGATATGCTAACGAAGAACCATTAAAAATTATTCGAAGAAGAGTTCTTTTTCAAAAGTAGGTTGCAAGAATAATAAGAGTTGTGGAGTCCAGGGAAGTACCGCGAGCGTGGCAAATGGATGTATGTTACCTTGGGTGACAGGCGTGGCTACGAGTATATGCAGCGTGAAAAAATAAAAAAATACATAATTCACCTAAAGAAATAATTAATCTATAATATCATTTCGCAACAGCTTGTAGGTAATATTGTTGATCTAATATCTCTTAATGTTTCTTTTCCTACCTGTATATCCTGTCTTATTATGTATCCATGTAAATTTTATAAAATATTGTCATCTTTCATTCTTCAGAACCATATTAAAGTTTAAATATTAGTTGTGTAAGTACAGGGTGGACCAAAAGTCCGTTTATAATTGAAATGAAGATTAAAAAAAAACTAATTACAATAGATCAAAATTATTTATTGTTTTCGATAGTCAACAAAAGGGGAATTTATTTCTTAAAAATCACATTATCCAAATGCAATCCTTCATTATTCTGGCATTGCTGCAATCTAGAGCGGAAATTTTCGATGACAGCTTTACATGTTTCTGTTGAGATGTTTTGGATTTCTGTGCGAATACGATCCTTTAATTCGTCAAAAGTTGGTTGGCTGGGTTGGTTGGCTGGAATGCAGGGGTTTTTGATCACCATGACATAGTGTCACTCCAATAACGACAATTTTGTCTATTAACATGCCCATTTAGGTGGAAGTGTGCCTCGTTGAGAAAAAAATGTTTGTAAAACTTGTGAATCGCTCTACCATTTCGTTCGCAAACTGCAACCTAGTGGCATGGTCCTGAGGCCTTAATTCCTGCATCATTTGGATTGAATAGGGATGTAGACTTAAATCTTTCTTGAGAATGCGGTTTAATACATCATTATCTTGGCACGTTAAGGACAGCAGACCGCTTTCGAGTTGAAAGTCCAGGTTGGTCATGAACAGACGATTTTACTCGCTCCACGTTTTCGGGGTCCCTCGATGTTCTAGGCCGGCCAGATCGAGGTGAATCCTTTGTTGAATCCATCTTCTCAAACTTGAGCACCCATTTTTTAATTAACACACCTGATGGAGCTTGATTTTTGTATCGTATCTTATAATGATTGCAAAATTTTCGTTGAGCTAAGGTCGCAGAATCGTTGTTTCGATATTACTCGCGTACACTAAACGCACGTTGACTACCGCTGAACGACGCCATGGTACTAAATTCCCATTGGCCGCTCTTGCAATGCGTAACCCCTCCACCCCCCTCCGCCGCTGCTGCTAGACGCGGCAACCGAATCAAATGTTAACGGACTTTTGGACCACCCTGTAGTAAGTATATATGTATATTAATGAAATTTATATTATCCGTTTCAATCCTCTTTCTACTTATCTGATCCTTTCCCGTGTTCCGTATCCTTTTTTTAACATAGTTTCCCAATCTTTTAATTTACGTTATTGGCAAAAAGTAAACGCTATTGCCAAAAAAAGAAAAAAAAAGTAATATAGTAACGGTGCGCTATATTTAATTTAAAAAATTATGAGACTGGAACGTAAATTGTAATAATATTAAAAAAGCTAACAAGCGTTCACAATATTAGATTGAAACATTTTGCTGTTATAACAAGCAAACTGTTATATTTTTACTTCTTAGAGCCGATTTCACCAACAGACGTTTAAATAAAGAACAACTACTTAAGGTTTAAATTAAATTACCCTAACCATTGGTTAGGTACTTTAACCGATTGATTAACTTAAACGAGTAGCACACGTAGGTTGTGTTATGACGTGGTAAATTGTGTGACATGTCTGTTTAAAATTAAAAATGCGAGACGCTTTGAATTATATTTTTGGTGAAGACGATGTATAAATGATTTACGCTTCCGTTTTCTTCCATTTTCTCTTTCCAAAAGGAAAACAGCGCAATGACAAAATTATCGTGCAATGGTTGCTTAGGTACTTGTTTAAATCGCAACAATAACAATATCAATTACATTGACAGAAGAAAAGTTGCTAAATTAAAAGATCTTCACGTTATGAACATAACTTTGACGAAACGAGCATTACATTTTGCAGCATTACTATGTTAAATTTCCATTTTTCGATGTCATTTGGTTAAAAGCAATTATAATTGAATAAAGTGTCATTTGTACACAGTAATGTTACACCATTCGATCATTTCGAAATCAGTTATTCCATAAAAATAGTTTAAGCAAGCTAAAAAACACGCTTTAGTTGAAAATATAATGGTTGAAATTTAAAATTAACATCAATGCCTGCCTTAACGACGAAACATGAAGGAAATATATAAATTAAAATAAATCTTTTTTTGCAAATTAAATTATTTTATCAAATTAATGTATTGTCATCGGTCCTTGATAAAACTACAAAGTTTGAACGAAATCTGACTGTTTAAGATAGGTCAAAATACCGCCCAATTGGGTCAATTATATACAGATGAAGCTTATAAAAAGCGTGTAAAAACGCTGGATTGGATAAAAATTCATGATGAACACACAAAAACGTGGTTTTGTTTAAACAACTATTAGCTGGTAATAGATCGGTTACGTAATCAACGATTATATTGTAGATGATGCTTATTCTGTTACATCCAGCCTAAAAGAAGTCGGAATACGAGTTAAACGATTGCTTTTTAATATCTGAATCAATAATGGAGATGTAACGAATTAAAATTTTTTTATTCAAAAAAGGATGTGACATTGAAAGTCAAAAACTACCACCCATTCCAAAAATAATGCCTCAGACCTGAGAAGAATCGGCGCAACAAACTCAGCGGGCTTTTTTTTATCAGAAAATATGTTTACAAAGTAATATTGTACAATTAAACTTACTATTTAATAGCCTGAGGGCGGTCGCTCTATTCCTAGTCTGTGGAATCATTAAGAAAGTCTAAATGACTTTCTTGTTACTTACTGTAACCTGTACTTTTTTGTACCTTTACCACACAAACGTTTTTTAACAATTCTTCTGAATAACGTAATACTTTTATGTTCAAACTTTTTTTGGGATCTTGTTGTAAAAGTATATACATCACCCCACAAAAGACTTACTAAGTTAGCATAGTAGTATGCATATCAAGTTTATATTCGTTCCTTGTGTTAACATTATGATTGTCACAGTTTCTAGCAAATTCCTCAGTGTGAAATCACAAAAATTTTAGTACAAATACGAATTGAAGATAAGCCTGAACTGAGCAATCATATTATAGAGCTATAATTCCGCAATCTAGTAATAACCGGCCGTTACACGGTGCTGGCAGACACATAAAATACGATAAAATAGTTGTAGATAACTGGCGGGTGGCCAGTTCCTGGCTACGTGGCCAAATTGTGATTATTGCCGAGTTTGTTTTGATACCTTTATAGTACCTGCACTGCGACTTGGTAACTCATAGTAATTTCTTTGGTATATGAACGAAGCTAAAAATGCTTGGCTGAATATTGCAAATATTCAAAAATCTTCCAGATGATTAAAAGTATCAAATTGCATGGGACGCACTACTTTATGAGTCAGCTTGATAGTAAGATTAATTAAGAAGTAATTTAACCTAAAACTCACTACATATAACATTTCATTCAGCTCAAAAATCATGAAATGAAATAAATACTTTCATCAAATAGGAAACGATATTTTTAAATTAGGTGAAAAATCTTCAAGCCCGGTGTAAAATTGGTTACATACCCGTTATTCAATAGGTAGACAAGAATCTCAATATTGCTATAAAAGTCAAACATAGAAGTAGTTCATTAATTTTTTTTAAATACATAATAAAATAATAAACTAAACGGCTAAGCCTACGTCGAATAGGTATAAGTACCATCATATCTCAATCACCTTCATGAAGGATCGATAACTTCCGATAGGTCCGAAATTAGTCGGCATCTACACTCTCCCACGAAAGTTTTAATAATTAGATTAAAGTGTCATATTTTTACTACCTAATTATCATAAAGTATCTTTAAGGAAGGTACTTAACTGCTTCCACGCCAATAAACACAAAACAGAATACTTTCAAAATGTTAAAAACAAAGCCACATAAATTTTAATTATTATCATTTTAAAATGGCCGCTTCAAGTAATCACACTCTATGCTCCGATATTCCCATAAACCTCGCAAATCTTTTCGACGCTCCTCTTTGTCTCCCGAGAGACTCAAGTTATATTTTAATTACGCCATTGCCTCTACAAAAGCAATTAAAACTTAAACGCCCCCCAGCGTTTGTTTTTGGCAACTTAATGTAATTCCACGGATGCACTCTTTTCAAAGTTGGGAATTCTTAATTTGAAATTTCAGCATTTCAAATGAGTAACGGTCACTAAGAATTAATGAAATACGAATATAAGAAAGGGATGAATATAACGGACGCCATTTTTTGTAATCTGTATTATATTTATGTATTAACTTTTATAATTATAAATTTCTATTAGAAATAACAAAATAGCAGCTTATTACTAAGTGCGTATTATATATTATGTTTTCATGGCTCATGACCACGAAAGACTCTGACACTAATACCAACCGTTAAAATATCTATTCAAATACAAATATTTGTATTCAAAATAATTAATTTAAATATCTTATTGAAATTCAAAAACAATCATCACCCATTCAAAAATTTATGCTTCCTTTGAAAATATATATAATGGTTATTAGCTTTTAATTCAGGTTTTTTTTTCTACGAACACTTTTTACTGCTTTAAAAAAAAAGTAATTTTGCTCAGTTTGTTACTTATTCCAGATTTTTGCCAAATCATTTGGTCCTATCAGCTATTCTGATGTTTGATATTTTGAAAAATGTTGCCGCCAGGGACCATTTATTATTAAACAGGTCCTTAAGTATTTGCATTAAACTTTTTTGGAAGAACACATTTCCTTATTTTAATAAAATAATTATTAAAGCATTAAAACACGCGTAATTGTATCTGTGTTTTTATATGAGTTTTTGGGTAAAACTTACATTTTTATTATTATTTTAGCTAACCCATCATTTCGTGCCCTTTTCACATTTTTTTTTTAATTTTGTCTGTCCGTTCCAGCAGCTAATCTTCTAAATGGAATGATTTGCCAGGTCTTTCACTTGAAAGAAACTTATTTTAAGCGTAATTAAGTCTACTTAAATTTCAGGGAATGAATTGGGATTACCGGTATATGAACATCGGTTTTTATCATCATAACGGGTATGAAACCAAGCCAACCAATTATTCCAAGTGGCAAGCAAGACCGGAGTAACGATAGACTGTTTTATTTTAAATTTATTTGGGAAACGTACAGTTCTCAGCAAATAAGAACTTTTTAAATACAAATGAATGTTGCTAAGCGCAAAACTCGAGAACGGCTCGACAAGGGGGTCAGTCTTTCAATATTGCGGCGTTAATCTTAAAAACCCATGCTTCTCCATGGACAGTTTTATGTTGCCTGTTCCTGCGATAGGGAACCGTCAGCTTTATTTGTTTACACGCTAAGTAAGCGAAAAAATATATAAACCATAGAACATTAGCATGAGTATCACCAAGTTTATAAAAGTATTCCAGTCTACGAAACAAAAAACCTTATTTGTGTAAGTAACAGTAGTTTCTTCTTAAATAACGGTATTACCTGGAAATACGTTATATTTATATAATTTTTACTTTAGACAGAACGAAGTCTGTGTGGGCAGCTAGTAATAAATAAATATACCTAGAGTTCCACATATTACAACAAAAAATATATATAAATTGTTTAATAATATACTGACATAATACAAACATACGATACTGAAGCATAATACAAAAGAAAAATGAAAACAAAAACAGGATTGTGTGTTTTTATGAAACCACGCTAAAAGTGAAATTTTTTCATCAATCATTTAACTAAAAATTTATGGAATAATATTTCATTAAGGGTATAATAACAACATTTACATTAAACACTGAGAAAAACAAACAAAATAGCGTGGAGCACTGGCACAAATGAGTAATAGTCTGTACACTACTCGGTCAGATGCTGCGAACTATAGGCGCCGCCCGACCGTCATCTGACATGCAGACGAAAGTTTGAGACGATGTTATAAAAGTATCACTTTAAAATTTACATAATTTGCCGAAACTGTTGTTCAATGTAACGTGTTACCCCCGCACCATGATAATAGAGGTGGCACCTTGGTATATTTTTGTCTGCGTGTCGTCAATAAGTGGTTTTTAATAGATTCCTTGACTTGAGGTCATTAAGTTGGTGTGATATCACCAACCGGTATCGCAAAATATTGACTATATCGCTGACAACACTGTGATGTGTGTGATGATAATTCTGAAGTCTTCCGAATGTCAAGCAGCCTTGCAAATAAACGCGGGTAACGTAATACGTCTGAATAAACCAATCATAAGCAAAATTTGCAAATATAATCTGTTTTTAAACATTTTGCACAATCTTGGTTTGTTCTCAGGTATAACCAAGTTTATTTGTAAGGCCATTAGTATATAAAGATTCATGTAAATAATAAACAACGACACTTGACATATATTTACATATACACACATACCGTAGCTGAAGATGCCTTACAATGTCCAATACACTGTAGTTATCTTAGATTTGTATGGTATAGCATATATGGTATATATATGTAGACCAACTTTGCATAATCTTGGCTTATTATCAGGTACAACTGTATAAGTTTATTAGTAAGGGCGTAAGATTATATGGATTAAATGTCGTTGAAGAAGAAAGGTCATAGCTCATTAGCGCAGGGGTGTTCAAACGGTCGATCGCGAGTATATTTTGAGTCTATCTCAAGAAAAAAAATCCGATATAGAACTATTCACAGATTATACATTTAGGTTACTAAACCAAAATGCAATGAATAAAATAATCACATTTTTTCGATCTACAATTAGGCCAGCATAACAAAATCACTTTTTTTATCGAAATAATCCCTAACTAGCGGCAAAAGGCGGCTTTATCAAAGGAACGCTCGGTAGTTGTCAAAGAAAAGCCGCAAAACCAATAAACTCGCAATTTTGAATAATTATGAGTTTTTTCATTGACATTTTAGAGTAGACCTACACACTTACCTTGACAAAAACAATGCATATTGTGTGCATTACTAATATATATATGACACGATTCACCCTACCTTTTTTTTAAGGAAAAAGGAGGACAAACGAGTGTACGGGTCACCTGGTGTTAAGTGATCACCGCCGCTCACATTCTCTTGCAACAGCAGAGGAATTGTGTTGCCAAATGAAGACGCCTCCGACCTTCCATATTCAGGATATTGGCGTCTTTCAAGTAAGGAAGTAATGTGTTATCTGGGCGGAATATTTCAACTGTATCGTGCGCACGCGTTTTACACTCGTTGGATAGCGCATTATGATAACGAAATGTGCATCTAATTAATATAACCTTATATAGAACTTAAAATATTTTAATATTTATTATTCTGACATGACAGAATGAAATAGCAAAGGAGACAAAGCAAAATGAAAAAATGAGACACCCAGGCTATGCTCATTAGTAACAGGCATTTCCTAGAGTATGTGGCCATGATCAGCGGCACTCATTCCCAAGAAATGTCTCTTACATCGCCCTAAAAACAATAATTTTGTATTACGATTTTGGACATATATAGTTCCATTTTCTTTTGTCATATATGTTATTGGTTTTTGGCAACTGAAACCTGTTATAGTTAGCCAATTTCCGCAAATTGACGTTACGCACCCTTACGCCTTACGCCTTAACCACGCTTGTACTCCAGTATTTTAGCTTAACTTAGGATTAGAGACAACTCCCTTTGTGAATGTGGTCTAGATGAAGGAAATGTGGATCATTTGTTCTTCAATTGTCCTTTAATGCAATCTTCTTTACACAAATTTATACCTGCTGAAGTACCCCGCCCAACTTCCTTTAAATGTCTCCTCTCCCTAGTTTTCACTTAAATATATTTAAAAATAAGATTAAGTTGTAAATATCATTAAGTACATGTAATAATTTATTTAATTATATTTGTGTATGTCCTTTTTTAGTCTAACAGCATGTATATTTGTTTCAGGTTTAAAATAAGAAAATAAAACTTGTTTCAATCTTTAGCACCGATTACTACCAATCAAATAAGAATACAAAAATACTCTAAGCTTGGTGGTCTACTTTAACATGACATTGGCAAACTTGTGGTATACCTTCCACAGGAGCCAAAATAGGAAGAATAGCATAGAATAGAACGTAGTGAACGCACATACATACAACCGTATAATTAAAAGAATACTAACTGGATAAGATTAAGCGGCTCGGTTCAAGTGCTGGCTTGACCTAATATAAGCCTTTAAGCTCGAAGCATATATACATTAATTTTATAAATACCACAATTTTTTTTATGAAAATAAGGGACGAGACGTGCATGACGTTCAGTTGATGGTAATTGATACGCCGTGCCCATTGCAGTGCCGCACAGGATTGCAGCTAGAAGTCTCGGGTTCGAATCCCGGTAGGTGCAAACATCTATATGATGAATATGTATGTTTGTTTCCGAGTTATTTATGTTGATATGTATTTATGTATGTTTTAGTAAGTACGTATAATAATAATAATAATAAAAGCCTGTATTTACAATCCTTACTTATGTACAATGATTCCTTACCTAGCTAATCTAATCCAAGCTATATTTAAATTCTATTTATATTTATTTTTATTTTCATTCGTAGGTAATTACTATGAACACCGGTAATTATTGGATGTCTTGCCTTTCGGCATAGGCATTCCCATATCTTTTCCATAGTGAGCGGTCTCTCGCTTTTCTCGACCAGGTTGCACCTGCTACTTTTTTATGTCATCTTCCCATATAAGACGTGGTCTGCCTTTTTTCCTTTTATGTTGTCCAGGATACCATTCAGCAATATTTTTTGAAGTATTTTGTATTATATATATCGTAGTCTTGCACCCATAGTAGTACAGGCTCAGTCCAGTTTGGGGAAACATAATAAATGTTAAAATTGTGTCAATATTATTATTATTAATATCACCAGATAATAAAATATATACAACCATAGTTAAATATATTCCACTCTATAATATTTTCAAGGCGTAAGAATTGTATTCAAGATGATATTAAAAAGAATTGCTGTCTCGTAAACATTTCACGAGTCTGTTGAAAATTTAATGCGACGAGCTTTGAATATTTCATTGTTAAAGTCGCAATTACTTTATTGTAAAGATTAAATGTACTTTGTATATTGAGGTGAGCCAAGGAATAACTTAGCAGTTACTCACCAACATTTCATTCAAAATTATGCATTATTTCGGTGTACAATTCTTAATTATTATTGATGTTATCTGCGCATAACACATACGTAAAGTATACAGAAATTTAAAACATCTGCACGCATGCAGAGGTTGTCTGACGTAACGCCTTAGCTGAGTTTTTTTTTAAGACAGTAAGGGATGAGACCAGCAGGACGTTTAGCTGATGGTAAATGATATGCCCTGCCCATTACAATGCTCTGCAGCTCAGAATTATTGAAAAACCCAAAAATTCTGATCGCCACCACAATTGCGCTCGTCACCTTGAGACATAAGAGGTTAAGTCCCATTTGCCGAGTAATTTCACTAGCTACGGCGCCCTTCAGACCGAAACACAGTAATGCTTACAAATTACTGCAACACGGCAGACATAGGCGCCGTTGTGGTACCCATAATGTAGCCGGCATCCTGTGCAAAGGAGCCTCCCACTGGTAAGATTAACGGGTTCCTAGAAATTTGCGTGAAATGTACTTATTTATGTTATTTGGAAACAGAATTTTTTTCTTTGTTTCAGTATTTATGGCAAGACTAGGTATTTAATCGGGATCAATTTACCAAAAGATTTTACTCTAATGTGTGAGAGTCACCTCTTGTTCTTATTTCATCAGTACTGAACACTGGTGCAGCAATTGTGGTTTTTTTTCTGCATATATGCAATGCATTAGTCATGCAATTATTATATTATTATGATTAGCTTCAGCCAACACGACATCAGCCCGGCTATTATTACAAACATATTGTCCTCATGCGCTATTCTCAGCCACCCACAGTGTAAGTAATAAATTCCCACATAGCGGTTGTAATTCATGTCGGCTCAGTAATTTATATTGTGAAGGCTTTCGTGTACACAACGTGATACAATTAATTAAAGCATGCTTACTGCCGGTTCGTAAATTGTTTTATTCGACAGCCCTACCAACAAGAAGTGTGTTCATTTCGTGAGAGTTAACGAGGTTGCAGTTGCTTACTTGATTTTGGAGGTAAGGTAAAATAAGTAGGTAAGGTAAGTAAATAGCTCGGTAAAGAAGTGTGTGAATTATAGCAGATAGTGTATGAAACGTTATATTTATGACGATACAGTTGCGATAAATAGGAGATGCGGTGTGGGTAGAGGCCGCTTGCCAGCGATCATTACGTAAGAACAGTCAGGGCTAGCACTTTTGAGTTATTATTAAATCATATTAATTTAATGATATTAAATAAAATAATAAAAGAAAAGAAATTTAAAAAAGAACAATTTATTTCAATCTGGACTAAAATTATTTTAAAATATGTAAGTCAAATGTCAAATTTATTTTTAAATATCATATTTTGTGAAGTGACTTTGTAATTATAAGTTTTTGAAATGTTGAAAGAAAAAAATATAAATTTACGTATGTCTTGAAGATTCGATGTCGGCAAATCTACGAAAAATAGACTGATTAAGGTTCATACATGCGTCTCGCACTAAACCTACATCAATCAACGCTAGTAGGGAAGATGTTCTACTTACTAATCACAACATAAAGTTAACAATCGCTACTGCTTTGGAAAGTGGATTTGTACAAGATCAATATTCTTAACTTGAAAGCATTCTTCCTTTACTAATATACTGTGCGTTAGAAGATAGATGGGCAATGGATTATAGGCGCCGCTAGGGAAAATGCACTTTTTTCAAGGCCTTTTAAGACTACAGTACAAAAATGAGAACTTCATCAAAGCGAGGTTATAAAACGATCGTGACAGTACAGTCTCATTCAGTACTCACAAAATAAAGTGCTCAGCGCGTCTATAGAAGTTTTTACTTAAAAAAAACTAATGAATTGGCGCATTATAGATTTTTTTTATGACAATAAGAGACGAGGCGAGCCGGATTTTCAGCTGATGCTAATTGATACAGCCTGCTCATTACAATGAAGTATCGCTCAGGATTCTTGAAAACCCAAAAATTTTGATTGGCGCTACAATTGCGCTCGTCACCTTGACATAAGATGTTAAGTGTCATTTGCCCAATAATTTTACTAGCTACAAGCGCCCTTCAGACTGAAACACAGTAATGTTTACACATTACTTCTTCACGGCAGTAATAGCCGCCGGTGTAGTACCCATAATCTAGCCGGCATCCTGTGAAAAGGAACCTCCAACAGGTAAATAAACTGTTAAAAATATTACATCAAAACCATCAATCCTACTAATATTATAAATGTGAAAGTTTGTATGTCTGGATGTATGTTTGAACTTCTTTAACGCAAAATCTTCTGAATAGATTTTGATGAAACTTTACAATAATATAGCTTACACACCAGAATAACAAATAGGCTAGAATTTATAAAACTATAGTGTGAATTATACAAAATATATAAGAAGTGTAATTGTTGCTAATGAATACAACAAGCGCCATCTCTTATCAACTAGCAAGCACAAGATCAATACAATTTATATGGCAAAACAACGTTTGCCGGGTCAACTAGTACACGATAAGTTAACAATCCTAATAATGTAAGAGTTAGCAACGTTCTCGGACGTAATGCGGGCTGTCTGGATGTTATCGGCGTGCATTAGTGCGCATCGCACCTTTACAGGTAATATAATGTTTTTTCAAATGATTGTTTGAATGAAGGTTTGTTTGTTTTTATTAAACTTTTTGAAACTTGTATTAAAAAAAACTGCGTTTAAAAAATCCGACTTCAAAAACTCAAAAGTATCAAAAGTAAACTCAAAGGCTTTCGCTATATCTAGGCTTACTAGGCCTTCCTTTAGGCTAGGCCTTCCCCCTTGCTTTCAAAAGCCGTCGCCCCTCCATGTGTTAGGTATACCAGAAGACCACCTGCCGATCGACCTTGGCGAAAGCCGTACTGTCGGTCGTTAATCAACTGATGACCCTTTAGGTAAACCAAGAGCTGGCGGTTAATTATGATCTCCATGATTTTGGAGAACAGGGAGCTAATAGCTATAGGCCTGTAGTTTGCTGGAACTGTTACCTTTTGTTTGGATCGGATGGATAAGAGCTGTCTTCCATTAGTCAGGGACTACGCCTTTTGTATATGAGTGCCAGAATAACGCGTTAGTACCAGCGTCAACTCAGGGGCACACGTTCTAAGCACGATTGGAGAAATGCCATCCAGCCCACTCGACTTCCTGACGTCCAAAGAAAACAGACCTCGCCTAACAGTTTTCTGTCTGAATTGTACTTCAGGCATAGAGCTCTGACACCGTGGGATGGTTGGCGGTGTTTTTCCGTTGTCTTCAAGAGTCGAGTTGGAGGCAAAAAGAGCGAACAGGAGATCGCTTTCCCTTTTTCCGTATGGGTCAGGGTGTCATTCCTCATGTGCAACGGCGGCTGGTTGAAGTTAACAAGAGCAGCTTTTGACAACGACCAGAACTTGCGTGTTCCGGTCGGGTAACTGGAAAGCTGCTAGCCGATTTTGACGACGTGCTTCGATTTCGCACGGGCGATTTGCCGCTTCAAAAATCTTTTTATTGTCATATATTAAATAGTACTTTTTTTAAATAGCTATGGGTAGGCCTACGAAAGGTTCCGCGTGCTTTACACAGTATAGATCCCTATTTCACGTTCTTATGAGACACTGAAATATCGTGAAGAACGTTTGTTAGCTATGAATGACAGGTAGCCTAATTATCGGCAAACGGGTTGTTAATAATAATATGTAAACACACCGAAAGAAAACTCCTAAAAAGCAGTACACAAAAATATTCAAAAAATGAAAACTACTGCGCCAAACTATGTCAAATTTTTATGGGATCAAATGGCAATATAGCTGAAATCTTGACAGATTGATTGATGTTATCTGGTTTGTAGGACCAATTACCGTCTTAGATGCCGACATTATTATTAAAGGTTAAATAAAAAATACCCCTAAATTCCTTTGCCTAGAGATTATAATATTTTTGCTAATATACAACAACACAACACTTCAAACCACGGTGATGACAATGACTATGAAAATGAGAGTAGTGATGATAATGGTGATGATGATTATCGAGACGATTCAGTTATTTGTGATACAATTATGGAATGAAAATACCAGCGAAAATTTTGCTATTTAAAGGATATTAAAATTTTAAAAATTACAACAAAGAGAGTATTATTTCGAATCGGTTTAGTTTTTGACGTTCGATATTCGAATTCCTATTTTAAATTCTACGATCGAACTATAATTTGCTTTCGAAATTAATTAACATTGATACAGATTAAAATTTTCTCGCTCTGGAAGCATGAAAGAAGACTTTATATGAAAATATATATTACATAACCCTTCAGGTAGTAACGTTGTAAAGGACAAAGAGGAGAGTATTAAAGAAATAATTTCAGTTTATTTTCTAAGAAAAATAAAGCGAAGAGCTGAGAACGATTTTCGAGAGCATTTGAGTTTGAAGATATGGCCGAGGGTCCCGAATAGAAATGGCAGATTTTTCGATCATTCCGACAACGCTTGCAATATTTGATTATTTATCGCCGTGTAAACTATTTGGAGATTGTAATATTAGATATTTGGTAACCTTTCGTCAATATGTTTGTATAAGCAATTCTGTTACTTGGTATAGGGAGGATTCAGTTTTAGGTAAATTTCTATCTATTTATTTTATGAAAATAAACGACGAGACGAGCAGGACGTTCAGCTGATGGTAATTGATACACCCTGCCAATTACAATGAAGTGCCGCTCAGGATGATTGAAAAACCTAAAATTCTGAACGGCACTACAAGTGCGTTCGTCAATTTGAGACATAAGATGTTAAGTCTCATTTGTCCAGTTATTTAACTAGCTACGGCGACTTTCAGATTGAAACGCAGTAATGATTATACATTTTAATGATTATACTGCTTCACGGCAGAAAAAGGCGCCGTTGTGGTATCGATAATTTAGCCGGCATCCTTTGCAAAGGAGCCTCCCACTGGTATATATATATGAATATGAAGTAAATTTGGCTTGAAACGGCGGTGTTAAGTGTTTCGTATGCTTTTGTTGATGCATCCAAAGCTCAATCTATACTAATATTATAAAGCTGCAGTGTTTGTTTGTTTGTTTGAACGCGCTAATCTCTATTGTACTACTGGTCCGATTTGAATGATTCTTTCAGTGTTGGGTAGTCCATTTATCGAGGAAGGCTATAGGCTATGTTTTTTTTTTCAAAATTAGGGATCCGTAATAAAATTGCTATTTTGTATAACAAGGTGTAAAATCGAAAACCTATTTTTGCGTGCGCTGCAATAACTATTGACAATAGAACAAAATGATGTAGAGGCTATAATATAGGCAATATTTTATTACTTATAAAACTATCGCGTGAATTATACTTTATATGGCAAAACAACGTTTGCCGGGTCAGCTAGTTTATATATATTTATACAGTTTATTCTTTATTACTTTTTATGAAATATTTGATATTGTATATTTATTGAAGTAGGCGTTATTTTGCGGAGTTCCATAATTATCCAAATGTTTTGAGTTTACTTGAGTGTTAATTCCGCCAATATTCGTTTTCAAACAATTCGACACGTGTTTCGCCTCTACACGAGGCATCCTAAGGAGATGTTGACTCGCCTAACACGAGAAATCTCGTCAGTCTCGTGCCAGAGTTTAGAATTGTTTATATTTTTGTATTTTGTATAATTTTGATATTGTACACGATTCATATATTGGATGCAGTACCTTAGTAACTAATTTGTTATGTATATTACAGCCATTGTAAAATACTCTATTTGATTGAAAATAATAGCTGTTGAGTTTCTTTTATGTTCTTCTCACGAGCTCTACTTTTTCCGAACAAATGGTAGACTCAATAATTTAAAAGAAATATTTACAGTGAAGATTTAAATGCGTTTAGTTTACGCCTAATTGAATAGAGTTTATTAGACTTTGGTTCTGTTTGTATAACTTAATATTTTTATGTTATTTCAATATTTTTCATTTAATTAGACAGATGAACATACATCATAAATCTAAATATTTTATGTACACTGTGCTATAAAATAATACTTTTTTATAATAAATCCATTATTTACGTTTTAACTGGCTTAAACCTTTATAATTAATTAAATTTAATGTATATATATCTATTAAAATAGATGATATTTTCGATAGTAACACGTAATTCAATAGATCATACCAAACCTAACCCTGATGTTTTTCACTCCAGACCACAATATAATTCTTAATTACTTGGTATAACTCGATAACTACTTAAGCATCATAAAATCATCCGAAAAACCCATAGATAATTCATACTTCTAGATAGAGCCTCGTAATACTAGACAACCGATGAAAACAGGCCAGGTTTATTACTTTAGTGTGCGTGACAAGCTATATTAGTATTATTTCTATTTCGGCACCTATTCCTGCTGTGAAGCAGTAATGTGTAAACATTATTGTGTTTCGGTCTGAAGGGCGCCGTAGCTAGTGACATTACTGGACAAATGAGACTTAACATCTTATGTCTTAAGGTGACGAGTGCAATTGTAGTGCCGCTCAGAATTTTTGGGTTTTTCAAGAATCCTGAGCGGCACTGCATTGTAATGGGTAGGGCGTATAAATTACCATCAGCTGAACGTCTTGGTCGTCTCGTCCCTCACTTTCATTAAAAAAATCTACGTCTTACACTCGCGATTTGTATGTTACTTGTGTCAGTGTACGTGCACTGCTCAAAATAGAGGTGAACGGTTAACCTAAATTTTTTTCGACGTTTTCACAGCTGTCACAGTCTCCAGACGTATTTAAATGATTGTAACCGACCCTAATCATTGTAACCGTGACGTTTATATATTACTCCCACTAAAAGTATTCCACCGCCCATGTTGATAAATCGATTGAAAGTTTTACAACTTCACAGCATCCGCAACTTCGCCACGTATGTCCAAACTTTGCTAGGTATCGTAAGAGTCATTAATCACTGTTGCACATGCTCTTATGTTCAATTCTGCTGTAAAAAAAACAACTCCAACACGACGCGGTGTTTTGTACAAACTTTTAAATGGAATAGTTTTTAGATAAAAATAATTCAAAGGAAAATAATATTGTTTATTATTGTATTTATCTATTTTATCCATGAAGTTAAAAATAATTATGATACACAAACAAAATTTGAAAACAATATTTTTTGAAAGATGTGGGATTCGAATCCACGAACTCTTGCTCTCCGTGTGAGTGCTCTGCCGACCGAGCTAACGGTTCGAGTCACGTATTGTCATAAAATATTGTATGCTTTGTTCAACTTTCAGGTTGTGGCTTCATCTACAGGATCTACTTTCCAGTTGATAAACTGCTCAACTTCAATATTTGCATATTAGGTAATTGACTTGAGATGTCGCTCTTGCTTATCTAAACAATTTGTTAAAGTTATACATTTGACTATTTATCACCACTTCGGGAAAACAATGCTTTAAAGAAGAAGAGGCAAGAAACTTATTGCTACTGTTTTAAATTAATATACAGCGTGGCAGTACAATGGCGACATTAAATAAACACACGGGTAGAACTACTCAACCGTAATCATAAAAAAATATTCAAAAAAATAATACATATTTCACCTAAATAAATAAATTTTCTATAATATCATTTTGGAACATCCTGTATGTAATCGAGTAACCGGGCACTAGCGCACGCACTGACACCTACTTCGTACCTTCTTAGGCGACCATGTAAGTAAGGGTGATTAAAATTTTGTGTACTAAATATATAATTTGTTTGTTTGAAAATTTAAAATTTTCAGTTATATACTTTAAAGGTAAATATTATTTTTTTACGATTAAGGTTACATTACATACTACCCGTGTGTTCATTTAATGTCGTATCCATTCCATAATTTCATAATTTTAAATAAATATTGAATACAAACTATATAAAGTGATTCAATAAAATACTCTAACAACACCATATTATATTACAGAAGGTAACAGGTATAAAAACAATCTCACATTCGCTTTCACATTGCGGGTAATGCTAGAAGGTTTAATAAACTTAGTTAAATCCGGGTATAACTAGTACTACCCAACCTTGGGTAAAGTCCGAAATTTTAAGCAACATTAGTTTGTATCCGGCGTTTACCCGTGTATATTTATTTATTTTCTTGGATTAAGGTCTACCAGCAGTTATTACAATATACTTATAAAAAAGCAACAAAAATGTACATAACTATTACTTATTGAATAACTAATTATAGGTAAACACCACGTGCATTGATACTACGGTATTAACCGTCCCTAGCTAAAAGTTATAGTGCTTTTATTACATCGTCTCAAAATTTTTCGTCTGTGTTCAATAACGCGTGACAGTCGGGCGGCGCCTATAGTTCGCAGCAGCTGACCGTGTAGTATATAGACTATTACTCATTTGTGGAAGTGCTCCACGCTATTTTATTTGTTTTTGTCAGTGTTTAATGTAAATATTATTCCAAAAATTTTTAGTTAAATGTCTATAATGTGAAAAAAGTTTCACTTTTACCGTGTTTTCATAAAACAACATAATCCTTTTTTTATACATTATTAAATTTTTGTACAACGCTGTACATGTAACCAACACTGGCTGGGTAATGTTAGGTTAGGTTAAATATGAGCCAAAGGGCTGCTACTTTACCTTCCAATACATACATACATGCAATGGCCTTATACTTTGTAATGATCATATGATGCAACATTTAGCAATACCCAGCCAGTGTTGGGTAGACCTAGATGTACACGGGTAAACACAGAATATAAATTAATGTTGCTTAAATTTTCGGATTTTACCCAATGTGATAACATGCAATGTGTGAAATAATGTAATTGCAATGTGCGAAATCATGCTAATATAGCTGCCAAGCTAACAAACAAAATCCTTTAGGCTGCGTTTAGTGCTCGACCGACCGTCAGCGCTGACGTCGGTCGAGTGTAGCTATAACTATGAAGTGTCAGTCAAGCGCTTATGAATTGCTACGCACGTAGAACTACGTCGCGATGACGATAATCGTCAGTCGAGCTCGTTGGTCCGACGTACGTTGGTCCACTGGCGCGCTATGGCGATAAATGAGCGGGTTCAGTTCTACGCTGACCGAGTGACCGACTGTACGCGCGTGTGTTTCATCGTCATCAAAAATCGAAAATAAAATTCGTGTTCTGGCAATGTCAAATATATGGTACAAATCTCTCCTTCAATTAGGTACTCTATAATAGTTGGGTGAACATGATATCTTCTCCTACTTTAGTTCCGTCATAGTTTTCGTATATAGTACGCACATATCAATCAAGTTTGCTGTCAGCTGAGCACTAAACGAAACATTGCTACGCTTGACCGACGTCAGCGCTGACCGTCGGTTGAGCACTAAATGCTGCCTAATACATTTTCTGGCCTCGCTTTATATCATACGAGAGTGTATATTTTTTTAAAGATATTAAATGTAAAGACACTTGTAGATAGACCATCGTAATTCACTTTTTTACGTATCGCTTCTATTTAAATGATCCTCTTCAGAATTATATTTAATATAGTTTATCTAAGTCTAATACTTCAAAAGTTTCCAAAATTATGGGACAAAGGAAAATATTACATTTAAGTGATATTTATCTAAAAATAATAAAATAAAGGATGAAATATAACGTGTAACATCTTTAAGTCCTATCAAGGAATGGCTTTAAAAGCACTCACGTAATGAACGAGCAACGTAAAAATTCATTTAAAACCACGCTTCACTGACTAACATCTCGGAATTTCTGGATTCCATCAATTTGCTCGGCTTCTTCAGCACGGATGGAAAATTCTCTCGAATAAATTGGAGGGTCGTGATTTATTTGACAAGTTCTTAATCTTGTAGGGGATATTGATACCTTCGCTATTGTTAAAGTACTCGTTAATTAGTAGACGTAGTGACTGTTGACGGAATGATGTGTTGCCCCTATTTTACTGATTTATTTGTCAACTAGCTGATATCCGTGACTTCGTCCGCGTACACATTTGAACACATAGTAAGGCATCTATTTTTTCTCAAAAAAGATTCCTTTAGAATTTTTTTTGATGTAATAAAACTTTAATAACTTTATATTAAATAGCTGTTTCCCGCGACTTCATCCGCGTACACCAGTGGGGAGCTCCTTTGCACAGCATGCCGGCTAGATTATGGGTTCCACAACGGCACCTATTTCTGCCGTGAAGCAGTAATGTGTAAGCATTACTGTGTTTCGGTCTGAAAGGCGCCGTAGCTAGTGAAATTACTGGGCAAATGAGACTTAACATCTTATGTCTCAAGGAGACTAGCGTATTTGTAGTGCCGCTCAGAATTTTTGGGGTTTTTCAAGAATCCTCAGCGGCACTGCATTGTAATGGGCACCTATCAATTATCATCAGCTGAACGTCCTGCTCGTCTCGTCCCTTATTTTCTTAATAAAATAAAACTCATTATTAGTACTTATAAAAAAACTTTAATAACGTTATATTAAATAAAGATATCGGATATTTTTTTTCTTAATAAAGGCCAAGTGTCTGAGGAATAAAATTTAGAAGAATTCATTGAAATTGATCCTATAGTTTTTCCATGATGCGCGCACATGAAAAACCTCTGTAGTATTATTTATATTGATATATATTACTTATTTGTTTTTTGTTTGAGTGGGAAGGAGTCATACGACAGTAACAGGTAAGAATATGGGTTTCATCCATTTAATAACTCAATTCGATTCGATAATTAAAAAATCTTCGAATGGTTTATGGCTGGGTCGTGGGGTGGGTCATTCTGGTCCATGGACGTGAAAGGTTGCTGCTTCGTGTGACTGGTCGAACCTGTCATATCGAATTTTGCTTTTAATGGTATTAAAAGGCGTGTTGTTAAGTATTTTTTTTTATTGAATCATATGTTGATACATAGTAGTTGGATAGTCCTTTTACTCAGTAGTAAAACAAAATTTTTGTAATAAAATTCTCCTGAGGTATAAAAATGATTAATTTTTATACTTAATTACATTTTCATCATTGTTCTTCGTCAATAGATTATCCTTTATCAAGTAGCTCGAACTTGTTGACCTATTTCGTTCACTGCGTACATTTGAACGAACGAATGACTGGTTTTATATCATCTTTATTAGCTATCGAACGCTATCAGTAGCCTAGGATCACTGATTGGAGTTATTTAAAATGAATGAATAGGTTATTAATTATGCTGGTAACGAAGAGACAGAAGAACGGATCAGAATCTTTGTAGACGGCATATTTAATCTACTAGTTTTCTATATTGAACTATTGAAAAATGAAGAGATAAAACAAATTTGTTGCTATGAGGTGAACTACCATATTGACGGCAGTTTAATGTAAGGCGTTTTATAATTCAATTTAAGAAAAAACATTGGTGGTAGCATTCAATAAAATTTATTATAAACAATTTGTTATGTCCAAAACGTTTGGACATAACAAATTGTTTATAATAATTTTAATTTCGCCAATATACGTCTTTTAAACAATTCGACACGTGTTTCGCCTCAACACGAGGCATCCTCAGGACATCGCCAAAATCTGGCACGAGACTCAATTTGTTACGTTTCAAAGTGATAAACCTCACTATGGGATTAAATTTTTAAAATTTGAAAACTAAATTTTATGAACAATGCGGGACTCGAACCCGCGACCTCTCCCGTTCCGTGCGAGCGCTCTTACCAGATTAGGTCCTGTAGATGAAGCCAAAACCTGAGAGTTGACCAAAGCATACAAGATTTTATCAACGATACGTACGTCATTCGAACGTTGGCTCAGTTGAAATTCATTCATCAATGTGTAAAAATATTTATCATTAAGGATAAATCCTCATTTTTGTAGTAGTATTTAAAAATCACTATATCAAGAAAATTTATTGAAGTAGGCGTTACTTTGCGGAAATCCATAATTATACAAATGTTTTGAGTTTTCTTTAGTGTTAACTCCGCCAAAATTTGAGTCTCGTGCCAGATTTTGGCGAGTCAACATGTCCTGAGGATGCCTCGTGTGGAGGCGCAACACGTGTCGAATTGTTTAAAAGACACATATTGGCGGCTATCATTAGTCAGTACAATTACATTTTATATTGTCAATTTTCTACAAATTATTTTACATATTATACGGACTTAAACATTGTCGTACAAGGTAAGAAAACATGGCTAACCCTCGGCGCCAATGCTACTAAATATTATTATGTTGAATACCTAAGTTAAGGTTACTAAACTGCTTTAATTTTTAGTAATACATTTCTTAACAAAATTTGGTCTTTATCATTCAATTCAAAAATTCAATTCAATTCAAAATCATTCGGGCAATTTCTGTCCAAAGTGCAAGAAAATTTATAAAAATATGCAGTTATTGGTTTCTTATAAATTGAGGACATGACTCCTGTCACGACTTTCCTCTAAGTCTCGTAGTTTCAGACTTGGCTATCATTGCCCTTCTCAAAAAACCACCCTATATATACAGTTTATCCTACTAACTCCATTCCATCTGCATTATAATATGATTTAGCTTGCATACTAAGGTAGATCTATACATTAATTTGAAAGAAAAATAAGTGTTATAAACCCTTATTCCTAATGTAATATTTGAAGACACTAAGTGGTGTGTAACCACAAAATAACTTAACCTACAAAGATACAAAGGCATAAAAATCACACCAAAAATCTTAGAAAGTACTGAATCTAATACTTTTTGCTCTTAATAGTGATTTTCATTATTATAACACTAGAAATAAGGGATTGCTTATTAACTAATTTTAGTAGGCTTCATAAGATACATAATAGCTTTAAGGGTAAATGTATACACTTTTATAATAAAGTCCCAGCCACTGTTCAGACATTATCTATAAATAAATTTAAATGTCTTATAAAAAAATGGCTCTGTCGTAAATCCTATTACTACACAGCTGAATATCTAAGTGATCGGACAGCCTGGGATTAGATTATGATTATTTTATAGCGATAGAAATTACTGTACAATATTGTATATTTTTATTGAATAGAGCGCAAAAAAATAATGCTGGGAGAGTTTCTTCCGCCGCTTCTTCTCTCTCAGAGCGCCATTTGTTTCCGAAGCGGTAGTAGTATCTAGTAAATTAGAAATGACATCAAAGAGAATTCTAAAGGAATGAATTTTGAGAAAATAAATGCATGTTATGCCTTTTTTAAAATATGAAAGTCCTAATTGATCTCACGTTGCCTGCTTGAACAAAATCGACCTGTCTTACTATTAGATTCCCGCTTCATTACATCACGTAGAACGAGAAAATAAATGTGGTAATATAAAGTTATTATGGGGCTTACTTCTAACTCTTGTTTATGATTGTAATATCATTGCGTGGCTATTTATGGGATGTTTAAAGGTGAGTTCAATGGTGGGAAATTTGAAACTGAGGTAGATTTTTTTAGCGCTGTGTACTTTGCCGATTTTGAATAAGACTGTGATAACATGCTTGACCACATAATCATAAAGTCAGCTCAAGGCGTCAAATTCAAGCCATCAGTAAGAGTAAAATTCACTATACTTTTGATAATTAATAATTTAATAATTACAGGCTATATAAGTCACACAATACTATACAGGCCTATTATACAATACTATAATGAATTAGTTACAAATGAGTTAAGTATTCAGAAAAAAAAATATAAGAATGGGGTGTACAAAACAGTAATTATTTTAAATTATCGCCATATTATTTTAAACCAATGATCTGAAAACATTTTACTTTTCATGAAATATGTCAATATAACTATATACTCTATTAAAACAGCTACATGCCCAAATTATAAACCTGTTCTTTCCGTGTACTGTTCTTGCATAGGCAATATATCATTACATCGGGATGTAGGCCTTCTGCAGCGTAATCCTAGTTTACATAATAGATTATGCAGAATCAGCTATATTGTGTAATAATTTATATAAAAATATTATGTCTCTATGGGTGCGACGGTCTTAAATCGTTGGAGTGAAAATTAAAAAATTCAATAATTTAAAAATGGTCGAATAAATAAAATAAAATATAGGTACTTTATAGTATAGACTGACTGTTTCATTCAGTCATTATAACTTAAATATATTTTGTTTAAAGAAGGCATTTATAAGGTTTTTCCTTAACGTTAATGTATATAACAAACGTATATATTTTGATGGCGATGTTATATTTTCGTGTTCCATACTGTTAGGCACAAACGGTGAAAAGTTCATTGAACCGTGCCTCGTATTACGCGCGAAACGACTTCAAAGCGCACGTTATCATCTAAGGATAGGCAAGGGCTGTCACATGCACAACAATATTATATATGTCGTGGGTTTTTTGAGAAAAGATTTTTTTAACCTATTTTCCTCGTCCTACGAATATTACAACACTTATTTTATTAAAATAAGAGACGAGATCAGCAGGACGTTCAGTGATTGGTAATTTATACGCCCTGATCATTACAATGCAGAGCCGCTCAGGATTATTGAAAAACCCATAAACATAAGTTGTCAAGTCTCAATTGTCCAGTAATTTCACTAGCTACGGCGCCCTTCAGACCAAACAAGTAATGCTAACACATTACCGCTTCACGGCAGAAATAAGCGCCATTGTGGTACCCTTAATCTAGCCGGCATCCGGTGCAAAGGAGCCGGCCACTTATAAGGACTCCCACTTATCAGTACCGCATTAATGGTAAGCTCATAAGTAGACGAATATCAATTAAAGATCTGGGTGTGACATTTGACTAAAAGCTTACCTTCCACGACCATATAATAGCTGTCACTCAAGAGTCATTTATGAGACTAGGGTTCGTATTAAGGAATGCGCGCGATTTCCACAGCGTCAATATAAGGCATCTGCTTTACAGTACCCTCATGCGTAGTAAGCCTGAAGTGAGCTCGGGCGTATGGAATCCCTATGAAGTAACCTATTCCCTTATGCTGGAGAAAGTACAAAAAGTATTTTCGCGTATCCTGTATAAGCGGAAACTGAGTTACTACCCGCACTTATACCCAACGGCGATCTCATCGGTTGCATCGGATACAACACTCTAGCTTAAAGTTAGCCGGGGTTTAATAGATGCCCCTGATATTCATAATGAGCTGATTTGGTTGTATACACCTGACAATTATAATCGCACATAAATCACCGCCTGCTGGCGGTACCCGCGTGTCCCACGGTAGCACGCACTGCGGCGACCGTGCGTTGAAATTGTTTAATCACCTCGTAGAAGCCCGCTCTGATTGTGGTCTACTCACTTACAGACTTGAGGTGTTTCTTCTGGTGTTGCAAGAGATCATGCGTAGCTAGCAGACGTACGATGCCCTGTCAGCTATTTTGTTAATCCTTTCCATTGAAAACAGATATTTTCAGTATAAGCAACTATAATTTTTTATATAAATTACTAATAATAAAATGGAAGAGATTACTTAATATTAAAAGCGATACAAGTTTCTTAAAATAATTCTAATTTTAAATTGGTATTCATAATATTTTAATAATATTCGTATTTGTTAATCGCATCAAAGGTTGATCTACGCATTGGAAATTAAATTTACATTTAATTACAGTTATGTGTCGCTAACTTAACTGATTTAACATTTTACACGAGAACGTTGTAGCGCTTCTTATTATAATGGCAAGGTTCTAGTCCTTTGCCATTTATTTATTCCATTCCATTCCAAACAGTGACGATTGACAGCCCTGACAAGACAGATTCTAGATGATATATAAGTCTATAACCTGCCGGTACCAGACTAAGAGTTTATGGTAGATTAAACTTAAAAGCTGCACCTAAAGGACCTCTACTTTTATCTGAGTTATTATAATTATATAGCTTGTCAAGTGAGTTTAACTTTTCAGAAGTGAAAAAATGGAATAGTAAAATATTCGACATAGAATTTAAACAGCAAAATTTATAACATTGCGTGAAATACCAGGCTATTCATTAAAAATACGTTGCGAAATTCAGCACGTGTGTTAAAGTGTGCTATTGTTAGCATTATACCAGGTAGGGTGCTAACAAAGAATGCGTTTATGAGTTTCAAAGTGCTGAACCGTGTATCAGAACATTTACGAGCTACCTTGGACCTCACCCACGTGGAACACTTATGGGAGAAGTAGGGTGACTTTACTAACTTGACTCTTACGGAATGAACTTTCATTTATATAATGTTTCAGCAATCGAACTCGTAACACATTAATTTATTGTTTTTGAAGTCAAAGCAATCTTTTTGACGTGATAACTTCATTAGCTGCATTGGGCATTGGCAGGGGAAAATCGCGTCACTGACATGCTCATCACTGACGAACGCGATAAGTAATTGTTGAGAAAATAAATATAAATATGTATATAGTAAGACCACCACCACCCACCCTTGGTGGTACCCAAGGGAAGGCAAAAGGAAAAGAGGCCTCCCACAGAAAAGGTGGGACGTTGACGTTAGACAAGGGGCAGGGGTCACATGGAACAGAGTGGCTCAAGAAAGAAAGGAATGGAAAAGGTTGGAGGAGGCCTTTGCCGAGTGGCAAACAGATCTAGGAAAGATAACCAAGCATCAAATATTAGTTTTTTATTTATTCATATCTATTAAGTTTAAGATTTTAATGCTAGTCCTTTACATAAGTTTAAAAATTCATTGTACTAAGAGATCTGAATGAAAGGCTATATTATTATTATATAGTAAGACACCTTTTAGACTGTTGTAATCTCGTGAGTTCGCGTCACCGAAATCCTCATAGCAGTATATCTGTAGCTATACAACTGACGTATTGTGCACCATTAGTGTATATCTTATAAGTGAAAATTGAATGGATTTAGTGAAAATGGATTTAAACAGTATCAAATTTGACATTTTAATAATAAAAGTTCAAATTTTTCACATCTATCAGTACATACAACTGCAGTTTTTTTTATATAAGAGGAGGACACCGACTATATTCCAAAGTCTGATATTAGTTAGTATTTTTGAAAAATGAGAACTAATGAGCGTCTGAGTTACTTTATGGTAAATGATTACAACTACTACTACTTTCATGTATGTTTAATTTCACACACACACACACACACACACACACACACACACACACACACACACACACACACACACACACACACACACACACACACACACACACACACATTATTATTATTTGTAAATTGTAAAATTTGGTTTTTAATCATTTCTGTTTATTTCTATATTGTTTACTAAATAAAATGTATCTGCTAAGGAAGTTGCGAGATATTACCAATACAAGTGTCCTAAGACAACTTACTTAACTTATATGTAATCTTTGAAATAAACGAAATTTATTTATTTATTTATTTCATATATGAGACGTGTATATATAAACAATTTCATAAGAAGTAATAAAGAATTAAATGTATAAATGTAGCCGACCAGAGGAATCGCAGGAGCATTGTAGTTCAGAAAATAAAATTACATACAAATATATTTACATTGTATCATTAACTAAATTTCTACCACTCTATCTGTAAGGCCTCTTCTTCATTATTTGATGGCTTTACTCAATTGGTCAAATTCAAACATGGTCTCTACGGCGAATGGTGTGTGCCATCCAGCGCTATTTAAGTCAGTCACTTATATATATAAAAAGATAAACAAAAATAAAATGGCAGTTAAGTTAGTTAGTTAGTTAAAAGAGACGGCTGATAGAAGTGAAAGCTCACAACTTCTAGTAAGTTATAAATTCCTAAATTTCATAATGTTTAAAAACAGTTAAATTATTATTATTTTAAGAAATATTTTTCAATAATATATTAATCAAACACAAACACTATTTCAACAATGCACTATACAAGGTACAAGACAATGATATATTTAATACAATATACTTACTTAAACATACATAAATACATTTAAACATCCATGACTCGGAAACAAACATCCATATTCATCATATAAATGCTTGCACCTACCGGGATTCGAACCCGGGACCTCTAGCTTAGTAGGTAGGATCGCTAACCACTCGGCTATACAGGTCGTCTAGATATATATGTGTGTATGTGCGTGTGTTGTGTGTGTATGTATGTGTGTGTGTAAGAGTACGGGTGTGTATTTGGGCTCCATCCATTCGAAGTTTAGACTACCTACGTGTGCTTGAAAAAAAAATTAGAATTGATTAATAGTAATAAAAATAGTTTTTGAAAAAACTAAGAAGAAAGAATTTTAAAAATCAACCAAAGTGTGCTTTGGTTGAAATTTAAAATTAACAGCAATACCTACTTTAGCGACGATAGATGAAAAAAATATATAAATTAACAAAAATTTTATTTTTAAATGAATAATGGAATAATTTTACCAAATTAATGTATTGTCATTGGTCCTCGATAATTTAACAAGTTTGAACGAAATCTGGCCGTTTAAAGTGGGTCAAAATGTGTCGGTAACAAACATACATACAGGTGAAGCTAATAAAGAGCCTGTAATATGGTAGCATTTCATAAATAAAGTAAGACCAGACGTTTGCATTATAATTACCGCTTCAGTTTACTTCGAAGCGATTTTGCGGATAAAACATTTGGCGAGGGGGCAACTTTTAGGGAGTAATAAAAGTGTGCATTAAATACCCATTTATGTAATGCACAAAGTGTGTTTGTAGCTTCCCGCGCTTACTCCCTGGATACGGGGAACATGAGGACATGTTAAATTGAGTTTATGACTACATTTAGCTTTTATATATTGGCTGTATTAGGAGTTATATGGTCTGGTTCAGTTTAGATTGTCAGACAGAGCCGTTATAACTTGTATCAAACTTTGATACAATATATTTTATTTTTTCATTACTTTTACTTTTTTTATGGAAAAAGGAGTACAAACGGGCGTACGGGTCACCTGGTGTTAAGTGATCACCGCCGCCCATATTCTCTTGCAACACCAGAGGAATCACAGAGCGTTGCCGGCCTTTAAGTAAGGTGTACGCGCTTTTTTGAAGGTACCCATGTCGTATCGTCGGAAACACATCGGAAACACCACACAAGGAAGCTCATTCCATAGCTTTGTAGTACGTGGAAGAAAGCTCCTTGAAAACCGCACTGTGGAGGACCGCCGCACATCCAAATGGTGGGGATGATATCTTGATAAGTTGCGGCGTGTCGTGCGAAGGTGGAATTCAGCGGCAGGAATCAGGTACAACAGCTCTTCAGAATACTTCCCGTGATAGATGCGGTAGAAGACGCAAATTGAAGTGACGTCACTGCGCAACGCCAAGTGATCCAGCCGTTCACAGAGCAATGGGTCCCCTACAATTTGAGCTGCTCTACGTTGCACGCGGTCAAATGGATCGCGCTGATACTGTGGTGCGCTAGACCATGAATTATTACTTACTACATTATTATGAGGTTTGGTTCTAAGTTGATAGTATAAATCATGAATAGATCATGATTTATATATGATGTTCAAAATTGACACTTATTATCACTTTAAATCAGATAATAATAAGTGTCAATTTCAAATTATTGTAGAGATTTTTTTTATATTGTATTTGAACGTTCGAAGTAGATTAATGAAGTAATATTTTTTCTGTTTCACACTTTTAATTTACCTATTACGATATCTGATTAATTTCACACATTTACTACAAATAGCACTAACTTCTTTTTTCTGTTCCGTGAGCATACAACTAGTGAATATAACGATGGATAAAACCATTACAATATAACTTGATACAAAATGAGCCCACTAGAATTTCTTAGGGAAAAACACGATGATATTCATATTAGGACCGACAGCCACTAGACCATTCCAAAGCACTGATAGTGGTATTAAACAGTAGATATGCGAATGAAGCTCTATCATTGAACAGGAAAAATCTATGCGTACTAACCAGGATGCTAACGGGGCACTGTCGCCTAAACAAGCACCTCAGTGTGGTCAGAATCAAAAACAATAAAACTTGCAGATCTTGCCTTGAGGCTGATTAACTGCCTCTTCATCTTCGCTGCGATTGTGGCCCACTAATACATAAGCGTAACACCATCCTTGGTGACTACACCTTACTCCCAGATGCTGTTTGTAAGAAGTCAAGAAGATACTGCGGTTCGTAAAGGCAGCAGGGCTTGACGACGAGCTATAAGTATGAGTGGCGAACACAATAGTTCAATTTTGGACGCGGTGTTACTAGGAATCATTAGGAATAGACAAATAGCCACCCTTTTCAAATAATAATAATAATATACAGCCAACATATTCAATAATTACAAGCTGATTATGACCCCTACTTATAGGAGAGATTATCGTCTACTGTACAAATACGAATCCTCAAGCACATTGGGCACGTTAAGCGAAACCAAAACTGCATGGAACGGCTCGTCGTCCAAGGACGAGTGGAAGCAAGTGGTCACGAGGTCAGTCACCTACGCGTTGGACACATCTTATAAAGGCTGCGACACAAACCACCATAGTCGAATGTTCCCGCAACGCTGAAGATTGTGGCAAGTGGAGGCGCATTGCGAGGTCTGCATCATGGATGATGCAGCCCTCCTCATCTGTGGTGTCATCATCCTCAGCCATCTGTGGTGGACACAGATACATCTTGTGGGTACCTACAGTCTCATCATGCAACCACGACCACTCTGTCAAGAGTGAACGACTAAGGAGCAGGAGGAGATTGTCCCCCCTACTAGTTCCCATCCAAGCAGTCGTGTCAAATTATCTAAAAATGCAACTCGATTGTCAATAAATCATTTTTGTCACTTAGGCTGATTTACCTTTAGCTATAACAAACATGTTAAAGTGCTGGTTATGCAAAATATGTGTTGCACCGTTTGACTATTTTTATATGACGTCATGACCTTAAACGTTAACCGTAACCGTTCAACCTTCGCCAGTCTGAGCTATTTATTGTTAATGTTAAATAGATAAATAAGCGACCCATTTGTCAAATAAATATTTGACTTTATTTTTAACTATGCCACAGTCTATATTAAATTCAGCGTTACTGTTAACGTTAAATTTGACTTAAACCTTATTTAACAGCTAGTATGATTCATCTTAGCCATATTAAATGCAAGCTCATGTCGAAAGCATATTACAACATGAATGATTATGTGAACGACGTTACAGTATAGAACTAAAATGTATTTAAGTTTGTATTATTTAATAGATTATTTAAATTTTAACTAATTATATAAATCAAGATCAAACTGAAAATACTTTATTTTTTAGTTAAATTGCATTACGCTTGAAATATGTAATTTTTTCATACAGCTCGTTCGGAAGGAAGATTTACTTAGAGAAGAACGAGCAAGAAACTCTAAGGTTGCTCTTTTCAAAACAGAATGGTATTACAGGTTCTTATTTTCCAATTAAATTTACAAATCAGTTCAATAACAATATATGCAAAGTGATGTAACAAAATACTCTGACGTCAATTACTAAATGCCTTACACGAGTAAGTCAAAAAAATGTAAATAAATAAGTAAGTGCTCCCTGTGCTCTGTGAACGGCTGGATCACTTGGCGTTGCGTAGAGAAGTCGCTTCATTGTGTGTCTTCTACCGCATTTATCACGGGAGTGTTCCGAAGAGCTGTTTAACCTGATTCCTGCCGCCGAATCCCACCTTCGCACGACACGCCACACGTTAGGATATCATCCTCAGTATCTGGATGTGTGGCGGTCCTCCACAGTGCGGTTTTCAAGGAGCTTTCTTCCACGTACCACAAAGGTGGAATGAACTTCCTTGTGCGGTGTTTCAGGGACGTTACGACACGGGTACCTTCAAAAAAAAAGCGCGTACACCTTCCTTAAAGGCCGGCAACGCTCCTGTGATTCCTCTGGTGTTGCAAGAGATTGTGGGCGGCGGTGATCACTTAACAACAGGTGACCCGTACGCTCTTTTGTCCTCCTATTCCATAAAAAAAAGTAAAAAACATAATATACAGTAATAAACATAGTTATAGTGTATACAGGGTGTCCCACAGCTATGCGACATATACCTTAAATATTGTAGATGTAATATTTTACTGAAGGAAGACTTTATTTTAATAAAAAAAAAATTAACTGCGTCCAATTATTTCCGGCTATTAAACATAGTCATAATAAGGACAATATAAATTTTGTTAGTTATAGTCGCCTAAATTTCTTATCAATATCAATGAAAAACAAATTAAATAAATAACTATAGTTTTAGGAATTTCCTCATTTACTCATAGATTCCATCATTAGAACTTTCTGGGACCGTACCTTTATAATAAGCTACACAAGGTATTATGTTTGTATGGTCTAAACATGTACAAATGTCGGTCAACTGCACACGAATCGCTCCTTTTTCGCGCATGTTTGCACATACACACCCTCTCTCTCTCTCTCACACACACACATACACATAAACACACACACACACACACATACACACACATTTACCTCTATCTTTTGGAATTTCAAGCTTTTTAGTCACTGTATAAAAGTGGAATCCTTGTGACCAGTAATACAGGTATTTTATTACCTACCACAGGCACCAGCGATGCACGACCAAAACTTATGTATCCCCTGTATTTTTAAGTTTTCGCTATATTGTAATTTTGGTTGTTGGTGATAAATAAAAAGTTTACTCCATTCGTCTCTACGGCGAAGGGTGTGTGGCATCCAGCGCTATTTAAGTCAGCCACTTATCACATAAAGAATTTTAAAATAAAATTAATAAAAATATAAACAAAAAAAATGGCAGTTAAGTCAGTTAGTTAGTTAGTTAAAAGAGACTGCGATAGAAATGACTGTACAATATTGTATGTTTTTATTGAAAAGAGCGCAAAAAAAGAATGCTGGGAGATTTTCTTGCGTCGCATCTTCTCTCACAGAGCGCCATTTGTTTCCGAAGCGGTAGTAGTATCTAGTAGTTATTAGAAATGACATCAAAAAGGAATCAATTTTGAGAAAATAAATGCCTTTTATGCCTTTTAATGAAAGCTCACAACTTCTAGTAAGTTATAATTTTTTTAATTTCATAATGTTTAAAAACAGTTAAATTATTATTATTTGAAGAAATATTTTTCAATAATATATTAATCAAACACAAACACTATTTCAACAATGCACAGTATATAAGATATACACAGCACTAATACTGCACAATACGTCATCTGTATAGCTACAGATATACTGCTATAAGCATGTCGGTGACGCGAACCCATAGGATGTGCGCCACCAATAGTGTCCAATGCGACTAAAGAAATTTTCACTTCAATAAACTACAAATAACTTGAAGTGTTTGTGCATTAAAAAAAAACTTAGTATCGTAGCGATCTGTAAACACGTAGAAAGTAAGTTATTTGAATAATGAACTGTTCAGCAGCAGTACAAAGCGTGAACAGATTTTTTTTCAACACACTTTCACAGAAATTATCAAGCCCCAAACTAAGCACTGCCTGTACTATGGGTCCAAGATAACGATATATTTAATACAATATACTTACTTAAGCATACATAAATACATATAAACATCCATGACTCGGAAACGAACATTCATATTCATCATATAAATGATTGCACCTACCGGGATTCGAACCCGGGACTTCTAGCTTAGTAGTCAGGGTCACTAACCATTCGGCTATGTGGGTCGTCAATAATGAACTTTTAATTATTTCAAAGTTAACAACACGAGGAAGAACGAAAGAGGATATAAGTCTTGGAAATGGTGGACCTTGACCTTTGTTTGAAGTAATTAAAAAATAAATTAAAATTTTGCTTATTGTAAAGATTGCATATACAATTTAGTGGCTAAGGCTTCAAAGTAGGTTGGACACTTGTATTGGGAATGTCTCACAACTTCCTTAGCGGATTCTTTCTTAAAAAACAATATCGTTGAGAAAATTTCTATATATAAATAAACAGAAATGATTAAAAACAAACTTTTACAAAAATCGCATAAAAAATAAATTTGGAAACATATTACTGGTCGCCACGTGTGTGTGTGTGTGTTATGTGTATGTGTGTGTGCGTGTGTGTGTAAGAGTACGGGTGTGTATTTGGGTTCCATCCATTCTACGTTTAGACTACCTACGAGTGCTTGAAAAAAAAATTTGAATTGATTAATAGTAATATAAATATTTTGAAAAAACTAAGAAGAAAGAATTTTAAATTTCAATTTCAGTGTGTGCTTTGGTTGAAATTTAAAATTAACAGCAATACCTACTTTATCGACGATAGATGAAAAAAATATATAAATTAACAAAAATTTTATTATTAAATTAATAATGGAATAATTTTACCAAATTAATGTATTGTCATTGGTCCTCGATAATTTACGAAGTTTGAACGAAATCTGGCCGTTTAAAGTGGGTCAAAATGTGTAACAAACATACATACAGGTGAAGCTAATAAAGAGCCTGTAATATGGTAGCATTTCATAAATAAAGTAAGACCAGACGTTTGCATTATAATTACCGCTTCAGTTTACTTCGAAACGATTTTGCGGATAAAACATTTGGCGAGGGGGCAACTTTTAGGGAGTAATAAAAGTGTGCATTAAATACCCATTTATGTAATGCACAAAGTGTGTTTGTAGCTTCCCGCGCTTACTCCCTGGATACGGGGAACATGAGGACATGTTAAATTGAGTTTATGACTACATTTAGCTTTTATATATTGGCTGTATTAGGAGTTATATGGTCTGGTTCAGTTTAGATTGTCAGACAGAGCCGTTATAACT
Organism: Leptidea sinapis; assembly: GCF_905404315.1. Classification (NCBI taxonomy): domain Eukaryota; kingdom Metazoa; phylum Arthropoda; class Insecta; order Lepidoptera; family Pieridae; genus Leptidea; species Leptidea sinapis. Next base: position 8,970,237 of record NC_066296.1, on the reverse strand, counting down.
TGTATCAAACTTAATTTGATACAATATATTTATTTTTTCATTACTTATACTTTTTTTATGGAAAAAGGAGGACAAACGGGCGTACGGGTCACCTGGTGTTTAGTGATCACCGCCGCCCATATTCTCTTGCAACACCAGAGGAATCACAGAGCGTTGCCGGCCTTTAAGTAAGGTGTACGCGCTTTTTTGAAGGTACCCATGTCGTATTGTAACGGAAACACCGCACAAGGAAGCTCATTCCACTGCTTTGTAGTACGTGAAAAAAAGCCCCTTAAAACCGCACTGTAGAGGAACGCCACACATCCAGATGGTGGGGGTGATATCCTGATGAGTTGTGGCGTGTCGTGCGAAGGTGGAATTCAGCGGCAGGAATCACGTTAAAACAGCTCTTCGGAACACTTCCCGTGATAAATGCGGTAGAAGACGCAAATTGAAGTGACGTCAATACGCAACGCCAAGTGATCCAGCCATTCACAGAGCAATGGGTCCCCTACAATTCGAGCTGCTCTGCGTTGTACGCGGTCAAATGGATCGCGCTGATACTGTGGTGCGCCAGACCATGAATGATTAACTTACTACATTATGAAGTTGGTGCTAAGTTGATAGTAAAAATCATGAATAGATTCAGGTAATAATGATTATCAATTTCGAATTGTTGTAGGGAAAAGGTTTTTTTTAAATTGTTATATAGTATTTGCATGTTCGAAATAGATTTATGAAGTTTTTTATTTCTATTTCACCCTTTTAATTTACCTAATATGATATCTGATTAATTTCACAAATATATGAAGAAGAGGGTCGGTAGGGTAGGGCGGGGCTTAAAGGTCCGCGGATAAAAAGGTCAACCACAAAAATCTCAAAAACAAGTGACGCATCGTTGTTGCTAACGATACGAGTGTAAAGAAACGGTTGCGGGAGGAGCAACAAGACACGATCATGTGTCCAAATTTTAACATATTTTGGTTTCAAGGATTGTTTTTAAGTTAACAATCACTGAACATAGTTTTGAAATACATTATTTAATCGTTTTTTAAAGTGTATTGTCATTTTTAAGTTAGACTGATTTTTTTTGTATAACTTCTATAAATACTCTCACGTGCTCGGGGTAAAAAGCTCCGGTTGGTCTTTTTTACCCCAAATCATTTACATATTGAAAAATGTATTTCAAACAGAGGTTGCGTTTACTTTGTATGTAACAATAATTGTGATTCAGAAAAAGATGAAACTGATTAAGATAAAACAGAAATATCTACCAAAGCAATATTTCTTATAATACGTAGTGAGAGTTTTTTTGTTTAATGTTTATTTCAATTGTTTTTGTTTTATAGGAGTTTAAATATCTATGTTTAATATTCTAAAATTTTAAGTTCTGATTTATTTAATTTTGCTTTTCAACTGAGACTGGTTACTAATTAAAGTGGTAAGATAGTTAGGAATTATCAATTAAACTTTATATTTTTCCAAAAAATATATTGTAATTTGATAAGACGAATTAAATTTAATTGTACTCAAATGAAGAGAATATATTGTTTTCTATAATAATACTAACTGTATTTGCTATTTTTTGTTTTTTTGAAAAACAAATATACTTTTGATTTCCATTAAATCTTTTCTAGTTATTATTTCATGAAACCCTTTAAAATTAGGACCTTACCTTTTTGCCTCCTCGCTATCCCTTTTTACTCCGACTATGGGGCAACAAGAGACAGATGACAATGTCTAGAAAAACAGTAAAAATATATATTTCTATAATGATGAATCAACCAAGAATCGAGCCAAACATAGTTCGATAATTGTTGGTTTCATATATGTTGTTTGTTTTTATGTAGTGTGTTTGGTTTTCGTAATATAATTGCAAAAACATTTTAGTTATTTCTAATCAGTGATAATTATATAAAATAACACAGTAGTGAGTTAGTTAAATAAATGAAATTATTATTAATTGGGATATCTTGTGCAGTTCATGACGTTGGTAGCGCTTGTTAACACATCAAGGTGACAATTGTATATCTAGTTGGGAAGCCATTTTGATTAATTTAACACATAATATAAACTAACTACATAACTACAAATAGCACGAACTGCTTTTTTCTGTTCCGTGAGCACTTACAACTAGTGAACATAACGATGGATAAAACCATTACAATATAAGTTGATACAAACCGAGCCCACTAGAATTTCTTATGGAAAAACACGATGATATTCATATTAGGACCGACAGCCACTAGACCATTCCAAAGCACTGATAGTGGTATTAAACAGTAGATACGCGAATGAAGCTCTATCATTGAACAGGAAAAATCTATGCGTACTAACCAGGATGCTAACTGGGCACTGTCGCCTCAACAAGCACCTCAGTGTGGTCAGAATCAAAAACAATAAAACTTGAAGATCTTGCCTTGAGGCTGATTAACTGCCTCTTCATCTTCGCTGCGATTGTGGCCCACTTATACATAAGCGTAACACCATCCTTGGTGACATCTTACTCCCAGATGCTGTTTGTAAGAAGTCAAGAAGATACTGCGGTTCGTAAAGGCAGCAGGGCTTGACGACGAGCTATAAGTATGAGGGGCGAACACAATAGTTCAATTTTGGACGTGGTGTTACTAGAAATCATTAGGAATAGACAAATAGCCACCCTCTTCAAATAATAATAATAATGAACTTTTTGAAAATGGAAAAGTAGTAGATGTTCTATGTCTATCAGAAACATTCGTGAATGCAGAAAACAGATCTAATATTAAGTTGAATGGATATACAATGGTATCTGCTTTTTGTAGACTTAAGCAAAAGCGTGGTGGGGTCTGCATTCTAGTCAGAGACTATACTGAGGCTGTAAAATTTGATGTCATGGATGAGCTATGTGTAGAATATTCTTTCGAATGTTGTGGCTTAAGAATACCAAAGCACAAATTAATTGTAATATGTCTATACAGGACGCCGAATTCGAACGTTGCTGAATTTTTGAATAAGCTTGATTTACTTTTACACAAATTAAGATATTGGGAGACCAGTAATATTGTGATTGTTGGTGATTTTAATATCGACACTCTAAAAAATACTAAAACGAATCTGGAGTTTACAAATTTATTGCGAAATTATAATTTTTTTAAATATATTAATGAACCTACTCGGCAAAAATCCTGTATTGACCTCTTTGTTAGTAATATAGAAAATGCCACAGGGGAGATTCGTCAGTTAGGCCTATCGGATCATGACACAGCACAATTCTTAGTAGTACCGACAAAAATAAATAATTCAACACCGTCGTATAAGTTAATTTTCAAAAGAGATTTATGTAATCAAAACATAAACAAATTTAAGGACTGTATAAAAAGTCTTAACTGGATAGACGTGTATGATGCCCAGAAATTGGACGAATCTTTTCATGAATTTTATAATACATTAATCATATTTTATAAATTATGTATTCCTCTTCTTAAGTATAAAATTAATGTTTCAAATTCAAAAATAAAATGGTTGTCCAGAGGTATAAAAAAATCATGTGCAACAAAAAGAAAATTAAGGTATCAATATTATAAGAATAAAATACCTGCCAACAAAAACAAATTTAATAATTATTCAAAGATTCTCAACAAGTGTATAGACCTAGCTCAGAGAAGTAGTAACAACAAATATATACTTTACTCAAAAAATAAATGCAAAGCGTCGTGGAATGTGATTCAAAATAAAACTAACTCTAATGTAGGAAGTATCGATGAAATTAAATATGAAAATAAAATTATAAATAATCCAACTCAGATTGCTACTATTTTTAATAATTATTTTATAAATACAGTCACACAAAGTCAAAGTCAAAATGTAAAAAATAAAAAACCTACATATAAATTAAAACATAACAATTCAAATATTTTCTTAATGCCAACTGATGAAATGGAGATAATAACCGTTATTAAGTCACTTAATATTCAAATTCCACGGGCTGCGATGAAATAGCAACAAAGGTAATAAAGGAATGTGCATAGGAACTAGCTCCAGTCCTAGCCTACTTAATAAATCTATCTTTTGAAGAAGGTACTTTCCCATCAAATTTAAAAAAGGCAAAAGTAACACCTTTACTCAAAGCGGGTGATAAAAAGGATATTAACAACTATCGACCAATCACACTCATTCCTGTTATCTCAAAAATTTTTGAAAAGATACTGCACAAGCGATTAACATCTTTTTTAACTAAACATAATATCATTTTGGAGGAACAAAATGGTTTCCAAAAAGGAAAATCAACAACTTTAGCGTGTTTTTCGCTAATAAAAGAAATATCGGAATGCATGGATACAAAAATTCCAGTAACATCAGTATTTTTTGATATGAGCAAAGCTTTTGACAATGTTTGTCATGAAAAACTATTAGATAAATGCGCTCAATATGGTATTCGAGGTCTAGCAAATGACTGGCTTAAAAGTTATCTTTCAAACCGTACTCAATACGTTGAAATTGCTAAATTAAATAATAAACAAGAAGTAATACCTTATCGATCAGAACTTAGACTTAAAACAAAAGGTGTACCACAAGGAAGTATATTGGGTCCACTTCTATTCATAATCTACATAAACGACTTACCTAGCATTACTACTAATAACTGTACTCTTTTTGGTGATGACATCTCTATTGTAATTAAATGTAACAATGAATTGACATATGATATAGAAATTAATAAAACAATAAAGGACACAATTGAATGGCTTACTGAAAATAACCTGACTGTAAATATAAAAAAAACAATGTATATGCAGTATTATAATAAGAATGGGAAAGGAAAAGATATTAATGTTAATTATCATAATGAGAATATTAAAGAAGCACAACTTGTAAATTTTCTTGGTATTTCTTTAGACAGCAACTTGTCCTTCAAGTCACATGTTGACAAAATTAGCAAAAAAATTAACCAACATGTATTTGTCCTCAAACGCGTATCAAAAACAATAGGTGAAAAAACAGCGCTAATGGCATATCATGCATTCGTGGTTTCAGCTTTAAGATATGGATTGGTCATATGGGGCAACTCGGTGAGCATAGGGCATTTATTTATTGGACAGAAGAAGTGTATCAGGGCGGTTTGTGGAGCCGGCCCCCTAGATTCTTGTGGACCGCTAATTAAAAAATTGAAAATTCTATCGCTGCCATGCCTATACATTTATGAAATAACCCTATTTGTTCAAAAACATATGTGTGATTTCTATACAAAAAAAAGCCAGAAGGTTTTAAATACAAGGTATCCAAATAAACTCATAATGCCCTTCTGTAGAACTGCATCTTTTAGTAGAAATTGTTTCAGCATGTCTGTGAAAATATATAATAAATTGCCCAATGAATTGAAAGATTTACCGTTCAAAGTTTTTAAAAGAAGACTGCATCAGTGGTTAACAAATAAGTGCTTCTATAGTTTAAATGAATTTTTCAATACAAAATGAATTAGTCTATTTGATAATAATATATGTAAATTAATATACTTTTATGACATTGAATTTGTTAATATTATACATAGGTACTAAATGAATTATTAAGTTATTTACGTCTCATATTATAATATCTTAAAATTTCATTTTATAAATATTATTGATATCATTGTGAAATCCGACATGTTTCAATATAACAGTACGATTAGTGTTTAGACAATTTTGTAACATATTTTGCATGTCAATTGACGAAACATATTGGATTATCCATTATATTGTTAACACCTTAAGTACAATGTTTCCTGCAAATAAATTTCATTTCATTTCATTTAATGTACAGCCAACATATTCAATAATTACAAGCTGATTGTGCCCCCTACTTATAGGAGATATTATCGTCTACTGTACAAATACGAATCCTCAAGTACATTGGGCACGTTAAGCGAAACCAAAACTGCATGGAACGGCTCGTCGGCCTAGGACGAGTGGAAGCAAGTGGTCACGAGGTCGGTCACCTACGCGTTGGACAGACCTTATAAAGGCTGCGACACAAACCACCATAGTCGAATGTTCCCGCAACGCTGAAGATTGTGGCAAGTGGAGGCGCATTGCAAGGGCTGCATCATCCACCACAGATACGTCTTGTGTGTACCTACAGTCTCATCATGCAACCACGACCACTCTGTCAAGAGTGAACGACTAAGGAGCAGGAGGAGATTGTCCCCCCTACTAGTTCTCATCCAAGCAGTCGTGTCAAATTATCTAAAAAGTAACTCGATTGTCAATAAATCATTTTTGTCACTTAGGCTGATTTACCTTTAGCTATAACAAACATGTTAAAGTGCTGGTTATGCAAAATATGTGTTGCACCGTTTGACTATTTTTATATGACGTCATGACCTTAAACGTTAACCGTAACCGTTCAACCTTCGCCGGTTAGAGCTATTTATTGTTAATGTTAAATAGATAAATAAGCGACCCATTTGTCAAATAAATATTTGACTTTATTTTTTACTATGCCACAGTCTATATTAAATTCAGCGTTACTGTTAACGTTAAATTTGACTTAAACCTTATTTAACAGCTAGTATGATTCATCTTAGCCATATTAAATGCAAGCTCATGTCGAAAGCATATTACAACATGAATGATTATGTGAAGGACGTTACAGTATAGAACTAAAATGTATTTAAGTTTGTATTATTTGATAGATTATTTAAATTTTAACTAATTATATAAATCAAGATCAAACTGAAAATATTTTATTTTTTAGTTAAATTGCATTACGCTTGCAATATGTAATTTTTTCATACAGCTCGTTCGGAAGGAAGATTTACTTAGAGAAGAACGAGCAAGAAACTCTAAGGTTGCTCTTTTCAAAACAGAATGGTATTACAGCTTCTTATTTCCAATTAAATTTACAAATCAGTTCAATAACAATATATGCAAAGTGATGCAACAAAATACTCTGACGTCAATTATTAAATGCCTTACACGAGTAAGTCAAAAAAATGTAAATATATAAGTAAGTGCTCCCAGTGCTCTGTGAACGGCTGGATCACTTGGCGTTGCGTAGAGAAGTCGCTTCATTGTGTGTCTTCTACCGCATTTATCACGGGAGTGTTCCGAAGAGCTGTTTAACCTGATTCCTGCCGCCGAATCCCACCTTCGCACGACACGCCACACGTTAGGATATCATCCTCACTATCTGGATGTGTGGCGGTCCTCCACAGTGCGGTTTTCAAGGAGCTTACTTCCACGTACCACAAAGCTGGAATGAACTTCCTTGTGCGGTGTTTCAGGGACGTTACGACATGGGTACCTTCAAAAAAAAAAGCGTGTACACCTTCCTTAAAGGCCGGCAACGCTCCTGTGATTCCTCTGGTGTTGCAAGAGATTGTGGGCGGCGGTGATCACTTAACAACAGGTGACCCGTACGCTCTTTTGTCCTCCTATTCCATAAAAAAAAGTGAAAAACATAGTATACAGTAATAAACATAGTTATAGTGTATACAGGGTGTCCCACAGCTATGCGACATATACCTTAAATATTGTAGATGTAATATTTTACTGAAGGAAGACTTTATTTTAATAAAAAAAAAAAAATTAACTGCGTCCATAGATTTTTTAATTATTTCCGGCTATTAAACATAGTCATAATAAGGACAATATAAATTTTGTTAGTTATAGTCGCCTAAATTTCTAATCAATATCAATGAAAAACAAATTAAATAAATAACTATAGTTTTAGGAATTTCCTCATTTACTCATAGATTCCATCATTAGAACTTTCTGGGACCGTACCTTTATAATAAGCTACACAAGGTATTATGTTTGTATGGTCTAAACATGTACAAATGTCGGTCAACTGCACACGAATCGCTCCTTTTTCGCGCATGTTTGCACATACACACCCTCTCTCTCTCTCTCACACACACACATACACATAAACACACACACACACACACATACACACACATTTACCTCTATCTTTTGGAATTTCAAGCTTTTTAGTCACTGTATAAAAGTGGAATCCTTGTGACCAGTAATACAGGTATTTTATTACCTACCACAGGCACCAGCGATGCAACCAAAACTTATGTATCCCCTGTATTTTTAAGTTTTCGCTATATTGTAATTTTGGTTGTTGGTGATAAATAAAAAGTTTACTCCATTCGTCTCTACGGCGAAGGGTGTGTGGCATCCAGCGCTATTTAAGTCAGCCACTTATCACATAAAGAATTTTAAAATAAAATTAATAAAAATATAAACAAAAAAAATGGCAGTTAAGTCAGTTAGTTAGTTAGTTAAAAGAGACTGCGATAGAAATGACTGTACAATATTGTATGTTTTTATTGAAAAGAGCGCAAAAAAAGAATGCTGGGAGATTTTCTTGCGTCGCTTCTTCTCTCACAGAGCGCCATTTGTTTCCGAAGCGGTAGTAGTATCTAGTAGTTATTAGAAATGACATCAAAAAGGAATCAATTTTGAGAAAATAAATGCCTTTTATGCCTTTTAATGAAAGCTCACAACTTCTAGTAAGTTATAATTTTTTTAATTTCATAATGTTTAAAAACAGTTAAATTATTATTATTTGAAGAAATATTTTTCAATAATATATTAATCAAACACAAACACTATTTCAACAATGCACAGTATATAAGATATACACAGCACTAATACTGCACAATACGTCATCTGTATAGCTACAGATATACTGCTATAAGCATGTCGGTGACGCGAACCCATAGGATGTGCGCCACCAATAGTGTCCAATGCGACTAAAGAAATTTTCACTTCAATAAACTACAAATAACTTGAAGTGTTTGTGCATTAAAAAAAAACTTAGTATCGTAGCGATCTGTAAACACGTAGAAAGTAAGTTATTTGAATAATGAACTGTTCAGCAGCAGTACAAAGCGTGAACAGATTTTTTTTCAACACACTTTCACAGAAATTATCAAGCCCCAAACTAAGCACTGCCTGTACTATGGGTCCAAGATAACGATATATTTAATACAATATACTTACTTAAGCATACATAAATACATATAAACATCCATGACTCGGAAACGAACATTCATATTCATCATATAAATGATTGCACCTACCGGGATTCGAACCCGGGACTTCTAGCTTAGTAGTCAGGGTCACTAACCATTCGGCTATGTGGGTCGTCAATAATGAACTTTTAATTATTTCAAAGTTAACAACACGAGGAAGAACGAAAGAGGATATAAGTCTTGGAAATGGTGGACCTTGACCTTTGTTTGAAGTAATTAAAAAATAAATTAAAATTTTGCTTATTGTAAAGATTGCATATACAATTTAGTGGCTAAGGCTTCAAAGTAGGTTGGACACTTGTATTGGGAATGTCTCACAACTTCCTTAGCGGATTCTTTCTTAAAAAACAATATCGTTGAGAAAATTTCTATATATAAATAAACAGAAATGATTAAAAACAAACTTTTACAAAAATCGCATAAAAAATAAATTTGGAAACATATTACTGGTCGCCACGTGTGTGTGTGTGTTATGTGTATGTGTGTGTGCGTGTGTGTGTAAGAGTACGGGTGTGTATTTGGGTTCCATCCATTCTACGTTTAGACTACCTACGAGTGCTTGAAAAAAAAATTTGAATTGATTAATAGTAATATAAATATTTTGAAAAAACTAAGAAGAAAGAATTTTAAATTTCAATTTCAGTGTGTGCTTTGGTTGAAATTTAAAATTAACAGCAATACCTACTTTATCGACGATAGATGAAAAAAATATATAAATTAACAAAAATTTTATTATTAAATTAATAATGGAATAATTTTACCAAATTAATGTATTGTCATTGGTCCTCGATAATTTACGAAGTTTGAACGAAATCTGGCCGTTTAAAGTGGGTCAAAATGTGTAACAAACATACATACAGGTGAAGCTAATAAAGAGCCTGTAATATGGTAGCATTTCATAAATAAAGTAAGACCAGACGTTTGCATTATAATTACCGCTTCAGTTTACTTCGAAACGATTTTGCGGATAAAACATTTGGCGAGGGGGCAACTTTTAGGGAGTAATAAAAGTGTGCATTAAATACCCATTTATGTAATGCACAAAGTGTGTTTGTAGCTTCCCGCGCTTACTCCCTGGATACGGGGAACATGAGGACATGTTAAATTGAGTTTATGACTACATTTAGCTTTTATATATTGGCTGTATTAGGAGTTATATGGTCTGGTTCAGTTTAGATTGTCAGACAGAGCCGTTATAACTTGTATCAAACTTAATTTGATACAATATATTTATTTTTTCATTACTTATACTTTTTTTATGGAAAAAGGAGGACAAACGGGCGTACGGGTCACCTGGTGTTTAGTGATCACCGCCGCCCATATTCTCTTGCAACACCAGAGGAATCACAGAGCGTTGCCGGCCTTTAAGTAAGGTGTACGCGCTTTTTTGAAGGTACCCATGTCGTATTGTAACGGAAACACCGCACAAGGAAGCTCATTCCACTGCTTTGTAGTACGTGAAAAAAAGCCCCTTAAAACCGCACTGTAGAGGAACGCCACACATCCAGATGGTGGGGGTGATATCCTGATGAGTTGTGGCGTGTCGTGCGAAGGTGGAATTCAGCGGCAGGAATCACGTTAAAACAGCTCTTCGGAACACTTCCCGTGATAAATGCGGTAGAAGACGCAAATTGAAGTGACGTCAATACGCAACGCCAAGTGATCCAGCCATTCACAGAGCAATGGGTCCCCTACAATTCGAGCTGCTCTGCGTTGTACGCGGTCAAATGGATCGCGCTGATACTGTGGTGCGCCAGACCATGAATGATTAACTTACTACATTATGAAGTTGGTGCTAAGTTGATAGTAAAAATCATGAATAGATTCAGGTAATAATGATTATCAATTTCGAATTGTTGTAGGGAAAAGGTTTTTTTTAAATTGTTATACAGTATTTGCATGTTCGAAATAGATTTATGAAGTTTTTTATTTCTATTTCACCCTTTTAATTTACCTAATATGATATCTGATTAATTTCACAAATATATGAAGAAGAGGGTCGGTAGGGTAGGGCGGGGCTTAAAGGTCCGCGGATAAAAAGGTCAACCACAAAAATCTCAAAAACAAGTGACGCATCGTTGTTGCTAACGATACGAGTGTAAAGAAACGGTTGCGGGAGGAGCAACAAGACACGATCATGTGTCCAAATTTTAACATATTTTGGTTTCAAGGATTGTTTTTAAGTTAACAATCACTGAACATAGTTTTGAAATACATTATTTAATCGTTTTTTAAAGTGTATTGTCATTTTTAAGTTAGACTGATTTTTTTTGTATAACTTCTATAAATACTCTCACGTGCTCGGGGTAAAAAGCTCCGGTTGGTCTTTTTTACCCCAAATCATTTACATATTGAAAAATGTATTTCAAACAGAGGTTGCGTTTACTTTGTATGTAACAATAATTGTGATTCAGAAAAAGATGAAACTGATTAAGATAAAACAGAAATATCTACCAAAGCAATATTTCTTATAATACGTAGTGAGAGTTTTTTTGTTTAATGTTTATTTCAATTGTTTTTGTTTTATAGGAGTTTAAATATCTATGTTTAATATTCTAAAATTTTAAGTTCTGATTTATTTAATTTTGCTTTTCAACTGAGACTGGTTACTAATTAAAGTGGTAAGATAGTTAGGAATTATCAATTAAACTTTATATTTTTCCAAAAAATATATTGTAATTTGATAAGACGAATTAAATTTAATTGTACTCAAATGAAGAGAATATATTGTTTTCTATAATAATACTAACTGTATTTGCTATTTTTTGTTTTTTTGAAAAACAAATATACTTTTGATTTCCATTAAATCTTTTCTAGTTATTATTTCATGAAACCCTTTAAAATTAGGACCTTACCTTTTTGCCTCCTCGCTATCCCTTTTTACTCCGACTATGGGGCAACAAGAGACAGATGACAATGTCTAGAAAAACAGTAAAAATATATATTTCTATAATGATGAATCAACCAAGAATCGAGCCAAACATAGTTCGATAATTGTTGGTTTCATATATGTTGTTTGTTTTTATGTAGTGTGTTTGGTTTTCGTAATATAATTGCAAAAACATTTTAGTTATTTCTAATCAGTGATAATTATATAAAATAACACAGTAGTGAGTTAGTTAAATAAATGAAATTATTATTAATTGGGATATCTTGTGCAGTTCATGACGTTGGTAGCGCTTGTTAACACATCAAGGTGACAATTGTATATCTAGTTGGGAAGCCATTTTGATTAATTTAACACATAATATAAACTAACTACATAACTACAAATAGCACGAACTGCTTTTTTCTGTTCCGTGAGCACTTACAACTAGTGAACATAACGATGGATAAAACCATTACAATATAAGTTGATACAAACCGAGCCCACTAGAATTTCTTATGGAAAAACACGATGATATTCATATTAGGACCGACAGCCACTAGACCATTCCAAAGCACTGATAGTGGTATTAAACAGTAGATACGCGAATGAAGCTCTATCATTGAACAGGAAAAATCTATGCGTACTAACCAGGATGCTAACTGGGCACTGTCGCCTCAACAAGCACCTCAGTGTGGTCAGAATCAAAAACAATAAAACTTGAAGATCTTGCCTTGAGGCTGATTAACTGCCTCTTCATCTTCGCTGCGATTGTGGCCCACTTATACATAAGCGTAACACCATCCTTGGTGACATCTTACTCCCAGATGCTGTTTGTAAGAAGTCAAGAAGATACTGCGGTTCGTAAAGGCAGCAGGGCTTGACGACGAGCTATAAGTATGAGGGGCGAACACAATAGTTCAATTTTGGACGTGGTGTTACTAGAAATCATTAGGAATAGACAAATAGCCACCCTCTTCAAATAATAATAATAATGAACTTTTTGAAAATGGAAAAGTAGTAGATGTTCTATGTCTATCAGAAACATTCGTGAATGCAGAAAACAGATCTAATATTAAGTTGAATGGATATACAATGGTATCTGCTTTTTGTAGACTTAAGCAAAAGCGTGGTGGGGTCTGCATTCTAGTCAGAGACTATACTGAGGCTGTAAAATTTGATGTCATGGATGAGCTATGTGTAGAATATTCTTTCGAATGTTGTGGCTTAAGAATACCAAAGCACAAATTAATTGTAATATGTCTATACAGGACGCCGAATTCGAACGTTGCTGAATTTTTGAATAAGCTTGATTTACTTTTACACAAATTAAGATATTGGGAGACCAGTAATATTGTGATTGTTGGTGATTTTAATATCGACACTCTAAAAAATACTAAAACGAATCTGGAGTTTACAAATTTATTGCGAAATTATAATTTTTTTAAATATATTAATGAACCTACTCGGCAAAAATCCTGTATTGACCTCTTTGTTAGTAATATAGAAAATGCCACAGGGGAGATTCGTCAGTTAGGCCTATCGGATCATGACACAGCACAATTCTTAGTAGTACCGACAAAAATAAATAATTCAACACCGTCGTATAAGTTAATTTTCAAAAGAGATTTATGTAATCAAAACATAAACAAATTTAAGGACTGTATAAAAAGTCTTAACTGGATAGACGTGTATGATGCCCAGAAATTGGACGAATCTTTTCATGAATTTTATAATACATTAATCATATTTTATAAATTATGTATTCCTCTTCTTAAGTATAAAATTAATGTTTCAAATTCAAAAATAAAATGGTTGTCCAGAGGTATAAAAAAATCATGTGCAACAAAAAGAAAATTAAGGTATCAATATTATAAGAATAAAATACCTGCCAACAAAAACAAATTTAATAATTATTCAAAGATTCTCAACAAGTGTATAGACCTAGCTCAGAGAAGTAGTAACAACAAATATATACTTTACTCAAAAAATAAATGCAAAGCGTCGTGGAATGTGATTCAAAATAAAACTAACTCTAATGTAGGAAGTATCGATGAAATTAAATATGAAAATAAAATTATAAATAATCCAACTCAGATTGCTACTATTTTTAATAATTATTTTATAAATACAGTCACACAAAGTCAAAGTCAAAATGTAAAAAATAAAAAACCTACATATAAATTAAAACATAACAATTCAAATATTTTCTTAATGCCAACTGATGAAATGGAGATAATAACCGTTATTAAGTCACTTAATATTCAAATTCCACGGGCTGCGATGAAATAGCAACAAAGGTAATAAAGGAATGTGCATAGGAACTAGCTCCAGTCCTAGCCTACTTAATAAATCTATCTTTTGAAGAAGGTACTTTCCCATCAAATTTAAAAAAGGCAAAAGTAACACCTTTACTCAAAGCGGGTGATAAAAAGGATATTAACAACTATCGACCAATCACACTCATTCCTGTTATCTCAAAAATTTTTGAAAAGATACTGCACAAGCGATTAACATCTTTTTTAACTAAACATAATATCATTTTGGAGGAACAAAATGGTTTCCAAAAAGGAAAATCAACAACTTTAGCGTGTTTTTCGCTAATAAAAGAAATATCGGAATGCATGGATACAAAAATTCCAGTAACATCAGTATTTTTTGATATGAGCAAAGCTTTTGACAATGTTTGTCATGAAAAACTATTAGATAAATGCGCTCAATATGGTATTCGAGGTCTAGCAAATGACTGGCTTAAAAGTTATCTTTCAAACCGTACTCAATACGTTGAAATTGCTAAATTAAATAATAAACAAGAAGTAATACCTTATCGATCAGAACTTAGACTTAAAACAAAAGGTGTACCACAAGGAAGTATATTGGGTCCACTTCTATTCATAATCTACATAAACGACTTACCTAGCATTACTACTAATAACTGTACTCTTTTTGGTGATGACATCTCTATTGTAATTAAATGTAACAATGAATTGACATATGATATAGAAATTAATAAAACAATAAAGGACACAATTGAATGGCTTACTGAAAATAACCTGACTGTAAATATAAAAAAAACAATGTATATGCAGTATTATAATAAGAATGGGAAAGGAAAAGATATTAATGTTAATTATCATAATGAGAATATTAAAGAAGCACAACTTGTAAATTTTCTTGGTATTTCTTTAGACAGCAACTTGTCCTTCAAGTCACATGTTGACAAAATTAGCAAAAAAATTAACCAACATGTATTTGTCCTCAAACGCGTATCAAAAACAATAGGTGAAAAAACAGCGCTAATGGCATATCATGCATTCGTGGTTTCAGCTTTAAGATATGGATTGGTCATATGGGGCAACTCGGTGAGCATAGGGCATTTATTTATTGGACAGAAGAAGTGTATCAGGGCGGTTTGTGGAGCCGGCCCCCTAGATTCTTGTGGACCGCTAATTAAAAAATTGAAAATTCTATCGCTGCCATGCCTATACATTTATGAAATAACCCTATTTGTTCAAAAACATATGTGTGATTTCTATACAAAAAAAAGCCAGAAGGTTTTAAATACAAGGTATCCAAATAAACTCATAATGCCCTTCTGTAGAACTGCATCTTTTAGTAGAAATTGTTTCAGCATGTCTGTGAAAATATATAATAAATTGCCCAATGAATTGAAAGATTTACCGTTCAAAGTTTTTAAAAGAAGACTGCATCAGTGGTTAACAAATAAGTGCTTCTATAGTTTAAATGAATTTTTCAATACAAAATGAATTAGTCTATTTGATAATAATATATGTAAATTAATATACTTTTATGACATTGAATTTGTTAATATTATACATAGGTACTAAATGAATTATTAAGTTATTTACGTCTCATATTATAATATCTTAAAATTTCATTTTATAAATATTATTGATATCATTGTGAAATCCGACATGTTTCAATATAACAGTACGATTAGTGTTTAGACAATTTTGTAACATATTTTGCATGTCAATTGACGAAACATATTGGATTATCCATTATATTGTTAACACCTTAAGTACAATGTTTCCTGCAAATAAATTTCATTTCATTTCATTTAATGTACAGCCAACATATTCAATAATTACAAGCTGATTGTGCCCCCTACTTATAGGAGATATTATCGTCTACTGTACAAATACGAATCCTCAAGTACATTGGGCACGTTAAGCGAAACCAAAACTGCATGGAACGGCTCGTCGGCCTAGGACGAGTGGAAGCAAGTGGTCACGAGGTCGGTCACCTACGCGTTGGACAGACCTTATAAAGGCTGCGACACAAACCACCATAGTCGAATGTTCCCGCAACGCTGAAGATTGTGGCAAGTGGAGGCGCATTGCAAGGGCTGCATCATCCACCACAGATACGTCTTGTGTGTACCTACAGTCTCATCATGCAACCACGACCACTCTGTCAAGAGTGAACGACTAAGGAGCAGGAGGAGATTGTCCCCCCTACTAGTTCTCATCCAAGCAGTCGTGTCAAATTATCTAAAAAGTAACTCGATTGTCAATAAATCATTTTTGTCACTTAGGCTGATTTACCTTTAGCTATAACAAACATGTTAAAGTGCTGGTTATGCAAAATATGTGTTGCACCGTTTGACTATTTTTATATGACGTCATGACCTTAAACGTTAACCGTAACCGTTCAACCTTCGCCGGTTAGAGCTATTTATTGTTAATGTTAAATAGATAAATAAGCGACCCATTTGTCAAATAAATATTTGACTTTATTTTTTACTATGCCACAGTCTATATTAAATTCAGCGTTACTGTTAACGTTAAATTTGACTTAAACCTTATTTAACAGCTAGTATGATTCATCTTAGCCATATTAAATGCAAGCTCATGTCGAAAGCATATTACAACATGAATGATTATGTGAAGGACGTTACAGTATAGAACTAAAATGTATTTAAGTTTGTATTATTTGATAGATTATTTAAATTTTAACTAATTATATAAATCAAGATCAAACTGAAAATATTTTATTTTTTAGTTAAATTGCATTACGCTTGAAATATGTAATTTTTTCATACAGCTCGTTCGGAAGGAAGATTTACTTAGAGAAGAACGAGCAAGAAACTCTAAGGTTGCTCTTTTCAAAACAGAATGGTATTACAGGTTCTTATTTTCCAATTAAATTTACAAATCAGTTCAATAACAATATATGCAAAGTGATGTAACAAAATACTCTGACGTCAATTACTAAATGCCTTACACGAGTAAGTCAAAAAAATGTAAATAAATAAGTAAGTGCTCCCTGTGCTCTGTGAACGGCTGGATCACTTGGCGTTGCGTAGAGAAGTCGCTTCATTGTGTGTCTTCTACCGCATTTATCACGGGAGTGTTCCGAAGAGCTGTTTAACCTGATTCCTGCCGCCGAATCCCACCTTCGCACGACACGCCACAAGTTAGGATATCATCCTCACTATCTGGATGTGTGGCGGTCCTCCACAGTGCGGTTTTCAAGGAGCTTTCTTCCACGTACCACAAAGGTGGAATGAACTTCCTTGTGCGGTGTTTCAGGGACGTTACGACACGGGTACCTTCAAAAAAAAAGCGCGTACACCTTCCTTAAAGGCCGGCAACGCTCCTGTGATTCCTCTGGTGTTGCAAGAGATTGTGGGCGGCGGTGATCACTTAACAACAGGTGACCCGTACGCTCTTTTGTCCTCCTATTCCATAAAAAAAAGTGAAAAACATAGTATACAGTAATAAACATAGTTATAGTGTATACAGGGTGTCCCACAGCTATGCGACATATACCTTAAATATTGTAGATGTAATATTTTACTGAAGGAAGACTTTATTTTAATAAAAAAAAAAAAAATTAACTGCGTCCATAGATTTTTTAATTATTTCCGGCTATTAAACATAGTCATAATAAGGACAATATAAATTTTGTTAGTTATAGTCGCCTAAATTTCTTATCAATATCAATGAAAAACAAATTAAATAAATAACTATAGTTTTAGGAATTTCCTCATTTACTCATAGATTCCATCATTAGAACTTTCTGGAACCGTACCTTTATAATAAGCTACACAAGGTATTATGTTTGTATGGTCTAAACATGTACAAATGTCGGTCAACTGCACACGAATCGCTCCTTTTTCGCGCATGTTTGCACATACACACCCTCTCTCTTTCTCACACACACACACATACACATAAACACACACACACACACACACACATACACACACATTTACCTCTATCTTTTGGAATTTCAAGCTTTTTAGTCACTGTATAAAAGTGGAATCCTTGTGACCAGTAATACAGGTATTTTATTACCTACCACAGGCACCAGCGATGCACGACCAAAACTTATGTATCCCCTGTATTTTTAAGTTTTCGCTATATTGTAATTTTGGTTGTTGGTGATAAAATAAAAGTTTTTATTTTTTTTTTTTATTAACTAAAAAATAACATACGCCTTGACGATGTCCTCCTTGATTGAAGTTGGTTATTCAGGTGGCCCATTTACGTGCAATAAGGGATTGTAATGTGTGATCGCTTTAAATAGGTTGTAAAATTCTATAGACAGCCTCACTCGCTCCAGTTTCAGGACCATTGCACACAATTAATTTATAACAATACTACTTAATTGCATTCCGAACACTTTTTATATTTTACTTTTGATTAAACTTCAAAATAATAATGTAATAATAATGACTTCGTCCGCGTGGAATAGTTACTTTGGGCAGCATTTTCATTTTTTAAGCTTAAAGCTCTTTCCGCTGCTGGTGGCGTTCTTCTATGATACAGCGGATATCCCTTGTCACTGTGGACAGTCTCTTTAATAGTAGGTATTTCTCTACGAACTTTAATCTCCTATTTCATCCACAAATGGGTCAAAGTTTCAAAAATACTCGAACAAATGTTTATAAATTACTACTTATCAAGTGCCTAAATACACAGTTTATGGTTTTATTTCCAAAAATGACAAATTCCCATACAAACTTCCATCCCCTATTTCAACCCTTTCATTAATTTTTTCGCAATAAAAGGTAGCCTATATCCTTTCTAAGCTCTAGACTATCTCTGTATAAAATTTCATCAAAATCAGTTTAGTGGTTTAGGCGTGAAAGCGTAACAAACAAAATTACACTCACATTTATAATATTAATAGGGATATTTGATGACGCTATGTTCTTTTGTAATTTTATTTAATTATTTTCCAAATATGTTATTAACTATTCGAATAATTAATACAATTGATGCAGTATTGTTAAATTTAAAATATCATACTAGGTATAAAGGGTTCTTCCGTGATTCATTCTTCATGAACTCACTTTAGCATTAATTCGTTAAATATAAATTAAAAAGTAAATAGTAATTCTCTATCGTTCA
Source organism: Leptidea sinapis (assembly GCF_905404315.1). Taxonomy (NCBI): domain Eukaryota; kingdom Metazoa; phylum Arthropoda; class Insecta; order Lepidoptera; family Pieridae; genus Leptidea; species Leptidea sinapis. The sequence continues at coordinate 8,951,009 of NC_066296.1, read as the reverse complement.
ACAGAAAATCAGACAAATACAACGAATTGAAGGCGTTCGCTTATATATCGTAGCTAAAACGAGTTAGTCAGTTGTACTTGGATCATTAATAAGTTTCGTCATGCCCTGTTTACAGCGTGCAAGTTACATATTGATTTTTAAAAGTAAAATTTAATATGGGTTTAACTGTTAGCATCACATTGTAATTTATTTGCTAACACGATTGAATGGTTGGCTATATTTTCTGTAGCTATATTCATTAAGATACTTTTTATGATTTGATTTCTACTGATTTTGTTTTATAGTTAGTAAGTGTCATTGTAACGCCCTGGAATTAAAATTCAGTAAATTGAAAGTCAAATAGTATTAAGGTGACACTAAATGCCAGCGACCTTGAGCGATATGAGTTCACGGCTGCCGGCCCGCCATCTATGTAACAAAGCCAATATTTTCAAAATTCTTGCGTGGAAAACAGTTTATATGCTAACAATCCTCGTTATTCACTACTAATCTGAATAAATTAACCTACACAAAAAAGTACAAGCTATAAGAATAACTTTTCTGAGAGAAGTACCAAAAAAATGCGTCATGCCATGCCAAAAAACTTGTTTAACTTCAAAGAAATGTGGTAGTTCAAAAAGGCTCGGCAGTGTTAACTATAACCAACAGCAGGCATTAGCAACCTACAAATAAGACTTAAGGATATGTGTAACAGGATTAAGTAGTGTTCATAGCTCGAAATGCTATACTTTCACCACAAAACTTGTCTAAAGACACCATGTTTGCGTGTTTTCTGCTTACACTTCGCCTTAAACTAATCGCTTTTGAAGAGGCATAAAGGCATAAAAGGCATTTCTTTTCTCAAAATTGATTCCTCAAGAATTCTTTTTGCTGTCATTTCTAATATACTAATTACTATTACCGCTTTGGAAACAAATGGCGTTCTGATTAATTCATTAATAAAAAACGTTGAGATCTTTCAAATTCTAGGTAGTTATAATACATTAATAACTTTTTTGATTTCTAATAGAGTTTAATCAGAGGTTTAACTAGCATTTTTGAAAAAACATATTTGACTACTATATATTGGATTTCATATCATTCTTAAATTTAGTTTTGAGCCAGTTATCGAAGAAATTCAAACACACTTCCGGATTGAGGAGGTTGCAACTTCATTGCCTTTCCACTGTGCCATTTCTCTTTAACTCGATCCGTATCTGTTACTTTCAAAATGTCCTAACTCACCGAAATAGATGTGAACTCTTTGCTACTGAAATATCACGATCGTAAGAATGATTAGAGACATTAATAGCAGTTCAACGTGATTGGAATCGGTGATTGACTTTCGTCTGATTAGTACAATGATATATTGTGTAATATGGAAAGTCTTTTGTGGGGGCGATCTATATGCTTTTACAACAATATCCAAAAGTATTACGAAATTCAAAATAATTGTTAATGGTGGTTGTGTGGTAAAGTTTACTATAACATAAATTACTTTTTTAATGATACCACAGATTGGGAATGAAGCAACCGCCCTCAGGCTATTTTAAATGAATGAATTAAGATGAAGCCACAACCTGAGAGATGAATAAAGCATACAAGATTTTATGAACTTTACGTCACTCAAACGGTTGGCTCAGTTAGAAAGAGCGCTCGCACGGAATGCGAGAGGGCGCGGGATCGAGTCCTGCATCGTTCATAAAATTTTGTTTTCAGTTTTATTTGTGTAATTAATCCCAGAAGTGAGGATTACAATATAATATATTAAAAATATAACTAATTGTTTATAATATAACTTAAAAGAATATTAGTCTTAAAGTCTCCGAAGGCTTTTCTAATGAAACGTTTATTGGCAAAAAATTTTCGGCCTCCAAATCCCTTGATTTAGAACCTAGAAAGGTCCTTTTAGATATAGAATCATTGTATAAAATCACTAAATAAACGTAAATATTTTTCGAATCACTAGAATGAATAAAATAAATTGTCCCTTGTAATCCACTCTGAAGGGTTCGACCTTAACTAAATTAGATGTGGACATAAGGGCTGGGAAGTACACAAAGCTATCTTTATAACTTACTCTAACAAAATATATTGCTATGAGAAGCTTTTCATTATTTCCCAGCATACCAATTTTAACAAAATCCCTGTTTAGTTTTTATTTATCTCTCACAAGTCGACCCAATAGATTTGTTCCTGTTCATGTTTATTATGATTTTATTTTATGAGCCTGGTAAGAAAAATTCAGAAATGCTCGTAAGTGCCACTATTTCTGTGGTATATAGAACGTCTTATGGTCTTGACAAAATTATAAAAGATATTTGAAGGGATGAAACACTACTTAAGGCGACACTAAATGCCAGCGACCTTGAGCGATATGATTTCACGGCTGCCGGCCCGCCATCTATGTAACAAAGCCACCATTTTCAAAATTCTTGGGTGGAAATCAGTTTATATGCTTACAATCCTCGTTATTCACTACTAATCTGAATAACTTAACCTACACAAAAAAGTACAAGCTATAAGAATAACTTTTCTGAGAGAAGTACCAAAAAATTGCGTCACGCCATGCCAAAAAACTTGTTTAACTTCAAAGAAAAGATATACAAATATAATTATACAAATTATGTTGCCCCAAATTAGGCATAGCCTGTACCATGGGTTGCGAGAAAACTATAATACTTATATATTTAATAAGATAACTTACTTAAACATACATAAATACATATAAAGATCCATGACTCGGAAACAAACATCCAAATTCAATATATAAATGTTTGCACGTACCGGGATTCGAACCCGGGACCTCTATCTTAGTAGGTAGTCTTAATTATTTAATAGAAAAAATATCAACAAAAAATATTGATTTTTTTTATGGAATAGGACGACAAGACGAGGACGAGCGTACGGGTCCCTGGTATTAAGTGATCACCGCCGCCCACATTCTCTTGCAACACCAGAGGAATCACAGGAGCGTTGCGTTGCCTTGAAACATATTATTATAGTAATTTTTAATACGTCTTTAGTAACGATTTATCGATTTGGGTACCGATTAGTGATACTACGCTCGTCATCACCACTTGTGTTGATAGAATAAGCGATGAAAATGTAAGAGCAAATATTTTTAATAGTTTTCAAATAGATTGATATTTTTTTATAGATATGTTTAATCTTTTAATATTAAAATGAATGTGTAACATTTGGTGATTATAAAATGCCTTGGAAATTGTGAGGAAATAAATAATGAAATCTCATTGAAGTTCCGTATATATATTAAACGTCATAGTGGATTCCAGATGAAAGTATTTGATATTTACCCAAAAGTAAAGGAAAAACTTAGAGGTATGTAAATAAACACTTATATATAAGCATATAAAAATTATTATAAATAATAAGCATATAAATATTATACTTAACAATGGCTGTTATGCAATACCTAGCAATAAATAAATCTTTTACATAATTAGGGCTTAACTATCGAGTTCCTGTTAGAAATGTAAACAATTGGAAATCTAAAATAATACAACGAACCATGATAGTGGGATCGATTCCTCTCTTGAATTTTTATTGGGATGATCTCTCCGCAAAGTTTTTCAAATAAACTTTGACTAAGGCGATAATTCAAAACAAAATGCCCATCGGGAATAAGTTGATTAAAATGAAATAATTATTGCCAAAGATTACGTTGTTCTTTTGCTTTTTCAAGATTTTCTTTGAACAAGAAGACCTCTTCTTACAATAATTAATAGTAGTTAAAAAAAACTAAAAAACACGCTTTTTATAGAAAACCGAACAAAAAAATTGAAAATTTATTTTTAAATTTAAAATTAACATCTATTCCTGCCTTATACGACGATACATGAAAATTATATAAATTGACAAAAATCATGTTTTGCAAATTGAAAAATTGAATAGTTTTATCAAATTAATGTATTGTCATCGGTCCTCGATAAATCTACGAAGTTTGAAAAAATCTAGCCGTTAAAAGTGGGACAAAATCGCGCCCAAATGATACAGTTACATACAAAAATATATACAGGTGAAGCTAATAAAAAATATCTAAAAAGCGTGCCATCTTAGAATACAAAAATATATATTTATTATCATAAACGAAACCTATTAGGCTGTCAAAAGCGTGGACGTTACAATCATAATAATGTCATAGAGCGAAAAAGTCAAGTGAATTTGGGAATAAGGTAAACGAAAAAAGAAGGTAAAAGAAGAAGAAAAAATGTGTAATCGCCATCTTCGTATCGATCTTCGGATCCGAAACACTTTCGTAATAGGAAAATATACGATCCGTTAACGGAAACTTTGTATTTCGATTTTCCAGACAGCAAGAGACATTATAATTCGATACATGGATACTTATTGTAAAAATTTGTACTTATTTGAAAAAAATGAAAAATAAAAGCAAAACATGAAAATATTATATCCAAAATAAAGAATAATTATGTAAAAGTTGTAAAATAAAACATTAATTTCATTTCTTGCTAATTGTATAAAAATAATTTAATTATTTTAAATAAACGCTCTGTAACTTGTTTATTCGGTTCAATAATTTTTTCACTTCTTTCTACAAAATTAAAATACCACGCAAAATAATTTTTTTCTAAGATTTTTGTTTTCTTACACCAATTATAATAAAAACACTTTTACGAACCACTTGAATGGAATAAATGATTTATAACAATAGGGCAGTCGGGTGACCATCCACCAGCATCTCCGACACTTTCGACTGCCCCAACAAGAAGAAGCCAATAGCTGAGAGTAACAGATACCCTTCTACCAACATCATAATAAAGTGACATCACTAAGATTAAACAATTTGTTATGTTTTTAAAGTGATAACCCTCACTAGTAGGATTAATACACAAATAAAATTTGAAAAACAACAAAATTTCATGGTTCAGATGAAGCCACAACCTGAGAGTTGAACAAAGCATACAAGATTTTATAACAAGGTTAGAGCACCGGCACGGAACGCCGGAGGTCGTGGGTTCGAGGCCCGCATGTTCATAAAATTTTGTTGTTTTTCAAATTTTATTTGATAAACTCTATCTAACTACTAACTAACTCTCTACTCTAACTAACATTTTTCACGTGATTATATTGTAATATTACAATTACTAAAAACTATACTAAATATAATAACTAAAACAATATAATATTAACAGGTTACAAATGATTCTATTAAAATTATCTCTGACATTTGGTCTTAATTGGAATGTCAAATAACCATTACACAGTCAAGTATAATATCTTGCGTGCGTAATAAGTAACACACACTTTTTTTTCAAACGCGTTCTAAGAAATACGATACAACCAGTTTACCCGTGGGAGGCTGGCTCCTTTGCACAGGAAGCCGGCTAGATTATGGATACCACAACGGCGCCTATTTCTGCCGTGAAGCAGTAACGTGAAAACATTACTGTGTTTCGGTCTGAAGGGCGCCGTAGCTAGTGAAATTACTGGGCAAATGAGACTTAACATCTTATGTCTCAAGGTGACGAGCTCAATTGTAGGGCCGCTCAGAATTTTTGGATTTTTCAAGAATCCCGAGCAGCACTGCATTGTAATAGGTAGGGCTTATCAATTACCATCAGCTGAACGTCCTGCTCGTCTCGTCCCTTATTTTCATAACAAAAAAACAATAGTTATGAAAACACCAGTATGACTTTTTGTAGGCAGCAGGCCTTAATCCTTGCTTGCATGTGTGCCATAGTTCTGCACAGCTTATCAAGGGATATCGAGAATTAATTATGAGAAAAACATTGGGTTGGATTGTGGGCTTAGTGTAATTAAAAACGGTCCTCGTTATTGCGCGGTATTATTTTGGGATCGACGTTAATTTTGTCCACTGAATCGTACTAATCTATTTTAAGGATGACCCCATTAATACTGAGGTGTTTGCCGTGTTTTTGTTGAGCTTAAGTATGTAGGTTATATGTATGTTAATATTGTCATTATCTATAAATATATGATTTACCATTTGTTTTTTATTAAAAAAAATCATTACAGATTGTGGATATTATTTTGTTTTCATGGAATAGGAGGACAAACGAGCGTAAGGCTCACCTGTTGTTAAGTGATCACCGCCGCCCACAATCTCTTGCAACACCAGATGAATCACAGGAGCGTTGCCGGCCATTAAGGAAGGTGAAAATTTAATCATTTTGAAAGTGTACATCATAAACACACAAAAATTTTACCAGTGGGAGGGTCCTTTGCACAGGATTCCGGCTAGATTATGGGAACCACAACGGCGCCTATTTCTGACGTGAAGCAGTAATGTGTAAGCATTATTGTGTTCCATTCTGAAGGGAGCCGTAGCTAGTGAATTTTTTTGTTTTTTCAAGAATCCTAAGCGGCACTGCATCGCAATGGGCGGGGCGTATCAATTACTGAACATCCTGCTCGTCTCGTCCCTAATTTTCATATAAAAAAATAACAAAACTCGATGGCGTGTATCGATTCGAGCTTAAGGCGAAACAATTTGTTAAAAAAATACTTACGAAAAACTAAGAGCTTATAAATACCGTCAGAGAAAATAATATTTAATTAAGAAAGTTGAGTGGAAATATTTTGAACCTAAGTGAACGCTTAACAGTTTTCCAAGAATATTGAGAGAAAAAATTGTTATTGGAAATTATGCAATTAAGTTATTAAGGTTGATATTTAATAGAGTTTTTAATATACACTACCTTTATTGCAATATATATTATTGTTGCGTAGCAACGCTTTGAAGTATATGACGAGAGTTGTCAAACTTCTTTTTGAAAATGGAACAGATCCGGGGGTATATAAGCCGTATTAAGCGTGGCCTACGACAGTTCTAGTTCTGACTCGAAAGTGTAAAGAAGAAGAAGAAGTAGTGAAAAGTGGAAGTGTTCCAAGAAGAAGAAGATAGAAGAGACCTAGTGTTCGATGCAGTGTGACGCGTTGAAGGTTCTGCCGCCCACAAAAGGAACAGCGGCAGACCGGCAAGTGCAAGTTCAGAAAAAGTGAACGCAAATAAAGACTCGTTCCTATAAGTGGAGTATTATTTCCAATCCCTGACCCACTCCCGTGTCATTATTATTGCATTGAAGAACAGATCTTTTTTTTTATAGATACCTGGAATGTTAACGAGCGCTTGGTCTGTTTATAATAAGGTTTTGACTAAAAAATAAAAAAATATTATTCCACACACTATCCACAGTTGCTGCTGTTTAAGGGCCTGCGTTTTTCCCGTCAAGGCCTCAAGCTCGGCGACCCAGTGCTGTGTCCAGACAGGTTTCTTTCAAGCCTGCATCACTTGGCGTTGCGTAGAGACGTCGTATACATTGTATGTCGTATACATGCATTTATCACGGGGAGTGTTCTGAAGAGCTGTTTCACAAATTGCGATATCGTCCTTACCAGCTGGATGTGTGGCAGTCCTCCACAGTGCGGTTTTCAAGGAGCATTCTTCCACGTACCAAAAAGCAGTTGTGAAATTAACATCCTTGTGTGGTGTCCCCGGGACGATAAGAAATGGTTATCTTACACCTTCCTTAAGATAAAGGGTTTTGACAAACAGACAAACTGACGGACACCAAAGTGATCCTTTAAGTAACGTTTTTCCCATTTGAGGTACGGAACCATAAAAGTCGTTTCGACGAAACCTTTGTGTTTATTTGAATCACAAATCAAACCTTGAAATAAGTAAAGGGACGTTTTTCATTAAATGTAAATTAATAACAGGACTCTCCACTCAGACATTCAAATGTAGATTTCGTTTCGTGGGCTGTAAATTGATACGAATAATTCAATCAATTTGAATTGAGGACTTGAATTTTTAATAAAAAAATATCTCATGCCATATATTATTACGTTAAAATATACACAAAATAAACAAGATACTATATTAAATCAAAAAAAGATAAATAATAATATTGACACGGGAGTGGGTCAGGGATTGGAAATAATACTCCGCTTATAGGAACGAGTCTTTATTTGCGTTCACTTTTTCTGAACTTGCACTTCACCGGTCTGCCGCTGTTCCTCTTGTGGGCGGTGGTACCTCTTCTATCTTCTTCCTCTTGGAACACTTCCACTTTTCACTACTTCTTCTTTTCTTCTTCTTCTTCTTTACACTTTCGAGTCAGAACTAGAACTGCCGTAGGCCACGCTTAGTACGGCTTATATACCCCCGGATCCGTTCTATTTTCAAAATGATTCTCCCATTCCATCTTTAAATTTAAATTGTACTAGAAAATTCTTTTAACTATTTTTATCCTGCTTACACATTTTCCATCCCTTTTTTTCTGTTCGATTTGATCCTGAACTAACTAGAAATTTCCTTTAACTTCACAAAACCCAAAAAAATCCATACACTGGTAGGTGTATCGAACCCGGGTCTACAGCGTCTAAAGTAAACACTTTTCCGCTGAGCTACGAGTAATGCTGACGGAGCTGTTGAAATTAACAATGTATTGAAGTTTGACAACTCTCGTCATATACTTCGAAGGGTTGCTACGCAACACTGCCCCCTCCCAAGACATGATCGTCCCGATCATCGTTGCTTCCGTAGTACTTAGCCACCCGATCGACATGTACGATTTTCGAGGGACTTCGAGGGGTACGCTGGATCCTGAGAGTCACATCATTTATCCTTGTGATTACTTTGTATGTCCCTCCCAACTTGGTTGGAGCTTCGGAGACTTCCCCTTTCGCCTTACAGGATTGTGTAACCAAATCAGGGTTCCCTCTTCAAAACCAGGAATATTAGCTCTTCGATCGTAGCGGGTCTTCATCCGTTCACTTGCCTTAAGCCTAATTCTAATTTTTTTTAAGCCTTTGTTCCAATTTCCTCGTAGATGTCAACCATCTTTTTCCGTAACTCATCCACATATTCTGTTATACTTTTCGGAGTATCCGGTGGACAGCCTGAGAGTAAATCAGCTGGCAATTTCAATTCCCTTCCAAAATTGGCGTACGCAGGAGTCACCGTTGTCGTCTCGTGTATTGCGCTTCTATACGACATAAGAAACAGTGGAATGTACTCATCCCAGTTATCCTGATGACTGTCCACTACTTTTTCCAGATGTCGCTCCAATGTTTGGTTAAACCTCTCCACCATCCCGTCCGACTGTGGATGATATGGCGTAGTTCTGGTCTTATGGATTCCCAAGATCTTGCAAACTTCTTGAAATACTTGTGATTCGAAGTTCCGCCCTTGGTCACTGTGCAACTCCAAAGCCACACCGAATCTGCAGAAAACTTCATTCACCAGCTTCGTCGCAACGGTAATTGCTTCTTGATTCGGTAGAGCAAATGCTTCCGGCCACTTCGTGAAATAATCCATCACCACCATTATGTAACGGTTTCCAGATTTGGTGACTGGGAACGGTCCGGCCACATCCAGAGCTACTCTTTCCCACGGAGCCCCAACATTGTACAACTTCATAGCTCCTCTGCTTCTGGTCTGAGGTCCTTTGACAGCAGCACAACTCTTGCATTTTCGGCACCAGTCTTCCACATCATCACGGCAATGCAACCAGTAAAATCGTTCTTTAATTTTTGTGAGAGTTCTTCTTATTCCCAAATGTCGACCTGAAGAACCATCGTGATAAGCTCTCAGGATCTCGTTCACCTTCTCCCTGGGAACGACCAGTTGCAGATGGCAATCCTTTCCTTGCGGCATTTCCCATTTACGGCAGAGCAACCCGTCATGCATCACCAAACTGTTCCACTGTGCCCAGAGACTCTTGGTAGCCGTACTGTGTCTAGCCACTTCAGACCGTTTTGGTTTAAGTGATCCACTTGCTAGCCAATGTAAAAGTGGTTGAAGATCCTTATCATTTTCCTGAGCTCTGTTAATTGCATCGTTGCTCCAGTTCTCGTCGATCGACTCTGTTCTGATCAGCCGGATCATAAAATTCTCTTTCTCCTCCTGACGAATGCAATGTTTGCATTCCATCGGACAAGGTCTTCTAGATAACGCATCTGCATTTCCATGACTTTTTCCTCCTCGATGCTCGATTTCAAAGTCATACTCTTGAAGTTGCTCAATCCATCTGGCCACTTGTCCTTCCGGATTCTTGAATTCTAGTAACCACTTCAAGGCGGCATGATCAGTCCTTACGAGGAATTTGCGACCCAACAAATACTTTTTGAAATGTTGTAATGTCTTCACCACGGCCAGTAACTCCCTACGAGTTACACAGTAGTTTCTCTCCGGCTTTGATAAAGATTTGCTAAAGTATGCAATTACAACTTCTTGATCTCCTCTCTTCTGAGATAGTACTCCACCAATTCCGGTGTTGCTAGCATCAGCATCCACTATGAATCTTCCCTCTGTGTCAGGATATCCGAGGATAGGTGATTCATATAGTCTTTTCTTCAACTCTAAGAAAGCTTGTTCGCATTCTTCATCCCAGGAAAAGGCTCTTTTGTCCTCCGTCAGTCGATGTAAGGGCTTAGCAACATCGGAAAACCCTTTCACAAAGCGTCGATAATAAGAGCATAGTCCTAGAAATGCTCTCACATGTGTCTTTTCTGTTGGCGTCGGCCATTCTTTGACAGCACTTATCTTGGCAGGATCCGTCGCAACGCCTTGCTCCGAGATAACGTGCCCCAAGTAATTCACCTGACGTTGAAAGAAGGAACATTTCTTTGGACTCAACTTCAAGTTGGCACCCTGCAGTTTTGTGAAGACTTTTTCGAGCTTCTTAAGATGATCTTCAAAACTTCGTCCCATTATGATTATGTCATCCAAGTAGACAAGGCAGGTTTCTCCCAACATACCTGCCAGCACATGCTCCATCAACCTTTCGAAAGTAGCTGGGGTATTGCATAATCTGAAGGGAATTGTTTTGAACTGCCATAACCCTTTTCCGGTTGAAAAAGCCATCTTCTCCTTGTCTTTAGGCTCCAGATCGACTTGCCAGTAGCCACTTTTCAAATCAAGAGTAGAGAACCACGTCATGCCACAAAGTGAATCTAATGTGTCATCGATTCTTGGCAATGGATAACTGTCTTTCTTAGTTACATCGTTCAAACGCCGATAGTCCACACAAAATCTAGTTGATCCATCCTTCTTCTTCACCAGAACCACTGGAGAACACCATGGACTCGATGACGGTTCTATCACACCATTTTCTTTCATATCCCGAATCATGTCTTCCACTTCTTGTTCACGTGCAAACGGAATACGTCTTGGTCTTTGCCGTATCGGAACAGTGTCTCCTGTGTCGATCTTGTGTTTCACCAAACCAGTTCTTCCGATGTCCCCGTCGTTCTTCGAGAACATCCCGGCGTAGCGTAGCAGGAAATTTCTCGCTTTTATTAACTGTAGCTTGGTAAGGTTGTCCTTACAGCCATCCAGAAGTTTCTGTATGTTCACATCCTGGCTTGCAGCTACGGTCTTCCTCCCTTCTTCACACTTTCTTAACCAAGCTATTTCCTCACAAGCTCCGATCACTGTCCCCTTCCGAACGACTTGCTTCTCTTCATGAGGATTAAACACGGGAACCATCGCAATTTGGGAGTTTCCCACAACAGTCCTGGCTGGGATCCACGTCGTGTCCGATGTCTCTCTTTCAATTATGACGCAATTACAGGATCTTCCTCTGTCATCCCTTGGCAGGACTACCGGGACTTAGGTCTGCGATCTCGGATTTAAGGTAGTGTCCCTCAAGCACAACACTTTTCCAAAAATTCCGCCTTTTATTGGAATTTCTTCACCTCCATGCTTCAATACACCGTGTTTCATGTCAATGGTACACTGATGATTTCGAAGAAAATCCAACCCGATGATGCAGTCATCTGTTATATCCGCGATTACCACTTTTTGCCAGTACAACTTATCACCGATTTTTATGGCCACGATCTTCTCTCCCTGGACTGCTATGCGCTGACCGGTGGCTGTTGTGAGTGTTAAGTTTACATTTTCTCGCATATGTCGTCTTCCGATGCTCTCTAGTCTTCTTTGGCTAACGACTGTACGTGAGGCTCCCGTATCCAAAGTGAAACGGCAAGATTTTCCATTTATCATTCCCTCTATAACTAAAGTGTTTCCGTCACATGTCTGCTTAACGAAGATCCTTGGGGCTTTGCTTCTACCAGCCAGCGCCCACCCCACGGTCCTGGCCTTTTCTAGTTTTCCTGCTGCTCCAGCGGTAATGTTGAGACCGCCGCATCCTTGCGTTATGCTCTCACGCCTGGATCAAGTGCTCCTAATGTGCCCTCGCTCCCCACACCCATAGCATATTGGGCTATATGCTTGCCTTCGGCTGGAATCTGCTGGTACAACTTTGCGGATTCTCAACGCCCGAGAATCGTGGCGAACCGCTTCCACTTCCAACGCATTTGCCACCGCTTCCTTCAAGCTAGTATGATGACTCAGTCGTACGGCTGCTCTTACTTCGGCGTCCCGTATTCCATCTATGAACACTTGGAGCAACATTTCTTTTATTGCAGCTGGCGACGACGGATATGCTTTACGCACTAGCTTCTCAGCTTCGACAGACCACTGCTGCAGAGTTTCGTTGGCCCTTTGACTGCGGTCCTTAAGCTGCGCCCGATACATATGCTCAAGATGTTTATCGCCATAACGTGCCTCCAACGCGTCAAGAAGGTCCGTATAGGTTACTTCCTCCTTCCCAGCGCCGAGTGCTTCCAATACGGAAAGTGCTTCATCACGGAGCGCTAGTGTGAGGGCAGAGTGTGCTTCTTGGTCACTCCAAGCACTTGCTCTTCTGACCGTCTCTAATTGTAGCTTGAAGGCGGCCCAGGAAGACTTGCCGTCGTAGGGGGGTACTTTCAAACTTCTGGTCGATGTGATTCCGCAGGTGACTCCTGGGTTGGCTGGAGGACCTCCACACACGACCTTTCTATTGAGCTGATGAATGAATGCTTCCATCTCCCCTATCTTCCTTTCCACAGTGTCAATCCGGGCGATCTCCTTTTCTACAGTGTCGATCCGGGTGATCTCCTTTTCTACAGCGTCAATCCGGGCGGAGTTTTTCTGCACCACTGATAAAATTTCCTTGGAGAGGCCTTCATGCAGACCTCGCAGCTGCTCCTCCTGTCGACGTGCTTGCTCTTCCTGAAAGGCTCGCAGCTGCTCCTCCTGTCGACGCACTTGCTCCTCATGTCGGAGCGCTTGCTCTTCCTGTCGGCGCACTTGCTCCTCCTGTCGGCGCGCTTGTTCCTCTTGCAAGCCCCGCAGCTGCTCCTCCTGTCGGCGCGCTTGCTCTTCCTGTCGGCGCACTTGCTCCTCCTGTCGGCGCGCTTGTTCCTCTTGCAAGCCCCGCAGCTGCTCCTCCTGTCAGCGCGCTTGCTCTTGCATCATGGCGGCCATCTGCTGCATGAGCGCGCTGATGTCTACGACAGGAGCCTGCGGTCCTGACACGGTCGCACTAAGTCCAGAGCCGGATGCTTGTTGTGACTCGTCCTCTGCCACTGCAGCTGCTCCCGCTCGCGTGGTCACTCTCTTCTCGTTCCTGGGCACTAATGTCATCTTTCCAATCCCACTTCTGACACCAATTGACACGGGAGTGGGTCAGGGATTGGAAATAATACTCCGCTTATAGGAACGAGTCTTTATTTGCGTTCACTTTTTCTGAACTTGCACTACGCCGGTCTGCCGCTGTTCCTCTTGTGGGCGGCGGTACCTTCAACGCGTCACACCGCACCGAACACTAATTCTCTTCTATCTTCTTCCTCTTGGAACACTTCCACTTTTCACTACTTCTTCTTTTCTTCTTCTTCTTTACACTTTCGAGTCAGAACTTGAACTGCCGTAGGCCACGCTTAGTATGGCTTATATACCCCCGGATCCGTTCTATTTTCAAAATGATTCTCCCATTCCATCTTTAAATTTAAATTGTACTAGAAAATTCTTTCAACTATTTTCATCCTGCTTACACATTTTCCATCTCTTTTTTTCTGTTCGATTCGATCCTGAACTTACTAGAAATTTCCATTAACTTTACAAAACCCAAAAAATTCCACACACTGGTAGGTGTATCGAACCCGGGTCTACAGCGTCTAAAGTAAACACTTTTCCGCTGAGCTACGAGTAATGCTGACGGAGCTGTTGAAATTAATAATGTCTTGAAGTTTGACAACTCTCGTCATATACTTCGAAGGGTTGCTACGCAACAATATATACGAATTGTATTAAAATACAAACAGGTTGATGCGTTGTTCGAAAATTGTATAATATTTTTATTTTTAATGGAAAAGGAGGACAAACGACCGTACCTGGTGTTAAGTGATCACTGCCGCCCACATTCTCATGCAACACCAGAGGCAACACAGGATCGTTGCCAGCCTTTAAGAATACGCGCTTTTGTGGAGGTACCCATGTCGTATCGTCCCTGAAACACTGCACAAGGAAGCTCATTCCACGGCGTACGTGGAAGCAAGCTCTTTGAAAACGGCACTGTGGAGGACCACCACACATCCAGATGGTAGGGATGATATCCTTATTTGTGGCGTGTCGTGCGAAGGTGGAATACGGCGGCAGCAGTCAGGTGAAACAGCTCTTCGGTAGACTCCTCGTGATAAATGCGGTAAATAAATAACTAGTAACTAAGCCTTTATTCAGATAAATTACGACAGTGAGCAATTGGTTGGTCTTTTGTATATCCATTATATCTTTACGTGTCCCTATCACTAGACCTACTCTATCTGTTCTTCCTTTGGCATTTCACCTAACTGCCTCAATGCATTCCTACTCCCAGTCCTTTACGAAGGCCTACAGCATGATCCCATCATATCGCTACCAAAGTAAAATTCAGCCTTTATTCAAATAGGCTTAAGCTAAGCATTTTTGAATCGTCATTGTAAATATTTATTGACTCTATCAAATGTTCGGAAAAGGTAGAGCTCTTGAGAAGAATATATAAGAAACTGAATGACCACTCTTTTAAATCAATGTGTATTTTCAATAGCTATTATAATATTTATAACGAATTAGTTTGTAATATGCTGCATCCAATATTTAAATATCATGTTCAAAGTTGAAATGCGTTTTAAATATCAAAAATATCATAAAACGTTATAAAAATCAATAGTTTAGATATAAATTATCGTGTATCAATGTCTATAGCTTGAACTCATTGTTTGTGTAAGGATGCTTCGAACATGATGGCCGCGATTGATTACTGTCACAATAAGTAATCGAACATTGTTTCAAACAAATACAATCAGTATTACAACTATAACAGTTTGACCTGGCACTACAAGTAGCATTCGTTCACGAGTTGACACGTGGACCAGCTATCGTTCTCGTCGTAAATATTTAAGGGAAGGATACGACCCGGCACACGACGCCAAGGATAATAATGCTTTGCATTGTTTTTTTTTTATGGAATAGGACGGGTCACCTGTTGTTAAGTGATCACCGCCGCCCTCACTCTCTTGCAACACCAGAGGAATCACAGGAGCGTTGCCGGCCTTTAAGGAAGGTTTACGCGCTCTTTTTGAAGGTACCCATGTCGTATCGTCCCGGAAACACCGCACAAGGAAGCTCATTCCACAGCTTTGTAGTACGTGGAAGAAAGCTCCTTGAATACCGCACTGTGGAGGACCGCCACACATCCAGATGGTGAGGATGATAACCTAACTTGTGGCGTGTCGTGCGAAGGTGGAAAGGGCTTAACTTGCCTACCTCTATTTTTTCCATCAATTTGCGGTCAGACTGTGAGGCTATCGCTCCATTTGTACTAACCAAAAAAAAATTGGAGGTGAAAGTTCAGTAACTCATTAAAAAATTCGGCAAAGATCACATCCGAAGGAATAGTTGACTACTCGGTTGGAAAGTTGGAGCTCCGCAGAGCTAGAGGACATTTGTTTTACTTCTGTTAGACTAAAGCCTTCCAGGTTCCTACGGTTATTTTTTTTTTAAGGTAACTTATTTTACCAGAGGGAGGCTCCTTTGCACATAATACCGGCTAGATTATGGGTACCACCACGGCGCTTATTTCTGCTGTGAAGCAGCAGCGTGTTTACTGTGTTTCGGTCTGACAACGTGGCTAGTGAAATTACTGGGCAAATGAGACTTAACATCTTATGTCTCAAGGTGACGAGCACAATTATTGTAGTGTATTTTTTGGGTTTTTCAAGAATCCTGAGCGGCACTGCATTGTGATGGGCAGGGCGTATCAATTACCATATCAGCTGAACGTCCTGCTCGTCGAGTCGCTTATTTTCAAAAAAAAAAATCTTAAAAAAAATACTCTTAGCAGCCTAGAGGGCATTTGTTTTACTTCTGATAGACAAAAGCCTTCTAGGCTAGCAGCCTAGTTATTTTCTTTTCAAGATATTGAATTGATATTTATGTGTATTTTTTTTTAAATAAATTAATTTGCACAATTCATACACAACCTATCAGTTTATTATTTTATATGTGCTGACCCTGCAAACGTTATCTTGACCCCGCACCACTGACCTCTTCCATTTACCACTGGACTGGCGGCTGTCAAAGTGCTTTTGTGCCTGTTTAATATTCGCCATTTTGACGCTGTTGGCCATATAGCGAAAGCGTATTAAAACTAGTGATGACAACCTCAGCTAAACAAACATCGATAGGAAAACTATTTATAAAACAAAAAAATATGGACGTTGATTCCTGAAGCATAAATATCACGGAAAACGACCGAAAGTAATTCAAAATGCAATAATACTTCAGAGTACTCTCGCAGCCATTTGTATTATACGTCAAAATTAGTTCTGTGAACCCTCGCGAGTGGCGCTTCAAATAGGCACAAAAAAAAATTCTATCAAATATATGGAAAAGCCTGGCCAGTGGTATTTATATAGATCAGTGCCCCGCACCCAGTCATTGTATTAATTGTCGTATGTAGTAAAATGTCATCGACTGAATTATATGTATTGCGATCATATAAATATTTCTTAGTCATCCGACCATCCGATCTCTACAGTAGTAGCTTTCGCAGTATCACCGAAGGAAAAAACTGCTCTCCATTTATCTTTATAGATTTTCTGCCAGACCCAGTGTCTCGCTACAAATAATATTAATATAATATTTTTTTCATCACATTAAATTAAAATCTATATAACTTTTGTTCAAAGAAAACAAATCTTATAACTATCATTACCTGGTAGCGTACCTAGAATACTGGCAGCATTTCCACGTTGCATGGCTAGGCAGATTCGATGACCGAAATAGCTGCTAACGCTTGGGTTTCCAGTAGCCTTTTTGAGGCGCGAAGATAGTATTTTAAATATTCTCCGCGCCTCTGGGCCCCACAGGCCAAATGACTCGACACCAAACGGCACAAAGATGTATGACTCACTGAGACGAACATATTTGCGACGCTTGCTGTCTTCGGCAGTCGAAGCAGCAGCCCCAGCACCAACTGACGTAACTTGGACATGAGAGAGTCGACGCAAGTCGCGTCCCACACCAGCGCCCTTCCCCATGCAATTATTAAATTTAAATTATGTTCATTAAAATTTCTAAGTAACAGCTACTTTATAACAATATTTGGCGCTACACCGTACACGTGTTTGATAACTCAGCAACGCGCACGAATGTTATTAACTTAATATAAGCATATAATTCGTCACTCCAATTAAATCATTCATACCCCGAAGCGTCGAGTCGAAGGTGCCTTACGATTTTAATCTCGAAACAAATTCCTTGCGTAGATTTACGAGCCGGGACTCCTAATTAATTCTGTAACGTCTGATACAGGCACGTAAACTTTTAATCGAGGCGAATGAGCAATTTTACAGCTCTCCGTGCAAGGCAAATGTTGAGTCAAATTTAATAAAAGGCTGTATTGAAAATAATGTTTTGATTAAATTTTTAGACAGCAGAGTTAAATTGTACAAGGTACAGGTTATTTCGTAATTTCAGTCCGTCTTGACTAAAATGAGATAATGAAATTTAAAATAGATGGAACAAATTCTTTTGCTTTGATCTTCTCCGGTTTTTTTTAATGTTACCCAATATTTTTTTTATTCTTATTACAGACCCACTTGAGATTAAATATTTTATATCGTGTTAATTCTTGACAAAACTCTTGAAAATATTGCTGCTCGATCGATTCGGAATGATATCTACAAAAAATTATCGAGCGTATTAAAAAAAAGACATTTATTTTCTTTAAATTGATTGCTTTAGGATTCTGTTTGATATCATTTCTAAAATACTATTATTATTATTATGATTTGGGGATTTCAATGCACTTAAATCCTAGGATCTATTGTGCCCCCTTTTGCGCTAGCGTGCCTGGCCTCAATATAGAAGTTAAGGAGGAGAATCGAGGCTACTAACTAGGATACGTGTTACTGTACCGGGATTTAAATTATATCCTCGAGACCTATTACTTTTAAAAGGAGTAGGATCCTCAGAGGGTCCAGGCAGGGCACATCCTCTACTTTAAGTGAAGGTGTTTTATTCTGATTCTGGCAATGGCTTCGAATTTCAGAAGAATGTGTATGGGGTCTTCAGTGGCTTCGCAGCAGAATCTGCACAGGTTTGATTCACTGAGACCCATTCTGGCTAGGTGCCCATTCAGCTTGCAATGGCCGGATAGGAACCCTGTGAGGGCTAAGATAAGAGATTCTCCTGCTCCATAAAAGGGTTCAGGGCCTATGAAGGGGGATGAGGCTCCATCCTAGCTAGTAGTGTGTGTGGAAATTGAGTTTGGTATCAAGGGTTATGCCCAGATATTTCACTTCAGTCTTCCATTCAAGCGATTTACCATCTACCGTAATAGGCTTGAAGTTGGTTTTCCTCCTGTGCGTAATACACGTTTTGGAAACATTCAACTTCAGGCCTACCGATATACACCATTTGATTACTATGTAGAGAGCGTTTTGCAGAAGCTCGCATAGTGAACTTTCTCTCTGACTACTAGTCAGCATAGCCTATGCATGCTATGCCTTGTGCAGCGAGGGAATGCAGCAGCCCATCAACCACAACTGTCCAGAACAGTGGTGATGTGACTCTACCCTGAGGCGTGTCTCTGGTGGTTTTCCTGGTTGTTTCATTGCTGACTACCAACCTGTTTTTGAGCAGACCGTCTGCCCATCTGACTAGGGTGGGTTCAACCTTCCTGTCATTGAGGGCTTGTGAGATGGCTTGGCGAGAGGTGTTGTCAAAGCATCCTTCAATATCCGTGAAAAGACAGAGTGCTGTCTCCTTGTTGTCTATAGCATCTCTGAGGAGGTTGGTTAATTCATAAAGAGCCATCTCCGTCGTTAGCCAGCACGGTATGCGTGCTGGCTGGGATGCAGAGGACTCGTTCTCTTCTCTCGAGAGCAGTATTCCTTATATAGTTCTCCACTGTCTTCTTCAATGTTTTTAGTACAAAGGAGGTAAGACAGATGGGTCTATATGATTTAGGGGATAAATATGACTGTAGCTCTCCTCCATGGCTCAGGGATGTATCCGTATGCCAAGCTTGCTCTACATAGCCTTATTATGTGAGGTAGAAGACTCTCTTTGCCTTTTAACAAAAGGCTGGGAAAATTCAATCCAGACCTGGGGATATGAAGGGGTCAAAGGAGTTGATTGCCCAGTCAAGTCGATGCGAGGAGCAGACCATCGCGGCGACCTTCCAGTCCTCACGCAGAGGCCTCCTGTAGTTAACTGCTGTCTCTGCTCTGTCCGTCGGGAATGAACCTGGAAAGTGAGTTTCAAGCAGTAAATTGAGACGCTGAGATTCGCTGCAGGTGTAGGCACCGTTAGGCATTCTTAGTGCCCCCTGTGTCCCCTCCTTTTCCATTGTTCTGTACTATTTAGTGCCCCCCGGGGCCGAGCGAATTTTTGAGCAGAATTCTTTGTAATCTGCTTTCTTGGCCCTGCGGATTTCTTTATTGTATGAGTATAAGGCCTGCTTTTCCCATTAGCCCGTAGGCTTTGCTCGGTTAAATTGAGTGCGTACTGCCTTTCTTAGTTGCGTCAGCTCTTTGTTCCACCAGGGTACGGTTTTCATACCATGACGGGTTTTACTGGGACAACTGTCTTCATATGCCGTTATTACGGCCTGATTAAGGTTCTCCATTGCTACTTCCAGGGTTTTAGGGGTGCCTGTTGCAGCAAAGATGTTATTTAAATTTGCGGCTAGCTTTTCTTCGTATTTCAGCTAGTCCGTTGTCTTAGGATTCTTGACTCCTTTCTGACCATGTACACCTTCAATGTTGAATCTAATGATTCTATGGTCTTATAAAGAGGTTTCAGGGAAAACTGACCACATTGTGATTGCTTGCAGAGGGCAGGAGATGCGATGGTTACATCTAGTACCTCCTTCCTAGCTGTGGTTACAAATGTTGGAGTGTTACCTGTATTTATTATTTCTAAATTATTTTAAATTATAATTTCAAGAAACGACTCATCTCATATATTTGTGTTGCTGCTACCCCATTCTATATGGTGGGCATTTGCGTCACACGACAGGAGTAGGGGCAGCCTCTTGCTGCTGCAGTAGTCCGCTAGTCGGACGATCTCAGAGGTTGGCGTGGATCTGTCACCAGCGCTGTATGCTGAAGCAATAAAGAGGGTTTGCTTCCTGCCCTCCAGTTCACAGTGGATTTGCAGGGCTGCAAGGTCCCTCGACATGATCTCTGGAACACATGTGAAATTAATTCTATTCCTTACAACTATGCAGGCACGAGGGTGGTCACACGCTCGGACCCACACAACACGGGAGAATTTGTTATACAATCCTCTTACCTGGCCGTGCGTGACCCAGGGCTGTTGTATCAGCATAATGCCCATCTCTCCCCGAGCGAAGAGGTTTGATAGGACCGCGGATGCGCCCCTAGCGTGATGGGCATTTAGCTGGGCAATCTTATAGGCATCCATCAGTGCTTTCCGATCCTCCCTCAGGGAGGGGAAGCACCAGATCACCTGTGCACGCCTTCTCTGTAGAGGTGGAAGAATGGGTTTTCGTGTAACCTTCCAGACCTGCCTCCATGCCAAGCAGCTCTTCCTCCTACAGGAGTGTAGGTAAGCCCAAGTTGGTCTGGTCTTCACCTACTTCAAGACTGGCAAGCCGGTCATCCAGTTTGTCCAGTGACTCCGCCACTAATGGTGTGTTATCCATTACGGCCGAGGTACCTTCACCAGTTTTCTTTTTGAGTTACCATGGTACACGGGGATGGTTCCGAAGCGGAAGAAAAGCTGAGACTTCTGATGTTCGATGTGCAGCCAAGCTTGGTCACAGATTCCAGATTCAAAACCCCTCCTCCTTCTCTTTTGGTTTTGGCTACTCTCCAAGTGTCGACCTGGGCACCTCTGTTCTGCGCCGCCAGTAGCTGAATAAGGGTGGAGTCCTCGAGATCGGAGCTGCGTGGCAGGAAGATAGTGATGAAGTGGTCTTGCGGTATTTCATCACCAATGCATGTGCCCAGGTCTGTTCCCTTCCAATCACTGAGTTTGGGGATGAACTCCTGGACCCAGTTCACAGTAACAGTGCAGAAGTAGCCATCCTGTGCGGAAGGTAATGCCTATGAATCTGATGGACTCACCAGATTTTGATTTGGCAACTTCAACGATGATTGCTACCTCAAGTACACTGATTTCATCCTTGGTCAGGGTCTTGCTAAGGTGATCCTTGGCTACTATGGCTACCTTGATGGATTTGGTAGCATTAGCAAAACTGACCTGTGGGTTGACAGGACTTGTCTCCACTTTGCGCCTCTTGGGTTGCGGTTTTTGGGGGGGTGTAATAGAGTCCCCACCTCTCTTTCCGGCGATGGTCGGGTTGGCTCTTCTAGCGATAGCCAATTTCCTCGCTTCCTCAGACGTGCGTCCTTCATGCAACATGTAGAGGTATCTTTTGGTGGCTGCACCGCTTAGTCCTCTTCGTAGGGGGTCGTCTAAGCCACCTGGTTCACCCAACTGTGGGAAAGGGAAGGCGAACTTAGAGGCCCATTTCTTCTTTTTATTTGTTCTCTCAACATCCTGACTGTTGGAGGTAGAAGGTTGCTTATCACCGCTCCCCTCCGCAGGTTTACTGTTTGAGGGCAGGGGCTATGCTTGCTCCAGAGATTCCGGACAGACTGGACGTTTATCGAGGGGTAGTAAGACCGAGGAAGTCCGGTCTTTTTCTCAACTGTCGATGGAGTTGGGATGGCTCTGCTCCTACTACTTCCACCTTCCAGTAAAGCTTCCTCAACTGCCGTGGCAGCAAGGGATGCAGGGGTATTCCTGCATAGTTCGTCGATTTTTTTGTCCATATAGAACCCACGAGTAGCTAGGAAACTGAAGGTCCACCCCAGCAGAGCCCCGCATGCTGGGGCAAGGGGTAGAATACTATGGGGTTCCCCCTGGTGCCCCAAAGAGATGGTTCAAGACACCGTCATAAGAATCCTGGTGCCACTCAGCCGTCAGTACCATGATTGACATCTTGGCTTGGATTTGAGCTCCTCGTTGCTAAAGTCCCGGCTGGGATACAGCCTAAGGCGTTTAGCGTAAGCCTTCCCACCACGACAAGGTCATGACTATATGCTACACTAGGATCAAGCAACACAGCAAAGCAACACGAGAAAGCAGTAGCGGTATCCCAAAAAGCAAGCAACTGCAAATGCGTGCGGCCTGAGCATCATTGCACCATCTAGCCAAGAAGCTCATAGGGAAGGGCTCTAAAATTCATGCAGTGCGGTGCATGAAACACTCCCAGCATTCTTTTTATTGCGCACTTTTTAGTAAAATATACAACATTGTACTGTCATTGCTATTGCTATAATATAATTATAATCTAGTCCCAGGCTGTCCGATCACTTAGATATTAAAGCTATTATGTATCTTTGAGAGACTGTCTATAACCAACCTGATATACATATAGCACAAACTCTTTTGCAGAGCAAACACTACATCAATGTCAGAAGCATGACACCACAGTAAAATACCGTACGTCATGTTGTTGTGAAAATAATAATATTGTCACACTCTTACACAAATTATCTTGCTCCAAACTAGGCATAGGCTGTACTATGGGTACGAGACAATGATATATTTAAGACTTACTTACTTACTTAAACACACATAAATACTTATAAACATCCATGAATCGGAAACAAACATCCATATTCATCATATAAATGATTGCACCTACCGTAATTCGAAACCGGGACCTCTAGCTTAGTAGTCAGTGTCACTAACTATTCGGCTATATCGGTCGTCGTATAAATGACTGAAGTACAATAATCTAGCGGTCGAGTCTATCTGCTAGTTGGGCAATATGTGGACCCCACTGAAGATTTTTATCTAACGTGATACCCAAGAAGACCGTAGTGTCCACAAGTTCCAATCTCTGGTCACTTAAAAGTACGTTGGTTTGTAACTCCGCTGTGTTTTTTGTAATGAACCGTAAACACTTTGTTTTTTACTGTTTAAGGCGACACTAAATGCCAGCGACCTTGAGCGATATGAGTTCACGGCTGCCGGCCCGCCATCTATGTAACAAAGCCAATATTTTCAAAATTCTTGCATGGAAAACAGTTTATATGCTTACAATCCTCGTTATTCACTACTAATCTGAATAACTGAACCTAAACCTAAAAGTACAACCTATAAGAATAACTTTTCTGAGAGAAGTACTATAAAATGCGTCACGCCATGCCAAAAAACTTGTATAACTTCAAAGAAAAGTGGTAGTTCAAAAAGGCTCGGCAGTGTTAACTATAACCAACAGCAAGCATTAGCAACCTACAAATAAGACTTAAGGATATGTGTAACAGGATTAAGTAGTGTTCATTGCTCGAAATGCTACTTTCACTACAAAACTTGTCTAAAAACACCATGTTTGCGTGTTTTCTGCTTACTCTTAGCCTTAAGTGCAGATTATTCGTCTCAAACCAACGCACTATCTTTATTAGCACAAGAAAAATTGTATTATTACAATTCATAGTATATTGGGCTTATATGCCGTTTTGCCACGAAGCAATTATATTAAGAGAAGCTGTATGTATCAAATGGAGTGATAAATAATTCATAGTACAATAATCAGGGCATGTTAATGTACTCGGTGGCGCGTTATGAATCCTTTATGACGCATCTGCATAGGTGAAGTGTATATCGTGTATTTGTTCCATAATACTGGGTTTTCATTCATTATAAGATATTATTAACCGACTTCAAAAAAGGAGGAGATTCTCAATTCATCGTTTTTTTTTTATGTTTGTTACCTCAAAACTTTCGACTGGGTTTTGATAGTTCTTTTTTTATTTGAAAGCTTCCAAAATTAACAATTGCGATTCCAAAAATAACAATAATCGTAACTAGAATTAGACTAATTAATTAGATTGTATAAAAATACGCAATTAATTTTTATACTTTTTAGTGCATATTATATCTATTCTTGGGAATAGTGGTATTGAAGTCGGTTGTTTTTTTGTTAAAATATTTTTTATGTTCTTCATCGACTAGCCCATTTAGACCAGTGTCGATAATTTTTGAAACCAAAAAAAATAATAGTAGGATGAAACCCATCGGATATGGAAGAGAATATAACAAAAATGAAAGGAAAAATAAATTACAGGCGCTCTGAGGTCGGGAAGTGATAAAGGGGGGGTGTTTAAGGGTAAAAAATGGTATTTCGATTTCTCGAAGTCCTATGGAAAAAGTTAAATGGCAAATTTGTAGGTAATAAAAAGATCTACAACTTTTGTTTTCACACTTTTTTCACCTAACTTCAAAATTTATGTGTAAAATTCCAAATACCAAAACCATTTTTGGTTTGTTTTTATCTTGTACAAAATCTCTCATTCATTCATGAATCTTTCATTTTTGTTATATTCTCTTCCTTTTCGAATAGGTTTCATCCTTATATTATATATATTTTCACTTTTTATCATATGCAAAGGCTTCAGCCAGTTAGTCAAATTGTCTTTTAGGCATACTTATAAGTTTGATCAAGTTTATCAGCTATTACTTGTCTTGCCGTCGTACCTAATCGTCATACTGAAACAAAGAAAAACAAATCTATTCTAAATAACATTCAATACTTTTGCAGTGCGTTAGTTTTATACATAAATATTAAACAATTTAAAATGTAAAAAGCCTATCCGAAGTGGTCTACATTGGCTGGAATACAGCCCTTTAAACATTGGGGCCAGTTATCAATAGAAGCAAGCACTCTTTCCATGGTAAAATTCTTCACTGGCAATCGTACGGATTGTTATAGGGACTACAAATTATCATGGCGTTTAGAACAATCCGTACTCTGAAACTGACCTTAAATCATAATCCAGTGGATTGAGATCGGGACTAGACGACGGCCAGTCTTCAGCTCTGATGAAGTTCGAAACCTTCGTTTCAACCAAGACTGCGTAGACTGAGCTTTATGACCCGGCGCCGAGTCCTGCTGGTAGAACCATTCTTGGTTATTGAACATGGTGTTGTTAAGGGGCTTCTTTACCTTACCAAGAATGGTATCTTGATATACTTTGATGTTTTGATACCTTTTTCTTAAAAGTATGGCTCAGTCACACTCTTTCATAGCTAAGAAATATCCCACCAAATAATCACTGAAGTCAGCTAGTGTCCACGTTGCACCCCTTCGACTAATTAGGAAGCTTCCTTAGTGCTTTGAACCTAAATACGGTTATTTTGTTTGTTAAAATGTTGCTCAATTGTATAAAAATTCTTATCCGTAAACAATTTTTTTCTGTGAACTCCCTTTGCGGTACGCTTCAATAGTTGTTTCGACGTTTAAGAAATGACCAGTACGTCTATTATATGCTGCAAGTCCTAAGTTATTAAAAGATGACATAGGCGATGATATAGACGATATGTTTCTAGGTGCTTTCTTCATGTCGCGACATAAAATGCTTTGCTTTCCAACAGGATTTCTTCGAATTCTTTCCCTTACTGCTTTGACCACCTTTTTCGTATGATCAATACGTCGACGGCCAGATCTTTTTCTGTCACAAACGGAGGAGGTCTCATTGTTCCTATTAATAGCAAGCACTTACACAAACATTTTACTAATACCAACCGTATGGAGACTCTTAAAAAAATCATTTGGCTCCTTACCTACTTTGTGTAATGCAATCACAGCGATTCGGTTCTCTTTATCACCCCACTCCATTTTAATATTGCAAAATATTGTACAATGTATTGGCGCCAAAATGAGAAAACTCAATGAACAATTATGTAAAAATGACAGATTCCAAATTCAAATGTTATGTTTTGTTTATTTTTAATTGTAACTGTATTTATGGCCAGACTAACTAACTACCCGAAAAATCAGAAAAATTTTTCTTTGCAGTCTGCACGGACGATAAAAAAAAAAGATCTGTGTCACGTACGTAACAGTGAAGCATCAAAACAAGCTAGTTATTGTGTTAATACATTGTCCCACGCATACACTTACACAAAAATAAGCCGATCAGCCGCCGTTATGATATCTGCCATCGTCTGTGACGGATCAGCAGGCCTAGCCAAATTACAAACGCTTTGTATCGATTGACTTTCTACAACCGTCAACGATTCGGAGTAAGCGATTGTAGAAAACGCTAACTTGGTAGCCAAGTTGACACAACTAAGTCAATCGCTCGTTCTCCAATATCTTTAGAAAACATCTATAATATTTTAGTCTATGGTGAGCGTTCTTTCGACATCAAACCTAAAGTACTAATATGTCTACTGTGTCTAACTAAAGTCATGTATGTGTTACCGGCAATCTGTATAATTCAGGCATTGTATACAATACCTAGGCAATGTATATAATACCTGGGTTGTCCAGGCAATGTAAGATTTTTTTTTTATGGAATAGGAGGACAAACGAGCGTACCTGGTGTTAAGTGATCACCGCCGCCCACATTCTCTTGCAACACAAGAGCGTTGCCGGCCTTTAAGGAAGGTGTACGCGCTTTTTTGAAGATACCCATGTCGTATCGTCCCGGAAACACCGCACAAGGAAGCTCATTCCACAGCGTTGTAGTACGCGGAAGAAAGCTCCTTGAAAACCGCAATGTGGAGGACCGCCACACATCCAGATGGTGGGGATGATATCCTAACTTGTGGCGTGTCGTGCGAAGGTGGAATTCGGCGGCAGGAATCAGGTTAAATAGCTCTTCGGAACACTCCCCGTGAGAAATGCGGTAGAAGACACACAATGAAGCGACGTCTCTACGCAACGCCAAGTGATCCAGCCGTTCGCAGAGCACTGGGTCTCCGACAATTCGAGCTACTCTGCGTTGCACAAATATTATGAATATCAGTATCCATTACATACTTTACCTAGGTAATAAATACAATTCCTAGGGATTGTGTAGAATACCTGCTGTTCCATCGGCAACGTGTAAAATGAATTTATTTTAGTCATATTTATCATTTTTAAACTACCTATAAAATAACGGGAAAATGAAACATGTTTTATGAATAAAAATAAATTTTATTTAAATGAAAAATTTGAGTTCTCTTTATAAGTATTTACTATCGCAGTACTTTTTGGAACTATATTGCATTGCAACTGTACGGAGTGTCGTTTTTAGACTAGGGACGTCTTCCTTATTAAGTAGTTCTTGATGACAAAATGTAAACTGTTGTCTTGAATACAATCACTTGACAACACCTTGTTTGGTACCAAGTTAATAAAGATTATCATCTGTTTTTTTGTAATACAATAGCTCGTATATATTTTGTTTGTATATTGCAAGATTATTATTTATATTATATTATTTCATAAATACTTCTCTGAAATCCCGATTATCACGACCAAACGACATGATATGCTCAAATTACACGTACGAGTATTTTCCATTGATTTTTAATACATACATACATAAAATCACGCCTCTTTCCCGTAGGGGTAGGCAGAGACCACTTCTTTCCACTTGCTATGATCCTTACATACTTCTTTCGCTTCGTCCACTTTCATTATTCCTTTCATACATGCTCTCCGGTTTAGGGTACTCTTGACCTGGCCTTTTTTCAAGACGTCCCTGATTTGATCTTGAAACGTCCGCCTAGGTCTACCCCTTCCAACACTTTCATTCACACTGGCCTTATACACTTTCTTCGTCAATCATTCTTCATTCATTCTCTCGACATGTCCAAACCATCTCAGCATGCCTTTCTCAATTTTTGTCACAGCATCTTCTTTCAGACCACAACGTTTTCTTATCTCACTATTTCTTATCCTGTCACTCAGTGTAACTCCTATCATACTTCTCAACGCTCTCATCTCAACTGCATTTATTCTGCTTTCATGTTTCTTCTGCCATACCCAACTTTCACTTCCGTACATGAGTGTTGGAACCAACACCCCCTCATGCACAGCCAAGCGAGCCTTATTAGACACCTTCTGACTGTTCATAAAGGAGTGCAAAGCTCCATTCACCATGTTTCCTGCATTCACTCTTCTTTCAATATCACTCTCATACTTTCCATCTCTTGTAAATTTAGAACCCAGATACACAAACTCTTTCACCTGTTTAATTTTTTCATATCCAATCACGATATTGCAGTCTGTCACTACCTCATCTCTTTCAAGCACCATCACTTTCATCTTCTTTACATTCATCTTCATTCCCTTTCTACCAAAAGCTCCATTCATAGCAGTTACCATCTCTTGCAACTCCTCGGCTGTAGATGCAAATAATACTTGGTCATCAGCATAGAGAAAACATTTGACGAGTAACTCATTCATTCTCAAACCACTGTCATTCTCTTTTAAACCTGTCAAGCAATTGTTCACGAACAGATTAAACAGCCACGGTGACGCTACACATCCCTGCCTAACACCTTTTTCGATATTAAACCATTCAGTGTATGCCCCGTTTATCCTTACACAAGCACTAGAATCTCTATAAAGAGATTGCAATGCTCGTATGAAGACACTGCTCACACCGCTCGTGGACAATGCTGACCATAATTCATTCCTCGCCACTCTATCATTGGCCTTTTCTAGATCCACGAACGCGCAATAGACCTTTTTGTTTTTAGCCAAAAACTTTTCGGCTATGCACCGCAAGGAAAAGACCTGATCCGTACATCCCATTCCCTTTCTAAATCCCGCTTGTGCATCCCATACTTTTTCGTCTGTTTCATTCACAACTCTTTCAATCAACACTTTTGCATACAATTTACCGACGACGCTGAGAAGGCTTATACCGCGGTAATTTCTGCAGTCTTGTCGTGACCCATTTCCCTTATACAATGGCACGATTACAGCTTTGCACCAGTCTCCTGGTACTTGCCCATTTCGCCAGCACAAATTGAAGAGGCGGTACAGCTGGCTAGCCACTATGCCCTGACCAGCCCTCAGCATCTCGACGGTAATCCTGTCATACCCTGCAGCTTTACCTAATCTCATACTTTTCAATGCTTTCAATATTTCATCCACGCTTATCTCACTTTCATCAACATTTATATTAGTTTCAATAGAAGCTGCCGGATGTTGTTCATGCACTTCCTCTCTTTCAAACAAACTTTCAAAATACTCTTTCCATCTCTTTAGCACACATTCTTCTCCTCTTATAATGTTCCCATCTTGACTCCTGATTATACTGAGCTCCGAGGTAGACGTTTTTCCTCTGGCTGTTTTGATGGATTTCCAGAAGAACTTAATGTTTGACTGGAAATCTTCAGTGAGCCTCCTATCAAAATCATCCTTTCGTTCTTCTTTCTTTCTAGACACAACTGCTTTCGCTGCTGATTTCAATCTTTTATACTTCGTTCTTGCTTCCTTTATCTCGTCATCCGTTGCCTTTTGTACTTTTTGGTCAGCTTTTGTTGCTAACCAATCCAACCAAGCTTTCTTCTTTTCTTGCACCGCCATTTGTACCTCTTTATCCATCCACAAATTATAGTTCTTTCCTCCTTTCCTTCTTTTAGCTACCCCGCATACCTCAACAGCAACATTCACGACCCCTTAAATGTCTCCCTTTCCTTTCTTTTTCTTGTAGATTTTCCACTTTTACTCTGTCCAAAACACTCGTAGGCTCAGCTCGTCCGTGTCGCCAACGTTTAAAAAGGCCGCGCATTCGGGCTATGACCAGGAAGTGGTCTGTGTCGAGGCCTACACCGTGGTATGCCCGAGCATCTAATACTTTCTTTCTCAGTCTTTCATCTACAATTACAAAATCAATCATACTTCTAGACTCACCCTCATCTCTTGTATTCAAATGGATCTTTTTGTGGTTAAGCATTGTGTTGGCCACGCAAAGATTCCATTCCAAGCATACTTCAAGCAGGCTTTTCCCATTTTCATTCACTCTCTCGTCCCCAAACGTACCCAGAACTCCTTCATACCCATCACGCTTTACTCCAACCCACCCATTAAAATCCCCTAACATCACGATCCGTTCATTTTCTCCGCATTTATTCAAGACCTCTCTCATACTGTCCCAAAATTCCTCTCTCTCTTTTTTGGCTTTTAATGACCCACCTCCGCACAGATCCGTCGGTGCATAGACCCCAAGGATAAACAAGCGAGTGAGTCCGACTTTGAACCTAATCCAGAGGAGTCTTGGGCTAACACATTCATGCTCTATCACACATTCTACTATTTGAGCGGAAAGAATCACACCAACTCCCTGACAGCCTCGGCTGGTTTGGGGGACTCCGGACCAGTATGCCGTGTAGGGACCATGAACCGTGGTATCACATCCTTTCCTCTTCGTTTCATTCACGCACAGAATATCTATGGATCGTTCATCCATCATCTGACATACTTCATCTATCTTATCATCCACTCCGCCTCTTACATTCAACGTAGCAAAGCGACTCTCCATGGGCCGCTTTTCGCCCCCGCGAGAAACGAGACGTGATGGGTGGCGAACCACATCGCCGCCATTTTGGTGAAATAACCTATTTTTTATTAGTCTCCATTGCGTTCCCACGAATAGCAAGGGAAAGGTTTGTCCACCCCAGCAGAGCCCCGCATG
Organism: Leptidea sinapis; assembly: GCF_905404315.1. Taxonomy (NCBI): domain Eukaryota; kingdom Metazoa; phylum Arthropoda; class Insecta; order Lepidoptera; family Pieridae; genus Leptidea; species Leptidea sinapis. The sequence continues at coordinate 8,920,184 of NC_066296.1, read as the reverse complement.
CCAGGGTAAGGCTAGCCTGATTCTGGGACGCCCGGTCCCAGGGCAGTGAGGCACGCTAACGACTAGGCTTGCCCCTAGCCATGCATCCATCCGCGCGGCAGACGTTGGATTGGCGGACAGGGTAGGAATAGGGAAAGGGAAAGATAGGTGGTGTGAAAGGAAGATTGGTAAGTTAAAGTGGGAAATATGAAATGTAGGATATTACCGCCCAGGAGGGCAAGGATAAGGACTAAGTAATAGCTAGGGGAGCCGGGGTCGCATACCCGTATACTATACCACAACTTCCGGACAGGTAAGTTGGGATGAGTATCACATGACTTAATTGACTTGATTTTTAATTAACCTGAAAAATACAAAAGACCTATGGGGCCATTCGACTTATACTGTAAAATACATACTTGACATTACAGCACCTGAATTAGCAATAATATTTAACAAATGCATAGATGAGGGTGTGTTCCCTGACTGAAAGTTATATCTTTGTTTACATCGGGCAGTTCTTTTGTCGCTTCAAATTTCAGGCATATTTCAGTGCTGCCCGTTTTTAGTAAAATTTTTGAAAAGCTTTTGCTTCAGCTGCTACATATGAATTTTTGTAAATTATTGAACAAAAATCAATTTGGTTTCACTAGGGGCTTATCAACAATTACTGCGGGTACTCATTGAGCACATCTTTGAAGCCTGGGGAGAGTTACCGGATGCATTGGGCATTTTTTTTTTTATTTGTCCAAAGCATTTGACTGCGTCCACTCTTTACTCCGCATTATGGATTAAAAATAGAGCCCTAAAGCTGTTAAAATCATAATTATTTAAGCGAAAGAGTTCCCCTAGGACTACTAGATTATGATTATTTTATAGCAATAGCAATGACAGTACAACATTTTATATTTTTATTGAAAAGAGCGCAAAAAAGGAGAGTTTCTGGCGCCGCTTCTTTTCTCTCAGAGCGCCATTTGTTTCCGAAGCGGTAATAGTATCTACTGTGTTAGAAATGACATCAAAAAGAATTCTAAAGAATCAATTTTGAGAAAATAAATGCCTTTTATGCATTAATGAAAGCCTTCGTCATTCATTGACGGATGACATGAAATAATAATAAATCGAGATAGTAAATAAGGAATGGTTCGAATGTAGAAAATCCCTCGAGTGCTATCTGAAACCAAAGTTGGCCAGTCTAAATCCAGTTGCAGTAAATAAATTGAATTTACCTCGACGTTCAGTAAGTCTAGACTGCCAGACGATGTGTGAAGCGACAGTTGGCTTGCAAATGCATTTCAGATACAGCCAAGTTAAGTTTTACGGCGCACTTATCTGGAGTAATCTTGAATGAGAAAAAATAATGAAAAAGTTTCTAAGTGGAGTTGTTGCATAGATTTAATCAGTGGAACAGTTTTATTTTCTTTCGAGGTTCTCAGGAGATTACTGTGGATAGACACACAATTCATATGATGATCAATAGCAACAGCTTCTCTGAGTGTCACACAAACCGGCTCGGAGAGGAGAGCAGATTTTTAATAAGGTTTATTTTTATCATTCTTTGATTATTGAGAATGCTTGAGAGTAAACCTATGCGCTTAGAGTGAAATCATAAGAGTCGACTTACGGCCGTTCCCAATATACTATCTACTGATAGAGATAAATTACTACCTTTTACTGTCAGTAATTAGCTGTCAATAATCTGAAGCTGTCCCAATATACCCGATAAGTCATTGTTATCGCCTTATACTGGGACGCGTGAATTGTAATTTCATTACAAACTTCTATCGCTGGTAAGGTATACGTCGTCCCATTGACAGACAGCGTGTACCGATAAGGTGAGTTTATTGGGGCAGAAAAGTCAATGATAGTTACGATTTTTATCTCAAGTAAGTGGTAGACTGAATATTGGGAACTAATAAAGAGCGCGGAAGGTAATCTTCTGCGCTCGCTCATACGAAATGCTCCGAGTGCATGCTCTTTCACTCATCCGTGCTCTTCCAGCCAGTTTATGTGAATTTGGTCATCTTCTGCCACTTCTAAGCGTTTCTTAAGCTTCTAACGAAAATAAGAGCTCCGGCCGATGGTCTCTGAGCCGGTCTGTGTGAGCGGACACTTAAACGTGAAAAAATTTTACTTGAGAATCACAATTAAGATTGATGCCATGCGTCCTACTATATCATTATCCTCAATGATGATGTGAATAAAGTTTGAGTATGGATTGCCTTATTGATATATTATTAGGTGATCAACCCAGCTCAATAAATTATAATAATCCGCCGCCAGACCCGTTTTAATGTTTAGTTTGAATACTGAGGAGTTTTACACATTACGGTCGACATCGATTACGCTTGAAGGCCCATAATATTTGTCAACTTTGACTCCTTTTACTCGTATCTGCTCGAGTTCACCCAGATAGTGGAATAATATTGAAACAAAAGTCCGGGGATTTATATTTATATACTATTTATTATTAAATTATTTGATAGGAACATCATCCCTTTCTTTTTCTTTTAATTGGCGAAGTACCTTTAGCTTAGTGAATGTTCTCATGTCAAACGCCAGCAACACATATATCGAGTTTTTCCTTCTTCCACCTTATCCATTCTATAAATATAAAGAAGAGTTACCTATATGCGACAAACATTATGAAGTAGCACAAGGTTTATTAATACTTATAAAACCAGAGCCTTCTGGGAATAAATTCAATTGAATATGTTACCTCAGTTTTCGGTGACCACCTGTGGACAGGTTTCGATAGATAGTTGACGGTTTTTTCTAGTTTCGATCCATGGCTTCCAGAACAAAGTATTTTGTTGAAATTCACTATAAGTTTTAATTATAAATAATAAATTTAAAATTTATTTCTCGTATTACTAGAATATTTTCTGTTTTAATCCATGCATGTGTAAAAAACTGTTCAATTAATGTTAAAAACTGTGTAATTCTTATAACAAAATGTATCTTTTAAAATTTATATGTTGTATTCATTAAAGTTTATATTGTGTCGTTTTAAATTAAGTCGATTTGTTCTAAATCGTGCATAACTCTGCAAGTTATGAGTTCCTTAGCTGTACGGGCGTTATCGCCTCGGAAAACTTTGGTTTTACGAACAATTAAGTGTAACATTAACCCTCCTACAAACTTAGTATTTGGGAGAAAATTAAGCTTGGGTTGCAACGAGCTAGATTCCAAAGTAAACTTTATACTAGACCGAATAATATATAGTTCAGAAATAATTATTACAAAATACTTGACACGTTTATCTACTAAAGGTCTATTCTAGAAACTAAATTTTATATACTCGTACATGGGGCACACTATTTTTATATACATGGGGCACACTATTTAGAATATTAAATTTTTGAAACGTTGCAACCTTCTTAGTAATAAATAAACTATTGGCGGGAAATATATACATATTTTGTCAATTGTTTTTTTTATCACACATCAAAGTTCTACGTACGCAACGAAAATGCAATTAAGTCGAAAAGATTTTAGAGCGATGATTTTTTATGATTTTAAAACTTCTCTTTCTCCGCAAGACTCTGCCGCTCGTCTTCAAAATGCTTTTTGGAGAGAAGCACTTGCTTGAGCACCGTGAGGCGATGGTTTGCTGAATTTGAGAGTGGTTGGGTTTCTTTACATGACGAATTTCGTGAAGAGCGGCCTTTAACTGCCGTCAACGAAAATAATGTGGCTACTGTTAAGCAGCCAATTGAAGAAAACCCGTGGATTACCTATGAGACAATTCCAGGACTTTTGGGGATTGGTATGAGCCAAATTCAGAAAATCTTACACGAAGAATTGAAAGTTTGGAAACTTAGTTATCGTTAGATCCCTTATGAACTGACAGCGGAACAGAAGTGGGCTCGCGTGGAATGGTGCTCACAGATGCTAATGCAGTAAGACCACGGACATTCTAATGCTGTTTATGACATTGTCACAGGAGACGAAACGTGGATTTATTGTTTTGAAACCGAAATAAAAACAGCAATCTTTTGAATTCTGAATTTTTTTCTCAGCTACGGGTCTCACCTGCACAATTCCACTTGAAGATCAAAAGATTGTTAATGCCGAGTGGTATTCTACCATTTGCTTACCCAGAGTGTTAAAAAAAAATTCGCGAAAGACGACCAAAAAGCCGCGTTATCCTACATCCTTAGTCATTTTTAGCTTCCAAAAAAGTACAACTCGTCACCCAATCCTGCACGTATCCCCGACCAATGTTTTGTTAATGTTTGCTTAAAATGTAAAGGAGAGTATTTTGAAAAGTAATAAACATAATATTTTGGTTATAACATGTTGTTTTTTTTAAGTTACGCAAAACTTTTAGTGTGACCTACAGCTTATTATCATTATGTTGTATAAAATAGAGTAATCTTAATTTAATTAAAAAAAAGCTAATTTAATTGCTAATGTAAGTGAAACCTAAAGACATACGTTAAAATGATATAACGTTGTTGTCAGCACAATAATATCAATAATATTATTGTAATACTACTTGTTTCCTTCACAGAATATGTACTCTATATCATCTCACGTTGAATAACATTGATATGTTTCAGTGCTCCCTTTTACCCCTATTTATCTATAAAGCTAATCTTAAAAAAATTGTCAGTTCTAATCAAACTTAAATCTCATTATTTTTATATTCTACATTCTAGTTTTACAATTATATAGCTTACTTTTACCAAGTTTTACTTACCTTTGCTGCAACTAACTTTAATTGTAAATTGTACGTGCACGGTTGCAACTAAGTAGATGTCGCTTTTATCTTTAACATCTATGTTCTCAGTGAGATGTTCCAAGGGAACAATTGAGTTATAATTTGAATGTGTATTTTATCTTAAATAATAAATATTACATAAAATACGACATGAGTACCTTCAAAAAAAACGAGTACACCTTCCTTAAAGGCCGGCAACGCTCTGGTGTTGCAAGAGATTGTGGGCGGCGGTGATCACTTTACAACAGGTACAACGACCCGTACGCTCGTTTGTCCTCCTCCCTTAAAAAAACATAAATAAATAAATTTTATAATATGCCATAATGTCTTGTACTCAGTACATCATCAACTTTATGTGTAGAAAATTTAGGACGGTCGGCAACAAGATACTCAATGTTGATAGCATTGTTGTACACAAAAGTTTTATGAAGTCTCTACTTACACGATACGCGATCCTTGTTCACACCTCTCTTAACATTATCCAAAATAATATATTCTTCAATAACACATTCATTGCCAGATCTGAATGTTAAAATACAGTTACTTCAAGCATGAAAGCGCAAGAAGTTGCAACGTAACTTAGATCTTTCTACGTCTTGATAGTCAGTGACAGAGGCGAAATCTTACCAGTGGGAGGCTCCTTTGCACAGGAAGCCGGCTAGATTATGGGCAACACAACGGCGTCTATTTCTGCCGTGAAGCAGTTATGTGTAAACATTACTGTGTTTCGGTCTGAAGGGCGCCGTAGCTAGTGAAGTTACTGGGCAAATGAGACAACTAAACATCTTATGTCTCAAGGTGACGAGCGCAAATGTGGTGCCGTTCAGAATTTTCGGGTTTTTCAAGAATCCTGAGCGCCACTGCATTATTATGGGTAGGGCGTATCAATTACCATCAGCTGAACGTCATAGAAAAAGCATCTATTTTCAGACTAAACCAAAGTGGCAAACGTATCACGTGTGTAAGTCGTAATTTGTCACGCATACTAAAATAGTAAACCTGGCTTGTTATCATGCGTTGTCTAACAGCAAAAGGCTCTATCTAGACGCTTAAATTTACTATGTGTAAAAACATAACTTACGCACGTTGTCAGTTAGCAATACATGTGTTCAGTGGTTTTAATTATGTATTTATTGGTCTACCAGCGATTTAACATAAAAATATTTCTTAAACTCTTAACAATTTAAATTACATGCACAGGGTATGAAAAATCATGCATGCTAACAAACACTGCATGCTAATTTCGCTTATCATTAGGAACTTTATAAATCTAAAAGTGATTTAAAAACTAAAACCAGAGAAAAATAATTATACAAATAAGAATTTTTAAGGTTGCAATAACCAATTGGGAATTATTTTAAGGATAGTTATGGAAACAAATAATAACGGCCTTACAAATAAACTTTGTATAAAGTTATAACTGATGATAAACAAAGAAAATGAAAAATGTTTACATTATCGTTGACAACACTGTCAATACAATGATAATTATGAAGTTTTCCTAATGACAAGCTGCCTTGCAAATAAACGCGGGAAACGTTATACGTCCGAACAAACCATTCGTAAGCAAAATTTCTACTTGTAAACATTTTACATATTCTTGGTTTATGCTTAGTTATAACTTTATGCCAATTTTATTTGTAAGGCCGTTAGTGTTTTAATTACACCTAAATATGACAAAAATTTAAATCTAAGCTAAGTAAATATACAATAAAATAAAATAAACGAATCTAAATTTAAAATATGATATAACTAACTAGTTTTAACACAGACTTAGAATAGAATATACTAGGGTAGAAACGACCAGGCAGCCCGTCAATTTGTGACCATTTTGATTTGTCAATGTGTACGTTAGCTAGTGGTTTAATATTCAAACTACTAAGAATAAGGTAAATCTTAGCGTGGCTGACTGTTGACAACTTGTCAATCAAAATCGGTTACAGTAACAATAGATTCGCTTTCCTTTTCTATCCTGCTGTATCTCCGTTAAAGATGTTCTTCTGTCACGAATGCTGTCTGTGCCTATACACTAGTATATTGTAAATCTATAAATAGATGGATATACTAATGCAAAGAAAAAAAAAATATTTTCTATTGCAAATAAAACTTTCTATTGCAGCTAATCTACGAAGAAGCTGGTATGGTTTTCTCTGGACTTTCAATGACAAACGCCTGAATAGACATTTACCTACGCCACACGAAGCCCACTACCCATTCGAAATAGTATGCCTCAGACCTGAGAAGAACGGGCACAAGAAACTCAACAGGCTTCCTTTTTTGTCTCATAAAAAAAAATTACAGTGTAATATCGTACAACAATTACTATTTAACAGCCTGAGTGCAGTCGCTCCAATCTGTGTTATCATTAATGTGTGTCAATTATTTTATAGTAACCGTTACCACACAAAGGTTTTTAACAACTATTTTGAATATCGTAATACATTTGTTTGGACATTTTCTGGGATGTAGTTTAATCGCTCATAAAAGACTTACTAACTCGACTTAGCTAAGCATTAGACATAATTAGAAAATAGAATAGTTATTATTGTAGTACCCTGCCTACTGAGCTAGAGGTCCCGGGTTCTAATCTCGGTAGGTGCAAACATTTATACGATGAATATACATGTTTGTTTCCGAGTCATGGATGCTTATAAGTATTTATGTATGTTTAAGTAAGTATATTGTTTTAAATATATCGTTGTCTTGTACCAATAGTACAGGCTATGCCTAGTTTGTGGCAAGATAATATGTGTAAGAGTGTGCCAATATTATTATTATATCTTTTTAGTTAAATCAGTGACCCCGTTTAAATCAAGAAACTGAAATCAACATTAAGTCTCGCAATGAAAGCACAAAATCTTTACAACTTCAGCAATCCACGGCACTTAATATTCATAGAGAAAACTTTCTCCTCACAGCTTTCTGTAAACAGACCCGAGTCAGCTTGACGCTATTTTCATTAAAGCAATGGAAGAAATTAAGTGAACTCTCCAATGTTCCATTGCATTGCGATGTGGAATGCATTCTTATTTTGAGAGAATTGAACTTATTAACTGTGTTTCCAATTTATTGGATTGCTTCTGAAGTTTTTACATGAGAGGTCAAGATAAGTTAAATAAAGTTTATTCACTTAAAAAAATTCCAATATTGACAATCAAATATTTGTATGCTGATTTATTGGCGAATTGTGCTTTAATTTTTTTTTAATGGAATAGGAGGAAAGACGAGCGTACGAGTCTCCTGGTGTTAAGTGATCACCGCCGCCCACATTCTCTTGCAACAGCAGAGGAATCCCGTTAGCTTTGCCGGCCTTTAAGGAAGGTATACGCGTTTTTTTTTAAGGTACCCATTTCATATCGTCCCGGAAGCACAAGGAAGCTCATACCACAGCTGTGTAGTACATGGAAGAAAGCTCCTTGAAAACCGCACCGTGGAGGACCGCCATACATCTAGATGGTGGGGATGATATCGTTACTTGTGGCATGTCGAGCGTAGGTGGAATTCGGCGGCAGGAATCAGGTGAAACAGCTCGGAACACTCCCCGTGATAAATGCGGTAGAAGACACACAATGAAGCCACGTCTCTACGCAACGCCAAGTGATCAAGCCGTTCACAGAGCACTACTACATCTGCCAATTGTTAAGGACTATGTTACCACGATTCATACACATAGATCTGTTTCATTTCAATTAGGCTGCAACCAAGTGCTTTTGAATCGTCACTATAAATGTTAAGAAAAAATAGGGCTCGTAAGAAAAACATACAAAATGCGGCCACTCTTTTCAATCAATAGAGTATTTTACAATGGCTTTTAAACTAATCTGTTTTGATATACAATTCGTTGAAAGATGCTGTATCCAATATAATATGAATCATGTTCAAAGTTAAAAGCATTATAAATATCGATTATTTCATAAAAAGTAATAATGAATTAACAGTCTAAACATAAATTATTATACTACATTGGATGCATCAACCTTTAGAGCTTGAATTCATTGTTTGTGTAAGGATGCTACGTGAACACGATGCTCAAGAACAAATACAATGATTTAGTAATTACTATAAGAGAAATAAACGAAAAAAACTATAGCTGAGCTTCTAAAAATTTATTAGCAAAAACAAATTGTCCTTTATTACCATGCTATTGAAACTATAATCGTGTCCACAAAACATTTCATATTGAATTTACAATCTTAAAAAGGGTTTTTATGAAACGGAGATAATTGAAATTCGAATTCGATTCGAATAGTTTGAATACAGAAAATGTATTGAAAATATAAGTTTACTTATCTGTCACTAATTTGTAAGCGAAATTATGTATATTACTGTTGAAACCGCAACCCTCAATATAGGCATCCTTAATTAATTGAATCTATCTACAACCGCACCAATCCGTTTTTATCTTTTCCACATATAACTCAATACACACAAGAATCACCTTTAAGTTATGCGATTTAGTCGCATTTTCCTCTGTCAAGTAAGGTCTTTAATTTGCAATTTTCCAGCTTACTATTACTACGGGATTAAGTTCTAGCTTCGGATAGAATCTTTAATTTCCTCGGGGCGTTACAGTTGCTGATGATATTCGATTTCAATGCAAAAAGCGAACATTAAATGTTTGTTACATTATAGATACGATTTATAGAAACTGCTTTGTTAAGTTGATTTGTTTGTGACATAAATGCTTTACAATGCTAATAAAGGGAACGCTCCTTTGATTCCTCTGATGTTGCAAGAGAATGTTGTTGTTGATGTTGCAATTGTTGAAAAGCAATAACTTAAGCTATAAAGCAAAAAGCTTACTTTAATTAGTAAGAAGTATAAATCTTTCATCCAAAATTTCAACGTTTGTTTTACGACTTTTTTGATCAGGCCACGTGTCCTGACGCGAGCTTAACATTTTATATCCATCTCAAGAAAAGTACTCAGCGCCGTTAAAGAAGTTTTCACTTCAAAAATGACGAGAGTATTTCGTATATTCTCGACCAAATACAAAACCCCAGGTCATCGACTTTCCAAAGTTCGGCGGTAAATTCAATAAATCACATGTGACATAATGTCTTTATTCGTCGGAACTTCATATTTCGTTATTGTTGTACAAACACACGTATAGTGGGGTTTACGAGGCACATAAAATCGGGGGTGTGTAAACGAGATTGTTAAAGCTTTTGTTTAACGTTTACTTGTACTAATATTACTTACTTCTTATTACGGTTAAGGAAAATTAATGTCATTAGGTAATATTTCTTTGAAACATGGAAATAATATATGATTTGAACTCATATCAACAATTGGTTATTTTAAAGTGATTACCCTCACTTCTAGGATTAAAACACAAATAAAATTTTAAAAATAATATTTTTTGAAGGATGCGCAACTCGAACCCACGACCTCTGGCGTTCCGTGCGAGTGCTCTAACCAACTGAGCTAACCGTTCGAGTGACGTATCGGCATAAAAAATTTTATGCTTTGTCAACCTTACCCTTTTGATACCTTCATCGTATCGCTTCATCGTATAGTGTTAATTATACAAATCAAACATGTAACTTGAGAGTTGAACAATACAATTTTGTTTTGTTAAACGGAGAGGTGATAAGACCGGTGGAATCTGCTATATTTCTTGGTATTACTCTGGGTTCCAAATTACAATGGGGCCCCTATATTGAAGGATTGGCGAACAGACTTATATCTGCAGTATACGCGGTTAAAAATATTAGACAATTAACTGACATAGATACGGCGCGACTAGTATACTTTAGTTATTTTCATAGTAATGTCCTATAGTATATTGCTATGGGGCAACGCTGCCGATATTAATACAATATTTATGCTGCGGAAGAGGGCTATTTGTGTTATTTATAACCTAGGTCCTAAAGAAACATTGAGAGCAAAATTTAAAGAAATTAACATCTTGACTGTTGCTAATCAATATATTCTTGATAATGTATGTTCATACGCACATTAGTGAATTTGCTATAAACTGTCATAACCAGAATGTTAACACCAGGAACAGACATAAACTTATAATGCCTACTATTCGGCTAAGTGGAGTTAGTAAGGCTTTTGTGGGACCGATGTATACTTTTACAACAAGATACAAGAAAATGTTCAAAAAAAAATTGTTAAAAACGGTTGTGTGGTAAAGGTTACTAATAATAACTACATACTAAAACTAAAAATAACATAAATTACTTTCTTAATGATACCACAGATTGGGAATGGAGCGACCGCCCTCAGGCTGTTAAATAATAAGTTATATTGTACAATATTACTCTGTAAACCAATTTTTTGATGAAAAAAGCCCGCTTAGTTTGTTGCGCCACTTCTTCTCAGGTCTAAGGCTACTTTTCGGAATAGGGGGTAGACCTTTTTGACTGACTTTGGTAGGTCTTTTTGACTTTCAATAAGTGACACATCCTATTTTAAATTAAGTAACATATTTTGTTTGTATTAATTTATAATAGATTTTAGGAACCCAGGTGGGAATTTTTTTTACAATTATTAGCACATTTTATAAATTAGGGCTTAGAGAAAAAATTAAGATGTTATCCTAATATCAATTGTTCTTCTATTTCTATTATTGTCAATTATATTCGTTACGTGTCTTATATTTATGAACCTGTTACGCCTACTATTGGGCTAAATCAGGTTAGAAGTCTATTGTTGGGTGAGTTATATGTAATCATAGAAACTGAAATACTTATGTTGCACCCAAAATGACATACATATATAAAATAAAAAATGATAATCGCAACATACCCCGATCAAATCACATTTTGGCCGTTATCAGAAGAATTAAAGATGAAACCCCATGTACCTTTTATAAGCTCATATTTCATTTCATTTCATTTCATTTCATTTTATTTCATTTCATTTCATTTCATTTCATTTCATTTCATTTCATTTCATTTCATTTCATTTCATTTCATTTCATTTCATTTCATTTCATTTCATTTCATTTCATTTCATTTCATTTCATTTCATTTCATTTCATTTCATTTCATTTCATTTCATTTCATTTCATTTCATTTCATTTCATTTCATTTCATTTCATTTCATTTCATTTCATTTCATTTCATTTCATTTCATTTCATTTCATTTCATTTCATTTCATTTCATTTCATTTCATTTCATTTCATTTCATTTCATTTCATTTCATTTCATTTCATTTCATTTCATTTCATTTCATTTCATTTCATTTCATTTCATTTCATTTCATTTCATTTCATTTCATTTCATTTCATTTCATTTCATTTCATTTCATTTCATTTCATTTCATTTCATTTCATTTCATTTCATTTCATTTCATTTCATTTCATTTCGTTTCATTTCATTTCATTTATTCAGGATACAAAGGGTCAGAATTCAAAAGCTATATTATTTAATGAAGACCGATAGTTCCATAAAATAATTTTAAAACTACTTAATACTTACAATGTGAGTGCTTTGTTATAAATAAAATAATATGTTTTTAACTCTTATATCTTTAAACGAGCAATTCTTGTATATATATATAATCTGAATCTCGGAAACGGCTCCAACGATTTTCATAAAATTAAGTATGCAGGGGATTTCGGGGGTGATAAATCGATCTAGCTAGGTTTCAATTTAAAAAAAATGGTTTTATCCATGTTTGAATGAGAAACAGCTACAATAACATTAGAATACAAAGGTAAATTTCGCCACTATATACAAGACTATTATAGCTCAGATGGGACATTGGGTGATCCGGAAAGCAGAAGACCCCGGTTCGAATCCAGATGTCCTATTAGTTTTTTTTTTGTTCAAGTTTTGTACATTCTTAAAAATCCGAGCAAGGCTCGGTCGTCCGGATATTGCAAATAAAGTGATAAAATATAAAACATTTAAAATACAAAAGTTAATTTATTACGATATGAAAATAAAACAGAAAGATTTACTTATGCTACTTATGTTTAGACATGGCTTCTTAAGTCATAATTTTGAATTTTGCAAACGGCAAGTGAAAAATACCAAAATTTTCAAATTTTTCATTAAAAAGTTTACAAGCTCGTCTGGTATAACTATTTATAGTATATAACTTTATAGTGTGATTTTTACAATAAATGATATTTTACAAGCTTTATCTAAGAACTGAGCTTAATTCATTTTAAATATGTTTTGTGGTCCTAATTCATTGAATCGCAATTTAACACAAAGACTATTTAATTCACAAACAGAATAAATTTTAGTATAATGTATATCAGGCTCCAGAGGAAATTTAATTTCATAATCGTACTGAATTGATAAGGAAAATTTTATACAAAAATTGTATATTCGAGTTATCAATATTTCCCATTTTTGAAACCGAGGCTTTAAAGTTAGAAGGGGAGATATAGCTGAAAAAGATTATTTTCTACCGCTCGTCGATTGAATTATCCCCTAAATTGATCATTTCTGCTTCTAACATTCCCTTGTGACTTTTTTACTTTAGAGTTTTTTTTTAGTTAGGGGAATGTTATAATTACATATTTATCTTTTAAGGAAGGACAAAGAAGCATATATGTCACGTGATATAAGGTGATCACCACTGCTCCCAATTTTCCTGCAACATCAGAGGAATCACAGGAGCATTGCTGACTTTTAAATGTAGACATAGCTATAAAAACACCTAATAAAGCATCTTTTTTTATATTTAATTAAAATTATACTCTAAATTATTTAACTATATTTTTTTTTTGTGAATCGATTGAAATAAAATACACACAATAATGTAACAATAAACAATGTATCTAAATCGCTTAAGCCTTCAGGAAAAACGATTTTGTCTATACAAACAAAATTTATGAACGATGCGGGACTCGAACCTGCGACCTCTGCGAGCGCTTTTCCAACTGAGCCAACCGTTCGAGTGACGAATCGCTTATAAAATCTTGTATGATTTGTTCAACTCTCAGGTTGTGGCTTCATCTACAGGATCTACTTTTCAGTTGATAACCTGCCCAACCTCAATATTTGCATATTAGGAAATTGACTTGAGATGTCACTCTTTCAATTAATATAAACAATTTGTTATTTTTTAAAGTGATAACCCTCGCTTCTGGGATTTCGAGTCCCGCATCTTTCATAAATTTTGTTTTCATAGTTTATTTGTATAATTAATCCCAGAAGTGAGGGTTATCACTTTAAAGAAATAAATTGTTCAGAATAAGATAAATAAATACTGATAAGTAAATAGTAATTGAATTCAATTTAGTTTTTATCAAGATTTCATATATTATATTTATAGTTTTTGGGTTGTATTATTTGGCCGTAAAGTTATTGTTAGGTTATTTTATACAAGCTGACCCGGCAAACGTTGTTTTGCCATATAAAGTATAATTCACGCGATAGTTTTATAAGTAATAAAAGATTGCCTATATTATAGCGTGTACATCATTTTGTTCTATTGTCAATAGTTTTTGCAGCGCACGCAAAAATAGGTTTTCGATTTTACACCTTGTGTAACAAAATAGCAATTTTATTACGGATCCCTAATTTTGAAAAAAAAAACATAGCCTATAGCCTTCCTCGATAAATGGACTACCGAACACTGAAAGAATCACTCAAATCGGACCAGTAGTACCAGAGATTAGCGCGTTCAAACAAACAAACAAACACTGCAGCTTTATAATATTAGTATAGATTTGCAAGAGTATTTGTTAGATACAATATTTCAACTTCTACGTAATTTTAGATTTTCAAAACGCAAAATATGATGTTTAATACTCACACAGAAACTTTTATGTACATTTGTTTGTATCTAAGATAATTATATCCGCTTAAAAAATAATTGCGTGCGTCCAAGGTACACATGTCAGAAGTGAAACCTGCATTGTGCATGAACCTCTAAACTGCATATGAAGTCCTGGTACGTGTTGCTAGGATGACACATGATTTCAACCGCTTTTTACGACATTACTATCACCACTAATATATATATGTTCTCCTGGTGTCTATGTATTAATATTTCGTGCGCATGGTGTCAGAATATACATATTATGATATACTCGCGTCATACATAAGACAATCTTTTCTTTAACTATGATCGCCTGGTTCTAAAACACTGTATAATGCTTCCTATCTCATTACATCCTTACATCCATCATCCTCATTACATCCATCCTTCCTCTCTCATACTCATTCCTATCCCATGTTAAATTTTATGAATTTATGTGTCTGCTCTTTTTTCTCTCGCTTTTTCGTTTCAACGAATTTCAAATCACAACGGTGCTAAAGAAGTTTTCACTTCAATAAATAAAATAATGGTGAATTAATAAGTACCTACTACTTGCGATCATCGTTATTCGAGATGTATGTCTACATCGTTTGCTAAAAGATGGTGCTGGCAATCAGTATGTATGTACTCTAAAACGCGTATTAAGTATTTGTTTTCATATTGTTAGAATACTTAATATTTAATTTGTTAATTATTATTTATTAATCGTTTCACTCCACTCACACTCACACACGGACTGACATACACCACTTACACAATCACAAACACACTCCACATACATACATGCACACAAACATTTACACTACTTACATACATACATACATACATACATACACTCATAAACACATACTTACACACTTACATACATAACACAAAACATCACCACACTCGCCGGCGAGTGTGTTCTTCTCATCTTTTCATCTTCATTTTTATTCTCTCTCCTTCCCACAAGCACACAGCCGGTCCGAGGTTCGAGTCTCCTTAGGAGACGCCCCGCGACTGTTGTTGCGTAGTCTTTGCGGCCTCCACGGCCCACGTCCTATGTCGCTGTAAAAGTATGGCTAACAGCATAGAGGAGGTTTTAGTCGGTATGGGGTGTCCGCTTACGCGGACACTCGAGTCCGACATATTACGCCCCGTTCCGGGGCGTAAATACGTAACTGTATTTCCTCCTCTCAAAAAAAAATTTGTTAATTACGTAAGCAACTAGCAATAATTATAAACGTTTAATGTTCTACGCGACCTTGTTGGAAGTCGCTTCAGATGTTTCACTTAAATTATGTGTTCATGAAAGTGCAAAGTCCATATGCCTGATTTGCCACAGGAAAAAAAAATAAGATATAATTGGACAGAATGTTATGCCTATTATCTAATTGTATTTATTTGACATGTAATGGTAATATAATATTATCTAATAAAATACAGATATTAGACATCAATGATCAATAATATAATTAATTATTAAAAATGTAAGATATTGACATCTGATAGGTTATACACATACCTAATTTTTATAAAAGACAGATAGCAAAATCGCTATCATATTATTTTATAGCACAGCCAACTATTTGGCAACCCAGTCCCCTGCTTCTTTTGAGCAGGTTAGTTTTAAGTTGATAAGCACTGCTTCTATTGAGCACTGTAATATGATAACTTTTTGGACTTCGCTTTTATTGAGCAGAGTATTAATTTAATAACCACTGCTTCTATTGAGCAGTGTACTAATTTAAGTAAAGATTTGGAACTTTTCCAAAAAACTAAGCAATAAGACAATAGGGGACTCCTCTAGCAGTGTACAAATAAGTAATATAACAAGTTCTAGATGTAAAAAATAAGTAATAAGTGTAAAATTGCATACCTGATGCACCAAAACATGCAAGGATTATTTGGTAAAGAACTTGAACTGGAGTTATTTATGAATTATAAAGATATACATATTTTATGTTTAACAGAGCACTGGCTCAGAAAATATGAGCTCATCTTTAACTTCAGTGGTCATCAGGTGGCAAGTGCGTTTAGCAGAGAAGGGATTCAAGGAACGAGAAGATATTGTGGGCCTCTCTGTTGAACGTACCATTGAAATAGCCTGTGCAGAGCTCGAGCGTGCCATTGTTGTTAGTATATACAGAGATAAATATATATACAGAGGGCTATATTATGGGTACCACAACGTCGCCTATTTCTGCCGTGAAGCAGTAATGTGTAAGCATCCTGTGTTTCGGTCTGAAGGGCGCCATAGCTAGTGAAATTACTGGGCAAATGAGGCTTTACATCGTATGTCCCTAGGTGACGAGCGCAATTGTAGTGCCGCTCAGAATTTTTGGGTTTTTTGAGAATCCTGAGCGGTACTGCATTGTAAAGGGCATGGCGTATCAATTACCATCAGCTGAACGTCCTGCTCGTCTCGTCCCTTATTATCATAAAAAAACCCCAGACGCAGCATATGAATTATTTGAAAGTGTATTGGAGGAGGTTTTATTAAAATTATATGAGTCTAAGAAACAGGCATATCGTGGTGCAAAGGTGGTGATTTTAATATTAATTTATTAGAAAAATCCACCACCAGTATTACATTTGATGATTATGACTCAGTAATGATATTCCAAATCTTATAGAGAAAAAACATAATTTAGGTAGTATTGTTTGCGGACGACATTGCACTGATTTTCAAAGTGAAAAGAAACCAAGCTAAGTATGACGAAGTGAACTTGAAATATTGATATATTCAATCTGACAGCGTGTACTAATTTAGCGCTAGTAACCTATTGTTAAACGGAGAGGTGATAAGACCGGTGGAATCTGCTATATTTCTTAGAATTACTCGTAAAGATTAGACAATTAACTGACATAGATAGAGCGCGATTTGTATGCTTTAGTTATTTCCATAGTATTATGTCCTATGGGCAACGCTGCCGATATTAATACAATATTTTTCCTGCAGAAGAGGGCTTTTTGCGCTATTTATAACCTAGGTACTAAAGAATCATTGAGAGCAAAATTCAAAGAAATTAACATCTTGACTGTTGCTTCTCAATATATTGTTGATAATGTAATGTGTGTTCATAGGCACATAAGTGAATATGCTAGAAACTGTCATAACCATAATGTTAACACCAGGAACAGACATAAACTTATAATGACTACTACTCGGCTAAGTCGAGTTAGTAAGTCTTTTGTGGGGCGATGTATATGCTTTTACAACAAGATCCCAGAAAATGTTCAAAACAAAAGTATACGTTATTCAAACGTATTGTTAATAAACGTTTGTGTGGTAAAGGTTACTATAACATAAATGACTTTCTTTCACAGATTGGGAATGGAGACACCACCCTCATGCTATTAAATGATAAGTTTAATTGTACAATATTACTTTGTAAAGCCCGCAAAAAAAAAGCCTGCTGAGTTTTTTGCACCAATTCTTCTCAGGTCTGAGGCATTCGTTTTGGAATGGGTGGTAGTTTTTGACTTTCGATAAGTGATGCCACATCTTATTTTGAATAAAAATATTTGAATTTGAATCTAGAAAAAAAGTGAACGGAAACGAATTTGTATGTATGGATAGACAGACTCGCATCTTTACGTCAAATTAAAAAGTCTAGAACTTCAAATAAGCCTCAGGAGCACAGCACATAATAAACATTATTCAAAAATGGATATCCGGTTATAAGGTACATTCGGTTGGAGAACAGCCAAGCGATATCAGACTTTATACGACAAAGGTAACTATTGCAATAAATACTAATGTCCTGTGAGGTGATCGGTGGTTATTAAAACTAATGCCAGTATCTGTACGAATACGAATTCACTATTTCAGATCCGCTTACAAGACTTCCATAAAATGTATTCTAACTCCTTGTGATAAGGATAAGAATTGCTTGTTTAAGTGAAACTGGACGTTAGGTTAAGCTATTGTGAGAATAATTTATTATATTTTTAAAGTCAGATCACCCTCACTTCTAGGATTAATACACAAATAAAATTTTGAAAACAAAATTTTATGAACGATGCGGGACTCGAACCCACGACCTCTCGCGTTCCGTGCGAGTGCTCTCCCAACTGAGCTGACCGTTCGAGTGACTTATCGTCATAAAATCGTGCGAGTGGCACGGAACGGGATCGCGGTTTCAAGTCCCGCATTGATCATAAAATTTTGTTTCAAAATTTTATTTGTGTATTAATCCTAGAAGTGAGGGTGATCTGACATTAAAAATATAACAAATTATTCTCGCAATAGCTTCAATAATATAAATATTCAGAGGCAAATAACACATTGAAATGATTTTGTGAAACTCAGCGGAATTAACACTAAAGATTCACTCAAAACATTTTAAAAAGCAATACATTTCCAGTTAATTACGCCTAATTCTATTAATTTTTTTTTTGTGAACTACCTACATGATTACATTTCCAAGTGATATCAGCCCGAAAATTTTTATATTTCTTAATAATATTGTCCAATATCAAAAGCATTACCTGCGCAGTAATGAAGCATAGAAATTAACGCTAAATTAACTCCTAGAAGATCCGAAAGTCTCATACGAATACATAATGGATAGGATGGAAATTCGACGGCTACTTCCTATATTATTATAGGAATATACCCAGAAAGGAGAAAATGAAGAAAAAATACTACTGAATCTCTATCATATTATATTTAATAACAATCAACAAAATTAAGCATGCAAGTAAGCCTACTAGTAACACTATAAAGCCGGAATGTGTAAACTCCACACCTAGATTGATCCGGTTTGCACTGGATTAGACTGTTTCTGAGCCGAGAGGTTGCCTGATTGATTTAAGCCACAGGTGACTGGTCGTGGCTACTATTCAGTCAAGAATAAATTAATTTGAAATGTTTGTTGTTCAATATATCCCAGATTTTTTTAAGAGTTAGCAAGACTTTCTGGGACAGACTATTTTTGGACCCAGAACAGTGGGTTACAGAAAAAAAAATCCAAATTTTATATTGAACCAAAATTGGCACGGTTGTGGATTTATTTCATGAAATAAAAATTTATTATTGGATTAGTACATAGAAAGGTCCTGTCCAATACAGACATTCATTAACGTGACCTAACTTTCGTTTAATGCCCATAGCTTGACTGTGAAACTGTCAATAAAACTGAAATAACAACAGTATAATCACGGACTCGTAAAAATAAGGACTCCGTGTCACCTTACATAACAGTGTAGCACCAAAACAAGCCGATTAACGTGTAAATACATAGCCCTACGCACACACTTACATTACTACAGGCCGATAGGCTGCCATTATGAGAATTGTCATCGTCTATGACACATCAGTTTGCGTCTCAATAAAATATTTTAAAAATGCCGTCGTTTAAAAAGGCCATATATGATTATTTAAGGGAGTAAAAGTTGTGTAACTAGCATCCCCCGTAACCGCACACACACTAGCATAACGGTGCTTCACTTGCTAATATCACGGCGCGGAGTTCTTCCTTTTTTACTCGTCTGTGAGTATAAAACACATAACGTATAAAACGCGTTTAACGCAAAGGATATTGTAACGGTTCATAGAAATTTGGTCCCGAGGTTTGGGAGGTGAGTAGTTTCCTTTAATGGAGACTTTAGCAGCTATTACTTTGTCAGGAGAGTTATGATCCTCATCATCATAATCATCAGCCGGAAGACATCAACTGCTGGACAAAGGCTCTCCCCCAAACATTTCCGCGACGATCAGCCCTGCGCTGCCCTCATCCAACGTATTCCGGCGATCTTGACCAGATCGTCGGTCCATCTTGTGGGACCGACAAGTCCAATCTTCCGGTACGTGGTCGCCATTCTAGGACTTTACGGCCCCAAAGGCCATCTGTCCGTCGAGATATGTGCCCTGCCCACTGCCACTTCAGTTTCACAATAATTTGGGCTACGTCTGCCCATTTCTGATTCGATCTCGCAGGGAAACTCCGAGCATAGCATTGGCCTCTGAGCGACCATGAGATAATCACAGGGTTATGAGAAATCATAAGGCCCATATTTGGCGACCACATCTGCGTACCGTAAGTCATCACTGGCAACACACACTGGTTGAAAACCTTCGTCTTCAGACACTGTGGTAATTGGGACAAGAATATTTTATGGAGCCTCTTGAACGCTGCCCATCCATCTTATATTTAAATAAAATAGTATATCAAGAATTAAATAGCGTGTAAATGTAATTGTATTTTTTACATAAGTTATTTGCGTAAAGGTTACAATTGTTATAATTTACATAATTAACCAAAAAAGTTTTCAGGGGGAGCGTAAAGTATTTTATTTAAATTTGTAAGACTTATAATTACATCTATCTAAAATCTTTTCAAATATATTGCTTTTCATTCCAATGAAATATTTTCAATTAAGTATTTTGTATTTCAGTGGTTTTAACAAAATTTCTAACATTTTCAATTGAATTGAAAATTCCTATTAGTAATATTATACTATTCAACTCCCTCATTTAATCTTTGGGTAATTACTCCAAGTTATTAAAGTTCAATGAAATACTTCGTTACGTTTATTTAAAAGGAACATTGTCTGTCAGTTTTGTAGAAAATTTAATTAAGTATATTAATTATTGGGCTAAAAACAAATTATTTACTAATCGTTCCCTTTGAGAGTGAGAATGCTGTTATGAAGATTTCAAAAATCTATCAATCTATGTATTAATTTGACTCGCCAAATTCGGTCTCGTGCCAGAATTTAGCGAGTGAACATCTCCTGAGGATGCCTCGTGTAGAGGCGATACTTAGCGGAATTTACACTCAAGAAGGCTCTCAACATATGAACAACTCTAACACTAAATTCGAATGACTTTAGACTTAGTGATTATTTTTAACTAAGGGCTTACTCTTTCTTTTGTATAAAAATCCCATGACTAAGGCTAAAATACACATGTCGCGTATCAATATTGAATAAAAAAAAAAGGATTATTCGACGCTTTAATTAATAACATTAAAGAAAAGTAAAATGATTGTGTGAGTAAATTAGTAGTAGTTTGTAGATATTATGTTGTTATATATTCTTGCAATTTGACTAAAACTAAATACAACGAAAATATATGAATTCTTGAGACATTCTATGTACGAAACCGATTTAATTAACCAATCCCACAATTTTACTCGACATAATATCTAAAATTCATGTCCAATTAACCACAACCCGTGAAGCATTGTGTTATAACAATAAACGAAAATTGTCATATTGCGAAACGACCGGCCTCCATTAAAAATTCCATCACAGGGTTCGCTTCCGGCTGGGATGGTGAACATACAAGGCCATACAAAGGCTCTATTCAGACCTATTCACAAGAAGGCAACGCAATGTGAAAAGTCACATTTCGAGAACCTGTTATGGGAATTTGGACGTTAGTGCTAAGAATTTATTGATAATCTTTTGAGACGACTCTTAGAAGATTGAAGATGCGATCATTCCAATTTTGGAATTTTTGAACGGGATTTTCAATGAAACCTTTCCCAAGTCTGTGGCATACTAAGCGTTGGATCATAAAGCAATTCTATATTTACTACGAATTATTGGAAAGCGTTATAATATCTTACTTTAACTAAATAACTTAGGAATTGATAGACAATTTCATAAAACTTATAATGTAATTGTGTGTGGTTTGTAAGTATGTTAGCGGAATTAACACTTATGATACCACATAACATGGATTTTCGCAAAATAATGGCTAATTCAATAAATTTTATGGAATTATGTATCTAAGGTTGTTATTATGGAAATGGGGACAAACGACCGTAAGAAGTAACTGGGGTTAAGTGATCACCGCCCCCATATTCTCATGCAACACCAGAGGAATCATAGAGCGTTGCCGGCCTATAAGGAAGGTGTACGCACTTTTTTTGAAAGTACCCATGTCGTATCGTCCCTTAAACACCGCGCAAGATAGCTCATTCCACAGCTTTGTAGTACGTGGAAGAAAGCTCCTTGAAAAGCGCACAGTGGAGGACCGCCACACATCCAGATCCGTCCAGGTCAAATTCTTTGGTAGAAGTTTTCTTATTTTTGGCACTTAATGCAAGTTTGCTCAGTGCGACCTGGCGTACGATTCAGCCTGCCAAGTAACTGCACAGCAGTAACTCGCACTGATTTGACGTAACTTACAGCCCTTTCACACGGCAATATCCCATTTTTTGCAGGTACAGTTTTACGCAGGATCTGCAAAAAACTGATCATTCCGAATTTCGCATTCGGTTTTGCTCCGACAAACAGGGTGACAATGTCCAGTTAACAGCAGGATTCAGTTTAATTACACGTTAAATTTTATGTAAAAATTTCCACCAGCTTCCTGCACACCGTTTTTTGGCTTAAAACTTAAAATCATTTTCTCCTATGAGATAACGAAAGATACCCAATTTCGGTTGTTGTTTCCATACCAATACCACTGATGGAATGACTCGGGTGGCTTCAAATTCAATTCAAATTCAAATTCAATTCAAAATTTCTTTATTTGTACACAGTCATTTACAATCACATATGAAACTCTCCTGGTAGATTTAGATAATCTGTGTTAGGAGAGAATCGCTCATTGCAAGTTATACAAAACAATATTAAAAACTAAAAGTAAGGAAGTTGTTGACTCAAGTGAATTGGATTATAAACAAACAAAACCAGTTATCTAGTCGGTCCGGCGGCCCGGGCGATCGCACGCGAAATAAGTAAGTAAGTTGGGCACGGGGAAAGGCGTTGTTCAGGGACTCTGGTTCTTCTCATGTCCAAGTTGGTACTGGGGCTGCTGCTTCGAATGCAGAAGACAGCAAGCGGTGCAAATGTATCGGTATCAATAAGTCTTACATCTTAGTGCCGTTTGGTGTTGAGCTAGTTGGCCCGTAGGGCTCAGATCTGCAAAGAATGTACAAAGTAAGTACTATCTTCTCGCCTCAATAGGGCTACTGGCAACCCTAGCGCTGGTAGCTATTTCGGTCAACGGATCAGCCTGCTATCCAACGTGGAAATGCTCCCAGTATTCTAGCTACGCTTCCCCGTAATGATAGTTTCAATTTTTTTTTATGGAATAGGAGGACAAACGAGCGTACGGGTCACCTGTTGTTAAGTGATCACCGCCGCCCACAATCTCTTGCAACACCAGAGGAATCACAGGAGCGTTGCCGGCCTTTAAGGAAGGTGTACGCGCTTTTTTTGAAGGTACCCATGTCGTATCGTCCCTGAAACACCGCACAAGGACGCTCATTCCACAGCTTTGTAGTACGTGGAAGAAAGCTCCTTGAAAACCGCACTGTGGAGGACCGCCACACATCCAGATGGTGAGGATGATATCCTAACTTGTGGCGTGTCGTGCGAAGTAGGAATTCGGCGGCAGGAATCAGGTTAAACAGCTCTTCGGAACACTCCCCGTGATAAATGCGGTAGATGACACACAATGAAGCGACGTCTCTACGCAATGCCAAGGGATCCAGCCGTTCACAGAGCACTGGGTCCCCGACAATTCCAGCTGCTCTGCGTTGCACGCGGTAAAATGGATCGAGCTGATACTGGGGTGCGCCAGACCAGAGATGACAGCAATACTCCATGTGTGGCCGGACCTGCGCTTTGTAGAGCGCTAGTATGTGGGCCGGCTTGAAGTATTGCCGTGCTCTATTAATGACGCCCAGTTTCTTTGAAGCCAATTTGGCTTTGCCTTCCAGATGACCACGAAATTGGCAATCGCTCGAGATTTCGAGACCCAGTATTCCGATACAAGGCGTGGCTTTGTATCGTGTTGTCGAAGAGCGGTGATACGACAAATGGGGTTTTTTTTTGTGGTAAACGCGCAAACGTGAGTCTTCTGGGGGTTAAATTGGACAAGGTTCAATTTTCCCCATTCCACGACCTTCTCAAGAGAGGACTCCATAGAAGACACAAGGTTCTCCCGGCACTGATTTCCCGAGAGAGACCTGCATGGCCCGTGTATATGGCATCACCAGTGCTGTCGTCTGCATAGCAATGATTGTTGGATCATTGATATGCAGAAGAAACAGCGTGGGAGACAGCACACAGCCTTGGGGCACTCCAGAATTCACGGGCTTCGGGTTCGAGCAATATCCGTCGACCTCGACCTGTATGCTACGCCCAGTGAGGAAGCTGGAGGTCCACTTGCACAAACTCTCGGGAAGCCCAAATGATGGAAGTTTGGAGAGGAGCGCCTTGTGCCATACACGATCAAAGGCCTTCGCTATATCCAGGCTAACTGCCAGGCCTTCCCCCTTGCTTTCAATAGCCGCAGCCCATCTATGTGTCAGGTATACCAGAAGATCACCTGACGACCGACCATGGCGAAACCCGTATTGTCGGTCGTTGATCAACTGGTGACCCTCTAGGTATACCAAGAGCTGATGGCTAATTATGCTCTCCATGATTATGGAGAGCAGGGAGCAAATAGCAATAGGCCCGTAGTTTGTCGGATGGATCCGAACTGTCTCCTTTTTTTTGGATCGGATGGACAAGGGCAGACTTCCATGAGTCAGGGACTACGCCTTTAGAATAAGAGTGCCGGAATAAACGCGTTAGCACAGGCGTCAACTCAGGGGCACACGTTCTAAGCACGATTGGAGAAATGCCATCTGGCCCGCTCGACTTCCTGACGTCCAACGAAAACAGAGCTCGCCTAACAGTTTTCTGTCTGAACTGTACTTCAGGCATAGAGCTCTGACACCGCGGGATGGTCGGCGGTGTTTTTCCGTTGTCGTCAAGAGTCGAGTTGGAGGCGAAAAGAGTGCACAAGAGATCGGCTTTCTCTTTTGCCGTATGGGCCAGGGTGTCATTCCTCGTGTGCAACGGCGGCATGGACGGCTGGCTGAAGTTACCAAGAGCAGCTTTCGACAACGACCAGAACTTCCGTGTTCTGGTCGGGTAACTGGAAAGCTGCTCGCCGATTTTGACGACGTGTTTTGACTTCGCACGGGCGATTTGCCGCTTAAAAAATCTGGAGGCACGGTTGTATTTCCTCTTAAGAACTGTGCAGTTTGGATCCTTTGTGCCCAGCGCCGCAACCCAAGTTCGATACGCCTGTTTTTTGCAGTCAGATGCTGCATTAACTGACGCATCGAACCAGGGCTGTGATCTGCCACCGATGGGTACTAGAGAGTTTGGTATAAAAATATCCATACCCTGTAGTATCACATCGGCTACTGCAACGGCGCAGGCACTAGGATCATCCGAAGGGAAACAAACCCTACCCCAAGGGTAGGATGCAAAAAAGGAACGCATCCTATCCCAATCTGCTGACTTGTAGTGCCAAACGCGGCGGGTCGCTGGTGGTCTGCGACGTTGGCGTCGGATAGGCACTACACTCTTGACCAGGCAATGGTCGGACGTTCCGAGAGGGGCGTCGACAAAGACCTGGTAACCATCGGGATGTGTAGTCAGCAGAAGATCCAATAAGGACGGCATGTGGCTATCCACATCCGGGAGCCGCGTTGGCGACTCGACCAATTGGGACAGACCATACGCCAATGCAAAATTATGCACAGATCGCCCTGCGTAGTCTGTGGTACGTGATCCAAGCCATTCGGCATTGTGCCCGTTGAAATCACCCAAGACTACGATTTCAGCGGAGGGGATCTGTGCAAGTACGTCGTCAATTGCCGCTTGAACGCAGCCCATGAGATGATCGGTTTCTGCGTTACCACTATGGGACCTGTAGACACACGCATAGATGCGGACGCGGTCCTCTAAATCTACACGGAGCCAGAGAATGGACAGGTCCCTACCCTCAAAATTGCCGAGACGGCGACAGCAGATATCCTCCCTAACATACACACATACCCCGGCATGAGGCAAAAAATTGTGCTCAATTTTGTACCCGGGGTACGTTTAATATGACGTATCGCTAGGTCGAGATATCTGCGTCTCAGTAAGGAAACACAAGGCCGGCTGCGCCGTCTCAAGGTGGTGGTGGATGGCGTTTAAATTGGAGTGAATTCCCCCGATATTGCAAAAGTCCACGAAGAGTGTGGAGCGGGGTGCCGTGGTGATACTGCCTCGTTTGTCCTTGGTCATGCGCGGTTCTGTGCCCTCCCCAGAATACTAAGGGCAGCCCGAGCTAGAGTGCCCAGGGAGGGATTCTCCAACTCTGGTAGAGCCGGTACCCTCCTGGGGTAAGATCTTTTTTAGTACCGCTGTCATATTATTACTGCCCATTTTATGTTATCATAGTATTGCAAATGTAGTAATAAGATTTGTTTTGTTTGAATAAATATCACGTCTGAATTTTTGTTTTAATCTGGCCAAAAAATGCCACTGGTTGCTCTACCGCAAAAAAGAGGAATCAAACTACTGTGTGTGAACACATCAGTTGTTTTAGCGGGATTCAGTTAAAACCGTTCCCGCAGAACTTCTGCCATGGGAAAGGGGTGTTGGAAGGGTGGCTGGGCTCGCAAGCGAGTTACCTCAAATGTTTTGCTTTCACTCGGCTTTTCGCCCGGTAGCTACTTGCACATCAGCAGCTTTGTCATCTCTCACATTATTTGGACTCGTTCGATAGAAGCTCACCAGTGCCAACTAGAGAGTTGAGTGTACAAATAGTTCTCTTTGTGCTCTCTCCATAACCCAAACCCTTTTCTCTCTCTTTAATAATTAAGACAATTTGAATTGACATCTCGAACTCGCATGACTGTAGAGCAGCTACTATGTATCGTGTAGCCAGAACAGGCAAGCCGAGTACGAGTAGCTGTTTACTGGCTAGGCAGTATCTGACACAGTGTATACTGAGGAGCTTGCAGTGCTGAAAAAGCAGTATTAAATTAAAGAATTTTTATTTGAATCCACTTAATTGCAAGCAAGGCAATACTTTAAGGCGGTCCACATTCGCGTTTTACAAAGCGTAGGTCCAGCCACACATGAAGTCATCAAATAATAATGTAGCTATAGAGAATATACTCGTCCAAATTCTAAGCAAACTTAAGGGCAATTCCATTCAAAACTTCCGCGGTAAACGCAATAAACCACTTGTGACATAATGTCTTTATTCGTCGGAACTTCATATTTCGTTATTGTTGTACAAACACTCGTAGGTTTACGAGGCACATAAAACCGGGCTATAAAAGAGATTGTTGAAGCTTTTGTTTAACGTTTACGTGTACTAATACAAACTATTTTCACCATATATTAATTTAGCAGATGTAGACGCGAGTAGATGTATTTTGGGTAGACTGCCCGCGGTTGTGATTGTATGAAATTTTACTAGCGTTTTCTGGGACTAACAAGGAAGGAAGGATATAATGTGGTGTACCCCCCGCTAACTCAGGCTGTATTTTTTATGAGTAGAAGTAGCAAAACATCCACGAAATTCTCCTATTAGTATAGAGCTATGCCCTTCGCATTGCATTGCTAGAATTTAAAGTTTCTGTTTGTTCCGGTGAATAATAGGCGAATGGAGATATATAGAGGTAATGTTTCGGTAAAACTCTCAAATCTCTATTTGAGATGTACTGTATGTTATTTAAAATAATCAAAAACAGAGTTTGCTGCTCCATTTACTTCGAACTTAGGTGGTCTCTTGTCATTTAATGATTGGACAACGGGTGGCATTCCTAGGATCAGTATCATAATAAATATCTTGATCGCATCTGTTATCGCGTATGTTAAAAAATACTCTAAATTATTTAAACATGTGTATTCTATTGCAAAGTCTAGTGTCTATATTAGAAAAATAATAAAAATTGCATCAAATAAAGTAAATTTGACTTGGAATGTTATTAACTGGGAATCTGGAAAAGAAAAAGACCGCAACTCTTATAATAATCAATACAAAAATCTTTGAAAAAATAATTTTAAACCTAATGCTTACTCACTTTAACACTAATAAGTTACTTCATATAAAACAATTTTGCTTTACAAGGTAACGCTCAACTAAGGATGCAGGTATTGAACTTGTCAGGAATATCTTTCAGGCCTGGGAGAAATCACAGAAAGCACTTGGTATCTGTAATTTATCTAAGGCTTTCGATTGTGTTCAACATTCAACGCTGGCCAGGAAGCTAGCTCACATTGGTATAAAACTATCTCCGCTGGATCTTCTGATCTCTTATTAATATAATAGAAATCAGAAGGACAATGTGAATGGCAAGGGATCTTCTTGGACTCCTCTCGGTATGGGTAAGGGGGTACCACAAGGGTTGATTCTGGGACCGTTCCTCTTCCTACTTTATACAAAAATAGCTAACAATGTAGAGAAAAAACACAATGTAGTATTATTGACACTTCACTCATATTCAAATTGAAAAGAAACCAAGTTTTATATGACTAAGTATACAATGCTCAATCTGACTGATTTAGTGCAATAAACCATAGTCATTAAAATAAATATATTAAATTTACCACGTCAAATTTCGAAAATTTAGATGCGAATGTTGTATTAAATGGAGAGGTGGTTAAAAACCGGTGGAATCAGCAGATTAAAATATATATAAAATAGCAATATTTATTGGCATTACTCTTGATTCTACATTGCACTGGGGCCTCCATTTTGCATTATTGGCGAATAGGCTTAGTTCTTCAGCAATCTGCTCAAGTGCCTAGCGCCGCCGACAAAAAATGCTAACGCACACATTGATGAATCAAAATTGATCACAAATTATCGGGTTGTCTAGTAGTCTATAGAATATACTAATCTAAGTCTTTGCAATACACGTAACACGATTCAATAGCACTTAATTTAAGTCTTATTGAATAAAGTTTATTTGAATTTGACTTCATTCTGTTATAATTTCATTGTCTAGGAATTGCGGTGTTGAGATATAATCTGGTGATAGACAGACAGACGGACAGACGTAGAGATTAGTTAGAAGCTAGAAAGTTAGTTCCACATTTGAATACGGAACCAAAAGCGGGAACTACAACGCATATATTCAAAAGTGAATCTCTAGTTATTACCTTCGCTTGGGAAACTGCCAAGCGATATCAGACTTTATGCGGCAGAGGTAGCTATTGCTATAAATACGAATGTCCTGTGAGGAAATCGGCGGTTATTAAAACTAATGGCGGAAGCAGTCCGAATACGAATGCACTATTTCAGGCCAATATTCTTGACACTTCAATAATGAATCTAATACCGTTACGATAGAGTGTAGAATAGCGGTTCCTACGGAAGCTGGACATGAACATGATATCCATGGACAGTGAGAATATAACCGCAGTAAAATATATTGGTCAGTTTAAAACTAATTTATTAAATTTATTATGGATTAAAGATACACTAGAAATTAAAGATTAGATAATAAATCAACCTCACCTGTACAAAACATAATGTATTTATATATAGTGACATAGCTTCCTGACCAGCGTTTTTAGAGTTCCGTAGCCAAACGGCAAACAACGGAACCCTTGTAGATTGGTCATACCTATCTGTCTGTCCGTCTATATGTGACAGCCACTTTCTTCCGAAACTAAACTATAAGAACTATGCTGTTGGACTTGGAAGTAGATGTATTCTGTGAACCGCATTAAGATTTTCACATAAAAATAGAAAGAAAAACAATAAATTTCTCATTCTATTGATAGGTCTTCCAAAATGATATTGAGGTTTCTAATATATTTTTTTAAAACAGAATAGTTTGCGCGAGAGACACTTCCAAAGTGGTAAAATGTGCCCCCACCTGTAACTTCAGAAATAAGAATGATAAAACTATAAAAATATAATATGATGTACATACCATGCAAACTAGAAGTTTCGTAAATTCGTTTGAACGAGATCTAGTAAGTAGCGTTTTTTAATACGTCATAAATCGTATTGTCAATAACTTAATTGATTAAAATACACTATTATGAAAACATCGATCAAAGTTACAACGAACTACAAGAACTTTTATAATGTTTCTTGATGCTACGAAACTTTTTATGGACGAGTCTGACAGGCACTTGGCTGTTTTTTTATATGTGTAATAGCTAACAAAATGCTTGCATAATGCCTTTATTTAATTTACGGTATGTGTTGATTGATACATCTACTGTATTGGAGTATATGTATGTACTCAATAACTATAACTATGTTTTTACTTATTAATTTACATTTTTTTTACTGTATAGACGACCTGTATAGCCGAGTGGTTAGTGATCCTACCTACTAAGCTAGAGTTCCCGGGTTCGAATCCCGGTAGGTGCAAGCATTTATATGATGAATATGGATGTTTTTTTCCGAGTCATGGATGTTTAAATGTATTTATTTACGTTTATATGAATTTATGTATGTTTAAGTAAGTATATTGTATTAAATATATCATTGTCTTGTAACCCATAACACAGGCTATATATGCTTAACTTGGGGCAAGATAATTTGTGTGAAAGTGTGTCAATATTGTCAATATTATTATTATTATTACTAACTCGTGTAAGGCATTTAGTAATTGACGTTTGAGTATTTTTGTTGCATCACTTTCCATATATTGTAATTGTAATGATTTGTAAATTTAAATGTCATACCATTCTGTTTTGAAAAGAGCAACCTCAGAGTTTCTTGCTCGTTCTTCTCTAAGGAAATATGCTTTCCGAATGAGCTGTATGAAAAAATTACATATTTCAAGTGTAATGCAATTTAAATACAAAATAAAATATTTCTGACTTGATTTGATATATATAAATAGGTAGTTACTTATATAGTAAAGAGGTTATATTTGTGAGGTTCATCCATGGATCTACTGAACCGATTTTTCAAAATTCTGTTACCAATAGAAAGCCACATTTTTTTGTAAATGTCATATGGTATATATTAACCTTAAAAATTAAAGTATTTTTCGTGTTAGGCGGGTTTTTGCGAACACTGCCCTGAGGATAAGAGATATTTGATTGTTTTTTAAATTATATGTATGTAGGTAACTTTGAAACATCAATTAATATAGTTTATACACTGGTAAATACTGACAAGTCGCGGGAAACAGTTAGTATTATAATGTAATATAATTAACAGCTCCAAACTCATTAACAATATCTAAATAGTATCATATTATCTAACGAAAGTGTAACTTAATATCATTATAACACTAGTTAAAAAGGAATAAATTTTATGTAATTCTAACGTTTTCAGCATTTATTATTTAAAATTAATATAATTTCTCTATTTTCCCAATACACCCTTGATTTTATAGTGAACTTGGTCACGGACATAGATATCCAAATGTAATACTCAGTAATAGAAGTTGAATAGTCGCGCTATACACAGGTGTCTCGCAGGGAGGTTTCAAATTACTGGCTCTTTAAAAAAAATAGGTTTAATTTTATTTATTATTTTTCACGTTGAGATTCTTAATATTTTCGTAATATCACCATTCAAATTTAAAATCTATTAATATTATATTATAATATTTATACAAACAAAACAAATCTTTTATCTATATTTACAATTCTATGATTACATTAAATTTAAACTATCACTACTACGGGGAATCGTACCAAGAATACCAGCAGCATTTCCACGTTGGATAGCTAGGCTGATCCGTTGACCGAAATAGCTGCTAGCGCTTGGGTTTCCAGTAGCCTTGTTGAGGCGCGAAGATAATATTTTGAACATTCTCCGCGCCTCTGGGCTCCACGGGCCAAGTGTACCAAATCACTTATTGAACGTCAAAAACTACCACCCATTCGAAATAGTATGCCTCAGACCTTATGACCTGAAAAGAACGGAAGCAAGAAACTCAGCGGGTTTTTTTAAATTCGTTTCAATATATATAATGTCGTACAATAAAATTTATTATTAAGTAGCCCGAGGGCGGTCGCTCTATTCCCAGTCTGTTGTATCACTAAGAAAGTCATACAGGCTACAGCCATACAAATGGTTTTTAACAATACTTTTGAATTTCGTTTCCAATTGTTTTATATTTTGATTATCACAGTTTCTTAATAAAATTTGTAATACAATTTGATAATGTGTTTATAAACTTTATTACTTATGAATTCTTCTTCTTAGTCGGACACTCTTGTCAGAGTGGTCGTGGTTGCGCTGACGAGGTACATGGTGGAGTGTTCGGTGGGTCAACATCCTTTCTGAGGGTAGATCTCCTGGCGATGTGCTTCCATTTCTGGCGGTTAGAGGCGTTGCGAGTACACTGGACTATGGTGGACTCAGTAGCCTTTGTGATGGCGTCTATCCAGCGGGTTGGCGATCGACCGCGGGCTCTCTTGCCTTCCATCTGGCCCTGAACTACCAGTCTCTCCATCGAGTTCTCATTTCTAGAGACGTGACCAAAGAACTTCAGTATTCTTAGTTGCACAATTGACGATAGTCTGTCTTTAATACGAAGCTCTTTGAGGATAGATACATTGGTGTGAAATGCCGTCCACGGGATCTTTAGGAGGCGTCTCCAGCACTTATGAATTATCAAGAATATATTGAGATGTAACAGTTAAAATGTTTATTTCTTTAATTTTTTCTCTTAACGATTCTTTCGGACTAGGTTATAAATAGCGCGAATAGCTCTCTCCTGCGTTACTGCACAATATCAGTATCTACTGCACAGTATCTATATGTAGCTATATAATCTATACTACGGTAAGTATGATTAATTGAAAATTATTTATAATAATTACCAGTTTATTATTAATATTTGCAGAAACTAAATAAAAATAAAAAATTCATCACTTTTTGGTCATTATTAATAATCTTAGAAATTTAATCTCTTACATATTAAAATACTAGCCGTTCCCACCCGTTTCGCTGGGCGAATTTTAAATGGAAATAGATTAAACAATAAAAAAATAAGTAGCCATAAACCATTCAGGATAAATTTCAGATCGAATGGTGGTAGGTTTATGTTGATACGATCAGTGGCTTAGGCGTGAAAGAGCGTCAAACAAAGACCATTTTCCTTATATATAGAGCTTTTGGAATTAGCACTTATAATATTTCTATCATTATTTTATTTAAATTTATATGTTCACTGAAGAAAGATCAAGTTTATATTAATGTTTCTATAGACATATTTTTAATACACGTAATAAAGACAATAATAATAGTCCTTTATTTAACACGGAAACCGGTCGAAAGCTAGCAACGTGCGAAACTAATCGTTCGAGGCAACATTGCACAAGGCAGTGCTTAAGCTGTAGAGTGGAAAACCGGATATAATCCTGTAAACATGACACCTAGATTGATCCGGTTTGCACTGGATTAGACTGGCTGGCTGCGACGTTGGCTAATTGACTGAAGCACACTGCAGGTAAGTAATGTGGGTATTATTAGGTTAACATTTTAATCGATCTTTAGTTATTACAGTGCGTTAATAATCAAAGAACGATAAAATTGTTTTTTTTTTTCATGAAAATAAGGGACGAAACGAGCTGGACGTTCAGCTGATGGTAATTGATACGCCATGCTCATTACAATACAGTGCCGCTTAGAATTATTGAAAAACCCAAAAATTCTTGACACATATGATGTTAAGTCTCATTTGTACAGTAATTTCACTTTCACTTCAGACCGAAACACAATAATGTTTACACATTACTGCTTCACGGCAGAAATAGGCTCGGTTGTGGTACCCATAAGTTAGCCGGCATCATGAGCAAAGGAGCCTCCCACTGGTCATGTCGAATGCTTTAACTTCCTCGGCCCAAGATTGTGAAGCATTAATGTGTAAGCATTACTGTGTTTTGGTCTGAAGGGTGCCGTAGCTAGTCAAATTACTGAGCAAATGAGACTTAACATCTTATGTCTCAAGGTGACGAGCTCAATTGTAGTGTCGCTCTGAATTTTTTAGTCTTTCAAGAATCCAGAACGGCATTGCGCTGTAATGGGCAGGGCGCATCAATTACCATCAGCTGAATGTCCTGCTCGTCTTGTCCCTCATTTTCATTTAAAAAAACATGTAGTAATGGAGGCTAATGTTAAGAATACCTTGGGCGGCGAAGTTTTAGCTCAAATTTTGTATAAGAGGTCGGGACAGCATTTTAGGATATACAAATTATCACGCTAGATGCAGGTATCGTATTATTGCTACTTTTTATCGTCCACACGATTGAAGTCGCGGGTAGCAGCTAGTATACAAATATCTGCTCATTATTGAATTATTCCAGATATGGCAAATTATTACATACTTTTTTACATCATCTCTCAGAAAGGCCTTTTGTTGTGTACGGAACGTGAAATTAGAGTTTTAGATACATATAAGAGAATTTAATAAAGCATAAAGTATTACAACTTTGATGATAAAAGATTGAAAGATTCTTGAAATATTTTGTTTAATATATGTTTTCATAAAGGATTGGTCTTTTGATATTATTTTATGAAATTCCCACTTGTGGCAAGCCCTTATTTCGCTTTGGTTATCAATAATTATATTATTTTTTTTTTCATCTTCTGTACCTATATCTATCTATCTATCTGTCATAACCATAACGTTAAGACCAGGAACAGACATAAACTTATAATGCGTACTACTCGGTTCAGTAGAGTTAGTAAATCTTTTATGGGGCGATGTATATGCTTTTACAGCAAGATCCCAGAAAATGTTCAAAAAAAAGTATAACGATATTCAAAAGAATTTTTAAAAAAACGTTTGTGTGGTGAATGTTACTATAACATAAATGACTTTCTCAATGATACCACAGAATGGAGCGACCGCCTTCAGGCTATTAAATAAAAGTTTAATTCACGGACTAGTAAAAAAATAAGGACTCCGTGTCACCTTACATAACAGTGTAGCACCAAAACAAGCCGATTAACGTGTAAATACATAGCCCCACTCACGCACTTACACTACTACAGCCCGATAGGCGGCCATCATGAGAATTGTCATCGTCTGTGACAGATCAGTTTGCGTCTCAATAAAATATTTTAAAAATGCCTTCGTCCGTTGCGAAAAAGTGTAAAAACGATACTATATAAGTATTTGTGGCAATATTATATGATTATTTAAGGGAGAAAAAATTGTGTAACTAGTATCCCCCGTAACCGCACACACAGTAGCATAACGGTGCTTCACTTGCTAATATATATTTTCCGAACGATGCGGGACTCGAACCCACGACCACTGGCGTTCCGTGCTAAGGAGCCAGTGCTCTAACCAACTGAGCTAACTATTCGAATTATTTCTTAATTTTGTTAATTTTACCAGCACGACGCTTCTTAGCACATAATGCCGACTGAAATGTTAACCACAGCGGCGTTACTTATAATTAGAGAGAGAGAGAGAAGTATATTATATTTGTAGGGGTCGAAGACTATATATATTTTGTAAAACGTTTTCGCCCATTTTTTATAGCTTCAAGGTTATAAAAGCAATTATTACTGCTCATTTGATATTTTTTAAGGAATACTAATTGCTTTTCAGTTCTAAGGTCTACAAGCAATAGATACCAATTCGTAAAAATTACTTTGTAGATTTTTTGTATGTTAGTCTATTTGTTTGTTTTTCTGTACGTAACTATGTCCATGAAAAAACAAAAACAACTCAATATAACTAATTCCAATTTTGCATAAATATTAACAACAGGGTAGGACAATATAATATATGCTAGACATTCTCACGATAGATGCAAGTATTTGTACTGCTTTATGGTCGCGGAAAGCGATTAGTATAAAATATAAAACGTTAAGATAATATCTAAGTCAATATTGATTAGCAAAACTTTGCTAGTAAAAATATGTAAGGCGTTATAATTTGTATTTTATAAGGAACATTATCTGTACAATCGTCTCTGCTTCTAATTGTAAGTAATCTATCCGCTTAATCCGATATTCCTAGCACCACTAAGTGCTGGAATGATTTCCACCGCCACTCCGCAGCTTGAAGACTGTTGCAAATTTCCAGAAACATGTTTAAAAACTGATGGATAATTAATAATTATCTAAAATTATTAAGTTTTATAAAAACGTACGGCCTAACAAATAAAATTGGCATAAAATTATAACTAAGCATAAACCAATAATATGTAAAATGTTTACAAATAGACATTTTGCTTACGAATGTTTTGTTCGGACGTATTATGTTTCCCGCGTTTATTTGCAAGGCAGCTTGTCATTAGGAAAACTTCAGAATTATCGTTGTATTGACAGTGTTGTCAACGATAATGTAAACATTTTGCATTTTCTTTGTTTATCATCAGTTATAACTTTATACCAAGTTTATTTGTAAGGCTGGTAATGTTTGTCATGTTTGATGATTGCGGAACTGAAGTGGCAGTGGGCAGGGCACATAGTTCGACGTATAGATGGCCGTTGGGGCAGTAAAGTCTTATGGCAACCACGTTCCGGAAGACGCAGTGTTGGTGGGCCCACAAGATGGACCGACAATCATTTGTCAAGATCATGGTGGATGAGCATGGATGGAACAACAGGACCGATCGTCGTGGAAATCTTTGGGGGAGGCCTTTGTTCAGCAGTGGACATCTTGCGGCTGATGATGATGATGATATATACATAACATATCCTTTTTATTATGATTTTGTTGCTGAAACTTTTATGAAGATTTCTTTACTTCATACGTTCTCTTTATGTTATATATTATATATTAAGAAATGATTATAAAATATATTGATTTGGTTCCTATAGCAATGTGTATTAAAATTTATTAACTGCACCTTAAATTATATGCTTCAATAATATGACCATTCTTATCTTTGCTTAGATAAAATTTTCTATCAGAGATGAAAATTAGTTAAATATTGTTTTTAGTTAGCAGTTCATTTTGTACAACGGTTAAATTTCAGTTTAATATGAAACATAGTTGATACTAACGCTTTTGTTGTAAAAGTCAAAGTCAAATAAATATTATCATTGAATTAGGCATTAATTTAAGCGCTTTTGAATCGTCACTAACAAGAGTTAAAGTACACAAATAAAACTGAAAAAAGAGAGAGAGTTGTACAAAGCATACAAGATTTTATAAACGATACGTCACTCGAACGGTTGGCTCAGTTGGAAAGAGCGCTCGCACGGAACGCCAGAGGTCGCGATTCGGGTCCCGCATCGTTAATAAAATTTTGTTTTCAGTTGTATTTGTGTAATTAATCCCAGAAGTGAGGGTTATCACTTTAAAAACATAACAAATTGTAAAGTAACTAAAAATCAAAAAGTAAATAAAAAAAGGATTAGTCGACATACAAACAAAGAGGTATTTTTTTCATTTTCACGTCTAGAGGGCGTTTACAAATTTTCTACTAGAATCGGGTATTTCTGCGCCCAATTTCTCCAGAAAACATAATTTTTACATTATCATAAAGTTAAGTCAGTGACAAGAGGTAAATAAAGTACAGCTGCTAAGAATTTATACGCTGACCGGGAACTTTTAGAAACTGCTGTTTCGTTCCCTCGTAAACTGACTCCGGAAAGTCGTAAATGTTGATGAAATATTTCTAAAGTGTTCCTTACTTAATTGGATTAAATTTTATATGGAATAAAGGAGAACAAATAAAATATTAATAATCGAAGAATCAATGAAATTTTGCTTGAGATTTCTTATGCTTTAGTTACTTTTTTATGAATTCGTAACACGGATCATCTGTATAATTGGACAGCAATGAGTATTAATCATGTCAGTTCAAAGAATTAATATAATACCTACGTGCTTACTTATACAAATTGTAGGAACGTTTTTGTGTCTTGGAATAGGTATAGGTAAAGGTATTCACGGGCTACTTTACGCTACACAACTCAACGTCTGCTATGTGCGTTTTTTTGTAGTAAAGTTGGGTTTTCTGTAGTAATCTTGCCATCCAAACTCCTCAAGGAAGTTACCCAAACCTCTGATGTCACCCATGACTTCGGGGAGAGTCCTCGGTGACCCCCGGTATGTTGCCACATTACGGCACTCCAGGATTAGGTGTCTGACCGTCTCTTCTGTTGTATCATGGAATTATGACCTATATTCATTAGTTATTAAAAGTAATTTAGATTAAATAAAACCGAAAGTATCGTGCAACAGTAAATTTAATAACGATTTAATGCGCGATTAAACGCGAATTTAATGACGGGCTTATATAGTAAATTATGGGAAGAGAGATTTTTATTATGGAAAAACGTGCGCACGGGTCACTGGTGTTAAATGATCACCGCCGCCCACATTCTCTTGCAATACCAGAAGAATCACAGGAGCGTTGCCGGCCTTTAAGGAAGGTGTACCTCTTTTTTCGAAGGTTGGGTACCTTCCTGTCGTATCGTCCTGGAAACACCGCACAAGGAAGTTCATTCCACAGCTTTGTAGTAAGTACGTGGAAGAAAGCTCCTCGAAATGCGCACAGTGGTGCACACATCCAGATGGTGGGGATGATATCCTAATTTATGGCGTGTCAGGTGAAGCAGCTCTTCG
Source organism: Leptidea sinapis (assembly GCF_905404315.1). Lineage (NCBI taxonomy): Eukaryota > Metazoa > Arthropoda > Insecta > Lepidoptera > Pieridae > Leptidea > Leptidea sinapis. Next base: position 8,881,489 of record NC_066296.1, on the reverse strand, counting down.
GAACACTCCCCGTGATAAATGCGGTAGAATACGCACAATGAAGCGATGTCTCTACGCAACACCAAGTGATCCAGCCGTTCACAGAGCACTGGGTTGGACGCGGTCTCCTACGCTAGCATGTGGGCCGGCTTGAAGTATTGCCGAGCTCTGTTTATGACGCCCAGCTTCTTCGCAGCCAATTTGGCTTTGCTCTCCAGATTGAGTACATTACAACCAGTAAACGAAAACCTCTGTGATAGTAGTTCTAAAATTCATTGGAATTAACACTCTAACATAAACTAACGAATCTTACCAAGTCGCTAGATTAGTTTTTTTTCTACGATTTGTTTATATTAGTCTATTAATCATTTATTTTATAATTAGCTAGTAAATATCTGTGAAAACTTGTAAATAACCTTCAATGTAAATATTTTCCAATCTTTTACTGTATTTAGCTGTAAGTTTTCCAATTATAATAAAATAAATAAAATAAAAAGTAAATAAAATAAATTATGCATAATCTAAATATTTTCGACCAATATATGTATACTAAATAATATTGTTACTATTTTAAGGGAGGCTGCCTCTGAATCCAGTTACGTTGTTAAGCATAAGAGGAAGCGGCCTGTGGTAGGATGGAATGTTGGATGTGGTTTGATGGAGATGTTCAAGCTGCTCATCGGGAGACCAGGACTGCTTTTTTGATGTGGATATGGTGTGGTAGACCAACAGCGGGTCATGTGTATGCAAAGAAGCCGGAACTCAGATTTCTTTATGTCGAGCTTAAAGTGGTGCCAAAATAATAGCGTGGCGATCAGAATAGACATTCTGGCTTCACATCACTCACAGCATGATTTTCGAAAATTCTGGAAGGCTACAAATAAGTCAAATAATAGTATGCCGTCCCTTACGTTAAGTGTTGACGGAGTTAGTGATCCCAGCATCATAGCTGATGTTTTCAAAGATAGAACGTCATCGCAATTATGTTCGTCACTATGACGCCCAGTAATTTAACTAGCTACGGCGCCCTTATAGGCGAAACATAATAATGCTCGTATTTCACTGCTTCAAAACAGAAAAGGCCGCGCTGTGTTACGCAACTAGCCTAACTATCCTGTATCAAGAACTGATATGAAACTTCACTGTTAAGGAAGATGGAGTAATTTTATGTTTGTCTTTATCATCACCATCAGCCAGAGACGTCCACTGCTGGACAAAAGCCTCTCCCAAAGATTTCCAAAGGGATCTGTCCTGCGCTGCCCTCATCCAACGTATTCTTGACCAGATCGTCAGTCCATCTTATGGGGGTACATGGTCGCTATTCGAAGACTTGACTGCCCTAACGGTCATCTGACCGTTGAAATATGTGCCCTGCTCACTGCTAGTTCAGTTTCGCAATCATTTACTTTGTTTCTCTATGAAGATTGTTAATAAAGGCTTCTATTAAATTAAAAGGTCACATGTTTAAAGTATTTTAGATTTATATAAATAAAGTTTAAAACAAAAAATTAAGTCGGGCCAAACACGGTGCCGTAAATACTGAATTTTTAAGCGCTGTCCAGCATTTGTGAATATTAAATACAATATTAATTTCCCGAGAGAGGTCTCTTTTTACTTTTGTTTTTATATTCTCTCATAAAATTATGTCAGTTGTTTTATATAATTCATTTATAGTAACAGTAAGAGAAAGAGAATTGGAAAGAGATGATAATGATATGGCTGAATATGATTATCAATGTTATATGTGATTTTTTTTAATATCAAACAACGGCAAAGGGTTTTAACGGTAGATTATTCTTTTTACGTTAATATAAGCGTCTGTAGGCGAAGCAAATACTAATGACATGATTCATTGTTTTAGAATATCAGTGTATAAGAGTATTATTGGAAGATGGAAGGAATATATCATATAAAGAAAATCCAAGAGAGGAACTAACCATATGTGCCATTTAGGGCAGTATGTAAGTCCTCGAATGGTGACCACGTAGGTAACGGAAGACGCTGTGTTGGTAGGCCCCATAAGATGGACCGACGATCTGGTCATGATCGCCGGAATACGTTGGATGAGGGCAGCGCAAAACAGATCGTCGTGGAGATCTTTGGGGGAGGCATTTGTCCAGCAGTGGATGTCTTCCACCTGATGATGATGACGATGATATCATCTTTTACTATTTTTTGTACTACTATCGGACCCGACAAATGTTTTCACTAATAAAAAAACTCTTGCAGATGGAATTTCTTAGCTGACCTCTACGCAGCGAAAGGAATATTCCTACCAAATTTCAAGTGTCTACGACTTATGGTTCCAGAGATATCGTGATGAGTCAATATATAGGCGGAAATCTCTTATATAATTTAATATACAGATAATAATAATAATAATAATCATGTTGACACAATTTTTACAAAAAATATCTTGCCCCAAATTAGGCATATAGGAGTGTTATGGGTTACTTGCATGTTTTTTTATATTTTTTATGAAAATAAGGGTCGAGACGTGCAAGTCGTTCAGCTGATGGTAATTGATACGGTCTGCCCATTACAGTGCAGTGCCGCTCAGGATTCTTGAAATACCCAAAAATTCTGAGTGGCACCACAACAGCGCTCGTCACCTTGAGACATTAGTAATTTCCGGGACGATACGACATGGGTACCTTCAAAAAAAGCGCATACACCTTCCATAAAAGCTGGCAACGCTCCTGTGATTCCTCTGGTGTTGCAAGAGAATGTGGGCGGTGATCACTCAACGCCAGGTAACCCGTAAGCTCATCTGGCCTCCTTTTCCACAAAAAAAAAGTAATTTCACTAGCTCCGGCGCCCTTCGGACCGAAACACATTACACATTACTGCTTTACGCCAGAAATAGGCGCCGTTGTGGTACGCATAATCTTAATTTTAATGATAGACTTTATTGCAACTAAATCTTATTTCCTACACTTATAATTATAATATTTTTTTATTTATAAAAAACAAAATTATCAATATAAATATAAAAAATAGAGTCTCACCGGCGTTGGTTCACTACAGTTCCGCCGGTGGTTAGGGCGACACACTGAGGGACTTCCCTCACCTTACACGAGACGCGCCATTCCCAAAATAGCTACCTTCTGTATCTGACCCTTCATCCAGTTATTTAGCGAGAGCCTCTTGAGATAAGAGTCCAGGCTCTTTGCTGTAAGACATAACATACCACATGTCAGTAACCAGTATTTCAGCTTTCACAAGGTTTTCATCACACGGAACGACGCTCTAACCGATCTACCGACACGATATCAGGCTTATTAGCAATGATAGTTCTGTCCGTGTTGATATTTCGGTCCCACTAGAGCTTGGCACGGCTGTTTTTCAGAACTGGCTCCGGATTATACTTATAATACGGAACTTCAAAATGCACAAGATTGTATCGAAGAGCAAGGTGCTGATGGATAATCCCGGCTACTTGATTGTGTTTGTTTAAATACTCTCCATTGGCAAGACGAGAACAACCGGACATAATATGTCTGATGGACTCACCAGGATGATGTCACGTAATTTTTATTATTAATCTAATATATAAAATTCTCGTGTCCTGGTGTTTGTTACCAATTTTCTCCGAAACAGCTGAACCATAATATGAAATGTTGTGTGCATATTGGTTAGGCCTAAGAATCGGCCAACATCTATTTTTCATACCCCAAAATGAAAAGGGTGACCCAACCCGACCCACTCACAAGTTTTTTTTTGATATTATTTTATTTTTATTTTGTTACGACTTAATATTAAAAAATACATAGAACTTAAAATTCTCATCTTTCCACGTTTAACTCCTGTTTTTTAATCGCGATTATTATATTACTCTTCCATGAACTGATCCGCGGGTTGCAGTATCTAATACAATAACTTTAGTACGATAAATTTTATGTACGATATATTTGGAAGGTCTGAGAATCAGTAATCATCTATTTTTAAGCCCTAAAAAAATTTAATTATTGAAAATGTTTTTTCGTACTTTATGTGGCAATACATCGTTTGCTGGGTCAGCTATAATATTATTTATTATTATTTGTATTATTAATTTTTAGTGTTTAGTTTCATTTTGTATTACCATTTCCTTCCTTACCTTCAAAAAGACGCATAAATACACCATAAAGGCACGGACGAGTAAAAAAGAAGTAATCCGCGCCGTGATATTCGCAAGTGAAGCTCCGTTATGCTAGTGTGTGTGCGGTTACGGGGGATACTAGTTACACAAATTTTTCTCCCTTAAATAATCATATATGGCCACAAATACGTATATGGTATCGTTTTTACAGTTTTTCACAACGCACGACGGCATTTTTAAAATATTTTATTGAGACGCAAACTGATCTGTCACAGACGATGACAATTCTCATAATGGCCGCCTTTCAGCCTGTAGTAGTGTAAGTGTGTGCGTGGGGCTATGTATTTACATATTAATCGGCTTGTTTTGGTGCTACATTGTTATGTAAGGTGACATGGCGTCCTTATTTTTTTACTCGTCCGTGCATAAAGGTTGCAACGTTTCTGTGATTAGTCTGGTATTGTAGACAAAGGTGGTTGTCATCCTATTTCATAAAAAAATCACAGTCTATTTGTAGTAGGTGAGCAAATTGTTGCATCTATAAAACTCTGCTACATATTATCTTAACCACGGAGGGTGTTGTAGAAAACATAAATGAATTAATCACCACCTGGATGTGTGATTCAATATTGCCCAACTATGAGATAGACTCAGCTCTGCGGCATATGCCGTTAGAATGATTAGAGAGTACACGAATGTTGCGACCGGTAGATTAGTGTACTTCAGTTATTTTCATAAAATCATGACGTACGGTATATTACTATGGGGTCATGCTGCTGATATTGATATAGTGTTTGCTCTGCAAGAGAGAGCTGTTCGTGCTATATATGTAATAAGAATCTCAAAGAAGATTTAAATAAATAAATATTATGACTGTTCATTGTCAGTACATTTATGAAAATATAATATACTTTCATTATTAATAGTGATTTTCATTATTATAACACTAGAAATAAGGGATTGCTTGGCTTCATAACATACCTAATAGCTTTAAGGATAAATGTATACACTTTTATAATACAGCCACTGTTCAGGCATTATCTAGAAATAAATTTAAATGTTTTATTAAAAAATGGCTCTGTCGTAAATCCTACTACTCCACATCTGACTACCTAAGTGATTGGACAGCCTGGGACTAGATTTTGATTATCTTAAAGAAAAAGCAATTACATATATTATATATTTCATTAAAAAGAGCGCAAAAAAAAAGAGTTTCTTGCGCCGCTTCTGCTCTCTCAGAGTGCCATTTGTTTCCGAAGCGGTAGTAGTATCTGGTATATTAGAAATAATATCAAAAATAATTCTAAAGGAATCAATTTTTAGAAAATAAATGCCATGCTTTTTACCCCTTTTAACAATGCGGTTTTTAAGGAATCCTCTTTCATGTGAACGGTGGACTGAGCTTCGTTGCTCGTGGATTTCAAGTCAATGAAACTACACAAATTAAAAATCCTATAGTGTTGCAGCGGAGTGAAGGAAGCGGTGATCATTTGCTATCAGGTAATCATATCGCTCGTTTGTCGTCCCTTATTCCACAAAAAAAAAGTAATTTGTTATATTTTTACTCATAATTAAACAATACATTTTTAATGTAGTCGGTACCTTTTAACAATAATATTATGTCAAGTATAATATAATGTATAAGGGAGAAGGGTTTAGAATTCACAAATAAACCCTCTGGTAAGCAAATACCACACCAACATGGACTTACAACGTGCTGGATGAGAGCTTGTCACTATATTTTAAGCACTGGTAGATGAGGCTTGGTATTATAATTATTGTTTCTGGATAGAATATTAGAACTATCTTAACCCGCAGCTGGTATCGGGGTCTGAATTGACCCCAACAGCTCATATTTCGTATAACAACTATGCAATCTAAGCACCTATACTATTACTAATCTGATTACGTCGCAGTGTGTGGTGGTTGACGCGTCACTCTATAGTAATGAGGGAAGGAGTTATGTGCATTTTGGAGTCCTAAATAACCCCCAATACTTCGTCAAAGAAATGTACTTAAAGTTATTAAAAAAGCCCATTACAATGCAATTCCGCTCAAGATTATTGAAAAACCCAAAAATATTGAGCGGTACTACAACTACGTTTGTCACCTTAAGACATAAGATGTCAAGTCTCATTTGCCCAGTAATTTCACTAGCTACGTCACCCTTCAGACCGAAACGCATTACTGCTTCACGGTAAAATAGGCGCCGTTGTAGTACCTATCATCTAACCGGCATCCGGTACAAAGGAGCCTCCCACTGTTTAAAGTTCAAGCGCCTATTAGAACAGTTTAATAAATTTTATAATCAATATATTGCTTGTGTCAAGAAGGCCTTGAAAATAAAGCAATGGTGCTTGAATTGATGCGGATTTTAATTTATATTAAATTTTACAAGTAACTAAACCAATACTTCGGCCCAATATAATACAGGAAGGAGGATTTATGAAAATCCAAAATTAAATAAGTTAAGAATAATGAAAAATGGTCTGTTATAAGTGATAGAAGCAATAAAAGGCATTTATTTTCTCAAAATTGATTCCTTCATAATTCTATTTGATGTCATTTAAAACATACTAGATACAACTACCGCTTCGGAAACAAATGGCGCTCCGAGAGACAAGAAGCGGCGCAAGAAACTCTTCCAGCCTTCTTTTTTTGCGCTCTTTTTAATGAAATATACAATATTGTACTGTCATTGTTATTGCTATAAAATAACCATTTTTCAACAAAACTTTTAAATTTATTTATAGGTAATGCCTAAACACTGGCTGGGACGTATAATAATTAATTTAAGAGTGTATACATTTACCCTTAAAGCTAATATGGATGTATTATGTTATTATAATGAAAATCACTATTTAGAACAAAAAGGTCGAATTTTTAAATAAAGACGACGACTCCAAGCGCCTAGTCGTTAGTGACCCTGCCTACTGAGCTAGAGGACCCTTGTTCGAATCCCGGTAAGTGCAAACATTTACAATACGTTGAATATGATCGTTAGTTCGCTTTTATTGAAGATATTACATGTCATTTTTATCTAGAAACACAACATAGAGACATTCATACCACAGTTTGGTCGTATGTGTATGGAATTGTAATAGTAATTTATGCAACTGTTGTGTAATAAGGGGTATTAAAACACGAATGTGGGTTTTAGTATCACATGAGTATACTGCACCCATAATATGAATCCTCTATAAAACATTCTGAAACAGTTAGCTTACTGTTGACATTAAAAAAGCCAGTCCTAGTATCCATTATATCATCCAAAAGAATGTTGTAATGAAAAGATATAATGTTGTGTTCGTTACAACACTCGTTTGGATGATGTAATGATTATTAGGACATTGGGAGTTTTAATGTTGCCAATAAGCTAAGCTAAGTATCTTAGAATATTTAACAGAGGATTTAACGCACGGGTGTAAATAAATAATTAAATGTAAGCACATCTAGTTCCTATATATCTACGACAATCGCTATCTCCAGGCATTATTGCACTTCCCCTTGTTAGACGATAAGACTGTTGGGGTGGAACTTGATACCACCTTAATCATATTCTGTGGTTACTATGTCTGCATTTAGTACCTTAAGAATATAATTTCCTTTTTTCATAATAAATATAAAATACATTAGCCCTTTATGCTGAACTCTTGTTTATAGGATATAGTATTCTCTCTGAGTTCTGTATTCTTCTGGGAAAGGGCCAACTCATCTCCAATTCGAACTAAATGTGAGTTTGAGTCCATCATCCGAAGGTTTGTTCTAGAGGCCGGCAGCACATTCTTTTTTTAATAATAATTTAAACCGAATGAACCAGTGAAACATTGCATAAGTAGTTCCCGCGTTTTATTTTAAGCACAATAGCTCATGTTTAGAGTTTCGTATGTTAACATACATAATATTATCACTCATGTCTCCTAGTCTTGATAATTTTGTTGACTTTCAATTGTTTTTCACTAATGTAATGGTACATTGAAAGTAAGAGAAAGTAGAGTAAGTAAACTACAGAGAAAAGCGCCCATTGATGCTAGCCTTAGCATGTTTAATGGGCACGGAAAGAACGATTTTTAAAGCGAGGCTTACCCATAGAAAGGTGACGGTAACTGTTTGATGGTCACTTCATTATGTACTGTCACAAACAGTTCCTTAGATCCTGTCATCAGATGTTTACCAACCATCAACAGAAGAAGTCAACCATCTTTGAAGATCTTCCATGCTCTATGATAACGCAAAACCTCGTACGGCTCAAGCAGCATTAAGAAAATCCCATATAAATTTAATTGTTTACCTGAAGACATAAGACACGAATGTCATAAAATAAAGTTTAAAGTAATGTAAAATAGTTATTTGTGCAACTGTTGTATAATAAGATCAAACATTAAAACACGAATGTGGGTTGTAATTGATAATAGTATCACATGAGTGTTTTAATACCTAATTATCAACAGTTACAACTATGAATCCTCTATAAAAGATTTTGAAATTACTGCTAACATTAAAAAAGCCAGTCCTAGTAGTAACTTAATATCATCCATTACTGTTTAAATACAAATAAACTAAGTATTCATGAAAGACTTATTTATTTTAGTAGCGTAAACGAAAATGTTCTTTGTTTTAATTCATTCAGATACCACGCATCGAGCAATGAGACTGTGGCTGTCGGTTGAAAACTATTTGCGCATGAAGGTTTTCAAAAACAAACAAAGGAGTGTTGTTATGAAATTCAGTACAACATTACATCATCCAAATGGATGAATCCATGGCAATAAGCTAACTGTTTCAGAATCTTTAATAGAGGATTTAAAGCTCGATTGTAAATATAAAATATTATACAACAATCTAGACACAGTATTAAATAACAATTAGATAATAATAGTCCTTAGTAATGCTGATCAATATTATGTAACAATTTTAACTTCCAAGTTCCATAACTTTACATTGATTTACCTATTATATTATTATCAAAACTGTGCTGATCTCACAGCCACACCATCAAGATGGTATTTTGGGACCATATTTTTAATTACTGTTATGTGAAAACTGTAATAAATAAATAAATTAACGTTTAACAACACAGGACCTACAATTAGATACCCTGCCACATCCTTCATACTTGCCAGTTGTAGCCCCAACGAATTACCATTTTTCAGCGTCTTTGACATTTTATCTTCTTCTTCGTGACACTCTTGGCAGCTATTCCTGCTAACCGACAGTCTGGTACCCTCGTTCTATGGACAGCGCACAGCAGACTTAATCTGGTCGGTCCAACGCATGGGCGACCTTCCTCGCCCTCTGGTGACCTCCAATTTGCCCTGCACGACATGGCGCTAAATGGACTCACTCTCGCGGCGGGAGACGTGTCCGCAGAACTTAAGAATGCGACTGTGTATTAACATCAAAAGGCGTTGTTTTATGCCAAGTTCTTGGAGAATGGAGACGTTGGTGCGAAACTCGGTCCATGAAACTACCAGCTTTTCCCGCAGCACCACATCTCCAGATCATCAATTTACTCATTTTTGATATTTTGTATACGGTAAAAAATTCTCCTCAAAAAGTTCTACCAAAAAAGCATACAATTTAATGTTAGTAAAAATATATAGAATGCGAGGGGTCTTCGATTAAATAAATATATTAAACCTTACAAAAGATACATAATATTTAAATTTACAAGTCAAGCAAAAGCAAAATGCTGCAGTAAATTTAACGTCCATGTTTGCAAACAAAATTGGCATCTTTAGATGCCAACGGTCACATAAACCCAATATAAATTCCGCAGTGATCTCCGTGGGACCACAGTTTCATGCGAGATGTATGGAATTTGAAATGTTTTTACCTACTCAGTTATTTAATGACAATCTAGGAATTTGTTATTTTTAAGTGATTTCCCCTCACCATTCCCATAAGGATTAAAGAAATGTGTTATAAATACTATCTACTGTTACATTACCTCTGGACATCACGTTGATGACGTCACATCGTCGCTTTGTGACGGTTGCGGTGTGCAAAACAAGCATCACTAGGATATTATTATTACGAATAAATAAAAAAAAGATTAATTGAAGTGAAACTTCTTTATCGACGTATGAGAGAATATTTTTAGCAAATCGTCGCGATTTTCAGTTACGCGCCATTTTATTTTTTTAAATCCAAGATGGCCGCCGCGCAAAATTATGATTTCAACAATATGGATATCGTATCCGAGGTTCTCGAGGGTGCAGAGAACGAATTTGGGATCATTTTTTAAATCAAGATGGCCGCCGCGCAAAATTATGATTTGAAAAATATGGAAATCGTATCCGAGGTTATCGAGGGTTCAGCGCGCGGCCGCGAAACAGTAGAACATCTTCCTTACTAGCGTTGTATTGTGCAAGTTAAGCGCGTGGCCGCGAGTAAGTAGAACATCTAAGAATTACTAATAATGACAAAAAATATTTGGTTTAGACAACAGATTAAGATAATTAATAGAAACGAGATTTACAAATTAGTTTTCCAAAGAAGTTTCACCTCTGACATGTGTACTTTATACACACAACATTTTTTATATCTTTATATGGCAATATAACGTTTGCTGAGTCAGCTAGTATACAAAATATGTATCTATAACAACAATTTTGCCATAGTTATACAAGTTCTTTAAACCACATAACTTTTGTTCAATGCTGCTGAGCAATATGCACCGTTTTTACTTTTGTTCTAGAAGAAGTCCACTTAAATGACATAGATTTTATATATGTACATGCCAAGGGGCACGATTCTTTGGATTTTTCTTTTTTTTTTATGGAATAGGAGGACAAACGAGCGTACGGGTCACCTGGTGTTAAGTGATCATCGCCGCCCACACTCTCCTGCAACACCAGAGGAATCACAATAGCGTTGCCGGCCTTTAAGGAAGGTGTACGCGCTTTTCTTGAAGGTACCCATGTCGTATCGTCCCGAAAACACCGCACAAGGAAGCTCATTCCACAGCTTCGTGGTACGAGGAAGAAAGCTCCTTGAAAACTGTGGAGGACCGCCACACATCCAGATGGTGGGGATGATATCGTAACTTGTGGCTTGTCGTGCGAAGGTGAAATTCGGCGGCAGGAATCAGGTTGAACAGCTCTTCGGAACACTCCCCGTGATAAATGCGGTAGAAGACACACAATGAAGCGACGTCTCTACGCAACGCCAAGTGATCCAGCCGTTCACAGAGTACTGCGTCCCCGACAATTTGAGCTGCTATGCGTTGCACACGGTCAAATGGATCGAGCTGATACTGGGGTGCGCCAGACCAGAGATGACAGCAATACTCCATGTGAGGCCGGACCTGCGCTTTGTAGAGCGCTAGAATGTGGGCCGGTTTGAAGTATTGCCGTGCTCTATTTATGACGCCCAGTTTCTTTGAAGCCAGTTTGGCTTTGCCCTCCAGATGGCCACGGAATTGGCAATTGCTCGAGATTTCGAGACCCAGTATTCCGATACTAGGCGAGGCTTTAAGGGAAGTGTTTGTTTGTGTGAAGAGCGGTGATACGGCAAATGGGGTTTTTTTAGTGGTAAACGCGCAAACTTGAGTCTTCTGGGGGTTAAATTGGACAAGGTTCAACTTACCCCATTCCGCGACCTTCTCGAGAGAGGACTCGATAGAAGACACAAGTTTCTCCCGGCACTGGTCGACGTTTTCCCGAGAGAGACCTGCATGGCCCGTGTATACGGTATCACCAGTGCTGTCGTCTGCATAGCAATGCATGTTGGCGGTGTCCAACATATCATTGATATGCAGAAGAAACAGCGTAGGAGATAGCACACAGCCTTGGGGCACTCCAGCGTTCACGGGCTTGGGATTCGAGCAATAACCGGCGATAACGACCTGTATGCTGCGCCCAGTGAGGAAGCTGGAGGTCCGCATGCATAAGCTCTTGGGAAGCCCAAATGATGGAAGTTTTGCGAGGAGCACCTTGTGCCATACACGATCAAAGGCCTTCGCTATATCCAGACAAACTGCCAGGCCTTCCCCCTTGCTTTCAATAGCCGCCGCCCATCTATGTGTTAGGTATACCAGAAGATCGCCAGTCGACCGACCATGGCAAAAGCCGTACTGCCGGTCGTTGATCAACTGGTGACCCTCAAGGTATACCAAGAGCTGGCGGTTAATTATGCTCTCCAAGATTTTGGAGAGTAGGGAGGTAATAGCAATAGGCCTGTAGTTTGCCGGATCCGAACTGTCTCCTTTTTTTGGGATCGGATGGACAAGGGCTGACTTCCATGAATCAGGGACTACGCCTTTTGAATAAGAGTGCCGGAATAAACGCGTTAGCACCGGCGTCAACTCAGGGGCACACGTTCTAAGCACGACCGGAGAAATGCCATCCGGCCCGCTCGACTTCCTGACGTCCAACGAAAACAGAGCTCGCCTAACAGTTTTCTGTCGGAACTGTACTTCAGGCATGGAGCTCTGACACCGCGGGATGGTCGGTGGTGTTTTTCCGTTGTCGTCAAGAGTCGAGCTGGAGGCAAAAAGAGTGCACAGGAGATCGGCTTTCTCTTTTGCCGTATGGGCCAGGGTGTCATTCCTCATGTGCAACGGCGGCATGGACGGCTGGTTGAAGTTACCAAGAGCAGCTTTCGACAACGACCAGAACTTGCGTGTTCCGGTCGGGTAACTGGAAAGCTGCTCGTCAATTTTGACGACGTGCTTCTATTTCGCACGGGCGATTTGCCGCTTAAAAAATCTGGAGGCACGGTTATATTTCCTCTTCAGAACTTTGCAGTTCGGATCCTTTGAGCCCAGCGCCGCAACCCAAGTTCGATACGCCTGTTTTTTGCAGTCAGATGCTGCTTTAACTGACGCATCGAACCAGGGCTGTGATCTGCCACCGATCGGTACTACAGAGCTTGGTATAAAAATATCCATGCCCTGCAGTATCACATCTGCTACTGCAACGGCGCAGGCACTAGGATCATCCGAAGGGAAACAAACCCTGCCCCAAGGGTAGGATGCAAAAAAGGAACGCATCCTGTCCCAATCTGCTGACTTGTAGTGCCAAACGCGGCGGGTCGCTGGTGGTCTGCAACGTTGGCGTCGGATAGGCACTACACTCCTGACCAGGCAATGGTCGGACGTTCCGAGAGGGGCGTCGATAGAGACCTGGTAACCATCGGGATGTGTAGTCAGCAGAAGATCTAATAAGGACGGCATGTGGCTATCCACATCCGGGAGCCGCGTCGGCGACTCAACCAATTGGGACAGACCATACGCCAATGCCTAATTATTTAAATTGCCAGAATTCGAGAGTGTCATAGACCTATAGAACGTGTTACCCCATTTTTTTTATACTGTTCTCTCCAATGTAAGTTCAGGTATGAATTAAGACTTAGGGGTGAACTGAATAACTATTTTATATTTATCAAAAACAAATCAAATAATTATTAAACATTTCAATTAAATCCCAAAAAAAATTTTACTCTTTATATTTAAGACAACAATAATGTCTTAAGTAGGAACATTAAAGAAATCAAAATAAATCAAGTTAGGATATCATACCCACCATCTGGATGTGTGGCGCTCCTCCACAGTGCGGTTTTCAAGGACCTTTCTTCCACGTACTACAAAGCTGTGGAATGAACTTCCTTGTGCGGTGTTTTCGGGACGATACGACATGGGTACCTTCAAATAAAGCGCGTACATCTTCCTCAAAGGCCGGCAACGCTCCTGTGACTACTCTGGAGTCGCTATAGAATGTGGGCGGCGGTGATCACTTAACAACAGGTGACACCCGTACGCTCGTTTGTCATCCTTTTCCATAATGAAAGGGACTATTTCCATTTTATTGTAGTAATAAGTCATTTGCTTATATTACAACATCTTTAAATTTTAATTTTATAAATATTAAAGATAGCATTCTGAATCCGACATGTTTCAGTATAACAGTAGTGTGTTGGTATTTAAACATTATTTTGCATATCAATTGACGAAACATGTTGGATTATCAATAATATTATGTTAACTCGGCTTTAAGTTTTATGTTAACTCGGCTTTAAGTTTTTCACCCACACATAGAACAAATACATCTAAAGCGTCAAAAATATCTGGGCTAGTCTACAGACAAATGAAAATATTTAAGGATCCCAGTTTATCAATACTCGTTTACAACAGTGTTGTCCGCAGTATCCTTGAATATTGCAGCACGGTATGGAGTCCAGGGTATCAAGTTCATTCCGATAGAATAGAACGAATTTAAAAACGGTTTCTATACCATCTATCTTACAAAGACTTCAAATGTAATAAATTGTTTTCGTACGACTCTCGTCTCTCTTACTATAGAATGAAATCACTTAAAGACCGCAGAATGATTGCAGATGTTATTTTCTTGGCAAAGCTAATGAAGGGACACATTTGACGCGCCTGAATTACTTGAACGTTTGAAGTTCGTTGTGCCTCGTGATTGTAGCCGCTTACATAATCGCAAGACTTTCTGTTTGCCACAAAGCAGAACCAAACTTGGTGATCATAGTCCGCTTTATAGAATGCAATTTTTTGCAAATTATTACAGAGATGCTATAGATATCTTCTGTGACAATATGCCCAAAATAAAAAATAAATTAAGTACATAGATAAGTTAGCAAGTAAGTAATCTGTTAATCTTTTTATTGGCTGTTAGTCCTGTCTTTATCAAGCTTGTTTGTTAAGCGTGTTTTGTTGCGCTGTAGTTATTGTTTCACTTAATCACGCATGCCACGTCCACATCCAGTAGACTCAATTGATAAATAGTATTTTTGTATATTTTACTACTTTGCAATCCATATTAACATACACGTCACACGTCACGTCACGTAAAAAAAAAACATCGTAAGTACAATGTTTCTGGTAAATAAATAAATTTCATTTCATTGCTATCGACTTTTAGTAGCACCGAATAAATTGGACATAGACAAACGAATAATCATACACGGTTTTCTGATTGAACTACTAAGCTATTTATCTATAAGTAGTCATAACAAGGGCTGCCATTGACCCGAGCTTTTAGCAATAAATCAGAAGCACCGCTAACGAGATATGCTTAGTCATATGGAATCTTATGTGCTTCATTACAGATGAAAGGAATATTACCGACAAATGCCAAACAGCGCGCGTGCTATTCTCAACGTCATTCGTTATTTAAAGCGAATGCGAGATAAATAATGTGTGACACATCGTGTTTTGTTTAGATTTTATTATAAATGTGATTGGTATTGTGAATTATTTTTGTATTATATTTAAGACAATAATTAGCATTATTTGTTATTACTTGGTGATTTTTTTATCAAATTATGACTGGATGTGCCGCAAATTTGTTTCCTGTAAAAAAACATAGAGAGATACCATAAGCAGCAGACGCATTGGCATCTAAGTGGCTAAACTAACGCCAGTTGTCTCTCGTACAGCTAAGTAACCAAAATTGTCACTAGGCACTAGCACAGTTTGAACACTATACACATATAATACGCAATATTTTTAATACTTCATCAGTGATTAAAGATCTAATGGTATCACATCAAGTTCTCTGTGTAACGCAACTCATAAATCTTTTCTACAAACGACGAGAGGACAGTAACCCACACTGTAGCACCAGGAGTTCCTAGAGGATTAGCGGGGGCCCCCAGCTGCATACCATCTCGCCTCGGAATCTCAGTTGTGTCGGCCTATTGTTTAGCCATAACTGTTTTTGATTACGAAGAGTGACACATCTGTAGGGTAATTAAAAAACAAATTACAAATTTTGAGGTAGACATGTTTAGTACGAACATCATTTAATACCTACATTATTACTACATTGCAATTATCAAATCATTCTTTTTCAATATTTGTTAATAGCTTTTGAGAAGGTGTTCTTAAATTTTTGAAGCAGCAAAGGACACTAGGATATTGATGCCACGCTGTAGAATATATGTATAATATATCTTAAGTTACGCTCTAAAATAGAATATTTGAATATAAAATTATGCAAATAAATTTATTTCACTACAATTATTTTGAATTGTTACTTCACGAGAAATTAAATTCGTGACATCTGAAATAATAAAATTCATAATTTAAAAGGATTAAGGAATGACGTAAACGTCAGAAAATTTTAGGAACCAACTTCTAGCTGTTACTTTTTTGTTAAAGTGATGCGCGCGCATCTTTAAATTTCACTCTCAAAATGTTTCATAACGGGCCTAAAGAAGTATAACTTCAATAAATACGAATTTTACTTCTTCGTCCAATTTTTTAGTTGTCTAATTCCTGTGTAACAAAATATATTTAGAATAAGGGGAGAGTCCACTAGCTTAGTTATCACTAACAATCAGCTGATCTGTAAGATCACTATCTTGTATTCAATAAAAGAAGATAAAATGTCGACCGTTGAAAATAGTCCCCTTTTTAGTCCCTAAGAATCCGTAGCGTTTTACTTGCGCACGTTAAAATTACATCCGCGATTATCACGAGACTCGGCAATTTAAACTTTTATTGCGACGATTACACGAAAAATGTGCGGATTTAATCAAAGTTTTTATCGTTTTTTACGTAATCATAATTAGGAGAGGGATAACACTTTATTTACACATTTTAAATTTATTTATTTCTACTTCTCGGCTTACGCTCCGCTGATATGAATTATTAAAAAAAAATAAGAATAAAAATATTTTTTTTGTTTTTGTACTGGTAATACTAAATACAAAATAATTTTCAAAAATTAAATCTTACTTTTAGAAACATGTTAGTATTGTTGTTAATTAATAATAATAATATAACATGATGCCAGAAAATGTAAGAAACAAGTTTTTTTAATGAAAATACGGGACAAGACGAGCAAGGCGCTGAGCTGATGGTAATTGATTCGCCCTGCCCATTACAATGC
The DNA here is from genome assembly GCF_905404315.1 of Leptidea sinapis. Taxonomy (NCBI): domain Eukaryota; kingdom Metazoa; phylum Arthropoda; class Insecta; order Lepidoptera; family Pieridae; genus Leptidea; species Leptidea sinapis. The sequence continues at coordinate 8,864,569 of NC_066296.1, read as the reverse complement.
AGTGCAGCCTACATTTGTACTTGTCATCTTGAGACATAAGATGTTAAGTCTAATTTGCCCACAAATTTCATTAGCTACGGCACCCTTCAGACCGAAACACAATAATGCTTACACATTAATGATTCACGGCAGAAATAGGCGCCGTTGTGGTACCCTTAATCTAGCCGGCATCCTGTGCAAAGTAGCATCCCACCGGTAAATGTAATGTGTTAAGAAATTCAAAAGAAATGGTAAGGGTTACTTACCATATATCGGGAGTGGAGTCGCCATCCTCAAACTATTTTAATAATAATTTTATTTGTAACGAAATTTAAAAAAAAAAGGAGAACCGCTGAGTTTTTTACACTCGTTATTTTCAGGTTTACGGCATACATTCGAATGACCTAAAATCCTATTTTGAATAATAATATTTGTATTTGTAATGGGCTAGTCGTATCACCATCAGGTAAATATTGCTCGTTACGTCACTTTTAATAAAAGCGGCCAAGTGCAAGTCGGACTCGCCCATGAAGGGTTCCGTAGCGGCAAGTAACAGAATATAAAAGTTCATGTAGTTCGTTGTAACTTTGATCGATATTTTAATAATGGTGTATTTTTTTAAATTACGTTATTGATAATATGATTTATGAAAATAAAACAATTTACTAGACCTAGTACTAGAACGAGATCTCGTTCAAACCGATTTTCGGTGGAAGTTTGCATGGTTATGTACATCATATATTTATTTTTGGTTTATTGATCTCTTATTTTAGAAGTAACAGGGGGGGGACACATTTTACCACTTTAGAAGTGTCAAGTGTTAGAAAAAAATATATTAGTAACTTCAATATCATATTTGAAGACCTATCCATAGATACATGTATGGTATTGATGAAAAAATTTTTGAGTTTCAGTTGTACGTATGGGGGACCCCAAAATTTATTGTTTATTTTTGTGTGAAAATCTTTATGTGGCTTACAAAAATCATCTACTTACCAAGTTTCAACAGTATAGTTCTTATAATTTCAGAAAAAAATGCTTTGACATACGGGTGGACAGGCAGACAGACATGACGAATCTATAATAGTTCCGTATTTTGCCATTGGACCCTTAAAAAGTATCTACTTACTTTAGTTACTTAGGAAATCCATTATAAGAAGCACTATTCCAAGTAATTTTGTAATTAAACCGAAATAATTCGCTTATCACTAAATATTACAAAGTTAATAATGATTTTAGTCGGAATTTGTTGATCCTTTCACCCCTGTCTTACGGAATTACAAAGTTAGCGAAACCTGTTTACAAGTACTCTACCGATAGGCGAGGGTTGAAGGTATCTCGGGTGGATTCGACCAAACCATTATGTTATTTGACAACCTTCCCGTACTTTAAGGCTTAATGATTTTGGTTGTTGTGTAGATGGACTTTTGTCAAGTTATTTGGTGAATAGTTATGAGCTTTTGAAGTGAAAAACTTTCTTCAAGCACGTAGGCACTTTTGGTGTTAGAAGAACTCTGAACTATACGTAGTCTAGCTATAAATACTGTTACAATTAAAAATAAACAATAAATTACATTTGATTTCCAGCAAGACGTCATAATGCTCGGTCTATGCAGTCTTGGTTGGAAACGAACAATGCGGACTTCATCAGAGCTGAAGAATGGGCGTCGTCTACTCCCGATATTAATCCATTGGATTATGATTTATGGTCAGTTTAAGAGGGCTTGCTCTAAACGCCATGATAATTGAAGTTGCCGTAAGTCGCTAAAACAATTCGTACGATTGGCAGTGAAGAATTTTCCCATGGAAAGAGTGCGTGCTTCTATTGATAACTGGCCTCAACGTTTAAAGCACTGTATTGCACCCAATGGAGACCACTTCGAATAAGCTTTTTATATTTTAAATTGTTTTATATTAATGTATTGAACTAACACACTGTAAGAGAAATAAATGTTATTTGCAATAGAAAATTTTGTTTTTTTTTTATTCAGTATTTGTGGCAAGACAAGGTATATTATATTCTGTTCGCTCTGTGTTATTTAATATTTTTGCTGTCACGCATATATCATTTGAGAGGGATTTGAAAATTGAATCCTATAGTATTAGTTTGTTAATTTAGTTATATCGACGATTAAAATAAAGTAAGGATGTGATTTGTAGCAGTTATGGATGAAAATTAATAACAGTTACGTTGAAAAACTAATTGATATTTTTTTAATGGAAAAAGGAGGACAGACGTACGGTTCATCTGGTGTTAACCTTTAAGGAAGGTGTACGCGCTTTTTTTGAAAGGTACCCATGTGGTATCGTTCCGGAAATACCGCACAAGGAAGCTCTTCCACAGCTTTTTATATTTGATATCTATTGATAAATTTGGTCCCACAATACAGGGACAATCGAAAATTTTAGTGGCGTTCATAGCGCCGTTTGCAAAGTTACGACTACTTACTAACGTCATTCACCCAATTGTTTATATGAAAAGGTTTGACACGTACGAAACGTCAACTTAATTATTACTACCTTGAAAGTGGTATATTTACTTTTAATCTTAACCATCATCATGAGGGTCATTTTCTTTGAGGCTCCAGCAATGTAGCAAATAGATTGTTTTACGCATTGATATTTATTTTATTACAATAAACCTGTGCAATTTTAAATTTACTTTTATAAAAATATTTATTGATTTTTTTTCTAAACAACTTTCCTATTTTGATTGAGAGGCAGATACACATACTTAGGCGAAACCGTGGAATCAATAATTTTTATCTGTTTGCCTATATGTTGCAACTAATCTCCAAAACAGTCAGACGAAGATTAACAAAAGTTTACGGGCAGATAACTGATGATATAAATAAATGAAATTTTAGAAAATGAGATAGAACTTCATGCGAAAATGTGTAATAAATGAAATCTAAGCGATAAAAGTCGCAGGCGGTGACTGTTATAATAACAAAAGATTCAAACGACTATAGGCATATCTTGATGTATGAATTACAGTACCTTTCCACGATTTATCTTTAGCTCTGGATTCATAAATTTATTCATGATACTTCACACTCGACATAATCTTGGAGACATTACGCAAATGAGGACAGTATAGGCTTATACCTGTTAGAGTTGGGTAAAAAATTGCGCCTTCAAAGTAATGAGCCGAAATATCAGGCTTTCACGCACCGACAACCTTCTGCAAAGATTTAGCATTTTGGGGGAAAACTCACATTGAACTTCAGTGATATTCTTTTGTCTTGCTTTACATTTTGTTTTATCTATTTAGTGAGAGAAGAAGGCTTTTATCAAATTTATTCTCAAGAGTCAAGAGAATTAAAAAAAATCATTTGAAAATTATTAATAGATCTAGAATTCATACGTGGTGCCACCTAGTGGATAAAATCTGTCATCTAATCTCATTTCGTTAAATTGAAGAACCCGGTATACATGGCGGCCTCTTCTGTTGGCTTCATACCTCAATGATCGAAGCCAGGCTGTTATAATTAAAGATTGTTGCTCTATGTTTGTGCCTGTTACTCATGGTGTTCCTCAAGGATCTCATCCCCCCCTTCTTTTTTATCTATACATTAATGAGATGCAGTATTTTAACATTCTTCAATTCTTCACAATGATAATGACATGAATATATTTAAAACAATAAGTAAACCTACTGTAGCAGTACAATCTGCTTATTACAGGATGATTTAAATGAAATCTGTAAATATTGCAATATTAATCTGTTACAACTTATTATTAATAAATGTAACGTAATATCTTTTTCTCGCAATAAAAATACACAATACTTTCTAGTTAACTCTAAATCTAAATAAGTATTATAAGGGATGCTGTTTGTTTCCCAAATAAAAAAAACAATCAGAATTGTCATATAAAATTTCAATTAAAATTTTACAATTCATTCTTACGTTATTTCACAAAATATGTTGTCTCTGTATATAACATTAGTTTGGCTTTGTATTCAATCTAACAAAACTCTGTCCTTAAAACTCATAAAGAACTTCTTTAAGGTTTCGCAGTAAAACGAGCTCTCCGCTTACAAATTTATTACCGCGACAGAAAATGGCTCAATTTGCGCAATTGATCTGTTTGTTATGACTTCTCAACTGCTCTGCGGATTTTATTATAATTGAAGGGAAATTCTGCTAATGCCTCTGTAATTTGAATAAAGGCTATTAAATGACAGCAATTACTGTTTAACGTTTTCGGCGAGTGGTCTTTATTTATTTTAAGAGAAGAAACAAAGAGATCGATGACGTATCGGTTTTGGAATCTTATTTGGCTGTGTTGACTATAACCTGCGAGACAGCAAGGGTAATTTAACTTTAACTGAGTCTGAGAACTTCATATATTTAAAATTTGTTCAGATATTTCTTCATTTATATATTTTTTATGACCTTGCATTAGCACTTTATGAAGTGTATATGTCGCAAGGAAATGATAATAACAGAGATTCGGTCAATTCCCTAAGTGATTTGATCAAATCACGGAGTATGTTTAAAGAACAACACGATTTTATCATTTCTCTACACAAATCAAGTGATTTGATCAAATGCCAGGGTTGGTTCCGTGAAATGACAATAAGTGACGCCACTAGAAGAACTTAGGATGTAAAAGCGAGCGAAGCGACCATCAGAGTCTTGAGTCAAACTCCTACTCGGACAGGTTAGGTGGGAAGGCATGGCCCGCCAACCACTTTTTATACTGCCTGTATGTTTGCTGCCTTTGTTTTGTTTATTGCTTATGAAAATATAAAATTTATTTATATTTATTGAATACTTCCAATTACTCATCCAGGTGCTTTCAGAATGTTCTAATATTTTTTTTTTGTATATAATTTGTGCTTGTTCCAAATTCAAAATGCTTTTAATTCAATCAGCGAGCGAATAAAAGAGAGCCAATGGCCAATTAATATTTATCTTTATTTTATAATTTATTATGTAAGAAAATATTGGAACCTTGGGACAAGATTGAAATGATATATCGATGGCTAAATTCAAACACAGGGCAATTTCCTTCAATCGTTGTTCTGTTTACGTTTCCATGTGTTAGGAGTTTGGCGGTTAATATTTCTTTTTAAAACTTTCTACTCAAAATAAAGATCCTATTGTTGTCTTATTACTTCACCGAGAAATTTCTCACAAACTGTTACCAACCAAACATTTTAACTGCAAACGTTTTTTGAAAATTAATTTAAGTACCTAATCTTTTTATTTCCGAAAGACGTCCACTGCTGGACAAAGGCCTCCCCCAAAGATCGCCTTGACGATAGGTGCGCTGCCCTTATCAAACCTATTCCGACAATCTTGACCAGATCGTCGATCCATCTTGTAGGAGACCTGAGTGTTGGTAACACTGCGTCTTCCAGTGCGCGGTCACTATTCGAGGACTTTACTGCCCCAATGGCCATCTGTCTCCTCATTTCTGATTCGATCTCGCAGGTAAACTCCGAGCCTAGCCCTCTGTATTGCCTTCTGAGCGACCATGAGCTTCTTTCTTTTTATTTAATTAATCTATGATTTAATTATCTAATGAAGAACTGCTCGACGTAAAAATTCTAAAAAAACACATTTTCTCAGAGAACAATTTGAGATCCAGTTAGATCGGTAGTTCGATGCCAAAAACGTCCATCAAGTCGTCTCTGAAATGTTTAAAATATATTTAAATGAATTGCTCGTTTAAAAATATTAAAATTAATTTATGAGTAGATGTATCAGTAATAAAATATAACTAAGTATAGTATTCTATGAATTTAATGTCTAATTTTCTTGAAGTTAGCGAAACGACTAGAGACCCCAAAAAATCCCTGAACAACTACAACCCCATAGCATAATTCGATGTTTCCAGTACGAATCGAACCTGCTACCAGCAAATAGCCTTAATATCTCACCTTATCATTTGTTTCTTTCTCGAGTAACGGAAACGGCATTCCAATGCATGATTATTCTTTTCCTTTACATTCCTAACTTCATATAGAAATTTAGTTCTATGATGTATGAACGTGATTCTATTTTATTTTTTTATATCGAGCTAGCTCCATACTGGATAGTTATTTTGGGATTGAATTTTCGTAATTCGAAGGGGAATAAAATTTTCTAGATACCAAAGCAGCATAAAATGGAAATTAAAGTGAAATCTTATTGTTTTAAACAAACAAAAACTACTATGTTTACCATAATATATCTCGATTGCTCATTCCAGTGCCCTCATCTATATCAAACAAAATTTCATTTTTGTCTTACCGTATAATTTCTCTAAGTAAACTCTTGTATCTTACAGCAAACGCATGTTAGACATGAAGAAAGGCATTGCATCTATCGGACGTAAAATGACCGCGGGTTTTCAACAACCATTCTATAGCAGCTTATATCATTCGGTTTGATCCTTTCATGAGATTCTTCAGCTAGTTAAGACACAGGAAGTAAGTATCGCATTACCATTCCTATAAGCAACATATTTTTTATATGACTAGTCTCGCCATAAATATAGTTCTTAAACTTATATAAATTAAATACCACAGAGTTTTTAGTGTGCACAAGTCTTTAGCACAACTACATTTAAAAAAATTCGTAAGATTCTGGTAAACATCATGGGACAGACCATAGATATGTGATTGCTATCGGTTCTATATATATATATTTATTTGCAACTTTTCTAATTATTTCGACGTTTTGGAGAGATCGCAATTTGGTTCAAAGATTTCGCTACATTCATGTTTTTTTAATATGTGTTCACTACGTACATACAAAGTTAAAAGAAGTGGGACGGTCTTTTAAAATTATTGTATTGCCTGTCGGTCTTTGATAAGTGTGCGAAGATTGAATTCAATCTGAAACTCAAAAGTCCATTCGAATGTTTATTATGTTCCATGAGCTATAGATCTTGTTGAGGTCTCAATTTTATTTTTGGGACTTAAAAGGGGGGGGGGGGGGAAAAAGAAGCTCAACCCCAAGTTTGTGGGGTTGCCGCCCTTGTCCTCCGGCCACCATCTTGGAAAAAGGGGTGCAAATATCTTTTTCGCGATATCTCGGAAACTACAAAACATTCGTAAGAACATAATTTGTAGCAAATCTCTTCCCTACAAATATGTATAACTTTTTGCCCTATGGCCGGGTTCGTCAATGTTCATGAGAATCCGGTCACCCACACATAATGTCCCAAAAATAAAATTGCCTCCTCTAAAAAATGCAATATTAGATTTTTTTATGGACAAGTAGGACAGACGATTGTACAGGTCACCAGGTATTAAGTGATCACCGCCGCCCACAATCTCTTGCAACGCCAAAGGAATCACAGTAGTGTTGCCGGCCTTTAAGGCAGGTGTGCGTGCTTTTTTTAAAGGCACCCATGTCGTATCGTGCAGGAAACGATGTTCCCGCACAAGGATGTTCATTCCACAGCTTTGTGGTACGTGGAAGTAAGTCCCTTGAAAACCGCACTGTGGAGTACCACCACAGATCCAGATGGTGGGGATGATAACCTAACTTGTGGCGTGTCGTGCGAAGGTGGGATTCGGCGGCAGGCATCAGGTGAAGCAGCTCTTCGAAACACTTCACGTGATATATGCTAATAGATCCTTAAATGGTTAAATTTCAATGGACTACAGTGAAATTCACGTTAAAAGATGGCGTTGTATAGAATACCTACATATAAGCTAAAATAAGCGTATTAAAAACAAAGGAGCGGAGCTTGAGCCCAAAAATATTGTAACAACTATTATTAAACGGAAGGTATACTTTATTTTTTCATTCATGGTTACTTTATTTCGTTTTCAAACTAGCCTGTCTATGCTAGACAACAGCAAAGGAATTTTTTAGTTTTCAAATTCGCCAGAGGGTCAAGAGTCAGCTTTGATTGCAACCCCTACTAGAATTCATAGACCAGGAGATGGTGTTAAAAGTTGTACTTTGAATTAAAACCCTTTCATGCACAATAATATATTTGAATAGCTATAAACAAATTATAGTTCGTGTATTGATAATTTATTTCAATTTATAACTAACCATGAATTTTAGTTACCAGTTAGTAATTTACATAATAACTTATTGTATCTTTGAATCTGATGGATGGACATTGTTCTTCCATAAAATGATTAAAGTTTTTGTATTTTTTTTGATGGCGCGATATAAAAGCTTAGAGAAAATTATTTCCCACCTAATTCACAATGCAACGATTATCAAAGGTATAAAGCCATATGAGTTTAAGTTCAAAGTCTATAGAACTGTTATACGTGAGCTTTGGAGAAGTTTTTTTTAAATATTTTTTATTTTATTTTATGAGCAGTTATTTAATTTAAAATCATTCTAGTGTTGAGGTTGGATGCTTGGAGGGGACTGACTGTCCCTGTCCATAAGCTGTCCAGTCCGCCGATGATTCTATTTGACAACTCAGTATAGTACATATTTGGATACTAGTTCACAAAATTGGGCCACATTGTCGTATGTGTGACCAGTTTCAATTTACAGTAATAGCTCTAGCCTCTTGAGCGGCATTCTTAGCTTATTTGCTGTAACGATTTGCACTTAGAACAACTAACAAGACAATCAAAGTAAGCTTTATAGAATATTGAAATTCAAATTCAAAAGTTGAGAAGTTTTCGCAGTTTATTAAGACACTTATAACAAATGAAATTCGAAACATTCTAAAACTTATTTTTTTTATGGGATTTATTTAGGTTTGTGGCCAGCCAGTACGCACAATAATGATTACACCAAGAAAACTCAAATGTTTTTCTTGCATTCCGCTAAATTTGTCCATGATTGTGTAATATATTTTATCTATATCCATGCTTTAAATCCTCTATTAAAGATTCTGAAACAGGTTATTGCCAATACTAAAACACCCAATGTCCTTATAACCAATACATCATCCTAACGAGTGTTGTAATGTTGTACTGAATTTCATAACAACACTACTTTGATTTTTTTTTCGATTCCTTCATGCGCAAAGAGTTTCAACAGACAGCCACATTGTTCTTGCTCGATACGTGGTATCTGTATAAACTTCAAAAAAAGAACATTTTCGTTTACGCGCGTTCCACACTACCAGAACGTTTCGCGCCGTAAAAAAAGTAGGTTATTCGAATCCCCGCCATTTTTCTTCGATATTTTTAGTGTTTTGTTTACAAACATGAGCGATTAAAGTTTTGACAGCACGCCGCCACATGGTTTAAACGCTGCAAAAAAGCATAATATTCCAGTGAATTTTAATAATTACTGCACTATACAAAATAAAAATTACTATTAAAATAAATAATTCTTTCATTAATACTTCGTTTATTTGTTACTACTAGGATGATATTAGGTTACTACTAGGACTGGCTGTTTTAATGTAAGCTGTAAGCTAACTGTTTCAGTATCTTTTATAGAGGATTCATATTATGGGTCTAGATAAAGTCTTGTATAAAACTGTTGATAATTAGGTATTAAAACACTCATGTGATATTCAAATATAATTCAAATATTTTTATTCAAAATAGGATTTGACATCACCTATTGAAAGTCAAAAAACTACCACCCATTCCAAAATGAATGCCTCAGACCTGAGAAGAATGGGCGCAACAAACTCAGCGGGCTTTTTTTTTCATCGAATAAATATGTTTACAAAGTAATATTGTACAATTATCACCCATACTATTATCACAAACCCACGTTCGTGTTTTAATACCCCTTATAATACAACAGTTGTATAAATAACTATTAATTCACTCCATCTCCTGGTCTATCTTGCTCGGTACTTACACAGCAGCTGTTCAAATGCAAACAGGAATTGTACACGCGTCGAAAATTCCTCGTTGAAGCTTAGTTCGTGCGCTGGATATTCATAAGCTACGGACATCGATACGTGATTATCTTTGTTTGTACTATCGTACGATACTTTTAAATTTTGTTCTAAAGTCTTTCAGCAAATATTGGTGTTTTATGTAGGGTGCGTATAGTAGACAGTTCTAATGATTACTTAGATTCATTGATACAGCTAAACTTTGGAAGTAGGAGATTTCCTTTCGTATACCGTGTACCGGCATTGAAAGAACCTGTCGGTAGTTTCAATGACATAATAGTAATAAGAAAATCATCATTATTATCATCATTACGTCAGATGGTGCTGGGGCTTCTGCTTCGACTGCCGAAGACAGCAAGCGTCGCAAATATGTCAGTCTCAATCATTCATACATCTTTGTGCCGTTTGGTGCTAAAACACTTGGCCCGTTGGGCCCAGAGGCGCGAAGAATATTCAAAGTACTATCATCGCGCCTCAATAAGGCTACTGGAAATCCAAGTACTAGCAGCCATTTTGGTCAACGGACCAGCCAAGCTGTCCAACGTGGAAACGCTGCCAGTATTCTTGGTACGCTTCCACGTAATGATAGTTTTAATTTTATGTAGTCATATTATAAATTGTGTATTGTAAATATAGTTATAAGATTTGTTTTGTTTGAATAAATATACTAATATAAAATAATTTATTTCTGGCATTCTACCCATATGAATAATATATAATTTATATATATATCTATATTATTTGCTACCGCTAATCCTTAACTCTACCTTTTAAAACTACTTGCACTCCCTAGTGCTAACATGAGCCTGTTCCAGAGAGAACTGTCTAGTCGAAATGCCAATGTGCTGAGGAGGGTTAGTGCTACTCGCAAATCTACTCATCATGGACATAATCGCATAGAAATCGTCCACGCGGGCATGCACAATCATTGCTGCGCCAAGGCTTCCCTTCCGTAGGGCGCTGTAACTTCTCTGGGTGTAATTAGTCCACAGACTGGACGTGTAAAAAGACTGGCATACTCTAAAAAGAGTTAATTAGTGCTCATATGATTCCCCGGATGAAAGAGAGCATGAAGCGTTAGTGTTCACTTTCGTCACGTGACTTTCAGACTTGTTAGTCAGCGTCATGCATGAAAAAGGTTTTTTTTTATTTTTTTATGTAAATAAGGGACGAGACGAGCACAAAGTTTAGTTGATGTTTACTGATACAGGTACTCAGGATTCTGTAAAATCCCAAGAATTCTGAGCTACACTACAAATGAGACAAGATGTTAAGTCTCATTTGCCCAGTAATTTCACTGGCTACAGCGCCCTTCAGAACGAAACAAATTAATGTTTACACATTACTGCTTCACGGCAGAAATAGGCGCCGTTGTGATACCCATAATCTAGCCGGCATCCTGTGCGAAAAGTCTCCCACTGGTAAAGGTTAAATTAATTAAGAATAAGACGCGCAGTTATTATACAAATAGATATCTACCCTTTATATGTTATAATTTAATTATTTATTACAAGGTTGTACGAGTTACGAGTTGTACACAGTAAATCTGTTTGGGTGACATCCTTATGTCCTTATCTATCTCACGAGATCTATTTTATGTTTAAGGATGTATCTGTTGTTGTTGTCCAAATAATTAAATAAATGTAGAGTATTACCGGTGTAACACTCTTTTTTTTTATGGAATAGGAGGACAAACGAGCGTACGGGTCGTCGTCGAAGTGATCACCGCCGCCCACATTCTCTTGCAACACCCGAAAAATCACAAGAGCGTTCACATCACACTCACGATAATGTTATACTCGGTACTCGAATCTTGTTCTTATAATGTAATAAAATTATTTACTTGCTTATTATTATTTACTTTCAGCAACTAGAGCCTTAAAATACTCTCAGTTTTATAGCACTTTCTTCTTTCTTTAATATATAATAAATGAAGCGGCTGAAAAAGCTAAGGCATGCAAATACAGGGGTCTGGGCTCCGAATATGATTTTGTCCCATTCGGGGTCGAGGCCCTTGGTCCGTGGCGTCCTAGCGCTATAAAGATTTTTGAGGAAATAGCAATGAGGTTAGTTGACATCACAGGAGACCGAGGAACTGGAGGCTACCTCGGACAAAGAATAAGTCAAAGTAAATATCTTTGGAACCTTGCCAAAAGGGACTCCTTTTAATAATATAATTTACTTATTATATTATATTTTTAAAGTTTTAAGATTTAGAACCTGCTTAAATTTTTAATTCTTAATCTTAATATGTATAAATTACGTGACACGTTGTTTGTCCGCGATGGACTCCTAAACTAATGAACGGATTTAAATGGGGATTATTTCATGGAGTGCAGTTTGGTCCAAATTGAGAGATAGGATACTTTTAATTTCGATTTGGGACCCATAATTATTTTTATTTTCAATATTTGTTGTGTGGACATATTTTCTGTGAGAGAATTTAGTGAGGCACGATTTGACAGTTCTGCTGTGAAACAATTTCATTATAATAACAAGGAGAATATGCTACGAAATAATTTTTGATGTTATGAAATATTATTCACAAATACATAAAAAACAGTATTTTATTTATTATGTACAGTACAACGTCTGTCAGGTCAGCTAGTATCATAAATTTTATTTAGTTATTTAATGAAATGTGCATTACTTATAAAAAAAAAATTATTAACATTCATTTCAGCAACCATATTTTCAAACAATGTGTTATGCAACTACCTCCATAATATATCATAATCCTTCAGTAAATTTTTCAAAAATCATGATTGAAAGCGATCCTGTAAATTATGGCAACAATCGGAAATAATAATTCTTGTTTTTTGGCAAGGTTGCGAAATATAAAATTTAGTATTATCAGATTTTTAAATGCTTGAAATTCGTAATTTACCTAATTCTTGTCAGTTAATAATTAGTCTTGGGAGGATTTAACTTGAATTTTTATAATACAAGAAACGTCTTTCAAATTATTAAATATCTCTACATTTATTCTTCAAAATTTCCCCAGCTTTGCAAAGAGGTAAAAGTAGGACAATAGACGTTTCGAAGGAAAATACAAATATGAAGGGGTAAAGTTTTTTAATATTCTTACCGCAAGTACTCCAAGGACTCACGAATTTTATATTGAGAAACTCAAGTTACCCGCAGTTAATACTTTCTTGTGATAATAGATTTTTGAGGCAAATAATATTGCCTCGCCTTGATGCGAAATTTTATTGACAGATATCTTTAATTGAATCGCTTGTTTTCCAAGGAACACTAGTCCATATATTCGGTTTTTATTTTATGCTGGCAATGATTTCTATTTATCATGAGACATATTATTTTGAAACCAATAAAGTTCGTAAAATGCGTTTTGTTCCCAAACCCCACATGTACTGGACTAGTGTTGTGTTGTAACTAAGCGCAATCCTACTTTTTGACATCTGTCAAAAATATTTTGGCGGGATCTGAGCAATTTCAATTTGTTATATTTCGTCGTGTTAGTGGTTTTAATTCTTCATTATGAATCCGGAACTGAATTTAGACAGTAGAAAGAAGTTATTTTGAAAGATTTACTTTTGTCTTTAATATTTTTTTTTTGCATTAGTGTTTGCACTATGAAACTCTTAGTCGTTTTAATGATAACGTTATAGATTTATAGTGTCTTTTTTATATAAATTAAATTTAAATTTCTGTTTTTAATATCATAATCTCATGCTATTGTTCAAATTCATATATTTTTATTCAAAATAGAATGTGACATCACTTATTGAAAGCAATATCTCAAGCCGACTCACGGCCGTTTTCAATAACGTATCTCTTGTTACGGATAAACTGCTATCACCGTTTAATGACGAGATCTTATCTATCCATAGTTGTGTCAAATATTGTTAAATTATTAGATAAAGTCCAATGCTATCTGTCGATAGGTTATTGAAATGTAAGTAAGCGTAAAAAGATAGATTTGTCTATCTCTAGTAAGTTAAACTGATAAAGATTGGTTATTGAAAACAACCGTTAAAGAACACTTTGGGGATATCAAACCCAGACGTCACTCTATCTTTATGTGAACACAACATACTGTCCAAACTACTACGCACGTTTGGACCATCCAAAAATTTTGGTAAAAGAAAATAGATTTCTCCCAAGACTTATACGTGAAGCCATTGAATTGAAAATACATCCAAATTTTAATAGGGAAGTCGGTCTAAAATTATATAACATATGGGATTCAATAATCTCTAAATTAAAACCCACAACTACACATACCAAAAAGGAAGAGGCACTGTCAGAAAATTTTGCCAAAATCCATCTGTCTACAGCAAATACCACTTCCGAGGCAATAAATGGAGCTAAACTTAATAATGACAATTTACTATCTTGATTCATTTCAACCGCAGTCCCCCTGAAAACGTGCTCTGGAAAGGTCACGAAACATCAGGTTAACTAAAATAATAATAAAAATGTAACTTTTACGCAAAATCTAATGTTTAATCTAACCGTTACAAATACATGCAGTTTAATTCTTTAAAAAGTGGTTCATCTAGTTTTGTCTATGTACTTTTAATACATCTATCATCCTCTTCATCTGAATGTAAAATAATACTAATAATAATCACTTACCTATAGGTGACCTGTACACAAGTGTGTGATCCTATTTTAAAATAAAAAATATTCTATTTCGATACAATACCACTGGGAGACTCCTATCCACAGGATGCCTGCTAGATTATGGATAACACAACGGCGACTATTTCTGCCATGAAGCAGTGTTTAAGCATAAATAATCGGTCTGAAGGGCGCCGTAGCTAGTGAAATTAGGGGTAAATGAGACTTAAGATTTGATATTTGATCAGAATTTTTAGATTTTTCAATAATCCCGAGCGGCACTGCATTGTAATATACTTGTGTATAGGGAGGGCGTATCAATTTCCATCAGCCAAACGTCCTACTCGTTTCTTCCCTTATTTTCATAAAAAAAAAAAACTCAAAAATGATACTCAATTATCATATTATGTCTACCAATTAATGGGTTGTGGATTTGATCCCGTTTGATCCAGATAGCAACTTTGCATATTTTTCTAAATGTAAGTCTCATTATTAGATTATATTCAGAGTCCTTTAAATGTATTTATGTACTGACTGGCAGTTTATCTCAACAATTACTTCATAGAAGTGTTAAATTTAAATAGGTAGGTAAATTTATTTTTACACTCGACCCAAGTCACACTTCAAATGGAATTCAAATAAGTTTCGTCTGCGGTTTACGTGATTTTCAAAACTCTGTCACTTTTAATCCACTGAAAAGTGCATTTAAAGCTCTCACAAAGCTCAAATAGCTCTTTTAGTGAGAGTACTTATGAAGTGCGACTCGAGTTCAGAAAAAAAAATTCATAATACCTCTCATTACGGATGGAGGGTGAAGGGGAATAATCCTTTGAAAAGGCTTGTTGCTATTTACGCTTGCCTGGACTTCTTTGACAAATTTATATATTTTATGCTTTTCGAGGGTATTTCGAAATGTCGAAGTAAATGGGCTGTTGAAAATAGGATTATTGGTGGTTTAAGCTAAAATTAAGAGGAAAAAACGTAAATTTGTTATGCCTTCTACTCGGTTAAGTCGAGTTAATAAGTCTTTTATTGGGCGATGTATATGCTTCTACAATATGATCCCAAAAAATGTACAAAACAAATGCGTTACGAAATTTAAAGGAATTGTTAATATCGTTTGTGTGGGAAAGGTTATTATTGCATAAACGATTTTCTCAATGATACTATACTACGACTGGGAATGAAGCGAACACCCTCAGGCTCTTTAATAATAAATGTTTATTGTACGATATCACATTGTAATCCATATTTTTATAAAAAAAGCTCGCTGAGTTTCTTGCGCATGTTCTTCTCAGGTCTGAGGCAGTCTTTTTTTGAATGGGTGGTAGTTTTTGACTTTCAATAAGCTATTTTGAATAATAATATTTGAATTAGAATAACATTTTATCTGTAGTTTTAGTCTATTCATAAACAGTAGAAAATGGTTATTCCTCTATTGTAGGTGATCACGCCAACTACTAGGTTATACAACAACAACACGAGTTCAGGCCACGGGCCTTTCTACGCCCTAACGCTCTTACCAACTACTTATTTATTATATTACATAGGAATTTACTATACATACAACACACCCATGTACCTACTACTCTGCCAATTCTCGTGAATTATTGATTTTTTTCAAGTTAACTTGCTTGAGTTACTCCTTTTAACACAGCTATCTGCCAGAGAAAGTCTTGTCAAAAATAATCCGTGTCGGAAATTAGGCATACTGAGACAAAAAAATAAAAGATTGGTCATTTCTTATAAATTTAGTGTAAGCATTCGTGTTAATAATAAACATGTGTGTGTATGCAAGAAGTTATACTTTTTTGGCCTAACAAAGCAAAAATCCAAAAGAGTGTTGTAATGTTGTACTGAATTTCATAACAACACTCCTGATTTTTTTTTAAATCCCTTTATGCGCAAAGAGTTTCAACAGACAGCCACATTCTTATTGCTCGATGCGTGGTATCTGTATGAATTTCAAATAAAGAACATTTTCGTATACGCGCGTTCCACACTACCAGAACGTCGCGCGCCGTAAAAAAAAAGTAGGTTATTCGAATCCCCGCCATTTTTCTTCGATATTTTTATAGTTTTGTTTACAAAAAATGAGCGATTCATTTTAAACGCTGCAAAAGAACATTTTATTCGAGTGAATTTTAATTATTGCACTATACTAAATGTAAATTACTACTAAAATAAATAATTGTTTCATTAATACTTAGTTTATTTGTATATAATCAGTAATGAATGATATTAGGTTACTACTAGGACTGGTGTTTTAATGTTAGCAGTAAGTTAAATGTTCCAGAATCTTTTAGAGGATTCATATTCTGGGTGTATATAAAGTCTTGTATGCAACTGTTGTAATTAGGTATTAAAACACTCATGTGATACTATTATCACAGTCGGCTTCGCTTCGTGTGATAATTCCACATTCGTGTTTTAATATCCCTTATTACACAACAGTTGCATAAATAACTATTATGTTACGCATCTTCATAAGTTTTTCATACCGCGCCTAAAGAAGTATAACTTCAACAATTAAAAAATCCCAATCAAATAAGTGCGTATGTCATTTGAACTTGTACCAACAGTTTATAAGTTTTACAATAACAAATAGATAAATTTGTTAAATAAAGCTACGCGAAGATGTATTCGTCGTACAAATTACATTTACCAATGATCAAAGCTATACAGTCAAGTCAACAAAGGGTTGAACAGTCGCGTGGTCACAAACACCAATATAAGATAATATTTAAGAGTGGCTGGATACCGAGCCCTCCCCCAACTGTTTGTTTTAATTCTCTAAATTGTTTACTTGTTGCTAGACTGTGAGTAAAATAAGTGTCG
The DNA here is from genome assembly GCF_905404315.1 of Leptidea sinapis. Taxonomy (NCBI): domain Eukaryota; kingdom Metazoa; phylum Arthropoda; class Insecta; order Lepidoptera; family Pieridae; genus Leptidea; species Leptidea sinapis. The sequence continues at coordinate 8,847,382 of NC_066296.1, read as the reverse complement.
CCCTGAATACGGAGTAAAGTTTAGGTATACCTTCTTGATAGTACAATAAGTAGTGTTTTACGAAAAGTAATAATGATACACACCACATACACGCACACATACACAAACACACAGACACACACAAACATCCTGTTCGTGTAATATTTTTCTTTTGTTATATTATATTTTTATAGACTTAATTTGTGATCCCTAGTTTTGGTACTGTTAACAAAGGTCACATCCACTATTATTGTTGTACCATTATTGTTACTAAAATATTTTTTTTTTATAGTTTTTTCTTTTTCAATTTTAAACTTCAAAAAATTGGAATGTTAGTACTCTTAACTTAGGTAATTTTAATGTGTCTCAAGTTTTGAAAGTACGAAAGAAAGCTTGTAAATAAATAGTAAAAATATTTTTTTGAAGCTATAGGGAAATTAGTCCTGCAAATTTATCAGCTATAACTCTTAGAAAATTAGGGACGAGACGAGCAGGACGTTCAGCTGATGGTAATTGATACGCCCTGCCCATTACAATGCAGTGGCGCTCAGGATTATTGGAAAACCCAAAAATTCTGAGCGGCACTAAAATTGCGCACTTCACCTTGAGATATGAGATGTTAAGTCTCATTTTCCCAGTAATTTCACTAACTACGGCGCCCTTCAGACTGCAACACACACATTACTGCTTCACGGCAAAAATAGGCGCTATTATGTGTATTTGAGACTACCATATAATAATAACAATAATATTGACACTTTTACAAAAATTATCTTACCCCAAATTAGGCATAGTTCAGAAAAAGTGAACCCCAAATAAAGACTTTTTCCTATAAGCGGAGTATTATTTCCAATCCCTCACACACTCTCGTGTCAATACTTACTTAAACATACATAAATACATATAAACATCCATGACTCGGAAACAATATAAATGTTTAAATATGCAATATAAATGTTTGCACCTACCGGGATTCAAACCGATTTATATATAATGTAGTTTAATATGCCTTTTAGTGTACCAAAAGAGGGCTTTTACAGTAATTTTTAAGCGACAAGAGACTCGCTTCGGGAAACATTCAAGTTGATAAACATCCTAACCCTTCCCTCACAATACATCTAAACTCATAAAGTGGAATTATTTGTGTTTTTGTATGTGTGTTTGTAATGTTTTCACGCAAATATTACTTGACTGATTTCAAAAATTATTTCATCATAAGAAAGCTGCATCTTCACTGAGTGACATAGACTATACAACATTTATCGTAAAAAATAGGGATCCCTAATAAAAATGCAATAATATAACCCAAAATGTAAAAAAAATTGTCTTAAGAAATCTGTCATCGCGTGCGCTGAGAAAACTATTGATGGTAGAACAAAAATATGTTCTATAGTGTGGCACATATCAAAATCTTTAAAAAAGTCCGCGATACATATGTCCAACTACTGTAGTTATGCCACTATAACTACTTTTTTAGATTTTAAAAGTTGAAAGATATTTTATTAAAGACCGTTTCAATACCTGTAAAATACTTTTTTAATTATTGAAACGGAAATTCCATTCAAAATATATAATGAATTTTAAAATGTCAATCTTAAGAAACTAATGCCATTATAAAATAATAATTAAGTGAAATAAAGTAACTCTAATTTATAAAGTATTGTTTAGATTTGCAAGAGCTATATCCCAAGTCAATTTCCCAATATGCAAATATTGGGACTGAGCAGGTTATCAACTGTAAAGTAGATGCTGTCGATGAAACTACTACCTGAGAGTTGAACAAAACATACAAGATTTTATCAATAATACGTCACTCGAACGGTTGGCTCGGTTGGAAAGAGCGCTCAGACGGAACGCGAGAGGTCGCGGCTTAGAGCCCCGCATCATTCATAAAATTTTGTTTTCAAATTTTATTTGTGAAATAAGTAACTGTTATCATTTTGTTAGATACTGGCAGTCCACCAATTCACATAATATAATGTTTTTGCAAATTTAAACCTGTTTTTATGATTTAAAAGAATTTTCAGCAAATTAGTTCATAAATCAATTCTGCTGATAGTAGGTACTAACAGAAAACCAATAATAATAATTTTGACACACTTTTACACAAATTATCTTGCTCCAAACTAGGCGTAGTCATGGGTACAAGACAACGATATATTAAATACAGTATATTTATTTAAACATACATAAATACTTATAAATATCCATGACTCGGAAAAAAACATCGATATTCATCATATAAATGTTTGCACCTACCGGGAATCGAACCCGGGACCTCTAGCTCAGTAGTCCAGTGGGTCGTCATAATTTAAATCTGACAAAGTAATATTCTAATGAAGTCTTATAGATTGTAATTTACAAATATTTTGATGTTTTTAATGGACTGGTTGAAAGATCAGTCAAAGTTTGTGGGTCGTGCCCGGACAATAGCCTCCCCCTGATATCCGATGATAAATGAGTGAACGGTGATCTGTGATAGCTAGCGGAGAAAACATTTGTTCATTATTCGCTTCACTTCTCTTTGTAGTAATTTATCTTAAGTTTATATTATATAGATTTATTTTGACTTCATATTGTACAATTGAATACGCATTTATTATTATTTTGAAATTTAATTGTTTGAAAGTGGGACAAAGCTTAGAAAATATTGATCCAGTTGCTACCAATTTTGTCACGATGACTGTGTTCTTTTTAAAGATTGCCTGACACTCATATGTTAAGCTTTCCAGCTGTTTTTGAGTCCATATGGATGTATATAATGGAACCTGTTGTACCGAGGACCTAGGACAGTTTTTAGATATCTTTTTATTATTTTTATTTGACGTACTGTACTCAAACAATTTTCGTATATTTTGAAAGGTCAATTATAATGTATGTAAAAATGTACATTTCATACTTACACTTGGTCTAATAATTAAAACCAAAAAGGGATTTATGGCCAAAGTGCAACATACCCTAGGCCAGTACTATTATGTGTATTGGTGTACCTAGGAATTGGAGGTAATTTATGGAAAATATAACTATTGTGAACTAAAGCCGTTTTGTTCGTTTAAATAACATATTAAAATTACTCATAAATCCTTAACAAAATCAAAATGATATTCATATTTTCTTTTTTCTTATGAGACAAAGATTTTATATTATTAGGAATATTATATTAAGTGAATGTGAAATAATTAAAAAAAATATTCTCATGGCCAAAGTACAACATCTAAATGTACTTTGCCCACTGACCAAGGTACAATTGATTTACAACACAATAAAAGTTCAGTGATTATTATAAAACGTTTAAAACTATCAGACTTCAAATCATATTACAAATACTTACTTTTTTTTTCAAAAAAAAAAAACTTTTTAACGTCGATAACACCAAACACCGGCTTAATGGCGGTAAGTAACTACTTTCACATTGAATAGTCAGTAGTGACTTACAGAATACACTAGACAAAAGAATTAAACATCGCGGGAATTTGCGTATAGCAACCGGCCTAGGTACACATAGTGCTTAGGGCCGCGTACCCAAATATAGACTGATTTTATATAATACTAGCTCACCCGACAGACGCTGTTCTGTAGAAAATATTTATAATTATAATGAAATTGTTTCACAGCGGAACTGTCACGCACGGTTGCTAAATTCTCTCAAAGAAAATATGTCCATGCAAAACAAATATTGAAAATATAAATAATTATGGGTCCCAAATCGAAATAAAACTATCCTATCTCTCAAGTTGGACCAAACTGCACTGCATGTAGTAATCCCCATTAAAATCTGTTCATTAGTTTGGGAGTCCATCGCGGACAAACAACGTGTCACGTAAATTATATATTTTAAGACTAGCTGACGCGACAGACGTTGTTCTATGCATAATAAAAAAAATACTGTTTTTTTTTTTATTTTGAAGAAGCATTATTTTTTTAAATATGCTTCCTGTCAATGACGTTCGATATTATGTATAGACGTTCTATCTTGTTTTTCTGTTCTGTGTTCTTTATTATGTATAGAACCTCATTGGTCCCTGTTGTTAATTATTTCACAGCAGAACTGTCAAACCGTGCGTCACTAAATTCTCTCATAGAAAATATGTCCATGCAAAACAAATATTGAAAATATAAATAATTATGGGTCCCAAATCGAAATAAAACTATCCTATCTCTCAAGTTGGACCAAACTGCATTCCATGTAGTAATCCCCATTAAAATCTGTTCATTAGTTTGGGAGTCCATCGCGGACAAACAACGTGTCACGTAATTTATATATATTAAGACTAGCTGACCCGACAGACGTTGTTCTGTTCATAATAAAAAAAACTTGGAATTTCGTAAAATCCGTTCTTAGCTGACCTCTACTCGGTGGAAAGAATATTCCTTCCAAATTTCAAGTCTTTAGCTCTAATGGTTCCAGAGATATCGTGATGAGTGATTATATACGTGGAAATATCTTTTATATATATAGATGTATTAGTAGTATGAGGATGAAAAATAATCATTTTGATTTTGTGGTAGGCATTATTTTTTTCCGACTGTATCGTACTTGATACACCGTGCAAGGAATTTAATTTCATTCCATGGGCCTGATCTATCACGCTGGTAAACTTGGTTCGAGTTGACGGTTCAAAAGGAGCTCGATAAGTCAAAGCAAAATTTACCATAGTAATTTTTACACATTCATTCATTTTATATAACCGTCATCATCAATATCATCATGAAGACGTTCACTGCTGGACAAAGGCCTCCCCAAAGATTTTCACGACGATCGGTCCTGCACTGCCTTCATCCAACGTATTCCGGTGATCTTTACCAGATCATCGGTCCATCTTGTAGGGGGCCTACTAACATTGCGTCTTCCGGTACGTGGATGCCATTCGAGGACTTTACTGCCCCCACGGCCTTCCGTCCGTCGAACTATGCGCCCTGCCCACTGCCACTTTCGCAATCATTTGGGCTATATGGGTAGCTTTGTTCATGAAAAAATATAATTTATTGGTATTAATATCTATGTACTGTTTTCATCATTATTTATTGGAATCCCATCTTGGGTATAGGCCTCCTACAGGCTTCTCTGTCCTGTTGCTATCTTTTTCCATAAGTTTTTGTTGACTTTATATCTTCTATCCACCTATTTACTTTATGGAAATAAAGGGACGAGACGAGCAGGACGTTTAGCTGATGGTAATTGATACGCCCTGCCCATTACAATGCAGGCCCGCTCAAGATTATTGAAAAACCAAAAAATGGTAAGCGGCACTACAACTGGCCAGTAATTTCACTAGCTACGGCGCCCTTCAGACCGAAACACAATAATGCTTACACATTACTGCTTCCGGCAGAAATAGGCGCTGTTATGGTACCCATAATCTAGCCGGAAGTGCAAAGGAGCCTCCCACTGGTTACTTATCAAAGTATTTATATAGTTTTTAAAATATTCAATTGATCAAGTTTTCACTTTAGTAGCTTTATTACCATTTCTTAGGACGCTGGGTTTTATAGAAACCAGCGAACGAAATATTGAGCCATAAGAAATTGTGTCACTCAGTAGTACAACTTAACTCGATAAAATGATTGCACTCCGTCGGATGTCGCTACCTTCCGGATTTACACCTGAAAGCGTTGTAAATTGCAGCACAATCTATGACACTACAAAATAGCTTCGGTGAAAACCAACTGCATCAAATTTAAGTCACGATCACTTTCCGTAAAATTTAATAATATACCGTACTTTCAGCCTACATTATTATTTTACATACAATGTATATTGTGGCTTGAGTTAAGATATATTATTATTGGTGAATTTGGATGATTGTTTCCGAGTCAAGGATATTTACATGTGTTTATGTATGTTTAAGTAAGTATATTGTATTGAATATATCGTTGTCTTGTACCCACAGTACAGGCTATGCCTAATTTGGGGCAAAATAATTTGTGTAAAAGTGTGTCAATATTATCATATATACAACGGCGCCTATTTCTGCCGTGAAGCAGTAATGTGTAGCTAGTGAAATTACTGGGTAAATGTAACTTAACATTATGTCTCAAGGTGACGAGCGTAATTTTAGGGCCGCTCAGAACTTTTGGGTTTTTCAAGAATCCTGAGCGGCACTTCATTTGTAATGGAGAGGGCGTATCAATTACCATCAGCTGAACGTCCTGCTCGTCTCGTACCTTATTTTCATAAAAAAAAACAAATACACACACAGTATTACGTCAGGCTAGATTACTTGTAATATTATAGCTATTAAAACTAAAGTTATGAGTATACAATTGTGTTATTTATTACATATACGTGTAAAGTTAATTATGTCCTTTTATAAAGATAGATTCAGAGATTAAAGCGATCAAACTTAAACTCGTCATAATATTAGTATTTGGAATTAAATAATTCCAAACTGGAAGGTACTACATTTTGAGAAAATGTAGGTACTGAATGTGACATGATGGCGTTTCAAATCTCGTCTAAAGTATATCATTGAGTTAGTAGTGATTTAGTATTCATCGGAACAGCAAAGGTGAAACAACGCGTTATTTAGGAGTATTTAAGTATATTTAACTGCGGAAAATCTTCCAAAACCTGCAACACTACCATTCAAAATCTTATTTTTATAGGTAAGCCTATTTTTTTAACAAACTCTCCTTTTTAAAATAAAATTATGTTGATTTATTTTCACTATTCTTAATTTATTCGTATTGCCATCATTTTCATCAGTTCATTGCTGCCCGGCTGTTGTAAGTCCTTCAATATCCGAAACGTTGCAAGCGTACGTAGTAATGTAATGTGTTTTCTCGAAATTTCGAAAATGTTCAGTAACTTCTAAACTGTGAAACTTTTTAAGCATAAATTGTTTTTACCTCGTTGTATAGCTTGGTAATCCATTCCCCTGTCCGCACTCAAAAGGCCCCACATCTTCTTATTTATATTTCTATAAGTATTAAAGATTTATTTATTTATTTAACAATTATCTCTGTCCGTCGAGCTATGTGCCCTACCCACTGCCACTTCAGTTTCGCAATCATTTGGGCTATGGATGACTTTCGTTCTCCTGAATTAAAGTAGGTAAAGGTTACTATAACATAAATGATTTTCATAATGATACCATATACTATGAAAGGAGCAAACGTCCTCAGTGTTAACGTTGAATTTAACCATTCATCCAATGGAACCGCAATTAAATTCTACTTCCCATAGCCATGACTAGATGGCGCTAGTACTGAAGTGTATAATAGCTTTAAGACACACTATTATTATTTAATGCAAATGTGTTAGTACTTAATTAAATATCCAATTAATCGACGTTCTACGTGAAGCGAACCTGTGGTGGTTTATAATTAGTGTAGTACTGAATTCCATTCTTCTTCACCCCCTGCGGCTTCCTTTATGGCCCTGCGCAGCCGGATCTGTCATATAGACGGAGCCAGCTTTTTGTGAGTTACTTGCGGGCAGTGGGTTGCTGCTGCAATCGCAAGTGGGAGACTCAAGTCGTCAAGTGTCCGCCAGTATCCTCGTGGGAGGAGACTGTCAGGTGAGCAAGCAGCCGGGAGCGTTAGTGTCTGGACGGAAGGGACGTGGTGGAATTGCAGCAATGTCAGGATCCGGGTGCAAGTTACTCTTGGAAGGTCACGAGATAAGTGTTTGGTGTGATGAAATCCTGAGTAAAAAGCTATATTTACACTACTAGTGAAGTGATAAGTTAAAAGAATATTATTTGCTTTGCAATATTGAACTTTAAATCTTAACCTTCTGGAACTTTAACTATTCTTAGATCGTGTTTGAACTTAGAATCATTTGTTTTGAAAATTTACTTTGTGTTCTGGGACTTGTAATTTTTTCATGTTGTTAATATTTAGTGTTTGTAATTTTGAACTATAAAACTTGTGTTTTAACTTTAAGTTTTAGCAATAAGAACTTAGTTAATTTTAATTGCATGTTAGTTTAGACTTAAGAATAATTTTATAAAATCTGATGATTAGACTTAGAATAATTGTATAAAATCTGATGAAACGGGGAACCTATGCCCGATTTTTCTTCGGTTAAAGAGTGTTCAAACACTTAGAAAATTTTCATCAATTTTATGTGACACTTAGAATATTTTTTTGAATTTTTAACTTTTTAATTTTTGTGTACAATGAAATCTACAATTAATTTACAAATAGATTTACAATCAAGAGTAAATAGGGCTCACAGTAACTTTAAAAAATCTCCTAAAGATCGTATAACTAAGGAATACCTTGAAGGGAGATTAGAAGCTTTAAATTCTCTATGGTTCAAGTTCGAAGAAGGCCATAATGAATTGATCTCTGAATATAATTCAAAAGAGTTAAAACTTAAAAATTATAATCCGGATGATGTATATGACAAGACAGAAGACGTGGTTATAGAATACAAAAGTGATTTGAAACAAAAACTTGCAGGCTTTAACACACAAATCGAAGGATCTAATACTAGCTCTAACAATAATCAAAGTTTTGTGAAATTGCCAAAAATTAATATCCCTACTTTTTCTGGAACCTACTCTGAATGGTCTTCTTTCCAAGATTTGTTCAGTTCACTTATTATTAATAACTGTTCATTAAGCAATGTTTAAAAGTTGCACTACCTAAAAAGTTCGTTGCTCGGCGAAGCTGAGCAATTGGTAAGGCACATTCCTATACAGGAATGTAATTTTGAAAGGTGTTAGGAATTGTTGGTTGAGAAGTACAACAACAAAAGACATATTTCTCACCACGTGTTGAAACGATTGTTTAGCCAAAAGAATTTATTTGTGGAGTCTGCAAATGGGCTAAAAGATTTAATAAATACCACAAACGATTGTTTGGCATCCCTTAATAATATAGGCATTGATACAACCAGTTGGGATATTATAATTATACATATCTTAACATCAAAATTGGACACAGAGTCAAGGCGTCAGTGGGAATTCAATGTAACTAAACTGACTAATGATTTGCCTACTTATAAAGAATTTGAAGAATTTTTAATAAATAGATTTAAAGCGCTTGAATTTTTAGGTACCAAGCCAAGTTCAGGGCATATTAGGCCAATTAGCTAAGGTAAAATCGCTGCATATTAGAAATATAAGCGACGTTATGTTGATTTGCCCATTCTGTAAGTCTGATCACAACTTACCATTATGTAAAAAATCCAAAATTTAACTGTAGATTCTCGTCGCAAGTTTGTGTTACAAAATACTATTTGTTTTAATTGTATGGGTAGCAACCATTCGGCCAAAGACTGTCGCTCAAATGTTAAATGTTGGATATGTAAGCGAAGGCACCACGCCATATTACATCCCACGGGAAGTAACAATCCCAATATAAATAAAAATGAAACGAGTGGTGTCACTGCTTTAGAAGTGAATACATCCGACTCTACGCAAATGGTCTCATGTTTTTCTACGGACAAGGTACAACAACAAGTCTTACTCGTCACGGCGATTGTGAAGGCTATGTCCCGACACGGAGGCAGTCATGATGTTCGTGCACTTTTAGATCAAGGATCACAATGTTCGTTCGTAACTGAATCAACAGTGCAGTGCCTAGGCTTAAAGAAAATGCCAATAAGGAGCAAAATAACCGGCCTAGGAGAAAACAAAAATGTAATGTCAAAGGCAATGGTTAGCATCGACATACAGTCCCGGATTGATTCCAACATTATGTTGGAATCATACCGGTGAAGGCTTACGTTTTAAAAAGCATAACCTCTCTTCTTCCAACAAGAAGAGTGGAAGCCTTGGATTGGGAAGAACTTCAGAATTTGAAGCTGGCTGATCCAGATTTCAATACACCTAACCGTATTGACCTTCTGTTAGGTGCAGAAGTGTATTGTCAAATACTTCGGGATGGAGTGAAAAAAGAGCCAGTTGGTACGCTTGTGACGCAAGCAACCAATCTGGGCTGCATATTATCTGGAGTGGTGAACTCAGAAGTAACAGCTTCAAAAGACATAGCTGAAATGAGACGGAAACCAAAAAACATAAGATCGGGAAGTGGTAAAAGCACATTTTGATAAGATTGATGAAACGGTTTGCAATAAATTATTAATTAGGCATAAATGGACTCATCAAGATTTACAAGTTAATCTCGGGAATGTGGTAGTGATTAAGGAGGACAATTTACCTCCATGTAAATGGTTGTACGGACGAATAATTGCTACCCATCCCGGTGAAGACAATATTGTTCGAGTAGTTACTCTCCAAACGAAAAATGGCATTCTTAAAAGCCTGTCTCAAAATTGTGTATTTTACCTGTCGATAAGTAATATAATATTAAGTTTAAGAAACTTGTAATTTCAAAGGTATGTGTTTTAAATTTATAAGGGTTCCTATAGTGTTTATATTTGAAGATTGTTATATGTTTTTAAGTTAAAAAAAGGTTCAACTATTTTATGTAAAATTTTGATTTAAGATGTTTTGTGTAATTAACTGTGTAATAGGTAGTTGCATAAGGAATAAGCTAGCTCATGGTGGGCGGCATGTATGTTCACTTTTCATAAGTAAAGGGACAAAGTCTACTTTGCCCTTGGTGGGCGGTATGTTAACGTTGAATTTAACCATTCATTTATGTAACCGCAATTAAATTCTACTTCCCATAGCCATGACTAGATGGCGCTAGTACTGAAATTTATAATAGTTTTAAGACACACTATTATTATTTAATGCAAATGTGTAAGTACTTAATTAAATATCCAATTAATCGACGTTCTACCTAAAGCGAATCTGTGGTGGTTTATTATTAGTGTAGTACTGAATTCCATTCCCCTTCACCCCCTCCGGCTTCCTTCACTCAGAGTATTTAATTATAAATTTTATTGACCGACACTACATATTGTCACTAAGTAAAAAAAACCGCAGATTTTTTTGCCACTTCAGTTTCGCAACCATCTGGGCTATGTCGATAACTTTGGTTCTGCTACGGATCTCCTCATTTCTGATTCGATCAGGAAAACTCCGAGCATAGCCCTTTCCATTGCCCTCTGAGCGACCAAGAGCTCCCTCATCCCATAGTTAGCGACCACGTCTCCGTTCCGTATGTCATCACTGTCAACACTCACTGGTTGAAAACCTTTGTCTTTAGACACTGTGGTATTTGGGACAAGAATATTTTATGGAGCTTTCCGAACGCTGCCTATCCGATTTGAATTTCGAACTATTAATAATATGTTTAGTTTTTTTTATCTATTAGTACCTATTTTACTAATCCAAAATAATGTTTGCTCGTCGATACTAGTTACATTACTTATTTAAGCCTTAAAACTACTTTTAACTATACAAATCTGATATTCTAATATAAATTCTAGTTTATACTTCATCTCACTGCTGGGCGAAGGCCTCCCCCTTTTTCTTCCACAATATTTTGTCAACTGTTGATCGGGTCCAGAGTACTAGTTACATTAGTTTGTTTAATTAGATTCCCTCTAGAATTTGCCATAATCTAATATATAAAATTCTCGTGTCATGGTGTTAAACATTGAACTCCTCCGAAACGGCTTGACCGATTCTCATGAAATTTTGAGTGCATGAGGTAGGTCTGAGAATCGGAAAACATCTGTTTTTCATCCCCCTAAATGTTAAGGTCCACACGATTTTTTTTTTAATTTATTTACATGTTTTTTTAATTTGTTTGATTATGAGTCAGCATTAAAAAATACATACAACTTAAATTTTCACACATCTACGATCAACAGTTACTTTTGTATCGCGATTTTCATATCGGCAATACAACGTTTGCTGGGTCAGCTAGTATTATATATAATTATTAGTGGAAACACATATAACTTATTTTATTATTATTTTTCTTAACATTTAGCCCACCCAACGCCACTAAAGGTTTTCAATCTGCAACCAATCTAATACACAATTAGTAATTGTATGCTCGATATAACTATCTCGATTGAATAGAGTCCCGAGGTATTCAATCTATCTCGGAAAACCGTCACACCGTCGATAGTCAAAAGCTATTGTACAATTAACTAGTTCTGAAGCAAATAGAAACAATATAGAGATACAATTTGTGTCAAACAATAAATAATAAACTACACAACAATAAATTTTAATAAACTAGATGACCCGACAGACGTTGTTCTGTTGATAATTAAAAAAAATACTGTGTCATAGGAATTTGCCAATAATATTTCAAAACATCAAGAATTATTTCGTAAAAAATGCTCCCTGTTGTTATAATGAAATTGTTTCACAGCGGAACTGTCAAACCGTGCGTCACTAAATTCTGTCATAGAAAATATGTCCATACAAAACAAATATTGAAAATAAAAATAATTATGGGTCCCAAATCGAAAAACTATCCTATCTATCAAGTTGGACCAAAATGCACTCCATGGAATAATCCCCATTTAAATCCGTTCATTAGTTTAGGAGACCATCGCGGACAAACAAGGTGTCACGTAATTTATATATATTAAGATTATGTATTAAAAGTTGTTTCAATAGCTTTTCTCTCTCCAAATAGTTTATATAAAAAATGTTTTTTTATATTGCTGTTATCGTATCTTTCCTAATGTTTTATGCACAGAAAAGGTAAAAGACATTAGAATGGCCATCATGCGTAATGGGAACAACTGTTGTCACTCGATGTTATACTACACGCCCTAGATACGCCCGAGACACGCCCTAGTCAAATAAACACAAGCATTCGCACATATACGTAACCACTAACGCAGCCCTATAATTGGTCAACACATAGATAAATCTCTTTAAACTGTTCTGTGGTTTTATCTATATATATAAACGAATTGCTGTTCGTTAGTCTCGCTAAAACTCGGGAACGGCTGGATTGATTTGGCTAATTTCAGTCTTGAATTATTTGTCGAAGTCCAGAGAAGGCTTAAAAGGTGAATAAATATGAAAATGCTCGGTATTAAAAAAAACAACAATTTTGTTTTTCCTTTGATGTGTCCCCCGTCGTTCAGAAATCAAATTGAAAGAATAGTTCGAAATGAATAACTAATTAGAATTTTTATATATTTCTAAATTTCTCAGGCGAAAAACTTAATTTTAGCTAAATATAGTTGGTAGATTTACTACAGTTGTTAACTATCTATCAGATTATTTTTATGTAGATTGATAAATCTTAAGATTTTTTTGACAAATTAAAATGCATAAAAAAACATCATTTATTTATTATATGCAGAAAAACGTCTGTCGGGTCAGCTAGTGGATTATAAATTCATAAACCTAAATGGTAAAGGACATTGTTCTGCGTCCATATAAACAGTATACAAAAATATGCCTTGAAATTATTTATAATAAGAAGTGAATTCCCATGTAATAATGATTGTATTAACAGTAGACTGACTTAAGAATAACATTATTACACAAAGTATGAGATTTTCATATACTCATATCTTTTCTCTAAGATCTGTTGATCTTAATTCGAAGGCCAAAACTTCATTTTACTTTGTAAGGGGCGACTTGTGATTGATTGTCTGATACGTATTACACTTGCACGGAAGCTATCGTGAAGTGGCATAGATGGGTGTCACAAATACCAATTACCAATTCAAAGAATCAAGTAAAGGCGCCCATCACTCAAGCCTTTCCTTCTACAACTCTGGTCTTGCAAGTCATAATGACGTAGTCGTAATTCAATAAATACAGACACAAATCATAATTTGGACCTTCAGTAGTTTAAAACGAAAATAAATTTTAAAAACAAAATTTTATTAATGATGCGGGACTCGAACCCGCGACCTATCACGGTCCATGCGAGCGCTTTTTCCAACTGAGCCAACCGTTCGAGTAACGTATCGGTGATAAAATCTTGTTTGCTTTGGTCAACTCTCATGTTGTGGCTTCATCTACAGGATCTACTTTATAGTTGATAAATCTAATCAAAATCAAATCAAATCAAAATCACTTTATTCATATAGGTCACGGAAATGACACTTATGATGTCACAAAAATATTTTTCTTATTGAATCTACTGCTACTTCGTAAAGGGTTGAGTTAATGAGAAGAAGTAGCAAGAAACTCATTGCCTACCTAGCCCAACCTGCTCAACCCCAATATTTGCCTATTAGAAACCTGTATGTATAATCCCAGAAGTGAGGGTTATCCTTTTAAATCACAATAAACTGTAGCAAAACGTACTTGCATGGATTCTTTGTACTAAGTTGTCTTAGATGACTTAAATACGTATAGTGAAAACAGACTTAAGTCGTGCACAACGGGCTTTGCATAATTTGTATGGTATTTCTCTCAGACATAGATAGCCAAGAGCCATCTTTACTGGATCTTCTGTTAACGACGCGACTACAAGGCAGTTGTTTGCGATAAAATACGTTCCCTTTCTACATCCTATTCTTGGGGAAATTGTTTTCTGCTGCTGTTGTCACTGCAGTTACTGATGTTATTGAACATCACTTTAAGTATTTTACTCCAAGCTCTGTAGTACCAATTCATGCAAAACTCAGACTCGGTCCAATTATAAAGAAAATGTCAATATGGTCGTAAATATAATTAACAATAAGACAAGTGGTACAAAGTGCTTTACTTAACCTAGAATATTTATATTTAAAATAAAATTTAGACTCCCTCAACCACCTTGTCTGTTTGCCTATTGTTAGCAAAGGCCTCCTAGAATTGTCCCGCAATTCTGGTCCATGTCCACCCATCTTTGGAAAGGTCCACCCCTTTTTCTTTTCATGTGACCTGTATACCTCATATCATACCATCCTGTATATACATTAATGTCTTACTCCATTTTGCCTGTCCTCTGATTATATGCCCTGCCCACTTCCATTTATAGTGATAGATACATCTTTCGTTGCTGTGTACTTTTTAATTGTTGATATTTTTAATATATCCAAAAGATTCTTCCCCATCTATTCATTGCATCCTGACATGTTTCAAGTCTTTTGATTTGTGCTTTTGGACCACGTTTGGCAGCCATATGTCAATATAGGCGGAATACTGGTGTTGAAGAGTTTTCTTTTGTTGACCATACTAGTTTGTTTATTTTTAACCAACTTCAAAAAAGTAGGAGGTTCCCAATTCTTTTTTTATTTGAAAGCTGGTACTTCCCGTATGGCCCCATTATAATATGGTCTAGATCTAACAGTGGTATCCATGAAAAAACCATTAACATCTTAAATTTGCTATACATACGTATAGCAAAGCGGATGATAAATTTAAGAATAACTCAATATCGCGCCAACCGATTTCGATGACTCTTTTTTTAAAGATAGTTTGGTGAGAGTTTGGTTAGGTTCTGATTACGTAATCCATGACAAAGTAACGGAACTCTTTAATTCTTAGGAGCAAATAAACGATACTTGGCCGAATCTTTTTTATTCTATCCGGATATTTAAGTCATAGCCAATAACACAGTTATGGTCAAGTAATTGTCGTAGTCGAATATGATGTTCAATGGGACTCCTTATCGACTTACAGTAAGGCTGCGTCCCCAGTAGGCAAACTGTGAGCGGCTGACTGAGTGAGCCGCAAATTTGCAGCGAACTGAAATGTGAGTTAGCTGCAGACTCAAATCAATTTTCGTGCGTCGCAAGCAAACTGTTAAGAGTTAGCCGCTTATTTAGCCGAACGACTGAATTATCACTTTACTTTTGTTGTACGAAGGGAGTGGTTGTGTTGGTCACGATGGTTATTTTGAAGTAATTGGTATCTTAGAAGCGCTGAAAGAGGATAAAAGGAAGCACTGGGTTCACCCATTATACAAGAAAAGGTTGAGCATTGGACAATTTCACACTCTTTACCCAGAACTAAGGAAACATCCAGAATTTTTTCACGACTATTTCAATATGACTTCTCATATATTTGATGAATTGTTGAAATCTATAACCCAGTACATAGCTAAAAATAATATCACAAGAGGTACATTATATCCCGAAGATACGGATATATAAGGCTTACTATAACTTTGAGGTAAGTAAATAATTAACGCTTTAGGATTTTCAAAAAAATATGTTATTTTTATTTTAATACAAAGTCACTTTCGCATTTATAATTTAACAATCACTTTTCAAAATTAGTGTATTATTAAATTGAATTAGGAACAAATATGGTAACATTAAGTTGATAACCAGTCATTCCTCATCTTCAATGTGGTTTGAATCGCCTCGCAATATTGCTTCTATGTATTCTACTTCCGCTGAAGAACCTGTAGAGCTATTTGATGGACTGTTTCGAGGGTAGTTTTGCACATTTGGTGTACTGCTGCTTCCACTCGCATAGCCATACTGATGTGGGTACTGGTAGGCATTCGTCCATCCAGTTTGCATCTTACCACCGTCATAATTATTATGTACACGATATTTTATATTTTTAATAATTTTCATCACTTCGAACTGAAATTCAAAATTCTGTGTTGGGCCATTGTCTTCATTTCCGGTAAAGTAGTTAGTAGAAAGTTCATATCTGGATCGTTATCTCTTTTTTTTTCCATCGAGTTAATTAGTGCTTCTTGAAACACAGTCATCTTTTTTGGTCTACTGACATTAACTACCGAGTCAGTAGAATCATTTTCATCTAAAATAGCGCTACTGTCGCTAGACGTCTCGGCCCTAATATTGCCAGATGTCTGGTTGCTAGCTCCAGAAACATTTAAAAAGTGTAACATGTCCAAGTATGGTGTCTTGCGTTTTTTTGTTGCCCCACTTCCGCCTTTGACTGAGATATCCTTAATTTTTTCTCTGGTGTAGTAATAATAGTCGCACAAACCCTTCCATTTTATTTGTAGGTCTCTTACTGAAACAGAAATAATCGGTAGTTCAATATTCTTTCCAGATTCCTGTCAAGTGGACTAAGTTACAGAAAAATTGCACAAGAGTTTCTTGTTGGAAAATCGACGGTATCGAAAATAATAAGTGAAACTGCATGCATTATATGGGATATTTTACAGCCACAAGAAATGCCGGAACCTTATGAAGAATTGTGGCTAGAAATAGCAAAACGATATTATAAAAAAACCAACTATCCTAATTGTATAGGATCTATCGATGGCAAGCATATCCGTATTAGAAAACCACCAAAAAGTGGGTCTAACTATTTTAATTATAAGAAGTTCTTCTCAATTGTTCTGTTAGCCGTAGCAGATGCAAACTGTTCTTTTATTGCTATTGATGTAGGTGCTTGCGGACGAAATGCTGACAGTAATATATTTAAAGAAAGTGGTTTTGGAAAAAAATTGGCGTATGGGTCTCTGAAGATTCCTAACTCAACTAAATTGCCTAATTCAAATGGATTGCCCCAACCTTTCGTGTTTCTTGGAGATGAGGCATTTGGATTACAAAAGCATATCTTGAGGCCTTTTCCTAATAAAAGTTTAAATAAGGAAGAGCGAATTTACAATTATCGTCATAGTCGAGCTAGGAGATGCGTGGAATGTGCATTCGGCATCCTAACAAGCAAATGGAGTTCTGCATACACCGATCGCTACTAATGTGAATACAACCATCGCTATCGTAAAAGCTGTTTGTATTTTACATAATTTTGTCATAGCAAGAGAACAAGCACAATATGCACATATTTCGCGACGTACCTCAATAACTCTTACAAGTTCAAGGAGCCAAATTATTACTGTATCAAATTCTGGAAAAATAACAAGAGAAAACTTTAAAAACTATTTTCTTAACGAAGGAAAGCTACCCTGGCAAGAGAAATATTTGTAAGTTGTAGCTACAGGAAGAAATAGTGTAATGGAGTGTGTAAAGCCGTAAATACTATGTAAATTATGATACTTTGTTTTAGGTAGTGAGTGATACAAGTATATTGTTGAATAAATAATAAATTCATTAGAATGGAACTTACTTCTTTTTTGTTTAGTGTTTTCTTCTAAGTTTTGCCAATCATCGTATATAATATCAGCGACTTCATTCCAATTGCTCTGCTTTAATACTCTGTTGCTGTATTCTTCACTCGACATGTTCCATATGCATGGTATAGACCACATGTTGGTTAGTGTAATACAGAATAGTCTGTATTACACTAATGAACCTTACCGTATCAAAGGACATCTTGGATTTTCAGTGATGTGTGTGTGCGTTGAGATTAGTTAGGTGCGATGCAAAAAAACACGTCCTAACACGATGATAGCTTTTTTCCAACTATTCGAATAATCAGTTTGCGGCAAACTGATTCACTACGCCCGGCGAACAACCAATCGCCGCCGCCGACTGGAACCGGTTTTGGTGGGAGTCGGCCGCTCACTAAGATAGTCGGCGCGCGTAACGCTGCAAACTGCGTACAGTGAGCGCAAAACTAGCAACTGTGAACACTCCA
Organism: Leptidea sinapis; assembly: GCF_905404315.1. Taxonomy (NCBI): domain Eukaryota; kingdom Metazoa; phylum Arthropoda; class Insecta; order Lepidoptera; family Pieridae; genus Leptidea; species Leptidea sinapis. Next base: position 8,829,152 of record NC_066296.1, on the reverse strand, counting down.
TTTGAAATATATGGAAAGGCGTACTAAACCGATACGCCGCTAACTCAGTCGGCGGCTAACAGTTTGCCTACTGGGGAGGCAGCCTAAGGGTGCGATCTGTGGCAGAATTTCTATCTGTCTGTTGTCAAATTGCAAAGCGATTACGTTCATTGCTGCATTGAAAAATTTAGTATATCTACACATATTTAGACAAATTGTAAGAAAGTACTTACTTCAAATTCACTAAAAATAAAAATTAAAAAAAAAAACAACCGGCTTCAAAAACACTATTCCAAAACAATAGATATACCGGCGCAAATACTACAACACACCTATTATAAAAACGAGAATAATTCAGTTTAACTAATTTTAGTTAAAATTAGTTCATAATTTATCCTCTAATTACATTGTGACGTGAAATTATTATAAAAAACAACACCAATTGAAAACACGTGCACGTGCACCGAGTCCTATAAATACAGCCGCACGGTCGACACTTGAGTCAGTCGTACTCGGGCTGTCGTACGGTACGGACCTCTCTGGGATGTCGTAATGCTGCCCGTTGAATAAACGAAAGTAATAAAATACTTACTCGTGTAGTTTTGTTTGAAAGAACCAATGAGTGATCTTCAGCAAGATAGCAATTGTGATGTCAACAGTAATGACGTTACACCTTTTAAAAACAATACAGAGGTTCTTTCCTTGTCATCAGAAGTGGGATACGACCTGATCAACTGCGACCAACCAACATCCAGCAGAAGGGACCGTTGGTAGATAACAATACGCCAATGGAAGCAGGGTCACAAGGACTGCAAGCATACCCATATTATGGAAATCAGATGGGAGGGATACCAAGTCATTTCTTGATGCAAATTATGGAGACTATGCAGAAAATGTCGGTGTACTTATGTGCTTTATCTACCGAAGCGAAGATAAAGGATTCAAGTTACTTAATTTGACTGGAACGAGTGCGCTGCAATGCGTAGTGCAGAACGACGTGTGATGTTACATAATACCTTGCGCAGTATTCGCTTGATACAGCGACGCTTAAGGACTGGAAGACCTATGTCTCTAAGAAAGTGTGTCGATGTGACAAATTAGTGAGATCTTTATATTAACTTCACAGGGATAGGACATTTGGTCAGGTTTGACCGAAGAATATAACGGAACATGACACGATGAAGAAAGACTAGATAATTTTTTAGAAGGCCACGGTTGCGTCCATAACACTCATGATATCTGCGAGCTTGGCATTAATCTTGGCCGATTGCAGTGATGGCAGTCATTCAGCGTGGGTAACGTAGCTGAAATTAGGAATTTTAGCTCAGGCTAACAACGTCATACATTTGTGATAACCACGTTTGCTTGATTGCAGAGATACCGTTGGGACGCCTTGTGGAATCGTGAGTAGACTCGTGGACGCCACAGATCCGTATGAATATCTGGAGAGTGGTACCTCTGAGCTAATCATGTCATAAACTTGGATAACCACGGACCCATGATGTATCCATAAGAGAACCATGGAGATACCGTTGGGAAGCCTTGTGGAATTATGATTAGACACGTACACACCACAGATGCATACGAGTATCTGGAGCGTGTTACCTCTGACCTACTCACGTTACACACTTGCGCTAACCACGGACTCTTGATGGATACACAATGTGAACAGTTTTATTTTATAATTCAAAACATCCTGATGAAAACCTTTTATTAATCTACGAAAACTCTACGAGACCCTCCGAGAACTCTACGAGACCCTCCGAGAACTCTACGAGACCCTCCGAGAACTCTTCGAGAACCTCCGAAAAGCCTCTTAAAATTTTTATATTTCTGTAGTTCAACGAGAACTCTACGAGGCCCTCCGAGAACCCTACGAGACCCTCTGAGAACTCTACGAGACCCTCCGAGAACTCTTCGAGAACCTCCGAAAAGCCTCTTAAAACTTTATATTTTTGCAGTTCAACTAGAACTCTGCGAGATCCTATTAGACTCTCCAAGAACTCTACGAGAACCCTCAGTTATAATTATAGCATTTGTGTTTATGTAACTTCAACAAAGCAACTCAAGTTGATAACAGATGCACTACTCAGAAAAACTTTCTATACTTGCAGGTCAACAAGAACCTACGAGAATCTGCGAGAACCTCCGAAACCTCTACGAGAACCTCCGAATCCTCTACGAGAATCTCCGAGAACTCTGCGAAAAACTACCAATCCTCTACGAGAATATCCGAGAACCTCCCAACTATCTAAGAACATCTTTGAGAAATCTACAAGAACACTCAATCCTCTACGAGAATCTTCGAGAACTTTACGAGAACCTTCGACAACCTACGGTTACAATAACAGTCGATAAGAACTATCGAATCTATAAGAATCCACTACAACTTACAAATACCAACCAAGCTGGTGCAGAGCGCGCACCGCCTGTCAGAATGGCCGTATGGGCGCAAAAACTACAACACACCTTTTATAAAAACGAGAATAATTCAGTTTAACTAATTTTAGTTTAAATTAATTTATAATTTATCCTCTAATTACGTTGTGACGTCAAATTATTGTAATAAAACAACACGAATTGAAAACACGTGCACGTGCACCGAGTCCTATAAATACAGCCGCATGGTCGACACTTGGGTCGTCGTCGATTCAGGCAGGCAACGCGAGCACACGTGCCGCGTTATCTGTCCTCCTTCGAATATTTTATTACCTGCGTTATCGCACTATCTGCTCAGGCCACCTGGGCTAGTTATTGTTATCGCGCGCCATTGTTCGGGACTCTTTGAGTCTCGCACCTGTTACGTTCCTTCGCGGAACGTAGCTTAGTTATAATAAGTGTTAATTACCCGGTTCTACGATCGTGTTAGTTAGCACCTGTGCTGTGTTTAGCGATTCTGCACGCTAATCGTGTGTGTTGTGAGTGTTGCAGATCGTGCCGTGTGTGTCTTCTCCGTGGGGGCCTGCACAGCGTACATCGGGGCTCCGGCCCAGCCAGTCTACAGCCAGCAAAGCTAAGTCTTAGGCTTAATTATTATTATTAATTTCTTTTAATTTTTGTATATTTCATTATTATTAATAGTATTTTATTAATGTGCAAGTGTACAACAAAAGTATAGTTGTCCACTTTATCAGTATATTCCCCCTCTGCCTGACTCGGGCAGCGGGGGTTGTCACCCGCTTAACTTATAATAACAACCATGGCTTCACCATTGGTTCCCGACGAGGGCTTCTTCAGCGCTCTCTTAGATAAGTTATTTACGGAGAAGATCGCTCCGTTAATTAAGGTATCTATAGATGAGTCAGTGGATGTCGCTATTAAAGCGAAATCCAAAAAATATAAATCGACAACTGACGTTTCGAGTTCCGACGGGGAATCCGAAATGGAGTTAGGCAATGCGTCCGACGCAAGTTCCGTGGCCTCGGTCAAACCGAGGAAAGTGATCACCCGATCAGCCCGCCCGCCTGTCCTTCAGGCGTACTTTGACGCGCAGGCGACCCCTAAGGTCCCCGCGGTCAGTCCTGTCCGCACGGTAGCCCCTCAGGCTTCCAGTGCATCACCGGCCCGGCCGGAATCCGCTCTACCGTCGAGAGCGGAGAGTGTCGCGTCGGATGCTGACGGCTTCATCACCGTCAGCCGCAAGAAGAAGCGCGGTCGTGAATCGCCTTCTCTAGACAGCACACCCGCGAAGAAAGCCGCGGCCACGACTGGCTCCGCTCCCGCGTCCGCGCCCACGCCCGCTAAAGCCCGCGTACCGCCTCCGACCAAGCGCCCGCCTCCTATTTTTATAGGGGACCGAGGCCGATGGTTAACCGTCAAAAACAGGATCCCGAAGACGCTCTCCTTCCAGGCGAGGGCGTACCAATCACTAATTAAAATAGAGACCAGAGAGGTAGCGGACCACCGCGCCCTGACATCTCTTCTTAGAGAGCTGAGTGTGGGTTTCCACACGTACGCCCTGCCTGAGGAGAAGCGCCTGAGGGTCGTTATTAGAAACGTCCCCAAAGAATTAGACGAGGCCGACATTCTGTCGGACCTCAAAGAGCAGGGTTACCCTGCACACGAGGTGCACCGTATGCGCGGAACTAACAATAAACAACCATTTAACATGGTTCTCGTTGTCCTCGACCTCACACAAGAGGGAAAGGAAATCTTCAATTTAAAATCGGTTTGTTCCCTTCAGGGCATCCGTACCGAAGCTCCTCGCAACCGCGGGGGGCCCGGTCAGTGCCACAGATGCCAATTATACGGGCACTCGGCACGAAACTGCGAACACACCCCGAGGTGTGTGAAGTGCCTCGGGAAACACGGCACGCCAGAGTGCCCTCGACCAGCGCAATGCGCGGAGCCCCCGGCCTGCGTCTTGTGCGGGGAGAAGGGGCACCCCGCGAGCTATCGCGGGTGTCCCAAGGCACCCAAACACAAGCGTCACCCAGGGCGCCGCCAGCCGCAAGGCAGAGCAGAGAAGGTGGAGTTCACTCCAACCTTCAAACCTGCGCCGCCTCCGAAAGTAAACGCCTGGGCGAGGTCTCCTCCGGCTGCCACAGAGGCCACTCTCGCGGCCCCCGCGCCCCTCCGGCCTCCGCTAGCGTCCCGCCCGGCGACGTCGGTCCCGCGACCGAGGCCACCGGCGCCCGCGTCCGCGGCAACAGGTAGCAAAGGCGGCAACACCTTTGCTTTCATGTTCGAACTGTCAGAGATGTTCGACATCGACGAAATAATTGCCCTGGCCAGCAGGCTCGATGCTGTCCGGGAAGACCCGCCGTCGCTCCTGCAAGTTATGGCAGACAACGGCAAAATATTCCGTGCCCTCACCGAAATAGGGCTAAAGTATAAAAACAACATTCGCGATGCCTAATAACGTAAGCGGACGGGTCAAACCACATACGCTCCGTATAGCGTATTTTAACGCCCAAGGCCTTAAGCCTCAACTAGACTTGGTGAAGGAGTTCGCTCACGAACATCAATTAGACCTATTCTTAGTGCAAGAGACATTTTTAAAACCACGTATACGCGATCCGCGTATCGCTAATTATAACTTAGTTAGGAATGATCGCACCACCCGTATGGGCGGCACCCTCATTTATTTTAAAAGGTCTCTACACTGTATACCTATAGATCCTCCGGTCCTCACTAACATCGAGGCCTCTGCCATCCGGGTCAGTATGGCGAATCACCAGCCGATCACTGTTATTTCAGCTTATCTTCCGCCGAACAAACAAATATTAGACACAGATATAGAAGCATTACTCGGCCACGGGGCCGCAGTCATAGTGGGCGGCGATCTTAACGCCAAACACTCTAGCTGGAACAGTAGAGCCACAAATAGAAACGGAATTTTATTAGACTCTCTCACAGACACGCGGAACTTTTCAGTTATAGCACCCGACGAACCAACACGTTATCCGGATAACGTCGCGCACCGACCCGACATTCTAGACGTTGCGTTACTTAAAAACGTAACGCTCAATGTAAATTCAATCGAGGTTCTTCACGAATTAGAGTCAGACCACCGGCCCGTCGTCCTAAATCTAGGCCCACCGGTTAACTTTCAACCACCGACGAAAACAGTGATCGACTGGCAACGGCTGGAAAAGGATCTCGAGTCTATCAAGTCCGACGACCTTGACCGTATACCGGACGTCATCGACTCGGTCGACACGGCTCACAGTGCTATCTCTCATGTGACGTCACACATACAGAGTAGGATCAAGGCCTGCTCTAGGCAGGTTCCGACGATGCAGCCGCATCGCCTAAACCTGCCTCCAGAGGTCAGGAACTTACTCACACAGAAGCACAGAGCCACTAGACTTTACGACAGGTATCCGTCGGTCGAGAATAGGCGCCACCTCCGCTACCTACAGCGGGTGGTACGGGAACGTATCGCGGAACTCCGCGGCGAACGTTGGGACCGCTTGCTCGGCAACCTTAAGCCATCACATGTGGCTTTCTGGAAGCTGCCTCGCGCGTTCAAACAGGAGCCGCCCACTGTCATGCCTCCTTTGGACAGACCGGGACTGCAGCCGGCGCTCGATGACGATGAGAAGGCTGAATGCCTCGCCGATAGTCTCGAGAGTCAGTGCTCTCCAAATGCAGCAGCCGACCCGACACACGTTGACGAAGTTGATCGTGAAGTTGAACGTCGCTCCGCTCTAAGCCCTTCAGGCGACGTAATAAAACCCACCTCTTACGAAGAGGTGAAACAAATCATTAAGGAGCTTCACTCCAAGAAGGCCCCGGGGCCCGACACTATAAACAATAGGGTTCTTAAAATCCTACCCTCGACCCTTATTACTTTATTGGTTACCATTTTTAATATTCTATTGTCTAATAGCGCGTTCCCCGAACAATGGAAGGATTCCATTGTTATCGGTATCCCAAAACCCAATAAACCTAAAGCTAATCCGAGTAGCTATAGGCCTATTAGTTTAATTAACTCGATCGGGAAGCTTTATGAAAGATTAATTCTCGCGCGTCTTAATCATTACATCGCGGAGCTTAACCTGATACCCGACATACAGTTCGGATTCAGAACCGCTCACTCGTGTCCCCAGCAGGCTCACCGACTCACCGAGTACATTCTCATACGGCGTCAATTTCACGCTACCACGGCAGCCGTGTTTTTCGATGTCGCGAAGGCCTTCGACAAGGTATGGCACAACGGCTTAGTATTCAAGCTGTATCAACTGGGAGTGCCAGACAGGCTCGTGCGCATCATTCGAGCCTACCTTACCGATCGCTCCTTCCGATATCGAGTAGAGGGCACCCTATCCTCACCCAGACCCATCAGGTCTGGCGTGCCACAGGGCTCGGTCCTCTCTCCCACTCTTTTCTCGCTCTTCACGAGCGACATTCCCAAGTTTCCGAGTGTCCAGCTCGCTCAGTACGCTGACGACACGGCACTCTACTTCGGCTCCAACCGCTCAACCTTGAGCAAGAACATCAAAGTGCTTCAAGCCGCCGTCGATGAACTAGGCAACTGGTTCAGAAAATGGCGGATTGAAGTGAACCCCACCAAGAGTGCAGCGGTACTCTTCGGTAACGCGAATAGCATCCGCGCTAAAAAACAACCGACTGACGTTATTAAACTGTATGAAACACCCATACCGTGGGTGAAGGATTACAAATACTTAGGAGTCACGTTCAACAGCAATATGAACTTCAAGAAACATATTGATACGGTATGCAATAGAGCCCGATTTGTCCTCAGTCGCCTTTATCCACTTGTGTGTGGGCGAAGCAAACTTCCGCTCAAACACAAAGTGACGCTGTACAAAACCATCGTACGGCCCATACTGTCATACGCAAGCGTCGTTTTCGCGCACACCCGACCGAGCTACTTACGTCGTTTGCAAGTAGTTCAAAATAAATTCACGCGCATGGCAACCGGAGCCCCGTGGTTCATCCGAAACGTTGACCTTCACCGCGACCTAGAGCTTCCGACAATAGCTCAACACTTTAAAGAGATCTCGCGACGCTTCTTTGACAAGGCGCCTAACCATCCCAACATCTTGGTTAGGAAGGCATGCGGGTACACCCCCCTTCACCATAGTCTCAACCCAATAAGACGTCCCAGACATGTAACGGTAGACCCGGATGACGACATCACCATCGCGAACGCGACGCCCACACAAACACCGACACAGACACGCACACACCGCCTTCGCAGGCGTAGGCGCGGTCAACCACCGCAAACCACTGGCACTCGTCACTCTGACGATGGCCAGCGGCCCGCACCCTAGATACACCACACATTCTTTTGATACCCGACGAGACGTTAGTCCTCGTCCTGTAATCGCTTCACTACACTCACTCACACACGGACTGACTGACGGACTGACATACACCACTTACACAATCACAAACACACTCCACAAACAGACACAAACACAAACATACATGCACACAAACAATTACACTACATACATACATACAACAACACATACATACAATCATAAACACATACATACACACTTACACACATTACACAAAACATCACCACACTCGCCGGCGAGTGTGCTCTTATCACCTTTTCATCCTTCATCATCATTTCATCTTCATTTTCATTCTCTCTCCTTCCCACAAGCACACAGCCGGTCTGAGGTTCGAGTCTCCTTAGGAGACGCCCCGCGACTGTTGTTGCGTAGTCTTTGCGGCCTCCACGGCCCACGTCCTACTTCGCTGTGAAAGCCAGAGCTGCTAACAGCACAGAGGAGGTTTTAGTCGGTATGGGGTGTCCGCTCACGCGGACACTCGAGTCCGACATATTACGCCCCGTTCCGGGGCGTAAATACGTAACAGTATTTCCTCCTCTCAAAAAAAAAAAAAAAAAAAAAAAAAAAAAAAAGACACTTGGGTCAGTCGTACTCGGGCTGTCGTACGGTACGGATCTCTCTGGGATGTCGTAACGCTGCCCGTTGAATAAACGAAAGTAATAAAATACTTACTCGTGTAGTTTTCTTTGGAAGAACCAATAAGTGATCTTCAGCTAGATAGCAATTGTGATGTCAACAGTAATGACGTCACACGTTTTAAAAACAATACAGAGGTTCTTTCCTCGTCAGATATAATATGCACTAAAAAGTATAAAAATAAATACCTATTTTTATACAATTTTGTTAATTAATCTAGTTCTAGTTACGATTATTGTAATTTTTGAAGTCGGTGTCATACAAGATAGGTTTGTAACTACATACATTAAGTTATAGGTGAGATGTGCTTGAGTGGAGTGGTGTTGAGAGGCAAGAGCGGGTCGCGGCGGAAGGTCACCGATTCCAAAAATAACAATAAATGTAACTAGAATTAGATTAATTCATTAGATTGTATAAATACGCAATTATTTTTATACTTTTTAGTACATATTATATCTTTGTTTTGGAATTGTGGTTTTGAAGTCGGTTGTTTAATTTGTTAATTTTTTTTTATTGAATATATCTTTCGAACACTCGAATCTTTTCCATGCACTTACACGTAAATATAATTAACCTATGTTATTAAAGTGTATTTACATAATAATCTTCAGAGGTTAGACAAAAGTGAAAACTATACATATATGAGCTAATAAATGTATAAGATAGCTATTATATAATATTCATGATAGTGGGACTCCTTCGTATTGAGCAACTAAATTAATACGTCATAACCCGACCTTAATTAGGTACTGTATCGGTTTATCTGGGGCTTTGAATAATTAGTGGCTTTGTGCTCAAGCGTATGGGTCTCAAATTAAATAATAACTTCTTTTTTGCTACGTAGACTACAAGTGCTAAAATATGAGTAAAAATGAAACTATATTTATTTTAAAGATACTTGACACGTTATTTATTTATAAACGATTTAAATTATAATATTATTGCCACTCTGTTTAATCTATATTAACAGTATTAACATTTTGTATTATATTTTAAGCAATGTATGTAAAGTGATACACCAAAGTTACTGAAACGTTTTGTCTTACTTGAGTAAATTGAAAAAAAGAAGAAAAAGCGATTATTAATCACAAAAAAATTTGTTTAACGATTGCAGTAGATGCAAGCCGGTGCTAAAGCGTTTATCCCGGCACTCTAACTCAAAAGGCGTAGTCCGGAAGTCAGCCCTTGTTCATCCGATCCAAAAAAAGGAGACAGTTCGGATCCGGCAAGCTACAGGTCTAATAGCTATAAACTCCCTGCTCTCCAAAATCATGGAGAGCATAATTAACCCCCAGCTGTTGGTATAACTAGAAGGTCACCAGTTGATCAACGACCAAAAGTACGGCTTTCGCCCTGGTCGGTCGGATCTTCTGGTATACCCAGGGGCGTGCATTGGTTTTCTAGTAAGGTAGGCACTGTGGATCTAAATAGTCGTAGTTTGGTGTATGAAAAGATAGCTTACCGTAATTATTTAGTATCTAGCGTAAGGAACTTTAACTAGTGCTACATTTATTTAGGTTCATAACGAGGTAACTACTCAATTGCCTATATGATATGCACACCCCTGGGTATACCTAACACAAAAATGGGCGGTCCACATTAAGCAGCACCTGACGAGACAAATAGACTGGATAAACATGTTTTAGGTTTAACATACGTGCAGTGTTCACACATCAGCATTATTACACAAGATTTCTGAGCGGCATTGTATTCCATACGTTCTGCTCGCCTCGTTTTTTATTGTTCTAAATACTGTTAAAATAAAAAATATTATATTTTAATCCCTTACAGCATTTTAGGAGCTTCCTATCAACTGATGTCTGAAGTAAAATAGTAAAGTGTATTTGCAAATTCGCTTACAGGCAGATTCTCCCCTAGCAGATGCATACGTCAGCAACAAAGGGGAATTACTCACGTCAACCGATTCAATCAACTTACTGAGGGGCGACTCTTGACGAAAAGTAATTACATTTACCTAAGCATCTGAGCATACTTCACGAAATGCAAACGGTTCATCTAATTTTCAACCCTCGGGAAATCTCTGATTACTTACTCTAATCGATCATTTTAAATCGACGAGACGCCATCACATTCGAAATTGCACTCAAATATCAAAACGAATTCTTTGATGTTCTCGACAATCTTATTTGACGGTATATTTGTCTATCTTATCAGTAAGGAATTGCTGCATCTCTGCGCCTGGATGCTGGTAATGCCATGCATGGGAACCCACTTTGATTGGAACTAAAGTGACGTCATTTTCTACCGCCAAGCACTGATACAAAAACTGTTTGTTTTGGACGGCTACGATGCCGCTCATGAAATAAAACGAATAAAAATAAGGCATCACCTTAACTAATTATGTGATTTAAAAAAAACTGATGCGGTCCTCCATAGTGCGGTTTACAAGGAGCTTTCTTCCACGTACTACAAAGCTGTGAAATGAACTTCCTTGTGCGGTGTTTCCGGGACGATACGACATGGGTACCTTCAAAAAAAGCGCGTACACCTTCCTTAAAGGCCGGCAACGCTCCTGTGATTCCTCTCGTGTTGCAAGAGATTGTGGGCGGCGGTGATCACTTAACAACAGATGACCCGTACGCTCGTTTGTCCTCCTATTCCATAAAAAAAAACTGAGTATTGTATTTGATTGGGTATAGAGTGTAAGGTGAGACTCATTATCATATAAAATGTATTGTCTATGAATTTGAAGGTCGGTGTGAATAGCAGGAGATGTCCTGGGACTCCTCACGGTATAGGGGGTACCACAAGGGTCTATTTTAAGACCATTCCTCTTTCTAATATACATAAATGATCTACCTAATCTTGTAGAAAAAAACACAAGCTAGTAATGTATGCCGATGACACTTCACTCATATTCAAAGCGAAAAGAAGCCAAGTTGAATATGACGAAGTAAACAATTCTCTATGTGACATCGTGTACTGGCTTAGTGCTAATAACCTCATGTTAAATACCCATAAAATGAAATATACTAAATATATCCTGCCAAATTTCAAAAATGTTGATGTTATGTTTTCTTAAATGGAGAGGTGGTAAAAGTGTTGGAAACTGTTATTTAAACTGCTACTGCTAATTGTAAATCTTCTCGGCATTATTCCGAATCTGACTCCAATTTGCAATGAAGCCCTAATATTAAATTAAAGGGCTTCATAGGGATTGGTGAATAGGCTTAGTTCTGCAGTTTTTTTTTTAGAAAATTTATTTAAAATGCAATATAGTTATAGCTTACAATATGATAACACACACTTAAACTTTAGGAAGTCAATATTTATAACCAATCCAACATCATAAGCCCACATACACATATTATTGAAATCTGATTGCATATCATGTTCTGCTAATTTAAGGTTTTTGTTTGCAACAGCCAAACAAGTGTCATCTGCAAATTGGTACAGTGATGCTTTTGTGATTACACCACACATATCATTTACATACAGTAAGTATTCTAAAGGTCCTAAGATTGAGCCTTGAGCACAGCCGCTTAGTGTAGGTATCATAGAGCTTTTAGTGTTTAATACTTTCACTGATGTACAACGATTATTATGATAACTTTTGACTAAGGGCAAATGAGACTTAACATCTTGTCTCAAGGTGACGAGCGCAGTTGAAGTGCTACTCAGAATTTTTGGGGGTTTCAAGAATCCTGAGCGGTACTGCATTGTAATGAGCAGGGCGTATCAATTACTATCAGCTGAACGTCCTGCTCATCTTGTCCCTTATTTTCATAAAAAAAAATAACAGTACACTGACTTAAGAATCACATTCTTACACAAAGTATGAGATTTTCATATACTCATATATTTTCTCTATGATCTGTTGATCTTAATTTGAAGAGGCCAAAAGTTCATTTTCCTTTGTAAGGGGCGACTTGTGATTGATTGCCTGATACGTATTGCACTTGCACGGAAACCATCGTGAAGTGGCATAGTTGGGTGTCGTATATACCAAGTACCAATTCAAACAACCAAGTAAAGGCGCCCATCCCTCAAACCTTTCCATCTACAACACTGGTCTTGCAAGTCATAATGACGTAATTCAATAAAGACAGACACAAATCACAATTTGGAAATAAAATTTTATTAATGATGCGGGACTCGAACCCGCGACCTATCGCGGTCCATGCGAGCGCTATTTCCAACTGAGCCAACCGTTCGAGTAACGTATCGGTGATAAAATCTTGTATGCTTTGGTCAACTCTCAGGTTGTGGCTTCAAATTCAAATTCAAAAACACTTTATTCATGTAGGTCACGGAAATGACACTTATGAATGTCAAAAAAAATATTTTTCTTATTGAATCTACTGCTACTTCGTAAAGGGTTGAGCTAATGAGAAGAAGTAGGAAGAAACTCATTGCCTACGTAGCCCAACCTGCTCAACCCCAATATTTGCATATTAGAAACCTGTATGTATAATCCCAGAAGTGAGGGTTATCCTTTTAAATCACAATAAACTGTAGCAAAACGTGCTTGCATGGATTCTTTGTACTAAGTTGTCTTAGATGACTTAAATACGTATAGTGAAAACAGACTTAAGTCGTGCACAACGGGCTTTGCATAATTTGTATGGTATTTCTCTCAGACATAGATAGCCAAGAGCCATCTTTGCTGGATCTTCTGCTAACGACGCGACTACAAGGCAGTTGTTTGCGATAAAATACGTTCCCTTTCTACATCCTATTCTTGGGGAAATTGTTTTCTGCTGCTGTTGTCACTGCAGTTACTGATGTTATTGAACATCACTTTAAGTATTTTACTCCAAACTCTGTAGTACCAATTTATGCAAACCTCAGACTCGGTTTAATTATAAAAAAAAATTCAATATGGTCGTAAATATAATTAATAGTGATACAAAGTGTAAAAAGTGTAAAAAATAAGTAAAGACTTAACCTAGAATATTTATATTTAAAATAAAATTTAGACTCCCTCAACCACCTTGTCTGTTTGCCTATTGTTGGCAAAGGCCTCCTAGAATTTGCTCCATAAATTACTTTGTCCCTTAGTTCTGGTCCATGTCCACCCATTTTTGGAAAGGTCCACTATTTCTATAGTCCCTATTTCTTTTCATGTGACCTGTAAACCTCATATTATACCATCATACCATCCTGTATATTAATTAATTTTTTACTCCATTTTGCCTGTTCTCTGATTGTATGCCCTGCCCACTTCCATTCATAGTGATAGATACATCTTTCGTTGCTGTGTGCTTTTTTATGGTTGGTATTTTTAATCTAAAAGTTTCTTCGCCATCATGCTTCTACTCATTGCATTCTGACATGTTTCAAGTCTTTTGATTTGTGCTTTTGTTAGGGACCACGTTTAGCAGCCATATGTCAATACAGGCAGAATACTGGTGTTGAAGAGTTTTCTTTTGTTGACCATACTAGTTTGTTTATTTTTAACCGACTTCAAAATAGGAGGAGGTTCTCAATTATTTTTTATTTGAAAGCTGGTACTTCCCGTGTGGTCCAATTTTAAGTTGGTCTAGATCTGACAGTGGTATCCATGAGAAAACCATTAAAATCTTTAAAAAAAAAATTGAGAACCTCGTCCGAAGCACCCGCAACCGGCGAGCATGTATGAAAAGAGTAATGAATGTAGAGGAAGCGCGTGAGGTCTGTAAGGATAGAAGTATGATGATCAGTGGGACTCCTTATCGACTTACAGAAAGGGTGTGATCTGTGGCAGAATTTCTATCTGTCTGTAGTCAAATTGCAAAGCGCTTACGTTCATTGCTGCATTGAAAAATTTAGTAAATCTAAATTGTTAGTCAGTGTCAAATTCACTAAAAATTAAAAAAAATAAAAAAAAAAACAACCGGATTCAAAAACACTATTCCAAAACAATAGATATAACATGCACTAAAAACTTTAAAAATAAATGCCTATTTTTATGCAATTTTGTTAATTAATCTAATTCTAGTTACGATTATTGTAATTTTTGAAGTCGGTGTCATCCAAGATAGGTTTGTAACTACATACATCGTTATAGGTGAGATGTGCTTGAGTCGTGACGAGGCGAGAGGCGAGAGCGATTCGCGGCGGAAGGACACCGATTCCAAAAATTACAATAAACGTAACTAGAATTAGATTAATTCATTAGGTTGTATAAAAATACGCAATTATTTTTATACTTTTTAGTACATATTATGTCTATTATTTTGGAATAGTGTTTTTGAATTCGGTTGTTTTTTTCTTAATATTGAATATATCTTTCAAACTCTAGAATCTTTTCCATGCACTTACACGTAAATATAATTAACCTATATTATTAAAGTGTGTTGACATAATCTTCAGAGGTTAGACAAAAGTGAAAACTATACATATAAGAGCTAATAAATGTATAAGATAGCTATTATATAATATTCATGATAATGGGACTCCTTCGTATTGAGCAACTAAATTAATACGTCATAACCCACCCTTAATTAGGTACTGTATTGGTTTATCTGAGGCTTTGAATAATTAGTGGCTTTGTGCTGAAGCGTATGGGTCTCAAATTCAATAATAACTTCTTTTTTGCTACGTAGACTACAAGTGCTGAAATATGAAATATGTATAGACATACTAGACTATATGAAGTATAAAGATACTAGACTAATAGTAGTCTAGTATCTTTATACTTCATTTAAATTTGTATTAATGTTTTCATTGACGCGTTATTTGTTAAATTATAATATTATTGCCACTCTGTTTGATCTATATTAACAGTATACACATTTTATATTATATTTTAAGCAAAGTATATGAAGTGATACACCAATGTTACTGAAGCGTTTTTTCTTACTTGAGTAAGTTGAAAAAAAGAAGAAAAAGGGATTATTAATCACAAAAAAATAAGTAACGACTGCAGTAGATGCAAGCCGGTGCTAACGTGTTTATCCCGACACTCTTGCTCAAAAGGCGTAGTCCCGGAAGTCTGCCCTTGTTCATCCGATCCAAAAAATAGGAGACAGTTCGGATCCGGCAAGCTACAGGCCTACAGCTATAAACTCCCTGCTCTCCAGAATCATGGAGATTATAATTAACCCCCAGCTGTTGGTATAACTAGAAGGTCACCAGTTGATCAAAGACCAACAGTGCGGCTTTCGCCATGGTCGGTTGGTGGGTGATCTTCTGGTATACCTTACACAAAAATTGGCAGTCCACATTAAGCAGCACCTGACTAGACAAATATACTGGATAAACATATTTTAGGCTTAACATACGTGCAGTGTTCACACATCAGCATTATTATACAAGAATTCTGAGCGGCATCTCATTGTAATGGGTAGGGCGTATCAATTACCATAAGCTGAACGTCCTGCTCGTCTCGTTCTTTATTGTTCTAATAACTGTTAAAATAAAAAAAATATTATATTTTAATCCCTTACAGTATTTTAGGAGCTTCCTATCAACTGATGTCTGTAGTAAAATAGTAAAGTGTATTTGCAAATTCGCTTACAGGCAGATTCTCCCCTAGCAGATGCATACGTCAGCAACAAAGGGGAATTACTCACGTCAACCGATTCAATCAACTTACTGAGGGGCGACGAAAAGTAATTACATTTACCTAAGCATCTGAGCATACTTCACGAAATGCAAACGGTTCATCTAATTTTCAACCCTCGGGAAATCTCTGATTACTTACTCTAATCGATCATTTTAAATCGACGAGACGCCATCACATTCGAAATTGCACTCAAATATCAAAACGAATTCTTTGATGTTCTCGACAATCTTATTTGACGGTATATTTGTCTATCTTATCAGTAAGGAATTGCTGCATCTCTGCGCCTGGATGCTGGTAATGCCATGCATGGGAACCCACTTTGATTGGAACTAAAGCGACGTCATTTTCTACCGCCAAGCACTGATACGGAAACTGTTTGTTTTGGACGGCTACGATGCCGCTCATGAAATAAAACGAATAAAAATAATGCATCACCTTAACTAATTATGTGATTTAAAAAAAACTGATGCGGTCCTCCATAGTGCGGTTTACAAGGAGCTTTCTTCCACGTACTACAAAGCTGTGAAATGAACTTCCTTGTGCGGTGTTTCCGGGACGATACGACATGGGTACCTTCAAAAAAAGCGCGTACACCTTCCTTAAAGGCCGGCAACGCTCCTGTGATTCCTCTCGTGTTGCAAGAGATTGTGGGCGGCGGTGATCACTTAACAACAGATGACCCGTACGCTCGTTGTTGTTGTCTATTCCATAAAAAAAAACTGAGTATTGTATTTGATTGGGTATAGAGTGTAGGGTGAGACTCATTATCATATAAAATGTATTGTCTATGAATTTGAAGGTCGGTGTGAATAGCAGGAGATGTCCTGGGACTCCTCACGGTATGGGGGGTACCACAAGGGTCTATTTTAAGACCATTCCTCTTTCTAATATACATAAATGATCTACCTAATCTTGTAGAAAAAAACACAAGCTAGTAATGTATGCCGATGACACTTCACTCATATTCAAAGCGAAAAGAAGCCAAGTTGAATATGACGAAGTAAACAATTCTCTATGTGACATCGTGTACTGGCTTAGTGCTAATAACCTCATGTTAAATACCCATAAAATGAAATATACTAAATATATCCTGCCAAATTTCAAAAATGTTGATGTTATGTTTTCTTAAATGGAGAGGTGGTAAAAGTGTTGGAAACTGTTATTTAAACTGCTACTGCTAATGGTAAATCTTCTCGGCATTATTCCGAATCTGACTCCAATTTGCAATGAAGCCCTAATATTAAATTAAAGGGCTTCATAGGGATTGGTTAATAGGCTTAGTTCTGCAGTTTTTTTTTAGAATATTTATTTAAAATGCAATATAGTTATAGCTTACAATATGATAACACACACTTAAACTTTAGGAAGTCAATATTTATAACCAATCCAACATCATGAGCCCACATACACATATTATTGAAATCTGATTGCATATCATGTTCTGCTAATTTAAGGTTTTTGTTTGCAACAGCCAAACAAGTGTCATCTGCAAATTGGTACACTGATGCTTTTGTGATTACACCACACATATCATTTACATACAGTAAGTATTCTAAAGGTCCTAAGATTGAGCCTTGAGCACAGCCGCTTAGTGTAGGTATCATAGTGCTTTTAGTGTTTAATACTTTCACTGATGTACAACGATTATTATGATAACTTTTGATTAAGTTAAGAAATGGTCCCTGTATCCCATTTTGCGAGAGCTTTTCAAAAAGTATATCGTAATTTAGAACATCAAAAGCCTTGCTGAAATCAATAAACATCACTAATATATTTAGTTTATTGTTTAGGTGACCATTTATTTCATTAGAGAATTTTTCTAAAAGTTGCGAAGTACTCTTGTTTTTTTTGAAAACCAAATTGATTTTCGTTTATTATATTGTTTTTGGTTAGAAAAGCATTTATTTCATCACAAATATATCGCTCTGTTATTTTATTTATGCTCGATAAAATTGTTATTGGACAATAATTATTGTAATCATTCCTTTCGCCTTTTTTTATATATTGGTCGTACTATTCCTATCTTTAACAGGTCTGGATAAATACCAGTTTTAATGGAGCAGTTTATGAGGTGTGTTAATATTGGGACCATCTTTTCTGAAATATATTTTAGGTCATAGGCTCGTATGCCATCATAACCTGGACTTTTATCAATATTAAGTTTATTTTAAATTTGACTTACTTCTTCCTTTGTTGCTTTTCCAATCCATATAGCGCGGTCAGCAATGTTATTATATACATTAGGGTTTAGCATGACATTTTTTGGTGATTTTCTTAACATTTCTATCAAATTCTTGTATAAAATTATTTGCTAATTGTAATGGTTCTAGACTAAAGGATCTTATTAAAATTTCATCTATGCTTTTTGTGATTTTACCTGTCAAATTTTTTATTATTTTCCACACCATACGGGGGTTATTAAAATTATTCGAAACTGTTTTCATGGTGTACGTATATTTGAGCCTTTGCGCATATTTATTTGTTTTATTTCTGTATTTATTATATATAAGCCTATTATTTGCATTATTCATGTCTTGACGCCATATGTAAAAAAGTTTGTCACGTTTTTTACACATTTCTGTCAGACTGTGGTTAAAAGAATTTGACAATTAACTGACATACTCGTAGATACGGCGCGACTAGCATACTTTAGTAATTTTCATAGTATTATGTCCTATGGTATATTGTTAGCAGCCGATATTAATACCATCTTTTAGATGCAGAAGAGGGCTATTCGCGCTATTTATAAACTAGGTCCTAAAGAATTATTAAGAGAAATATCTAAATATATTCATGATAATGTTCTAAGGCACATTATAGAATATGACAGAGACTGCAACAATCATATATTTAACACGAGGAACAAACATAAACTTGTGATGCCTACTACTCGGTTAAGTCGAGCTTGTAAGTCTTTTATTGTATATGCTTTTTCAATATGATCTCAGAAAATGTACAAAACAAATAATATGTTAAAAGAATTTTTTAAAAATCGTGTTGTGTGGTAAAGGTAAACTTTAACATAAGTGATATTCTTAACGATACCACATATATTGTAACTAAGTTAAAAAAAAAATAAGCCCGCAAATTTTTACCCAAATTATTCTCAGGTCTGAGGCATACTATTTCGATCGGTAGGTAGTCTTGAAGGTTCAATAAGTGATTTTAGAACTTTATTTGAATAAAAATATTCCAATATAGCTTCTGCCATTAAGCAAGGAACAATAAAAGCATAGCATTGATTCACAGTTTGAATCTCCCTGGAGTACTCGAAGATAAAACTGAGTTAAAAACTGAGATAAAAGAATAATGAGAGCGATGACACACCATAATGTTCAAGCACATGACTATGCTGTTATGTCCAAAAAAATAAAAAATAAAATTTAGGGGGATGAAAAATAGATAGTAGCCGATTCTCAGACCTACTGAATATGTATATAAAATTAGGTAAAAATCAGTAAAGCCGTTTCGGAGGAGTAAGGTAACTAACATTTTGACACGACAATTTTATATATAAGATTTTGGGAAGTCGGCAGATTTTTAGTAGATCGGAAATTATTTCATGATTGCTTTCTATTTCTTCTGGTAGGATTTTATGTAGTTAATTGATACTGAAATTTTACCTGCATTGAGGAGCCACTTAATTATAATTTCATAACTTCACACTTTTCTGGCCATCCACACTACAATTGACAAAGTATGATGCTATGCTCAAGCGTCAGAAAAAACCAGAAGATCTCTCATATTATTTATCAATGGATCTTACTTAGGAATATATAATAACATATTATTATATAACTAGATAAATAAGTGAACGAAAACAAATTGCAAAACATATTATCGCAGATCATGCTTATAAAATTAATATGAATGTCTTGTAATTATATTATCAAACGTGAACTCATAAATTATTCTGTCTGAGAAGGACTTAGGCACATCTCAAAAGACGAAAAAATTTAATAGTTTTAGAAATACTTAAGAACTTTGCAATGTTAGGTACCGCAACAGCGCCTATTTCTGCCGTGAAGCAGTAATATGTAAGCATTATTGTATTTCGGTCTGAAGGGTGCCATAGATAGTGAAATTACTGGACAAACGATACTTAATATCTTATGTCTCAAGGTGACGAGCGCAATTGTAGAGCCGCTCAGAATTTTTGAATTTTTCAAGAATCCTAAGTGTTTCTATGAGGATGATGCATCAACGCCGAATGCTGACTAATGCGTAACTTATACTCGGAAAATCATTGTTAAATCTGTCTCAAACAGGAATTACTTAAACAAAAAACAAGCAACGCAAAATTTATATGTTTTGAGTGATGCAATCGTTTGTTGTTTGTTGTTTCGATGCAATTCTATTTAAATATTTGTTATGCTATATTTTAAAAAGAGGTTGAAACAATCTTGAATTCAATATTGATATCATTGATTAATATAGATTTGTATTACCTTTACACCTGCTTTATAGTTTCAAATACCATTTTTTGATATAATATCGAATGAAGTTCTTTTATTATTCTCTATTTTCAGTATTTGTCTAGCCATAAAGAATTGTCAGCGGTGGTATCTTACTATAACGAATTTCCCCTTAACTTAAAAAAAAAAACAATATTAGCCCTTAACAACGTGATCGTACGATCGATATCAAAAACTATTAGAATCACAAAACATCATAGATTAATTGTCTGTGATATCTTACTTAGGAATCGTATTCAGAATGAAAGTAAAGTTATAAAACTTTTAATTTTATATGTCGACGCCATCTTTATACGTTTCTCGTGTCATACATTTCATTTAAATGTTTATGACGCACGTAGAACATTAGTTAAGGACAATTTCACAATAAACTCATAACTTGCTTTTAGTTTTAATGAATGCGCAATCATTTGAGATTCAGACTCGAAATGTTAATGTAGGTTTTGAATTTACTAACTATGGGATTCTGCTTTGTCTTACAACGTTACCACCACATTTATTTGTTTACTAATATATCGCAGGTATATTGTCAAAGCCGTGATATTATAATAAATCTAGGTATATTACAAATGAAGTTAGCAGTGTGAGACGTCGAACGTTCTGGTTGGTAATTTTTTTTTTCATACGCAATTTGCAAAACAATAATATTGTTTTATGCATTTATACAATTTTCCATTGGAAATTATTGTTGAAATAATATTGAACAAGGGCCGATTCAGTTCTGGTACTCGTCGGCCGCTACTGTGATCTGCTGCACTCGGTTCCCATGTTGTGATTAACAGTGTTAATTTTTTTTTGGGACCTACTAAAAAGGGCCGGTTCGGTTCTTGCACTTGCCAGCCGTTACCGTGGCACGCTAGGCTCGGCTCGTGCGTTGTGGTCAACAGTCTGAATTTGTTTTTGAGACCTACCAGTGAACAAAATATTTGATAACAAATAATTGATTACACCAATGCATATCTAAAAATATGACTAAATACAATAAATAGAAGAAAAAAACCAATCAGAGACGGCCTTATAAACTAACAACCAGTAAAATTGTCAACATATCATTGTCTTACAATATCCACTATGTACATGTGTCTACTGTGACTATAGTGTATCGGTAACATTACAATGTCACTAAAACCAGGCCGTTATATTATAAGAAATGAAATCGATTGACAATCTACCGGTAAATTATAATATCACTAGAGAAATTGTAATATCACGACTTTGACAATATACCTACGACATATAATATAAGGAATGCTATTCACCACAGAACACAGAAAGATCACCTCATTTAGAAAATGTCAAACACTTGTCTTAATAATAGATGACTCTGTGACAAAAACAAAAACAAGATTGTTGGGTTTAACTCAACAATCTTGTTTTTTTTTCTCTTTGTTATGGCAAACTATAGAGCAGATAGATTCCTTTAGGTAATAGAGAGATACCTATAGACAACAGACGCATTAGTATCTGATTGGCTGATCTAATGCCAATTGGGTTTAAACCAACAATCTTGTTCTTTCCCTAGTTTGCTCTTTCTACTTTCACAGTGTCGTATTTTGTTTACGAAGCAGAGGTAATATCAAAAATAATATATCCAGTTTGCTGAGAATGTAACTTATTAAACTATAATGGTATTCTAAATTCTGTTTTCAGTGTTAAAAGAAATGAGTACCTCGTTTTGCCATTTTTTAAATTTGAAATCTACCTAACAGGTGATTGATATTGGTAGCGAGTAGTGTTAGTTATTAGAACATATTATATGGATGTACCATATTTTCAGTATATTTCTTCTCTTCTTTATGTGCACCGCAATTGTCTATTCTATTTGTTGCAATTTTTTGATTTGGCAAACTATAGTGCAGATAGATTCCTGTAGGTAATAGAGAGATACCTATAGGCCAATTGTGACTCTCGCGCCAGTTAACCTTAATCATTTTTTTTTTTATGAAAATAAGGGATGAAACGAGCAGGACATTCAGCTAATGGTAATTCATGCGCCCTGCTCATTACAATGCCGTGCCGTACAGAATTCTTGAAAAACCCCAAAAATTCAGCGGTACTACAACTGCGCTCGTCACCTTGAGACATAAGATGTTAAGTCTCATTTGTCCAGTAATTTCACTATCTACGGCGCCCTTCAGACCGAAACACAGTAATGCTTACTCATTACTGCTCGTTGTGGCACCCATAATCTAGCCGGCCGCGGCATGCAAATTCGGCTGTGCAAAGGAGCCTCCCACTGGTCACTTGGTCACTGGTCATTAATAATTCATCAGCGGGTATATTTGCATTACATCAAAGTACTCTGTGTATTTCATTCATTCGCTAAACGCCGAGCGGACATACACTTTAGCACCTACGCCAGGAAGTTCCTAGAGGATTAGCGGGGGCCCCCAGCAGATCATCTCTCGTCGGAACCTCGCGAATGTCCGTCTATTGTTTCGCTATAACTACTTTTCATTTTTAATATAATAATATAATTTTCCTACGCACGTACATGCGCTTATAGATTCTTTTTCATCACCTACGCGTGTTGAATTAATATTGTTGCCGATACGTTGGTGGTTCCTACTCTTTTTTCATTCGAAGTGCTTTTTAGATTGATACTACTTGCATTAAGAAAAAAACTATTTGGAATTTGTGGTAAACACTAACTGAGACTGATTATTATTAGCATTGACAGTAATTATGTTAGGTCACTAACCTGCATAAATACCACTGGACAGGCTGTTGCATATGTTAGACAGCAAATTTTTTGTGCCTATTTGGAGCGCCACTCGCGAGCGTCCAGAGAACTAATTTTGATGTATAATACAAATGGCTGCGAAGGAACGTACTATACTCTGAAGTATTATTAAAGTATACTTTTGCATTTTGAATTAATGTTTTTTCGTTTTCCGTGTTATTTATACTTCAAGAATCAACGTTATAAAATTCACATTTTTTTTGTAAATAGTTTCCCACCATCTATCGATGTTTACTGAGGTTGTCATCACTAGTTTTAGTACCTAGTACCGCAGACTCTCGCTACATGGCCAACAGCGCCAAAATGGCGAATATCAAACAGGCACAGAACTACTTTGATAGCCGCCAGTACAGCTGTATATAGTAGAGGTCAGAGTATTAGGTATATACTATATGACGTATTAAATGTCATATCTTTCATGCTTAACTAGGCACCTTCTCCAAAATATTGAAGAGAATATTTATTTATCCTCATTTATAATAACATAAAGCATCGATACATTATTTTGGTATAATAAAGCTACAATATAGTATCCGATGTAACTTCATTACTGGCTAAAATTATTTTAGGACTGGAATAACATTTAGCTAAGACTGATAGTTTATGAACGCACCGCAGTTGTGATAGTAATAATACTAATTAGAAATTCACTCATTCTATGTACGTTACCTATAATACATTCTATGTCAAAGTTACAGTTCAATTTTTTTTAATTGGGGAGCTTATAGCAACATTTACAAATCAGTCAAGTAAACTGTATTTACATAATTCTAAATGCCAATTACAAGCTTCCATATTCAGAAAGAAATTTGCTTAGTCCTACTAACTATAAATATAGATTTACCCCCTTATTCATAATAGTCTTCTAACTTAAAGCATTGCTAATTCTCACTCTGTCTTCCTCTATTGACCTGAGTCAGAATGAGAAAAAACACTCCTAAGCGGCTTTTTAAAGTTAGCGGACCATTATGAATAAGGGGGTTAGAATATAAACACTTATACATACACAGATATAAAGATAATTACACTAAACTAGTCTAAGGATTTCGTAAAATCTTTTGCGAACGCACTTTTTATGCTTTTTATACTAAAAATATCAAATCGACTATCACAATTATAAATCACAAATATAAAATTTGGTGACGCGTGGTATGTCACTGTTTATTCTTTTTTGAGAATTACTGGTAGCTTCGTAAAGTAAATCATGCTTCCTTAATGTTCGATTTGGAGTTCGTAACGCAATCATTCTGAGGAGTTCAAGACAATCCACCACACTTTGGGCTATTTTTAAAAGAAACCTAATATCTGTTGAGTCTCTTCTAAGCTGGAGTGGTATTAAATGAAATTTCTGACAGCGCTGAGGGTATTCTACTCTAAATCTATTGGAGAGAAAACGAGTTAAATTTCTTCTGAATCTTTTCTATATTAAAAATATCAATTGGTTCTCTTCTAAGCTATTTACTATCAGATACCGTTTTTATTTCGTCCTCCCGTCTTTTGCATTGTCTGGCAAGATTATTTTCGCCTCCCAACTCAAATGAAATCAACCATAAATTATCTATTTTAAATGTCTTAAGTACCTATGTATAAAGAAGTCTTACGTTTATAAGTGGACCTTTTCCGAAACTTAAGATCCACACACGTAAAATTTCAAAACAAAAGATATGCTCCTTCCTAAATTGGTAAATCTTTTGGCCATAAAACGACCGCCTTAACGTCAAAAATAATTCTTATGAAATAAATTTTAAAAATAATTGATTCTTATTATAGTTATTGGTGTTCTCTCGGGCAATCGTAGACCAGTAAAGGAAGAAACTTGTTTCTTCTATCGAGTTCTCTCTTGAGAAGGTCGCGAAATTGAGAAAAACAAATCAAGTCCAATTAAAAAAACACCCACTAGCAGCTCGAACCTTTTGACCGCATGCAACGGAGCAGCTTGAATTGTCGGAGTGCTCTATGATCGGCTAGATCACTTGGGGTCGCTTCGTAGTGTGTCTTCGACCGCATTTATCTCGGAAAGTGTTCCAAAGAGTTCCTGTCCTCCTATTCCACCTTCGCACAAAACTACAAATTAGGATATCATTCACCATATGGATGTATGGCGTTCCTCCACAGTGCGGTTTTCAAGGAACTTCTTACCTTGTACAACCAAGCTGTGAAAAGGGTTTCCTTGTGAGGTGTTTCCAGAACGATACGACATGACTATCTTCAAAAAAGCACGTACACTTTTCTAAAGGTCGGCAACGCTCCTGTAAATCCTCTGGTGTTGCAAGAGAATGTAGGCGGCGGTGATCACTTAAAATAAGGTGACTCGTTTGTTTGCCTATTGACATTTTTTTGCTATTTTTCATTCAAACAAAAACATAAATAGAAAATGTGCACATCTAAATTACTTCACATCGTCACGCGATCAAACAAAAGCGAAATAAAAATGGCGGACATTAAATTTGCAATCTATGACGATTGTATGCACTTACCCTGATTGCGGTCATCCAAACGTTGCAAAATACCAACTACGTTTACCCGAGAATAGGGATAATTTTGTAAAAGCTTACAAGAGGGTGCATTTGTAATAGCCTCATCCAATGAATACAAAATAATTGGACGATTAAAGGCAAATTCAGCTTAGTTTAACAAAGATAATTTGAAATAATGTAAATATACATAAGCTGAATCTTAAAATTTTGACTAACTCTGTTATATATGATTTTAGGCGAATTTGTTACATATACATTATTTCTTCATTTTGGACAAAACCAAGGGCTCCTTTGTACAGGATGCCGGCTAGATTATGGGTACCACAATGGCCTATTTCTGCCGTGAAACAGTAATGTGTGAACAATACTGTGTTTCAGTCTTAAGGGCGCCGTAGCTAGTGAAGTTACTGGGCAAATGAGACTTAACATTTTATGTCTTCTTAACATTTTATGTCTCAAGGAGACGAGTGCAATTATAGTGCCACTCAGAATTTTTGGGGTTTTCAATATTCCTGAGCGGCACTGTATCAATTACCATCAGCTGAACGTCCTGTTCATCTTCTGATACAGCACAGACAAATAAGTTTGGTAGTAGGTATCAATTTTATTATTATTTATTAATTAAGATTGTCACAATATTTATTTCTTTATTTGAAAACCTGAGAAAAGTTTTTTGGAACTTTTCAAGTAGCCTGTCATAGGTGGAATAAAGGGAGTTCCAAACACATAAGCTTGCCTCTAATTTACTGTGAACTAGCGCATTATATAGAAGGCGAAAGACACATTCTGTTTTAAAATTGCGTACATTTCTCAAGACAAATCCCAACCGTTGAAAAGATTCCTTTGCAATGGTTGTTATATGATCTTTAAAGGTTGAGCTGTTGGTCAAATGTGACACCCAGATCTTTCATTATAATAGTTCTGGTTAGTTTAGTGTTCCCAATTGTGTAGTAAAATAAAATCTGGCATGACATCAGACTTTGCAACACAACACAACTTATCTTGTTAGCAATTCGTTTTATAAGATGGTTATTTATTCTCAAAGTTTCTCGGTCGCTAGACAGTTTCTAGAAATCAACAGTGAATGTCCTAGTTTCGGTTTACTTATTATCCGACGAATGTATTTTTCTGTCTTTATGCAGAATTTAAAATAACGCGTGGGTGCCTGCGACTTTATCCGTTTAGATTTTGGTATTTTTATAATCAATACAAACACTAAATATTACTCACAAAAATACCAGGGAGCCTCCCTTGCACCACAGTGGGAGGCTTTTTCTGTCGTGAAGCAGTAATGTGTAAACATTATTGTGTTTTGGTCTGAGTGTAACGCGCGCAATAGTAGTGCCGCTCAGAATTTTTGGGTTTTTCAATAATCTTGAGCGGTACTACATTATAATGGGCAGGGCGTATCAATAACGCCAATAATAACGTAAAGTGAGTAAAATAAAAAATGTAGAATTAAAAGTATTATTGGAAATTCTTAATTTTGTTCACTTTAAAACATCTGATCTGATCGTACGAGACGAGCAGATCGTTCAACTGATGGTAATTGATACACCCTGCCCATTACAATGCAGCGCCACTCAGGATTCTTGAAAAACCCAAAATCTAAACGGCACTACTATTGCGCTCGTCACTCGCTCAAAAATATATCTATTTAGAGATAGTAAACATTTCCAATCTGTTTCCTTCTAGAACGTACCGTGTGTGTAATTAACTACATTATCCGATTCACAGCTCAAGTCTCTTGAAAGCGATTGATTGGGAACACTACAAGTATTAGCAACACTAACAATCTGACACTTGAACTTACTGCCATGTTCCTGCGGTGTTGATGAACATAGGACTTTCGACTGCTATTACATCTTCTCATCAGCATACTGTTAGAAGATTTTTCTGGATAGTTTTAATTGAAATTCTTTCAGGAACTAATACACCATTTATAGTGGTTGCCAGTTGCCAATGTTACAGCTGCAGCCATGACATTGCATCATCATGAAATGTACTTATTTGATGAATCTTAGGTGGACAAACGAGCCGTGTCACCTGGTGTTAAATGATTACCGCCGCCCACATTCTCTTGCAACGCCAGAGGAATCACAGGAGAGTTGCCAGACTTTAAGAAAGGTGTACGCATTTTTTTTGAAGGTACCCATGTCGTATCGTCCCGGAAACACCGCACAAGGAAGCTCATTCCACAGCTTTGTAGTACGTGGAAGAAAGTTCCTTGAAAATCGCACTTTGGAGGACTGCCACACATCTAGATATTGGGGATGATATTCTGATTTGTGATGTTTCTACGCAACGCCAAGTGATCCAGCCGTTCACAGAGCACTGGGTCCTCGACAATTCGATCTGCTCTCCGTTGCGGTCAAATGGATAGAGCTTATGCTGGGGTGCGCCAGACCAAAGACAGCAATACTCCATATGCGGGCTGGCTTGAAGTATTGCCGTGCTCTATTTATGTCGCCCAGTTTCTTCGAAGCCTTTCCTATATCCAGGCTAACTTGCTTACGATAGCCGCCTCCAATCTATGTATTAAGTATACCAAAAGATCGCCTGCCTACCGAGCATGGCGAAAGCCGCTGTCGGTCTAGGTATACCAAGAGCTGGCGGCTAACTATGCTCTCCATGGTTAGCGAGAGCAGGGAGGTAATAGCTTGAGGCCTGTAGTTTACTGGATCCGACTCATCTGCTTGTTTTGGATCAAAAGGACAAGGACTGACTTCCATGAGTCAAGGACTACGCCTTTTAAATATGAGTGCCGGAATAAATGCGCTAGGAACGGTATCAACTCAGGGGCACACGTTCTTAGCACAGACACTAAGATCTAGATGGCCTCCGGTCCTCTCAACCATGCGAAACAGAGCAGCACAAGGCCGCTACTTCACGAGTCTGGCCCGATTGTGCTGAAGTCATAAGACGGCAGCGTGACTCTCTCACTTCTAAAAAGTCCTTCGTCTCCTATTAGTCTTCCTTGGGTCTGGGACTCCCCTCATTCTTTTCACGCCCCGGGGAAGCACAGGACTATCTCGGTCTATCAAATAGTTGGGAGGATATCGCATGGGCGAAATAGGGGTGGATCAAAAATATTTCTAAGCAAGTTCATTTTATTTCATTGCATGAGAAGTTCACTCTTTGAGACAATATCTTGATATTATATGAAAAATGGCTGTGGCTTTTATCTTGCCAAAACATGAAAAGCCATCTTTTTGTTTTGGTTTTTCTTGCTTGGTAACGACTTACTTTCGTTATTACCTATTAGATGTTGCATCTTTTTGATAACTGTTCTACAAGCGAATACGATCAAATGATATAATTTTTTTAACGACTATTAAGAAAAAGAACTATGCAACCATTGATCAATTCTATATAATAAGTGTGCTTGAAGAAAATAATGTTTGTATAACATTAATGTCAGATATCGTGCAAGCTTTTGATAAAGTTTGGCACGGATAGCTTTTGTACGACCTAAGAAATAAAGTTCCTAAACATTTTGCAGAATCATTTTGTAGTACATTTTCGTTTCGGGTCAGAAAATGTAATGCCAGAACTGAAAGAACTAAGGGTGGGACATAGAGGGGCATATTAAGTTTTATTTTATATACTGTGATAGTTAATAAGAGTTAGACAGTAATATGATTGCAGCTTAAGCAAATGACACAGCTAAAATGTTTGTAGGGTATAGCAAGAAGCAGTTAAAATATAATGAACCATTAAAACAATATATGATTATAAAAAAAGCGGCCAAGTGCGAGTCGCTCATGAAGGGTAGCAGCAAGTAAAATAATATAAATGTTCTTGTAGTTTTGTAGTTCGTTTAGTTAAGTTAGTTTAGTATCTTGTTTAAACCAATTTTCGATGAAAGTTTGCATGGAAATGTATTTTTATTAGTTTTATCATTCTCTTAGTTAAGAAGTTAGGGGGGGGGAGACACATTTTACTACTTTGGAAGCGTCTTTCGCGCAAACTATTCAGCTTAGAAAAAAGTACTTTAGAAACCTCAATATCATTTTTGAAGATCTGCCCATACATTGGGTTCACAGGATACATCTACTTAACAAGTGTCAACAGTTTAGGTCTTATAGTTTTGGATATAAGCTGGCTCTGACATACGGACGGACAGATAGACAGATATGACGAATCTATAAGGGTTCCGTTTTTTGCCATTTAGCTACGGAATCCTAAAAATAACGTAGGTATCCAACTGAGTCGAAATCAACTCATGTATATTTGACAAATAAAAGGTGTAGCTATCACACGGCTTACATCAATAGTCAAGTAATTCTGTACGAGAATACAGCCAAGCAGTTCTCGATATACAAATATTTACAGAGTGACAAAATACACTTGATTATTGATTGAGTAATACAAAAAATACAACACTTAATTAGGACATGTCAGCGCGGAATGGAAAGAAGCATGCTTAAATTAAGGAAAATTAATAAGATACTTAGCCAGAAGATAAGGAAGAAAACAAAACTAAAGTGGCAATACGCCGGACACATTTCCAGACTAACAGACGCTAGATGGACCATTCATACCACAACATGGAAGGGACCTGCAGGAAAGAGAAATGTGGGCAGACCACATAAAATGTGGACCGATGAGATTAGGGAGTTTGGCGGAACTAACTGGCTCGAAAAAGGAAAAAATAGAAAGGAATGGAAAGGAATGGAGGAGGCCTTTACCAACTGGGATCCATTTGAAGAAAACTAACATAGTGCATGCATTATAACTTACTAACATAAAAGTAAATAAAATAATCATGTTCGTCAACTAACCGTACTAACATACTAACACTAAAATGTAGAAAATCAAATGGAAAATCATTAATAAAGGCTTTATTATTATTATAATTATTGATTAAGATACCTGAAATACAGATCTTTACATTAATATTTTTTATTTTATTTTAATTAAAATGATAAACTACAAATGTTACCATAAACACAAAAAATATATGAAATTATAATTTTACCAGTGGGTTTGTCCTTTGCACAGGATGCCGGCTAGGTTATGGGTATCACAACGCCGCCTATTTCTGCTTTGAATCAGTAATGTGTAAGCATTATTCGGTCTGATTGTAGTGCCGCTCAGAATTTTTGGATTTTGCAAGAATCCTGAGCGGCACTGCATTGTAATGTACATGGCGTATCAATTACCATCAGATTAACGTCCTGCTCGTCTCGTCCCTAATTGTAATAAAAAATTATGATTTCAATTTACAACTAGGGCTTCCCTATGAATTGTTTAATGGATATTTAAATTCATTCTAAGAACTTTTTGTTACCTCCTACATATCTTAAAAATACAATCAAGTTGCTCGTTTTAATACCGAAGGAGCAAAAGAATAATATTACTACTCAAATTTGCATGAAAAACTTAACGTAAAACATTTTTAGTTAGTTCAACGATCAAAACTGATTATAATATTCAAATGTTAAGCAATGATATTTAAAGTAATATCATTGATGTTAACCCTTAATGAAACACAATTATTTTTTGAGAAAACTGAAAACTAGTAAAGGTTTTTAGGTCACTTGGTTCTAAAACTCATCTTTATAGATTCAAAATTTCGAAAAAAAGCCTCCTTTTTCTATTAAGAGGGTTTTAATGCTGGTTTTACGGTGGGAATTTATTTCCCAGTATCTGGTATTTCAAAGCAAAATATATTTAAGTGGAATATTATTTCCCAATATCCAGAACAGACTCAACTTTTGCTACATTTTTACTAAAAATTCTATACATATTAGTTGCTCCTACTTTGCTTGCTTTTTTTATCTTTCTAAAATGTTGCATCTTATCTAATAAGATTTAAAAAACCTGTAGGATTATTTTGTTTCTGAGGTTGGTACTGATTAGAGTTACCAATAAAGAAAAAAAGGGAAAGGTTACGGTAGCGTCAAATGGGATATAAATTCCCAATAATTGATTAAGGGTTAAGTAATTATTGTTTTGTTCTAAATTAAATTAAAAAATACCCCAATACTTTCGCGTAGCAACGCTTTGACGTACATGACGAGAGTTGTCAAATTCAAGGAATTGACAATTTCGACATCTGTGTCAGCAATACTCGTACCTCAGCGGACAAATGTTTACTTCAGACGCTGTAGCCCGGGTGGTTCGATACACCTACCAGTGTATGTAAGGTTAATGGAAATTTCTAGTAAGTTCAGGATCAAATCGAACAGAGAAAAAAAGATGGAAAATGTGTAAGCAGGATTAAAAGTAGTTAAATGAAATTTCTAGTACAATTTAAGGATGTAATGGGAATATCATTATGACAATAGAACAGATCCGGGGATATATAAGCCGTACTAAGCGTGGTCTACGGCAGTTCTAGTTCTGACTCAAAAATGAAAAGGGAAAAGAAGGAAGAGAAGAAGAAGTAGTTAAAAGTGGAGGTGATTAAGGAGAAAGAAGAAGAAGAAGATAGAAGACTACAAGTGTTCGGTGCTGTGTTATCTGTTATCACCGCCATCGACAAGAGGAACAACGGCAGACCGGCGATGTGCAAGTTTCCAAAGTGACCGCAAATAAAGACTCGTTCTTTTAAACGGATTCATTATTCCCTGACCCACTCTCGTGTCAAAAATTTTGTAGGACACTACTTGTCATTACTAAAAAATAATATATTGAAGATACAGAACCCTCTTTATGTTCGTATACCTTAAAGTAAACGAAATTCATATCTACCTCCTTTGACTCCCAAATTGATCGGAAAATCGTGTGAGAAACTTGTCTGGGATTGAGTGTCCTTCGGCCTTACGTTGCTTTCATTGTGGGCATATGCTAAAGTAAAAGGGTCCTTCACTTGGGTCAGGTTGGGTCCAAGTAATTACATTCAAGTTGAAGTGTCTTATTAAGAAGTACGAATGCCCGTCTTGTTTGACTTACTCGTATTAATTACCTTTGACTTTGTATTTATCTTCTATGAAACTTAGAAATTTGCAGCCGAATTTCTAGATTTTCTGATTTTCAGAAACATATTATAAAATATTATGATCATAAGCTTTTTTTTTTACATTTACTCTTAATAGTGATTTTCATTATTATTATAACACTAGAAACAAGGGATTGCTTGTAACTAGTTCTAGTAGGCTTCATAAGATACATAATAGCTTTATGGGTAAATGTATACACTTTTATAATAAAGTCCTAGCCACTGTTCAGGCATTATCTTTACATAAATTTAAATGTTTTTAAAAAAATGGCTCTGTCGTAAATCCTACTTCTCCACAGCTGAATATTTAAGTGATCCGACAGCCTGAGACTAGATTATGATTATTTTATAGCAATATCAATGACAGTACAATATTGTATATTTCATTAAAAAGAGCGCAAAAAAAAGAATGCTGGGAGAGTTTCTTGCGGCCCTTGTTCTCTCTCGGAGCGCCATTTGTTTCCGAAGCGGTAGTAGTATCTAGTAAATTAGAAATGAAATCAAATAGAATTGTAAAATGCCTTTTAAAATAAATGGCTTTTACTATAATTTCTTATCTTCACATATAAATATTGTACAAACACTGACAAAATATTGAAAAGCCACAGATAAATCGCACATTAATTTTGCCCTACCTGCATTTCTTTTTTTATCAAACATATCTGTGTTTGTTTTTCCTAAAATGTACATAATGATGAATACGGTTTGTGTAGTTGCGATTATTTACCGATTAAGAATTACTTTTTAAATATCACTTTATTATTTAGTAGTGCTCAGAGAAGATCAAATACAAGACGAAGTACGACATCTACCAAAAGAGGTCGTTTTAGATGCAGTAACGAAAATGATGAAGATGGTGTTAATGTAAATGTAAATAAAATTAGACAAAAAAATATATCTCGAGTTTTCATGTAAAATGCATAAAAAAGGTTTTTGCCTAACCTATGATTACGAGATACGCATAATTATAAAGCCTCGCTGCACATTGAGGGATTATCGATACAAATAATCAAATCGTAAGTCGCCCTCATACTGCTAATAATTATATTTGTGGGTATTCATAGGAAAATTTCGCACAAACTTTGAAAATGGTGAAATTCTATACAGCAACCCTTTCGAAATTGGCTAGTGCCCCCGCGCCGCGGTATGCTATAGATAGACACGCTGTTGGCGCGCACGCAACGCCCTGTCAAAGCGTACTTTACTTTACGTTTATTAATAGATTGCTTACAATTATGAAAATTTGAGTGAATTTATAAGAAAGCTATTGAAACAAGCTATAAAACCATGCATAATAAACCATCTTATGCACCAAATGAAGGTCACAACTTGGTCAAAGCGTAGTGTGCCATACGGCACTTCCGATTTTGGTGTATCTGAAAAATCTAGTGCAATGCGGCACTTGCCGATTTCCGAAGGTTGATCATTATAGATAAAATATCCAATTAACGATTCTTAGTGTTCAGTTTTCTAATTTATTTTCTTTTTTTCTGTGTCGATGAAGCGGTCAGTTAGGATCAGTCAATAAATATATGTATATAGATTAATAAGACACGTCATATGAACATTTGCAAGTTTTTTTTTATGAAAATAAGGAACAAGACCAGAAATCGTTCAGCTGATGGTATGGATGCGCCCTGCCCATTACAATGCAGTGGCGCTCAGGATTCTTGAAAAACCCAAATATTCTGAGCGGCGCTACAACTGCGTTCGTCACCTTGAGACATAATTTCACTAGCTACAGCGCCCTTCAGACCGTAACACAATAATGTTAACACATTACTGCTTCACGGCAGAAATAGGCGCTGTTGTTGTACCCATAATCTAGCCGGCATCCTGTGTAAAGGAGCCTCTTTCAAAATCAAATTTTTAAGAGCATTAAATTTTTTACCATGCTCTCATATGTGAAAATAGACCGCTATAAAAATACCTATTACAAAATTCATTAATTAAAGAAGGTAGTAAATTTGATCACAACCAGCTAGGTGTAACGAAGCTAATATCATGTCTTTGAGCGTTGCATCGTTAATAACTCACGTACAGAGTAAACATTGTGTGTTGATTTCTTAGTGTCACCCTTCATTATGGGTGCCTTTGTACACAAACTGTGAACAGGCGACGTTGGGGCTAATTAGCCCCATAGAAACGGGACGTGATCCGATGGGTAACTACGGCCGTATTACATGGATATATTGATAGTCATGTACATAATATTAGAAATGTTAAATTATTAAAACTTTCGTGAGACATTATTTACTTATTTATTAATACGGCTTTACTCACGTTGTATTCGTGTCGGTACCGACTAGTTTCGGACCATTCGGAGGTCCTTCATCCTCCCTTCGTTTGTGCGATTGCAATTTATTGAGTCAGAATTGACACACGTACAGCACGTGTTTGAAGACAATGGCTACAACTGGCGACAGTGTTATCGACTGGCAAACACTGCCATCAAACAGCAGCCTTAGCATGTGGAGCGGGTCCCGGCATATCTACCATACATGGAAAGGGTAACGGATCAAATTGGACACCTGTTACGCCGTAGATATAGCACTAGGACAATTTTCCGCCCCCTGACGCAGATTAGAAGTCTTCTACGATCTCCTAAGGATCGGGGCCCTCTGGAGAGCCCTGGCGTCTACGAAATTCCATGCGAGTGCGGCAAAAGCTACATTGGTGTAACGGAACGCAACATATAAAACCAGACTCACCGAGCACTTCCGCAGTGTACGTAAGTTAGAGAGCAGCACCTCGGCAGTGGCAGAGCACGCTCTAAACTCCGACACGTCACATTATTTTAGGTACGATAGGGTGAAAGTATTGGTTCAGAATAAAAACTTTGTGTCTCTCAAGCTGCTAGAAGCCATAGTAATTGACCGTCGACCTAAGTTTAATAGAGACAAGGGTTGGACTCTGCCTCCTATTTGGAATCCAATGTTACAAAACGCATCTCGCAATAAGACCCATAGTGCCGATGATCGCATAGTGGCCATTGTGAGTACATTTAGTGCATCCGTGGACACCAATTGTGACACAGTGTCAGTGATACCGTGCTCGTAATCACCACCGGTGCCACCCGCGGCCCCCTTCATGTCCGGCCGCGCACTACGAGCACAAGTCCGCAGTAGCAGACGGTACGTTATCGACAACACACTGATGGTCCGAAACTAGTCGGTAAAACGTGACTTAAGCCGTATTAATAAATAAATTCGAAATCTTGTTTTATTTTTAATCGCTCCAGTACAATAAATCAATTAAAATGTTAATAAAAAAACGCGATCCACACAATGAGCAATAGAAGGAAAATATTATATTACTGAAACTCAGAAAAAGAAATAAGTTACAAAGTGGTTTTATCATCGGAAAACGTCCACTGCTTGATAAAGGCCTCCCCCAAAGTATTCCCCTCTCATCCAACGTATTCCGGCGATCTTGACCAAATCATCGGTCCATCTTGTGGGGGGCATACCAACACTGCGTCTTCCGGTACGTGGTCGAAATTCGAGGACTTTACTGCCCCACAGGCCATCTGTCCGTCGAACTATGTGCCCTGCCCACTGCCACTTCAGTTTCGCAATCAATCAATCTTCAATCAATCAATCATCAACCCCCCCCCCAAACATGACAGACATTATGTGTTTATACAACTAAATAATTTTATATTTGTACAGCTGCTGCATACCGATACTCAATAATTATTAATTATCCATCAGTTTTTAAACATGTTTCCGGAAACTTGCAACATATTTATGATTAAATAAATTAAAAAAAAAAAAAAACAGTCTTAAAGCTGCGGAGTGGTGGTGGTAAATCATTCCAGCATTTGGTTGGTAGTAAAGCGGATTAATCAAAGAAAAAGCAAAAATTCCTGATGCACATATACAAGCCGGCAATTGTCACAAAATATTGATTTGTTTGAGGACGAAATACTGCTGACAGTACTGACCGTACAGGTGGTGGTCTTACTTTATCCTTTAGTTTATATTCAAATTTCAAATTCAAATATTTTTATTCAAAAGTTCAAATTTTAGTCAGTAAGTGATGACACATCCTGTGTCATCACTTACTGACTGTTAAAAACTACCACCCAAAAAAATGTGCAACGGCGGGAATTGATCGATGTTTCTAACGTAATAAACGCGTTTCAAATTTGAAAAAATGGGAGTTTTTAACATGTTACAATTAAGAGAAAAAGTATTAGATAATAAAAAATACTGGAGACACTCCAAAAGTTTTGCGTTAAAAGATAAGAGATTACTTTTCAAGTGAAAAGCTCTCAAATGAAATTAAACAGAATCCTCGACACAAAATGAAAATGTATTCGCTCCTTCGTAATCAAACCGTAAATAGGTTCAGAACATATTATTCTCGTTCAATTTAAACAACAAAACTTTTGTCTTGTCTAGTCCATACGACCGAAACTTGCCCCATTTCAATATATCCAAAGTTTAAGTGGATTTCTAACAAAACATTGTCGAAGATAAGTCTTTCGATAGTAAGTTTTATGTGATTCTACTGGTTGTACAATTACTTTTTATGAAAATAAGGGACGAGCCGAGCAGGACGTTCAGCTGATGATAATTTATACGCCCTGCCCATTACAATGCAGTGCAGGTCAGCGTTCATGAAAAACCCAAAAATCTGAGTGGCACTAAAATTACCCTCGTCAACTTGAGACATTAGATGTTAAGTCTCTCTTGCTCAGTAATTTCACTAGCTACGGCGCCCTTCAGACCGAAACACAGTAATGTTTACACATTACTGCTTCACGACAGATACAGGCGCCGTTGGGGTCATTTTGGGGAATTTTTGTATTAAAGCAACAAAGAAAATATAATTCTGCCTTACACAAGTAAGTCAAAAAAAGTTAATGTAAATTAATAGAAAACAAAAGTTATTGAGTACAATAGCTGCATCGTCCACACACACCGTAAATAAATAAAGATTTTCTGTGAGCATTTCATAAGGGATTATATAAAAAAAAAAATGTATCGATAAAATAGATCGATACATCCAATTTGTGTGAATTGTATATGCAGTTTAAGGAGTCTGGAATCAAATTAAATAGCTTTTGATTACTTTTTCAAGCAATAACATTCGTTATTGAGCTCATATTCAAGATTAAAAGCGTTAAATTAAAAATGCCTGCAGCTTCATTAAAATATTTGTAATATACACAATATTTAACCGACTTCAAAAAGGAGGAGGTTCTCAATTCGTCGGTATGTTCTTTTTTTATGTTTGTTACCTCAAGACTTTAGACTGGTTGAATCAATGTTGATAACTCTTTTTTTATTTAAATATTAACCTACATTGGCTGACACCGACTCCAAAAATAACAATAAGAGTTAATAGAATTAGATTAATTAATTAGATTGTAAGAACTTTGTATCAAGGATACTGTATGCACTATGAATTAATTTATGTTTCACGCAAACATACATTAGGTATGTTCAGTTGGATTTAATTAGTCATCATCATACACTCACGCCTTGTTCCCGTCGGGGTAGGCAGAGACAATAGAAAGCCACTTGCTTCTATCCTTACAAACCTCACGCGTTTCCTCTACATTCATTACTCTTTTCATACATGCTCGCCGGTTGCGGGTGCTCCGGACCTTTCCTTTTCTAAAAACGACCCCAATTTGGTCGGCGAACTTCTATGAGTTCTCCCGCGACCGACTTGCCCACACACATTTGCCTTATATATTTGATGCGTCATTATATCTTCACTCATTCGCTCCACGTGTCCAAACCATTTCAGCATTCCTTTTTTAGTCCTTGTCACAACATCCCCTTTCAAACCACAGCACGCTCGTATTATCGGATTCGGAATTCTATCAATCAGTCTTACCCCACACATGCAATTGGAATTAGATTGAATTAGTAAAAAAAAATATTGGGATATTGAGCTATTTCACCATAAAAGTTATCTATACTAATATTAGATGAAAGATTCGATTGTTTCTTTATTTGCATTGAATAGGCTTCGAAACTATTGAACCGATATGAAAAATTGTTTCACTATTGATGTGTTAACAAACACCTAGTTTCTTTGGTTCTCAAAGTAATCTCAAAGTAACTAGCAAACATTTATGAATGAAAAATATAAAAACTATTAAATTAGACAATTATTAGCTAAAATAGGTACGTAGGCCTCTCTGTTTCATAATCGGGTGCCCTGATATGGTTACTAGGGTTGACAAAATTTTGAGCTTTTATAATTAATTATATTTTTACGGGGTATTTTGTAACAGCTTGTATAAGCCTTTGCCATAACAAATCATCGATTGATCTACGTATGTGTGGGCTTCTACTAGGCCTACATTTACACTTTCGTCCATAAATGTCTCTTTAAAAAACAAGATTTTAATTTTAAATATATTTTTTTCATGACTTGTATACACATACATAGGTTCTAGTTGTAATTATGATAAATATAATATATACTCGTATACCATCTCCCATATCCGTGGTCTATCAATATAAATTGAAAAGTGATGTAATAGTCTAATATCGATAATATATAACAGAGCGATGGAACATTAGCGCTAATGTCCAACATTAATCGATAAACGTAATGATGACACCATCTTCCAATTGGGCTCGAATACGGTGCACGACATTTATTAAGCAATTCTGTACTTTGTGGCTAAGGATGCGACGCGTTTTTATCGATAATAAAATAATTTAAGAAGAAGTTACAATGGATAAAATCATAGTAATATTTGTTTGTTTTTACTCCATTATTTAAACTGTATTACAGGTAATCAATAAATTATTGAGACTACTAGAATCAGCTCTGGTCCAATCTATTATAAAAAGGTAATATAAAGTAAAAAATTGTTTTTTATTTTTTATTAATAGTATTCAATTTTATATTAATTATTTGCAAGTCCTTTGTTGGGCGATGTAGATGCTTTTACAACAAGATCCCATAAAATGTTCAAAACAAAAGGATACGATATTCAAAATAGTTGTTAATAAATGTTTGTGTGATAAAGATAACTATAACATTAATGTCTTTCTCAATGATACCACAGGTTGGGAATGGAGCGACCGCCTTCAGGCTTTTAAATAATAAGTTAAATTGTGCGATATTACTTTGTAAGCCTATTTGTTCATGAAAAAAACAGCCCGCTGAGTTTGTTGCGCCGGCTCTTCTCATGTCTGAGGCATTCTTTTTGGAATGGGTGGTAGTTTTTGACTTTCAATGAGAGATGTCACATCCTATTTTGAATGAAAATATTTGAATTTGAATTTGTCATTAATAGTTTCTACTTATAAAGACTTATTTATACTTATTCACTAAGAAATATTTCAATTGTGGAAATTTAAATTCCACATTACACCAACAGCTTATTTTTTTTTACTTATTTATTTCTTATTAACAAATTATATATTATAGATAACAAAATTATTGTACATACATAAACTCATTCGAGTTTTACCGTGTACAATAAGGACGTCGAAATACATATAATATTATTTAAATTTAAAGTTTAATACTTAATTAATTTTAAAAGGAAAATGAAACAACTTAAAACTACATACAAATATTAATTATTCAGAAAAAAAAACAAAACAAAAGCACAAACATTTAGGTGCTAAGAAATTTTATGAACAACATTACAAACTAAATAATTTACAAATACCCTCAATATTAACACTACAAGTATTGTTGCTATAAAGCATATAAATACAGAGTGATTATTTTATTTAGAAACAATACAACACTACAAGAACGACGAGGAGGGTGAAAAATTTTTTTTATTATTTCTATATGAATTAAAACATTGGTTAAGTTTTGACAGAAAATATTGATTTATTTTAAATTTCAGGTTTTTTGGGCAGTACATTTATAAGGTTAGGAACCAAATACTTGAGCCTGTTCTTACCATAAATACTTGAAAATCTTGGTAAGAGTAATTTAGAGTCTGCCATACTACGAGTACATAATATATTACTTTCGTCTTTCTTTTTAAATACTTTGAAGCTCAGGCTGAGCTTGTGAATATTGTAAATGAAACATAAATTTATTATTTTGTGTTATCACAATATTTTTCTCGATAGATGTATAAATAATCAACATGCATGTTACATCACTAGTACATTTAGCGCGCTCATTAAACGGTTGGAGTTACACGCCGCCATGAGCATTCCTTGTTGCAACCATTACAGCTATTATGCCATGTCACGCAAGATAACATCTTTTATGAATTATCCTTGTACACAAAGCTTAGATTGTTAAAAGCTTTTTCCTCTTAACATGAGGACAACAGCGTACAGTTTTGTTTCACTACTTCAGCTTATGTGCTTGTAGTGTTTGCATTTAGTAAAAAATCTTACAATTTCCTGTTCTTAGGGTAGCCAAATGGCAAAAAACGTAACCTTAATAGATTCGTCATGTCTGTCTGTCTGTCCGTATGTCACAGCCACATTTTTCCGAAACTATAGTAAGAAATATACTGTTGAAACTTGGTAAGTAGATGTATACAGACAGACAGACGCGGCGGAGGACTTTGTTTTATAATGTGTAGTGATTTTATTTCAACGCATTGCAATCAATCCAATTTGTATTTGTAAAAAACCCAACACATTTTGAACACAAAATCAGGGGCATAAAACCGTACATTTTATTCTAAAATTAATAAGCTTTTCCAAGTGCGATACGTGATTAACGTGAAGAAACGGGCATTATTTATTTATTTATTTTCATATAATTTACAGCGTCACAATTTGTATATAATACTAGCTGACCCGACAGATGTTGTTCTGTACATCATAAATAAGACTTTTTTTTATTATTTATCCCAAAAGATAAATAAATAATTACTTCGTAACATAATATTATGATCCCTGTTGTTGTTATGAAGTTGTTTCACAGCAAAACTGTCAAATCGTGCTTCAATCAATTCTCTCAAAGAAAATATGTCCATACAAAACAATTATTGAAATAAAAATAACTATGGATCCCAAATAGAAATAAAAACTATCCTATCTCTCAAGTTGGACTAAGGTGCACTCCATGAAGTAATCCCCATTAAAATCCATTCATTAGTTTAGGAGTCCATCGCGGACAAACAACGTGTGACGTAATTTATATATATTAAGATAATTATAATATAAAGTAGAAAAATAAGGCCAAAACTGATTACAGTATATAGGTATTAAACAAACAAGCCAGTATAAGGTAACAATATATTTACAATTACTATAATATAAACTTAACATATAATATAATAAGCTATTTAGAAAATAAAATTATCAAGGGTATTCATAAGTAACTTTTTGTATCTATAACAATATGTAAATGGAGAGCGGTTACATTACCTTTTTGCTTTTTGCTCTTAATAGTGATTTTCATTATTATAACACTAGAAATAATTGATGGCTTGTAAATAATTCTAGTAGGCTTCATAAGATATACAATAGCTTTAAGGGTAAATGTATACACTTTTATAATAAAGTCCCAGCCACTGTTCAGGCATTATCTATAAATAAATTTAAATGTTTTATAAAAAAAATGGCTCTGTCGTAAATCCTATTACTTCACTGCTGAATATCTAAATGATCGGACAGCCTGGGACTAGATTGTGATTATTTTATAGCGATAGAAATGACTGTACAAAATTGTATATTTTTATTGAAAAGAGTGCAAAAAAAGTATGCTGGTAGAGTTTCTTGCGCTGCTTCTTCTCTCAGAGCGCCATTTGTTTCCGAAGCGGTAGTAGTATCTAGTAGTTATTAGAATAGTTATTATTATTCTAAAGGAATAAATTTTGAGAAAATAAATGCCTTTTACGCCTTTTATTAGAAGATGCAGCGTGTTTCGAAGATGGCTTTAGTGTATGATATGTTGGTATTTACTTATGTGGAACCTATCTTTTTTGACTCAGAAATACCTGTACGTCATTAATAGAGCACGGCAATACTTCAAGTCACATTCTAGCGCATTTTGAGCAAACATTCTGCATCAAACTACAACAACGAAAATCACGGAAATCTGATCACAAATCTCATAAAAAAAATTCATGTCTTGTGCTCTAACTTCATAACAGCGTACTACGCGGTGGCCTCATGCCGTTGCCATATGGCAACGTGAGTAAACAGGAACTTAATCGAATTGAGAACCTCCTCCTTTTTGAAGTCGGTAAAAAGAATAGTTGCCGAGTCAATATTATATTAAATTATATGAAGATGTAAAGT
The DNA here is from genome assembly GCF_905404315.1 of Leptidea sinapis. Taxonomy (NCBI): domain Eukaryota; kingdom Metazoa; phylum Arthropoda; class Insecta; order Lepidoptera; family Pieridae; genus Leptidea; species Leptidea sinapis. The sequence continues at coordinate 8,786,403 of NC_066296.1, read as the reverse complement.
CAATTGGGAAATTTTTGTTCACTATATTTTTCAGTATACAGATATCATAAGTTATTTCATAAGTACCATTTTAATAAAGCTTTTCCAATCCACGTTCCAAACTAAATTATTTCATTGTACAAGTACACTACGTTGTAACAAATGATCTGTCAAATTCAATGAAATCCATCACAATTATAATTTATCATCTTGCCCTTCAAAGACGTAACACAATTAATTATGATTTAGGGACCCAGAGATTTACTGAATGCTCAGGCATAAATTGCGATTATTCAAGGATTAATTAATTTTATTAGACCTTGTTTCTATTTTAAGCTTTCATATCTTCCATTATTATACCTAGTTGACAAATTTCATCAGCATATTTAAGAATTTTCTTTTCAAATAGGTATAGATGGGTTTTACGGCAAATAATTAAAGGCAATCAAATCCATATGATCTGTTACTAAAATAGGGGACGAGACGAGCAGGACGTTCAGTTGATGGTAATAACGCCATACCGATTACAATGCAGTGCCGCTAAGGATTCTTGAAAGACCCAAAAATTCTGAGCGGCTCTACAATTGCGTTCATCACCTTGAGACATAAGATGTTAAGTCTCATTTGCCCAGTAATTTCAAAAGCTCCTTCGCACTTCAGACCGAAACACTGTAATGCTTACACATTACTGCTTCACGGCAGAAATAGGCGCCGTTGTGGTACCCATAATCTAGCCGGCTTCCTGTGCAAAGGAGCCTCCTTCTAGTGTTTCAAATGCGAAAAATATTCATTATAATCTAAAGAAAGGAATCCATTTATCAGTGCAATGTGGAAAAGGCGAAGAATGGCCACCTTCCCAAAATTAGCATTGCAGAGTTAAAGAGATAGGTAAGCAACCAAACATAAAATGGTAAAATCCAACTAAACTGGTAATTAATTTTCTTACCCATGTTTCAGCTTATTGGAATTGTCATGGGTTGCTCTCTCTCTCTCTACATTTATTTCTTTTCTTCATTGTAATGAATTGGCGTGATCTGATGTAATGATAAATGTACTTTAGTGAGTGACTTGTGTGACTTTACATTGTGTAATTAACATTACTAGAGAAAATTTTAGTTTCCTTACTTCAAGGTGTATGCAGGAAGTCCTTGTCGTTGCGTAGCGACGTCAAGGATGTGTCTTCTACCGCATTTATGACGTGGAGTGTTCCGCAGAGCTGTTTAATTCCACCTTCACAAGATACGCCACAAGTTAGGATATTATCCCCACCATCTGGATGTGTGGCGTTCCTCCACAGTGCGGTTTTCAAAGAGCTTTCTTCCACGTACTACAAAGCACTACAAAGCATTCCACAGAATGAGCTTCCTTGTGCGGTGTTTCCGGGACTTTTTCCGGGTTTGTTTTTCGACATGAGTACCTCGAAAAAAAGTTGCGTACACCTTCCTTAAAGGCCGGCAACGCTCCTATGATTCCTCTGGTGTTGCAAGAGAATGTTGGCGGCGGTGATGACTTTACACCAGATGACACGTCCATATTTTTGTATACAAATATTTTTTGTTGTCATAAATGTCAGAATCAATGTTTATATATAACTTTAAATATTAAGTAGTTCTCTCAAATCCCCGTGAAAATCTCATTCAAATCTGATAAAAAAATATATAAAATGGATTATCACTATGTAACTCTAAGGTAACTTAAAAAATATTCAATAGAATGAGAATTATTTTTTTCTCAGGGATCATGGATTTTTTTTCTTGCTTCACATTAAAATCACGGACGAGTAAAAAAAGAAGGACTCCGATTAGCAAGTGAAGCACCGTTATGCTAGTGTGTGTGAGGTTGAGGGGAATACTAGTTTTTCACAATTTTTTCTCCCTTAAATAATCATATATGGAAACAAATACTTATATAGTATCGTTTTTACACGATTTCACAAAGCACGACGGCATTTTTAAAATATTTTATTGATACGCAATCTGATCTGTCACAGACGATGACAATTCTCATAATGGCCGCTAATCGGCCTGTAGTAGTATAAGTGTGTGCGTGGGGCTATGTATTTACACGTTAATCGGCTTGTTTTAATGCTACACTGTTATGTAAGGTGACATGGAGTCCTTATTTTTTTACTAGTCCGTGATTAAAATGACCAGTTACGTAACATTAAAAAGACGTGTGTTAATGTTAATATTTATTAATTTTAAGTAGTTTTATCCAAAATGGAAACGTAAGGTTGTAACGAAAAACCATCTGCAATACTTTTTTTTAACTAATTTTAAAAAACGTTAATAGCTGGCACATCCTAGAATTGCCTACGACTTAATAATAAATCAAATTTGTTAGTTATATTTTATTACAAAATTTAAAGAAATAAACATATTAACTGTTGCCTCTCAATACATTCTTGATAATGTTACGTATGTACATAGTCACTTAAGTGAATTTGCTAGAAACTGTCATAACCATAATGTTAACACCAGGAACAAACATAAACTTATAATGCCTACTACTCGGCTAAGTCGAGTTACTAAGTCTTTTGTGGGGCATTGTATATGCTATTACAACAAATCTATTACGAAATTCAAAAGGATTGTTAAAAAACGTTTGTGTGGTAAAGGTAACTATAACATAAATTACTTTCTTAATGAAACCACAAATTGGGAATGAAGCGACCGACAGGCAATTAAATAATAATTTTACTGTACGATTTTACTTTGTAACCATGTTTTTATAAAAAAAGAAGTTCTTCTCAGGTCTGTCATACCTTCTGGAATGGGTGGTAGTTTTTGACTATCAATAAGCGATTTTATATCTATTTGAATAAAAATATTTGAATTTGAATTTGAACGGCAAAAGTGTGCTTCAAGACAATGTAAGCACACTTTTCTCCTTATTCTTGTATCAGCTGTCACTGTCCGAATCAAAGCTGAACTGATTAAATATTTTACATTGCCGCTTATTGACCAAGGATGAGCCTATATGTATAGAACGTTACATCATTTGCAACACCCACTTTTCGGCAAATGGGTTAATGATATATAAAGAAACTAAATGAAAACTCCAAAAAAGCAGTACAAAAATTATTATAACATCATCCACGTAAACAAAAATATTCATAAAATGAAAACTACTGGGCCAAACTATGTCAAATTTTTATGGGACCAAATGGCAAACATTCTGCATCTAACTAAAGAAAATCACGGAAATCTGATCATAAATCTCATAAAAAAAATATTAATGTCTTGTGCGCTAACTTCATAACGCGTACTACGCGGTGGCCTCATGCCGTTGCCATATGGCAACGTGAGCAAACAGGAAGTTAATCGAATTGAGAACCTCCTCCTTTTTGAAGTCGGTTAAAAAGAACATTTGCCGAGTCAGCTACTAATACTCGTATTATATTAAATTATATGAACATGAAGCTGAACTGATTAAATATTTTACATTGCCGCTTATTAACCAAGGATACGTGATTTTTCTATATGTATAGAACGTCATTAAGCATACGTCTTATTACATCATTTGCTTTCATACACAGTCTTGTCAAAATAGAGCGAAGTTACATTGCGCCGAAATAGCCTCTATTGACAAATACTAAAGGTTGAATTTCGAATAGATTGTTAGAAGCCAGGTGTGTAAGCAGAATGAAAGGGAATCATAATGAAGGTGTTTCATTCAGTTCTTTGCTCACCAGTGACACGGTTTTGAATGGCCTGAATGTGTCCGTTAGAAATGTTGATTAGTGACTGTGCGCCTTTATACTTAAGGCGAAGGGTAAGCATTAAACACGCAAACAAGGTGTTTTTAGACAAATTTAATGGTTAAAATATAGCATTTGGAGCTATGAACACTACTTCATCCTGTTATAAATACCCATAAGTCTTATTTGTAGGTTGCTAATGCTTGCTGTAGGTTATAGTTAACACTCGAGAGCCTTTTTGAACTACCACTTTTCTTTGCAGTTAAACAAGTTTTTTCGCATGGCATGACGCATTTGCTTAGTACTACTCTCACGTAACGTTTTCCGCGCAAGAATTTCGAAAATATTGGCTTTGCCGTGTATTTATATCGCTCAAGGTCGCTGGCGTTTAGTGTCACCTTAATATTGTCTACAAGACCTTTTTTATGAAGACATTAAACAAATTTCATAATATAATTAACTCACAGCCGTTAAGAAAGTTTATGAAGTGAAAATTTCTCTAGCCGCGTTGGGTCCTATTTGTTAGGGAAAATCTTATGGGTATAAATAAATAAAAAAATAAATGTTATATTGTTAGAGACTTTTTGGATGGGTGAAGCCTCGTGAGTTCGCATCACCGAAATGCTTTAAGCAGTATATCTGTAGCTATCTATACTGATGCCTTTTGTGCATCATTAGTACTGTGTGTATCTTATAATTGAAATTGAATGGATTTAGTGAAAAGTTCTACTGTTCTGAAAATGTGTATATACGGTGCATTGTTGAAATTGTGTTTTTGTATGATTCAAATATTATTGAAAATAAATTTTAAAAATAAATTTAAATTAATAATTTATTTGTTTTTAAACATAATGAAATTGCGAATTCTAAGTTTTCACTTCTATTACCAGTCTCTATAACTGTCATTTTTTTTTGTTTATGACAAAACACTAATAGCACTAAAAATTAAATTATTAAATTTAAAATTTAATTCGTTTATTCAAGAATATCTTACAATATTCATAAGTCCACCATCAATACCAATTAGAGAACATAAAATTACGATTTCAGCAGGCATGTATCAAGTCTTTTATAGTATACTCGCTGACCCAGCAAACGTTGTATTGCCGATATTAAAATCGCGATACAAAAGTAACTGTTGATCGTAGATGGGTGAAATATACACTAAATTTACGAAATATATAAATAACTTAAAATTTTCACCCGTCTACGAGAAACACCTATTTTTCTATCGCGATTTTTATATTATTCTGTTACATCCACAGATCCGCAATAGTGTTGCGAGGTGGCAATGGATTTTTTTACTTTATATGGCAATACAACGTTTGCTGGGTCAGCTAGTATTATATATATATATCTAGTGTCTTGATATTTGTTTCCAATGAACTCCTAAACTAATAAACGGACCCAACTTTAGTCCACCTTGAGAGATAGGATAGTTTTTGAAGTGAAACTTCTTTAGAATCATTGTGATTTGAAACGTGGTGAAACGAAAAAGCGAGACGATAGAGACACAAACAGGTATTTACCTGTTTGTGTATAGGATTCAGCCGGCGAGAGAATGAGATAGGAAGCATTATACAGTGTCTTGGTACCAGGCGATCATAGTTGAAGAACAGATTGTCTTATGTATGACGAGAGTATACCTTAATATATTCTGACGTCATGCGCATGACGTATTACTACATAGTCATCAGAAGAACATAAATATGGTAGCGGTGATAGTTACGTCTTTCATACCGGTTGAAATCATGTGTCGTGAATAGCATTGCACACATTTTTATTTTGATTTGGGACCCATAATTATTTTTATTTCCCATATTTGTTTTGTTTGGACATATTTTCTATGAGAGAATTCATTTATGCACGGTTTGACAGTTCCGCTGTGAAACAATTTCATTATAACAACAGGGAACATATTAGGTCCTTAAATATGAAATTGGCGTTTTGTATGGGAGGAACAAAAAGTCGAATATTTTTAAATATAATATATTTAATTAATCAAAGTATGAACCATTGTTTTCTATGCACTTTTGCCATCTCATAGGTAGTTCATTGATCCCTTTACTAAAAAAACGGACGGGAATCAATAAAATCTGTGAAGGCGATTTGGACTGCCCCATCAGAGTTAAATTTTTTCCCTTGCAAGTTGTTCAAATTTCGAAAAAAATGGTTATCGTTGTAGTCGATAATCTGTTGGAGCAAGGTCCGGGGAGTACGGAGGATGTCTTAGACATTCCAATTGAAGCTCTTCTAATTTGGTAGCCGTCTGTTGTGCAGTGTGTGGTCTAGCGTTGTCGTGAAGTAGCAGTGGCGTGGAGCGATGGACCAGCCTAGGTTGTTTACCCGCTAGCTTTTCCACCATGGTTTGCAATTGCTGACAATAGACATCAGCCGTAATTGTCTGGCCAGATTTGAGAAAACTGCAATGAACAATACCGGCACTAGTCCACCAAACGCTTACAAGTAACTTTTTTGGGGTTAATTTACGCTTGGGGCAGGATTTGGCTGGCTGGCCAGGATCCAACCATTGCGCTGAGCGCTTCCGATTATCGTAAAGAATCAATTTTTCATCACAGGTAATGATTCGGTTTAAAATACGTTCATTATTGTGCCGGTTCAGTAATGTAACGCAGCAGTCGACGCGTGTTTGCCTGTTTGCTTCAGTCATTTTGTGAGGTACCCACCTTTCAAGCTTTTTAACCTTCCCAATTTGCTTCAAGTGAATTAGAGCAGTTTTATCACTAACACCGCAGCCTGCAGCTAACTCGGACGTGGTTTGCAATGGATCCGATTCCACAATAGCCTTACTTACATACTTAATTATCAACTTGGGTCTCAGGCCGTCCACGGGCCTTGTTCTGCAGGTCGAAATTTCCAGAACGAAAACGTTGGAACCAAAAACGAACTGTGTTTTCTTTTGCAACATGACCGCCATACACATCATTCACCCTTCGAGTCGTTTCCGCAGCACTACTGCCACGGCGGAACTCGTACTCGTAAATAATGCGATACTTTAAGTTTTCCATTTTGTAAAATGAGCGACGCAAACAGAAAAAAACAAATGAATGACGGTCATCGAAGCACAAATACATGACTAAATAGCTGTACAAATTTGAATTTGGAATTCCTTACCAAAGAGGAGAACACCGTGATTAAAGTGGCCAGTACGAAATACGTCAATTTCATATGTAAGGACCTAATATTTTACGAAATAATTCTTGATGTTATGGAATATTATTGACCAATTCATAAAAAAACACTATTTTACAGTACAGAACAACGCCTGTCAGTTCAGCTAGTATAAAAATATTTTAATATAATTAAATTATTACTAATATAACATTAAATTGAAGCTATTCTTAGCATAAATTAGATACAGTGATTCTGTATTTAAGCTGTAGCGAGGTACATTAGCATACAAAAGCGGATTTCGTTCAATTCTGCTGAAATATAAATCTTTCCTGTTGACAGTACTCCAGGTGCAGGCCCTCTTCGACTGAATACAAATGATAATGAACACTCGTTCACGCTGCTTACTCACTGTGCATTTACACGTTATGGTATTAAAAACGTAACATAAATAGATCATTTTAAAACTAGTATGTCACATTGGTAATATTGGTCATTAAACTCGATGTTATATAATGCACATGAGTAATAGGCGAGTGCGATAAGGGCACTGAGAGTGTCATGATCAAAGTATATGAGTTTTATCTGAAGGTTTTGAAGACTATACAAAGAATAAAATTTATAATAATCAATTATCCACCTAAAACCAGTTAAATTTTTGTATAGTATATGCTAATTATTAAATAAATTGTTAAGAAAATGATATATATCTTAATATTAATATTTCTTTTGTGCGTCTGTTGTAACTGAACTCCTCCTAAACGGCAGGACCAATTTTAATGACACTTTCTGTGTTTTTCAGGTTCGAGTATGGTTTATATTCACAACTGAACTACCTCCTAAACGGCTGGATCGATTTCAATGAATTTTTGTGTGTGAATTTGGGATTGGTTTAGATTCTCAATTCCGTTCATATAATATAATTCTCCAAGCTGATGTGTATGTTAGTGAACTCCTCCTAACGGCTGGACCGATTTTTCAAATTTAAGACGTGTGTACAGGACAAGGTCTGTCGGATCCACTACTAAATATTATTTATTTAGTTTTCTTTGTTTTTGTTCTTTAACTGTTCTATGTAATTAAAAACATTCCATCGTATTTGGCTATTACTGTAAAATACAAAAATCGTTGACAGGCATTATGTATGCTATATGGATTTGGAAATTGTAACTAATATTTAAAAATAAAAGAAGATCCATCATCAATTGGCAGATGATGTGAAATCTAGATTTTAAATTGAGATAGGATGATAAAACACCTTGTATTTTTCTACTCAATCCATAGCAAGCTGTAAATCATAAGAGATGATTTTGTAAAACTTTAATACAATTGCTTTTTAACTTAATTCAAATTCTACGTTGTCTTTTCGTCTCTTTTAGTCTCAATATATATGTAATCTCAATGTAATCTATGGTTATGTCGTGTTATAAGTTCCCGACACATTTAACTAGATACGTAGGGTGGATTCTTTATACAAATATGAAGCTTACGTACTTACAGGTATATGCTTTGCCCATGAAAAGGCAGCTCAAGATTTTTGAAAAACACAAAGCAGTCGTCATTTTGAGAGTTAATATATATAAGGATAGCACAATGTGATAAGCTTAAAAACCGAAACAATGCTGGCACAAGGCGCCGCTGTTAAGGCTGGGCACCAAGCCAATGGCCTTGACGAATCGAGCAGAGCTAGGTCAACCCTCTCGCACAAGATCACCATAGTTTTAATTCAGAATTAGAAGCATTTTTAATTTATTACAAACATAATAAAATTTCCATTACAAAACTATATCATGTTAAATAGTATTGATGTACAAGTCATCAATTTTTATCTTGATTGATTGATTAACATGGCTCTAACTGTAAAAGTTAGGGGTATTTTGGTGACTTTTTTCGCACTGGCTATAAAAAATAGAAATGTAACGAAAACATGAATTTTCTTCTCATATTCTGTAGATATTTAATTATTTATTTGTAAAAATATCAGCTTTATATAAACCGCCAAGAAATTGTTTCAATTATGCGCTATTTTGGCGATTTCTTGGTATAGGGGCCTTAAGTTGCATCTGCACTAACCGAATCCATAAACATACGTAAATAATACACGGCGATCAACAAGCTTTTTTGTCCTTCTTTAAAGTGTATTTGAATTAATAATTACATATACATCACGAACGCAAATTAGTCAATTTAAATTTTAATTTAAAGCGTAGTGCGTATACGAAATAATGTTATATTTATATTTAATATCTTTGGGGAGACGAAAACGTAACCTAATGAAGTGTCGCGCGGTGCATGTTGATGTTCCAAGTGGATTATATGTTTTTATTTATAAGGGCTTCAGATGTACTTGGATTAGATTTTGAGTTAGGTGAGACGTTCAACTTTGTATTGTTATGTACGGACGATGAAAGTGATTACTGCACTGATTTGATGATAAGGTTCAACTTTTCACAATTATTATAAATACTATATTTTATACTATTTATTTAAATAGTATAAAATATACTAAAATATATAATATATATAGTATAAAAATAATCGCGTGTTATTATACAATCTAATTAATTAATCTAATTCCTGTTACAACTATTGTTATTTTTGGAATCGGTATCCTTCCGCCTCGACCCGCTCTCGCCTCTCGCCTCCTCACGACTCAAGCACATCTCACCTATAACTATGTATGTAGTTACAAACCTATCTTGGATGACACCGACTCCAAAAATTACAATAATCGTAACTTGATTTAGATTAATTAATTAGAAAGTATAAAATACACAATTATTTTAATACTTTTTAATGACTATTATATATATTGTTTTGGAATAGTGTTTTTGAAGTTGGTTGGTTTTTCTGTTTATTTTAAACCCTTCTTTCGATTTTTAGTGTATTTGAAGTACACTAACTAACTATTTGTTTAAATATGTGTAGATATACTGAATTTTTCAATGCAGCAGTGAACGTAAGCGCTTTGCAATTTGATTACAGACACTCACAAATTCTGCCACAAATCGCAGTCCTTACCGTAAGTCGTTAAGGAGTCCCATTGTTCATCATATTTAACTACGACAATTACTATGGTAGATGACTTAAATATCCTAATAGCATAAAAAGATTCGGCCGAGTATCGTTAATTTTCTCCTAGGAATTGAAGATTTCGATTTTGTCATGGATTCCGTAATCAGAACCAAACTCTCACCAAACCACATTTGAAGTATATCCTTTCCAATAAAAGAATCATCGAAATTGGTTGACGCGATATTGAGTTATTCGTTAATTTATAATCCACATACGTATATCAAATTTAAGACGTTAATGGTTTTCTCATGGATGCCATTATCAGATATGGACCAATTTCTTTCAAATAAAAAAGAATTATCAAAATCGGTTCACCCAGTCGAAAGTTTTGAGGTAACAAATATATAAAAAAAACCGACGAATTGAGAATCTCCTCCTTTTTGAAGTCGGTTAAAAAAGAATTATGAAATTTGGATCCTCCAGTCGAAAGTTTTGAAGTTATAAACATAAAAAAAAAAATCATACCCACGAATTGAGAACTTCCTCCTTTTTTGAAGCCGGTTAAATAGTTTGGTATGCTCAGTACGATTTCATCATAACTCATCTCCGATTGACTTGAATATTTGTAGGTGTCAACAATTTATTGTTTTTTTTTTTATTTCAATGCAGTGCCGCTCAGGTTTTTGAAAAGCCCAAAAATTCTGAGCGGCACTACAATAGCGCTCGTCACCTTGAGACATAAGATGTTCAGTCTCGTTTGCCCCGTAATTTCACTAGCTACGGCGCCCTTCAGACCGAAACACAGTAATGTTTACACATTACTGCTTCACGGCAGAAATAGGCGCCGTTATAGTACCCATAATCTAGCCGGCATCCTGTGCAAAGGAGCCTCCCACTGGTTGTTTGGAAGTTTTTTTAAAGTGATAACTCTCACTTCTGAGATTTAATACACAAATAAAACAGAAAACAATGTTTTATGAAAGATGCGGGACTCGAACCCATGACCTCTCGCGTTCCGTGCGAGCTCTCTTTCCAACTGAGCCAACCGTTCGAGTGACGTATCATTTATAAAATCTTGTATGTTGTTCAACTTTGAGGTTATGGCTTCATCATCTACAGGGTCTGCTTCACTTTTTTTTTAAACAGGTTATCAACTGTTAAGTAGATCCTGTAGATGAAGCCACAACCTGAGAGTTGAACAAAACATACAAAATTTTATCAACGATACGTGCCTCGAACGGTTGGCTCAGTTGGAAAAAGAGGAGAACGCGAGAGGTCACGGGTTCGAGTCCCGCATCGTTCATAAAATTTTGTTTTCACTTTTATTTGTGTATTTGTAGTTGTGTATAGATATGAGGTTTTTCTGAATCTTCTACCGCATGTATCACGGGAAGTATTCAGAGCAGATCTTAGATTAACACCAGCAGCCTATTTTTATAACCGGACAAATCCTCCAAATCCACCCACATTACGTTGATGTATGACCTCCAAAACTGCCAGCCACATTTTGGGCCACATCTGCGGGCTGCTGTTTTCAGGAACCGATACAACTTAGGTACCTTCAAGGCATACACCCAAATGAAAAGGCGGTAATGCATCTTTTGACCTCTGGCTGATCATGTTGATTCTTTTAGAGTCTATTTTTATAAAAAAAATGGCTCTGTCGTAAATCCTATTACTCCACTGCTGAATATCTAAATGATCGGACAGCCTGGGACTAGATTGTGATTATTTTATAGCGATAGAAATGATTGTACAATATTGTATATTTTTATTGAAAAGAGCGCAAAAAAAGAATGCTGGGAGAGTTTCTTGCACCGCTTCTTCTCTCTCAGAGCGCCATTTGTTTCCGATAGTAGTATCTAGTAGTTATTAGAAATAACATCAAAAAGAATTCTAAAGGAATCAATTTTGAGAAAATAAATGCCTTTTATGCCTTTTATTAGGCGAGCCTATTTTCCATTTGCTCCCTCCAATACAAAGGTCAAGTGTGATTAGAAAAGCTCAAGACTGCCTCTGCACAAATGTATGAAAAGCAAATGTTGTTATCTTTAATTCTCATCCGTTAGCTCAAACTTACTTATATGCATCAGTAAACAAATAAGCTTCATCATCAGAATCAATGATTTAAAAGTCGAAGGTGAATTCTTTAATCTCTAGTGAAGCTTTCAAATTTATCCGAATAGTACGTGTTAAAACTCTGAATAGGCAACGAACGCACGTAATAACACATTTTTCCAGAGAAGGCTATCTAGGTCAACCGACGTCTAGTAAATCTCATACAAATCGTTATATCCTAGATAAAATATAAATAGATCATTAACTATTACAAGTTTAAATAAAAATAGCATAAAATAAAAATAAAATATAAGAATAAGCCTAAAATAAAAACAACGAAACTAATATCATAAGCAAATTGAGGAATTTGCTAGAAACTGTGACAATCATAATATTAACACGAGGAACAATTATAAACTTGTTATGCTTACTTTTCGGCTAGGTCGAGTTAGTAAGTCTTTTGCGGGGCGGTGTATATTCTTTTACAACCAGATCCGAGAAAAAGTTCAAATCAAAAGCATTACGATATTCAAAAGAAATGATAAAAAACGTTTGTGTGGTAAAGGTTACTATGACATAAATGACTTTCTTAATGATTCCACAGTTTGGGAATGGAGCGACCGACCTCAGGTATGAATGAATCTTAATGAATATATCTTAATGAATCTTATTTGAATTATTACCTTAAACTCTGGACCAAAAACTCATATAAATGTTCTTTTATAAATATTGACAAGTCAAACCTATGTCAGTATATATACATCAAATCCGTTTGCAAAAAAATTAATTTTCTAATTGACACTTACGAATATGACGCTATGTTTTTGAACTTTCAAAACAGACGAAAAAGAAGAAAAACTCTTTTGGACTATTTTCCTCGCGCTCCTAAACCTTCAAATGTAATGTGTCAGCCTAAAACAGACGATTCGACTGCTAACGCATGTATAGAAGGTACCATACCCTATTATTTTCCAATGCTTACTAAACGGCAAGTTAATGAATTAAAACCGGACAGTAATTCAATTTTCGTCCCTCAAGTGGAAACAAATATGTCCTTGCTACACCAAAACATACAAGGTCTCCTATCTAAAACAGAAATTTTAGGCTTGACACTTTCGGACATGAAGATTAAGCCGGATATCATCTGTTTGATAGAAACTTTTCTTAAAACGGGAGTAGAAAAAAAATTTATACTTAAACACTACGAATTAGCCTCATTTTGCTCCCGAACTTGTAAAAGGGGACGGTCTTGCATCTTAGTAAAGAAAGGTCTGTGTTTAAAAAAAATAGAGACTTTTAACTATCTTATAACGAAATTCCAGTGTGTGAGTGTTGCTCTTTATTAATATATCACAATAATATAATAATTGTATGTGTGTACAAAAATCATTATAAGCTTATTGCAGACATTGATTTGTTTTTCTATAAATTTTTTGTCATTAATTAATAAATACAATTTTAAATATCCAAAAAGGAGTCCAAATAAATGAATATAAATATGAATATGAATTAAATAATAATTTTTATTGCACAATATTACTTTTTCAACATATATTTTGATGAAAAAAAAAATCCCACTGAGCTTGTTGCGCCCATTCTTCTCAGGTCTGAGGCATTCGTTTTGGAATGTTGTAGTTTTTGACTTTCAATAAGTGATGTCACGTCCTATTTTGTATAAAATTATTTGAATTTGAATAAAGGCTTATTGTTCTATGCATAATACCAACGCGAAAATGTAATGACGTAACTGAAGTTACACAAATAAAATTTGAAAAGTATTTAATCCCACAAGTGAGGGTTATCACTTAAAAACCTTACAAATTGTAACTAAAGTTTGCTTTTACTAACAAACATACACAGTAAGTCTAAATAATCGTCAATAGAGGAAGCCCCATTGCTAGTGGTCATTTGGATTAAGCCCAATACGACTAATTAAAGTGTCCATCTGTCGGTATCTCCCTTTATCATTAATTGGTTGCGATGATCTAAATGCCAGATACGACTAACTCTAATTACCCGTATTATGTAGGAATTACAAATATGTATTACGTGCTCACGATTAGTTGGTTCAAGTTCGCAATTAGTAGTAATTGTTAGTAGTATTACTACTAAATTCTCAGCTTAGACTTATTCTTATAACTAGCTGACCCGGCAAACGTTGTTTTGCCATATAAATTGTATTGATCTTGTCCTTGCTAGTTGATAAGAGATGGCGCTAGTTGTATTCATTAGTAACAATCACACTTCTTTTATATTTTGTATAATTCACACTATAGTTTTATAAATTCTAGCCTATTTGTTATTCTGGTGTGTAAGCTATATTATTGTAAAGTTTCATCAAAATCTATTCAGTAGATTTTGCGTTAAAGAAGTTCAAACATACATACCAGACATACAAACTTTCACATTTATAATATTAATAGGATTAGTAGGGTATAAATTAACTTGTAACAGCGCAGCGGTCAATCAAAAAATTTGACTTTTCTCGTGTAAGCAATCCAAAGTAACAGTGGCCATTTTTGCGCAAAATAAATAGAATTTGGTATGAAACAAAATATAAGTAATAAAAAGTATTCTTAGTAAATGCACACGAGTACATTAAATGGTAAGTAGTACATATACACGATTCAAGGATGTTGTATAATTTAATTGATAAGTTATTTGGTTGGATTATAATACTGTGAATAAGTTTAGTCCCTTTCGATGTGCGGAAATAAGTCGAATGTGATTCCATATATTCTTCTTGGTTAATTCGTCCTAGCGTGATCTTTAATGATTATTTAAAAGAAAAAATTAATAGAGTAGTGTTGTACCTCGGTCACTGTAAATCAATTGTACCTTGGTCAGTGGCCAGGGTACATTTAGATGTTGTGATTTGGCCAGGAGAATATTTATTTAAATTATTTCACATTTTCACGTAATATGATATTCCTAATAAAATATAAAAGCTTTGTCTCATTAGAAAAAATAAACTATGAATATCATTTTGATTTTGATCAGAATTTATGAGCAATTTGTTTTTTAAACGAATACTTAAAAAACGAATATTTATTAAAGTTTTAGTTAAGTTATATTTTCTATAAATTACCCCCAATTCATATGTACACCACATAGTGCTGGCCTAGGTACCTACATAGGGTATGTTGTACCTTTGCCATAAATCCATTTTATCGATTTAATTATTAAAACACTTATAAGTATGACATATATATTTTCGATATTTTGGTGGTGAATACTCAAATAAATTGACCTTTTAAAATATGCAAAAATCGTTGAAGTACAGTTCCTCAAATAAAAAAAAAAATTGGTATTTAAAAAACTGTCTTAGGTACAACGGGTTTCCATAACTGTTATCAATCAAATTGTTGTATAAATAACGCTTTGCTTAAATAATATATCGACTATAGCACAACACTTGAGAGAATCTGAATGACCCCTTGGAATAGAATTTTGTACATGCTTAATTAAGCATGTACAAAATTCTTCCAATTGGACCATTGGTTAAAAATCATACTCTTACACGCCTTTTATTGGCTTCACCTATATGTGTTTGTAACAGACTCATTTGGGTGCCTTTTTGACCCACTTTAACGGCCATATTTCGTTCAAACTTCGTAGATTTATCGAGGACCTATGACAATACATTAATTTGAAAAAAAAAATCCATTTTTAAATGTGCAAAATAAGATTTTTGGTAATTTATATAATTTTCATCTATCGTCTATAAGGCTCAAAATTTTAAATTTCAAAATAAATTTTCTATTTTTCAGTTCTGTTTTCTAAATTTCGTGTTTATAAGTTTTTTTTAACAACAATTTATTATTACTATGAGATTAAAACCAAGGTTATGAAATGATCGATTTCTACGAAGTTTATTGTTATCAAATGATATTGTGAGTGAGTGTAGTCAATGACATACGAACGGATACAGTCTCCGGCCGGCTTTATCATAAGCGTTTTATTGTGAATTGTATAAATTTAACAAGAAACTGAATTAGATTAAGTGATTACCCACTATTTTTTGTATGACTATTATAATAAAAATACAAAACCAACCACTTGAATAGAATATATATTCAATTATTTCACTATAATCTATAATATATATAAAAATGAATTGCTGTTCGTTAGTCTCGCTAAAACTCGAGAACGGCTGGACCGATTTGACTAATTTTGGTCTTGAATTATTTGTGGAAGTCCGTGGAAGGTTTAAAAGGTGAATAAATATGAAAACGGACAAAAATAAATATAAACAAAAATTTTGTTCTTCATTTGATGTTTCCCCCGTCGTTCAGAAATCAAATTGAATGAATAGTTTAAAATAATTAACTAATTAGAATCTGTAATATATCTTTCTACCTCTCAGGAGTTAAAAAATAAACTTAATTTTAGATAATAGTTGGCAGATTAACTACGGTTGTTAACTATCAGAATATTTTTATGTACATTGATAAATCTTAAGTTTTGTCACAAATTTAAATTTATGAACCATTTGAATCCATCTTCTATGTCCATCGATACTTTAGACAAAGAGTGCATCCTTCTATTTTTGTGAGTGACGATTACCGCCACGTGCGAGAACTTTATGTACTTCGGTTATCCATTGTAACGGTGACGTTTCAATTCATAAAAAACATTATTTTATTTATTCATATTCAGAACAACGTCTGTCGGGTCAGCTAGTCATAACTATATACAAGTAACACTAAATGATTTATAACAATAGGGCTGTCGGGTGACCAGCAGCCGGCACAACTGACACTTTCGACTGCCCCAACAAGAAGTGTCCAATAGCTGAGAGCAATTCGTAATAGATACTACTACCAATCTTATTAATACGAAACTACCAACTACATATTAAAGTGACATCACTAAGATTTTTCACGTGATTATACAATTACTAAGACTATACTAAGTATAATAACTAACACAATATAATATCAACAGGTTACAAATGATTCTATTAATATTATCATAACTGAATGTTGGTACTAATTGGAATGTCAACCATAACACCATACTTTATTGATACTTGATAAGAAATTAGCTTTAATGAGAAACTGAAAAGAGTTAAGTTAAAGATAAGTTAGAGATATATAGTTAAGTTAGAGATTTAAAAAAATATATATTCGCAGCTTCAACATTTAATAAACATTTTAAGCACAATCTATGAAAAGTGAAGCAAAAAAACACTACAACGTTATCTTTACTTACTTTAAGTAAGCATTTAAAATATTTTGATGTATTTAAAAACATAATTGCTTTATTGCACAATTTGTTACTTTTAAAGTAATATCACTTCTGGGATTAATAAAAAAAATAAAATTTGTGACCAAAATTTATGAACGATGCGGGACTCGAACCCGCGTCCACTCGAGCTCAAATAAAGTTCGCCTGCGGCTCGCATCCCAACCCACGACACTCGCGTTTTTTGACACTTCTTATACAATAAAATACTATAAAGACAGTTATGTCAACTATATGTTATCTTTCATGACAAATTTATATTTTTAATGTTTTAAAAGTTCACCAAGCTCATTTCATTCCATTTGACTTACGTATGTTTGAAATCCTAAAACCAAATGACAGTACACTAATAAAATTTGAACAACAAAATTTTATGAACGATGTGGGACTCGAACCCACGACCTCCAGCATTCTAACCAACTGAGCTATCCGTTCGAGTGACGTATCGTTATAACATCTTGTATGCTTTGTTCAACTCTCATGTTGTGGCTTCATCTACAGGATCTACTTTAAAGTTAATAACCTGCTCAACCCCTGCTCAAACCCTTTGGGGTTGAACCTGAGAGTTGAACAAAGCATACAAGATTTTATAACGATACGTCTCTCGAACGGTTAGCTCAGTTGGTAAGAGCACCGGCACAAGACGCCGGAGGTCGTGGGTTGTAGTCCCGCATCGTTCATAAAATTTTGTTTTTCAAATTTTATTAGTGTATTAATCCTAGAAGTGAGGGTTATCACTTTAATAAAATAACAAGTTGTTCAAATGACAGTAATTATTAATGCAACTACAATTGAAACAGTGTAAACTAATCTATGTCAACAATGTCAAACACAGCTGATAGATTGATTGATGGCAGTCTCAGTGTTGACACATTACTAATGTAGTGCTAAATTATTGGTTAATTTACGGTTGCCGTTACAGTTCACTCATAGATAATTTATATGTAGATTATTATTATTATTATTTGAAGAGGGTGGCTATTTATCTAGTCCCAATGATTCCTAGTAACACCTCGTCCAAAATTGAACTATTGTTTTTAACAATTCTTTTGAATAACGTAATACTTTTGGTTTGAACATTTTTTGGGATCCTGTTGTAAGAGCATATATATATCGCCCCACAAAAGACTTGCTAACTCGACTTAGCCGAGTAGTAGGCATTATAAGCTTATGTCTGTTCCTGGTGTTAACACATCAGATCGAATGGTAACACCGTTGACTTGTACGTCTAGAAGCTATAATGTAACTTCCGAATGTTAGAAAATCATTTAAAATAAATTTCTTTTTAGCGAATCGTTGTTAAATCTGACCTTTGTTTGCACTTTACTTCAACCTCATGACAATAAAGCATAAAATGCATTTATTTTCTACGGTTAAAGAACTTTATTCTCATTAAGAATACAGGATTCACTTACACGAGAAAAACAATATAAACAGTAGGTATCTTATCTTTAGTATGCACTGCGTAATTTATTTTATACAAAAATAGCCGTTCCCGCCCGCTTTGCTGGGCGAATTCTAAAAGGAAATAAATTAATGAAGGAACGTTGGAATTCGAAAAATAAACTATCTAGGATAAATTTCCACATGAAACCACCTTGAAAGTTCAACACGAATTCAGTTGATATGAGCACATATATTGTATTTACTCTTTTTTTTATGGAATAGGAGGACAAACGAGGGTACGGGTCACCTGGTGTTAAGTGATCACCGCCGCCCACAATCTCTTGCAACACCAGAGGAATCACAGGAGCGTTGCCGGCCTTTAAGGAAGGAGTATGCGCTTTTTTTGAAGGTATGTCGTATCATCGCGAAAACACCGCATAAGGAAGCTCATTCCACAGCTTTGTAGCACGTGGAAGAAAGCTCCTTGAAAACCGCACTGTGGAGGACTGCCACACATCCAGATGGTGGGGATGATATGCTAAATTGTGGCGTGTCGTGCAAAGGTGGAATTCGGCGGCAGGAATCAGGTTAAACAGCTCTTCGGAACACTCCCCGTGGTAAATGCGGAAGAAGACTCTCTATTTCTATTTCATTATGTTGAATGTGATTGTAGAAGTAAATCTTTACCACTATTGTTTTGTGTACATTATATTTAAAAATGCCACCTATTAGTATATCACCCATTGAAATCTAAATAAGAAGGTAATAGAAGTAAAATATATGCTTTAAGTATAGGTGACTTATAGACCACCAGCGAGTAAGTAGTGGGAAGTGGGAGGGACCACCAGTGGGAGGCTCCTTTGCACAGGATGCCGACTAGATTATTGGTACCACAACGGCGCCTATATCTGCCGTGAAGCAGTAATGTGTTAACATTATTTTGTTTCGGTCTGAAGGGCGCCGTAATCTTAACATGTACTTAGCACAATTGTAGTGCCGTTCAGAATTTTTGGTTTTATCAAGAATCCTGAGCGGTACTGCATTGTAATAAGAATGGCGTATCAATTACAATCAGATGAACGTCCTGCTCGTCTCGTCCCTTATTTTCATAAAAATAATAGATGGTAGGATTGTTTCGCAACAGATCAAAGGACAATTTCTTATGTTAGCTGTTTAGCAGTCGCCTTAGAGAATATCCGACCAGAATATATACTTACAAACAAGTTCCACAAAGCTAATAAAGATCTATAAAAATAATTCTATTTAATTTATAGACATTAATATTCATAAAGCAATAATAATAAGTAGTAACAAATGATCACAAAGCGGACTCGAAGTGATTATTCGTTCGCAAGCACTATTAATTGTTAATTTTAATTCCGGAAGCAATTTCGGTGCTACGAACAAATATCGAAATGTAAATGGAGAACTTAATTAAGCTTAAATTATTAACTATTATAAGTAATTTATTCTCTTTACACGGTCTGATATGGATACATATCTGCTTTTAGTTCGCCATTGTGTTTTAAATTTATAACATTGTTGGTTATCTAACAAGCCGACCATATGTTTGACTGTTTTATTATTAAAATCAATTAATAATTTTCGTATAAATATAATAAAGTAATTAGTGAAATCAAATCATGTCACCAACAGATCAACCGGGGCTCGATGGTAAGAACCAACATATTAAAAAAAAAATTATTGAATTAGGCGTTACTTTGCGGAAATTCATAATTATGCAAATGATTTAAGTTTTCTTTAGTGTTAATTCCGCCAATATTACTACAAAACCGCAATAGCGTTGCAAGATGCTACAAGAATACAATAATTATAGTACGATATTATTTTTCGTAGGTGTGAGAATCGGTTGCATATATTTTTTATTCCCTAAAATATTTAATTAATATATATTTTTTAAATTACTTTATATGGTAATACAACGAAACTAGGTCAACTAGTATATAAGTATTTTCTTTGATTAACGCGAATATTACACATTTAAATAAAACACTTTTAAAGGATTAAAATGCGAGTAATTGTAACTGTTTTTACATTAGATTTTCCAGGAGAACTGCAAATGAAATGCAGTCCACCTGAAAACGAGATCTGGAAAGGACTTGACACGTCGGGTTAACTAAAATAAAAATATAACTTTTACGCAAAAATCTAATGTATTAGACATCCTTTTTTTTATGGAATAGGAGGACAAACGAGCATACGGGTCACCTGTTGTTAAGTGATCACCGCCGCCCACAATCTCTTGCAACACCAGAGGAATCACAGGAGCGTTGCCGGCCTTTAAGGAAGGTGTACGCGCTTTTTTTGAAGGTACCCATGTCGTATCGTCCCGGAAACACCGCACAAGGAAGCTCATTCCACAGCTTTGTAGTACGTGGAAGAAAGCTCCTTAAAAACCGCACTGTGGAGGACCGCCACACATCCAGATGGTGAGGATGATATCCTAACTTGTGGCGTGTCGTGCGAAGGTGGAATTCGGCGGCAGGAATCAGGTTAAACAGCTCTTTGGAACACTCCCCGTGATAAATGCGGTAGAAGACACACAATGAAGCGACGTCTCTACGCAACGCCAAGTGATCCAGCCGTTCACAGAGCATTGGGTCCCCGACAATTCGAGCTGCTCTGCGTTGCACGTGGTCAAATGGATCGAGTTGATACTGGGGTGCGCCAGACCAGAGATGACAGCAATACTCCATGTGAGGCCGGACCTGCGCTTTGTAGAGCGCTAGTATGTGGGCCGACTTGAAGTATTGCCGTGCTCTATTAATGACGCCCAGTGTCTTTGAAGCCAATTTGGCTTTGCCTACCAGATGACCACGAAATTGGCAATCGCTCGAGATTTCGAGATCCAGTATTCCGATACTAGGCGAGGCTTTGAGGGAAGTGTTGTCGAAGAGCGGTCATTCGACAAATGGGGTTTTTTTAGTGGTAAACGCGCAAACTTGAGTCTTCTGGGAGTTAAATTGGACAAGGTTCAATTTTCCCCATTCCGCGACCTTCTCAAGAGAAGACTCGATAGAAGACACAAGTTTCTCCCGGCACTGGTCGACGATTTCCCGAGAGAGACCTGCATGGCCCGTATATATGGCATCACCAGTGCTGTCGTCTGCATAGCAATGAATGTTGGAGGTGTCCAACATATCCTTGATATGCAGAAGAAACAGCGTGGGAGACAGCACACAGCCTTGGGGCACTCCAGCATTCACGGGCTTCGGGTTCGAGCAATATACGTCGACAACGACCTGTATGCTACGCCCAGTGAGGAAGCTGGAGGTCTACTTGCACAAGCTCTCGGGAAGCCCAAATGATGGAAGTTTGGAGAGGAGCGCCTTGTGCCATACACGATCAAAGGCCTTCGCTATATCCAGGCTAACTGCCAGGCCTTCCTCCTTGCTTTCAATAGCCGCAGCCCATCTATGTGTCAGGTATACCAGAAGATCACCTGCCGACCGACCATGGCGAAACCCGTATTGTCGGTCGTTGATCAACTGGATCTTGGAACTAGGTATACCAAGAGCTGACGGCTAATTATGCTCTCCATGATTTTGGAGAGCAGGGAGGTAATAGCAATAGGCCTGTAGTTTACCGGATCCGAACTGTCTGCTTTTTTTTGGATCGGATGGACAAGGGCTGACTTCCATGAGTCAGGGACTACGCCTTTAGAATAAGAGTGCCGGAATAAACGCGTCAGCACCGGCGTCAACTCAGGGGCACACGTTCTAAGCACGATTGGAGAAATGCCATCCGGCCCGCTCGACTTCCTGACGTCCAACGAAAACAGAGCTCGCCTAACAGTTTTCTGTCTGAACTGTACTTCAGGCATAGAGCTCTGACACCGCGGGATGGTCGGCGGTGTTTTTCCGTTGTCGTCAAGAGTCGAGTTGGAGGCGAAAAGAGCGCACAGGAGATCGGCTTTCTCTTTTGCCGTATGGGCCAGGGTGTCATTCCTCATGTGCAACGGCGGCATGGACGGCTGGCTGAAGTTACCAAGAGCAGCTTTCGACAACGACCAGAACTTGCGTGTTCCGGTCGGGTAACTGGAAAGCTGCTCGCCGATTTTGACGACGTGTTTTGATTTTGCACGGGCGATTTGCCGCTTAAAAAATCTGGAGGCACGGTTGTATTTCCTCTTAAGAACTATGCAGTTTTACATGTTTCGCCTCTACACGAGGCATCCTCAGGAATTGTTTTTAAAAAACAATTCGACACTTGTTCCAAAATCTGGCACGAGACGTCTCGTGCGAGATTTTGGCGAGACAATACGTCCTGAGGATGCGAAACATGTGTCGAATTGTTTTAAAAACAAATATTGGCGGAATTAACACTAAAGAAAACTTAAATCATTTGTACCAATATAATAAGTGATATCATCTGAATTGTAGATAAATCAAGTGTCTTGATGTTTGTTTCAGTGAACCCCTAAATTAATGAACGCATTTCAATGGGGATTAACTGCACTCCATGAAGTTAATTACGTAATGACTCTGCTTGGCTTTGCTGAGTTTATAAGAAAGAATCAAATACCCGTATATTGACACACTTTTTACACAAATTATCTTGCCCCAAGTTAAGCATATAGCCTGTGTTATGGGTTACAAGACAATGATATATTTAATACAATATACTTACTTAAACACCCATTTTTTCTTATAAACATACATAAATACATTTAAACATCCATGACTCGGAAACAAACATACATATCATATGAATGCTTGCACCTACCGGGATTCGAACCCGGGACCTCTAGCTTAGTAGGTAGGATCGCTAACCACTTGGCTATACAGGTCGTCGATATATGGATAGTTATTATATTTTCACAATTTTTTATGAGACCGTAAAAAAATACTAGTCTACCTAAATCACAGTAATGTGATTATTCACAAAGTTCAAATTGGTTAATCATTCGTCGAGCTAGTTTTGGACCGTTCGTTCAAAGATAGAATCTTTAATTTCCTTCGCTCCCTCCAGCGTCAGATTTATAAACGGGTCATGTAACCAGGACATTGTTCTGGGATTGCGTGTAAATAAGCCGTACCTAAGAGCTAAATAATAAATTAAGGTAAATTTGATTAAAATACTAGTTTGAATAACACACTTTAAAAGTATTAATACGCGTGTAATTCTATCTGTTTTTACAAAGGCATAAAAGGCATTTATTTTCTCAAAATTGATTCTTTTAGAATTCTTTTTGATGTCATTTCTAATAACTACTAGATACTACTACCGCTTCGGAAACAAATATCGCTCTGAGAGAGAAGAAGCGGCGCAAGAAACCCTCCCAGCATTCTTTTTTTGCGCTCTTTTCAATAAAAATATACAATATTGTACAATCATTTCTGTCGCTATAAAATAATCACAATCTAGTCCCAGGTTGTCTAATACATTAGATTTTTTGCGTAAAAGTTATATTTTTATTTTAGTTAACCCGACGTGTCAAGTCCTTTCCAGATCTCGTTTTCAGGTGGACTGCATTTCATTTGCAATTCTCCTGAAAAATCTAATGTAAAATCAGTTATAATTACTCGCATTTTATTCCTTTAAAAGTGTTTTATTTAAATGTGTAATATTCGCGTTAATCAAAGAAAATACTTATATACTAGTTGACCCAGCAAACGTTGTATTACCATATAAAGTAATTTAAAAAATATATATTAATTAAAATTTTTAGGGAATAAAAAATATATGCAACCGATTCTCAGACCTACCAAAAATAATCGTCTTGCAACGCTATTGCGGTTTTGTGCATGGAACAGAATAATATAAAAATCGCGATAAAAAAATAGTGGTAGGTCGAAGAAGGGCGAAAATTTGAATTTGTGTGTATTTTTAATGCTTACTAATGATGAAATAATAAAATAAATTAGAGAATATATATTTAGGAGTGGGTACCCTTATAATGAAAAATAGATGTTGGCTGATTTTCAGACCTACCCGATAAGCACACAAAATTTCATACAAATCGAATTGGTAACAAACAATGGGACACGAGAATTTTATATATTAGATTACAAGAAAATAATTTTTAAATCAACTTTTCAGAGCACGTTTTCAGTGCTTTCAAAACATATAAATTTGGCGCAAAATCTAATGCCAGATCACAGTTTTAACACGCGTTTTAATCCTTTAAAAAGAGTTTTATTTATATGCGTAACACTCGCGTTAATAATAGAAAATACTTAATAAAATTAAAGCAGCTGTTTGTAAAATCAAAATACTTGTACAATATAGTTACATGTTTAATCATTAAATATCATTAATTTCCTGAACGAAATGTCATTCATTGGTCACCAGCCATGTAAACGAAGCCTACGCACGTAGCCTCTCTTTAAATATATACAATATGTAGGTATGTTTAGTAAAAATATCAAACGAAGGGGCAAAATACGAGATATGAAAGAATCTATAATAATATGGCTAAATGTAAGGAAATAAGCCCAAATTAACAGCAAAAATTAAAAACCTTATGATATTTCCATGTTACTAATAATATCTTTCACCTTTTTTTTATGACAGTAAGGGGCGAGACGAGCAGGACTTTCAGCTGACGGTAATTGGTACGCCCTGGCCATTACAAAGCAGTGCCGCTCAGGATTGCTCTTGAAACACCCAAAAATTCTGGGCGGCACTACAACTGCGCTCGTCACCTTGAGACATAAGATGTCAAGTCTCATTTTCCCAGTAATTTCACTAGCCACGGCGCCCTTCCGATCGAAACAATAACACTTACATATGACTGCTTCACAGCAGAAATAGGCGCCGTTGTGGTACCCATTATCAATCCGGCATCTTGTGCAAAGGAGCCGCCCACAGGTGTCACCCACTTTTGTGATAAATAAATAAGAAAGAATATTACATCAACCGGCCTGGATAATACATAGAAACCACATATCGCAGTATTTTGTGTTACAATAAAACATAGTCTCTGGCGAAATAGTATTTCTTTCCTTACGACGAAACACATGTCATGTCATTCTCGAAAGTATTTATTCGGACATCGCTTCGACCCATGAATGCAAATATTTACAAAGACTGCATGCTTTTCCATACATCAATAGCTATGTCCTGTTGGATTTTGTACTACCAACAATGTTAGTACAATCATTGCAGTTAACATCGGTCATACAAAAAAAAACACGTGCACGTTTTTGTTTATCGTAGAGATCGCAAAATTGATAAAATCTTGTTAATAGTCACCTGTAGAACGCCCATGTAAGTTAAATGATTGATAAGTGGAATGATTTGCCGACACCTTTTAAAGATCAAAAATGTTACCAGTGGGAAGCTCCATTGCACAGGAAGCAGACTAAATTATGGGTACCACTACGGCGTCTATTTCTGCCGTGAAGCAGTAATATGTAAACATTACTATTTAGGTGCCGTAGCTATTGAAATTACTGGGCAAATGAGACTTAACATCTAATGTCTCAAGCTGACTAGCGCAATCGTAGTGCCGCTCAGAATTTTTGGGATTTTCAAGGCGTATGCATTACCATCAGCTGAACGTCCTGCTTGTCTCGTCGAAATCGTTTCTAATAGAGCTCTCTCTAGAGATCAGAGACATAAAATCAGAAAATAAACAGCATAAATAAATCAAAACATGTCCTATTTAATAAAATAAAAATAAAAATCTATTAAAACTATGTTTTAACGTTTAAACGCATTCGAATACAATGTTTTAAGTGTCTTCTCTTTTTCTACTATTTTTAGCCGGTCACTTTTAAGACCTATAACAAAAAGAGCCGTGTCGTCTATGGCTGCTGCTATCAACTTGGTAGTTACCACGTAATTATCTATTGAAAATCCAGTGTTGGAAATTAATTCCAAAAATGCTGAGTGGGTGTCCTTTTCATGACATCGTATTTTTAAATTGTTAATTTTACTATGTATATATGTGTTGTGTTGTCATGAATGAATGCATACTTTACTTTACTAAATAATATTTTAAGAATGTACAAAACTTGAAGAAAAAAAACTAATACTACATTTGGATTCGAACCGGGGTCTTCAGCTTTGCGGATCACCCAATGTCCCATCTGAGCTATTATAGTCTTGTATACAGTGGTGAAATTTACCATTGTATTCTAATGTTTTTGTAGCAGTTTCTCATTAAAACACGGATAAAACTACATTTTTTAAAATTGAAACCTAGCTAGTTCGATATCTCGCCCTCGAAACTACCTGTAGGAATACTAAATTTCATTAAAAACGGCTCCATCACTTTCTAAGATTCAGAATATTTTAAAGATTAGATTAAAAAGGCTTAAAAGGTATTTACTTTCTCAAAATTAATTCCTTTAGAATTATTTTTGTTGTCATTTCTAATATACTAGATACTACTACCGCAATCCTAATAAAGCAAAAATCCCATATATTATTTATTCTTCGTGATATTCTACTTTTGCCTATTCTACTTTTGCCTATCCTCATAATTACTTTTGTGTTACAGTGATGCGCGCGCATCTTAAAATTTCACTCTCATCCTTTTTTTCATAACGTGCCAAAAGAAGTATAACCTTAAATAATAACAATAATCTAAATTCTAGAACGTGGCAAGCCAATAAGTTTTTCATGTAGAAATTTTAATCGTAAAATTTTAATATTTAATCATAAAACTTTGATATTGTTGCAAACAATTCCTCCTGTTGATGATTAATAGGCCTCGTGAGATGCTCCGTAATATATTGTATCTCCTTTTGTTGTAGATAATACTTGAATTCAGTGTGTAAGGTTACACGTTGTATCTTTTGGCTTACTTTTGTCTAAATGTATAAATAGCTGTCATTTTTGCATTTTTTTTTATGGATTAGGAGGACAATCGAGCGTACGGGTCACCTGGTGTTCAGTGATCACCACCCACAAACTCTTGCAACACCAGAGGAATGACAGGAGCGTTGTCTGCCTTTAAGGAAGGAGTACGCGCTTTTTTTGAAGGTACCCATGTCGTATCGTCTCGGAAACACCACACAAGGAAGGAGTACAAACGAGCGTACGGTTCACCTGGTGTTAAGTGATCAGCCCCGCCCACATTCTCTTGCAACACCAGAGGAATCACAAAAGCGTTGCCGGCCTGTAAGGAAGGTGAACGTGCTTTTTTTCAAGGTACCCATATCGTATCGTCCCGGAAACATCGCTGAAGGAAGTACATTCCACAACTTTGTAGTACGTGGAAGAAGGCTCCTTTAAAACCACACCGTGGAGGACCGCCATACATCCAGATGGTGGGGATGTTATCCTAACTTGTGGCGTGTCGTGCGAAGGTGGAATTCGGCGGCAGGAAACAGCTGAAACATCTCTTCGCAACACTCCCTGTGATAAATGCGATAGAAGTCACACAATGAAGCGACGTCTGTAACTCTGAACGTCAATTAAGCCAGCCGTTTACAGTGATAAACACTAATACTGCTCTGCGTTCCACGCGGTCATATGGATCGAGCTGATACTGAGGTACGCCTGACCAGAGATGACAGCAATACTATTTGGATTATGGGAACATTGGTATGAAATGTATGTTTTTTATGACTATAATATTTACCTCATACGCAACGAATTAAATTGGAGAAATCCTAATTAATACAGATAAAAATATAAGCAGTTTGGTGGCGTTTTGAACTCAGCTGTTTGCCGTAATGCCTATCAAGCCTACGATACTTTGTACACACTACAGCTAAAAATAATTAATTCGAATTTCAAACACAATTATCATTTATTTATTCAACTCAAATGATTCACCTATCTAATGTCAACGGCTTACATCGTGGATGTATGCATACGTCCACAGAGCGATTTAAAAAAAAATACAAACATCTTTTGATTCCTGGTAATGCGAGAGAGTGAAGGTACCGGTGATGGTGATTCTTCATCATCATTTCAGCCAGAAGACGTCCACTGCAGGACAAAGGCCTCCGCCTACTCCGGCGCCTACCAACACTACACCTTCCGGTAAGTGGTCGCCATTCGAGGACCTTACTGCCCCAACGGCCATCTGTCCGCCAAACTATGTACCCTGCCCACTGCAACTTCAGTTTCGCAATCATTTGGGCTATTTCGGTGCCTTTGGTTCTCCTACGGATCTCTTCATTTCCGAGCATAGCCCTCTCCATTGCCTGCTGAGCAACAATGAGCTTCCTCATAAGGCCCATAGTTAGGGACCCCGTCTGCGTAGCGTAATTCATCACTGCCAACACACATTGGTTAAAAACCTTCGTCTTCAGACACTGTCGTATTTTAGACGAGAAGATTTTACGGAGCTTCCCGAACGCTGCCCATCCGAGTTGGATTCGACGATTGACCTCTTTCGTGAAATTGGATCTGCCTAACGGGATTATTTGTCCAAGGTAGACGTACTCGTCAATAATTTCAAGAGTACAGTTCCCTACTGTTACGGTGATTACTGCTTAGGTAATCTCTATGCTTATTTTTACTTTTTTCATATAAAAAATCTACAAACGAATATTTGAGTAGTTTTATTTGATAAAATTACAATCCAATTATTTAAATATAAGTACTAATAGACTGGAGACTTCGATATAGTTCTTGGAACACCTAATAGGCTTCATTTGTAAAAGATTTCCTTGTAAAAAGAAAAATATAGCTTAAAACAATCTTTAGTAGGTACTTAACGAAATCTGTGATTCAATTTACTGACCTTATGTCGCCACACAAAAGTTATAACAATATCAAAGCGAATTATAGCAGCCCTTAACGAAATTTATGCACAGCGAAAAATTCTGAATCGTATAATCTGTGCCATAAAACTTAATATATTACCTGTATTCAACGTGTTTCGTGAAAATGGGAACATTATTGAGAAAACGAGCTATAGTAGATTGAGTTCGTGAAAACATTCTCATATTGAAACACGTACGTAATAGCTTTTCATCTTCGCATAATATATTTATGATGTCAAACACATATTATGTTTTGAAACTTTAGAGCGAAGGCAAAGAGTTTTCAGTTTAATTACCCAGAGTGTGAGACGTATTGAAGAACAAGGTTTTAGAACTAATTATTGAACGTATTACAAAATACCCCGTAAAAATATATAATTAATTATCAAAGCCAAACATTTTGTCAACCCTAGTAAGGTGTCATGTCAGGGAACCAGATTATGATACAGAAAGGCCTACGTACCTATTTTATCTAATAATTATCTACTTAAATAGTTTTTCTATTTTTCATTCATAAATGTTTGCTACTTACTTACTTTTGGGATTACTTTGAGAACCAAAGAATTTTGGTGTTTCAGCATGATGGAGCTCGGCCGCAGTGGCGGATTATGCTTACTGCCGCCTTTGGCCCTGTGTGATATGCCGCCCTTTTTGATCAACAAAATTCTATGTATTTTGTTTCACAATTGTTATTAAATTAAATAATACAAAAAATATAAAACTCTAGCTATGCTAGCTACAAATAATAATAAGCATTTATTTTTTTCAAATTATAAGGTATTGCTCAATTTGTAAATGTCATCTTCCTGGCCTTTGTCCGAGCAAAAGCATCAACTATGTCATCGTTATCAATTTCTTGAACTAGATGAGCTTCAATAGACAGCAATGCCAAAGCATTAAGTATGTATTGGCCCATACTTGCTCGTAAATAAGATTTAACCCTTTTCAAGGTGGAAAAAGTTCTTTCTCCTGAACAATAATTGGTAGCGCGAATACTCAAAAGAATACGCAGAGAAATGTCTACATTCGGATAAACATTTCGAAGATTTTGAGAATGCAATTTGTATATTTCTTGTATATTTCTTGTGCGGAGCGTACATCTTCCGTATTTGCTAGGGAATCTTTGAGCTGACATTGTAAACGAATAAATTCAAAGTCAAACTCAAAAAAATCGTTACCCACTGTTAAACTTTATAAGTTATTTAGTGCAAGTCAGGATGAAGTACAAAAATTACAATAGCATTCAAATAAGTATAACAATATTCACTAACAAAAGTAAGAACATTAATTGCTAACTATCTTTATCATTCAAATAATCTTTCACATTATAATAGGCCTCAGATGTTAATTTATTTTTTACGATACATTTAAATTTTTTAATAGGTAATATTTTAATATCATTTGGGAGTTTATCATAAAATATAACACAATCCACTTTAAAAGATTTAGCAATTTTACGGAGCCTAGTAGATGGAATTGCGTGTTTATGTTTGTTTCGATTCATTGTCTCATGTCTCTTTCAAATCATTAGGATACTTTTTAACTAATTTATTCGCAAGATTTTTCCATTCAATCGTATCTATGTCAGATAAATTATCAAAAAAAATAAAATTTTCGTAACATTTATAAGCACTTGTACGCTTAAAGTAACTAAAATTCGGTAATACACATTGGGTGTGTAAATTTTCGTGACCAGATGAAGGTATTGTTTCATTCACCCGTGACTCAGCTGCCTGAATCTTGAAGAAATAATGCCAAAGAACCATAAATTTGTACAACAGATGATAAATCCGCATGAGGTTCTGGAACCTTCTTACTTGCAGCATTAAAACGATCTAATTTAACATTCCAAACTATGACCAAAATTGCCGTTTCTATTTGCTGTAATTTTCTCTGCAATCCTGTAGCTTCAGATCGCGAAGTCGGTTTTTCATCATGTTTTTGAGCAATAAAGTTCAGTGCATTAATTATTCCAGGCC
This sequence comes from Leptidea sinapis, assembly GCF_905404315.1. NCBI lineage: Eukaryota > Metazoa > Arthropoda > Insecta > Lepidoptera > Pieridae > Leptidea > Leptidea sinapis. The sequence continues at coordinate 8,755,216 of NC_066296.1, read as the reverse complement.
ACTTTTTTGTAACGCATAACATGCATCATGACGAACAGACCAACGAGTTTGAGAGAGACTCTTAAGTGTTAAACTTGTATGCTGCACTAATATTCCCAATGATGTGTTGATATAGTGAGAAAATTATAAAGCTCTTGTAAAGTAGAAAAAAAGTCAACTGCTTCGGTTTCAGACTCAGCTGCACAAGCTCCTACTAAATTTAACGAATGGACAGAACAAGGAACATAATTTATTCTGCTAAAGGATTAATCGTTTTGATTCTTGACTGCACTCCTGAATATTGACATATTACTTGCGTTATCATAAGATTGACCACGACAGTTCATTATGTCCAAACAACTGTTTTCAAGAGATATTAATAAAGCATCTTCAATATCTTTAGCCTTATGGCCAGTATTTGGTAAAAATTCTAAAAATCTCTCAACAACTTCACCGTTATCACGTTCATATCTAATAATTATCGTAAGCTGATCAACATGTGCAATGTCAGGCGTAGAATCCACAATCACACCAAAATGCTTAGCAGATTGCACTTCTTTAGAAATAAGTTGTAATACTTTATTTTGAATCAAAGCGCTCGAAAATATCTCACAAAGTTATTGGGCTCTTCAAGCTCAATAGAACGACTTTCCTGTTTTTTGGAGCTCTTCAAGCTCAAAATTTTTATTTTCGGATCTCGTTTATATTTTCGATTATAATTGTAAATTTTGAGCTCGAAGAGCTCAAAATCTTCAGCCTTAATCTAAGAAAACGTTATTTTATAAAATTTTAAATTGAATGCGTCGTTCGATTTTGATCGGCTTAGGGGCATTCGGTGCATTTTTTAACACTTAACATATGTGAAGTTTGATATCGATTGGATGCGAAATTGCAAAGTTATTTCAAGGAAACGGAAAAATATATATTTTTTAATTTTTATTTTTTGAATATCTTTGAAACCGTTCGATCGATTGACTCAACAAAATCTAATCAGATCTAAGTCTTGGTTAACCCTTTCGAACGCCGTGTCGCGGGTCTCAATCGGTTGATTCCTTCTTGAGATATCGTACGACAATAATTTTGTTTACACACACACACACACACGGGGGGACGTCATGCTTAAAATACTCAGAAAAACTTCCCAGGCTCTTAAATATGAAGATCCCTATTTCTGTTTTAAAATTCTTCGATTTTCAAAGGAAATGCGGGAGATTAAAAAGCAATAAGTAATTTCAAATGCTCTATATATAATTTATGGAATAAGGTTATTAAAAAAAAATCCAATTGATATGCATCATTTCGAATTACTTAAATAAATAAACTTTTCACTTTTGTATCTTTCATGAGAGTACTCTTACACTTATTGGACTATAATTGATTCCATCAAAATATTAATAATGCACCCTCAAATTGAAAAGTCAATGAAAAAAGAATTATATTTTAGTCCATAGAAATTTTTAAATAAATATAAAAAAAAACAGAGCCAATTTAAAAATAAATTTTTGGTATAATTGTTCGGCTCTTAAATTTTAACGTTCTGAAATTTTGCCGCCCCCCAAATCGTGCCGCCCTAGGCCCGGGCCTCACGGGCCTATGCGTTAATCCACCACTGAGCTCGGGCACATTTTGTTCGCAATGCGCACGAGAAAATCTTAATGTTCGCTTTCCGCGAGGATGGATCAGGTGCCGGGGGACCGGTGCTATGGCCTGCTCGCTCTCCGGACCTCATACCTTTAGACTTCTTTTTGTCGGGTTTTGTGAAGGACAGAGTGTATTTCTCCGATTACCCAACGGTTGGCGAGATAGAACAGCGTGTTGGATCGGTTTTCGCATGAATAACACCGACGATAGTGCGAATTGCAACACAAGCCAAATCCCGATGAGCGAGGTTGTGTATTGAGCAAGGCGGAGCACACTTTGAGCCGTTTCTGTAAATTTGACGTTAATTATGAAAAAGTAAGTGTTCGTTCAGGTTATTTTGTTAGGTTGGGTCTTTTAAAATTATCATCGTTTCGCGAATTTGGTAGAAATGCACATTCTGCATAGTTAACTCTTTCATTTTACTGAAATAGGGTTTTTTTTTGGGTATGTTATACAGCGTTACTACGGTTCTTAAATATTGTGAATGGACTCGTTATAGCCATTTCACCTCCTTTCGGCTTTACATAAATATTCACTTTTGTAACATCCTGTATATAATTACGGTATTTTGTTTTAAGGAAGCAAATCTCTTTCTGTTATTTCTATAAAACTATATAGCTTGCAAGGATTAAGGGCACTTTTAATATTCACAATAAAATACCCGACCGTTTACTATGACTCACTGAGCACAAATTTAAGAAATATAAAACTTCTTTGACAAAGAAAGCTAATATACTCGTAGTTTAGCAGATTATATAGAAGATAAGAATGTATCTGACTGGTTCTGTACAGGCCACCTAAAATTATATGTTTTATGTTAATACTTAACATATTCAGCAATTTTGTTATTATATGATTAATAATTAAAAGACGTGCTAGGGACACCAATTTAATAAAAATTTTTTTTTAGTAGGATTTAATGGCTCCGTCATAAATCCTACTAATACACAGCTGAATATCTAAGTGATCGGACAGCCTGGGACTAGATTATGATTATTTTATAGCAATGACAGTACAATTTTGTATATCATTATAAGGAGCGCAAAAAAAAGTATGTTGGGAGAGTTTCTTGTGTCGCTTCTTCTCTCTCAGAGCGCCATTTGTTTCCGAAGCGGTAGTAGTATCTTGTATATTAGAAATTGCATCAATAAGAATTCCAAAGGAATTAATATTAAGAAAATAATTTCCTTTTATGTCTTATTAAAATCCCTTTACTAACTGGTGTAGTTTCATGTCTTTCACCGAGAGTTGTTGCAATATGTTATGTTATTATCACTCCCTATGGTATATTAAATATATGTGTCTATATTATATAAAACTTTTATAATTCAAACAAAACAAATCTTTTAACTATATTTACAATACTACGACTACATAAAATTAAAACTATCACTACGTGGAAGCGTACCAAGAATACTGGCAGCATTACCGCGTTGAATAGCAAGGCTGATCCGTTGACCGAAATAGCTGCCAGCGCTTGGGTTTCCAGTAGCCTTATTGAGGCGGGAAGATAGTATTTTGAAGTATCTAGTATATATATTAGAAGTAGTAGTAAGAAGATTAGTAGTATCTACTACAAACGCTTCTGGCACAAATGGCGCTCTGGAAAAAAGGAGCCTCCCACTGGAATATAATTAATTGATTCAAATGTTGTAAACACAGATAGTTTAATTTAAGCAAAACATTGTCGACATAAACTGAATTCTTCTTCTTCTTCGGCGTTACACTCTTGTCAGAGTGGTCGTGGTCGTCACGTCGAGGTTAGTGGCCTGTTTCACAATGCGACGCCACTCGTCGCGAACTGCCGCTCTTCTCGTGCAAGCATGCAGAGTACCGTCGACAGCTTGCCTCACTTGGTCCGTCCACCTCATCGGGGACCTGCCTCTTGGTCTAGTGCCCTCGACTTTACCCTGCACTATTAAGCGTTCTATGGAGTCGCTTCCACGTCGCGATACATGCCCGAAGAAAGTGAGAATGCGAGCTTGTACGGTAGTGGACAGTCTCTGTTCGATGCCGAGCTCCCGAAGAATGGACTCATTGGTTCGGAATTCGGTCCACGATATACCGAGCATTCTTCTCCAGCACCACATCTCAAGAGCATTGATCTTTTTCTTCTCACTTTCTCGTAGGGTCCATGTCTCAGCAGCGTAGAGGAATATGGGGAATATGAGAGCCCTTACTTTGTTTTGGTCTGAAGGGCGCCGTAGCTAGTGAAGTTTTACTGGGCAAATTAAACTTAATATCTCATGATGACGAGCACATTTATAGTGCCGCTCAGAATTTTAGGGTTATTCAATATTCCTGCATTGTAATGGCAGGGCGTATATATTACCATCAGCTGCACGTCCTGCTCGTCTCATTCTTTATTCTAAAAGAAGAATTATCATTAACAATAATAAGTTACATCTGCCTAACGTAAAATTTAATATCACTTTAAATTCTAAAGTTCTATCTGTTCCTTGACCGTGAAAGCCTACTTTAATGGGGACTTCTAGTTACATAATACAACATTGATGTTAAATGGAGCATTATTTTAACTGAACTTCAAATTTTAACTGACCGTGCATGCAATGCTTCGTGCATTCAAGTTGTTTTTCATAGAATATCGGATTTGCTCCTGGGTCTTCCACGGGCGATCTACCGTCGTTCATTGAAAGGTCTACTCGTATACTAAAAATAGAATTTTAAATCTGAAACATAATTTTCCAGATATTTTGCGTTCTTTTTTGCTATGCCAGAATTCGGTTTATGTTTATCATGTTTGGCCTAAATTGAACTGTCTGTGTCTACAGCATTCGAATCATCACATTATATTCGAGTGGGAGGTTCTTTTGCACAGGACGCTGGCTAGATTATGGGTACCACAACGGTCTGAAGTCCGCCGTAGTAAGTAAAAGTACTGGGCAAACGAGACTTAACATCTTATGTCTGAAGTAAATAAGTAACAAGTAAGTGTCAATTGTGGTGCCGATCAAAATTTTTGGGATTTTCAAGAATCCTGAGCGGTACTACATTGTTATGGGTATCAATTACCATCAGATGAACGTACTGCTTGTCCCGTCCCTTATAGTCATAAAATAAATATTCATATCGTTGGGAAAATGTTAATATTTAGTCCAACGGTGGGCGATTCGTCCCCACATGGGTCGACCTAAGCGATCTACCGCCGCTCTTCATTGAGATAATTCAACTCAAAATAGGCTTTAAAGTCAAATTTAAAATTATCCAGGTCTTTTGCGATTTATTTTGCTATATTGGAATTCAATTTGCGTTTACCATGTTTATATTCATTCCGTTTGAGAAAAAGGTCATCCTTGGAGAATCTACCACATTCCTCCATTGAAAGGACTAGACTCAAAGTAAGATTTACAATCAGTTATATTAAGGGTCAAAAAGTACCACCCATTCGAAAAAGTATGCTACTAAGTACTAAGAAGAGGTTTTCTGGCTAATTACCTTAATTATTAAATAGCTTGACGGCAGTCGCTTCATTCCGCATCTGTGGTATCATTTAGATTAAGGTATTAACCTTTCCCACACAAAAGTTTCTTTTACAATTAATTTGAATTTTAGAACACACCAACACAGACTTACTA